>NC_135615.1:58251644-59507269 GCF_053574225.1 Canis aureus
GTCTTTTTGAGTGCATATGAAACATTCTCTAGAATAGATCACATACCAGGTCACAAATGAGACCTTCACAAGTACAAAAAATGAAGAGTACACCATGCGTATTTTCCAATCAAAATGATATGTAAGTTAAGGTCAACCACAAGAAAAAATTTGGAAAGATCACAAATACATGGAGGTTAAACCATATCATCCTGCTAAGAATGAATTGGTTGACCAGGAAATTAAAGTATAAATTAAAAAATACATGGAAGGAAATGAAAAGGAAAACATGAAGGTAATATTAAAAGATGTCTTAAGTGATCCTCTGATTTTCACACAGGCTCTACATAACCTCCATTGTGTAGTTCATCCAATTTCTTCCAGGTATTTGGGATTAATCAGGCAGCCAGCATAGTAACGTCCTTCCTTGCCTATTGATTCAGAGGCATGAAGAGCAAAAAGTGGCCAGGCAGCAGTATCAATTTCCAGATCACTGGGATTTTTTTTGTGTCTCTCTTGAAACTGAGACCTTTATGTCAGCAGAAGATAAAATCGTGGTAACAGAATGTAAACATTTTGCAAAGAGATCATGAAGAGTTATAGTGAGCAGTACCACTTCCAGTTCCAATCCTTGAGTCCTGAACCTATGAATGTGAGCTATGAGATAAAGAGCATTGATATTAGAAGCTGATTTGGAATATATAGAGCCCGCTGGAAACGTTGTCATAGCCTGCAAGGAATTGCCAACTAGCTGGTACTATGGCTGCAACTTCTATTTTTTTAATTTTTTTAAATTTATTTTTAATGGTGTTCAATTTGCCAACATATAGAATAACACTCAGTGCTCATCCCATCAAATGCCCCCCCCAGTGCATGTCTCCCATTCCCCCCCACCCCCTGCCCTCCTCTCTTTCTACCATCCCTAGTTCGTTTCCCAGACTTAGGAGTCTCTCATATTCTGTCTCCTTTTCTATTATTTCTCACTCATTTTTTCTCCTTTCCCCTTTATTCCCTTTCACTATTTTTTATATTCCCCAAATGAATGAGACCGTATAATATTTGTCTGTCTCCCAGTGACTTATTTCTCTCAGTATAACACTCTCCAGTCCCATCCACATCGAAGCAAATAGTGGTTACTCGTCGTTTCTAATGGCTGAGTAATATTCCATTGTATACATAGGCCACGGCTCCTTTATCCATTCATCTTTCGATGGACACCGAGGCTTCTTTCGCAATTTGGCAATTGTGGACATTGCTGTAATAAACATTGGGGTGGAGGTGTTCCGGTCTTTCATTGCATCTGTATCTTTGGGGTGAATCCCCAGCAGTGCAATTGCTGGGTTTAGGGAAGTTCTATTTTTAACTTTCTTTGACAAACCACAACCCAGTGTTCCAGAGTGGCTGCACCAGTTCACATTCCCCCCAACAGTGCAAGAGGATTCCCCTTTCTCCACATTCATTCCAACATTTGTTGTTTCCTGTCTTGTTAATTTTCACCCTTCTCCCTGGTGTGAGGTGGTATCCAATTGTGATTTAGATGTGTATATCCCTGATGGCAAGTGAAGCAGCGGATTTTCTCACGTGCTTTTTGGGCATGACTGTGTCTTCTCCTGTGAAATTTCTGGTCATGTCTTTGCCCATTTCACGATTGGACTGTTTGTTTCTTTGCTCTTGAGTTCAGCAAGTTCTTTAGAGATCTTCGACACTAGCCCTTTATCTGATAGGTCATTTGCAAATATCTTCTCCCATTCTGTAGGTTGTCTTTTAGTTTTGTTGACAGTTTCTTTTGATGTGCAAAAGTTTCTTATCTTGATGAAGTCCCAATAGTTCATTTTTGCTTTTGTTTGTGTTGCCTTCATCGGTGAATCTTCAAGAAGTTAATGTGGCCAGTTCAAAAAGGGTGTTGCCTGTGTTCTCACTGGGATTTTGATGGACTCTTGTCTCACATTGAGATCTTTCATCCGTTTTGAGTTTCTCTTGTGTATGGTGCAAGGGAGTCGTCTAGTTGCATTCTTCTGCATGTGGATGTCCAATTTTCCAAGCACCATTTATGGAAGAGACTGTTTTTTCCAGTGGAGAGTTTTTCCTCCTTTGTTATTAGTTGACCGAAAAGTTGAGGGTTCACTTCTGGATTCTCTATTCTGTTCCATTGACCTCTGTGTCTGTTTTTGGGCCGGTACCACACTGTCTTGATGATCACGGCTTTGTATTACAACCTGAAATCTGGCATTGTGATGCCCCCAGCTGTGGATTTCTTTTTAATATTCCCCTGGCTAATCAGGGTCTTTTCTGATTCCACACAAATCTTAAAATAAGTAGTTCCAACTCTCTGAAGAAAGTCCATGGTATTTTGATAGAGATCCAGTGTCTGGGTGATTCACATGCCCGGGGGCACGAGGGTTAAGAGGGTTCCCAGTTGAGGGATCCTGGTAGGTGCTCTGTTCAGGGGACTGAATTTCTCCATGTCCTGCTGTGTTCGAGGGTTTGTGGTGAATGGGCGCCTGGTCAGCAGGGATCTGGAGCATCCATTTGTCCACTACTGAGCTGGGGCAGGCAGCTTGTGGTCTGAGGGCCCGTGTTCCAATGACCCCCACCATGTCCAGTGATGTGGTGACTCCTTGTCCCAGGACATACTTGTTTCCTACAATCCCTTCTCTGCCGGGTGCCTGGAGGCACTGCAAACACTGTACACATGGGGGTGGAGTGGAGTTTTAGGGCATTCGTGTGCCCTGTAGTGAGCTGGGTTGGAGAGCTGCAGAGAAGCAGTGAGTGCCCTGGGTTCCCTCAGGACAGGGACTCACAGCTTTCCTGTGTTGAGCCCCGGGTTGACCCCAGGGGTGTCGGAGAGGCATTTGCCCTCTGCCTGAATACCCATGGTAGCGATTCCTGGTGTCCCGCTCCCACAGTCCACCTGCGAATATGTCCGTGAGCAGCCAGGCCAACCTCTTAGTGGGAAATGGGAGCAAGAGTCGCCTGCTGTGGGTTCGAGGACTCTCAGGACCACAGAGGGGGATGAATGGATGTGCAAACATGCAGGTGGACCCCAAAGTCTTGGTGAGAGGACTGGGGCAGGAGGGTGGTCCGGGGGCTTGCCATGGGCATGGGCAGAAAACAGGGCAGACAACCTGAGGGAGAGCAGGGAGATCTGTGGCTGAAGTGCCATCTCTGTCATCATGGGCACCTGCTCGGTTGTCATGCTTTTATATCAACCCAGGTGCATCAGGGTGCCCCTCTGTGATGTCACCGCCATGCCCCGGCCAATCACACACGCTCTCGGAGGGGCCTGGTTCAGGTGGCCAATCACCATGCAGCTCAGGTGGCCAATGTCAGATGGCTTTCTCATTGAGCCTCCTGATACCGTTGCCTAGAGACAATTTTAAACGGAAAACAGAGTAGGAGGGGGCAAGATGACGGAAGAGGAAGGTCCCCAAGTCACCTGTCCCCACAAAATTACCTAAGTTTCAAATCCTCCTGAAAACCTATGAATTCGGCCTGAGATTTAAAGAGAGAACAGCTGGAATGCTACAGTGAGAAGAGTTCACGCTTCTATCAGGGTAGAAAGATGGGGTGGGGGAAGAAATAAAGAAACAAAAGGCATCCAAGTGGGAGGGGCCCCGCGAGGACCTGGGTAAGGCCACGGCGAGTGTCCCAGGACAGGAAAGCCCCATCCTGGAGAAGCAGGGGTTTTACCAATCTTCCTGGGAGTTGGAGCAGGATCCCAGGAGGGGCGAGGATGGCCTCAGCCTCCCTGGGACACTAACAGAGCACCAGCGCCCCAGGGAGAGCGCGCCCCACTCCGCGGCCGAGCTCCCGAAAGGGCTGCAGCGTGCATCTGGCGGGGCCCCACAACAGCTTGGAGGTGGCTCAGGCAGCGGCTCCGCTGGGAGGGAGCTGCGCCCCGGGGCGCAGCTCGGAAGTGGCTCAGGCAGAGGCTCCGTGCAGGGGGCTGCGTGGCCCTGGGAACTGCTCAGAATGCGCTCGGGCAGAGGCTCCCCATGGAGGGGGCTGGGCGGCCTGGAGCATGATTCCAACAGCTCAGGCCTGGGAGCACAGTGCGCCGGGGACTCAGCCCAAGATCCGGTGCCTCCCCTGGGACAGGCAGAAGCCAGGAAGGCTCAGGACAGCAAGGACACTCTTGCCGCCGGGTGGCCCCGAGCTGGGCAGATCAGCGGCCCGTGCCCCCAGAGCATCCAGGCTTCTTCAGACTGCAAGCTCCATAGCTACTGCGGGAGCTTAGTCCAGGACTCCAGAGCTGGCCGCCTCTACTGTCGTTGTTCCTCCTGGGGCCTCACAGGATAAACAACCCCACTGAACCTCACAGTGGCCTCAACGGATAAAGAGGTTAAACATCTTCCACTGAGCCTCCCTCACCAGGGAGGGGGCTGAGCAGCTCCCCCAAGTGCTAAAACCCGAAAATCAGCACAGCAGGCCTCTCCCACAGAAGACCAGCTAGAAGGACAGGGGAAAAAAGAAATTATTGACCAAGAAGCACTGGAAAGTTTCAGGGGAAGCAGAAGGATTTACAGGATAGAAAATGAGAGGATACTCCCCCTTGTTTTCTGTTTTTTGATTTCGATTTGCTTCCCCCCACCCTTTTTTTATTCTATTCTCTTTTATCTTTCCTTTCTTTTTTCTTTTTATTATTTTTTCTTCTTTATTTTTCTTTTCTTCTTTCTCTTCTGTCTTTTTTTTATTTTCCCAATAAAACTTGTTTTTGGCCATTTTGCACTGAGTAAAATAACTAGAAGGAAAAACTCACCTCACAAAAGAATCAGAAACAGCTCTCTTTCCCGCAGAGTTACAAAATTTGAATTACAGTTCAATGTCAGAAAGCCAATTCTGAAGCACAATTATAAGGCTACTGGTAGCTCTCGAAAAAAGCATGAAGGATTCAAGAGACTTCATGACTGCAGAATTTAGATCATATCAGGCCGAAATTAAAAATCAACTAAACGGGTGAGTGACATAGAAGTCAAGTTGATGGCAAGGAGGGAAACTGAGGAAAAAAGAGAAATCGACTAAAAGATCATGAGGATAGGTTAAGGGGAAAAAATAGCAGCCTTAGAAACAAAAATCTATGTTTATCTGGTGTTTCCGGGGGTACCAAAAGGGACAGATGTCTAGAATATGTAATTGAACAAATCATAACTGAAAACTTCCGTAAATTGGTGAAGGAAACAGGCATTCAGATGCAGGAAATAGATAGATCCCACCCCAATATCAATAAAAACCGCTCTACACCTGGATATTTAATAGTGAAACTTGCAAATTCGAAAGATCAAGAGAATTTCCTTAAAGCAGCAAGAGACAAGTAATCTCTAAATTTTATGGGGAGAAGTATTAGCATAAGAGCAGACCCCTCCACAGAGACTTGGCAGGTCAGAAAGGGCTGGCAGGATATATTCAGGGTCCTACATGAGAAGAACATGCAGCCAAGAATACTGTATCCAGCAAGGCTCTGATTCAGAATAGAAGGAGAGATTCAGAGCTTCCAAGATAGGCAGAAACCGAAAGAATATGTGACCACGAAGTCAGCTGTGCAAGAAATACTAAGGGGGATTCTGTAATAGAGGAAGTCCAAGGGAACAATGCACAAAAACAGGGACTGAATGGGGATCATGATGACACGAAATATAGATCTTTCAATAGTAACTCTGGACGTGAATGGGCTTAATGACCCCATTAAATGCGCAGCTGCGGTTTCAGACTGGATAAAAAAGCAAAACCCATCTATTTGCTGTCTACAAGAGACTCACTTTAGACATAAGGAAACCTACAGCCGGAAAATAAAAGGTTGGAGAAAAACGAACCATTCCAATGGTCCTCCAAAGAAAGCAGGGTAGCCATCCTTAGATCAGATATACTACATTTCTTCACAAACTGCAGTAAGTGATGAATTGGGACACTATATCAATCATACTTAAAGGATCTATCCAACAAGAGGACCTAACAATCATCAATCTTTATGTCCCGAATGTGGGAGCTGCCAAGTATATCAATCATTTAATCACCAAAGTTAAAACATACTTAGATAATAATACACTTATACGTGGTGACTTGAATGTGGCACTTTCCACAATCGACAGGTTTTATAAGCGCAACATCTCCAAAGAAACAAGAGCTTTAAATGATACACTGGACCAGATGGATTTCGCAGATATTTACAGAACTTTCCCTGCAAACACAATTGAATCCACATTCTACTCAAGTGCACATGGAACTGTCTCCGGATTAGACAACATACTGGGCCACAAATCAGGTCTTAACCAATACCAAAAGATTGGGATCGTCCCCTGCATCATTTCAGACCATAATGCTTTGAAATTAGAACTAAATCACAAGAACAACTCTGGAAGGATTTCAAACACGTGGAGCTTAAGGACCATTCTGCTAAAAGATGAAAGGATCAAGCTGGAAATTAGAGAAGAATAAAGATTCTTGGAAACTAATGAGAACGCAGTACAACCATTGGAAATCTTTGGGAAACAGCAAAAGCAGTCCTGAGGGGAAATATATCACAATACGAGCATCCATCCAAAAACTGGAAAGAACTCAAATACAAAAGCAAACCTTGCACCTAAAGGAGCTGGAGAAAAAACCAGCAAATTGATCCTAAACACAGCAGAGGAAGAGAGTTATTAAACATTCGGGCAAAACTCAATGAAATGCAGATCAGAAGAAATGTGGAACAGATGAACAAACCCAGGAGTTGGTTCTTTGAAACAATTAATAAGATAGATAAATCATTAGGCAGCCTTATTAAAAAGAAGAGGGAAAGGACTCAAATTGATAAAATCATGAATGAGAAAAGAGAGATGACCACCAATACCAAAGAATACAAACAATTAAAAAAACTTATTAGGAGCAGCTGTATGCCATTAAATTAGGCAATCTAGAAGAAATGGGCACATTTCTGGAACACCACAAACTACCAAAACTGGAACAGGAAGAAATAGAAAACCTGAACAAGCTGCTTACCGGGGAGGAAAATGAAGCAGTCCTCAAAACATCCCAAGGCACATAAGTCCAGGGCCAGATGGCTTCCCGGGGGAATTCTATCAACCTATTCTACTAAAGCTGTTCCAGAAGATAAAAAGAGATGGAGTCGTTCCAAACTCATTCTATGAACCCAACGTCACTTTATTTCTAAAACCAAACAAAGAACCCACCAAAAAGGAGAATTACAGACCAATAACCCCGATGAACATGGATGCAAAAATTCTCAACAGGAGACTAGCCAAGAGGATCCAACAGAACATTAAGAAGATTATTCACCATGACCAAGTGGGATTTATCCCCGGACACAAAGCTGGTTCAACACCCATGAAGCAATCAATGTGGTTGATCATATCAGCAAGAGAAAAAACGAGAACCATCGGATCCTCTCAATAGATGCAGAGAAAGCATTTGACAAAATACAGCATCCATTCCTGATCAAAACTCTTCAGAGTGTAGGGATAGAGGGAACAATCCGCAGCATCTTAAAAGCCATCTACGAAAAGCCCACAGAAAATATCATTCTCAATGGGGAAACACTGGGAGCCCTTCCCCGAAGATCCGGAACAGGAAAGGGATGAGCACTCTCACTACTGCTATTCTACAGAGTAGTAGAAGTCCTTGCCTCAGCAATTAGGCAACAAAAAGAAATAAAGGGCATTCAAATTGGCAAAGAAGAAGTCAAACTCTCCCTCTTGGCAGATGACATTATACTGTACCTAGAAAACCCAAAAGACTCCACCCCAAGATTGCTAGAACTCATACAGCCATTTGGCAGTGTGGCAGGATACAAAATCAATGACCAGAAGTCAGTGGCATTTTTATACACTAACAGTGAGACTGAAAGAAGAGAAATTAAGGAGTCAATCCTGTTTCAATTGCACCCAAAAGTATGATACCTAGGATTAAACCTAACCAAAGAGGTAAAGGATCTATCCCATAAAAATCACAGAACCCTTCTGAAAGAAAGTGAGGAGGACACAACGAGATGGAAAAATACTCGATGCTCTTGGATTGGAAGACTTAATATTGTGAAAATGTCAATGTTACCCAGGGCAATTTACACGTTTAATGCAACCCCTATCAAAATACGATGGACTTTCTCCAGATAGGTAGAACAAATTATTTTAAGATTTGTGTGGAATCAGAAAAGATGCCGAATACCCAGGGGAATATTAAAAAAGAAAACCATAGCTGGGGGCATCACAATGCCAGGTCTCAGCCTGTACTACAAAGATGTTGTCATCAAGACAGTGTGGTACTGGCACAAAAACAGACACATAGGTCAATGGAACAGAACTGAGAATCCATAAGTGGACCCACAACTTGATGGTCAACTAATATTCCACAAATAGGAAAGACTATCCACTGGCAAAAAGACAGTCTCTTCAATAAATGGTGCCGGGAAAATTGGACATCCACATGCAGAAGAATGAAACTAGACCACTCTCTTGCACCAAACACAAAGATCAACCCAAATTGGATGAAAGATCTTAATGGGAGACAAGATTCCATCCAAAATCCAAGAGGAGAATACAAGCAAAACCCTTTTTGATCCTAGCCACAGTACCTTCTTGCAAGATACATCCATGAAGGCCAGAGAAACAAAAGCAAAAATGAACTATTGGGACTTCATCAAGAGAAGAAGCATTTGCACAGCAAAGGATACAGTCAACAAAATTCAAAGACAAACTTGAGAATGGGAGAATATATTTGAAAATGATGTATCAGATAAAGGGCTAGATTCCAAGATCTATAAAGAACATATTAAACTCAACAGCAAAGAAACAAACAATCCAATCATGAACTGGGCAAAACACATGAACAGAAATCTCACAGAGGAAGATATAGACATGGCCAACAAGCACATGAGAAAATGCTCTGTATCACTGGCCACCAGGGAGATACAAATCAAAACCACAAGGAGATACCACCTCACACCAGTGAGAATGGGGAATATTAACAAAGCAGGATATCACAAATGTTGGAGAGGATGCGGAGAAAGTGGAACCCTGTTGCACTTTTGGTGGGAATGTGAACTGGTGCAGCCACTCTGGAAAAGTTTGTGGAGGTTCTGCAAAGAGTTAAAAATACAGCGGCCCAACAACCCAGCAATTGCAATGCTGGGGATTTACCCCAAAAATACAGATGCAATGAAACGCCGGGATGCCTGCACCCTGATGTTTATAGCATTAAACAAGCATTAAAATAGCCAAACTGTGGAAGGAGCCTCAGTGTCCATTGGAAGATGAATGGATAAAGATGTGGTTTAGATGGATAAAGATGTGGTTTATGTATTCAATGGGATATTACTCAGCCATTAGAAATGACAAATACCCACAGTGTGCTTTGACGTGGATGAAATGGAGGATATTATGCTGAGTGGAAATAAGTCAATCAGAGAAGGATAAACTAAACATTATGTGGTCTCATTCATTTGGGGAATATAAAAAATAGTGACACGGAATAAAGGGGAAAGGAGAAAACATGAGTGGGAAATACCAGAAAGGGAGACAGAACATGAGAGACTCCTAACTCTGGGAAATGAACTAGGGGTGGTAGAAAGGGAGGTTGGTGGCGGGGGGATGGGGGGAGACAGGGAGATGGGCTCGTAGGGGGGCACATGAAGGGATGAGCACTGCATGTGATTCTATATGTTGGCAAATTGAACACCAATAAAAATAAATTTTAGAAAAAAATTAAAAAAAGAAGATGCACTTTTTGTGCCAGCTGGGTGACAATTCCTTGCAGGCTAGGACAAGCTTCTCCAGAGGGCTATATATGTTTGAAATCTGCTTTTAATATATGATGCTGTTTCTCCCATAGGGCACATTCACAGGTGCAGAAATCAAGGCCTGGAACTGGAAGTGGTACCACTCTCTATAATCCTTCATGATCTACTTGCAAACTGTTTACTTTCTGCTCCCACAATTTTATATTCTGCTGGCCTAGAGGTCTCAGTTACAAAGAGAGACACAAAAACAATCCCACTGATCCGGAAATTGAAACTGCTGCCTGGCCACTTTGAGCTCTTCATGCCTCTGAATCAATAGGCAAGCAAGGAAGTTACTATGCTGGCTGGGTGATTAATTCCAAATTCCTGGGAGGAATGGGATGAGCTCCACAATGGAGGTTAAGAAGAGCACGTGTGAAAATCAGAGGATCACTTAACACATCTTTTAATATTACCTTCATGTTTTCATTTTCATTTCCTTCCATGTATTTTTAAGTTTCTACTTTAATTTCCTGGTTAACCCATGCATTATTAGCAGGAGGATATTCTTTAACCCCCATGTATTTGTGGTATTTCCAATCTTTTTTCTTGTGGTTGACCTTAAGATTCATATCATTGTGGTTGGTATAATCTTAATCTTTTTGTACTTGTTAAGGGCTGATTTGTGACGGGGTATGTGGTCTATTGTGGAGAATGTTCGATATGCACTCAAAAAAACTGTGCATTCTGCTGTTTTAGGAAGAAATGTTCTGTATATATTTGTTAAGTTAAAAAAGAAAGAAAAGAACAGAAATGACAAATACCCCCCATTTGCTTTGATGTGGATGGAACTGGCGGTATTATGCTGAGGGAAATAAGTCAATTGGAGAAAGGCTATCATTTTATGCTCTCATTCCTTTGGAGCATATAAAAAATAGTGAAAAGGAATAAAGGAAAAAGGAGATAAAATGAGTGGAAATATAAGTTGAGGATGACAGACTATGAGAGACTCCTAACTCTGGGAAAGGATCAAGGTGTAGTGGAATGGGAGGTACTTTGGGGGTTGCAGTGACTGGATGATGGGCACTGAGGGGGGCACTTGACGGGATGAGCTCTGGGTGATATGCTATATGTTTGCTCTGTGTTGGGATTTACACATCAAAACCACAATGACATACCTCTTCACCCCAGTGAGAATGGTGAAAATTAACAAGACAGGAAACAAATATTGCAGAGGATGTGGAGAAAGGGGAACCCTCGGTGTTGGTAGTGATCTCTCCTTTTGTCATTCATGATTTTATTAATTTGAGTCTTCTCTCTCTTCTTTTTAATAAGGTTGGCTAATGGTTTATCTATCTTATTAATTCTTTCGAAGAACCAACTCCTGGTTCTGTCGATCTGTTCCACAGTTCTTCTGGTCTCGATTTCGTTGAGTTCTGCTCGAATTTTAATTAACTCTCTTATTCTGCTGGGTGTGGGATCTATCTGCTGTTTTTTCTCTAGCTCCTTTAGGTGTAAGGTTAGCTTTTGTATTTGAGTTCTTTCCATTTTTTGAATGGATGCTTGTATTGCGATGTATTTCCCCCTTAGGACTGCTTTTGCTGCATCCCAAAGATTTTGAACGGTTGTATCTTCATTCTCATTAGTTTCCATGAATCTTTTGAATTCTTCCTTAATTTCCTGGTCGACCCTTTCATCTTTTAGCAGGATGGTCCTTAACCTCCACGTGTTTGAAGTCCTTCCAAACATCTTGTTGTGATTTAGTTCTAATTTCAAGGCATTATGGTCAGAGAATTTGCAAATGCAAATTCTTTTTCTGTGCCTTCCAGGTATAAATCTTCCCCCAGAAATGTAGACATCTAGAAAAACAGTGCCCATACCTTCAAGTCTGTGTGAGAGAGTGGAAGCCCAACTTGATAAGCACTCATGGGCAAACAGAAATGGCCTGGTCACATTGACAACCCTCCCCATTAATATCCTTCAGGACTCTTCCACTAGCTCACCCCAGAGCTTCTAAACTCTCCTGCCTTTTGTTTCAGTGGAGTTGACCCACACTGCAATAGTCTTTTTTTAAAGATTTTATTTATTTATTCATGAAAAGACACAGAAAGAGGAGACAGAGACATAGGCAGAGAGAGAAGCAGGCTCCATGCAGGGAGCCCAATGTGGGATTCTATCCCGGGACCCCAGGATCTCACCCTGGGCCGAAGGCAGATGCTCAACTACTGAGCCACCCAGACATCTCACATTGCAATAGTTTGAATAGAGTCTTCCTTAACATTTTCAACAAGTATCCAGAGCAATTTTTCTTTTATATTGTGAGTATCTCAGTTGGAGTTTCTTAGGCCAGACTGCATGAATCTCTATTAGCCTATTTTACGGTTCCTTTATCAGATCTTAGGAATCCCAGGAATACAGATTTATCTAAAGACATTAATAGGATATGGGTTCTCCGGTGCAATGTATTTGCTCTGAAATGAGGTCTGGAGCAGCTTGTACTGACAGTGTATCATTGCAGCAATGGCACTCTCTACCTCAAAAGGTTCAGCTGATGAAATTTCACATTTGGAATTTGGGGCCTCCTATCATCTGCCTTGCAACTCTTCAGCCTTTAAGAGCCTCTGGCTGAGCCTATTCCTTTAAATTGGCTACACAATCAGGTTCATAATTCATAATGCAATGAAGATTCATTTTTTTTCTAAACTAATATTAATACTCTAGAAAGTACAAACTAGGTGGTTCTGTAATCACTCCACTGGTCAGAATCTTCCCTTTGTCATGGCTCAGGCAGACCAACTTGGATTGCAAGGAGCCAGTTAGGACTGTAAGTGTGCAATCTGAAAAAAAATTCCAAAATAGCCAATGAAATGAATCCAAGCCAGAGTCCTTTACACAGAATTATAGAGCAAAGACAGAAAACAAGTAGAAATGCCTGGTCCAGAGGACAGGAGAAAGTGAGGTCAAAAGTTAAAGACAGCGTTTAAAGTCTGAAACCCAGTATGAAATAGTTAAAACAGTAATAGTTGAAGCACAAAGAAGAAGACAAAGAAAAATAAGAGGGAATATTCACCTTTAGGACTACTATTTGTTTATAGAGGGCTAAGTATGCATCTAGGATAAATAAAATCACTGTGTGTTAAATTTCCAGTGTTCACCTGTAATTATAACTATTTCTGTAATTAAAGAAGCAGAAGAAAGAGGAAGCCAACTACTTGGTGTTATCAGGGTATAGTATGTCTGCAAACACATTTGTGTTACAAAAATAGAAGTCAAGACAGAGCTTATAAATTCTAATTATAGGCCAAGTCATTCAGAACAACTTTATACCTCATAATCTAAAAGAATTCTCAAATAACTGCCTGTTAATGGCAATGGTACCCAAATATCATAGCAGATGATAATGAAAATCCTTTATTTGGTAGGTTTTTCAAAGTAGTCACAGTGGCCAAGTAATTGCATCAATTTGGCAATCTACTGTTAAAATCAACAACTTTAACCCATGTCTAGGGTTGAAAACAATATTTGTCAGGCCTAAATTGGCTTATTTTAACTGCAATTTTTTTGAATTGGGACCATTTGAACAACTATGATAAATTGAAAACAGCCTTTGAAATAGCCTAAGTAGTGTTGTTTAGACTGTCACTTAAATGTTTTATAAACTGTTATTTTCTGTCCAAACCCTTGTTTTTGAAACACTTATTTATAATACCATATAATTCATTAGTTTTTACCTGGATACTTTTAGAAGATAAAAACTCTTTTTTGGGAAAAAAAAAAGTTTTGATCCATTTGACAATCTTTGTCTTAGAATTGGTGCATTTAGACCATTGACATTCAAAGTGACCGTTGATACAGTTGGATTAATATCTGCTATATTTGTTGGTTTTCTTTTTTGCTGCTCTTGTTCTTTGCTCCCATTTTTGTCTTCCATTTCCTTTTCTGCCTTTTGTGGTTTTAACTGAGCATTTTATATCATTCAGTTTTTTCACCTTTCTTACATACCATTTGTGCTTCTTTTTTTTTTCACTCTTTTTAGTGGTTGCCTTAGAGTTTGCAATATACATTGACAGTTAATCAAAGTCCATTTTCAGAATATTACTCAGCCATTAGAAATGACAAATACCCACCATTTGCTTCGACGTGGATGGAACTGGAGGGTATTATGCTGAGTGAAATAAGTCAATCGGAGAAGGACAAACATTATACGGTCTCATTCATTTGGGGAATATAAATAATAGTGAAAGGGAATAGAGGGGAAGGGAGAAGAAATGGGTAGGAAATATCATAAAGGGAGACAGAACATGGAAGACACCTAACTCTGAGAAACGAACTAGGGGTGGTGGAAGGGGAGGAGGGCGGGGGTGGGGGTGACTGGGTGGTGGGCACTGAAGGGGGCACTTGACGGGATGAGCACTGGGTGTTATTCTGTATGTTGGCAAATTGAACACCAATAAAAAATAAATTTATTATTAAAAAAAATCAAAGTCCATTTTCAAATAACACCATACCACTTTACAGGTACTGCAAATATCTTATAATAATAAAATAATCCTAATTCTTTCCTCTCCTCAGTTACATCAGTGCTGTCATTCATTTTTCTTCTATATAAGCATATATAATAAAGCACATGTATAAAACAATACATTGTATACATAATCAAATACATTGTTGCTGTTATTACTTTAAAAAAAACTCTTATTTGTTAGCTCAATAAGAATAAGAAAAACTTCTATTCCCTTATTCATTCTTTGATGCTCTTCCTTTCTTTAAATCAAGTTTTGACCTATATAATTTCACCACTCCTAAAGATCTTTTAAGATTTCTTGTAAGGCAGGCTTACTGGCAACAAATTCCCTCTTTTTTTTTTTTTGTCTAACAAGGTCTTTATTTTTCCTTCACTTTCAAAGGATAATTTCACTGAGTATAGAATTCTAAGGTAGTAGGGGGGTTTCTCTCAATATTTTAATAGTTCACTACTCTCTCTTCTTGCTTGCATGTTTTCTAAGTAAATATTCGATATAATTCTCATCTTGGTTCCTTTGTAGGTAAGGTATTTTTCTCCCTGTAGCTTCTTTCAATATATTTTTTTCCTTACCCTTGATATTCTGTAGTTTGAGTATAATATTCCTAAACATAGCTCTTATTACTATTATTATTTTTACATTTATTGTTTGGTGTTCTCTGAGATTCCTGGATTTGTGGTTGGATGTCTGACATTAATATGGAGAGATTCATTATTATTTCAAATATTTCATTTGTTTCTTTCTCCGTTCTTCTCCTTCTGGTATTCTCATTACTTGAACATTACACCTCTGTACTTGTCCCACAGCCCTTGAATATTCTGTTTTATCTCTTTACAGTCTTTATTTTCTTTGGTTTGAAGTTTTGAAGATTCCTATAAAGGTATCCTTAAGTTCAGAAAGGAGGGGAAATGAGTGGGAAAAATTAGAGAGGGAGACACACTATGAGAGACTCCTAAGTCTGGGAAATGAGCAAAGGGTTGTGGAAGGGGAGGCAGGCGGGGGAATGGGATAACTGGGTGACAGGCAGTGAGGAGGGCACTTGATGGGATGAGCACTGGGTGTTATACTATATGTTGGCAAATCAAACTTCAATTAAAAGAAAAAAAGATATCCTTAAGCTCAGAGATTCTTTCCTCAGTCATGTCCAATCTGTTTATAAGTCCACCAAAGGCACTCTTCATTTCTCTTTCAGTGTTTTTTGTTTTGTTTTGTTTTCTAACCTCTAGCAATTCTTTTTGGTTCTTTCTCAAGATTTCCATCTCTTATAGTGCCATCCGTTCTTGCATGCTGTCTCCTTTATTCATTAGAGCCTTTAGCATTTTAATAATGGTTGTTTTAAATTCCCATACTTGTTTTAGATTCCCATAGTTGCTTTAATTCCATGACTGGTTCTAATGCTTGCTCTTTCTCTTGAAACTGTATTTTTTGCCTTTTGATTGTCTTATATTTTTTAAAAAATGATTTTATTTATTAGTTTGAGAAAGGGAGAGAGAGACAGAGCATGAGGTAGGGGTTAGGGAGAGAGAGAGAGAGAGAGAGAGAGAAGCAAACTCCCTGATGAACAGGGAGCCAGACATGGAGCTTGATCCCAGGACCCTGAGATTATGACCTAAATTGAAGGCAGATAGATGCTTAACTGATTGAGCCACCCAGGAGCCCATGTAGTTATTTCCTAATCGCTGGATATGTGTACCGAATAAAAGGAACTACTATAAATAGTCCTTTAGTATTGTGGTAGAAAAGTGTGGGGGAAAGGGAGGCATTCTATAGTCCTATGATGAAGTCTCAATCTTTTAGTGAGCCTATAACCTCTGGACTGTGAACTTCGCAAGTATTTTTCAGAGATCCCCCCCCCCCCCCCTTTTAGGTGGAAGAGGCTGACTGGAGTAGGCTGGAGTATTTTCCTTCCCCCACATTAGTTAGTTTCTGATAACATCCCAGCAAGATAGCCTCTGGTTAACTAGTTTCTCCTGAGGGCAGGGCTTGTTAAGAAAACTTAATCTCATGAGTCTGTTTCAGTGAGCTAGGACTCCTTGTGTTCACCTGTCTTTTCAGTTTGGGGATTTGACCTGTGTCCTCATTTCTCTTAAGAATTCAAGAATTGATTTTTCAGCCTGTTCAGCTTTTACTTGTTAGGACAGGGTGGCAATTTCCAAGCTCCTTACATGCAAAAGCCTCAGTTGTCCTTTAATTTGTTAGAGGTATTCCTTGCATGCAAATAATTTTATTTTTGTGTAGTCAATGTATCAACTTATTTATTTCCTCTAGATTCTGAATATGTTTTAAAAGGCTTTCCCAATACTGAGGTTAACAGAATAATCTACCTGTGTTTGCTTCTATTATTTATATGGTTATCTATCGTTATCCCTGTTCCATTTATTCTTGTGTACAGTATGTTTAGATTAGTATAGCAGCTTATTCTTGAGTATAGCATAAAGTCTAAAATCTGATTTTGTTCTTTCTCTATATTGTTACCCAATTGTCTCAGCACCATTTACTACAAAATCCATCTTTCCTGTGGTAATGTGAGATGCCACTTTTATCTTACACTAATTTCATATGTGCTGTGTCTAGTTTTGGATTTTTTTTTCTAGTTCTATTCCTTTAGTCTGTCCATTCAAGAGGCAGTACTGGATTGATTTAATTATGGTGGCTTTGGGGTGTGTTTTAATGTAGAGCTAGTCCATCTCATAATTTTACCTTTTAGTGTTTTCATGGCTACTTTTGAGTTTTTTCAATATAAACTTTAGAATCAATTTGTCAAATCCATAAACTATTTGCTGGTATTTTTATTGAATTGAATTAAAATTATAATTTAGGGAATACTGAAAACTTCATGATGGTGCATCATTTTACCAAGAACAGGGGATATTTTTTTGCACAAGTCTACCTCTGTGTCTTTCAAGAGAAATTCACTCATACATACAAAACCATGTAAGTGTATATTCATTTAGCAAGTCAAAGACAGCAATCTGTCCAATCCAGATTCCTATTCTTTATATTCTGAGACCAGGGCCCAATAAAAAACCATGCATGGACATCAAGATGATAATGAATCCCTTAAAATTACATATAAAACTTGTGTGTGTGAGTGCTTTATTATTTTTTTTAAAGATTTTGTTCATGAGAGACACAGAGAGAGGCAGAGACAGACATAGGCAAAGGGATAAGCAGGCTCCCTGTGGGGACCCCAATGTAAGACTTAGTCCCAGGAACCCAGGATCATGACCTGAGCTGAAGGCAGATGCTCAACCACTGAACCACCCAGAAGCCCCGTGTGTGGTTTAAGTGAAATTTTTATTATATGTTGTTTTCTCTGAGAGATCATTAGGATTTTCCTCTGCATTCTCATTCAAGCATAAACTTTCTAGTCTGTAATTTCCCCAACAGTAGCAATCTCATGTATACGAAGAAAGAAACAAATACACATGACTTTTTTGTTGTTGTTAGTGCTTCTAAGTACAATGACCCAAGCAACAAGTAGTTTCTCTCTACCCAAAATTGAGCCAAGCAATATGATAGAAAAGGATATTAGAATGATCCTTATACTAAAAACAAAAAAACAAAAAAACAAAAAAACAAAAAAACAGAGCAAGGCAGACTTATTTGGGACAAAGCACTAAAATCAAGTAGAGAACCATAATAGTCCCTTGCAACCTAATTCAATAAAAAATACAACAAAGAAGAGATCATAGAAGCATACTGTCAGTGTTGTGCCCAAGATTGCGAATCCGAGAAACCACCAAGGAGCCGACACAGATGCTCGTGCTTGGGTCCAAGTATACCCGACACAGTGGAGCAGGGACTTGGACCCCGAAGTGGGTTACAGCTGGGTGTTTTATAGGCTGGTCTAGGGGATTTTCAGAAGGGGTGGAGGAATTACTCAAGTTCTGTTTACATTCTGATAGGGGGCTTTCAAGGGCATTGAGCTCTGTTCTCATTCTAATATGGGACTTCCTACCACGGGGGTGTGGGTTCTGTTGTCTTTCTGATACGGGATTCTCTGCCTAGGGCAATTCTGAGCTCTGTTGTCTTTCTGATATGGGATTCCCTGCAGTTTTTCCCATGAAGTTCAGCTCTTATTCACAGGGGCCTAAGATGGCTGTACTTGTGCTAATGCTAAACTTTAGGTGGGATGGCCTTAATTTCTCCCCGGCCTCCACAGTCAGCAGAGATTCCTTAAACTTAGCCCTTACCATCTGGGAAGAGGAGAAAAGATAGTCTAGATAGCATGATGTAAGTTGTAAAAACATGACTGTGTTATTTCTTACTCCCAACAGTTATCCACATTCAGGATTTTCATTTCTCAACAGTGACCACAGAGTCACTGTTTCTCCTTCTTTTTTCAATGGAGCAATAGTCTTCATTAAATTTTCTAAATGCAGTGACAAGTAGAATTAGAGGATCCCCACCAGGTGGCACTCTATTTTCCTGTCTTCTTCCCAGATTATAGTCTGTATGTTCAACACTCTCTTTCTTCTTTTTCTTTTTTTTTCTTTTGTATCTCCCCGCGCCCCGCCCCCCCCCCCCCCCCCCCAGGATTATGCCTACACCTTTCCCTAGTGTTAAGAATGTTGTTTATCTCCAGTAAAGGTTTTTACCTTTATTATCTTCCTGGTTGTCTAGATCAGTGGTTCTTAATCTTTTCTGTGCCCTAGAATTGCACAGAGCACTTATTAACAACCACTGACACCCTTCTGTTGAGTTGGTCTGGGCGGAGCCCTTGCTATTATTCAGAATTCTCCCCAGTGAACCAAATCAGAAGCCAGAGTTAATAATAGTGAGCCAGAGTTACAATCCATCTACAAACTAGTTCTGTGCAAGAGCCAGTAAGTTAGCTTTTCATAAGGAATGAAAACCATCTCAACCTATATCTTTCACCAGTTAAACTTGCAATTACTTTCCCCCTTACTCTGTAGTTCTATATGGCAGTTGTAGAATTTTAGAATTGTAGTGTCCATAGAGATTATCCAGCTCAATGCCCAGAGAGGAAACAAAAACAAACCTTCCCCATGATCATACATCTTATAAATAAAGTACCAAGACTATATTATGTAATTGCTTTTAAATTATGGGTTTACCACTTTATTTTTTTCAGATAGCCCTAGATATATATTCACTTGTTAGCTTCCTCTACCCAAATCTCTACCTTCCTTTTTGCTTTCCTGCTTGTATGCTTCCCACCCTATGATAATAAGACTATGACCTTCTATTTGTTGGAAGAGCTTTTAGATGTGTCCTTTCTTTCACCTTATATCACAAATTCTTCCTCACCAAAAATTTCATTCCTTCTAGCACTTTCACTCCCAAACTCTACCTACATCTGTAAAATAAGCATAAGAAATCATTAGGTAAAGTCCTGGTAGCCCAGAGGACCATCCTAAAAATGGCAAAACATGAAACATCAATGTTGCTTTGACTTCATTATCTATATAAGAAAATTGTGACATTTTTCTCAATATAAAAAATCCTAAAAAAAAAAAAAAAAAAAAAAAAAATTCCTAAAGCAAAAATACAGTGTGAGCGCCATCTCCTGGAGAGGGCATCCCAACTTGAGCATGTGCCCTCCCTCCCTGACACATTCATTGTAGTGTTTTGCTTTTATACTTCATTTTATGAGTTCATTGATTTATCATTGTTCCATAATAGATTTAAGTTAGCTTACAAGATACACAAACAAGATAAAAGTAAAGTAAACATTTAATTTAAAATATCCATTGGAAAAGCAAGTATAGGACCAGGAGGAGAAACAAAACACTGATAACCAAGGTTTCCACACAGCAGCAAAGGAGCTATAAATTTAGTAAAGGATCGGGAGTTTATGAGTTTATTTTATTCTCTAAGTTTGAGTTGCCTGTAAGAATCCATGAAGAGCTTTCAAGTGTGCGCTGTGTGTTTAAAGCTCATGAGATAGATCTGAGAGAGGAATATAGATCTGAAGGTGATCAGCGTGTGGTCGCTGAAGCACTGGGCTGCATAGCATTGCCCAGAGTGTGGAGAGAAAGAATAAAATAAGATCCAGCACAGAGCCCAGAGGAATATTGATATTTAAGGGATGGTCCCTTAATCCCTGTTCCTCTGCTGAATAAGAATAACATTTAAGCACAGTGGGGAAAAAATATTTTAGAATTGGCTTAGTATATAACTTCATCATGTTAAATTGACTTGGAGGGTTGGTTGGTTGGTTTGTTCTTAAATCTTTCTCCAATCAACAGTTTCTAAACACTTTGGAACTGCTCTTCCTGATACCTAAAACTCTGATCTCTGACCTGGGAGGAGGGTAGACTAGAAGACAGAAAATAATTATGTCTCATTATCTCTGTTTCTAAAGGTGGATGTCAGCAGGGCTGACTGCCTTTCTGTCCTTCTCCACCTATCTTCCAGGCTGTAGAATCCTCGGTTGGGAAAGGAGCAGGGGCCTCAGCAATTTTTCCTGTCCACACTTGCCTTGGTCACCTTCTTAGCTGTAATTTGACTTCCTGCTCTTAAGGAGGAACGTGGAAAGGATTGCCATGATTCTTTTGGCTACATCTTATTCTCTTAGAATTATTTAGAATGTTTTTTCTCTTTGCTCTTTTTAAATATCTCATGTGATTATAAATGTTGCTTGTTTCAGCAAAAATCTCATTTCAATTATTTTCCATTATGAACAAGATGAACTTTTTCACTGAAATAGGCACAGTGTCTCATTGAATTTCAGGTCACTTGCAATTTCTTTTTTCTTAATTCCACAGAGAGAAGAGGACTGAATTCCTAAAAACTGCCCTACTCTCACACACACTCCCCTGGTAGAGCTCCATTTCAATTGAAATCCCCACATGTTAATTCTTGTCAGGAGTGTAGTTAAAGGAAATGTCTTCTGTATGGCCCAGAAATGTGGCTAATGGTTCTGTAACTCTTTATGACCAATTCCTTTAGCAATTCCACTCTCAGAACTCTGTAATAATTTCTACCAAGGTTAAAAAAAAATGGGTTTATACATTTCCTTAATCTACTGGAATGTTCGGTGCCGTTGATTACTTTAATCTATTAGAAAAACATGGCCTCTCTTTCCATCTGTGCCAGTAGCATACCAGTTGCTAGTGTTTCTTCCAGTCAAGGAAACTGTAGCATTTTCCTCTAGCACTTTCCATATGTTCCCTTCATGTAGGTCTGTGTATCTATTACAGATCTCTTTTGATTCAATTCTATACTTAAATGATGCATTAAATCTCTAAGATAATATTTGCTATGTATACTTTGAATTTTCTTGCTTAATTCGGGGATAGTTTTTATTTTTCATTTTTATTTGTTTTGTTTTTTTAATAATAAATTTATTTTTTATTGGTGTTCAATTTGCCAACATTCAGAATAACAGAGTGCTCATCCCGTCAAGTGCCCCCCTCAGTGCCCATCACCCGTTCACCCCCACCCCCTGCCCGCCTCCCCTTCACCACCCCTAGTTCATTTCCCAGAGTTAGGAGTCTTCATGTTCTGTCTCCCTTTCTGATATTTCCACACATTTCTCCTCCTTTCCCTTCTATTCCCTTCTATGAATGAGACCATATACTGTTTGTCCTTCTCCGATTGACTTATTTCACTCAGCATAATACCCTCCAGCTCCATCCACGTTGAAGCAAATGGTGGGTATTTGTCGTTTCTAATGGCTGAGTAATATTCCATTGTATACATACACCACGTCTTCTTTATCCATTCATCTTTCGATGGACACCGAGGCTCCTTCCACAGTTTGGCTATTGTGGACATTGCTGCTAGAAACATCGGGGTGCAGGTGTCCCGGTGTTTCATTGCATCTGCATCTTTGGGGTAAATCCCCAGCACTGCAATTGCTGGGTTATAGGACTGGTCTATTTTAAACTCTTTGAGGAACTTCCACACAGTTTTCCAGAGTGGCTGCACCAGTTCACGTTCCCACCAACAGTGTAAGAGGGTTCCCTTTTCTCCGCATCCTCTCCAACATTTGTGGTTTCCTGCCTTGTTAATTTTCCCCATTCTCACTGGTGTGAGGTGGTATCTCATTGTGGTTTTGATTTGTATTCCCTGATGGCAAGTGATGCGGAGCATTTTCTCATGTGCGTGTTGGCCATGTCTATGTCTTCCTCTGTGAGATTTCTCTTCATGTCTTTTTCTCATTTCATGATCGGATTGTTTGTTTCTTTGCTGTTGAGTTTAATAAGTTCTTTATAGATCTTGGAAACTAGCCCTTTATCTGATACATCATTTGCAAATATCTTCTCCCATTCTGTAGGTTGTCTTTAGTTTTGTTGACTGTATCCTTTGCTGTGCAAAAGCTTCTTATCTTGATGAAGTCCCAATAGTTAATTTTTGCTTTACTTTCTTTTGCCTTCGTGGATATATCTTGCAAGAAGTTACTGTGGCCGAGTTCAAAAAGTGTGTTGCCTATGTTCTCCTCTGGAATTTTGATGGAATCTTGTCTCACATTTAGATATTTCATCCATTTTGAGTTTATCTTTGTGTATGGTGTAAGAATGTTCTAGTTTCATTCTTCTGCAAGTGGATGTCCAATTTTCCCAGCACCACTTATTGAAGAAACTGTCTTTCTTCCAATGGATAGTCTTTCCTCCTTTATCGAATATTAGTTGACCATAAAGTTGAGGGTCCACTTCTGGATTGTCCGTGGTGTTACATTGATCTATGTGTCTGTTTTTGTGCCAGGACCACACTGTCTTGATGAGCACAGCTTTGTAGTACAACCTGAAATCTGGCATTGTGATGCCCCTAGCTATGGTTTTCTTTTTTAAAATTCCCCTGCCTATTCGGAATCTTTTCTGATTCTACACAAATCTTAAAATAATGTGTTCTAACTCTCTGAAGAAAGTCCATGGTATTTTGATAGAGATTGCATTAAACGTGTAAATTGCCCTGGGTAACATTGACATTTTCACAATATTACTTCTGCCGATCCATGAGCATGGAATATTTTTCCATTTCTTTGTGTCTTCCTCAATTTCTTTCAGAAGTGTTCTATAGTATTTGGGGTATAGATCCTTTCCTTCTTTCGTTAGGTTTACTCCTAGGAATCTTATGCTTTTGGGTGCAATTGTAAATGGGATTGACTCCTTAATTTCTCTTTCTTCAGTCTCATTGTTAGTGTATAGAAATGCTACTGACTTCTAGGCATTGATTTTGTATCCTGCCACACTGCCAAATTGCTGTATGAGTTCTAGCAATCTTGGGGTGGAGGCTTTTGGGTTTTCTATGTAGAGTATCATGTCATTGGCGAAGAGGGAGAGTTTGACTTCTTCTTTGCCAATTTGAATGCCTTTAATGTCCTTTTGTTGTCTGATTGCTGAGGCTAGGACTTCCAGTACTATGTTGAATAGCAGTGGTGAGAGTGGACATCCCTGTTTTGTTCCTGATCTTAGGGGAAAGGCTCCCAGTGCTTCCCCATTGAGAATGATATTTGCTGTGGGCTTTTCGTAGATGGTTTTTAAGATGTTGAGGAATGTTCCCTCTATCCCTACAGTCTGGAAGAGTTTTGATCAGGAATGGATGCTGCATTTTGTCAAATGCTTTCTCTGCATCTTTGAGAGGATCATATGGTTCTTGTTTTTTCTCTTGCTGATATGATGAATCACATTGATTGTTTTACGAGTGTTGAACCAGCCTTGCATCCCGGGAATAAATCCTACTTGGTCATGGTGAATAGTCTTCTTAATGTATTTTAGTATCCTATTGGCTAGTATCTTGTTGAGATTTTTTGCATCCATGTTCATCAGGGATACTAGTCTATAATTTTCCTTTTTGGTGGGTCTTTGTCTGGTTTTGGAATTAAGGTGATGCTGGCCTCATAGAATGAATTTGGAAGTACCCCATATCTTTCTATCTTTCCAAACAGCTTTAGTAGAATAGGTATGGTTTCTTCTTTAAATGTTTGATAGAATTCCCCTGGGAAGCCATCTGATCCTGAACTTTTATGTCTTGGCATGTTTTTGATGACTGCTTCAATTTCCTCCCTGCTTATTGGCCTGTTCAGGTGTTCGATTTCTTCCTGTTCCAGTTTTGGTAGTTTGTGGCTTTCAAGGAATGGGTCATTTCTTCTAGATTGCCTAATTTATTGGCGTATAGCTGTTCATAATATGTTTTTAAAATCGTTTGTATTTCCTTGGTGTTGGTAGTGATCTCTCCTTTTCATTCATGATTTTATTAATTTGAGTCTTCACTCTCTTCTTTTAATAAGGTTGGCTAATGGTGTATCTATCTTATTAATTCTTTCAAAGAACCAACTCCTGGTTTTGTTGATCTGTTCCACAGTTCTTCTGGTCTCGATATCGTTCGGTTCTGCTCGAATCTTTATTAACTCTCTTCTTCTGCTGGGTGTAGGATCTATTTGCTGTTTTTTCTCCATCTCCTTTAGGTGCAAGGTTAGCTTTTATATTTGAGTTCTTTCCAGTTTTTGGATGGATGTTTGTATTGTGATTTGTTTCCCCCTCAGGACTGCTTTGGCTCCATCCCAAGGATTTTGAACGGTTGTATCTTCATTCTCATTAGTTTTCATCAAACTTTTTAATTCTTCCTTTATTTCCTGGTTGACCCTTTCATCTTTTAGCAGGATGGTACTTAACCTCCACGTGTTTGAAGTCCTTCCAAACTTCTTGCTGTGATTTAGTTCTAATTTCAAGGCATTATGGCCTGAAAATATGCAGGGGAATATCCCCATCCTTTGGTATCAGTTCAGACCTGATTTGTGACCCAGTATGTGGTCTATTCTGGAGAAAGCTCCATGTGCACTTGAGAAGAAAGTGTATTCCGTTGAGTTTGGATGTAAAGTTCTGTAGATATCTGTGAAATCCATCTGGTCCAGTGTTTCATTTAAAGCTCTCGTTTCTTTGGAGATGTTTGCTTAGAATACCTGTTGATTGTAGAAAGCGCTAGATTGAAGTCACCAAGTATAAATATATTATAATCTAAGTATGTCTTAACTTTGTTTATTAATTGATATATTTGGCAGCTCCCACATTCGGGGCATATACATTGAGGATTGTTAAGTCCTCTTGTTGGATAGATCCTTTAAGTATGAGATAGTGTCCCTCTTCATCTCTCACTACAGTCTTCGGGGTAAATTTTAGTTTATCTGATATAAGGATGGCTACCCCTGCTTTCTTTTGAGGACCATTTGAATGGTAAATGGTTCTCCAATCTTTTTTTTTTTTAGGTTGTAGGTGTCCTTCTGTCTAAAATGAGTCTCTTGTAGACAGCAAATAGATGGGTCCTGCTTTTTTATCCAGTCTGACACCCTGCACCTTTTGATGGGGTCATTAAGCCCGTTCACGTTCAGAGTTACTATTGAAAGATATGAGTTTAGGTCATCATGATACCTATTCAGTCCCTGTTTATGTGGATTGTTCCATTGGACTTCCTCTTAAAGAGGAATTTTAAGAGTCCCCCTTAAAATTTCTTGCAGAGCTGGTTTGGAGGTCACATATTCTTTCAGTTTCTGCCTTTCTTGGAAGCTCTTTATCTCTCCTTCTATTCTGAATGAGAGCCTTGCTGGATAAAGTATTCTTGGCTGCAGGTTCTTCTCATTTAGGACCCTGAATATATCCTGCCAGCCCTTTCTGGCCTGCCAGGTCTCTGTGGAGAGGTCTGCTATTAATCTAATCTTTCTCCCCATAAAATTTAGAGATTTCTTGTCTCTTGCTACTTTAATGATCTTCTCTTTATCTTTGTAATTTGCAACCTTCACTATTAAATGCTGAGGATTTGAGCGGTTTTTATTGATTTTGGTGCCGGGGATCTATTTCCTGGGTCTGAATGCCTGTTTCCCTTCCCATGTTAGGAAAGTTTTCAGGTATGATTTGTTCAAATACATATTCTGGACCTCTGTCCCTTTCAATGCCCTCAGGAACCCCAATTAAACGTAGATTTTTCTTCCTCCAGACTGTCATTTATTTCCCTTAATCTATCCTCATGATTTTTTAATTGTTTGTCTCTTTTTTTCTGCCATCACCTGCCATCAGGGAAATACAAATCAAAACCACAATGAGATCCCACCTCACACCAGGGAGAATGGGGAAAATTAACAAGGCAGGAAACCACATATGTTGGAGAGGATGCGGAGAAAGGGGAACCCTCTTGCACTGTTGGTGAGAATGTGAACTGGTGCAGCCACTCTGGAAAACTGTGTGGAGGTTCCTCAAAGAGTTAAAAATAGATCTGCCCTACGACCCAGGAATTGCACTGCTGGGGATTTACCCCAAAGATCCAGATGCAATGAAATGTGGGGACACCCGCACCCCAATGCTTCTAGCAGCAATGTCTACAATAGCCACACTGTGGAAGGAGCCTCAGCATCCAGCGAAAGATGAATGCATAAAGAAAATGTGGTTTATGTATACAATGGAATATTACTCAGCCTTTAGAAACAACAAATACCCACCATTTGCTTCGACGTGGATGGAATTGGAGGGTATTATGCTGAGTGAAATAAGTCAATTGGAGGAGGACAAACATTATATGGTCTCATTCATTTGAGGAATATAAAACATAGTGAAAGGGAATAAAAGGGATAGGAGAAAAAATAATGGGAGATATCAGAAAGGGAGACAGAACATGAAAGACTCCTAACTCTGGGAAAAGAACTAGGGGTGGTGGAAGGGGAGGCGGACGGGGGGTGGGGGTGACTGAGTGGCAGGCACTGAGGTGGGCACTTGGCAGGATGAGCACTGAGTGTTATTCTGTATGTTGGCAAATTGAACACCAATAAAAAATAAATTTATTTAAAAAAAAAACAAACGACAAATACCCACCACTTGCTTCGACGTGGATGGAACTGGAGGGTATTGTGCTTAGTGAAGTAAGTCAGTCAGAGAAGAACAAACATTATATGGTCTCATTTATTTGGGGAATATAAAAAATAGTAAAAGAGAATAAAGGGGAAAGGAGAACAATGAGTGGGGAAATATCAGAAAGGGAGACAGAACATGAGAGACTCCTAACTCTGGGCAACGAACAAGGGGTGATGGAAGGGGAGGTGGTGACTGAGTGATGGGCAGTAAGGGGGGCACTTGGTGGGATGATCACTGGGTGTTATGCTATATGTTAGCAAATCAAACTCCAATAAAAAAAGAAAACTAACAGCTATTTGTGGCATTACAGTTTCACAAATTCTAAACAGATTATGTGAAATTTGACAAATGTATCACTATGGAAAATGTCAGGAAGTTGTCAGAAGATTAGAGGGAATTCCTTTCTAGGTGTATCTGTAGTTCATGAATTAGAGAGAGAGAAGATAAAACCAAAACCAAAACCAAACCAAAGCAAAACAAAACAAAAACCACAGCAAACCAAATTAATATGTTAATTACATAGTTTATTTAAGAAATAAATATTGGAATTTATCTGCAAAATTTGAATACTTACATCATAATATATTGTATTCAAAATTATTAAAGAATGGTTATTTAAAACCTGATACCTGATACACTGATCAATGTTGAAAAAAGAGGAATATATTGACTGAATATGAATATGTTACAGTCAAGTATGTTATTTACTTGGAGTTCACAACCTTGTCATGAAAATGACATGTCGGGCAGCCCTGGTGGCGCAGCGGTTTAGCGCCGCCTGCAGCCCGAGGTGTGATCCTGGAGACCCGGGATCGAGTCCAACGTCGGGCGTCCTGTGTGGAGCCTGCTTCTCCCTCTGCCTGTGTCTCTGCCTCTCTCTCACTCTCTCTGAATGAATAAATAAATAAATCTTTTTAAAAAAAAAAAAAAAAAGAAAATGACATGTCATTTTCAATGTCATGAAAATGAGTGGATCCTTGAGGGAACTTTAAGAAGATGGTGAAATAGGAAGCACCCAGAATCTTGCTCCCTACCTGGGCATCGTTTGCATTGGGAGAATCTGTCTGATGGAATCAGTTTAGAACTTTAGAGTCTAATGAAGGCATGTAACTCCCAGAGGAAGGCTGAGATGATAAATTACTGTTAATTTTGGTGATTTTACATCTTAGCACAGTAGCAGTCCCCCATCCCATGACACCCAAGTGAAGAACTACATATTTAATTTTAAATTTAATATTTATCACTTTAAATTTAAATGCATATATCCACATGTGGCTAATGGCTGTCATATCAGACAATACACATCTAAGTAATCTAATTAGTAATCTAGTAAAAAAAACAGTAGGTCACATCCAAATATATTTGCTAGATTATTGACATAGAATTTAACTACAAAAAAGATCACCTTTTGGGGGGGATATATTTTGATGAACTCTGAAAAATATATAGTCATGCAACCACCACTGCAATCAAGATATAAAATATATCCATTGTAAAATGTTTTCTCATGACACTTTTATGGTCATTCACTTCTCACTATTAGCCTCTAAAACTTTTGATTAGATTTCTACCCTTATAGTTCAGTGTTTCTCTGAATTATAGAAATAGAATCATAGAGTATATAGATATTGCATTTGGCTGCTTTCACTTAGCATAATATTTCTAAGATTCAATCATTTTTAAAAATTGTTTTATTTATTCATGAGAGACAGAGACAGAGAGAGAGAGAGAGGCAGAGACACAGGCAGAGGGAGAAGCAGGCCCAATGCAGGGGGCCCGATGTGGGACTCGATCCCAGGACTCCAGGATCATGCCCCGGGCTGAAGACAGGGGCTAAATTGCTGAGCCACCCATGGATCCCCTCAATCTTTTTTTTATATCTAATTCATTGCATTATATACGTATGCTGTAATTTGTTAAACTATTTACAAGATGCTAGATTTTGGGATCATTTCTAGTTTTGGGTATTAACATAAAATGTATTTTACAGGTAAAATCAGTTTACTTGAAGGATCAAAATAATTTCATCAGACATCCATCTGAAGCCTCAACTTATTAATCTGACAAAATATTATGCTTGTTACTTGTAAATATAACTCACTATCAGGTGTCAGAGTGTAAGATGGTTTACATTAATGTCTGAAATTGCCTCTTTGCTAATTGGAAGCAAGGTAGTGTCTTGGGCTTGTATAAACCAGTTTGGGATTTTTCAGTGTTGCCCCAGGACAGTGAACTGATGATGATCCTGTTAAATAGTTCATCAATTATTCTAAGTCATTTATGATACTCCTCTGGGATACTTTTACTTCAGCTTTTATTTAAAGTGGATTACAGTGGTGTCTTTTATTGCCAGTCATTAGTACTTTTGGACCTTTGATCCCCAAAGATTAGGTTTTCTTTTCCTTTGTTTTATTTCAGTAGAACCTCTGGGTCTGTAGTAACTAGAAAGTGATAAAACTGCAGCATTTCATAAGTGTACAGGGGCCAATATGGAATTTCTCTTGGAACAGCTGCTTAGTCTTTCATCAGATGATGCCCCGAGTCTTTTTCAGTTGCCGTATTTCATTTTATTTTAAAGTATAACTACTCATTTTGAGGTTTTGAATGACAGCAATTATAACAACAAGCTTTCACAAAATGCAACTTATCTGGAATAGAAGATGGATGTCCATTAAAATTATTAATACTTGAGTTCTGAACTTCAAAGTGAGTATGAATCTGAGGGAATTTGGAAATTCTTTACAGAAGGACTGTATATACATGGTCCTTCCCACAAAAATCATTCATAGTAAGTATCCAGCTCAGAAAATAAAATATAATGATAAAAGACTAAAATCATAATTAATTATGTCAACATACATCTCTGCTATGCACACTTAAGGGAACACTCGATACAATAGGTTCAAGGAGGTAAGACAACTATAATTTTAACTTGACTACAAAATCAGAAGTTTTATCAAAGGCACAAGTCCAATTCAGGGAGTTGAATTTGAGTTCTCAATTTTTAAGGTCTATAAGTGTTTTTAATGGTACAGTCATTTGTTGGCTGTGTATTAACAGATATTGTAATCTGTTTTATTCATATACAGTTGCATTTAAATTTCATTTTTCTCTGATTCTCTGTGTGAATTAAGTATTGCCCTTGGTTAAGTGATATGGAAAAAATGCTGAGCAACTGTTCTCTCAAATGGAATAACATAGTTCTAGAACAGTCTGATAGATCCACGTGGTAACCAGAATTGTATGAGTAACTCCTAGAGCATACTTTTTCAAGTCAGAAATAGAGCAAAGTTGGGAGTTTTAAGAAGAACATAAATATACATTTTTATTAAAAAAAAGTTTGTGACCACTCAGCTAAAGACTGCGTCTTCAATTGCCATTAATAAAATTTAAGCTATTCCCTAAAATCTGTTTCAGAAAACCACATTAAGCATGGAGCATCTTAGTTTTGTTCTTCTCCCAACAAAAAAATTAAGAAACAGATAGCAATATTAATAAGACAAAAGCAAAAGAATAAAAATAACAGAGTGCTTTAATAATTTATTTCCTTTAAAAGTTTGCAGATAATGGATATAATGAAATAGACTAGAATGCTTCACATAAAATGGAATAGTATAACATGGAAATAAATAGAATTTTTATACTTAAAAAGGACAGACAGTAATGTAATGTTTGGGAGGAAACATTTTACTCTACTATTCAGATTCTTTTTGCTGTTTTAAGAATTAAATTGACATGAGACATTAACAGGAAAATATCAAATTAATAGCATATATATGGGAAGGGAGCTTTGTAAGATTATGAGAATTATGGGCAGTCAGGCATTTGAGGCTACCATTTTGAGCTACAAAGGATGTAGGGGTCTGGGACTTCAAAGACAAGGAAGAGGAAGGAAAGGAAAATGAAAAAGAGTAAGTGTTTGGGAAACAAACAAAAACAAAGTTTTGCTGGGCCACACAGAAAGAATGAACATAAAGAAGAATTTTAAGAACCAGACTTTGCTAAGGTCCTCCCTCTCGACCACATTTTAGATCTTGCCAATTCATATTAGCATACAAACAACCATAATTATTTGTGGTAATATCTCCCTTTTTGAAGCAAGTCTTTTATCTAAATTCTTTTAGACATTCGAGGAGGTAAAAAGGAAAACATTCTGAGACCTCCATTTCTTAAAAATAATCAGCTTAAATTAATCGTCATGTCAAAGAGACACATTTTGGGGTGGCAGATTTTACTTTCCTACAATAATTTCTGAAGTAATCAATAGTTTTACAAAAATATTAGGGAATATTAAAAAGCAGTGACCCAAATTATGTAGATACATTAGGAATACACCTCAAAAAGGTTAATTGAAAAAATACAGAATATTTTTATTAAAATATGTTGTTTGTTTTTGTCATGTTTTCCTTTGTTGTATTTATTATATTTCCTAAAAGACAACCAACCGTTTGAATGCCATAGCATAGCCAGTCAAGAAAGTTGATAATAATTGTGTATTCTTAGTACAGAAAAAGATTCACTTTATCTAATTAATGGAAGTCAATCCTGCTTAGTCATTGACTATCATAGGAATTATATATAACTCTAAATCCTGGTTTTGAAAATCACTTAGATACAATTTCTAAAACACAGAACAACTTTGTGTCTTTTGCTCAGGTGGAATAAAAATGATGGAAAACTACACTAAAAATGATTCGTATTCTTTTATTTAAATTATGCATGTAGAGTTGAGTCGACTCAGGAAGAATGGGTAAAAATGCATATTAGCCAAAGAAAATATTCAAGTTCAAGAGAAAAAAATTGTGAGAAATATTACAATAAAGAGAACAAATGGATAGGAAAGAATTTAGAATTATCTTTAGCATGTAATTATGTATCATTGTAAATTTCAGATGGAAAAATAATTTACAAATAGATAAATTAGAGAATATATGTCCTTTTCCACTTTAGGTAAATATATAAATATTTAGGTTAATATATATATTTAGTTAAAATATGTAATTAGTATATATATTCATTTAGGGTTCTTTTAGATTTTATTTTATTCATGAGAGACACAGAGAGAGGGGGGGGGGGCAGAGACACAGGCAGAGGGAGAAGCAGACTCCATGCAGGGAGCCCGATGTGGGACTCTATCCTGGGACCCCAGGATCACACTCTGGGCCCAAGGTGGCGCTAAACCGCTGAGGCACCCAGGCTGCACCTATTCATTTAGTTTATATGTATTTAGGTTAATTTCTATATATTCAATTTATATACATTTAGGCTTATTTATATATATTTAGGTTTTATATAGTTATATATATATGTTAATGTGTGTGTATATATAGGTTAATTTACATTACGCTACAGTATATTATATTCATGTATATGTTTGACTTTGTCCTCTTTTCTTATGTATATTTGATAAGGCTTATAAAAGAGAGATGAAAAACCATTCAACAGAAATAGAGTTTATTCTCATAAGACTGACAGATGACCCACAATTGCAAGTTGTGATTTTTGTGTTTTTATTTCTTAATTACACATTGAGCCTGATGAGGAACTTAACCATTATCCTCCTCACTCTGCTGGATCCTCACCTCAAGATGCCAATGTATTTCTTTCTCCATAATTTCTCATTTTTAGAAATCATATTCACAACGGTATGTATTCCCAGATACTTGAAAACCATAGTGACTAAAGAAAAAAACATTTCATATAATAACTGTGTGGCTCAATTATTTTTTATTCTTTTACTGGGAGTTGCAGAGTTTTACCTTCTGGCTGCTATGTCCTATGACCGCTATGTTGCCATCTGTAAACCCTTGCATTACCCAATCATTATGAACAGCAGAGTGTGCTATTGGCTTGTACTTTCTTCCTGGCTGACTGGATTCCTAATTATCTTTACCCCTTTGCTCATGGGACTCAAGCTGGATTTCTCTGCTTCCAAAGCGATTGATCACTTTATGTGTGAAACTTCCCCCATCCTGCAGATATCCTGCACAGACACACATGTCCTAGAATTGATGTCTTTCATCTTCGCTGTGGTGACACTTGTGGTCACATTGGTGTTAGTGGTTCTCTCCTACACTTGCATCATGAAGACCATTATGAAATTCCCTTCTGCACAGCAAAGGACCAAAGCTTTTTCCGCCTGTACTTCCCATATGATTGTTGTCTCCATGACATATGGGAGCTGCATCTTTATGTATATTAAGCCATCTGCCAAAGAAAGGGTGACTGTATCCAAAGATGTAGCTTTGCTGTATACCTCAATTGCCCCTTTACTAAATCCCTTCATTTATACCCTAAGGAATCAGCAGGTGAAAGAAATCTTTTGGGATATGTTACAAAAAAGGTTGTGTTTTTCAAAAAAACTGTTGTAATAATTGCTACAAATCACAACATTGCCATAAAAACAAAAAATCTTTCATTCCTTTCTTTTTTAAAAAAGATTTTATTTATTTGAGATAGAGAGCGGGAACAGAGTGGGGGCCAGAGGGAGAGGGAGAAGCAGACTCCCTGCTGAGCAAGGAGTCCCATGCTGGGCTTGATCCCAGGACTCTGGGATCATGACCTGGGCCAAAGGCAGACACTCAACGAACTGAGCCACCAGGCACCCTTATTCATTTCTTCTGATCATGTTTTTCTATTTCATTACTTATCTCATATAGGACATTCTCTTGAAGAATCCTGCAGCTCAGTCTCACCCTCACATTTTATTCTTCCTAATGAAAACACCCTGCTGGATCCCTGGGTGGCGCAGCAGTTTAGCGCCTGCCTTTGGCCCAGGGCGCGATCCTGGAGACCCGGGATCGAATCCCACGTAGGGCTCCCGGTGCATGGAGCCTGCTTCTCCCTCTGCCTATATCTCTGCCTCTCTCTCTATCTCTGTGTGACTATCATAAATAAATTAAAAAAAAAAAAAGAAAAGAAAACACCCTGCTACAATAACTAACTCTCTCAAGTCGGTAATGCAAGCTTTAAATAGCATTTTTTAAATATAAATTTATTTTTATTGGTGTTCAATTTAAATAGCATTTTATTGTATATTAGCTACTAGAAACCATGACTTTAAATAAAATATGCCTTTTATAAGTATAATTTGCTATATGTAATTTGTTAATTGATTAAACATATATTGTGTATCTCTCTTATTTCAGATGTTGCAAGGCTCTCAATCCTTATGCTCGAGAAGCTTGTCCCTAAGTAAGGAGACAAACACCTAACTCTAAGATTGATATATAGCGTATAATTAGTGTTGCCATAAAGGGATATTAAAATATGATAGGGCATACCGTATAGCTTCTAAGTAATTTTGGAGTCCTGGGAGGACTTTTAGAAGAAGGTAATAATTGTATTGAGGCTAAAAATATACATAAGGAAAGAAGACTGAGTTATAAATGTATGCAAATAGCACAGAGGTGTTAGATAATGACATACATTTGGATAATTCATATATCTAATGTTTTAAAAAGGATTTTCGAGATATTCAGCCTGAATCCACTAAAGGTTTTCTTACAAATACAAAATGGAATACTGCACAGAATATATAAAATTTTTGTGCCTCAGATTTTCCATATATAAAGTAGGAGAAAAATTCTTTTAAAGTTCTTATTTTATTTATTTTAGAGAAAGTGTGTGGCAGCTTCATGAAATTAGGTTAGTATGACTAAAATAAAAATTTTCCCAAACCTTGTTATTGTCCTTAGTAGCAATTTCGTTCTCAACTGTCTTCTTTTGATTCGAGTCCCAAAACAGAGGCAATTTCTGAATACTGCATATCCATCATATTTTTTATATTCCTTTAACCTGCTTTTATCTTGCATTCTCATCCAAAATACATTAACCCCAGCATCTTACAATCAAGATGTGTTAGCTTAAGTTTCCAGGATCTATAAAGAACTTCTTAAACTCAACATCAAAGAAACAAACAATCCAATCATGAAATGGGCAAAAGACATGAACAGAAATCTCACAGAGGAAGACATAGACATGGCCAACATGCACATGAGAAAATGCTCTGCATCACTTGTCATCAGGGAAATACAACTCAAAACTACAACGAGATACCACCTCACACCAGTGAAAATGGGGAAAATTAACAAGGCAGGAAACCACAAACGTTGGAGAGGATGCGGAGAAAGGGGAACCCTCTTGCACTGTTGGTGGGAATGTGAACTGGTGCAGCCACTCTGGAAAACTGTGTGGAGGTTCCTCAAAGAGTTTAAAATAGACCTGCCCTACAATCCAGCAGTTGCACTGTTGGGGATTTACCCCAAAGATACAGATGCAATGAAATGCCGGGACACCTGCACCCCGATGTTTAGAGCAGCAATGTCCACAATAGCCATACTGTGGAAGGAGCCTCGGTGTCCATCAAAAGATGAATGGATAAAGAAGATGTGGTTTATGTATACAATGGAATATTACTCAGCCATTAGAAACGACAAATACTCACCATTCGCTTCGACGTGAATGGAACTAGAGGGTATTATGCTGAGTGAAATAGGTCAATCGGAAAAGGACAAACATTATATGGTCTCATTCATTTGGGGAATATAAAAAATAGTGAAAGGGAATAAATGGGAAAGGAGAAAAAATAAGTGGGAAATATCAGAAAGCGAGACAGAACATGAAAGTCTCCTAACTCTGGGAAACAAACTAAGGGTGGTGGAAGGGGACGTGGGCCGGGGGTGGGGGTGACTGGGTGATGGGCACTGAGGTGGGCACTTGACGGGATGAGCACTGAGTGTTATTCTATATGTTGACAAATTGAAGACCAATAAAAAATAAATTTATAAAAAAAAGATATGTTAGCTTAAAGATTTTATCAGGACAGAAACCTAATTTCATTTCTTATTTTTTAAAGCCATACCTCCAACTTAGATTATATTAAATTTGGAGAACATTTTTTGCATCACATTTAAAATTAATATATATATTTTTTTAATATTTAGAAGGAGTGGTAAAAAAAGATTTCAGTCTCATTGTTTATTTTGTGATGTTTCTAGCCTGCATGAGAAGCGCAATTGCTTCTTTTGTAGTTTTTCAGATTGCAAGAACTATAATCATTCTTGCATAATCTCCCACTGATCTCAAGAGGATTAACTGATGAAACAATTTTTTAAAAAAGGAAAGATTTCCCTGGAGATCATTGTACAAATATGTTAAAAATATGTGAATTATTTATTAAGTGAGGAAACTCTAAAATCTATAAACTCAAGTTTAAAACCAAGACAAAATCTTCTTTTTAAAGCAGCTATATATTGTAAGCCAGAAGGAGTTTTTGGAGGTTACAGCTTACATAACCATGACAAGTATACATTCCACACGGAAAATATGAAATCCCCCAACCCATATTGTGAAAGACTTTAAGGGGATTATTGCTAAAAGTTTGAATCCTGATTCAATAAGGGGCTTATATTATATTTACCTATATTAAACCTCTCAAGGCATCCTCTAGAGTGGCAGTTTTAGGGACTTCATTAGTTTCAGGATTTGAAAACCAAGACATGTCATCATTGACAAAGGAAATAATTAAATGTGTGACATACCATGGAAGGGTCAAACTCATGAGATCTTGATTGAAAGGAGATGAGTTTAGGAGTCTAATCTTTGCAGCTGTTATCTGTCTACATCCGATCTGTAGGAAATTTGGCTGATTCTACAGAAAATTTTATTTCAATTCATTTTACCTTCTTTATTTCTACTGCTAAGTACCTAAAACAAATACTACTGTTGTAACAAATAAACTTTAAAATCATCACAATGCTACATATTAGATATTTAAAGATATTTCAATGAAGTAAAAATGTATGTACAGAATGTACTATTATATAACTTGGTCACTTTTCACAAATTTAACATACCCACATAAGTAGCCCTCAGATAAAGAAACAGAATGTTACCAATACGACAGAATCCTCCCTTTTTTCTCTTCTGGTCATTATCCCTCTCAAGGCTTAGCACCTGTTCTTTCTTTCAAGGAATCAGTTCATGTTTTGAAAAGATTTAATACAATGGAAAACTATTTCCTGAAAATTTAAAGTCAAACATGCAGCATGGATGGCAGAGATTTTGTTTGCAGGATGGGATGTGCCTACCCTACTCTATCCAATCATTCAGAAATTGACTTTGAAGGTTCTTCCAACTTCAACAGGTATCTACAGTCAGCCAGCAGATGGAGGAAGGGAGAGTGGTGTCACATGGGAGGTTTTTATTGGTAAGCCTGGAGGTCATTTTCATAATCTCCATTCATAAGAATCCAATTATAGAGCACACCAAAATGCAAAATGTCCAGGATGTCTAGTCTCAATGTGTGTCCAGCAGGAAACATTTGTGATTAGACTCAGTGTCTTCTCCAGCTGTTAACATTCAAATCCAGTCTACCATTGCCTTCCACCTGGTCTAACTAGTAGCCTGTTATAACCTTCTGAAGAATCTTCGCTTCCTTCCCTCACCCAATCTATTTTATGTAGAGAAGATAAAAGTATGTTCTCTAAAATTTAACTCATTTTTGCTACTTCTTTGCTAAAATTATGTCCTAAAACCTAATTGAATTGCAGAAAATGGGTAGCCGGTAAGAATCCTTGCCACAGCTCCTCACTGCTCATCTTCATCCTCTTTCACTCTTTTCTTATTTGCTGTTACCAGTTGTAACGCTGATGCTCTTTCCATTCCTCAAGTTCTCTTTCACTTCTGTCCTTACCTTTGCTCCTACTCTACCTCCAAATTCCAGGCCTCTAATTAAATGTATTCTCCACAAAAGAGTCATTCTCAAAAAAAAAGACGATATGTGAGGAGAACTTTCCCTTCTTTATAGACTTTATCTCAGTCTTTTGTTCTTTATGACACCATTAATGTTAATTTCTACATGTCTTTCTGCTCTCTCTCACCGTCTCTTTTATCCTTCTGTTCTATATAACTCTCAGATAACTCTAAGTCATTTCAGGGCAGAAAGTTGTCTGCTATATTTTTTCATCCCCGTATACTTAGGATCTGGGGTCTCTGGGGTATCCTTCAAACTAGAGACTGAATGTGTTGAAGAATTTAAAAATTTATTTTTTTATATGAGATCAATTGGTGGTTATTCTGAAGTTTTGAGTGTGATGAAATAAGAAATAGACAATGTCATTAAGTAAATTGTAGCATAATAAGCGAAATCCTGGGAAATGAGCATGGAAGAAATTTGGAGAAGAGAGGAATAATGAGCTATTTTTTAAAAATATTCAATTCGAGGTGTCATCTCTATAAAAACCTTCTGGTGTAGTTCCTTCCAATTTTTAAATAAAATAAGCAGCTCTGAAAACTAATAATTCAAACTCATGCAATTCTGGAAACATTTGAAAATAACTTTAATACAAAATATTTTAAAATGAGGAAAATATCTGTTAAAAAAACAATGTTATCAAGCCATGAAAAGACATGGGGGATTTTAAATGCATATTACTAAGTGAAAGAAGCCAATCTGAAACGTACATACCATATGATTGTAACTCTATGGTATATTAAATAGCAAAATTATGGAAATAGAAAAAGATCAGTAGTTGCCATGGGCTGGGAAAAGGGGTTAGGGATGAGTAGATATAGACAGGATTTGGGGGGCAATGAAAATTCTCTATATGATAACATAATGATGGGTATGTGTCATACATTTGTCCAAACCCAAAGACTCTACGTGGGAGTGAACTGTACTGTAAATTATGGACTCTGGGTGATTATGATGAGTCAGTTAAAGTTCATCAGTTGTAACACATGTATCACTCTGACGGGGGCTGTTGATATTGGAGGAGGCTCCAATATCACTTGTGGGTGAAAGGTTATGGAAAATCCCTGGACTTTCAAGTTTGCTGTGAACCTAAATCTGCTCTAAAGTAGTATTAGTAATAATAGTAAAAGTCTTAACTTAAAAAAAGAAAGAAAAATGAGAGAAAAATGTAAGTTTTATATCACAAAAGAAGGGTCACTACCAATTGAATAAAATGAACTTCAATTCCTCTTTAGTTCCTTGTCTTATCTTAAAGAAACCAATACAAATTACCCCCAAAACTGCTCTTTGTGACTCTAAGGAATTGTGTGTGTACCAAATTACATCATTATTGTGTTGTTATTCCTCTTTCTCAGAATATTAATTCAGTAAATTTATGATTCTGTTTTTATTAAAGGTATACATCTTCAAAGTTCAAAAAGTCAAGAATCTAAGAATCCTATTAATGGAAATTAGTAGTCCCTTGCTCCAGCCCTCATCCACCCCAACTTCTTTTCTCCACAGCCCTCAGCTGTTAACAGTTTTGCTTCCTCTATTATATACATTACTACTTCTTAATATGTTGAGTTAGAAATGACTTACTGGCCTAAATATGAAAGATAAGCATTTGAAATTCTTATAGTTCCCATCCCTCCTATACACATCTCTTTTTTAGCTTTTTTATGATTTTGAAAATAATTGTTATTGTAGTTATCAGTTGGATTTTTATGCTAATTTACATTATCTTGACAGTGGAAATTTTCTTCCATCTGAGCCACATGTTGGCCTGTACTCTCTTTTTTTAAACAATGTTCTGTTTCCACTGGGTTTCATTTCTCATTAAAATAAATGCATAGCAGATGGTAACTACACTTATTGTTGCAAGCATTTAGTAATGCATCTAAGTGTCACATTACTATGTTGGGCACCTAAAACTAATATAATATTGTATGTCAACTATACCTCAATTGTTAAAAATTGCATAATGTAAAAATTCAATATTTTTTGTTCAGGTAACCTCCCAAAGGGCAGCTATGCCCTCAGTAGACTCAAATACACTTGGCAAACTCTCCCTTTTTTGTTCTCTTTTTTCTCAGCTCTAACAGTTTCTGATTTTTTTTCCTTCCAGCCTTATTGGAATTCATTGCTTTCAAGGCCTGATGCACAACTTACCTTGTATTGATTGAAATGCTTGTTTCCAATATGGCAACATGGAGATTCATTTTACCTTTCTCCTATTCCCAAGTGTGGATAGTTTGAGGATATTTAAGTTTCTTCACATTGCAGTGCTCTTTTTAAAGAAAACAATCCCCAAATTATGAATGCACATGTATAAACATAGAATCAGGAACAAACATGAGATTTATTTAGGATGAAGACAATGATAACCAGTCACACATTTAATTAAGCTATTAAAATCATAAAGTCCAGAAAATAAAATTTGCATTAACTATGTGATATAATTCTCTAATACTCTCTTTCCTTAAAAATTTTAATTGTATTTTTGATGATGTTGCCATAGGTTTTTTTAGTAGACCATTTTAAAGTGTACAGTTTAGTGGTGTTTAGTCCATCCACACTGTTCTACAACCACCACTCATATTAAGTTCCAAACATTGCTCACTCAAAGGAAAACTCTACCCGTTTAGCAGTCATTTCCCATCTCTTCTTTCCTGAGACCCTGACAAATACCAATCTGTTTTCTATCCCTGTGGATTTACCAATTTTGGAAATTTCATGTAAGTGAAATCATACCATGTGTGACCTCTTATGTTTGGCTTCTTTCGCTTAGGATCATGATATCAGGGTTCATCCATATTGAAGCATGTATTAATACTTCATTGGTTGGGTAATATTCCATTATGAATATATACCACATTTTCTGTATCCATCCGTCAATGGACATTTGAGTTGTCCCACTTTATTTTTTGGCTATTGCAAATAATGATGTTATAAACAATATTATACAAGCATTTGCAAACCTCCTTTCAGTTATTTGGGTCAATATCTAGAAATGGTGTTATCGAATCATGGCAATTTTATGTTTAACTTTTTTTTTTAATGGATCTCTGGAACTTTCCACAGTGGCTAAGTCATTTTACATTCCCCCTGAGAATGTACTGGGTTTCCAATTTCTCTATAGCCACATCTGCCATAATTGAAGTGTAATTCATTATGGTTTTAATATGCATTTTTATGATAACTAATGATGTGTAACATCATTGCATGTCCTAGTTGGCCATTTGGAGAAATGTCTGTTCAAACCCTTTGCACATTTTAAAATTGGGTTATTGGTGATTGATTTCATGTTTTTGTTGTGGCTGATTTGTAACAGTCTTTATATAGTCTGGATACTAGAATCTTATCAGATATGTGATTTGAAAATATTTTTTCCAGATTTACTCTGTAGTCATTGTAACCTATTTGAAAATTAATTGGCCATAGATGTATGGGATTATTCTAGACTTAACAATTCCATGCATTTTTTTCCATAAAGAACTGAGAGTTCTTTTCAATTCAAGTGTCTTTTATTTATTTATTTTTGTCTAACCCTTCTGGCTAGAACTTCAAGAACAATGAAGAATAGCAGTTGGGAAACTGGACATCCTTGTCATGTTCCTAATGTTTAGGGGAGAGTGACATTAGCTGTGGGGTTCTCATGGACATTTGTTAGCAGTTAGGAAGTTCCTTTCTACTCTGAGTTTGCTTTATTTTATCATGAAAGGGTTTTGAATTTTGTCAAAGGTTGACTTTTCCTGCATCGATTGCAATAATCAAGTTTTTCCCCCTTTATTTCATCTTCCATCTTTGATGTATTATGTAAATTGATTTTTTTATGTTGGATCACCTTACATTCTATCCCACTTTATCATGGAATCTTATTTTAAATGCAGCTAAATTTGCTTTCCTAGTATTTTTTGAGGATTTTTGCATCCATATTCATAAGGGATATAGATCTGTATTATTCTTTTTTTGTGATGTGTTTAGCTGGTTTTAGTATCAGAGTAATGCTGTCCTCATAAATAGGAAGGGTATCATAATTTCCATATTTAGGAGAGTTTGAAAGGGATTAGTCTTAACTCTTTAAAGCTTTGGGAAAATTCATCTGGCCTTAGTTTTATTCAGAGATTTTGGATTACTGATTCAATTTCTTTAATAACCATAGGTCTATTAGATATTCTATTTCACCAAGTAAGTGATAATTTGTGGTCACCTAATTTGTTGATACACAATTTCTCATAATTTATTTTGGTATCCATTTCTATTTCTACAAGGTCAATAGTCATGAACGAACTCTGATTCCTGATTTTGCAATTTGAGCCCTCTCTCCTTTTTTCTTGGTTAATCTAGCTAAGGGTTTGTCAACTTTTGTTGACCTTTCAAAAGAACCAACTTTGGGTTTTGTTGATTTTCTCTATTTTTTCCCTTCTCCTCTATTTAATTGATCTTCACTAGTATTTATTATTCACTTTCTTTCTGCTGGCTTTGGGTTTCTTTTGCTCTTTTTCTCTGTATCTGTAAGTTTGAAGTTATATTATTCATATGAGATCTATCTTTTTTGTTAAAGCAGATATTTAAAGCTATAAAGTTCCTTTTGAACACTGATTTCACTGTATTTCATAGGTTTTGGTATCTTATGTGTCTGTTTTCATTTGTCCCCAGTGTTTTCTAATTTTCTTTGTGATTTATTCTTTGACCCATTAGTTGTTTATGGGTGTGTTTTTAACTACCACATGTTTTTTCATACATACAATGAATTTGGTCCAAAGCCACTGAGAAGGCAAAATGAAGAAGTAAACCGTAAATAGTTTATATTGTCTCACTATGTTTACATTACTCAGTTTGGTAGCCACTAAAAAATTGAAATGTGGTTAGTCAACACTGAGATGTGCTGTAAATATAAACATACATCATATTTCAAAGACAGTACAAAATAGTAAAAGGTCTCATTCATTTTTAAATATGTATTAGATGTTGAAATGAGAATAATTTGGATTTATTGGGCTAAACTATCTTATTAAAATTAATTTCACATGTTTTCTTTCACTTTTAAAAAATAAGGCCACTAGAAAATTTGAAGTTACAAATGTGTCTTACGTTTGTATTTTGCATTATATTTCTATTGGACAATGCTGATTTATATCCTCTGCTTTTTAAAATTCACATTATGTATCTGTATGTGTGTTAAAAGTCTAATATATATGTTAGACCCTTTGATATTGTTCCTAGGTCATATAGACTCTGTTTATTAAATAAATATAATTTACGTTTTTTGTTTTTCAAAATGAGTGATCTCTATTAATCATTAGGTTCACTGACTCTTTTGTTTCATAATCACCTTTCTGCTGTTCAGCCCATCCACTTTTCTTTTACTCTACAAAGCATTTTTGTTATGGTATTTAAAAATTTATTTTAATGTACATATATTTAAATTTTTGTGAAGAATTCTTATTTATTTCAATTTTCATTGAAAAAATTTTTTTTCATTGAAAACAATTTAGTCTCTGATATTTACCCCAATATTTACAATGTTTGGTATTTTTAATTCCTCCATGAAATTCCAGTTTTCCAGCTGGATTCTATTTTCCTCAGCTAAAGAACTTCCTGCAGCATTTCTTGTAGTACAAATGTGTTACTGAAAAATGCTCTTAGTTTGATTATCTGAAAATGTATTTTTTTAAATATTAAGTTTATTTTTTATTGGTGTTCAATTTGCCAACATACAGAATAACACCCAGTGCTCATCCCGTCAAGTGCCCCCCTCAGTGTCCATCATCCATGCACCCCCATTCCCGGCCCTCCTCCCCTTCCACCACCCCTAGTTTGTTTCCCAGAGTTAGGAGTCCTCATGTTCTGTCTCCCTTTCTGATATTTCCTACCCATTTCTTCTCCCTTCCCTTCTATTCCCTTTCACTATTATTTATATTCCCCAAATGAATGAGACCATATTATTTCCATTTCATGTTTGAAGGATAGTTTCACTGTATAGAATTCTAAATTAGCCTTTTGGGATCCCTGAGTGGCGCAGCGGTTTAGCGCCTGCCTTTGGCCCAGGGCGCGATCCTGGAGACCCGGGATCGAGTCCCACGTCGGGCTCCCCGTGCATGGAGCCTGCTTCTCCCTCTGCCTGTGTCTCTGCCTCTCTCTCTCACTGTGTGCCTATCATAAATAAATAAAATTAAAAAAAATTAAAAAAGATAATAAATTAATAAATTAGCCTTTTTTTCAACACTCTAAAGATTCCCCTGTTTTTTGGCCTCCATAGCTTCTGAAAAGAAGTTAGAAATTGTTTGATCCATTGTTCTCCAATATTCATGGTATGTAATGTAGCCTCTTTCTCTAGCTACACTTAAGATTTTCTCATTTCTTTGGTGTTTATCAGTTTGATGATGATGTATATAGGCATTTTATCATGCTGAAAGATGAGGTATCTGTAAGAGCTCCCTTCATAGATTTCATAGACTTGTCGCCAGGTTCTCACAGGGAAGAAGGGGTAGGGGAGCTCTCAGGACATATGCCCTAGATATACAGAAGTGCTTGTTACATTTCAAACACAAAATGAATAGGTATTTTAGGAAGGAATAAAGGGATTAATAAATTAATGGATGTAAAGGGGGTACATGGTGCTTTACTATAGTATAATTTGTACAGCATCTCCTGAAAACATAGTTGAAGGAGATAGGAAGGAGTCTGTATATTTTGGCATCTCTTGTGTAGTAAACAAGCCAAAGATCCTCAGGGAAATATTGCTTCTGAATCTGAATTCCTTGGAGAAATATGCACACAGTTTACAGCATTCCCTGGGAATAAACCATAATCATTTGATAGGATAAATAGTTGTTTAATTTTAGTACTGTATTGTATTAGCTTAATGGGTAATCATGAAATGTCTATAAGTGTTAAAACTTATTTTAAGAATTACACATTTCAGTGTGACGTCTGGGAAGAAAGAAAAAAAGTAAACCTAAGTGCCTTATCCTGCGATGGAAATATAAAAAGTATGAACATCACCAAACGAAAACCTTTGCCTGAATAATTCTGTTTCTATGGCTTTAAGAATAACAGTTTGTTAGTTTTAGTGTTTTGTAGACTGTTTTATAATTCACATACTGAAAATAAATCTAAAACTCTGAGTACTTAATTTATATTAATAATTTTTTATTCTAATTCATTTTAATCATAGAGGATCTGAAATTGATTTGTTAAATGACACCATTTTTGACTAAAAGTGTTCATGATTTTATAGTTAGGGAAAATTTTCTTTCAGTTTTTAATGTAAACATAAATAAAAGTAATAGGCTTGCTAAACATTATAGCACACTGTTCCAGTATATCTAGGGGACTGGGGAGCAGGAGTAAAACTAGGTCTGGTTTGATAAAATTATTATTTGTGGGGGTGATGGATCTGTTTTTGACTCAAATGACTGTAGCCATTGTAATACAATTAGTTGCCTCAGGAATTGTTCCTTAGGTTTGGGAGAATGTGTGTTACTACTAGGAAGATGCTATTATATTTTGGCACTAATAACCAGGATCTCTAGAACCTTCAATATTCCCTGGAGAAAACCGTTATATTCTCTCAGATAAATTTTTGTTAATTTATGAGTTTTCATTCTTAAACACCTTTTCACAGTGTTTATCCTACCTAAAATGCCTTACTCTGCTTCCTAAGCTATTTTCAATGCTTAGCTTTGGATCCATCTTTTTTTAAAAAACAAAAACAAAAACATCTGTTCTTATTAATCTCCTTCCATCCATAAGCCCCAAGTAAGAATGAATCTCATTTACCATTAAGTTTATGGCACATTGAATACATTGCTGTATTCAAGCACAGATTTTGTCACCTCAATACATTGGTAAGCCACAATAGGCAGGGATACTGACATATACTTCCTTGACTCCTTGGTGTATAACAATGTGTTCTCCATGGACCTATAAAACAACTGGGAATGCAAACTGGTACAGCCATTGTGGAAAACAGCATGGAGGTGTCTCAAAAAGTTAAGAATAGAACTACTCTATGACCCAGCAATGGCACTACTAGGTATTTATCCAAAGGATTCAAACACTTGCCCCCCCAATGTTTATATGTTTATAGCAGAAATATCTATAATAGCCAAACTGTAGAGCCCAGATGTCCATCGAGGGATGAGAGGATAAACATATGTGGAATGTATATACAATAGAATATTACCTAGCCATCAAAAATAATGAAATCTTCGGGCAAGAAGGCAGAGGAGTAGGGTCCCCAAGTCACCTGTCCCCACCAAATTACCTAGATAACCTTCAAATCATCCTAAAAATCTACGAATTAGGCCTGAGATTTAAGGGAGAACAGCTGGCATACTACAGTGAGCAGAGTTCACGCTTCTATCAAGGTAGGAAGACCGGGGGGGGGGGGAGAAATAAAGAAATAAAAGGCATCCAAGGGGCAGGGGCCCCCGCGAGGAGCCGGGCTAAGGCCAGGGCAAGTGCCCTGAGGACAGGAAAGCACCCTCCCGGAGAAGCAGGAGCTTCACCAATCTTCCCGGACAGAAAGGGGCTTGCAAGAAGTTAGAGCAAGACCCCAGGAGGGCGGGGATGTCCTCAGGCTCCCTGGGACACTAACAGACACCTGCCCCCCGGGGAGAGTGCACCGAGCTCCCTAAAGTACTGCAGCGCCCACGGCTGGACCCAGGGGCAGCTCGGCTTGACACGGGAGCAGCTCCGAGGGGCTCGGGCGGAGGCTCCACCCGGAGGGGGCTGCCCGGCCCCGGGAGCAGCTCGGAAGGGCTCGGGCGGCGGCTCCGCCGAGAGGGGGATGAATGGCTGGGAGCACGAATCCAACAGCGCAGGCTCGGTAGCACAGGGCGCTGAGGACACAGCCCAGGATCCCGCCTCCCCCTCCCCGGACAGGCAGAGGCCGAGAGGGCCCAGCACAGCAAAGACGCTCCTGCCTCGAGCTGAGCAGATCAGCGGCACCGCCCCTGGAGCATCCAGGCCCCTGAAGACAGAGAGCTCCGTAGTTCCTGCAGGAGCTGACTCCAGGGTTCCAGAGCTGGCCGCCGCCACTGCGGTTGTTCCTCCTGGGGCCTCACGGGGTAAACAACCCCCACTGAGCTCTGCACCAGGCAGGGGCCAGAGCAGCACCCAAAGTGCTAACACCTGAAAATCAGCACAACAGGCCCCTCCCCCAGAAGACCAGCTGGACGGAAGTCAAGGGACTTAAAGTATACAAAATCAGAAGATACTCCCCCGTGTTGTTGTTGTTGTTGTTTTTGCTTTTTGATTTCTGTTTGCTTCCCCCACCCTTCTTTTTTTGTTTCTTTCTTTTTCTTTTTCTTTTTTTTTCTTTTTTCTTTTCTGCCTTTTTTCTTTTTTCTTTTTCTCTTTTCTTTCCTTCTTTCTCTCCTCTCTTTTTCTCTTTTACCAAATACAACTTATTTTTCGCCACTCTGCACTGAGCAAAATGACTAGAAGGAAAACCTCACTCAAAAGAAAGAATCAGAAACAGTCCTCTCTCCCACAGAGTTACAAAATCTGGATTAAAATTCAATGTCAGAAAGCCAATTCAGAAGCACTATTATAAAACTACTGGTGGCTCTAGAAAAAAGCATAAAGGACTCAAGAGACTTTATGACTGCAGAATTTATATCTAATCAGGCAGAAATTAAAAATCAATTAAATGAGATGCAATCCAAACTAGAAGTCCTAACGACGAGGGTTAACAAGGTGGAAGAACGAGTGAGTGACATAGAAGACAAGTTGATGGCAAAGAGGGAAACTGAGGAAAAAAGAGACAAACAATTAAAAGACCATGAGGATAGATTAAGGGAAATAAGTGAGCCTGAGGAAGAAAAACCTACATTTAATTGGGTTTCCTGGGGGCGCCGAAAGGGACAGAGAGCCAGAATATGTATTTGAACAAATCGTAGCTGAAAACTTTCCTAATCTGGGAAGGGAAACAGGCATTCAGATCCAGGAAATAGAGAGAACCCCCCCCCCCAAAATCAATAAAAACCGTTCACACCTCGACATTTAAAGTTAAGCTTGAAAATTCGAAAGATAAAGAGAAGATCCTTAAAGCAGCAAGAGACAAGAAATCCCTGACTTTTATGGGGAGGACTATTAGGGTAACAGCACACCTCTCCACAGAGACCTGACAGGCCAGAAAGGGCTGGCAGGATATATGTAGGATCCTAAATGAGAAGAACATGCAGCCAAGAATACTTTATCCAGCAAGGCTCTCATTCAAAATGGAAGGAGAAATAAAGAGCTTCCAAGACAGGCAGGAACTGAAAGAATATGTGACCTCCAAACCAGCTCTGCAAGAAATTTTAAGGAGGACTCTTAAAATTCCCCTTTAAGAAGAAGTTCAATGGAACAATCCACAAAAACAAGCACTGAATAGATATCATGATGACACTAAACTCATATCTGTCAATAGTAACTCTGAACATGAACGGGCTTAATGACCCCATCAAAAGGCGCAGGGTTTCAGACTGGATAAAAAAACAGGACCCATCTATTAGCTGTCTACAAGAGACTCATTTTAGACAGAAGGACACCTACAACCTGAAAATAAAAGGTTGGAGAACCATTTACCATAAAAATGGTCCTCAAAAGAAAGCAGGGGTAGCCATCCTTATATCAGATAAACTAAAATTTACCCTGAAGCCTGGAGTGAGAGATGAAGAGTGATACTATCTCACACTTAAAGGATCTATCCAACAAGAGGACTTAACAATCCTCAATATATATGCCCCGAATGTGGGAGCTGCCAAATATTTAAACCAATTAATAACCAAAGTGAAGAAATACTTAGATAATAATACACTTATACTTGGTGACTTCAATCTAGCTCGTTCTACCCTCGATAGGTCTTCTAAGCACATCTCCAAAGAAAGGAGAGCTTTAAATGATACACTGGACCAGATGGATTTCACAGATATCCACAGAACTTTACATCCAAACTCAACTGAATACACATTCTTCTCAAGTGCACATGGAACTTTCTCCAGAATAGACCACATACTGGGTCACAAATAGGGTCTGAACCAATACCAAAAGATGGGGATCATCCCCTCATAGTCTCAGACCATAATGCCTTGAAATTAGAACTAAATCACAACAAGAAGTTTGGAAGGACCTCAAACACGTGGAGGTTAAGGACCGTCCTGCTAAAAGATGAAAGGGTCAACAAGGAAATTAAGGAAGAATTAAAAAGATTCATGGAAACTAATGAGAATGAAGATACAACCATTCAAAATCTTTGGGATGCAGCAAAAGCAGTCCTAAGGGGGAAATACATCACAATACAAGCATCCATTCAAAAACTGGAAAGAACTCAAATACAAAAGCTAACCTTACACATAAAGGAGCTAGAGAAAAAACAGCAGATAGATCCTACACCCAGCAGAAGAAAAGAGTTAATTAAAATTCGAGCAGAACTCAATGAAATCGAGACCAGAAGAATTGGAACAGATCAACAGAACCAGGAGTTGGTTCTTTGAAAGAATTAATAAGATAGATAAACCATTAGCAAACCTTATTAAAAAGAAGAGATAGAAGACTCAAAAAAATAAAAACATGAATGAGAAAGGAGAGATCACTACCAACACCAAGGAAATACAAACGATTTTAAAAACATATTATGAACAGCTATACGCCAATAAATTAGGCAATCTAGAAGAAATGGACGCATTCCTGGAAAGCCACAAACTACCAAAACTGGAACAGGAAGCAATAGAAAACCTGAATAGGCCAATAACCAGGGAGGAAATTGAAGTAGTCATCAAAAACCACCCAAGACACAAGAGTCCAGGGCCAGATGGCTTCCCAGGGGAATTCTATCAAACGTTTAAAGAAGGAATCATACCTATTCTGTAAAGCTGTTTGGAAAGATAGAAAGATACGGGGTACTTCCAAATTCGTTCTATGAAGCCAGCATCACCTTAATTCCAAAGCCAAACAAAAACCCCACCGAAAAGGAGAATTACAGACCAATATCCCTGATGAACATTAATGAAAAATTCTCAACAAGATACTAGCCAATAGGATCCAATAATACATTAAGAAAATTATTCACCATGACCAAGTAAGATTCATCCCCGGGACACAAGGCTGGTTCAACACTCGTAAAACAATCTATGTGATTCATCATATCAGCAAGAGAAAAAACAAGAACCATATGATCCTCTCATTAGATGCAGAGAAAGCATTTGACAAAATACAGCATCCATTCCTGATCAAAACTCTTCAGAGTGTAGGGATAGAGGGAACATTCCTCGACATCTTAAAAGCCATCTACAAAAGCCCACAGCAAATATCATTCTGAATGGAGAAGCACTGGGAGCCTTTCCTCTAAGATCAGGATCAAGACAGGGATGTCCACTCTCACCACTGCTATTCAACATAGTACTGGAAGTCCTAGCCTCAGCAATCAGACAACAAAAAGACATTAAAGGCATTCAAATTGGCAAAGAAGAAGTCAAACTCTCCCTCTTAACTGATGACATGATACTCTACATAGAAAACCCAAAAGCCTCCACCCCAAGATTGCTAGAACTCATACAGCAATTTGGTAGTGTGGAAGCATACAAAATCAATGCCCAGAAATCAATGGTATTTCTATACACTAACAATGAGACTGAAGAAAGAGAAATTAGGGAGTCAATCCCATTTACAATTGCACCCAAAGCATAAGATATCTAGGAATAAACCTAACTAAAGAGGTAAAGGATCTATACCCTAAAAACTATAGAACACTTCTGAAAGAAATTGAGGAAGACAAAAAGAGATGGAAAAATATTCCATGCTCATGGATTGGCAGAATTAATATTGTGAAAATGTCAATGTTACCCAGGGCAATTTACACGTTTAATGCAATCCCTATCAAAATACCATGGACTTTCTTCAGAGAGTTAGAACAAATTATTTTAAGATTTGTGTGGAATCAGAAGAGACCCCGAATAGGCAGGGGAATTTTAAAAAAGAAAACCATAGATAGGGGCATCACAATGCCAGATTTCAGGTTGTACTACAAAGCTGTGCTCATCAAGACAGTGTGGTCCTGGCACAAAAACAGACACATAGATCAATGTAACACCACGGACAATCCAGAAGTGGACCCTCAACTTTATGGTCAACTAATATTCGATAAAGGAGGAAAGTCTATCCATTGGAAGAAAGACAGTCTCTTCAATAAATGGTGCTGGGAAGATAGGACATCCACATGCAGAAGAATGAAACTAGACCACTCTCTTTCACCACACACAAAGATAAACTGAAAATGGATGAAAGATCTAAATGTGAGACAAGATTCCATCAAAATCCTAGAGGAGAACACAGGCAACACCCTTTTTGAACTCGGCCACAGTAACTTCTTGCAAGATACATGCACGAAGGCAAAAGAAACAAAAGCAAAAATGAACTATTGGGACTTCATCAAGATAAGAAGCTTTTGCACAGCAAAGGATACAGTCAACAAAACTAAAAGACAACCTACAGAATGGGAGAAGATATTTGCAAATGATCTATCAGATAAAGGGCTAATTTCCACGATCTATAAAGAACTTCTTAAACTCAACACCAAAGAAACAAACAATCCAATCATGAAATGGGCAAAAGACATGAACAGAAATCTCACAGAGGAAGACATAGACATGGCCAACATGCACATGAGAAAATGCTCTGCATCACTTGCCATCAGGGAAATACAAATCAAAACCACAATGAGATACCACCTCACACCAGTGAGAACGGGGACAATTAACAAGGCAGGAAACCACAAATGTTGGAGAGGATGCGGAGAAAAGGGAACCCTCTTACACTGTTGGTGGGAATGTGTACTGGTGTAGGCACTCTGGAAAATTGTGTGGAGGTTCCTCAAAGAGTTAAAAATACAGAATCCCTGGGTGGCGCAGCGGTTTAGCGCCTGCCTTTGGCCCAGGGCGCGATCCTGGAGACCCGGGATCGAATCCCACGTCGAGCTCCCGGTGCATGGAGCCTGCTTCTTCCTCTGCCTATGTCTCTGCCTCTCTCTCTCTCTCTCTCTCTCTCTCTCTCTCTGTGTGTGTGTGACTATCATAAATAAATTAAAAAAAATAGACCTGCCCTATGACCCAGAAATTGCACTGTTGGGGATTTACCCCAAAGATACAGATGCAATGAAACAATCCAATCATGAAAAGGGCAAAAGACATGAAGAGAAATCTCACAGAGGAAGACATAGACATGGCCAACATGCACATGAGAAAATGCTCTGCATCATCACTTGTCATCAGGGAAATACAAATGAAAACCACAATGAGATACCACCTCACACCAGTGAGAATGGTTACAATTATCAAGGCAGGAAACCACAAATGTTGGAGAGGATGCGGAGAAAAGGGAACCCTCTTACACTGTTGGTGGGAATGTGTACTGGTGTAGGCACTCTGGAAAATTGTGTGGAGGTTCCTCAAAGAGTTAAAAATAGACCTGCCCTATGACCCAGAAATTGCACTGTTGGGGATTTACCCCAAAGATACAGATGCAGTGAAATGCCGGGACACCTGCACCCCAATGTTTAGAGCAGCAATGTCCACAATAGCCATACTGTGGAAGGAGCCTCGGTGTCCATCGAAAGATGAATGGATAAAGAAGATGTGGTTTATGTATACAATGGAATATTACTCAGCCATTAGAAATGACAAATACCCACCATTTGCTTCGACGTGGATGGAACTGGAGGGTATTATGTTGAGTGAAGTAAGTCAATCGGAGAAGGACAAACATTGTATGTTCTCATTCATTTGGGGAATATAAATAATAGTGAAAGGGAGTATAAGGGACAGGAGAAGAAATGTGTTGGAAATATCAGAAAGGGAGACAGAACATAGACTGCTAAGTCTGGGAAACGAACTAGGGGTGGTGGAGGGAGAGGAGGGCGGGGGGTGGGGGTGACTGGGTGGTGGGCACTGAAGGGGGCACTTGACGGGATGAGCACTGGGTGTTATTCTGTATGTTGGCAAATTGAACACCAATAACAAATAAATTTATTTAAAAAAAAGGGGGAACCCTCTTGCACTGTTGGAGGGAATGTGAACTGGTGCAGCCACTCGGGAAAATTGTGTGGAGGTTTGTCAAGGAATGTTAAAAATGGAACTGCCCCGTGACCCAGCAATTGCACTGCTGGGGATTTTTAGATATATTTTCTATTGGTGTTCAATTTGCCAACATATAGAATAACACCCAGTGATTCTCCCGACAAATGCCCCCCTTCAGTGCCCGTCACCCAGTCACCAGCACCCCTGGCCCACCTCCCCATCCCCCATCCCTAGTTTGTTTCCCATAGTTAGGAGTCTCTCATGTTCTGTCTCCCTTTCTGATATTTCCCACTCATTATTTCTCTTTTCCCCTTTATTCCCTTTCACTATTTTTTCTATTCCCCAAATTAAGAAGACCATATAATGTCTGCCTTCTCCTATTGCCTTATTCACTCGGCATAACATCCTCCAGTTCCATCCACATCAAAGGAAATACTGGGCATTTGTCGAATCTTATGGCTGAGTAGTATTCAATTATATACATAAACCACATCTTCTTTATCCATTCATCTTTCCATGGACACCGAGGCTCCTTCCACAGCTTAGCTACTGTGGACATTGCTGCTATAAACATCGGGGTGCAGGTGTCCTGGCATTTCATTGCATCTGTATCTTTGGGGTAAATCCCCAGCAGTGCAATTGCTGGGTTAGAGCAGATCTATTTTTAATTCTTTTAGGACTTCCACACAGTTTTCCAGATTGGCTGCACCAGTTCACATTCTCACCAACAGTGCAGGAGGGTTCCCCTTTCTCCACATCCTCTCCAACATTTGTGGTTTCCTGCCTTGTTAATTTTCCCCATTCTCACACGTGTGAGGTGGTATCTCATTGTGATTTTTTCAAGTTCTTTTTTTTTCATTTTTTTAGTTTATTTTAAAATTTTTTTAAATAATAAATTTATTTTTTATTGGTGTTCAATTTGCCAACATACAGAATAACACCCAGTGCTCTTCCAGTCAAGTGCCCACCCTCAGTGCCCATCACCCATTCACCCATTTGTATTTCCCTCATGGCCAGGGATGCAGAGCATTTTCTCATGTGTTTGTTGGTCATGTCTATGTTTTCCTCCGTGAGTTTTCTGGTCATGTCTTTTGCCCATTTCCTACTTGGATTGTTTCTTTGCTGTTGGGTTTAATAAGGTCTTTATATATCCTGGATACTAGCCCTTTATCTGATACGTCATCTGCAAGTATCTTCTCCCATTCTGTAGGCTGTCTTTTAGTTTTGTTGCTTGTATACTTTGCTGCGTGAGAGCTTCTTATCTTGATGAAGTCCCAATAGTTCATTTTTGCTTTTGTTTCTTTTGCCTTCGTGCATGTATCTTGCAAGAAGTTACTGTGGCCGAGTTCAAAAAGGGTGTTGCCTGTGTTCTCCTCTTGGAGTTTGATGGAATCTTGTCTCACATTTAGATCTTTCATCCATTTTGAGTTTATCTTTGTGTATGGTGCAAGAGAGTGGTCTAGTTTCATTCTTCTGCATGTGGATGTCCCATTTTCCCAGCACCATTTATCCATTTATGGAAGAGACTGTTTTTTCCAGTGGAGAGTTTTTCCTCCTTTATTGAATATTAGTTGACCGTAAAGTTGAGGGTCCACTTCTGGATTCTCTATTCTGTTCCATTGATCTATGTTGTCTGTTTTTGGGCCAGTACCAAAGTGTCTTGATGACCACAGATTTGTACAACCTGAAATCTGGCATTGTGATGCCCCAAGCTATGGATTTCTTTTTCATATTCCCCTGGCTATTCGGAGTCTTTTCTGATTCTACACAAATCTTAAAATAATTAGGTCCAACTCTCTCAAGAACGTCCATGGTATTTTGATAGGGATCCAGTGTCTGGGTGACTCACATGCCTGGGAGCACGAGGATTAAGAGGTTTCCCAGTCTGAGGGATCCTGGTAGGTGCTCTGTTCTGGGGACTGAATTTCTACAGGTCCTGCTGTGTTCGAGGGTTTGTGGTGTATGGGCGCCCGGTCAGCCAGGGATCTGGAGCATCCATTTGTCCACTACTGAGCTGGGGCAGGCAGCTCGTGGTCTGAGTGCCTGTGTTCCAATGACCCCCACCATGTCCAGTGATGTGGTGACTCCTTGTCCCAGGACATACTTGTTTCATACAATCCCTTCTCTGCCGGGTGCCTGGAGGCACTGAGGCACTGTACACATGGGGGTGGAGTAGAGTTTTAGGGCATTCGTGTGCCCTGTAGTGAGCTGGGTTGGACAGCTGCAGAGAAGCAGTGAGTGCCCTGGGCTCCCTCAGGACAGGGACTCACAGCTTTCCTGTGTTGAGCCCCGGGTTGACCCCAGGGGTGTCGGAGAGGCATTTGCCCTCTGCCTGAGTATCCATGGTACCAATTCCCAGTGTCCCGCTCCCACAGTCCACATGGGAACATGTCCGTGAGCAGCCAGGCCAACCTCTCAGTGGGAAATGGGAGCAGGAGTCGCCTGCTGTGGGTTCGTGGACTCTCAGGACCACAGAGGGGGATGAATGGATGTGCAAACATTCAGGTGGAGCCCAGTGTCTTGGCGAGAGGACTGGGGCAGGAGGGTGGTCCGGGGGCTTGCCATGGGCATGGGCAGAAAACAGGGCAGACAATCTGAGGGAGAGCAGGGAGATCTGTGGCTGAAGTGCCATCTCTGTCATCACGGGGACCTGCGCGGTTGTCATGCTTTTATATCAACCCAGGTGCATCAGGTGCCCCTCTGTGATGTCACCACCATGCCCCGGCCAATCATGCACGCTCTCTGAGGGGCCTGGTTCAGGTGGCCAATCACCATGCAGCTCATGTGTCCGACGTCAGATGGCTTTCTCATTGAGCCTCCTGATTACGTTGCCTAGAAACAATTTTAAACGGAAAACAGAGTAGGAGGGGGCAAGATGGCAGAAGATTAGGGTCCCCAAGTCACCTGTCCCCACCAAATTACCTAAATAACTTTCAAATCCTCCTGAAAACCTATGAATTTGGCCTCAGATTTAAAGAGAGAACACCTGGAATTCTACAGTGAGAAGACTTCACGCTTTTATCAAGGCAGTAAGATGGGGACAAAAGAATCAAAGAAACAAAAGGCATCCAAGTGGGAGGAGCCCCGCAAGGGACCGGGCTAAGCCCAGGGGGAGTATCTCCAGGACATGAAAGCCCCGTCCTGGAGAAGTAGGAGTTTCACGAATCTCCCCGGACAGAAAGGCACTCCTAGGGATTTAGAGTGGGATCCCAGGAGGGGCAGGGATGCCCTCAGGCTCCCAGGGCCACTAACAGAGCACTTGTGCCCCAGGGAGAGCATGCCACACCCCACAGGCAAGCTCCCTAAAGGGCTGCAGCGCACTCACGGCTTTACCGGGGGGAGCAGCTCGGATTTGGCTCAGGTGGGGGCTCCTCGCAGAGCGGGGGGGGGGGGTGCTGCGTGGCCCTGGGAGCAGTTCCGCGGTGGTAGATGCAGACGCTCTGAGCAGAGGGGGCTCCATGGCCACGGGAGTGGTTCGGTGGTGACTCAGGCAGTGCCTCGGCATAGAGGGGGCTGCGGGGCCCCAGGAGCAGCTCGGAGGCGGCTTGGGCAGAGGGAGCTGCACGGACGGGAGCGCTATTCCAACAGCACAGGCCCGGGAGCATAGGCCGCCGGGGACACAGCCCAAGATCCGGCGCTCCCCCTGGGACAGGCAGAGTCCGGGAGGGCCCAGGACAGCAAGGGCACTCCTGCCACCAGGCAGCCCCGAGCTGATCAGATCAGCGGCCCCTGCCCCCAGAGCATCCAGGCTTCTGTAGACTGAAAACTCCATAGCTACTGCGGGAGCTTACTCCAGTGCTCCAGAGCTGGTCGCCGCCACTGTGGTTGTTCCTCCTGGGCCTCACAGGATAAACAATGGCCACTGGGCCTCAGCGGCCTCACCAGATAAACAGTTTAAACAATTTTCACTGATCCCAGCACCAGGCAGGGAGCTGAGCAGCTCCCTCACGTGCTAACACCTGAAAATCAGCACAGCAGGCCCCTCTCCCAGAAGACCAGCTAGACTGACAGGGGAAAAAACAAATCATTGACCAAGCAACACTGTAAAGTTCCAGGGGAATTCGAGGGCTTTACAATTTACAAAATCAGAATCAGAGGATACTCCTCTGTGTTTTCCTTTTTTTTTTTATTTCTGTTTGCTTCCCCCCTTTTTTCTTTCTTCTTTTCTTCTCTTTTTTCCTCCTTTTACTCCTTTCTTTTTTTCATTTTTTCTATTTTTCTTTTCTTCTTTTTCTTCTATTTTTTTTCTCCTTTTCCCAATACAACATGTTTTTGGCCACTCTGCTCTGAGCAAAATGACGAGAAGGAAAAACTAACCTCAAAAGAAAGAATCAGAAATACTCCTCTCACCCACAGAGTTACAAAATCTGGATTACAATTTAATGTTAGAAAGCCAATTCAGAAGCACTATTATAAAGCTACTGGTGGCTGTAGAAAAAAGCATAAAGGACTCAAGAGACTTCATGAGTGCAAAATTTAGATATAATCAGGCAGAAATTAAAAATCAATTAAATGAGATGCAATCCAAACTAGAGGTCCTAAAGAAGGTTGTTAACGAGGTGGAAGAACGAGTGAGTGACATAGAAGACAAGTTGAAGGCAAAGAGGGAAACTTAGGAAAAAAGAAAAAAATGACTAAAAGATCCTGAGGATAGGGTTAGGGAAATAAATGGCAGCCTCAGAAGGAAAAATCTACATTTACCTGGGGTTCCTGAGTGTGCCGAAAGGGACAGAGGACCAGAATATGTATTTGAACAAATCATAGCTGAAATCTTCCCTAATTTGGGGAGGTTAACAGGCATTCAAATCCAGAAATAGAGAGGTCTCCCACTAAAATAAAAAACCTCTCAACACCTCGATGATAAATAATGGAACTTGCAAATTCCAAAGAAAAAGAGAAGATCTTTAAAGCAGCAAGAGTCAAGAAATCTCTAACTTTTATGGGGAGAAGTATTAGCATAACAGCAAACCTCTCCACAGAGACCTGGCAGGCCAGGAATGGCTGGCAGGATATATTCAGGGTCCTAAATGAGACGAACATGCAGCCAAGAATACTGTATCCATCAACACTCTGATTCAGAACAGAAGGAGAGATAAAGAGATTCCAAGATATGCAGAAACTGAAAGAATATATGATCATGAAGCCAGCTCTGCAAGAAATACAAAGGGAGGTTCTGTAATAGAGGAAGTCCAGGGGAACAATCCACAAAAACAGGGACTGAATAGGTATCATGATGACAGTGAATACATATCTTTAAATTGTAACTCTGAACGTGAATGGGCTTAACGACCTCAGCAAAAGGCGCAACTGCAGTTTCAGACTGGATAAAAGAACAAAACCCATCTATTTTCTGTCTACAAGAGACTCATTTTAGACATAAGGACACCTACAGCCTGAAAGTAAATGGTTGGAGAACCAAGTACCATTCCAATGGTCCTCAAAAGAAACAGGGGTAGCCATTCTTTGATCAGATAACCTAAACTTTATCCCAAACTCTGTAGTAAGAGATGAAGAGGGACACTATATCGTACTTAAAGGATCTATCCAACAACAGGACCTAACAATCATCAATTTTTATGCCCCGAATGTGGGAGCTGTCAAATATAGCAATCAATTAATAACCAAAGTTAAGACATTCTTAGAGAATAATCCACTTATACCTGGTGACTTGAATATAGTGCTTCCTACAATCAACAGGTTTTCTAAGCACAACATCTCCAAAGAAACAGGAGCTTTAAATGATACACTGGACCAGATGTTAAATGATACATTTAACCAAATGTTAAAATAGACATTTACAGAACTTTCCATCCAAACACAATTGAATCCACATTATTCTCAAGTGCACATGGAACTTCTCCAAATTAGACAACATACTGGGTCACAAATCAGGTCTTAAAAGACACCCAAAGATTGTGATCGTCCCCTACGTATTTTCAGACCATAATGCTTTGAAATAAGAACTAAATCACAAGAAGTTTAGAAGGATTTCAAACACATGGCAGTTATGGAACATCCTGCTAAAAGATGAAAGGGTCAAGTAGGAAATTAGAGAAGAATTATAAAGTTTCATGGACACTAATGAGAATGAAGATACAACCGTTCAAAATCTTTGGTATACAGCACAAGCAGTCCTGAGGGAGAAATACATGGCATTATGAGTATCCATCCAAATACTGGAAAGAACTCAAATACAAAAGCCAACCTTGCACCTAAAGGAGCTGAGGAAAAAAAAGCAAATAGATCCTACACACAGCAGAAGAAGAGAGTTAATCAAGATTCGAGCAGAACTCAATGAAATAGAGACCAGAAGAAATGTGGAACAGATGAGCAAAGCCAGGAGTTGGTTCTTTGAAAGAATTAATAAGATAGATAAATCATTAGCCAGCCTTATTAAGAAGAAGACACAGTAGACTCTAATTAATAAAATCATGAATGAGAAAGGAGAGATTACTACCAACACCAAGGAAATACAAAGGTTTTTAAAAACATACTATGAACAGCTATACGCCAATAAATTAGGCAATCTAGAAGAAATGGATGCATTTCTAGAAAGCCACAAACTATCAAAACTGGAACTGGAAGAAATACAAAACCTGAACAGGCCAATAACCAGGGAAGAAATTGAAGCAGTCATCAAAAACCTCCCAAGACACAAGAGTCCAGGGCCAGATGGCTTCCCAGGGGAATTCTATCAAACGTTTAAAGAAGAACCCATTCCTATTCTACTAAAGCTGTTTGGAAAGATAGAAAGAGATGGAGTAATTTCAAACCCATTTTATGAGGCCAGCATCACCTTAATTCCAAAACCAGACAAAGACCCCATCAAAAAGGAGAATTATAGACCAATATCCCTGATGAACATGCATGCAAAAATTCTCCACAAGATATTAGCCAATAGGATACAACAATACATTAAGAAGATTATTCACCATGACCAAGTAGGATTTATCCCTGGGATGGAAGGCAAGTTCAACACTCATAAAATAATCAATGTCATTCATCACACAAGCAAGAGAAAAACAAGAACCATATGATCCTCTCAATAGATACAGAGAAAGCATTTGACAGAATGCAGCATCCATTCCTGATCAAAACTCTCCAGAGTGTAGGGATAGAGGGAACATTCCTCAACATCTTAAAAGCCATCTACGAAAAGCCCACAGCAAATATCATTCTCAATGGGGAAGCACTGGGAGCCTTTCCTCTAAGATCAGGAACAAGACAGGGATGTCCACTCTCACCACAGCTATTCAACATTGTACCAGAAGTCCTAGCCTCAGCAGTCAGACAACAAAAATAAGTAAATATATTCACATTGGCAAAGAAGAAATCAAACTCTCTCTCTTTGCCGATGACATGATACTCTACGTAGAAAACCGAAAAGACTCTACTCCAAGATTGCTAGAACTCATATAGCAATTTGGCCGCATGGCAGGATACAAAATCAATGCCCAGAAGTCACTGGCATTTCTATACACTAACAATGAGACTGAGGAAAGAGAAATTAAGTAGTCAATCCATTTACCATTGCATCCAAAAGCATAAGATACCTAGGAATAAACCTAACCAACAAGGTATAGGATCTATACCCTAAAAACTACAGAAGACTTCTGAAGGAAACTGAAGAAGACACAAAGAGATGGAAAAATATTTCACGCTCATGGATTGGAAGAATTCATTTTGTGAACATATCAATGTTACCCAGGGCAATTTCACGTTTAATGCAATCCTGATCAAAATACGATGGACTTTCTTCAGAGACTTGGAACAAATTATTTTAAGATTTTTGTGGGATCAGAAAAGACCCCGAATAGCCAGGGGAATTTTAAAAAAGAAAACCATATCTGGGGGCATCACAATGCTAGATTTCAGGTTGTACTAGAAAGCTATGGTCATCAAGACAGTGTGGTACTGGCACAAAAACAGACAGACACACAGATCAATGGAACCTAGTAGAGAATCCAGAAGTGGACCCTCAACTTTATGGTCAACGAATATTTGACAAAGGAGGAAAGACTATCTATTGGAAGAAAGATAGTCTCTTGAATAAATGATGCTAGGAAAATTGGACATCCAGATGCAGAAGAAAAAAGTAGACCATTCTCCTGTACCGTACACAAAGATAACTGAAAATGGATGAAAGATCTTAAGTGAGACAAGATTCCATCAAAGTCCTAGAGGAGAACACAGGCAACACCCTTTTTCAACCTGGCCACAGTAATGTCTTGCAAGATTCATCCATGAAAGCAAGAGAAACCAAAGCAAAAATGAACTATTGTGTCTTCATCAAGATAAGAAGCTTTTGCACAGCAAAAGATTCCGTCAACAAAACTCAAAGACAACCTACAGAAGGGGAGAAGATATTTCCAAATGACGTATCAGATAAAGGGCTATTATCCAAGATCTATAAAGAACTTATTCAACTTAACAGCAAAGAAACAAACAATCCAATCATGAAATGGAGAAAATACATGAACAGAAATCTCACAGAGGAAGACCTAGACATGGCCAACAAGCACATGAGGAAATGCTCAGCATCACTTGCCATCAGGGAAATACAAATCACAACCACAATGAGATACCACCTCACACAAATGAGAATGGGGAAAATTAGCAAAGCAGGAAACCACAAATGTTGGAGAGGATGTGGAGAAAGGCGAAAATCCTACACTGCTGGTGGAATGTGAACTGGTGCAGCCACTGTGAATAACTGTGTGGAGGTTCCTCAAAGAGTTAAGAATAGATCTGCCCTACGACCCAGCAATTTCACTGCTGGGGTTTTACCCCAAAGATACAGATGCAATGAAACGCTGAGACACCTGTACACCGATGTTTGTAGCAGCAAAGTCCACAACAGCCAAACTGTGGAAGGAGCCTCGGTGTCCATGGAAAGATGAATGGATAAAGAAGATGTGGTTTATGTATACAATAGGATATTACTCATCCATTAGAAACAACAAATACCCAACATTTGCTTCGACATGGATTGGACTGTAGGGTATTATGCTGAGGGAAATAAGTCAATCTGAGACGGGCAATCATTATATGGTCTCATTCATTTGGGGAGTATAAAAAAATAGTGAAAGGGAATAAAGGTAAAAGGAGAGAAAATGAGTGAAAAGATAAGTTGAGGATGACAGAATCTGAGAGACTCCTAACTCTAGGAAATGAAAAAGGTGTTGTGGAAAGGGAGGTTCTTGGGGGTTTGGGGTGACTGGATGATGGGTGCTGAGGGGGGCACGTGAAGGGATGAGACCTGGGTGATATGCTATATGTTGGCAAACTGATCTCTTCTCATTTAGCACCCTGAATATATCCTTCCAGCCCTTTCTGGTCTTCCAGAACTCTGTGGAGAGATCTGCTGTTAACCTAATACTTCTCCCCATAAATGTTAGGGATCACTTGTCTCTTAGTGCTTTGAGGATCTTCTCTTTATCTTTGGAATTTTCAAGTTTCACCATGAAATGTCGGGGTGTTGAATGTTTTTTATTCATTTTGTGTGTGTGGGGTATCTCTATCTCGAGGATGTGCATGCCTGTTTCCTTCCCCAAGTTAGGGAAGTTCTCGGCTAAGATTTGTTCAAATACACTTTCTGGTCCTCTGTTCCTTTCAGCAGCCTCTGAACCCCCTTTCAACGTAGATGTTTCCTTCTGAGGCTGTCATTTATTTCCCTTAACCTTTCTTCATGGTCTTTTTCTCTTTTTTCCTCAGCATCCTTCCTTGCCATGAACATGTCTTCTATGTCACTCATCATTCTTCTACCTCATTAACCTCATCGTTAGGACTTCCAGTGTGGATTGCATCTCATTTAACTTATTTTAATTTTGGCTTGATTAGATCTAAATTCTGCAGTCATGACGTCTCTTGAATCCTTCATTCTTTTTTCCAGAGCCATCAGTAGCCTTATAATTGTGCTTCTGTATTGGCATTCTGACATCGAATTGTCACCCAAATTCTGCAACTTTGTGGGAGAGAGGACTGTTAGTGATTGTTTCTTTTGTGGTGAGTTCTTCCTTCTAGTCATTTTGCTCAGTGCAGAGTGCCTAAAAACAAGTTGTACTGGGAAAAGGAAGGAAATAAAGAAAAAAGGGGGAAACAAAAAACAAAAAGAAACAAAACAACAAAAAACAAGAAACTTTTCAAAATTTAAAAAAATATAACAAGGAGGGGTCTCCTCTGATTCTATATACTGTAAGTCCCTCAACTTCTGGAGCTTTCCAGCACTGCTTGGTCAAGAGTTTGCTCTTTCCCTTTCCTTCCAGCTGGTCTTGTGAGGGAGGGTCCTGCTCTGCTGATAGTCAGGTGTGAGCATCAGGGGAGCTGCCCCGCCCCCTGGCAGGGGCACAGCTCCCTGGGAGCTGTTTATCCTGTGAGGCCCATGTTCCCTGGCCGCCCCACTCCGACCCAGGCGCAAGGTGACATAGGGAGGAACAACAACACTGGCGGCGGCCAGCTCTCCAGCCCGAAAGTCAGCTCCCACATTAAGTCCTGCAGCTCCCAGTCCTTGGGAGCCTAGCAGCCCCGGGTGTCGGCGGCACTGACCTGCACAGCTCGGGGGTGCCCGGTGGCAGGAGCGTCCTCGCTGTCCTGTGTCGTCCCGGCCCCCGATTGCCCAAGGGGATCGCCAGATCCTAGGCTTTGTCACCTGGGGCCCTGGGCTCCGGGGCCTGCGCCGCTGGAATCGCTCTCCCAGGGCCGCGCATCCCCCTCCTCGCCGAGCCACTGCCAGGGCCACCACCTGAGCTGCTCCCGGGATCCGATGGGTGCGCGCTCCAGACCTTTTCAGAGCTCGGCCCATGGTGTGTGGCGTGATCTCCCCACTTCCTCTGTTAGTGACCCGGGACCCTGGGGGCTCCACTGCCCTTCCTGGGATCCTGCCCGAGTTCCCTGTGAGCGTCTTTCCATCCAGGAGGATTGGTAAACTTCCTGATTCTCCCGGTCTGGGCTTTCCTGTCCTGGAGTGTCTCCTGCCCAGCCTTAGCCCGGCTCTTCGTGGGGGTTCTCCCCTCCCACCCTGGAGTCTTGTTCTTTATTTTTCCGTCTTCCTACCTTGATAGAAGCGCAAACTCTTCTCACTGTAACCTTCCAGCTGTTCTCTCTTTAAATCCCAGGCCGAAATCGTAGGTTTTCAGGATGATTTGAAAGTTATCTAAGTAAGTTCTTGGGGATAGGGGATTTTGGAATCCCACTCTTCCGCCATCTTGCCGACAGCCTTGGCTCTCATTATCTTGATTTCCTATTTTCCCATTCTATTTACACAAATATGTCATTTTATCTTATTTTTATTTTACTTGTTAAAAATTTGAATTCAATTTGCCAGCATATCATAAACCATTAGTTTCAGATGTAGCGATCCATAAATTATCATTTGTGTGTAACACCCAGTGCTCCTCACACCACGTGCCCTCCTTAATGCCCCTTACCCAGGTCCTGCTCCCCCACCCACCTCCCCTCTAGAGACCCTCAGTTTATTTCACAGAATTAAGAGTCTGTCATGGTTTTTCTCTCTCTCTGATGACTTCCCATTCAGTTTTCCCTCCCTTCCCCTATGATTCTATGCTATGTTTCTTATGTTTCACATATAAATGAAACCGTATGATAATTGTCTTTCACTGACTGACTTATTTCACTCTCTGACTAATACCCTCCAGTTCCATCCATGTCGATAGAAGTGGTAAAGATTCATCCTTTCTAAAGGCTGAGTAATATCCCATTGTAACTATAGCCCACATATTCTTTATCCATTCATCTGGTGATGGATATGTGGGCTCGTTCCACATTTTGACCACTGTGGACATTGCTGCTGTGAACATTGGGGTGCAGGTGCCCCTTCTTTTCACTACCTCTGTATCTTTGTGGTAAATACCTGGTAGCACATTTTGCTAGGTCATAGGGTAGCTCTGTTTTTAAGTTCTTGAGGAACCTGCACCCTTTTCCAGAGTGGCCACTCCACTTTGCATTCTCACCAACAGTGCAAGACGGTACCCCTTTCTCCACAACCTGGCCAAAGTTTGTTGTTTTTATGTCTTGTTCATTTTAGCCATTCTGCCAGATGTGAGGTGGTATCTCATTGTGGGTTTTGTTTTGTTTTGTAATTTCCTGATAAATAGTGATGTGGAGCATTTTTTTCATGTGTCTGTTGGCCACGTGTTGTCTTCTTTGGAGAGATGTCGGTTCATCTCTTCTGCCCATTTCTTCACTGGGTTACTTGTTTTGGGTGTTGAGTTCCATAAGTGTTTTATAGATCTTGGATACTAGCCTTTTATCCCCTATGTCATTTGCAAATGCCTTCTCCCATTTTGTAGGTTGCTTCTTAGTTTTATGGACTGTTTCCTTTGCTTTCTATCTTGATGAAGTCCCAATAGTTCAGTTTTGCTTTTGTTTCCCTTGCCTTTACAGACATGTCTTGCATAAGTTGCTATGGCCAAGGTCAAAGAGGTTGTTGCCAGTGTTTTCCTCTAGGATTGTGATGGATTTCTACTTCACCTTTAGGTCTTCATCCATTTTGAGTTTATCTTTGTGTATGGTGTAAGAGAATGGTCCAGTTGCATTCTTCTGCATGTGGCTGTCCAATTTGTTGAAGAGACTATCCTTTTTCCAGCGGATATTCTTTTCTGCTTTGTCGAAGATTAGTTGACCATAGAGTTGAGGGTCCATTTCTGGGTTCTCTATTTTGTTCCTTTATCAGTGTGTCTGTTTTTATGCTAGTACGATAACATTTTGATGATGACAGCTTTGTCTATGACATGCAGAAAAAACCTTAGGCAAAATACAGCCTGAAGTCCAGACATTGTGATATAACCAGCTTTTGATTTCTTTTTCAACATTCCTATGGTGAATTGGGGTCTTTTCTGGTTCCATGCAAAACTTAGAAATATTTGTTTCTGATCTGTGAAAAATGTCAATGGTATTTTGATAAGGACTACTTCGAAAGTGTAGTTTCCCTGGGTTGCATGGACATTTTCACAATATTGATACTTCAAATCCATGAATATGGAATGTTAATGAATCTCTTTGCTCTTCCACAATTTCTTTTATAGGTGTTCTGTAGTTTTTAGTTACAGATCCTTTACTTCTTTCATTATGTTTATTCCTAGGTATTTTATGGTTTCTGGTGCAATTGTAAATAGGATCAGCCCTTAATTTCTCTTTCTTCTATATCATTTTTGCGTCTAGAAATAAAGCAGATTTCTGTACATTGATTTTTTTTATCCTGCCACATTGCTGAAATACAATATGAGTCCTAGCAGAGTTGCAAAGTCTTGTGTTTTCCAAGTAAAGTAACATGTCATCTGAGGAAAGTGAGATGTTGACTTGCCAGTTTGAATGTTTTTATAATTGTTTGCATTTATTTGGAGTTGGTTGTGATCCCCCAATTTCATTTATGATTTTATTTGTTTGGATTCTTTATCTTTTCTTTGATAAGTCCTTTGAGAGCTTTCTCAATCTCATGAATTCTTCCTAAGTAGAGGCCAGCTTGCCCTAGTGCTGAGATATGAGGTTAGTCTAGGGGTCCAATGGCACATGGTGAGCCTGCTATCCAGGGGCCTGCTTGGCCTAGCCATGTCTGGGTTGTGTAACCGCAAGTCCAAAATCACAAGGTAAGCCCACTTACCAGTGGCCTAAGTGAGTACAACTGAGCTGTGATGTTGGTCTCCAGGTCCAAGCAACATGCTGATCCCACTGTGCAGGTGCTTCGTTTTCCCAATGATGAGCTGGGATGCGGGGCTCATGATTTGGAGGCACTCTGCAAACCCAGTGTTCCCTGGACCCCCTTGCCTTCTTCTGGGCTCAGCTGGAGACTGGTGGTATGAGGGTTCCTGGTCCCTTCAGTGTTTGGGTGACCCACATGCCCTGGGGCCCCTGGGTTCAGTGGGTTCCCAATCTGAGGGCTCCCAGTAGGTGCTCTGTTCTGGGGACTGCATTTCTCCAAGTCCTGCTGTGTTCAAGGATTTGTCGTTTGTGGGCTCCTGGTCAGCCAGGGATCTGGATGATCCATTAGTCCACTACTGAGCTGAGGCAGGCAGCTCATGGTCTGAGGGCCCGTGTTCCAATGACCCCCACCATGTCCAGTGATGTGGTGACTCCTTGTCCCAGGACTTACTTGTTTCATAATACCCCCTCTCTGCTGGGTGCCTGGAGGCACTTCAGACATTGTACACATGGGAGTGGACTGGAAAATTAGGGCTGATCCCTGTGCTGATCTGGTTTGGAGAGCTCAAGAGAAGCAGTTAGTGCCCTGGGCTCCCTCAGGACATAGACTCATAGCTTTCCTGTGCTGATCCCGGTGTTGTCCCCAGAGGTGTGGGAGAGGCTTTTCTCATCTGCCTGAGTATCCATGGTACCGGTCCCCAGTGTCCCACTCCCACAGGCCACATGGGAATATGTCCATGAGCAGGCAGGACAAACTCACAGTGGGAAAAGGGAACAGGAGTTGCCTTCTGTGGGTTCGAGGACTCTCAGGACCACAGAGGGGGATGAAGGGAGGTGCAAACATGCAGGTGGAGCCCAAAGTTTTGACGAGAGGCCTGGGGCAGGTGAGGGGACAGGAGGCTTGCCATGGGCAGGGGCAGAAAACAGGGAAGCAAACTAGAGGGAGAGCAGGGAGATCTGTGGATGAAGTGCCATCTCTGTCATCACGGGGGCCTGAGTGATTGCCATGCTTTTATATCAGCCCAGGTGCATCAGAGTGCCCTTCTGTGATGTCACCGCCATTGCGTGGCCAATCAGGCAGGCTCTCGGTGTGGCCTGATTCAGGTGGCCAATCACCATGCAGCTTAGGTGGCCAATGTCAGACAGCTTTTTCAGTGACTCTCCTGATATCGTTGCCTAGAAACCATGTTTAAACGGAAAACAGAGGAGGTGGGGACAAGATGGTGGAAGTGTAGGGACCCCAAGTCACCTCTCCCTACCCAATTACCAACATAACTTTTATATCATCTTGAAAACCTAGGGATTCAGCCTGAGATTTAAAGAGAGAACAGCTGTAATGCTACAGTGAGAGAAGAGTTCACGCTTCTATGAAAACAACTTCTTTTTGGCCACTCTACACTGAGCAAAATGACTAGGAGGAAAAACTCTCCTCAAAAGAAAAAATCAGAAACAGCCCTCTCTCCCAAAGACTTACAAAATTTGTATTACAACTCAGTGTTAGAAAGCCGATTCACATGCATAATTATAAAGCTACTGGTGTATTTAGAAAAAACCCTAAAGGATTCAAGACACTTCATGACTGCAGAATTTAGATCTAATCAGGCCAAAATTAAAAATAAATTAAATGAGATGCAATCCAAACTAGAGGTCAGAACAATGAGAGTTAACGTGGTAGAACAAGTGAGTGACATAGAAGACAAGTTGATGTCAAGGAGGGAAACTGAGGAAACAAAGAGAAAAATGACTAAAGATCACGAGGATAGGCTAATGGAAATAAAGGACAGCCTCAGAAGGAAAATCTACGTTTACCTGGGGTCCCGAGGGTGCCGAAGGGACACAGGACCAGAATATGTATTTGAACAAATCATAGCTGAAAACTTCCTTAATTTGTGGCAGGAAACAGGCATTCAGATCAGGAAATGGATAGATTCCCCCCTGAAATCAATAAAAACCACTCTACACCTGGACATTTAATAATGAAACTTGCAAATTCCAAAGATAAAGAGAAAAATCTTAAAGAAGCAAGAGAAAAGTAATCTCTAAATTTTATGGGGAGAAGGATTAGCATAACAGCAGACCCTTCCACAGAGACCTGGCAGGCCAGAGAGGGCTGACAGGATATAGTCAGGGTCTTACATGAGAAGAACATGAAGCCAAGAATACTTTATCCAGCAAGGCTCTCATTCATAATAGAAGGACAGATAAAGAGTTTCCAAGATAGGCAGAAATGGAAAGAATATGTGATCACGAGGCCAGCTGTGCAAGAAATACTAAGGGGGATTCTGTAATAGAGGAAGTCAAAGGGAACAACCCACAAAAACAGGGAAGGAATAGGGATCATGATGACACGAAATACAGATCTTTCAATAGTAACTCCAGACGTGAATGGGCCTAAGGACCCCATTAAAGGCACAGCTGCCGATTCAGAGTGGATAAAAAAGGAAAACCCATCTCTTTGCTGTCTACAAGAGACTCATTTTAGACATAAGGACACCTACAGACTGAAAATAAAAGGTTGGAAAACCATGTACCATTCCAAAGGTCCTCAAAAGAAAGCAGGGGTAGCCATCCTTAGATCAGATAAAGTTTATCCCAAAGACTGTAGTAAGTGATGAAGAGGGACACTATATCATACTTAAAGGATCTATCCAACAAGAAGACCTAACAGTCATCAATATTGATGCCCGGAATTTATGCCCGCAATGTGAGAGCTGCCAAGAATACCAATCAATTAATAACCAAAGTTAAGGCCGACTTAGATAATGATACACTCATACTTGGTGCCTTGAATGAAGCACTTTCTACAATCAACAGGTTTCCTAAACACAACATCTCTAAAAACAAGAGTTTTAAATGGTACACTAGACCAGATGGATTTCACAGATATTTACAGATCTTTCCATCCAAACACAATTGAATACACATTCTTCTCAAGTGCACATGGATCTTTCTCCAGAGTAGACCACATACTGGGTCACAAAACAGGACTTAACTGATACCAAAAGATGGGGATCGTCCCCTGCATCTTTTCACACCATAATGCTTTGAATTTGAAATGAGAACTAAATCACAAGAAGAAGTTTGGAAGGATTTCAAACATATAGAGCTTAAGGACCATCCTGCTAAAAGATGAAAGCGTAAAGCAGGAAATTAGAGAAGAATGAAAACATTCATCGAAATGAATGAGAATAAAGATACAACCGTTAAAAATCTTTGGCATACAAAAAAAGCAGTCCTGAGGGGGAAATTCATCGCAATATGAGCATCCATCCAAAAACTGGAAAGAACTCAAATACAAAAGCGAACGTGGCATCTAAAGGAGCTGGAGAAAAAAACAGCAAATAGATCCTACACACAGCAGAAGAGATTCAATAAAGATTCGGGCAGAACTCAGTGAAAGAGAGACCAGAAGAAATGTGGAATGGATGAACGAATCCAGGGGTTGGTTTTTTGAAAGAATTAATAACGTAGATAAATCATTAGGCAGCCTTATTAAAAAGAAGAGGGAAAGGACTCAAATTAATAAAATAAGGAATGATAAATGAGAGAACACCACCAACACCAAAAAATACAAACGATTTTTAAAGCTTATTATGAGCAGCTATATGCCAATAAATTAGACAATCTTGGAGAAATGGACACATTTATGGAAAACCACAAACTACCAAAACTGGAACAGGAAAAACTAGAAAACTGAACAGGCCGATAACCAGGGAAGAAATTGAAGCAGTCCTCAAATCCTACCAAGACACAAAATCCAGGGCAAGATGCCTTCCCAGTGGAATCCTATCAAACGTTTAAAGAAGAAACCATACCTCTTCTACTAAAGCTGTTCTGAAAGATAGAACGAGAGGTAGCACTTTCAGACACCTTCTATGAGGCCAACATCACTTAAATTCCAAAACCAGAAAAAGACCTCACCAAAAAGGAGAATTGCAGACCAATATCCCTCATGAAAACGTGGATAGAAAAATTCTCAACAAGATTCTAGCCAGTAGGATCCAACAGAGCGTTCCCTTTCACTATTTTTTCTATTCCCTAAATGAAGGAGACCATATAATGTCTGCCTTCTCCTATTGCCTTACTCACTCAGCATAACACCCTCCAGTTCCATCCACATCGAAGGAAATGGTGGGCATTTGTCCTTTCTAATGGCTGAGTAGTATTCCATTGTATACATAAACCACATCTTCTTTATCCATTCATCTTTCCATGGACACCGAGGCTCCTTCCACAGCTTAGCTATTGTGGACATTGCTGCTATAAACATCGGGGTGAAAAAAAAAACATCGGGGTGCAGGTGTCCTGGCGTTTCATTGCATCTGTATCTTTGGGGTAAATCCCCAGCACTGCAATGGCTGGGTTGTAGGGCACATCTATTTTTTTTATTTTTTAATTTTTATTTGCCTTGGCATATCTATTTTTATTTTTTATTATTTTTTAAAGATTTTATTTATTTATTCATAGAAATGCAGAGAGAGAGAGAGAGAGAGAGGCAGAGACACAGGCAGAGGGAGAAGCAGGCTCCCTGCAGAGAGCCTGACATGGGACTCGATCCAGAGTCTCCAGGATCATGCCCTGGGCTGCAGGGGGCGCTAAACCGCTGCGCCACCGGGGCTGCCGTGAAGATCTATTTTTAATTCTTTGACAAACCTCCACACGGTTTTCCAGAGTGGCTGCACCAGTTCACATTCCCACCAACAGTGCAGGAGGTTCCCCTTTCTCCGCATCCTCTCCAACATTTGTGGTTTCCTGCCTTGTTAATTTTCCCCATTTTCACACGTGTGAGGTGGTATCTCATTGTGATTTTGATTTGTATTTCCTTGATGGCCAGGGATGCGGAGCATTTTCTCATGTGCTTATTGGTCATGTCTATGTCTTCCTCTGTGAGATTTCTGTTCATGTCTTTTGCCCATTTCCTGTTTGGATTGTTTGTTTCTTTGCTGTTGAGTTTAATAAGTTCTTTAGAGATCTGTGATACTAGCCCTTTATCTGATACGTCATTTGCAAATGTCTTCTCCCATTCTGTAGGGTGTCTTTAGTTTTCTTGACTGAGTCTTTTGCTGTGCAAAAGCGTCCTATCTTGATGAAGTCCTAACAGACCAGTTTTGTTTCTCCGTCTCTTGCCTTCATGGAAGTATCTTGCAAGACGTTACTGTGGTCAAGTTCAAAAAGGGTGTTGCCTGTGTTCTCCTCTAGGATATTGATGGACTCTTGTCTCACATTAAGATCTTTCATCTCTTTTGAGTTTCTCTTTGTGTATGGTGCAAGAGAGTGGTCTAGTTTCATTCTTCTGCATGTGGATGTCCAATTTCCCCAGCACCATTTATTGAAGAGACTGTATTTTGCAGTGGAGAGCTTTTCCTCCTTAATCAAATATTATTAGTTGACCGTAAAGTTAAGGGTCCACTTCTGGATTCTCTATTCTGTTCCATTGATCTATGTGTCTGTTTTTGGGCCGGTACACACTTTCTTGATGACCACAGCTTTGTAGTACAACCTGAAATATGGCATTGTGATGTCCCCAACTATGGATTTCTTTTTAATATTCCCCTGCCTATTTGGGGTCTTTGTTGATTCCACACAAATCTTAAAATAATTAGTTCCAGCTCTCTGAAGAAAGTCCATGGTATTGTGATAGGGATCCAGTGTCTGGGTGACTCACATGCCTGGGGGCACGAGGGTTAAGAGGTTTCCAGTCTGAGGAATCCTGGTAGGTGCTCTGCTCTGGGGACTGAATTTCTCCATGTCGTGCTGTGTTCGAGGGTTTGTGGTGTATGGGCGCCCGGTCAGCCAGGGATCTGGGGCATCCATTTGTCCACTACTGAGCTGGGGTAGGCAGCTCATGGTCTAAGGGCCCGTGTTCCAACGACCCCCACCATGTGCAGTGATGTGGTGACTCCTTGCCACAGGACTTACTTGTTTCCTACAATCCCTTCTCTGCCGGGTGCCTGGAGGCACTGCAAACACTGTACACATGGGGGTGGAGTCGAGTTTTAGGGCATTCGTGTGCCCTGTAGTGAGCTGGGTTGGAGAGCTCCAGAGAACCAGTGAGTGCCCTGGGCTCCCTCAGGACAGGAACTCACAGCTTTCCTGTGTTGAGCCCCGGTTGACCCCAGGGGTGTCGGAGAGGCATTTGCCCTCTGCCTGAGTATCCATGGTACCGATTCCCGGTGTCCCGCTCTCACAGTCCACATGGGAACATGTCCGTGAGCAGCCAGGCCAACCTCTCAGTGGGAAATGGGAGCAGGAGTCGCCTGCTGTGGGTTTGAGGACTCTCAGGACCGCAGAGGGGGATGAATGGATGTGCAAACATTCAGGTGGAGCCCAAAGTCTTGGCGAGAGGACTGGGGCAGGAGGGTGGTCCGGGGGCTTGCCATGGGCATGGGCAGAAAACAGGGCAGACAATCTGAGGGAGAGCAGGGAGATCTGTGGCTGAAGTGCCATCTCTGTCATCACGGGCACCTGCTCGGTTGTCATGCTTTTATATCAACCCAGGTGCATCAGGGTGCCCCTCTGTGATGTCACCGCCATGCCCCGGCCAATCACGCAAGCTCTCGGAGGGGCCTGGTTCAGGTGGCCAATCACCATGCAGCTCAGGTGGCCAATGTCAGATGGCTTTCTCATTGAGCCTCCTGATACCGTTGCCTAGAGACAATTTTAAACGGAAAACAGAGTAGGAGGGGGCAAGATGGCAGAAGATTAGGGTCCCCAAGTCACCTGTCCCCAAAAATTACCTAAGTTTCAAATCCTCCTGAAAACCTATGAATTCGGCCTGAGATTTAAAGAGAGAACAGCTGGAATACTGCAGTGAGAAGAGTTCACGCTTCTATCAGGGTAGAAAGACGGGGTGGGGGAAGAAATAAAGAAACAAAAGGCATCCAAGTGGGAGGGGCCCGCGAGGACCTGGGCTAAGGCCATAGCGAGTGTCCCCAGGACAGGAAAGCCCCATCCTGGAGAAGCAGGGGTTTAACCAATCTTCCCGGGAGTTGGAGCAGGATCCCAGGAGGGCGGGGATGGCCTCAGCCTCCCTGGGACACTAACAGAGCACCAGCGCCCCAGGGAGAGCGCGCCCCACTCCGCGGCCGAGCTCCCGAAAGGGCTGCAGCGTGCATCCCGTGGGGCCCCCACAACAGCTTGGAGGTGGCTCAGGCAGCGGCTCCGCTGGGAGGGAGCTGCGCGACCCGGGGCGCAGCTCGGAAGCGGCTCAGGCAGAGGCTCCGTGCAGGGGGCTGCGTGGCCCTGGGAACTGCTCAGAATGCGCTCGGGCAGAGGCTCCCCATGGAGGGGGCTGGGCGGCCTGTAGCACGATTCCAACAGCTCAGGCCTGGGAGCACAGTGCGCCGGGGACTCAGCCCAAGATCCGGCGCCTCCCCCGGGACAGGCAGAAGCCAGGAAGGCTCAGGAGAGCAAGGACACTCTTGCCGCAGGGTGGCCCCGAGCTGGGAAGATCAGCGGCCCGGGCCCCCAGAGCATCCAGGCTTCTTCAGACTGCAAGCTTCATAGCTACTGCGGGAGCTTAGTCCAGGACTCCAGAGTTGGCCGCCTCTACTGTCGTTGTTCCTCCTGGGGCCTCACAGGATAAACAACCCCACTGAACCTCACAGTGGCCTCAACACATAAAGAGGTTAAACATCTTTCACTGAGCCCTGCACCAGGGAGGGGGCTGAGCAGCTCCTCCAAATGCTAAAACCCGAAAATCAGCACAGCAGGCCTCTCCCACAGAAGACAAGCTAGAAGGACAGGGGAAAAAGAAATTATTGACCAAGAAGTACTGGAAAGTTCCAGGGGAAGCTGAGGGATTTACAGTATAGAAAATGAGAGGAGGGAACCCTGGGTGGCACAGCAGTTTGGCGCCTGCCTTTGGCCCAGGGCGCGATCCTGGAGACCCGGGATGGAATCCCACGTCGGACTCCCGATGCATGGAGCCTGCTTCTCCCTCTGCCTGTGTCTCTGCGCCTCTCTCTCTCTCTCTCTCTGTGACTATCATAAATAAATAAAAAGTTAAATTAAAAAAAAAATGAGAGGAGAGGCTCCCTTGTTTTTGTTTTTTGATTTCGGTTTGCTTCTCCCCCCCTTTTATTTTTTTCTATTCTCCTTTTTCCTTTTGTTTTCTTTTTAGTCTTTTTTCTTCTTTCTTTTTCTTTTCTTTTTTCTCTTCTCTCTTTTTCTCTTTCCCAGTGCAACTTGTTTTGGGCAATGTTGCACTGAGGAAAATAACTAGAAGGAAAAAATCACCTCACAAGAAGAATCAGAAACAGCTCTTTCTCCCACAGAGTTACAAAATTTGAATTACAATTCAATGTCAGAAAGCCAATTCTGATGGACAGTTATAAAGCTACCTGTGGCTCTCGAAAAAAGCATGAAGGATTGAAGAGACTTCATACTGCAGAATTTAGATCATATCAGGCCGAAATTAAAAATCAATTAAACGAATGAGTAACATAGAGGACAAGTTGATGGCAAGGAGGGAAATCTGAGGAACAAAGAGGAAACGACTAAAAGATCACAAGGATAGGTTAAGGGGAAAAAATAGCAGCCTCAGAAAGAAAAATCTACATTTATCTGATGTTATGTTACCGAGGGCACCAAAAGGGACAGAAGTCTAGAATACGTATTTGTTTTTTTTAATAAATTAATTTTTTATTGGTGTTCAATTTACCAAAATACAGAATAACAGCCAGTGCTCATCCCCCCAAGTGTCCCCCTCAGTGCCCGTCACCCACTCACCCCACCCCCGGCCCTCCTCCCCTTCCACCACCCCTAGTTCGTTTCCCAGAGTTAGGAGTCTTTATGTTTTGTCTCCCTTTCTGATATTTTCCACACATTTCTTCTCCCTTCCCTTATATTCCCTTTCACTATTCTTTATATTCCCCAAATGAATGAGAACACACACTGTTTGTCCTTCTCCGATTGACTTATTTCACTCAGCATAATACCCTCCAGTTCCATCCACATTGAAGCAAATGGTGGGTATTTGTCATTTCTAATGGCTGAGTAATATTCCATTGTATACATAAACCACATCTTCTTTATCCATTCATCTTTCGATGGACACCGAGGCTCCTTCCACAGTTTGGCTATTGTGGACATTGCTGCTAGAAACATCGGGGTGCAGGTGTCCCTGCGTTTCATTGCATCTGCATCTTTGGGGTAAATCCCCAACAGTGCAATTGCTGGGTCGTAGGGCAGGTCTATTTTTAACTCTTTGAGGAACCTCCACACAGTTTTCCAGAGTGGCTGCACCAGTTCACATTCCCACCAACAGTGTAAGAGGGTTCCCTTTTCTCTGCATCCCCTCTAACATTTGTTGTTTCCTGCATTGTTAATTTTCCCCATTCTAACACGTGTGAGGTGGTATCTCATTGTGGTTTTCATTTGTATTTCCCTGATGGCAAGTGATGCAGAGCATTTTCTCATGTGCATGTTGGCCATGTCTATGTCTTCCTCTGTGAGATTTCTGTTCATGTCTTTTGCCCTTTTCATGATTGGATTGTTTGTTTCTTTGGTGTTGAGTTTAAGAAGTTCTTTATAGATCTTGGAAACTAGCCCTTTATCTGATCTGTCATTTGCAAGTATCTTCTCCCATTCTGTAGGTTGTCTTTTAGTTTTGTTGACTGTATCCTTTGCTGTGCAAAAGCTTCTTATCTTGATGAAGTCCCAATAGTTCATTTTTGCTTTTGTTTCTTTGCCTTCATGGATGTATCTTGCAAGACGTTACTGTGGCCAAGTTCAAAAAGGGTGTTCCCTGGTTCTCCTCTAGAATTTTGATGGAATCTTGTCTCACATTTAGATATTTCATCCATTTTGAGTTGATCTTTGTGTATGGTACAAGGGAGTGGTCTAGTTTCATTCATCTGTATGTGGATGTCCAATTCTCCCAGCACCATTTATTGAAGAGGCTGTCTTTCTTCCAGTGGATAGTCTTTCCTCCTTTATCAAATATTACTTGACCATAAAGTTGAGGGTCCCCTTCCGGATTCTCTACTCTGTTCCATTGATCTATGTGTCTGTTTTTGTGCCAGGACCACACTGTCTTGATGAGCACAGCTTTGTAGTACAACCTGAAATCTGGCATTGTGATGCCCCCAGCTATGGTTTTCTTTTTTAAAATTCCCCTGCCTATTCAGAGTCTTTTCCGATTCCACACAAATCGGAAATTTTAAATTTTAAATTCTTAAAATAATTTGTTCTAACTCTCTGAAGAAAGTCCATGGTATTTTGATAGGGATTGCATTAAACGTGTAAATTGCCCTGGGTAACATTGACATTTTCACAATATTAATTCTGCCAATCCATGAGCATAGAATATTTTTCCATCTCTTTGTGTCTTCCTCAATTTCTTTCAGAAGTGTTCTATAGTTTTTAGGGTATAGATCATAGATCTTTGGTTAGGTTTATTCCTAGGTATCTTATGCTTTTGGGTGCAATTGTAAATGGGATTGACTCCCTAATTTCTCTTTCTTCAGTCTCAATGTTAGTGTATAGAAATGCCACTGACTTCTGGGCATTGATTTTGTATCCTGCCACGCTGCCAAATTGCTGTATGAGTTCTACCAATCTTGGGGTGGAGGCTTTTGGGTTTTCTATGAGGAGTATCCTGTCATCTGCGAAGAGGGAGAGTTTGACTTCTTCTTTGCCAATTCGAATGCCTTTAATGTCTTTTGTTGTCTGATTGCTGAGGCTAGGACTTCCAGTACTATGTTGAATAGCAGTGGTGAGAGTGGACATCCCTGTCTTGTTCCTGATCTTAGGTGAAAGGCTCCCAGTGCTTCCCCATTGAGAATGATATTTGCTGTGGGCTATTGGGACTTCATCAAGATAAGAAGCTTTTGCACAGCAAAGGATACAGTCAACAAAACTAAAAGACAACCTACAGAATGGGAGAAGATATTTGCAAATGACGTAGCACATAAAGGGCTAGTTTCCAAGATCTATAAAGAACCTATTAAACTCAACACCAAGAAACAAACAATCCAATCATGAACTCTGTTACCTGATCAATGACAGAGCCTTCTGAGGACATTCCAAGACAGTATGCAGTCCTGCGATCTACTTGAAAATTCGTATAGATAACATTTCAAGGGAGATACCCTGTTGATTTTGACTGGATATTCATATGAACTTTTTAAAGAGATGAGTGATAGAGCTAATCCTTATCTGTAAGTTTTGAATTTATATTGTTTCTTCCATGTACAAAACCATTTTTTTTCTACAAATAGTTTTTGTTTGTTTGTTTGTTTGTTTTTTGCATTGTGGGGTGTAACGGAAAGCAGAATGTTTTATCATGATTTTTGCTTCAGCAACTTTGGGACAAATTAGGAGTCCTAAACTCTGAAAAAAAAATAAAGTTTCTGGCAAAGTAGCATAAGTAAAAGAATATTCAGTCACAAAAATGTCCAAGGAATTTAGGGTTGACCATGCAGCCTGTGCTCAAGGCTTAAATGAAGACTGAGTCAAGCAGAACTGACATGGCCTCAAATTCTGTTCCTCTTATTTAGGTGGTAAAAGATTTAGAGCCATGAGAACCTTATAATCAAGTTCAAGCAGAAACTTACTATATTTCTTGGCTTTCACCTGTTTAAGAATATGTGTCCGGTTTCCGTCTGTAAAATAAGCTTCAGCATAAATGAGCTGAGGAGAAATAGGAGAGGGAGTCCAAAGGAACACACAAAGTTTACCCCTATAGTACTGAGAATTCAAAGGGACTTAAAGTCCAGGTCCTACGGGCACACACATCCATTTAAAAACAGGATAGTTCCTCATGAAAACTCAGTTGGGGCAGTCTCTCAGATGAATAAGCTTTACTCATTCTTTATACCTGGAATGCCCTAGATTTAAAAAGAGAGAGCCCAAGAGCATATACCCATGTGTTCATATCACAACTTTCCACCTGTATCTATCTGCCCTGAAACTACCTGTCATTCACCAAAGTGAGCAAACACTGACTCCCTCAGAGTGTGTAGGTGGAAGGAGTCAATAGGGTCATCATCACTCAGAATGATGTCAACACTCTTAATCATTTTAATATATATATTCAGGAAGAAACTTACAGTTGAGAGATAGGAAATATATGATGCCTGATAGCATGAATTCTGAAGCCAGATTACCAGGTTTGAATCCCAGCTTTACCACTTGGTAGCTGAGTGACTTTGGGCCAAGTTACTTCATCCTGTACTTCTGTTTCCTCATCCATAAAATGCAAATATCTCCTGTCTCATAGGGTGTGAGGATTAAATGAGTCAATACATTGAAAGTGCTTATAACAATGGCATATATGAAGTGCTCAATAAATATTGTTCTTAGCCCAATCCCTCCCCTCATGTGTTTTTTATTTTTTGTTTCATTTTTACTTTTTTTTTTTTTTTTCCGGCTGAGTGTGGAATCTGTACAGCTAGCTGAATACTGTCCTGCGCATGGACAAATACTTACTCCTCTTAGCCAATCAAGTTAACCCAACTTCCCTGGCCAGTGACTGATTTACAAATGGGCAGATGATACAATTCTAGCCAATGAGACACAAGGTCCTGCGGGGGTGGTGATGTTCAGAAAAGATGTGCGTTGGAAGAAAGTATTTCTTTTCTTCTCTAAAGATGCTGTTTTTGCATGTCCCCCTGCCTGGAACAGTGAAGCCGTCTTGGCAATGTGAAAAGAGCTGGAAGAAAGATGAAAGCAACAGTGACAATGTTGAGTTGAAGAATTAATCAACCCTGAAGTTTCTACATCTGGATTTGTTATCGGAAATAATAAATTTTCCTTATTGCATAAGCCATTTTGACTAGGATTTTCTGTTATTGTACCTGAAACATCCTAACTGGTTGATATTTCTTGAGCATCTAGTATGTTTGAGATATATTATAGGAAATAAAGTATAAAACTCTAAACCTGATATCAATAAGTTTTCCAGCTACTTGGGAGAGAAAAGCTATGAAAAATAATAATACCAAGCTGTAAATATTAAGTGCTTGGATCAAGATGGTCTGAGACAGCTATATATGAGGTCCTGTATGAAGAGATGGCTCAAAGAATAAAGAACACATTGATAGGCAGTAGAGGGAACATTCTAGGTAGGGTCAATTAATGTATGGGAGAATTAGGGGTTGTATCAACTTGCTTAGAGTGTCATTAAGGAATACTCCAAACTGGGTGGCTTAAACAACAGAAAGTTATTTCTCATAGTCCTAGAGTGTAGAGATCCAAGATCAAGGAGTTGGCAGTATGGATTTAATTCTGAGCTCTATTTCCTTGGTATGCAAATGGCTGCCCTCTTACTGTGTCCTCACATGGTCTTTTATTTGTGCATGTGTACCCTGGCATTCCTCTATGTGTCCAAATTTCTTCACACAAGGACAAGAGATTGTACTAAGACTTAGCTTACTGGCCTTATTTTAACTAAACCACCTCTTTAAAGTACCTATTTACAAACACAGTCACATTCTAAGGTCTCAGGGGTTAGGACTTCAACATATGAATTTTGAGGGGATACCAGTCAGCCTATAACAGGGATGAAGAAAGAATAACTTGCTTTTAAGAGTGAGTCAAAAGTTAGAGATGATTGGGATGTGAAGCTGGAAGGTTATGTCAGGACCTGAGGATAGTGGGCCTTAAATGTTGAGCCTATATTTTACTCTTGTAGCAGCAGGGAAGGAAAAGGGATCTTTAAGAATAATTTGGCACAGTGTGCCATAGGTTTTATAAGTAAAGAATTAGGTGAGAGAAATGGGGCAGGATTGCTGTGGCACATAGTCCAGGTATGCATTGATAAATGACTGAACTCCAGGGAGGGAAGTTGAAAGGATCCAAACGAGACAGAAATCGAGGAGAAAAGGACAATATGGAGCTTGGACATTCTCAGCAATTGGGTCAGTGGAAGTATGTGCCATAATAATTCAACTCATAAACCAAAGCATTATTTTTATCCTAATAGGACCATGAAGCCTGGGACATTGTGGTTCCAGCTTTCTAACAGTTAGGAATACCCGTCTGAAAGGGAATAGGCTTCCTTGTTGGGTATGGAGTATCCTGGAGGTGTTCTAGAAGTTAAGGTTACAGAAAGGATATAAATATTAGGTAGGAGATTGGATTATTAACTATTATTAGAAGTCTTTATGGCTTAGGGTCAGACCCTTGATGGTTTCAACCCAGAATAGACAAAACATGTAGCAATTACCCCAAATGTCATCTTCGCTCAGGGGTAACATAGATCTCTGGACTAGACTCTTTGTTGTTTACTTTGGGCAACACTCAGCATGCTTCAAGAGCATTGGGTGTTATGTTAGTTACAAGTTGGTATGTACATTTTATAATGGGCTTAGAAAATTAAGGTTAAGAATTTGGATAAAGATAAAGAAGATGTGGTTTATGTATACAATGGAATATTACTCAGTCATTAGAAACGACAAATACCCACCATTTGCTTCAACGTGGATGGAACTGGAGGGTATTATGCTAAGTGAAGTAAGTCAATCAGAGAAGGACAAACTGTATGTTCTCATTCATTTGGGGAATATAAATAATAGTGAAAGGGAATATAAAGGAAGGGAGAAGAAATGTGTGGGAAATATCAGAAAGGGAGACAGAGCATAGAGACTCCTAACTCTGGGAAGCGAACTAGGGGTGGTGGAAGGGGAGGAGAGCGGGGTGTGGGGGTGAATGGGTGACAGGCACTGGGGGGGCACTTGACAGGATGAGCACTGGGTGTTATTCTGTATGTTGGTAAATTGAACACCAATAAAAAATAAATTTATTGGGGGATCCCTGGGTGGCGCAGTGGTTTGGTGCCTGCCTTTGGCCCAGGGCGCGATCCTGGAGACCTGGGATCGAATCCCACATCGGGCTCCCGGTGCATGGAGCCTGCTTCTCCCTCTACCTGTGTCTCTGCCTCTCTCTCTCTCTCTCTCTGTGTGACTATCATAAATAAATAAAAATTAAAAAAAATAAAATAAATTTATTAAAAAAAAGAATTTGATCATTAACATGAAAACTCCAATTTTTAAGTTCAGATTATATGATTTTTGTAAATTATAATAACTAAGCAAAATATCTGCTAAGTTATTCTTTAAAAAATACTTTTTAAGTTTCAAAAGAAATATGTGTTGTTTTTCTTAAGTTGAAAGTACACTGAAAAAGTATCCTTCCACCCTTTCCAGTCCAATTCCCTTAGGGGCAGATGCTGCGAATGGTTTCCTTGGTGGCATTCCAGACCTTTTACTCAACATATCTCTACCCCCACCTGCCCACACACTCATATATACAAATACACATTTTATGACTTATCAAGTATGTATAGCATATATAATATAAATGCATGCATATTTATATGGCTATATATATTATACACACACTCAAAGTCACATTTTTTTATTTAACACAATCAGGACTTTTTTTTAAAGATTTAATTTATTTATTCATGAGAGACACACACACACACACACAGAGACAGAGACAGAGACACAGGCAGAGGGAGAAGCAGGCTCCATGCAAGGAGCCTGACTTGGGACTCGATCCTGTGTCTCCAGGACCACACCCTGGGCTGAAGGCGGCGCTAAACCGCTGAGCCACCCGGGCTGCCTCACAATCAGGACTTGTATTAACCACTAATATTGTGCATTTTTTCATTTATATATACAAATTCCCATGTTAGTACATATATATTCGCAAATGAGTCATGTTTTAAATACCTCTTTAAATAATAAAAGCCAAATAGACTACTTCATGTACATTATTCAAAAATTAGAAAAATAGGGTACTCTAAGAAAATGATAATGGCATAATAAATCTGTCAGTTCTCAAACATTACAACATGTAGGGGCATTCTAACCTGAACATTTTCAATGGACTCTCACAAGAAGAAAAAAATGATCAAAGCTGTCTTAATACTTGTATTAATATGAAACTTTTCCAGTTGCTTTCTTTTCAGATATTGAAAACTTTTATTCACACACAGTACCACTTTCAAAAGTTGCCAAAGAGCACAGGTAGTTAAAAAAATCCCCCTTTCCTTCCAGCTCTCTAGCCACATGAGTTTTCTCCCAACAGGCAACTGTTAACTAGATTCCTATATTCTAAGGATACTTAAGATTCTGTACATTTAAAATAAGAAAATATCAAAAAAGCAATATCGTATCTCCCAATATCTAGCACTTGAGAGTAATTTTTACCACAGTTTGACTTCTCTACCCAAATGAGAAAGAAAGGATAGACATAAGCCACAAAGTCAAAAAGCTTCTTTGGGAGCATGGGATAATGACAAGATAGGTAATCAATAAGATGATAATCAAAAATCAAAGGAGAAAGACAGACCCTTGAGAAAACTTACCAAGTTCCTTTCATAAAAAAAAACTTTCTTAAAAAAAAAGAAAATTTCCATGACAATGTAGCAAAAGTCAAAGATTATTTTATTTCAAATAACCAGCCCCCAAATCAATATTTGATTCAAATTTTTTTTTGTTCTAAGACTTATCACAGTTACAGTTTTATCTACGCTAAATTTTATGAAATTTAAAACAAACTTCTTTGATGATTTTACATTTTGGTTACAAGATAAATTCCAAAGTAAATGGCTGAAGGTACTGGGACATTAAGTTCTTATTTTAAGTATATTCACTTTATCTGGGCCTTTTAAGGCCCAATTATCACTCTTTTTTTTTACCCTTGCTTCCCTTAAAGAACAACTTTGATACAAAGTTAGAGGTGAATTTTTCAATTCAATTAACTGAAAGATTAGTTTTACATTTCTGTTAGTAAAAAGAAAGCCAGGGAGTCAATACAGTTTAATTCAAAAATGCCTTTATTTCAATGGCAAAAAAAGTATTAAATCTTACTATACTAGTTTGAATTATGTTTTTTCTTACAACAGTAAACACATCTTAAGTAGCAACTCATAAAATGTATATTAAAATAGGCCCTCCAGCCTATGTAAGATAAAATATGAATGTGAGTTAATAATATGAACAAATGTCTAATAAATTACTACAAAAACAAAGTTTTAGAATGTTAGCTCTTCACATTCCACATAGAACTTCCAATGTTGATCCATTATATGGCATGGGAGAAATTCTTGATCACTGATTAACAGTACTTCATTTATTTGTAGATAAGGTGGGATGCTTTGCATTGACTCTCTGGATGTTCCTGTTTAAAGGAGTGTCAACAAATTAAAAAACAGTCTTAAAAAATAATATTTAAATTTACTTATTACAAATCCTAGACCCTCATCAAGCCTATGAGCACACAAAAGACATGAACAGAAATTTCACCAAAGAAGACCTACACATGGCCAACAAGCACATGAGAAAATGCTTCGCATCACTTGCCATCAGGGAAATACAAATCAAAACCACAATGAGATCCCACCTCACACAGTGAGAAGGGTGAAAATTAACAAGACAGGAAACCACAACTGTTGGAGAGGATGTGGAGGAAGGGGAACCCTCTTGCACTGTTGGTGGGAATGTGAACTGGTGCAGCCACTCTGGAAAACTGTGTGGAGGTTCCTCAAAGAATTAGAAATATATCTGCCCTATGACCCAGCAGTTGCACTGCTGGGGATTTACCCCAAAGATACAGATGCAGTGAAACGCCGGGGCACCTGCACCCCAATGTTTATAGTAGCAATGTCCACAGTAGCCACACTATGGAAGGAGCCTTGGTGTCCATCGAAATATGAATGGATAAAGAAGATTGATCTATGTATACAATGGATTATTCCTCAGTCCTCAGAAAGGACAAACACCCAACATTTGCTTTGACGTGGATGGAACTGGAGGGTATTATGCTGAGTGAAGTAAGTCAATTGGAGGACAATGATCATATGGTTTCACTCATACAGGGAATATAAGAAATAGTGAAAGGGATTATAGGGGAAAGGAGAGGAAATGAGTGTGAAATATCAGAGAGGGAGACAAACCATGAGAGACTCCTAACTCTGGGAAACAAATAAGGGGTAGTGGAAGGGGAGGTGGGCAGGAGGATGGGGTGACTGGGTGACGGGCACTGAGGATGAGCACTGGGTGTTATACTATATGTTGACAAATTGAACTCTAATAAAAAAATACAAAAAAAATTAAAAGAGCTAAAGCATGATATGCAACAAAACAAAACAAAAACAAAAAAAGTCTATGAGTACACAATGGGATTTTGGACCAAGTCATAATTCACTCCATTTTCTATACCCAAGATAAAGCTGTAAACCAGCATTGGCTTATCTTGGGAAAAAGGTTTGCTTGAAGTAGGGATCCCTGGGTGGCGCAGCGGTTTGGCGCCTGCCTTTGGCCCAGGGCGCGATCCTGGAGACCCGGGATCGAATCCCACATCGGGCTCCCGGTGCATGGAACCTGCTTCTCCCTCTGCCTGTGTCTCTGCCTCTCTCTCTCTCACTGTGTGCCTATCATAAATAAATTTAAAAAAAAATTAAAAAAAAAAAAGGAAAAAAAAAAAGGGCTCATGCAACTATTCATGTTATTTACTTGCCTAAATTATCACTTCAAAATGACAAGCTAACTAGGTTGGTTAAAAATAATTTTAACTTTCACTTTTCTTTTTCCTCTAATTCTTTTTAAAATTTCTCTTTACAGACCAAAAAGCAAAAATAATCAGATTCATTATTTTAACTGAGAGTTCACTTAAGAAACATCACTAACCTATGAACTCTTTTCATTCAATCCATTTTACCTCTCCGGCTCTGTATCATCATCTGTAAAATAGGTCCAAGACTAGACGATATATGTTTCACTTCTAACTCTTTAAATGTTTGAACTCAGACTTCCAGAAGTTATTCTCACAAACTAAGCATTCTTCATTTCATTAAGATTATGGAATGAAACTTTGCTTACTCTAGTAATAAATGGAAATGAACATATTTATGCACATATTCTTAGTCCAAACAAGAAGTATAAATCCAATCAAAGGGAAAATGATGAGGAACTATTTTAATAGATTGTAAAAACACATCTGCTGTAGTTATACTGAGGAAAAATTCAATTATGGCTATTTTTTTGGCAAAAAGAAACATTTAATAATTTGGGGAAAAGAAAAAAGGTATATGCCAGGCAGGGGAATTATGGCTATTAAAGACAAAGTTCGAAGCTGTTTTAAAATAAAAGGATTCTAAAGGATAATATGGTAGTATAGTATTAGATGATTTGATATTTAAAAGTAAATTAATAGTTTGAGACAGATTTACTTTGATAAGATCAAAGCTATCTGTGAAAACTGTACTGAAGTGAAGAAACACCCCTGGACATTATAAGTTTAAAACTATTTAAGCCCTCTTTCTTTGTGGGAAAATAAATTTAATAGGTAGTTTCTTAAGCTGAATTGGGCTTGAGATGCTTATTAATTTTAAGTGTAAACTGTTCATGTTTTTTTCTGCTTTCTTTGTACAGACATGAACTCTGGAGTTTTACTAGTTAAGAAGCTCCTCAGTGGCCTAATGTATGTAAAATAATCTGGCAGGAGATCCGGCACATGGCAGGTGCACAACAGAAAATTAGTTTTCTTCTCTTTCCTCCCCTATCAGCATCCTCCAGTTTATGAATTAGGTCAAAGTTAATCATGATACCAGGATGAAATAATTATGATTAAAGTCATGAAAAACAATCAAGAATCGTAAACAGGAGCTGAAATAAACACCTTCTGGTCTGTTATCAGGCACCCATCTTCCTTAGCTGTTTAAGTTTGAAGAAGTTCTTAACCACATAAAACAGAAGCACCTGTGAATGTTTGTGCTCTATTACACATGCTTTTACAGAGCAATGAAGCACAGTATCAGCACCAAAATAAAGAAAACTCTTTCTTTAAAGTCATTTATTTGCAATGTATTATCAGTAGGTACAGGACAGGTTTTATTAAAAACAAGAGTCTATTTTTTTTCTGAAGAAGCATGTTCGATTTTCAAGTGAAGAAATAATGTTAGGTTCCCTTGAAATAAAATGACATATTTAATATGCATTAAATGATGACTTGGGAAAAGAAAGAACTTCAGGAGGAGGAGAAAACTTTTTTTTTTTAGATGAATACATTTGGCATGATGTGTTTTCAGTGTCCTATCTAATACTATAGTGATAGATAACATAGATATATATAAAATCGGCTTTTTGGGTAAATAATGAAATATCATCTACTTTAACAGATTCTTTTTAAAGAACTGCAGAAAAGGTTGATATATCTGTATGCAGTGATTACAAATTATGTAAATTTTTGGTATGTTCATTTTTTTCCTTCCAATTTACTCTGAAATATCAATGAAGATTCCCTCAATAACACAGAAGAGAAACTATAGCCAAGGAGGCAGAGGAGGAAGGCTTGGGAGAAAGTTATGAATTTTCAAGGGAAAATATACCATAGAGTCACTCCATTTTATAGCTTCTAAAGACCTTAGGGATAGATACTTCAGGAATTCATCAACAGAATTTCATTTTTAAAGACTGGGGTTTCTATGTTTAAAATCTTTAATTAGAAATAACATATGCCTTCAAATGTATTAATATACTACATCCTAACACTCTAGAGTCCACCAATACATTAATCTGAGTTACCAATTTAACTAGTCTTTGTGCAAGACTAGGAATAAAGTTCTACCATAATCTCTGATTCATTGAAGAAAGTCTTAAAATGGCAAGGTTAAAAACTTTTATCACTTACCTTCATGACTCAGGATTTTCTTGATACCATGATTCCAAAATGTATGTACAAATAAATTGGATACTGAGTTTGTATTTGTCCCATGAAGTGTTACCATTTGATTAAAGAAGCTTAGGAAATGTCGGTTACCAAAGCTAAATGGATTTATGATTTCTCACAAAGAAGGGGAGGAGGAAATAGGGGAGGTAGAGGGATATAGCTGTTTTTTAAATATCTGGTTGGGAAAATGGGAAAAGAGATGATGTTCATGATCTGAGGTGGGCTGATAAAATCCATACAGACTTGTTTTTCCTTTAAACTTTGTGTTCTGTAGAGTGTCAGATCCATGATATCTATGACCACATTTTAGTATGCAAAAGAGGGAAAAATATTTTCTCTAGAATAGTTTGCTTGTTATATATGAAAACATATATATATGTTTTCTAATTTGCCAGGTCTTTGGAATTCTGTCAGGTAGTACAAAACCACATGCTAAAGAATCCTAAATCAAATAGGTTCAAATAAAACTCCAATAACAGCCTACAGAATACCAGCAGGTGGGGGGCACCTGAATGGCTCAGTAGGTTAAACGTCCTACTCTTGGTGTTCTTATTCTATAAATAAATAAATAGATAAATAAATAAATAAATAAATAAAATCTTTAAAAAAAGGAAAAAGAAAAGAAAACGGAATGCCAGTAGGGATCTGAAGATTCCCAGAGCCAGATTAAGGTAGTAAGAAGCTGGCTGGCCTACTGGCCCTCCATAGTTCTCAAATTACCATTACCATTTTCTGAAATATCTCAAGGAAAGAAAATTCAGTAGTTCTGGAAACAAATTAGTAATAAGAAACGTTTATATTGCAGGCAAAAGAAGCAGCACTTCAGAACCATTTTTTTATTTCATGCTCACTTAGCAGGGGAACCTGTAAGCCCTCCAAGGAAGGAGAAGCATGGCTAGGGTTGGAGAAGCATGGCTAGGGTTGTAAATGCCTGCTCAGAACTAGAAAATCTGAGCAGCAGATAACCTTTGTGATACAAGGAAGATCTCGTATTTCTGTTCTGACTCCAGAGGTTAGAAACTAGGAGAATAAAGGTTTCGCTTGGCTTTCGTGTGTGTGTGTGTGTGTGTGTGTGTGTGTGTGTGTGTGTGAGAGAGAGAGAGAGAGAAGGAGGGAGGGAGGCAGGCAACACAAGCAAGCATTAGAGTGAGTGTGCTATGGAATGGAGGTGGAAGGCTGAATATAAAAGTTTTCAAATTATTATCTGCATAAGAAATCAGATACTACTTACTAGTCATTCAAATCAAATCTACAGTCAGGCTGCATGTGAATAATTTTTTAAAATTCAGGTTCTTGGCCCCACTCCAAGATTTGATTACATAGATCTGCTGTGAGGGTTTGGAACCAAAGACTATGAATTAGTACAAGAACTCTTTCCAATTTAATTTCTTCACTATTTCTGTTTCACCTGATCTGTTTTCCCAAAGTGATGAAAAGCAGAAAACTGGGGAAAAACCATCCTATTCTGAAGCCAGTTTTTGAGACAAAGAAGGACCCTAAGAGGTTACAGTGGATTATGTATAAAGTTAGGAGAAGAAGGTATTTTGAATTATTAAGGTTTGCTGTAGGAAGGAATGGCCTCAGGAAGCCCCTGGTTAGAAGCTTAGAAACACCAGTCCCTGTTTGGTTCTTGACTCTGGTTATCACAGAGTTATCATCTTCTATATTGTATCTCCTTTCTACCTATACTGTTCCCAACTGGTCCTAGGCAGGAACTGGGGGGGGGGGAAAGAATGGGTGCTGCAGCAGAGAAGGGTAACACAACCCTAGTTATGTCTGGTTTTACAGAAATGTGTGTTGCCTCTTCCCAAATTGTTTCAAAAATCTGCTGTTAATTGATGAATATCACATTCTCTTCAGTTTTCTCAGTATTCCATCAGATAAAACACATTCATTTACGCTAAGTAAAAATTTATTTTAGTGTTTGCTTTTAGAAAACTAACCAAATCATGCCTGCAGGAAGGAAAAAATACCATTTTGCTTTTTTATATGAACCTTTAAAAAATCTACCTAAAGTAAGTATAGCATAGGTTCGGAGAAAGGAACTATGAGGGAAGGTGTCATTTAAAAAGTTCTCCTAGAATCAACTGTGGTTAAAAATTGAGTGTTATAAACAAACAAACAGAAAATGACAAGTGTTGGTGAAGATGTGGGGAAACTGGAGCCCTTGAATATTGCTGGTATGATGTAAAATGATTCAGTTGGTGTCGAAAACACTTTGGCTGCTTCTCAAAAAAGTTCAACATATAATTACTATATGATATAGCAACTCCACTCCTAGGTATCTATCCAAAAGAACCAAAAATGGGTACAAATATATGTATCCATGTGCTCACAGCAGCACTATACCCAAAAGCCAAAAGTGTTCTGAAATGAACATCCACCCAGCCAGGATCCTTGAAAGCATTATGTGAAGTGAAAGATGCCAGACACAAGTAGTTATACATTATATGTTTCCATTCATATGATACATTCAGAATCAGCAAATTCGTAGAAAGTAGACTGCAGAGAGTAGAGAACAGGGAACAATTGTTGAATGGGTGTGGAGTTTCTTTTTGGGTAATGGAAGTTGTTTTAGAACTACACAAAGTTGGTAGTTGCACAATATTATAAATGTAAGTAATATGCCAAGCAAAATAAGTCAATCAGAGAAAAACAAGTATCATATGAGCTCACTCATATGTGGAATTTTTTTTTTTCATATGTGGAATTTAAGAAACAAAACGGATGAACATTCAGGAGTGAGGGAACAGAGAGAGAGGGAAACAATAATGAAAGACTTAACTATAAACAACAAACTGAGGACAGATGGAGGGAGGTGGTTGGGGGATGGGATAGATGGGTGATGGGTATTAAGGAGGGGATGTGTTTTGTGAGCACTGGGTGTTATATATGTAAGTGATGAGTCACTGAACTCTACTTTTGAAATCAATATTGAGCTGCATGTCAACTACCTAGAATTTAAATAAAAACAAAGAAAAAATGCCACTGAATTATTCACTTTAAAACAGTTATTTGGGCACCTGGCTGGCTCAGAAGGTTAAGCGTCTGCCTTTGGCTCAGGTGATGATCCCAGGGTCCTGGGATCAAGTTGCATATCAGGTTCTCTTTCCCTCTGCCTGACGCTACCCCTGCTTGTACTCTCTTTCTGTCAAATAAATAAATAAAATCTTTTAAAACATGGTTATTTTAATGTTATGTGAATGAAAACAACAACAACAAAAAGGAGTGTTTTCTTAGTAGCTTTGGGTGTTTTCCTCATGACTAAGAAATGGGTGTTGGTCTGTACATACCTGGAAGACAAGTCTGATGTTGCTGAAGCACCACATTTGGCTCTGCAGATACGGGTACTTCCTCAGAAACATACTTTAAAAGCTCCTTCCCCAGATATGTCACCTGTACATAGTTAAGCACAGAATTAAAAATTCTGTATTTCAAAAGAAGCAAATAAACTCGTCTCTTGTAAGTTTTAACTTTAGTATTGACTATTGTCCATCATAGATTGGCAAACTATAGTCCAGGGTCAAATCTGGCCTGCCACCTTTCTTTTTTTTTTTTTTTTTTTTTTTTTTTTTTTGCCACCTTTTTTTGTAAGTAAAGTTTTATTGGGTAGCCCCAGTGGCTTAGCGGTTTAGTGCCGCCTTCAGCCCAGGGCATGATCCTGGAGACCCAGGATCAAGTCCCACGTCAGGCGCCCTGCATGGAGCCTGCTTCTCCCTCTGCCTCTCTCTCTCTCTCTCTCTGTGTCTCTAATAAATAAATAAAATCTTAAAAGTTTTATTCAAACACAAAGATACCCATTCATTTACTTAATATCAATGGATGCTTTTGTGCTGTAACATGACTGAATATTCACGACAAAGGCAGTATGGCCAGGAAGCCTGAAATGTTTATTTGGCCCTTTAGAGAAAACTTTTGTTGACCCCTGTTGTTTATCATTAATTCTCTCATCCATTCACTTGTTAAACAACCATTAGTCCAGCATGCACTACTTTATAAAATTAAAAAAATAATGTTGTACTAATAAAATTAAGCCATAAAACAGTGCTTTCAAGAAACTAGATATTTAACAATTAGATTATTGATATTTCAGGTCTATGTATCCAAATTTTTTGGCTTTTTCTGGTTAGTGAACTTAGCTACTGTTTATAACCCCAAAGGTCAGATCTTGGAAATACCTACACACAAGTAGTTTGGGCAGACACAGAATCGCAAACACTTGCCAGAGGGTCTTTGGGTTCTCCACTCTTAGTTCTAGGGCAGCCTGATAATATACCCCTGAAGCTAGGTTCTCTGTGGCTAAACCGTCTAGTCTCCATGTGCACATCCCTTACTCCAGGATACTTTCTTAGAACTTCTAAGCTCAAGCAAAAAACTTTCCTCTAGGCCCTCATAAATTCTGTGCTTATATTTGTCAAGGCACTTATTAAATTCTGTGTTAATATGTCTGTTTCCATTAACATAAGCTCCTTGAGGACAAGGTCTGTGTCAAAATCATTTTTATACTCTTAGCACTTCACATACTGCCTCACAATTCTGGGGGAAAAAATCCTCTGACACTCCTGCTCTTCAAGATTCTTAAATTCTCAGAGCCTCTGTTTGTACATTTGTAAAACAAGTAACACCAGCTTATTAGGTCTTGTTGTGAGGATTAGAATAATTCATGAGGGCAGCCCGCGAGGCTCAGCGGTTTAGTGCCGCCTTCAGCTCAGGGTGTGATCCTGGAGACCCGGGATCAAGTCCCATATCAAGCTCCCTGCATGGAGCCTGCTTCTCCCTCTGCCTGTGTCTCTGCCTCTCTCTCTCTCTCTCTCTCTGTCTCTCATGAATAAATAAATAAAATCTTCCAATAAAAAGAATAATAGGGAGTAGGGGAAAGATGGCAGAAGAGTAGAGTGCCCAAGTCACCTGTCCCCACCAAATTACCTAGATAACCTTCAAATCATCCTGAAAATTTATGAATTCGGCCTGAGATTTAAAGAGAGACCAGCTGGAATGCTACAGTGAGAAGAGTTGACGCTTCTATCAAGGTAGGAAGACAGAGAAAAAAGAAATAAAGAAACAAAAGGCATCCAAGGGGGAGGGGCCCGGTGAGGAGCCGGGCTAAGGCCGGGGCGAGTGTCCCCAGGACAGGAAAGCCACGTCCCAGAGAAGCAGGAGCTTCACCAATCTTCCCGGGTGGAAAGGCGCTCGCAGGGAGTTAGAGCAGGACCCACGGAGGGCGGGGATGCCCTCAGGCTCCCTGGGACACTAACAGACACCTGAGCCCCAGGGAGAGTGCGCCGAGCTCCCTAAAGGGCTGCAGTGCGCACGGCGGGACCCGGGAGCAGCTGGGGGGCTCGGGCGGCAGCTCCACGGAGGGGGCTGCAGGGCCAGAGCGCAAATCCAACAGCGCAGGCCGGGAGCACAGGGCGCAGGGACACAGCCCAGGATCCGGCCTCCCCCCGGGACAGGCAGAGGCCAGGAGGGCCCAGGACAGCAAGGACGCTCCTGCCCCAAGCTTAGCAGATCAGTGGCCCCATCCCGGAGCATCCAGGCCCCTGCAGACGGAGAGCTCCGTAGTTACTGTGGGGGCTGAATCCGGGGCTGCAGATCTGGCCACCGCCACTGGGGTTGTTCCTCCTGGGGCCTCACGGGGTAAACAACCCCCACTGAGCCCTGCACCAGGCCCGGGGCAGAGCAGCTCCCCCAAGTGCTAACACCTGAAAATCAGCACAACAGGCCCCTCCCCCAGACGACCAACTAGATGGACAAGTTCCAGGGGAATTCAAGGGACTTAAAGTATACAGAATCAGAAGATACTCCCCCGTGGTTTTTTTTTTTTCTTTTTGATTTCTGTTTGCTTCCCCCACCCTTTTCTTTTTCCTTTCTTTCCTTTTCGCTCTTTTTCTTCTCTCTTTTTTTCTTTTTTCTTCCTCTTTTCTTTTTCTCTTTTCTTTCCTTCTTTCTCTCCTCTCTTTTTCTCCTTTTCCCAATACAACTTGTTTTTGGCCACTCTGCACTCAGCAAAATGACTAGAAGGAAAACCTCACCTCAAAAGAAAAAATCAGAAACAGTCCTCTCTCCTGCAGAGTTACAAAATCTGGATTAAAATTCAATGTCAGAAATCCAATTCAGAAGCACTATTATACAGCTACTGGTGGCTCTAGAAAAAAGCATAAAGGACTCAAGAGACTTCATGACTGCAGAATTTAGAGCTAATCAGGTGGAAATTAAAAATCAATTGAATGACATGCAATCCAAAATAGAAGTCCTAACGACGAGGGTTAACAAGGTGGAAGAACGAGTGAGTGACATAGAAGACAAGTTGATGGCAAAGAGGGAAACTGAGGAAAAAAGAGACAAACAATTAAAAGACCATGAGAATAGATTAAGGGGAAATAAATGACAGCCTGAGGAAGAAAAACCTACGTTTAATTGGGGTTCCCGAGGGCACCAAAAGGGACAGAGGGCCAGAATAAGTATTTGAACAAATCATAGCTGAATACTTTCCTAATCTGGGAAGAGAAACAGGCATTCAGATCCAGGAAATAGAGAGACACCCCCCCCCCAATCAATAAAAACCGTTCAACACCTCGACATTTAATAGTTAAGCTTGCAAATTTGAAAGATAAAGAGAAGATCCTTAAAGCAGCAAGAGACAAGAAATCCCTGACTTTTATGGGGAGGACTATTAGGGTAACAGCAGACCTCTCCACAGAGACCTGGCAGGCCAGAAAGGGCTGGCAGGATATATTCAGGGCCCTAAATGAGAAGAACGTGCAAACAAGAATACTTTATACAGCAAGACTCTCATTCAGAGTGGAAGGAGAGATGAAGAGCTTCAGAGACAAGCAGGAACTGAAAGAATATGTGACCTCCAAACCGGCTCTGCAAGAAATTTTAAGGGGGACTCTTAAAATTCCACTTCAAGAAGAAGTCCAGTGGAACAATCCACAAAAAAAAGGACTGAATAGATATCATGATGACACTAAACTCATATCTTTCAATAGTACCTCTGAACGTGAATGGGCTTAATGACCCCATCAAAAGGTGCAGGGTTTCAGACTCGATAAAAAAGCAGAACCCAATGATTTGCTGTCTACAAGAGATTCATTTTAGACAGAAGGACACCTACAGCCTGAAAATAAAAGGTTGGAGAACCATTTACCATTCAAATGGTCCTCAAAAGAAAGCAGGGGTAGCCATCCTTATATCAGATAAACTAAAATTTACCCCGAAGTCTGTAGTAAGAGATGAAGAGGGACACTATATCATACTTAAAGTATCTATCCAACAAGAGGACTTAACAATCCTCAATATATATGCCCCGAATATGGGAGCCGCTAAATATATCAATTAATTAATAACCAAAGTTAAGACATACTTATGTAATAATACACTTATACTTGGTGACTTCATTCTTGTGCTTTCTATACTTGATAGTTCTTCTAAACACAACAACTCCAAAGAAACGAGAGCTTTAAATGAAACACTGGACCAGATGGATTTCACAGATATCCACAGAACTTTATATCCAAACTCAACTGAATACACATTCTTCTCAAGTGCACATGGAACTTTCTCCAGAATAGACCACATACTGGGTCACAGATCGGGTCTGAACCGATACCAAAAGATTGGGAACGTCCCCTGCATATTCTCAGACCATAATGCCTTGAAATTAGAACTAAATCACAACAAGAAGTTTGGAAGGACTTCAAACATGTGGAGGTTAAGGACCATCCTGCTAAAAGATGAAAGGGTCAACCAGGAAATTAAGGAAGAATTAAAAAGATTCATGGAAACTAATGAGAATGAAGATACAACCGTTCAAAATCTTTGGGATGCAGCAAAAGCAGTCCTAAGGGGGAAATACATCGCAATACAAGCATCCATTCAAAAACTGGAAAGAACTCAAATACAAAAGCTAACCTTACACCTAAAGGTGCTAGAGAAAAAACAGCAAATAGATCCTACACCCAGCAGAAGAAGAGAGTTAATAAAGATTCGAGCAGAACTCAATGAAATAGAGACCAGAAGAACTGTGGAACAGATCAACAGAACCAGGAGTTGGTTCTTTGAAAGAATTAATAAGATAGATAAACCATTAGCCAGCCTTATTAAAAAGAAGAGAGAGAAGACTCAAATTAATAAAATCATGAATGAGAAAGGAGAGATCACTACCAACACCAAGGAAATACAAACGATTTTAAAAACATATTATGAACAGCTATATGCCAATAAATTAGGCAATCTAGAAGAAATGGATGCATTTCTGGAAAGCCACAAACTACCAAAACTGGAACAGGAAGATATAGAAAACCTGAACAGGCCAACAACCAGGGAGGAAATTGAAGCAGTCATCAAAAACTTCCCAAGACACAAAAGTCCAGGGCCAGATGGCTTCCCTGGGGAATTCTATTAAACGTTTAAAGAAGAAACCATACCTATTCTACTAAAGCTGTTTTGAAAGATTGAAAGAGATGGAGTACTTCCAAATTCATTCTATGAGTCCAGCAACACCTTAATTCCAAAACCAGACAAAGACCCCACCAAAAAGGAGAATTACAGACCAATATCCTTGATGAACATGGATGCAACAATTCTCAACAAGACACTAGCCAATAGGATCCAGCAGTACATTAGGAAGATTATTTACCATGACCAAGTAGGATTTATTCCCAGGACACAAGGCTGGTTCAACACCCGTAAAACAATCAATGTGATTCATCATATCAGCAAGAAAAAACCAAGAACCACATGATCCTCTCATTAGATTCAGAGAAAGCATTTGACAAAATACAGCATCCATTCCTGATCAAAACTCTTCAGAGTGTAGGGATAGAGGGAACATTCTCGACATCTTAAAAGCCATCTACGAAAAGCCCACAGCAAATATCATTCTCATTGGGGAAGCACTGGGAGCCTTTCCCCTAAGATCAGGAACAAGACAGGGATGTCCACTCTCACCACTGCTATTCAACATAGTACTGGAAGTCCTAGCCTCAGCAACCAGACAACAAAAAGACATTGAAGGCATTCAAATTGGCAAAGAAGAAGTCAAACTCTCCCTCTTGGCCGATGACATGATACTCTACGTAGAAAACCCAAAAGCCTCCACCCCAAGATTGCTAGAACGCATACAGCACTTTGGTAGCGTGGCAGGATACAAAATCAATGCCCAGAAATCAATGGCATTTCTATACACTAACAATGAGACTGAAGAAAGAGAAATTAAGGAGTCAATCCCATTTACAATTGCACAGAAAAACATAAGCTACCTAGGAATAAAGCTAACCAAAGAGGTAAAGGATCTGTACCCTAAAAACTATAGAACACTTCTGAAAGAAATTGAGGAAGACACAAAGAGATGGAAAAATATTCCATGATCATGGATTAGCAGAATTAATATTGTGAAAATGTCAATGTTACCCAGGACAATTTACACGTTTAATGCAATCCCTATCAAAATACCATGGACTTTCTTCAGAGAGTTAGAACAAATTATTTTACAATTTGTGTGGAATCAGAAAAGTCCCCGAATAGGCAGGGGAATTTTAAAAAAGAAAACCATAGTTTGGGGCATCACAATGCCAGATTTAGGTTGTACTACAAAGCTGTGGTCATCAAGACAGTGTGGTACTGGCACAAAAACAGACACATAGATAGATCAATGGAACAGAATAGAGAACCCAGAGTGAACCCTGAACTTTATGGTCAACTAATATTCAATAAAGGAGGAAAGACTATCCATTGGAAGAAAGACTGTCTCTTCAATAAATGGTGGTGGGAAAATTGGACATCGACATGCAGAAGAATGAAACTAGACCACTCTCTTTCACCATACACAAAGATAAACTCAAAGTGGATGAAAGATCTAAATGTGAGACTAGATTCCATCAAAATTCTAGAGGAGAACACAGGCAACACCCTTTTTGAACTCAGCCACAGTAACTTCTTGAAGATACATCCATGAAGGCAAAAGAAACAAAAGCAAAAATGAACTATTGGGACTTCATCAAGATAAGCTTTTGCACAGCAAAGGATACAGTCAACAAAACTAAAAGACAACCTACAGAATGGGAGAAGATATTTGCAAATGACGTATCAGATAAACGGCTAGTTTCCAAGATCTATAAAGAACTTTTCAAACTCAACACCAAAGAAACAAACAATCCGATCATGAAATGGGAAAAAGACATGAACAGAAATCTCACAGAGGAAGACATAGACATGGCCAACATGCACATGAGAAAATGCTCTGCATCACTTGCCATCAGGGAAATACAAATGAAAACCACAATGAGATACCACCTCACACCAGTGAGAATGGGGAAAATTAACAAGGCAGGAAACCACAAATGTTGGAGAGGATGTGGATTAAAGAGAACCCTCTTACACTGTTGGTGGGAATGTGAAATGGTGCAGCCACTCTGGAAAACTGTGTGGAGGTTCCTCAAAGAATTAAAAATAGACCTGCCCTATGACCCAGCAATTGCACTGTTGGGGATTTACCCCAAAGATACAGATGCAATGAAACGCTGGGATCCCTGTCCCCCGATGTTTCTAGCAGCAATGTCCACAATAGCCAAACTGTGGAAGGAGCCTCGGTGTCCATCAAAAGATGAATGGATAAAGAAGATATGGTCTATGTATATAATGGAATATTACTCAGCCATTAGGAATGACAAACACCCACCATTTGCTTCAACGTGGATGGAACTGGAGGGTATTATGCTGGGTGAAATGAGTCAATCAGAGAAGGACAAACATTATATGGTCTCATTCATTTGGGGAATATAAATAATAGTTAAAGGGAATATAAGGGAAGGGAGAAGAAATGGGTAGGAAATATCAGAAAGAGAGACAGAACATAAAGACTCCTAACTCTGGGCAATGAACTAGGGGTGGTGGAAGGGGAGGAGGGTGGGGGGTGGGGTGTGGGTGAATGGGTGACGGGCACTGAGGGGGACAGTTGACGAGATGAGCACTGGGTGTTTTTCTGTATGTTGGAAAATTTAACACCAATAAAAAATAAATTTATTTAAAAAAATAAAAATAAAAAAGAGTAATACTTGAAAAGCATTTCGCATACTGTCTAGCACATCCTGAGTGCTCAACAAATGTCTGTTCTTTAACAGAATGGGGCATACATAAGGGATCTGGAAGGTTTAGGCACCCTCTTGGCTCAATCCCATAACCAAACAAGCTTGGTGGTGGAAATGGAACAGCTCTGTCTACCCAGTGTGCTAACGCATCCCCACTTGCCATGGAAGGAGAGATGAAGCCTCTGAATGCCATCTGTCAGTTCTTCAAACAACTAACGATTAGAAACAATGGATTTTGTTCATGTTGTGCCCTGACAATATCCAAAACACCTACATACCCATCAAGTACAGGCTCAGTGTGTTCTCACCTGTATTTCAGATTTAAAGTACATTTTTATCTGTTAGTACTAGGTAATATAAAGTGGTAAAACTGTACTTTAGTAGCCTTGGAGGCGATGAGTCCACATAGGTCTTAAACACACCACCGGCGTAATTCAGACATTGAAAGGACACAGCTTTAAAAAAATCCACTGAGTTAAAGATCTAATTTCCATAAGGTGGGAGTGATTTATTGAACAAGGATAATAAGGTACAGGCCTTAAAATATTCAGGCACTAGGTCACCCTTGGAAACTGTCCATTTCAACTGTAGGGTATTAGGCTGAGTGAAATAAGTCAATCGGGAAGGACAATCATCATATGGTTTCACTCATATGGGGAGTACAGAAAATAGTGAAAGGGATAATAGGGGAAAGGAGGGGAACTGAATGGGAAAAATCAGAGAGGGAGACAAACCACGAGAGACTCCTAACTCTGGGAAATGAACAAAGGGTTGTGGAAGGGGAGGTGGGCGGGGGATGGGGTGACTGGGTGATGGGCACTGAGGGGGGCACTTGATGGGATGAGCACTGGGTGTTCTACTATATGTTGGCAAATAAAACTCCAATTAAAAAATATACAAAAAAGAAAAGAAAAAAAAGAAACTCTCCATTTCATAATATTGTCTGTGCTCTAAGTGGCTAAAGCATAAGAGCAAACTCATCACATTTGCATATAACTCAAACTTTGAATCCTCAATTCAATCTTGAATCCAAACCTAGTTATATGCCTGTTCTGAAAGAAGCATGTAAGAAGAGCTGTAGGTGAGGTTCTTAGGGTCTTAGACTATACAGCTGACAGCAATCTTGACAACTTCACCAATCAAAACTCATTCTGATGAAGGGCAGGTGATGGGATGCCACCTCCCCCAGATGAAAACAGTAATAAAAACTGTTATTAATAATAATAATAAATAATAATAAAAACACCTCCCCTTCCACCACCCCTAGTTCATTGCCCAGAGTTAGGAGTCTTTATGTTCTCTCTTTCTGATATTTCCTACCCATTTCTTATCCCTTCCCTTATATTCCCTTTCACTATTATTTATATTCCCCAAATGAATGAGACCATATAATGTTTGTCCTTCTCTGATTGACTCATTTCACTCAGCATAGTACCCTCCAGTTCCATCCACGTCGAAGCAAATGGTGGGTATTTGTCATTTCTAATGGCTGAGTAATATTCCATTATATACATAGAGGGTATGTGCAGTTAGGGTAAGGTGCATTCTGTGAGCATACCTATAGGTTGTTGGTTCTTTCTAAAAGGTGGAACTGCAGGAAGTGCTTCATCCTAAGGCCAATGATGCTTTCCCTGAAGCTCTTAGGCAGGAGGTCCATTATCCTCAGTAATCAGTTTATGCTGACTCCCTAATATGATACTTAGGGGGAAAAAAGGCACATGCGCACGAGTGTGTGTGCGTGTTTGGAGTGGATGGATGATTCAGTTAACCACTGTTCTGGAAATACAGATAATTAGCCAACTGAAATTATTAATTAACTTTATTTTGGTAAGATCTCTGAAGAAATAAAGTATAATTTCAATTGTCATTAATTGCAATAACAAATGTTTCTCTTTATAATTCTAATATGCATCAAGAAAAAATACAAACATAACATGCCTTTATTTTATTTTTTTAAAAGATTTTATTCATTTATTCACAAGAGACACAGAGACAGAGAGAGAGGCAGAGACATAGTCAGAGGGAGAACCAGGCTCCATGCAGGAAGCCTGACGTGGGACTTGATCCTGGGACTCCAGGATCAAGCCTTGGGCTGGAGACAGGCCCTAAACCACTGAGCCACCCAGAGATCCATATAACCTACCTTTAAATATTAAAGAGGTGTCCAAGAATTTATTTCCCTGCTGGGGCTCCATTTTATTTGAAAGTATCAGTCTATTTTTCATATGTCTTCAGGAAAATCATTTGTTGGTACTGACTAATGTGAATCTCTTCATGGATGATCAAATGATTGTTTTAATTCCATTTCAAGTTTTATGATGCAAATCTTAACAAAATTGCACTACCTCAAAAGGAAGAGAGGAAAGGATAATTGTTTTTGATATCAGGAGTTTGATGGGAGGAAGGCAAAGAAGGAAAGGTTTTCTTTTAGGTTCACTGTAACATAAAACACATTTTGGAAAAGTAAAATAATTCTCAAATATTTGAGAAGGTTATATCAAAGTGTAATAACTACCACAAAAGAACTGATCCTGGGAAATTAATGATGAAAGTCACGTTAATCTTCATATCACCTACCTCCTCCCAATCCCCATCCTAGAGCCTCTCCTTCTCCATTTCCCCCAGGCACTCCACATAGCTCCAGGCAAGAAAAGGGCAGTAGGCCTTTCACATTATTTATGGTTTAGGATTCATACCTCTTGGATATTTGTATTGTAAAAGGGTCTACATCTCCAACCATCTGAGCTGGGCTCTTAGGAGGTATAAGTTAAGATAATTTGGGAATGATTAATTAACTCAGTGAGGCTGGCTGGCCATCTACATAAACAATTTTCATCACTTTTTTAAAAAGATTTATTTATTTATTTATGAGAGAGAGTGTGTGAGTGGTAGGAGGCGCAGAGGGAGAGGGAGACACAAAAGACGCCCACTGAGCAGGGAGCCTGACACAGGGCTTGATCCCAGGATCCTGAGATCACTATCTGAGCCCAACTCAAGAGTCAGAGACTTAACTGAATGAGCCACCCAGGCACACCAATAATTTTCATCACTTTCTATACTCCTACCTCAACCTTTCCATATCTTAATATTCCTAATCATGGTGGTAGGAGGTATTGTTTTCAAAAGTATGTAGGGTGAGGAGTAACCATAGAGAAAAGTTAATACTAAATCCAAAGTAGTGAATTTATAGGGTAGAAATTCAGAGTGTGAGTCATTGGATGGGAAGTATATTTTCACAAGAGAACTGTCAATGCTCCTTCAATCACTGCCCAAAATGGCAGTCTATTTTTCATCTGCAAATTCCAGTCCTGAGCATTCACAAAAATAAACTATCATAGCCATTCTTATGATTATCATACCACAACTTTGTCACAGAAAGGTGTTTTTTTTTTCCTGTGGAAGTGGACAATTTTTCCTGCACAAGAATGAGACTTTGCATAAATTCACAAAGGCAGCTAAGTAAATCCTGTGTGTTCTTTTGAGTTCAGGGCATCCTGTTTCTAAAGAAAGGAATGTAGTTTCCGTTGTGTCACTGTAAATGTAGAAAGTAATGTACAGGGAACCATAAGATCAGGTTCTAGTCCTGGTTCCGGCACTTACTGGCCTTGAGGCTAATCAAGTCACTTAATCTCCTATATCTGTGGTTTTACATCCAGAGATAAATAGTTGATTTTCTTACCTCATGAGGTTGTGAAAGAATATATGTAAAAGGCTTTATAAATCACGTATGGCTATGCAAGTCCTGGAATCTCCAAACTGGAACGGTCTTTAGAGACAATTAGCACTACTACTTATATATAAGAAAAATGAAGTTCAGAAAGTTAAGTGACTTGATCTAGATCAGTGATTCTTACTCCAGTTTGTTTATTATAATTACCTGGAAAGCTGGAAGGCTGTTTAAAATATTGCCACCTGGTCTTCAGCCAAGACTATTAGGATTAGAAGGTATCTGGCTGTGGTCCACCAGGCATTAGTAGTCTTTAAGACCTCCCCAAGTGACTCCAATGTGTAGGCAGAATTGAAAAACGTTCCCAGATCATGTAAATTCTCAAGAGTGGAACCAGGAACTAGTTTGGCCTCCCGTCTCCCACCCAGAGATCATTCTTACCCATCAGGATGATAGCTAATATCTAGGAGACCATAGGAGTGAAGCAATCAGTGATGACCAGTCGGAGTAAGCACCAGGATTCCCTGTATAGCAACCCAGTTTCTTGGGTAGGAAGTATGAGTCATTTGTGTCTAGAGGCTCTGCCATTCTGTCTGAGGTAGGACAAGACCCAGTTTTCCAGCATTTCTTGCCTGATGACCAACCCATTCCTGGCCCCATTGCCATACCAGCATTCTCAGAATGAGTTAGCAGAAATGTTCACATTTACCAATGTAGCAAAGAGCTCCTGTCCTTGAGAAGTGACTAAGAATTCATGAGTTACCTCAAGACTAGAAGAGGTAGAGGTTTCTGTGGTAAGTTTTATTTATTTTTTAAAAGATTTTGTTTATTTATTCATGAGAGAGAGAGAGAGACAGAGACACAGGCAGAGGGAGAAGCAGGCTCCATTCAGGGAGCCCGATGTGGGACTCGATCCGGGGTCACCAGGATCCGGCCTGGGCTGAAGGTGGTGCTAAAACGCTGAGCCACCAGGGCTGCCCCATGTGGTTAAGTTTTAAAAAAGGATTTTAAATATTGTAAAAAAAATTCCACCATGGTAGTGTTTCTCAGCCTGGGGTATTTATTAGAAGTACATGAGTGCCCTATGGTATTTAAAAATTTTTAGGATAATTAAAAAATATACAGGTCTATTTAGATAATCTTTATGAATATCTTACAACCAAGAATTCTAATTGTAGTACTTACTTGCCTTTGGCTTCATTGCCAACAAAGGTGTTAAACTATATGATGAACTGACATGGCTGGTAAGAAAAGACCAGAGGCAATGTGGTAAATAAATGAGGCCTAAGTACAGAGTGAGAGCCAAATTATGTCACAGCCAGCTATTCAAAAGCAGAAAATGCAGTAGTTCCAATAAAGAAAATAGTGGGAGAACTGAGTCATCACTGGGCACACAGTAGCAGAGGCATATTGAAGCTCAAAAAAACTCAACTACAGAAATCAGTACCATATTCATGTTGTGAGCACAGAGTATTTCAGCAAAATGATATAAACTATCACAAGTTTAAAAAACTTTAATAAAAAGGGATTTCCAAGGGTAAAATGTTAATTACTAACATGAAAATATGATTCATGCTTTCATGGAAATGGCTGGGCAGGTGAAAAGTAGCTGGCCTGTGATTCAAGGAGTGGTAAATAAGAAAAATCCTTTAAAAAAAACAGACTCTACAGTAGAGAAAAATCTAAGATGTGCTGATATAAGTAAAAGAACTACACCATAGTTTTGGAAGCACGAAGGTCTAGGATATCATAAAATAGGTTATGGACTAGGAAGGAGGAGAGGAGCTAAGAGGAAGGGTGGACAGAGCTAAGTGGGACAAAAAAGGGGAGAAGAAACTGCTTTTTATTTCTTAGGTACTGAGGCTTATAAAATGACTAGTGGAGGGGAAGGCATCTGCAGTTCTGTTTGACAGTATTGGTGGATGTCTGATGATTCACACTTTCCTGGGTCAATCACTGAAAGATTGTTCCCTTAAGTGTGGCCATGGACATCTGGAGGTGAACCTCAAAGGTGCCTGTCATTAATAGTCTTTAAATTGGTGGTTAAACTGGGCTTATAACTCAGAATATAGAACTATGGGGAAGACTACTAAGTCTGAGAAATTGGAATGAAAAGATATATTTCTTTTTGGGAGGTTGGCAACTGATGGATAAAACTGTGTTCACACAAAAGCACACCATAACTTCTGTGGGTCTTAGGCTGCTTACTTGTTCCTTTGTCTTTAGGGGAAGTTTTTCCTTCATTACATCAGAATACTAACATATAACTAAATCATCAATACACCAGAGGTCTCAAATTCTCTATGTGGAGTCACAAAGACCTGAGTTCACCTGGAGGGATAATAGGGGAAGGTTGAGGGCATTTGAATTTCTGAGACCAGATGAGGAATAAGGAAGGAAAGGCTGTCAGCTGTCCAATTCTGCCCCTGGAATTTCTGGTAAATAAGAGTTGTGGGAGAAAGTATGTAGCATATTGTACAAAGAATATATGAGGATAAAAACTAGTTTGGAGAACTTCTGATTTCTTAAAAAAATAGTTTTATCATAAAAAATAAGTACCTTTCCATTTGTATATGAAGTTACAGATAATACTTAAGAATGACTCACCTTACTCCAAGCATAATTCCAAGTCATATAACTGTCGCCTCCTAGAAGATCCTTGAGCCAGGTGACTGGATTTTGATAAATCTGACCATTTTCTACTTTAATTTTACTGCTCAGTAAGACACTGGCTTTGTGGGTAGTCTCCTAAAGTGAAAAATTAAAAAAAAAATTAAGAAGGAAAAATACCTGAAATATGTAAACTTCTACTTTTGGCCATGATGGAGTAAGAGGAACCAGATTTACCCTAACACAAACAAAAAACAGAAAAAATATATGAAGAAATGGTTTGCAAGGTACTAAACATCAGGCAACAAAGTACAGTACCCTGAGAAGTGAAAAATGAATGAGGTAAGCCTTCCAAGTGTCCTAGCTCGCTGCCTTGAGAGTTACCAGGTCAGGGTGCAGGAAGAGGGGATTCTAGGCAAAGCCTGTTGACTCCCTGAGTTGAGGAGACAGAGCAGAGATCATGGAGGCAAGGTACCTATAGTTTGCAGGACAGAATACTGAAGAAGAGAGCAATACAAAGAGGGAGGACTCTGCAGATCTTCAGGGGGTCCTCTTTAGCATTCAGCTGAGTAGTGATTGGCCGTGTTTGGGAGCAAGTTACCCAGGGCTGGGAAAAGAACCACCTGAAAGGATTAGAGGTAAGGACATCTGGCATTCTCAAAGGTCAGAAATAGTGCCTGTTCCCAACAGCACAACTAGAAAACCTCATAACTGGTGGGGCTTTGGTAGGATACACAGAAGAGTCAGTTATTTCCCGCTGGGAAATAACTAGCCCTAGATTGAACACATTGCTCCAGTCCTGCTAACCAAATCTTAAAAGCAAGACACCAAAGGATCAAACTATTTCCAAGGAACTTAACTGCATCCTAGAATAAATCTACAATATATTTATAAGAATAAAAAATATTCAGCATCCAGCAAGGTAGATTTCACAATGTGTGGGATTCAATGAAAAATTCACAGACTTAGAAAGAAGTAGGAAAATACAACTCATACAGAAGAGATAAAGCAAACAACTGAAAATGAGAACTGATAAGAATGTTTGCATTAGCAGACAAAGACATTAAGTAGTTATTGCAATCATATTCCACATGTTCAAAAGTTATGTAGGCACATGGAAAATATTTTTTAAAAGACCAAAGTCAAAATTCTAGAGATGAAGAATACATCGATGATTAGATATTTCTTTTTTTTTAGATATTTCAAACAAAAATATTAGTAAATTCAAAGAGAAAGGAATAAGAATTGCATAAAAATGAAACACCAAGAAAAGAGAATTTTTTAAAATTAAAAGATTATCAGTGAATTATAGAAGGATTTCAAGCAATCCATTATGTGTGTAATAAGAGGTTCAAAAATGGAGGGGAGGGAAGAAATAATGTTTGGAGAAATAATGGCTGAAATGTTTGCACATCTGAGATTCAAATTTGGAACACAGAAATTCAAGAAATTCAATAACTCCTAAGCATAAGAAACAAAAATATAATGCTAATACTCCTTATAATCAAAATTGCTTAAAACCAGATAAAGAGAAACTCTTACAAACAGCCAGAAGGAGAAAAAAAGACCCATTATTTATGGAGGAACAAGGTTAAGAACAACAGTGTGTCTAAACAATGGAGTAAATCTTTAAAGTACTCAAAGAAAAAAACCCTTTCAACACAGAAGTCTATATATCTAGCAAAAATTCTTTAAAAAATGTAGGTGAAATAAACTTTTTCAGACATGGCAAAAGTTAAAAGGATTCACTATCGGCAGAAGACCTTCAATGCAAAAAATGTTAAAGATAGTCCTCCAGGCAGAAGAAAGATGACAGCAAATGTCAATCAGGATCTACACAAAGGAAACAAAAGCAGAAATAGTAACTACATGAGAAAAATATTTTTCTTAATATTTAAGTCTACTTCAAAGATAATTGTTTAAACAAAAATAATAATGTATGGAATTTTATAACATTAGATCAAAGCAAAATATATGATAGCACAAAAGTCAGGAGTAGAGAAAGGGAAGCATACTAGCTTGTGGTTCTTAGAGTATACATGAAGTGATAAAATATCACAGGTACTGGGAGAAGTTAAAAATATGTTCCATAAACTCTAACACCACAACTGAAGTAAAACGAATTATAGCTAACAAACCAACAAAGGAAATGAAGCATAAAAAAATGAAAAAGGGAACAAAGAGACAAGAGAAATAGAAAACAAATGCCATGTGATAGATTTAAACCTAACTTTATTCAAAGTCCCACTGAATGTAAATATTCCTTTTAAAAAAAAACAGATTTTATTTATTTATTTATTTAAGAGAGGGAGAAAAAACACAAATAGGTGGAAAGGCAGATGGAGAGGGAGATGGCCAGGCAGACTCTGCTGAGTGAAGAGCCTAATGCAGTGTGGGGCTTGTTCCTAGGATCTTGAGATCATAACCTAAGCTGAAGTCAGATGCTTAACCAGATGAGCTACCCAGGCACCCCTGAATGGATATTCTAGAATTGACTTCTGGCATAACAATGTGGGGATCCAGTCTCACATGAAAAGTATTTTAAAAAATTGTTTAAATCTCTGGAAATGGGGGCACCTGGGTGGCTCAGTGGTTTAGTGCCTGCCTTTGGCCTAGGGTGTGATCCCAGGGTCCGGGGGTCGAGTCCCACATTGGGCTCCCTGCATGGAGCCTGCTTCTCCCTCTGCCTGTGTCTCTGCCTCTGTGTGTCCCTCATGAATAAATAAATAAAATCTTTAAAAAAAATCTCTGGAAATGGTTAAACACATGTAGCAAATAAAGAGCCATCTATTCAGCAAAATCTATGACAATTAGGTGGAAAAAAAAGTGAGTCTGTGGTATGTGAACCAAGATTTCTTCCTTCCTCCCCCTTCCCGCCTCAATAACATGCAGATTCCACTCCAGACTGTACAGCCAAGAACACAGGGCTCCCAATCCCTGTAGCACCTAATCAGAGGGCTACCTTCTTGTCAGGAGCAGGATATCAGCATTTCTCATCCTGCCCTCAGCATCTGTTAATAAGGCTAAGTTGTGAGTGAGTGCAGCCAAGAGGTGAGGGATACCTCCTGCCTATCTGCACTGGTGAGGCAGAGGGTCCACCTTTGGCATAGTGCCAATGAGACTGCTAGGACCCTGATCACCCTTGCCTGGCTTGTAAGGTGGTGGTTTCATGTCAAGAGGGACAAGCTGTAAAGGCACGAGCCTACTGTGCCCATCTTGGCTAAGGGCTCAGATCCTAAAGTCAGGGTGTCATTCAGATAAAAGTTGCTATGTTCCTATCCCAGCTCCAGAGCTATGGCACAGAGATTTGGGAAACGAAGCAAGCCTTAAAACAGATGGTTCCTCCCTAATCATCTCCAAAGGAAATGACTTCATTTGCAACAGAACATGGAGAAGTTCAAGCTCAAGGTCACTTTAAAGGCAGTACAGGTTGTGGTAAAATATAATTTAAAGTAAATTGATAGATTCACTGGGGATACAGGCTGGCTAGTTTTTATGAGAGAAATGAGGAAATAAATAGTAGAGAAGAGCCTACTAGAATCAGAATAAAACTCAAACACTGACTTCATAAACTATCCTTTCAAAGGAGCACACACTTGACTGTATTAGTCTGTTGAGCAATTTATGCTCCAGGTCATTGTTGAAACAATATAATAATTAACCAGCAATAAGTGGAGCTTTATGGCCAGGTATGCACAGAGAAAGAGACAGTTAAGAAAGACCTGCCAAGGCCTCAGTCCATGCAGCACAATATGAAAAGTTTAGCACTATATTGGGAAAAATAACCTCCACTAAAACAATCTAGCCAGTAACTAAATAAGCAGGCACATAACAATAACAAGCCTAAGAGAAGGTGGGGGCCAGTACATGGAATTGATACATATTTCAAAGTATCTAAAATGTCCATTTACAACAAAAAAATTGACATGTGGAAAAAGAGGAATGGTATGACACACTTAAACCAATAGAGCAAGAACACATCTGTAAGAATGACTAAATGTTGGATTTAACAAAGACTTCAAAACAGTCATCATAAAAATGTTAAAGGAACTAAAGGAAACCATAATTAAGGAAGTAAAGGAAGGTATGAAGACAATGTCATATCAAATAGAGAATATCAATACAGATACAACTTATTTTAAAAAAGAGCCAAATAGAAGTTATGGAGTTGAAAATGTACAATAACTGAAATGAAAAATTTACTAGAGGGGCTCAAAAGATTTATGATGTCAGAAAAAGAATAAACTTGAAAAAAGATCAATAGAGATTATGAAAGCAGAAGAACAACGAAAAAAATGATGAAGAAAAATGAAAAAGCCTTACAGAAATGTGAGACACCATTAAACACACAAACGTGCATAATGAGAGTACCAGAAGGACAAGAGGGAAAAAAGAACAGAAAACATACTTGAAAAAATAATGGATGAAAACTTCTCAAATTTACTGAAAAACATTAATCTGTACTATCCGAAGGAGGCTCAGTGACTTCCAAGTAGGATAAACATGAAAAAACTCGTAAACAGAATTGCTGAAAGTCAAAGACAATAAGAAAATACTGGAAGAAGAGAAAAATGACTCATCACTTACAAGAGCACTCCAACAGTTGGCTTCTTATTAAAATAATGGAAGCCAGAAGCAGGGGAATAACATAGTCAAAGTGTACAAAGAAAAAATCATCAACCAAGAATCCTATATCCAGCAAAGCTATCTTTAAGAAATGAAGTTAAATAAAAAACATTGCCAGATAAACAAAAACGGAGAGAATTTGTTGCTAGCAAACATGATAGGAAATATCAGAGGAAGTTCTTCATACTGAAAGTAAGTGACTCCGAACGGTAATATGAATCCACGTGAGAAAATAGAGAGCACTGGTAAACGTAAGTAATTACACATTATAAAAGACAATATGAACAAATATTTCTTCTATTTTCTTCTCTTAATTGATTTAAAAATTATAGTATTCAATAATAGATAATGTATATATTTTGAGATAGCAAAAAGGAGGTGAATGGGAGGAAAGTTTTCTTGTGCTAAGGGAATGATATCAGGGAATGTGGATTTGGTAACTCAAATTCACAGAAACAGATGAAGAAAACCAGAAAGGATAAATAGGAAGGTTAATATAACAAAAGCTATACATATATGCTTGCTTTCTTTATTTCTTTACAAGTACAAAATTTTATAAACTCAATTATAACAATTGAATTGTTGCATTTATAACATTTATATATATGATATGTATAATGATAACATCACAAAAACGGGGAAAGAAGGATAGAGCTATATAGGACTATAGCTCACTAGAATTAAGTTAGCATAAATCTGAAGCTGATTCTGGTAAGTGAAGATATCCTAGGGTAAGCACTATGGACCTCACAAAAAATGGTGAAAAAAGTCACCAAAGAAACTAAAATGCTACAATGGAAAATACCCACTTAATGCAAAAGAAAGCAATAAAAGAAGTACAGAGGAACAAAAATGGTATGAGACATACTGAAAACAAAAAGTAAAACAGCAGACATAAATCCAATAATATTAATAACATTAACTGAATGAGAGTGGATTTAAAAATTTATTCAAAAGGCAGAAGTTGTCAGACTAAGTTAAAAAAAAAGATCCAATTTGGCAATTTGTGTATACATAGAACAGACTAAATTGAAAGAGACAAATAAATTGAACATGAAAGGATGGAGAAAGATATATCATGCAAACAGCAACTTCAAGAAAACTGGAGCAGCTATACAAATATTGTACAAAATAGACTTTAGAACAAAAAATGTCACTAGAGATAATGAGGGATATTTTGTAATGCGAAGAGGGTTAATGCATCAGGAATATAGAACAATTATAAACACACATGCATATAATGAAAGAGTGCTGACTCACATGAAGCAAAAATTAATAGAAATGAAGGGTGAAATAGATTATTCAACACTAATGAAATTCCACTTTCTGTTTTCTATTAACAACATAACTCCACTTTCAATAATGTGTAGAACAAACAGCAGAAGATCAATGAGGAAAGAGAAAAATTGAGCAACACTACAAACTAACTAAACCCAACAAGCATCTATAAAAAACTTCTCCTAGGGGAGTCTTGTGGCTGAGTCAGTTAAGCATCTACCTTTGGGTTAAGTCATGATCCCAGGGATCTGGGATCAAGCCTTGCATCAGGCTCCCTGCTCAGCAAGGAGTCTGCTTCTCCCTCTCCCTCTGCCTTTTTCCTGGCTTATGCATTCTCTCTCTCTCTCTCTCTCTCAAATAAATACATAAAATCTGTTAAAAAAAAACTCCAAACAACATAATATTTTTCTCAAGTGTTCATGGTATATATTTTTAGGATGGGCCATATACTAGTTAAGCCACAAAATAAATCTCAGAAAATTTAGAATGATTGAAATAATACTATGTTCTCTAAATGCAACAGAATGAAATTAGAAATTAGTATAAAAAAATGGAACACTCACAGTTATACAGAAATAAAATGACTCCAAATTAAATCAAATGACTCCAAATCAAATCAAATACTCCAAATAACTAATGGGTTAAAGATGTAAGCAAAAGGCAAATTAAAAATTACTTTGAGATGAATGAAAATTAAGATACAACATACCAAAACTTATGAGATGCAACGAAAGCAGTGTGGTTAAATGGAAATTTACAGCCATGAATGCCTGTATTGAAAAGGAAGAAATACCTCAAGTAATTAACCTAAAATTACACTGATGACACTGGAAAAAACAGCAAACTAAACTCAAAGCAAGCAAAAGGAGGGAAATAAATATTAGAGTGGAAATAAATAAAACAGGCAATAGAAAAACAATAGATAAAATCAATGAAATCAAAAGTGGTTCTTTGAAAATAGCAACAAAAATGACAAAGCTTTAGCTAGACTGACTAAGAAAAACAACTAAGGAGACTCAAATTACTAAGATCAGCAATGAAATGGGTACCCTGTTACTGAACCTAATGAAATAAAAAGGATTATAAGAAAAACTGTCAAGAATTCTATACCAATAAATAAATTCCTAGAAAGATAAAAATTACCAAAAAAAAGATTCAAGAAGAAACAGTTTGAAAATACCTTTAAAAAAAAAAAAAAAAAAAAGAAAATACCTTTAAGTAAAGAGATTGAATTAATACTCAAAAAACTATCTAAAAAAAAAAAACAATCTCAGGTACAGATGGTTCATTGGTGATTACTATCAAACATTTAAATACTTAATACTAATATTTTGCATTACCAATATTCCAAAAAATAGAAAAGGAGAAACACTTTTGTGAGACTAGTATTACCTTAATACCAAACCAGACAAATACAATAAATCTACAGACCAATATCTTCAGTAAATATGGATGCAATAATCCTCAACAACATACTAGAAAACCAAATCCAGCAACTTATAAAAGAATTATATACCATGACCAAATGTAATCTGTCTGCTTTCTTAGGAGTGCAAGGTTGGTTTAATATCCAAAGATCAATTAATGTTATATATCATAACAATAGAATGCAAACCAAAACCCACATGATCATCTCAATAGATGTGGAAAGAACATTCAGCAAAATGTAATACCCTTCCATGATAAAAACATTTAAGAAAGTAGGAAAAGAAAGAACTTGCTCAGCCTGATAAAGGGTATCTATGAAAAAAACTACAGCCAACATTAGATTTAAAAGTGAAAGACTAAATTTTTTCCTCCTCGAAACATAATCTTATCTGAGGGAAAAAAAAAAAACAGAAGTTTGATAACACCATTTTATTTATTATTTTTTTTATTGGTGTTCAATTTACTAACATACAGAATAACACCCAGTGCCCGTCACCCATTCACTCCCACCCCCCGCCCTCCTCCCCTTCTACCACCCCTAGTTCGTTTCCCAGAGTTAGCAGTCTTTACGTTCTGTCTCCCTTTCTGATATTTCCCACACATTTCTTCTCCCTTCCCTTATTTTCCCTTTCACTATTATTTATATTCCCCAAATGAATGAGAACATATAATGTTTGTCCTTCTCCGACTGACTTACTTCACTCAGCATAATACCCTCCAGTTCCATCCACGTTGAAGCAAATGGTGGGTATTTGTCATTTCTAATAGCTGAGTAATATTCCATTGTATACATAAACCACATCTTCTTTATCCATTCATCTTTCGTTGGACACCGAGGCTCCTTCCACAGTTTGGCTATCGTGGCCATTGCTGCTAGAAACATCGGGGTGCAGGTGTCCCGGCGTTTCATTGCATTTGTATCTTTGGGGTAAATCCCCAACAGTGCAATTGCTGGGTCGTAGGGCAGGTATATTTTTAACTCTTTGAGGAACCTCCACACAGTTTTCCAGAGTGGCTGCACCAGTTCACATTCCCACCAACAGTGTAAGAGGGTTCCCTTTTCTCCGCATCCTCTCCAACATTTGTTGTTTCCTGCCTTGTTAATTTTCCCCATTCTCACTGGTGTGAGGTGGTATCTCATTGTAGTTTTGATTTGTATTTCCCTGATGGCAAGTGATGCAGAGCATTTTCTCATATGCATGTTGGCCATGTCTATGTCTTCCTCTGTGAGATTTCTGTTCATGTCTTTTGCCCATTTCATGATTGGATTGTTTGTTTCTTTGGTGTTGAGTTTAATAAGTTCTTTATAGATCTTGGAAACTAGCCCTTTATCTGATATGTCATTTGCAAATATCTTCTCCCATTCTGTAGGTTGTCTTTGAGTTTTGTTGACTGTATCCTTTGCTGTGCAAAAGCTTCTTATCTTGATGAAGTCCCAATAGTTCATTTTTGCCTTTGTTTCTTTTGCCTTCGTGGATGTATCTTGCAAGAAGTTACTGTGGCCGAGTTCAAAAAGGGTGTTGCCTGTGTTCTTCTCTAGGATTTTGATGGAATCTTGTCTCACATTTAGATCTTTCATCCATTTTGAGTTTATCTTTGTGTATGGTGAAAGAGAGTGGTCTAGTTTCATTCTTCTGCATGTGGATGTCCAATTTTCCCAGCACCATTTATTGAAGAGACTGTCTTTCTTCCAATGGATAGTCTTTCCTCCTTTATCGAATATTAGTTGCCCATAAAGTTCAGGGTCCACTTCTGGATTCTCTATTCTGTTCCACTGATCTATGTGTCTGTTTTTGTGCCAGGACCACACTGTCTTGATAACCACAGCTTTGTAGTACAACCTGAAATCTGGCATTGTGATGCCCCCAGATATGGTTTTCTTTTTTAAAATTCCCCTGGCTATTCGGGGTCTTTTCTGATTCCACACAAATCTTAAAATAATTTGTTAAAACTCTCTGAAGAAAGTCCATGGTATTTTGATAGGGATTGCATTAAATGTGTATATTGCCCTGGGTAACATTGACATTTTCACAATATTAATTCTGCCAATCCATGAGCATGGAATATTTTTCCATCTCTTTGTGTCTTCCTCAATTTCTTTCAGAAGTGTTCTATAGTTTTGAGGGTATAGATCCTTTACATCTTTGGTGAGGTTTATTCCTAGGTATCTTATGCTTTTGGGTGCAATTGTAAATGGGATTGACTCCTTAATTTCTCTTTCTTCAGTCTCATTGTTAGTGTATAGAAATGCCACTGACTTCTGGGCATTGATTTTGTATCCTGCCACGCTACCGAATTGCTGTATGAGTTCTAGCAATCTTGGGGTGGAGACTTTTGGGTTTTCTATGTAGAGTATCATGTCATCGGCGAAGAGGGAGAGTTTGACTTCTTCTTTGCCAATTTGAATGCCTTTAATGTCTTTTTGTTGTCTGATTGCTGAGGCTAGGACTTCCAGTACTATGTTGAATAGCAGTGGTGAGAGTGGACATCCCTGTCTTGTTCCTGATCTTAGGGGAAAGGCTCCCAGTGCTTCCCCATTGAGAATGATATTTGCTGTGGGCTTTTCATAGATGGCTTTTAAGATGTCGAGGAATGTTCCCTCTATCCCTACACTCTGAAGAGTTTTGATCAGGAATGGATGCTGTATTTTGTCAAATGCTTTCTCTGCATCCAATGAGAGGATCATATGGTTCTTGGTTTTTCTCTTGCTGATATGATGAATCACATTGATTGTTTTACGGGTGTTGAACCAGCCTTGTGTCCCAGGGATAAATCCTACTTGGTCATGGTGAATAATTTTCTTAATGTACTGTTGGATCCTATTGGCCAGTATCTTGTTGAGAATTTTTGCATCCATGTTCATCAGGGATATTGGTCTGTAATTCTCCTTTTTGGCGGGGTCTTTGTCTGGCTTTGGAATTAAGGTGATGCTGGCTTCATAGAACGAATTTGGAAGTACTCCATCTCTTTCTATCTTTCCAAACAGCTTTAGGAGAATAGGTATGATTTCTTCTTTAAACGTTTGATAAAATTCCCCTGGGAAGCCATCTGGCCCTGGACTCTTGTGTCTTGGGAGGTTTTTGATGACTGCTTCAATTTCCTCCCTGGTTATTGGCCTGTTCAGGTTTTCTATTTCTTCCTGTTCCAGTTTTGGTAGTTTGTGGCTTTCCAGGAATGCGTCCATTTCTTCTAGATTGCCTAATTTATTGGCGTATAGCTGTTCATAATATGTTTTTAAAATCGTTTGTATTTCCTTGGTGTTGGTAGTGATCTCTCCTTTCTCATTCATGATTTTATTAATTTGAGTCTTCTCTCTCTTCTTTTTAATAAGGCTGGCTAATGGTTTATCTATCTTATTAATTCTTTCAAAGAACCAACTCCTGGTTCTGTTGATCTGTTCCACAGTTCTTCTGGTCTCGATTTCGTTGAGTTCTGCTCGAATCTTTATTAACTCCCTTCTTCTCTTGGGTGTAGGATCCATTTGCTGTTTTTTCTCTAGCTCCTTTATGTGTAAGGTTAGCTTTTGTATTTGAGTTCTTTCCAGTTTTTGAATGGATGCTTGTATTGCGATGTATTTCCCCCTTAGGACTGCTTTTGCTGCATCCCAAAGATTTTGAATGGTTGTATCTTCATTCTCATTAGTTTCCATGAATCTTTTTAATTCTTCCTTAATTTCCTGGTTGACCCTTTTATCTTTTAGCAGGATGGTCCTTAACCTCCATGTGTTTGAGGTCCTTCCAAACTTCTTGTTGTGATTTAGTTCTAATTTCAAGGCATTATGGTCCGAGAATATGCAGGGGACGTTCCCAATCTTTTGGTATCGGTTCAGACCCGATTTGTGACCCAATATGTGGTCTATTCTGGAGAAAGTTCCATGTGCGCTTGAGAAGAATGTGTATTCAGTTGAGTTTGGATGTAAAGTTCTGTAGATATCTGTGAAATCCATCTGGTCCAGTGTATCATTTAAAGCTCTCATTTCTTTGGAGATGTTTTGCTTAGAAGACCTATCGAGTATAGAAAGAGCTAGATTGAAGTCACCAAGTATAAGTGTATTATTATCTAAGTATTTCTTCACTTTGGTTAATAATTGATTTATATATTTGGCAGCTCCCACATTCGGAGTATATATATTGAGGATTGTTAAGTCCTCTTGTTGAATAGATCCTTTAAGTATGATATAGTGTCCCTCTTCATCTCTCACTACAGTCTTTGGGGTAAAATTTAGTTTATCTGATATAAGGATGGCTACCCCTGCTTTCTTTTGAGGACCATTCGAATGGTAAATGGTTCTCCAACCTTTTATTTTCAGGCTGTAGGTGTCCTTCTGTCTAAAATGAGTCTCTTGTAGACAGCAAATAGATGGGTTCTGCTTTTTTATCCAGTCTGAAACTCTGCGCCTTTTGATGGGGTCATTTAGCCCGTTCACATTCAGAGTTACTATTGAGAGATATGAGTTTAGTGTCATCATGATATCTATTCAGTCTTTGTTTTTGTGGACTGTTCCACTGAACTTCTTCTTAAAGGGGAATTTTAAGAGGCCCCCTTAAAATTTCTTGCAGAGCTGGTTTGGAGGTCACATATTCTTTTAGTTGCTGCCTGTCTTGGAAGCTCTTTATCTCTCCTTCTATTTTGAATGAGAGCCTTGCTGGATAAAGTATTCTTGGTTGCATGTTCTTCTCATTTAGGACCCTGAATATATCCTGCCAGCCCTTTCTGGCCTGCCAGGTCTCTGTGGAGAGGTCTGCTGTTACCCTAATACTCCTCCCCATAAAAGTCAGGGATTTCTTGTCTCTTGCTGCTTTAAGGATCTTCTCTTTATCTTTGGAATTTGCAAGCTTCACAATTAAATGTCGAGGTGTTGAACGGTTTTTATTGATTTTAGGGGGGGATCTCTCTATTTCCTGGATCTGAATGCCTGTTTCCCTTCCCAGATTAGGAAAGTTTTCAGCTAGAATTTGTTCAAATACATATTCTGGCCCTCTGTCCCTTTCGGCGCCCTCGGGAACCCCAATTAAACGTAGGTTTTTCTTCCTCAGGCTGTCGTTTATTTCCCTTAATCTATCTTCATGGTCTTTTAATTGTTTGTCTCTTTTTTCCTCAGTTTCCCTCTTTGCTATCAACTTGTCTTCTATGTCACTCACTCGTTCTTCCACCTCGTTAACCCTCGTCGTTAGGACTTCTAGTTTGGATTGCATCTCATTCAATTGATTTTTAATTTCTGCCTGATTAGCTCTAAATTCTGCAGTCATGAAGTCTCTTGAGTCCTTTATACTTTTTTCTAGAGCCACCAGTAGGTGTATAATAGTGCTTCTGAATTGGCTTTCTGACATTGAATTGTAATCCAGATTTTGTAACTCTGTGGGAGAGAGGACTGTTTCTGATTCTTTCTTTTGAGGTGAGGTTTTCCTTCTAGTCATTTTGCTCAGTGCAGAGTGGCCAAAAGCAAGTTGTATTGGGAAAAAGAGAAAAAGAGGAGAGAAAGAAGGAAAGAAAAGAGAAAGAGAAAAAAAAAAGGGAAGAAAAAGAAAAAAAAACGAAAAAAAAAAAAAAAGAAGAAGAAAAAGAGAAAGAAAAAGAAAGGAGAAAAAAAGGGGGTGGGGGAAGGAAACAAATCAAAAAGCAAAACAAAACAAAAACAAAAACAAAAACAAACAAACAAAAAAAGAACCACCGGGGAGTATCTTCTGATTCTGTGTACTTTAAGTCCCTTGGCTTCTCCTGGAAGTTGTCAGTCTAGCTGGTGTTCTGGGGGAGGGGCCTGTTGTGCTGATTTTCAGGTGTTAGCAGTTGGGGGAGCTGCTGTGCCCCTGCCTGGTGCAGGGCTCAGTGGGGGTTGTTTACCCCGTGAGGCCGCAGGAGGAACAGCCCCAGTGGCGTGGCAGCTCTGGAAACCTGGATTCAGCTCCGGCAGGAACTCCGTCTGCAGGGCCTGGAGGCTCCGGGGCGGGGCCGCTGATCTGCTCAGCTGGGGCAGGAGCGTCCTTGCTGTCCTGGGCCCTCCCGGCCTCTGCCTGTCCTGGGGGAGGCCGGATCCTGGGCTGTGTCCCGGCGCCCTGTGCTCCGGAGCCTGCGCTGGTGGATTCGCGCTCCCGGGCCGCGCAGCCCCCTCCGCGGAGCTGCCGCCCGAGCCCCTCCGAGCTGCTCCTGGAACCGCGCAGCCCCCTCCGCACGGAGCCTCTTCCTCTGCCCGAGCCCCTCCGAGCTGCTCCCGTGGCCGCGCAGCCCCCTCCGCGGAGCCGCCGCCCGAGCCCCTTCAGCTGCTCCGTGTCCCGCCGGGTCCCGCCGTGCGCGCTGCAGCCCTTAGGGAGCTCGGCGCACTCTCCTGGGCGGAGTTGCTGTTACTGTCCCCGGGAGCCCGAGGGCATCCCCGCCCTCCTGGGTCCTGCTCCAACTCCCCGCGACCCCCTTTCCCCCGGGAAGGTCGGTGCAGCTCCTGCTCCTCCGGGACGGGGCTCTCCTGTCCTGGGGACACTCGCCCCGGCCTCAGCCCGGCTCCTCGCGGGGCCCCTCCCCCTTGGAGGCCTTTGTTCCTTTATTTCTTTTTCCCCGTCTTCCTACCTTGATAGATGCGCGAACTCTTCTCACTGTAGCATTCCAGCTGGTCTCTCTTTAAATCTCAGGCCGAATTCATAGATTTTCAGGATAATTTGAAGGTTTTCTAGGTAGTTTGGTGGAGACAGGTGATTTGGGGACCCTACTCCTCCGCCATCTTGCTCCTCCCCCCCTGATAACACCATTTTATTTCAACACTGTGCTGGAGGTTGTAGCCAGTGTGGTCAGAAAAAAAAGGAATAAAAAACATTCACAATGGAAAGAAAGAAGTAAAACTGTCTTTTTTATAGACAACATGATCATCTATATAGAAAGTTCAATGAAATCTCCAAAAATTTATAGGAAGTAGGAAGTGAGTTTAGCAAGGTTGTATAATAACATCTCAATATACAAAAAAAGTGTATTTCTACCTATTAGCAATAAACAACCAAAAACTGACATTCAAAAAATATCATATATAATACTATCAAAAACATGAAATACTTAGCAATAAATCTTATAAAAGATGTCGAAGACCTGTATACTGACTCCTACAACTTCTAGGAAAAAAAAGAAGACCTCAATTAACTGAGAGCTATATCATGTTCAGGTTTAGACAACTCAATATTGCTAAGACGTCCTTTGTCCCAAAATTAATCTATAAATTCAACTCAATACCAATAAAAATAATAGCACCCCTTTAAAAAAAAAAGAAAGTGAAAAAACTCACTCTAAGATTCATATGAAATTGCAAATGACCTAGAATATCTGAAACACTCTAGAAAATGGAGAACAAAATTGGAGGACCAATAATACCTGATTTTTAAAAAAATATATATAAAATTATATAAATATTTTTATATATTTGAGAAAGAGTGCACCTGCACGAGTGGGGAGAGGGCCAGAGGGGGAGGGAGGGGGACAAGCTGACTCTGTGCTGAGCATGGAGCCTGACATGGGACTTGATTTCACAATCCTGAGATCATGACCAGATCTGAAACCAAGCATCAGCCGCTTAACCTACTGAGCCACCCTGGTGCCCCAACACTACCTGATTGTAACACTTACTAAAGAGCTACACAATCAAGACGGTATTCATCGTAAGATAGGCATATAGATATATTATATAGAAGTCCAGAAATAGACACATATATGAAACAAATGATTTTCTACAAAGATGTGAAGACAATTCAATAAAGGGTAATTTTTTCAACATATGTTATCAGAAGAACTGAATATCCAAATTCAAAAATATGCTACTTTGTACCACATACAAAAATTAATGGATCATAGGCCTAAATTCTAAGAGAAAATCTTTGTGTCCTTGGGTTAGACAAAGAATTCTTAGATATGGTTCTAAGAACATAATCAGTGAAAGAGCAAGTTGCTAAATTGGACTACATCAAAATATTAAACTTGTGTTTTTTTTATTTTTTAAGATTTTATTTATTTATTTGAGAGAGAGCTTGTGAGCACAGAGGGTGAGTGAGAGGGAGAAGCAAACTCCCCGCTGAGCAGAGAGCCCAATGCAGTACTCAATCCCAGGACCCTGAGATCATGACCTGAACTGAAGGCAGATGACTAACCAATTGAACCACCCAGGAGCCCCAAACTTCTGTTCTTTATAAGACAATTTTGAGAGAATGAAAAGACAAGCCATAGACTAGGAGAAAATATTTGCTAAGTATATGTTTGATAGAGGGCTTATATCCAAAATATATCAAAACAAATACCAAAACAAGAAAACAAGCAACCAATTAAAAACTTGGGCAAATATTTGAAAATAAGTTTCACCAAAGAATAAGTATGGCTGGCAAATAGCACATGAAAAGATGCTAATCACTTTGAAATGCAAATTAAAACCACAATGACAAACTACTATACATATATACGTATGACATTCATACATCTACATTACATGTTAGTATATAGCTAAAATTAACAGATTGATCATACTAGGTGTTACATTAAGTAAGAATGTGGAGGAACTAGAATACTCATACACAGCTGGTGGAATGTAAAATGTTACAAACAACTTTGGCAGTTTCTTAAAAAGTCAAATACGTACTTATCATATATAATCCAGCCACTCCACTCCTAGGTATTCACCTAAGAAAAGCAAAAGCCTGTGTGAGCCAAAATTTGTATACCAATATTCACAGGAGCTTTATATGTGATAGTCAACAACTGGAATCAACGTAAATGTCTGTCACAGATGAAATGACAAACTGTAGTTTGTTCTACATACTACACAACAATAAAAAAAGGAATTAACTACTGATACATGCTCTAATGACAATGACTCTCAAATAATTATGTTCAGAGAAAGAAGCCAGACAAAAATGAATACATATGGTGTAATTCTACTTTTATAGAATTCTCTGAAGTGCAAACTAAAGTATAGGGACAGAGGGCAGAACAGTAATTGTCTATAGGCTCAACATGGGAAGAAGGGGATAGGAAGGAGGTATACAAAAGGGCAAAAAGAGACTTTTGGAGGTGATGGATATGTTCATGGCCTTGTCTGTGGTCATGGTTTCACAGATATAAACATAGGTCAAAATCTGTCAAACTGCATAATATAAATACGTGTAGTGTGTGTTAATCATACCTCAATAAAGTTGTTAAGCAATAGCTGAGATATGAAAAGTTATGTTAAAATTTTATTATAGCTGATCCAGAGTTGGATCCCACAGGTGCTTGGGACCAAAACATATAGAACCATACTAAAAGCATGATTTCACTCACTGAGAACACAATGGTATGTCCCCTCATTCAAGAAGCTGAGTCAAGGGATCCCTGGGTAGTGCAGCGGTTTAGCGCCTGCCTTTGGCCCAGGGCGCGATCCTGGAGACCCGGGATCGAATCCCACGTCAGGCTCCCGGTGCATGGAGCCTGCTTCTCCCTCTGCCTGTGTCTCTGCCTCTCTCTCTCTCTCTGTGTGTGCGTGTGACTATCATAAATAAATTATTAAAAAAAAAAAAGAAGCCCAGTCAAACCCTATTTCCTGAATGTGAGCTAAATGCCTACACTTTGTGACAGTAACATTTATTAACTTATTTAGAAAATTACATGATTTTAGAGAAAAAATAGGATACCTGTGTTTTGAATTCTAGAATGTTGTTTCCTGGATTAATTCTTCCGAGTAATATCAGATCCTTTATCTGCATACATTTCTTTCTAGGAGCTGTGCTGGAGTTTACAGGCTTTTTAATAATATGTTGATGGCCACACTCAGAGGGGGAGGAGCTGTGGCTGTCATTAGCATGTCGAACAGTAAAAGCTGGTTTTTTAGGATAAGATTTTGTCTGATGCCCAGTATTACTGCCTAAGACATCAGTCCCTTGATGGGTCAGAGATTCCAATGTACCCCTACTTGGCTGCTGGGAAGCTATTTTCCTCTTTCCTCTTTTTGGATCACAACTGGTAGGAGCCTGATCACAAACAACAGCTGATGGATGGGCATCATTTCTGGCAAGTATGCTTGTAGTCGCTGCAATGTTTAATGTGCTAGTTACTGCAGGAGGATGATTACAGTGCTCGTGCTCTGGGGCTGGAGGCTCTGTGAGATCATTTCCTCTCTGTGAATACTCCCTCTGAGCAGTAAGAGCAACAGGTTGGGAGGGTAATTTAATCTTAGTGCCATCTGCACGTCTGGATTTTGGTGACCCATCCAAGGTATCATCATTGATATTTCGCTTAGAATTCAGCTCATTTCCAGAAAATTCCCTTCTCACTCTTTCTGAATTTACACAAGTGTTGGTATTTGGGCTGCTATTCCATGTTTCTGGAGACAATGGTGTTTCCTGCATGCTTCCACAAGTAAGGCTGACAAGAGAAAGTGAACCTGACTGGGGCTGCAATGAATTTTCCAGACTAATAAGGTCTTGGCTGTCCTTTTCACTAGAGATTTCTGAGCTGGACAGTGGCTTCCTCAAGCTAGGACCAGACAAAGATGTAATGTTTTTATAGTTTTGGATTTTCTGGGTAATTTTTTTTTTTTTTTTTTGCCACAACTAAAAGGCTCTTCTGTCTTGTGGCCAGGTTAGCCAGCTGTTCTCTCAGGACTCCTTGCTTAAATGATTCTATGGACACCCTACAGAAAGAAACAGAGAAAACGATATGAAAACCGGAGAAAAAATTCTGAGTAGTCATTTAGATTTTAAAGATACCTGTCTTAATTTAATCAGCCCAAAGTACACAAGGGTCTATTTTTGCAATGAATTTCTTCTGAGAGGAAAATGACTCTTAAGGTTACGTGTAAGACTGCCTTTTTATGGAGGTGATGGTGTGGTTTTCCACATTTATATTATTTACCAGTTGTGAGTCAACTCTGAAAAAGAAACAAAATTTGGGATGTTAAGTAGCCACTGATGATCAAGGAGGAATACTATTCTTTAAATTTAGAGGTTGCTTACCTGTTCATAGTGGAAAGGTGTGTCAGGAAGTAACATTTGGGAATAAGTTCCATTTAAGTTCCCTTAGAGCTGAAGGAGTGAGACTATTTTGTGAATAATTATACCTGAGCTAGACCTGAGCAATGTCAGTCTATCAAGTAATTACTGTAATTATGCTTTGAATCTGTACTGAATCACTTTCAGGTCCAGAGGGACTACGCAGATAGGCATTAACCTGTGTGACTATAAGGGGCTTGCATTTGAGAGAAAATGGCTAATCTACATACCTCTTTCTTTCAGTTATTCTACAGTTACCTTCAGGACACTAAACTCTTTGTTTCTAGTAGTTCTCAAACTTTTTGGTTTTAGGAATTTTTTTATACCTTTAAAAATTACTGAGGAACCCAAAGGGCTTTTGTTCATATGGATATATCTATCAATATTTACTGTTTTAGAAAATAAAACAGAAAATTTTAAAACGAGAATATTCAAGCATGCTTTCCATTAGCTATTAGAATAATGATATCACACTTCATGTGGCCTCTGGAAAATTCCATTACACACTCATTAGAATGTGAGCCAAAAAGGCAAATAATATCTTAGTTCTCTTATAAAAATAGTTTTGACTTCACACACCCCTTGAAATCATCTCAGGGACCCTCAAGGGTCATCCTCAAGCAGCTGCTTTATGGGACAACAATAGTAAGATATCTGTCTATCATAGTATAGAGTTGTTGGTACTGAACTCCAAGCAAAACAGATGTTAAAGTGAGTAGCAGATGAAAATTGAAGAAACATCAGGAAGAAATTAGTTTAACAAACAACTAGTAGAATAAAAGGAGAAAAAATAGTAATATTGCATTTAAAACAGAGTTCAGACAGAAAAAATAAGAGTTCATTTTAGATTACATGATTTTAAGTCTTATAGCAATATGAATAGATTTACACACCTGCAAACCCAACTGATCAGGAACTTTCCAAAATCCATGGTATATTGTTAATCATAGGACATAAAGGAAAATTGAAGCTAGCCTTCTCCAAAGTCTCCTAGAATATATCCTGCAGTCACCTGTAGGTCCTATAAGCTCACTTGCATTATACTGACAGGAAAACAGGAAATAGAAATGAATTTGTAATACTTATTCAATGGAGAGAAAAAGCAAAATGAACACAGAAGACTTATAAATGAAAATAGAAAACTGATTTTTAAATAAATTCAGGAAAAAACCTGAATGTACAATAAATGTCAAGTGCTCATAAGAATATAAAAGAAACTAGAAAGATCACATGTGAATAAAGAATAAGGTCAAAAAGACATCTGCAACCCCATAGTCACTGCAGCATTATTAACAATAGCTGAGACATAAAAACAACCTAAATGTCCATCAAAGGATGAATATAGAAAATGTGGTTTAAATAGCCAAACTGTGGTAGGAGCCTCAGTGTCCATGGAAAGATGAATGCATAAAGAAGATATGGTTTATGTATACAGTGGAATATTGCTCAGCCATTAGAAACGACAAATATCCACCATTTGCTTCGATGTGGATGAAACTGGAGGGTATTATGCTGAGTGAAATAAGTCAATCGGAGAAGGACAAACATTATATGGTCTCATTCATTTGGGGAATATAAAAAATAGTGAAAGGGAATAAAGGGGAAAGGAGAAAAAATGAGTGCGAAATATCAGAAAGGGAGACAGAACATGAAAGATTCCTAACTCTGGGAAACGAACTAGGGGTGGTGGAAGGGGAGGTGGGCAGGGGGTGGAGGTGAGTGGGTGATGGGCACTGAGGTGGGCACTTGACGGGATGAGCACTGGGTGTTATCTATATGTTGACAAGTTGAACACCAATAAAAAATAAATTTATAGAAAAAAAGAAAATATGGTTTATGTGCACAAGTGCACACACACAGAAGAATATTATTCAGCCATGAAAAAGAAAGAAAAAGAAATCCTGCCAGTTTTGACAGCATGCACAGACCTTGAGTGTATTATATTAGGTGAAAATAAGTCAGACAGAAAAACAAATACTGTATGGTTTCACTTATATGTGAAATCTAAAAACTTCAAAAAACTGAACTCATAGATATAGAGAGCAGATTGGTAGTTGCCAGAGGTAGAAGGTGGAGGGTGGGTAAAATGGATAAAGGGAGTCAAAAGGTACAAATATCCAGTAATAAAATAGATAGGTCATGAGGATATAATGTACAGCATGGTGACTATAGTTAATGATACTGTATTGTATATTTGAAAGTTGCTAAGAGAGTAAATCTTAAAGTTCTCATTATGAGAAAAAATGGCATATATAGTTAAATCTATGAAAAACTAATAAAAATAATGCCCACATAAGAAAAAAATATAACATTTTTCTCAAGAAAAGGACAAAAGAGGTATATAACCAATATATAATCAGGATGAAATCTCTTAAAAACTTTGAGAGTTTAGAAATACACAAAACTAAATAATATACATGGTTATAATGCTTAGAAAGACAACATTTGTGATAGCAAAAGGAAAACTTTGTACTGTAAAAAATTTAAGTTCACTATGGAAAGAAATTTATTTTGGAGATTCATGACCAGAGACACTTTCACAAAATTCTTTGCTGTAGACAACTTTTTAAGATACATCTTTTTCTGAATATTTCAAGTAATAAAATATAAAAATATCTTTCTGGAAAGTACAATTGCCCATGGAGGTAATAGATTAGATGACCTCATAAAGTCATTCTTTGGTCCTATGCAACATTCACACTCTTAAGAAATTCTAGATTCTCACTATTATAACTAAGAAGGTAAATATTATGAAAACTCTAAAGCATTTCTATTTTTTCACTCACCTGTAGTTTTTAGCCAGATCATCCCTTTCTGCCTTCTGTTTGGCAAGCACCTAATCCATAATCTCTTTTATCTCTAGCATCTTTTCAATGCATTGTTATGGAAACATGGTAATAAAAAGTCAGTTAATGATAGAAGAAAGACATCAAATGTTAAGTTTGATCACACAAAACTCAGCCTATTAATTTTAAAAAGCCATTATTAAAAAAAATAATTTAAAAATAAAATAAAATGCCATTATTTCCTTACCCTGTTCCTACTATTAGTTAGTGGTCCAGATATATAAATCAAAACTCACTGAATTATGCCACTCTATGGAAGTACTCTAAATAGAGCAGGTTAGCGTGAGTTCTAATCCTGCTACTCCACTTAGCTCTGTGAACCTGGACAAGTCACATGACCTCTATAGTCACCTTCCTCATCTGTGAAATGAGGTTAGGAAAGGAAGATGAATAGGAAAATAAATATTTTGTTGAAATTATTTACTTTTTAAAATACAAAAGGCACACATAAAACATTTCAAACAATATGAATGTTTACATAGAAGAAAAGTAAAAAAAAGAGTATCCTACTCTCACCTTCTGTTTCTCCTCTTTTTCATTCTACAAGAGACTACTGTTTATACTTTGGTAGCAGTGTATTTGTTGGTGTGTGTAAAAGTTTTTAGTATATTTATCTGATTGATTAATCAATGCATATTTATAGTATATGTAACTATATATGTATGTATGCTATATTCATTATTAAATTTTTATAAATTCATAAATTTAATAATTTAAGTTTAATAAAAAATACTTAAAATAAAATTAATAGTTAATTATTAATTAAACTATATTAGATGTATTTGTTAAGTGTATTATTCTTTTTTTAAATTTATTTATTCATGAGAGACAGAGAGAGAGAGGCAGAGACAGGCAGAGGGAGAAGAAGCAGGCTACATGCAGGGAGCCAGATGCAGGACTCGATCCCGGGTCTCTGATCACACCCTAGGCAGAAGGCAGCGCTAAAGCACTGAGCCACCCAGGCTGCTCTAAGTGTATTATTCTAGATGTGTTTGCTATATGTAACTATATATGTAGTTAAAAATAAAAAGCATGCTATCAGTTCTTGTTCTTTACACTTAACACTTAAATAGGGCTGTAATATATCTCAGGTTACTTAAAGATCTATATAAAATTACTTTTACAGCAATTACTTCAAATTTTCCTACTTTCTTCGTCTTCTTCCTAAGTAAAGGCATAATGACTTCCTTCACCAATCACAAATCCACAAGATTTACACATAAATGTCAATTACCTCAGAATCCAATTCTCAGGTAGGAGACAGAACATAAAGACTCCTAACTCTGGGAAACGAACTAGGGGTGGTGGAAGGGGAGGAGGGAAGGGGGTGGGGATGAATGGGTGACGGGCACTGAGGGGGGCACTTGATGGGATGAGCACTGGATGTTATTCTGTATGTTGGTAAATTGAACACCAATAAATATTTAATTTATTAAAAAAGAGAATCCAATTCTCAGGTAGTAAATGGAAATGCTTAAATGAATACATTTAATACATTTTATTTCTGTTAAGCTATTTGTTATTTCACTTTTGGTTTTGTTTCTTAAGTTTTTTCCTAATAATTTTAGGCCACTGCATATTTTTCTAGATAATTTAACTAGATTTTAGACCAATGCATATTTTTCTAGATAATCTACCTAGATAATTTCTAGATAATTTAACTAGAAAATCAGTGGTGGGAAATGACTGAAGTTCAGAGTAGAAATTTGTTCCAGAACCTCCCTTTGCAAATTAGACAAATGATATAAATGATTTGGTCAGTATAGAGTCAGCGTTCCCAGAGTAGTTTCTGTCTTATTAGTACTATGACTAAGGATTAATTCTATATGATGCATGTGCCAACAAAGGGGGGAAACTTGATCATTAAGAATTTAGATATAAATCTATTTGGCATATTTGACATTTAATAAAAGATGTTTATAGTATCAATGTACCCTGTCACATTGGGTTTTTCTAACTGAAGATTTTCTAACTGAAGAAGATTCTATATTTTTCTATAAAAAAGAACATAAAGAATTTTACATGTAAATTGATACTATATACGTATCAGATACATTAATCAGTGGTATCTTGGAACCTAGAAATTGCCCTAATATGTGTAAGATTTTAATATATGATTATAAGGCATTAGAAAAACAATGAGGATGACAGAAATTATTCAACAAATAAGAGGCAGAGTAGTGATATGGGGGGTGGGATACTCTATTCTATCCTTGTTTTGTACCACATGTGGAAAAGAGATTTCAAATGAATAACAGAGTTAAAATGCTTAGGAAAAAATAATGTATGAAATGTTCAAACTAAACATTCTTATGGTCAGTTTATTTGAGGCACTAAAGATATCTGATATCAAAGTGAATGCAAGACATCTATAACAAAAACTCAAAGAGAAATGTACACAGTGGGATTCATTATTCTTAGATCCCTCAGCCAGATCAAAGATATGAAAGGTGTCAGAATACAGGGTGATGAATTTGTAAAAATACTTCGGAGAGCTATTGCTCAAATGGATGGGAATCTCATTCTGAGGAGCCAAGGTGAAAGGCGAGGAGATTTCTCTCCTTTATCTCAAGCCCAATGGGGGCAGCCTCTGAAGAGAGTAATAACTTTTTTTGGTGACAATGGACTCACATCCACTTCCTTCTTGAACATCTAGAGATTGAGACCCTGCAGAGCCAGCAAGACATTCGGACAGTTGGGGAAAGGGAAAGTTGCTCCTGTGCTCAAAATTAACTATCCTCCCTTCTTCTTTTTTTTTTTTTTTCCTATCCTCCCTTCTAATCACAGGTCCAAAGTGCCAGGATTCAAAAGGTGTGGAGTGGAGGCCGCTCTGTGATCCTGACTATGATGGCTTTTCCCTGAAAGAAAGAGCCTGTGTAGGGTGGATTACCTAAAAAAAATTAAAAAATAAAATTAAAAAATAAAGAGAGAAGGAGAGAGAGAGAGAGACTGAGAAGAGCCAGGGAAAGGAAATTGTACGCTGCCCTGCTACACTATAGGAGCCAGGTTGAAGTCTCAGAACAGCCTCAGAAAACTGCTCTGAAGAGACTAAGTTTTAGACATTTGCCAAAGATTGATGAAGTCAATAACAGTCAGTATTGGGACACCTGGGTGGTTCAGTGGTTGGGTGTCTGCCTTTGGCTCAGGGCATGATCCCAGTTCAGGATGGAGTCCCACATCAGGATCCATGTGGGGAGCCTGCTTCTCCCTCTGCCTGTGTCTCTGCTTCTCTCTTTTTGTGTCTCTGATGAATAAATAAATAAAATCTTAAAAAAAATAACAGTCAGTATTTAGTTACTAAACAAGAACTCTAGAGTTCCATTGCCTTACCTCTCTATCTTCCCTTAAAGGGGCAGTGAGACAAAAATAAAGGGATCCTGCTAGTCATTGTATTGGTTATAAAATTAAACTACAAAGCACAGGGATGGGGAGGGGAGAAAAATTTATCATCTTAAAAGCATTAAAAGAAATACCAAAGGAAAAAGGCTGATATTTTACTATACAGAATTTGAAAATATATGTACTTAAGCATAAATTAACACATTACACATAAAAAGACAGTTAAGCTGAAAAACATATTTGCAGCAATTATGGCAGGAAAGGGGTCAATAACTTGATTATATAAAATGGCTCCAATTTATTAATAGACAAACAGGAACAACTTCACAAAAGCAGGAAATAAAAGTAGAGAAAAAATACCACTAATAATCAAAAAGGCAAGTGAATATATGAGGCATTTTTCTTATTACACTACTAAAATTAAATGAAAATACTGATGCTATTAGCAGTATAAAGGAAACAAACACTAATGTGTGTTGGTGAAAGTGCAAATTAATATCTAATACCTTATAAAGCAATTTACCAATACAAATTATCAGTTTTTAAAATGTTTATAAATTTTTGACCCAGTAGTTCCAATTCTGGTAATCCTTCCAAAGAAGATAATCCTAAATTCAGAAAGATATATGCTAAAGATCAGCAAAAAATTAGAAAAATGTAAATGTTCAACAAAAAGGGAAAAATGAAGACCTGGAACATTTATATAACAGGATACTATGCAAACCACTAAGAATAATGGGTATGGGGGGAAAATGTAAAATTGGCAAGTTTAGATCCAAACTATGTTTTTAATAATTTTATTGAGGTATAACTATGTAATTAAATTCTTAGAAAAAAATAAAGGAAACGTATACAACAAAATATTGTGGTGAGACAGGATGTAATTTTAGCACATTTTTCTTCTTTATTATATTTTGAAGTACATTTACATACCCTTTTAATAAAAAATTATAAAATTGGAAATTCACCTTAGGTATATAAGATATTGTAAATGCTAATATATGAATTATGATATAATGAATATTTGAATTAAATATATGAATTATTATGAATATATTTAATATATATTCATAATATATATGAATTATTCACAAATATATAAATAATATAAATTATTTTGTATTATTTTCCTCAAAATATAACATGTACCATGTGTTAGGCCAAGATGAAAGGTAGAATGGGTATAATTTAAAAGGAAATAATTTTTTAAAGATTATATACAGTATGAGCTAGGACAAGAGATGAATTAATAGTTGTATTCTGTCATATGAAAGACTGATCACATTCTTCAAGTTATTTTTTAGCTAACTACTCTAACATTCAGATCTGCATCTTTCAGGAGCTAATTTCTATCTGTAAATCATAACTCAAGAAAACACAACTGTGACCTACCAAAGATTTGCAAATATTCACTGACATTTTGAGAAATTCAGATTATTAGGTCAGGGATCAAAGTCAAGTTTACCATTTTGAACCACTAGTGTTTTTTTAAACAGGAAGACAGCTATCCACTAAGACATTTACTGGGTCTATCTGCTCATCTGAAAGGCATGAGGATTTGCCTTACTTGAGTCACAACGGTCTATTCCTTTTCTGATTTTTTTTTTTTTTTCTGATCTGTTTTTAAGGGTTACCATAGCTGGGTGAAACTGAGGAGCTAAGTAGTAACATAATATCATATCTAGCCACTATCTTATGCTTTTTTTCCACATCTTCATCTAAACTTATCACCAGTAGTAGCTTATCTCTGACCATGGTTCTGAGTGTCTCTCATATTACTCATGCATGTTATACCTTAAGTCTCGAAATATCTTGATTAACAATTACACTAGCCACTGATTTGCATAAATGACTTCTGATGCTCATTCCTGGTACTTTCTTATCATGTAAAAAAAAAGGTTACTTTTCAGCTACTGTAAGTAAGCTTTGATATAAGATATACCTTAAGAAGCTAAGGGAGCAATGACCTTGGATGTATGAAATAATCAAACTTGAGTATGGGTCCATATTTACCTGCATCTTCAGGGGTTCTTATTTCAACAGCTTTATTTTTTTTAATTATTATTTTTTATTTATTTATGATAGTCACACAGAGAGAGAGAGAGAGGCAGAGACATAGGCAGAGGGAGAAGCAGGCTCCATGCACCGGGAGCCCGACATGGGATTCGATCCCGGGCCTCCAGGATCGCGCCCTGGGCCAAAGGCAGGCGCTAAACCGCTGCGCCACCCAGGGATCCCATCTTATTTCAAATTCTAGTAAATTTCCTTGTTTTTTTTCTATATCTGGTAGAATGGCACTGATGGCCTGATGCTATCAGATAAAAATATTAAAAACTTTATTATAAGAAGGTAGATATTTCTCTCTGATATGCAATTGTCAAACGTACAGTAAAAGTGCCAAAGAAAGTGCTGCTAAAATGCTCATTTCACTTTATGTTCAAAATGTATTCATGCTTTGTTTAAACTTAACTGTATATATGTATATATATGCATTTGGGGGAACAAGTAAACTTAAATATTTTGATTTATGTTGCAGATCAACTCCTGGTAAATAGAATACAAGAGTAGCAACCATATAAAGAATCATAATTTCTTGGGGCACCTGGGTGGCTTAGTTGGTTAAGCTTCTGCCTCCTGCTCAGGTACTGATCCCAGGGTCCTGGGATCAAGCTGTGAGTCAGGCCCTTTGCTCAACAGGGAGTCTGCTTTTCCCTTTCATTCTTCCTCTGTGCTCTCTCTCTCAAATAAATAAATAAAATCTTTTTCAAAAAACAGAATTTCTCACTGACTTCTGTTATAATTATAGCTATAGGTGAAAAAAGAACAACTCAGTACATAATATTTAAAGATCATATATATGCAATAAGTTCACTTTAAGGTTTTATGACCATCACTGCACACTATTAAAATCTCACACATAATCTTAAAAATACAAAACACTACTCTCTTAAAAATTTACAAATGGGATTTAAGTCCACCTCTCTATGCCCTTTTTGGTACTGACTGTCCTGCCTGGGATGTCTTTAATTTACTTTGCCCAGATCCATTCGTCTCTTTGTTTTGAGAGATGTAATCATGGAATGGATTCTGGAACTAGACTATATGGTTGTGAATTCTGGCTTTACCTCTTCCTAGCTGGGTGGCTACAGCATATTACTTCTTCTCTTCTTACCTGAATAGAGTAACACATCTAAAGTGCTTAGGACAGTGCCAGCACAAAGTAAGAGCTCAATAAGTACTGCTTATTATCATATAAAACCCATTTCCTATGAAACTTCTAACTAATCTAATTCATATTCATTTCTCCTCTCTCAGAATTACTTAAGAATTTCAGGAGTTTATAATATAGCATTTATATATAATATATAATGTCTTACACATTGTATTTCTCCATCAAAATAAAAAAATCTTATAGAAAAAAAATCTTATAGGCAGGAGCATAACTTTTGTATTTGTGAATGGTTTCCACACCATGGGATATATAGCTGGTGCTCAGTAAATGAAAACTGATAGACTGACTCATATAATCTATTTAATACATTCTCAATACACGTTCATTTAAAAATGTGTTGGTCCTCAAAGCTTTCTAAAGTACATTGCCCTGAATTTTTACTTTGGCACCTACAAGGGACATGAAATATGCACATAATAAAACCATCCAACTATGTGGAAAAGCTATATCAATGTTGTCATTTATGAAATGCATCAGAGCAGAACTATAAAATATGACTATGCAAAACAAACAAACAAAATAAAATTTATCTCTTTTTTACACTGAATGGCTATAAAAGCAAACTAAAGGTCTGAACCTGAGCCCTGGCCAAGCCACTACCCAAAGGTCAGAATAAATAAAACATTTTTTGGTGCTGATTGTCCATTTTGCTTTGCTCTTATTGTGGATGCATTCAGTCTTGGTACCATGGGCATTAACCTTAAATTCCACACAAGCTTTACCTTCCACCATGAAGGGGCAGAATAACCTTCCCTCCAAGATCCCCCTTCTTAGTCCTTATTTTGCTTGTTTATATTTTTAAAAAACAGCACCAAAAAAACCTAACCTAGAATATATCTGTGGAACAAGTAGCTTTAGACAGTTTATACATGCTTACAGAAGGACTCACTATATTCTTATCTTTACTATGGCAGGATCCTTTGCCCCTGACATCTCTCTTACAATTTTGTACAATGTAGCAGTGGTTAGAAGCACAAGCTCTGTAGCCAGACTGCCTGGCATTGCTTTAATTCTGGTATTGCTACTTAACAGAAATGTAATTTTGGATTAGGTTACTTAACTGTTTTTACTTTAGCTTTCTCAACTGTAATAAGGAAGATAATGAGAATAACAGAATGCTTCCAGAAGGGTTATTATGAGGACTAAATGAGTTAACATAAGGACTTAGAGGACAGTTTATCATATAATAGGTACTCAGTGAATGCCAACTATTAGCATTATTACTCCACAGACACAGGTATAGAGAAGGAGGCTGCCAATATACTGTGATCTGAAGGTGTTACAAAGCAGCAGCAAACTACCATAGTTTGCATCTGGCCATAAAGTTACCCTTCTCTCCAGTATGATTTGAAGTTTCCAACACTCAAAAGAAGTTTACATTTATAAAAGAGTAACTGTTAATGACTTTAAAGACTTTGTATTTCTGGAATTTTCCTCCTTTTCTAAAGTTGATTTTTTTCTTTTTTACATTGTAGTTGACACATATTACATTAACTTCAGATGTACAACAGTAATTTGATGAGTTTATATGTTATATTATGTTCACCACAAGTAGAGCTGCTATCTTGTCACCAAACACCGCTATTAAAATATCACTGACTGTAGTACTTACACTTATCTTTTATTCCTGTGACTTAATCATTTCATAACTGGAAACATACCTCTCACTCCCTTCACCCATTTTACTCATCCCTTTACCCAAAGTCAGTTTTCTATAGATTCCTGTATCTCCACATTTTTTCCAAAGCTTGGCATGTGAAATGATATACATTACCACTGAAGCAAACACCCATATAGTCAATAACAACAGTAGTTTTTCCAAGATGTTCTCATCTTTACCTGAAAATATACCTTAAAGTTACTCAATATGGTGGGCTGAGCTAATATAGAGCAACCTCTGCCTACTTCAAACACATGAAAATAGTAAACAAAATACAATAAACTTTTTTTTAAAAAAAAGATTGTATTTGAAGGAGAGAGAGAGAGAGAGAGAGAGAGAGAACGAATGGGGGAGGAGCAGAAGGAAAAGCAGACTTCCAGCTGAGCAGGGAGCCAGATGTAGAACTCAATCCCAGGACCCTGGGATCATGACCTGAGCCAAAGGCAGATGCTTAATCAACTGAACCACCCAGGTGCTCCAAATTTAAATATACACACACAAAAATGGAAAATGAATGAAAAATTCCCTGATGTCATAAATGCTATTGGAGCTATTGGTGGCCCAATGGGAATTTGGAACAAATATGGTATTGGGGCTAGGTTTTTAATGCACACAAAGAAACAAGAGGAATAAAGGTAGTACATAAAGGTAGTAACCTTTAGGTCAAATAAAGGTTAGAAAAACTCTACTTGCCACCATCCAAGGCTTTGGGTAGAAAATAAGAGACTCAAACCTATATCACAAATGAATGTAAGAACTAGATTTATATAATTTGTGTGGTTCAGGAATCAAACTGAGAAGTTAACATAAAAACTTGTGTGAAACGGATGAAATCCTAACCCTAACCCTAACCCATACCCTAACCCATACCCTAACCCTAACCCCTAACCCTAACCCTCACCCCAACCCTTAACCCCTAACCCCTAATCCTAAACCATAACCAGTACCCTAACCTAACCCATACCCTAACCCTAACCCTAACCCATACCCTAACCCGTACACTAACCCTAACCCTAACCCTGACCCCTAACTCTAACCCCTAACCCTAACCCTAACCCTAAACCCTAACCGTAACCCTAACCCTAACCTGTACCCTAACCCATACCCTAACCCTAACCCAAACCCATACCCTAACCCTAACGCTAACTTGTAACCTAACCTAACCCATACCCTAACCCGTACCCTAACTCTAACCCGTACCCTAACTCTAACCCATACAGTAACTCTAACCCTAACCCTAACCCTAATGCGTACCCTAACCCTAACCCGTACCCTAACCTGTACCCTAACCCTAACACATACCCTAACTCTAACCCATACCCTAAACCTGACCCTTAACCCCTACCCCTACCCCTTACCCTAATGCTAACCCTAAGCTGTACCCTAACCCTAACCGTAACCCTAACCCCTAACCCCTAACCCGTACCCATACCCGTACCCATACCCATACCCTAACCCATACCCTAACCCTAAACACTAACCCATACCCTAACTCGGACCCTAACCCATACACTAACCCTAACCCTAACCTTAAAACTAATCTTAACCCCTAACCCCTAACTGCTAACCCTAACCCCTAACCTTTAACCCTAACCTAACCCCTAATGCTAACCCCTAACCCGTACCTGTACCCTACCCGGACCATAACCCAGTACCCTCCCCCTAACCCATACCCTAACCTGTACCCGTACCCTAAACCTAGCCCTTAACCCCTAGCCCTAACCCTATCCAGTACACTAACCCTAACCCATACCCTAAACCTAACCTGTACCCTAAACCTAACCCTTAACCCCTAGCCCTAACCCTATCCAGTACCCTAATGCTAACCCGAACCCGTACCCTAACCCTAATCCATACCCTAACCCTAACTCTAACCCATACCCTAACCTAACCCATACCCTAACATGTCCCCTAACAGATACCCTAACCCTAACCCGTACCGTAACCCTAACCCTAACCCGTACCCTAACCCATACCTTAACCCTAACCTGTACCCTAACCCGTACTCTAATTTGTACCCTAACCCGTACCCTAACCCTAACCTGTACCCTAACCCTAACCCGTCCCCGAACCCTAAACCATACCCTAAACCTAACACTTAACCCTTAACCCTATCCCATACCCTAATGCTAACCCGAACCCGTACCCTAACCCTAACCCATACCAACCCTAACCCATACCCGTACCCTAACCCGTACCGGTACCCTAACCTGTACCCGAACCCTATCCCATACTCTAACCCTAACCCGTACCCTAACACTAACCCGTACCCTAACCCATACCCTAGCCCTAACCCTAAACCTAACCCAAACCCCTAGCCCTAACCCTAACCCTAACCCAAACCCCTAGCCCTAACCCTAACCCTAACCCCATCCCCAACTCTAACTCTAACCCTATTTCCTACCCCTATCCCCCTAACCCTAAACCCTATAACCTATCTGTAACCTAACCTTAATCCAGGCCCTAACTCAGTTCTCTAATCCCTAATCCTGTACCTTAACTCCTTTTTTTTTCTGTACCTTAACTCCTAACTCTGACCCTTACCCCATCCCTCACCCTAACCACTAACTGGTACGCATAACCATGATCACTAACCCATAACATCTAACCTAACTCTCACCACCTATTGCTCACCCTAAACCCTAACCTTACTCTCAATTCTCCCCATTCACTTACCTTGTCGTTCTGAGTAGCCCCTGCTGATGTGGATGTGACTCCGAACAGCGCCTCCAGGGTCCTCCAGCGGGTCCTGAGGAAGCCAGGCTCCTGTCATGGCAGACGTGACCCCATGTCTTCCTGAGTCTTAGACAGCAGGTCCACATGAGGCCCAGATGAGGACCAGAGTCACTAGGCCCAGGTGAGGCCCAGTTGAGGACTAGAGTCAGCAGGTCTGGGTGAGGCCCAGGTGGGAACCACAGTCACTAGGTCCAAGTGAGGCCCAGGTGGGAACCACGGTCACCAGGTCCAGGTGAGGCCCAATTGGGGACCACAGTCACCAGGTCCGGGTAAGGACCAGGTGGGGGTCAGAGTCACCAGGTCAGGTGAGGCCCAGGCAGGGACCACAGTCACCAGGTCCAGGTGAAGCCCAGGAGGGGACCGCAGTCACTGGGTCCAGGTGAGACCGAGGTGGGGATCACAGTCACCAGTTCCAGGTTAGGCCCATGTGTAGACCACAATCACTGGGTCCAGGTGAGGCCAGGTGGGGATAACAGTCACCAGGTCCAGGTGAAGCCCAGGAGGGGACCACAGTCATCAGGTCCAGGTGAGGCTGAGGTGGGGATCATAGTCACAGTTCCAGGTTAGGCCCATGTGTAGACCACAATCACTGGGTCCAGGTGAGGCCAGGTGGGGACCACAGTCACCAGGTCCAGGTGAGGCTGAGGTGGGGATCATAGTCACAGTTCCAGGTGAGGCCCATGTGTGAACCACAATCACTGGGTCCAGGTGAGGCCCAGGTGGGGACCTGAGTCACCAGGTTCAAGTGAGGCCCAGGTGGGGACCACAGTCACCGGGTCCAGGTGAGGGCAAGGTGGACACCACAGTCACCAGGTCCAGGTGAGGGCAAGGTGGACACCAGAGTCACCAGGTCCAGGTGAGGCCAAGGTGGGGACCACAGTCACCAGGTCCAGGTGAGGCCCAGGTAAGGACCACAGTCACCAGGTCCAGGTGAGGCCCAGGTGGGGACCAGTCTCACCAGGTCCAGGTGAGGGCCAGGGGGAGACCAGAGTCACCAGGTCCAGGGGAGGCCAAGGTGGGAACCGTAGTCACCAGGTCCAGATGAGGTCCAGGTGAGGCCCAGGTGGGGACCACAGTCATCATGTCCAGTGGAGGCCAAGGTGGTGATCAGAGACACCAGGTCCAGGTGAGGCCCAGTTGGGGACCAGAGTCACCAGGTCTGGGTGATGGCCAGGTGAGGACCACAGTCACCAGGTCCAGGTGAGGCCCAGGTGGGGACCACAGTCATCATGTCCAGGTGAGGCCAAGGTGGTGGGACCACAGTCACCAGGTCCGGGTGATGGACAGGTGGGGACCACAGTCACCAGGTCCAGGTGAGGCCCAGGTGGGGACCTGAGTCACCAGGTTCAAGTGAGGCCCAGAGGGAGACCACAGTCACCGGGTCCAGGTGAAGCCCAGGTGGGGACCACAGTCACAAGGTCCAGGTGAGGGCAAGGTGGACACCAGAGTCACCAGGTCCAGGTGAGGCCCAGGTGGGGACCACAGTTATCATGTCCACGTGAGGCCTGGGAAGAGGAGGAGAGGGCTGCCCTGGGTGGGAACGAGGGACTGGGCAGCCCAGGGGCCTTGGTCGCAGGAGAGGAGGCTGCTGGGTCGATGGCCCTACGAGAACCTGGAGGACCAGGTGGTGGGACCACAGTCACCAGGTCCGGGTGATGGACAGGTGGGGACCACAGTCACCGGGTCCAGGTGAGGCCCAGGGGGGGACCACAGTCACTGGGTCCAGGTGAGGCACAGGTGAGGATCACAGCCTCCAGTTCCAGGTGAGGTCCAGGTGGGGACCACAGTCACCAGGTCCAGGTGAGGTCCATGTGAGGATCACATTCTACTGGGTCCAGGTGAGGACCAGGTGGGTCCAGAGTCACCAGGTCCAGGTGAGACCTAATTGGGGACCAGAGTCACCAGGTCCGGGTGATGGCCAGGTGGGGATAAGAGTCACCAGGTCAAGCGTGGCCCAGGTGGGGACCACAGTCACCAGGTCAGGTCAGGTCCAGGTGGGGATCATCACTGGTAGAAGCAGGTGAGGCTGTCAGGCTGCGCCCACCATGCACACAGGCCCTTCTCTGGTGCCCGGCTAATCTCAGAGGGTCGGCGCTCCTTCAGGATTCAGGGAAGGGAGCAGCCCTTCTGCTCCCTCCTGTCCCCATGTCCCTGGCTCTGATCGGTCCCCACCACGGGGCGCCCTCTGTTGCAGGCACGCCAAGCAGGGTCTCCACAGGACCTGTCACTGTGGAAGGTCACCAACCACCAGGGCTTTCTGCAGTGAGTCCGCTGGACACCCCCTCATCCATCTAAGGGGGGTTGCATGTGAAGGATCGGCTCTTTCAAGGCTGACACCCGCCCCCCCCAGGGTCAGGACCTCGTCCCCTGGAGCCCTCTGAGCGCCACGTCTGTGTTGGGCTGCAGCTGAGGGACCCAGGAGGCCGACCTGGGATGTGGGAAGGATGGGAGCTGGGCCCGGGGGAGGCCCCTGGGCACTCAGAGGAGGGGCCTCCACGCCTGCTTTGGGCAGGCCCAGGTGTCTGCCTTCTGCATCCGGGGGGCGGCGGGGGGGTGTCCAGTCCCTTCAGCAGGGGCTCCCGCGGGTGAGGGGCTCTGGGGCCGGGGCGTTCTCTCCTTAGGGGGATGGCCTGGGCTGGGGCGAGTCCGCAGGGGTGCTCCTCACCCACACCCCCCAGGCCAGGGCCCCCACAGTCCCGAAGGCTTCTGAGGGGCTGCAGGTAGATGTCAGGGACCAGGCCAGGGCAGGGAGGGAGGGGGGGCCACAGAGGGAGGGCCCCACCAGGCAGGAAGAGGGAAGAGGAGGAGGGGGCTGCCCTGGGTGGGAACGAGGGACTGGACAGCCCAGGGGCCTTGGTCGCAGGAGAGGAAGCTGCTGGGTCGATGGCCCCACGAGAACCTGGAGGAGGCTAGAGACCCCAGGTGGGGCCCCCTCAGCCCTGCTCACTGCCCAGTGGCTGCTGGGATGGCTCAGGGGTACGTAGTGCTCAGGGGCTCCGACAGGACAGGAGGTAAAATGGGCTAGAGGGCAGAGGTGACAGCAGAGGGGTGGAGTCAGGGGACAGCAGGGGGATGGCCAGGGGGCAAGGGGAGGCCAGCTGGATGCTGGGAAGGCAGGGGAAATCAGCAGGACGGTCACGGGGCACCCAGGCCATGCTGACAGCTCTGGGGCTGGTCCCTCGAGGAGGGGGGCAAGTCACCCCCTGGGGGCACTGAGGGGTCCCCGCCCAGCCCACCACCAGCAACCACCCTTCTCAGACCCCCCAGAACGCCGCCCCCGCCCGCCCACAGGATGCTGGTAGCCCCTGCCCTCCCTGGGGGGAGCCCTGACCTCCCCAGGCCCCTGGGCCAAGATGCACGGGGGCGGGGTGGGCAGGCTGTGGGGCCGGGCCGGAGGCTCAGGGCTCTGCGTCTCTTGCCTTCCAGGGACAAGCAGCTGCCAGGCCCCAGCCCCCACGAGGCCAAGGTGAGAGCCTGTCCTGGGACCCAGGCAGGACGTGGGGGGGGGGGCTGGGGCCAGCTGTCTGCACCCCATCCCCCAGGACATCCCCTGGGGCATCTCCCCAGCACCCCCCTGTCCCAGCTTTGCACAGGTTGCCGGGAACGTGCCCCAGACCCGGAGCTGCGGTCCGCGGTGGGGGGGGGGGCTGTGCCTTCCTGGCCCTTCCCAAGGGCCCACCTCCCATGGCTGGAGCCTCATCTGCTGCCCCCGCCTGTCCTTTTCCAGAAACATCGCCAGGAGACCCAGCGTGCCGACAAATGGATAAAAATGCTCAAGCAATGAGACCACTACCTCCCCAGCGAGAAGGTGGGGCGCTGGGTGCCCCCAAGGGCTCTCCGTCCTGACAGAGCTGGGGGGCCACCTCAGTGTCTTCCTGCCCCGTCCCTGGGGGAGCCCCCTGCCTGGGGAGAGTCTGCTGAGGAGCTGGAGCCTCCCCAGGTCCCCAGACAGCGGTGGGGGAGTGTCACGTCGGGTGCACGGCCCCCTGCTCCTTGTGGGGGACAGGGCCCAGCTCCAGGGAGACCCAGCTGTGGCAGGTCTACAAGGGGGCCCCGCCCCAGGTGCAGGGACAGGTGTGGTTGCGATTGCTGAACATCAACAAGGTTAAGGCCAGGAACCCAGGGAAATACCAAGTGGGGCCCTTCCACTCCCCATTCACCCTCAGTCCCCTCCCCACCTGGGCTGACCCTCCATGTCCCCACCCATCCCAGGGCTGACCCCCCGTGTCCCCTCCCCACCCAGGCTCACCCCCCCATTTCCCCTCCCCACCTGGGCTGAACCCCCTGTCCCTCACCACCCATGGTTGACTCCCCATGTCCCCTTACCACCCAGGGCTGATCCCCCATGTCCCCTCCTCACCTGGGCTGAACCCCTGTGTCACCTCCCTGCCCAGAGCTGACCCCCCGTCCCCTCCCCACCCAGAGCTGACCCCCCATGTCCCCTCCCCACCTGGGATGAACCCCCATGTCCCCTCCCCACCTGGGATGAACCCCCTGTCCCTCCCCACCCATGGTTGACTCCCCATGTCCCCTTACCACCCAGGGCAGATCCCCCATGTCCCCTCCTCACCTGGGCTGAACCCCTGTGTCACCTCCCTGCCCAGAGCTGACCCCCCGTCCCCTCCCCACCCAGGGCTGACCCCCCATGTCCCCTCCCCACCTGGGCTGAACCCCCATCCCCTCCCCACCTGAGCTGACCCCCCAAGTCCCCTCCCCACCTGGGCTGAACCCCATGTCCTCTCCCCACCTGGGCTGACCCCCGTCCCCTCCCACCCAGGCTGACCCTCAGTCCCCTCCCCGCCCATGACAGCTGGGCACAGGCCCTCACGCAGGCCCTGTGGGCATGGTGGACACTCCCGCTGTCCCTGGCCTCCCAGGGGAAGGAAGGAGGTTCCTGCAGGACACACTCCTATGGTGGTCCCAGGGCTCCCTGCTCAGGACGGCAGCTGGTGACAGGTCGGGGTCTGTGTCCCTGATGCCGGCTCCTCCTCCCGGGGTCTCCCCACAGGAAATGAAGGAGGTGGCCCTGGTCTCCTTCCAGGACATCACGCAAATAGACCTGGACATCAACAGGACGTTCCACAGCCACACCATGTTCTGGGACTGCTACGGGGCCGGATGAGGCTGCTGAGCAAAAGGGATTCAGGGGCCCGAGGGAGGCCTGGGGGCTTCTGTGCAGGGGACACGAGGTCTCTGAGGCCAGGGGAAGAGACGGCAGCAAACAACACACTGCCACATGGTAGGGTGCTGGGGATGAACCCTGTGCCCCCACCCCTGGGGTCTCGGGGATGGGGAGGCTTCGAGGATGGGGTTCCAGGGGTCACCGTCTGAGCTGAACCCCAAGGGGGTGAGGGACGGCCCCGTGAAGAGCAGGGGGCCGGGTTGGGGGCATGGGGGGCAGTAAGGGGATCTGGGGGCCAGGCAGCCTGGCCGTGGCTGGACCGGGACACATGGACCCGACGAGGGTCGGACAGGTCAGCAGGTCAGGGTGACACCCACCCTCAGTGCTTTATGTACTTCTGAATTCTGTGCATTTGATTTTAGACAATTTGCAGTTGGTGAGCACACATAGTATGACGACCCCCAGATGCCGCCCCCAGCCCAGGCCCTGCGCTGAGCACACGGGGCCCCAGGGGCGGGTGTCACAGCAAACCCCAGACTGGGGTCACCTTTATCTGTAGACATCTCCATGTGCACCTTACAGAAGGGGGTGCCCTGTGTCTGCAGGCCCCCCACGCCATCCCCCTCAACCACCGCCCTCACACCATCCCCCTTCATCATCCCCCCACACCATCCCTCACACTATTGTCCTCCCCACCCCCCTGGCAAAGACGTGGTGCAGCTGGCCCTGTGGGGCATGCTCACACCTCCCTGGCCACCTTGGGGTTCTCCGGACGGCCTGCTCCCATCAGAAGCCCAGGTGTCCTGTAGAGTCCCCAGGGGCCGCAGGAAGGGGGGAAGGCAGGGTGCTTCCGACAGGGCAGGTGCAGGTGGGTGGAGCAGAGGGTGCAGCTCCCTCTGTGTGCAGCAGGCGGGTGTGTGAGAGCCTGGGACCCCAGGGGTGACCTGCAGGGGCGCCAGGGCTGGGGCTGAGGAGCCAGGCAGGGGTGCGCTGGGGCTTCCCGGGGGGCCGCTGGAACCTTCTCTCCTTGAGAGCTCGGTGCTCCTCCCTGCAGGGAACCTGCTGCCCCCCAGGGCCCCCTGGGGCCCTCAGAGTGAGGCCGGGTCAGGCTGACCTGTGAACCCCGGCCCAGGAGGAGCCAGCCTCCAGCAGCCCTGGCCCGGGGGCCCCGGAGCCGGGGTGCAGACTCAGGCAGCCATGCAGGGGGCAGGTGGGCGGCTCCTGGCAGCACTAAGGGGGCTGCACCCTGTACCCCCCCCATCCTCCGCGGGCTCAGATAGTGACCCCAGGGGTTGGCAGCCTGTATCCGGGTCACACCTGCACGACCTTCCCTGCTCTCTTCACGGTAGCTCAGACCTGGAGCCCTGAGATGCTCTGAGATGGGCAGGCACGGGGTGCCCCGTGCAGAGTCCAGTCCAAGGACACCTGGGAAGGCCTGGGGGTGCGCTCAGGGCCACAGGCGCCCCGGCTGCGTGGGCTCCGGGCAGGGGCCACGTGGGGCTGGTGGTGTTCCCGGGACACGGGGCCAGGCCAGGGCAGGGGAGGAGACGCGTCAGGGGCTGCGGGGACTGGGGTAGGGGGAGCGCTGGCTCCCAGGGGGGCGTGCAGGGGGGGGCCGCTCCAGGGCTGGAGGGGGCGCTGGCGGCACTGGGGGAGCCCGGAGCTGCACAGCCCATGGCGGGAGCCGCATGGAGGCATCGGACACCCCAGGGTGCACATAACCCCCCGGCACACTGCACATGTAAGGTCGCTACCTGTCCCCGTGCGCAGACCTGACCCCAGAGATCGGCCCCCGCGGAGGGGCCCTGAGGCCGTGGGGCCTGCGGGGCGGGTGTCGGCACCTCGGGGGCCTCACTGGGCGGGGGCTGAGCAGAGCCCCCCGCTGTCCCCCCTCCTAGGCAGCGAGCCCTGTTCCACATGCTGGCGGCCTACTCGGTGTACGACACCGTGAGTGTCCCTGCCCCCGCCTCCTGCCCCGCAGGCGGCCTTGTCCTGAGTGCTGGTGACCAGTGGGACTCACGGTTAGGGCCCCAGCTCCACGGCCCCGAGATGCCGGGGAGGGTCTCTCTCCTCCAGGACGAGCAGGGGGCTGGGTGCAGACCTCCCAGGGGAGGCAGGGCCTGCGTACCCCAGGGCCCCCGTGTGCACCGCGGCCGTCCTAGAACTCGGGTCTGGACCCTGACAGATGGGACTACTGATGAGAACCCGGGCGGGGAAGGCTCCCACTCCCCTGAAGGGCATGAGGCCGAGGTGCCCAGGAGGCTGCTCCCTTCCATGGCGCATTCCAGAAGGGCCCCCGAGGACCCCAGCTCACACACTCCAAGGCCCCATGGGGTGTCCTGGCCCTGCTCCCCTCGTGGGACCTCCCAGGGGCCACATTCAGGCCCCCGACCTGCCCTCAGTGGGGGGGTCTCCAGACCTGGTGGGTCCCCTGCAGCCTGGCACAGCTCACGGAGGCCCCTCCTCCTGGTCTGAGGACGGGGGCCCTGGTATGGTGGCTGCAGGGCTCGGTAGTGGGGCCCAGGGTGCTGGCGCCCGAGCTGGTCCGGGTGGCCCTCACCTGCCCCCCCCCGCCCTCTGGGAGCCCCCTCCGGGACCCCCCTCCGGGAACCCGGGCTGTGAGGGAGCCGGGGGAGCCTGACGCCTGCGGGGAGGGCTCAGAGGGGGCCTCGGAGTGCAGCCCCCCCTCCGTGGGGCTCTGGCTCTTGCAGGAGGTGGGCTACTGCCAGGGCATGAGCGAGATCGCGGCCATCCTCCTCACGTTCCTGCCCGAGGAGGACGCCTTCTGGGCGCTGGCCCAGCTGATGACCATCGACAGGCACGCCATGCACGGAAGGGGCCCGCCGGGCCGCCGGGCGGGAGGGGAGCTCAGGAGGGCCTCCCTGCAGGCTGCTGCACAGGGGGGGGCAGGTGGGGACCCCCCAGCCCGCCCCACCACGGGCAAGGGCCCTGCCTCCCCGGTGGCCTCGGGTCCGGAGCTACGGCCACCCGCCCCACCATCTGCAGGCCAGGCTCGCACTCCCGCTGCTCCCCCAGCCTCCCGCCCGGCTGCCTGCTTGCCCCTCAGGCTCCCCTGCCAGCCCACAGCCACATGGAGCCCAGGGGGTAGCATCTCTGATCCGGGGGCCCCCAGCCTGACTCCCAAGCCCCACAGAGGGCCGTGCACACCCATCACCCTCCCCGTGGCCTGCATCCACTGCCCCTCGGGGCTGGGGACCCGCCTGTCCCTGTGGTGGCCACTGCAGGAGAGAGGGTGCTGGGTCAGCCGGGCCCAGTCCTCATCCCTGGGCATCCACCCTGCGGAGTCTCTGTGAGGACAAGGGTCCCCAGGCCCTGTACCCCGGGCCTGGGAGGCAGCCCTGCCCTCTGGGAAGAGCATGTCTGGTCAGGGCTCAGAGAGCTGTGGGCACACGGGGGTCAGGGTATGGGGGGAAAGCCCCTGCCCCGACACCCCCCACCCCGCCTGGTGCAGGAGGAGGCCCTGATCGTGGGGGCCTGGGGCCTTCTCAGGCTTCTTCATTCCAGGGTTCCCCAAACTGCCGAGGTTCCAGGCCCATCATGAGCACATTCTAGACAGAGCTCTCCCCAAGCTGAAGAAGCACATGGCAAGTGGAAGCTCCCAGAGACTCCATCCCCATGGCCCAGGGCAGGGGTTGGGGGGACAGCCCTTCTGAGCTTCCCAGAGTTTGGGATCACGTTCCTCCTCCTGGGGCCTGGGGGCACCCTCGGGGCTGGGTGAGGCTGTGAGGAGCCTGTCCACCCAGCTCCAGTGGCCACGGCGTGGGGTCTGAGTACATCCTGCCCTTCCGCCAGGATGAGGAACAGATGTGCACTGGCATTTACACCCCCAAGTGGATCCTTCAGTGCTTCATCGACCTGGTAAGGCCAACCCAGGAACCTGCTCCCTGACCTGCCCCCTGACCCCAGGGGAGGGCCCAGCTCAGCCCCACCCTCCAGACAAGCCAGGCCCGACCCTGGGGCTCTGAGGCTGAGGCTCGCAGCCCAGCCCATCCTGGAAAAGCCCAGAGGGTCCCTGGAGGAGGTTCTGGGGGGGCGGGCTGTCTCTGCCTCAGCTCCCCCAGGGGGAGGCCAGGTCAGGCTGGGGTATGGCCAAGCCCTCGGCCCATTGGGTGGCCAGCCTGGGGTCCTCTTGAGGCGTGGTGTCATCAAGTGGGGGCAGAGTCTGTGTCCCCAGGTGTGCAGGGGGTGCTGGCCAGGGTCAGAACCTGGAGTGGCTGGGAGCCCTGATCTCCCTGGGAAGAGGGCAGGCACTGGGGATGCTGTGGGGCCTCATTGGAGGCAGCCAGGGGATGGCAGGTGCTGTGGGAAGATGGGAGGCTGAGCCTAGCCCCAGCAGCGACCCCCAGGGACCCTGCTCAGGCCACTCCTCCCACCCCGCTGTCCCCTAGACCCCCTTCTCACTCACCCTGAAGCTCTGGGATGCCTATATCCTGGATGGGGAGTGCATGCTCACAGCCATGGCCTACACCATCCTCAAGGTGCACAGGAGTAAGTGAGCCCCTGGGAGCACAGGTGTGCCCGGGTTTGGGGTGGGCAGGGGCAGTGACCCTGTGCTCTGAGCAGCACCCAGACCTGGGGTGGGGGGATGGCAGGGCAGGTGGGTGGAGCGGGGCTCCCTGAGAGGAGCAGCAGGCAGGGGCCACCCTGGCCAGCACACTGCCCACAGCACTCTTGGGCACAGCGGGACACCAGCCACTGTCCCTGGGGTCACCGGGGGCCACAGGGCAAGGCCCTCTGGGTCTGACTCACACCCACCGCCCAGAACGCCTCCTGAAGCTGCCCCTGGAAGGTCTCCGGGAGTTCCTCCAGGACTCGCTGGCCCAGCCCTGGGCCCTGGAGGAGAAGGTGGTGCTCAGACACCTTCGGGCCTCCATGACCCAGCTCCGAAGGATGAAGTGTGACCTGCCATCCCCTGTGTCGGCTATACTTGGACCCAAGCTCAAGCTTGTAAATAAACCCTCGTGTGTTTGCATTGGTGTCAGCTCCTTGGTGGTTTCTCGGATACGTAATCTTGGGCACAATATTTGGGGGCTGGTCCAGAATCCGAGAGACCCCCAGGACCCCATCCAGAGGGGTTCACGTGTGGTGAGTGCACTCAACTTTTTCCACCTTTCACGCACATATATTCTGAGAGCTCTAAACTACTTTTACCTGTAGGAATTCCAATCTGTATTGGGTTGACATTGGCTTAGGTGGACTTGCTGGCGGGCCATCGCCCGGGGGGCTTGGGAGATGTCCCTTGCCCCCGCTGGGAGGACGGGGTCCTCGTCGGTAAAGAGGATAGGGTCCTCATCTGGGGGGTCTTGGGAGACGTCCCTTGCCCCTGCCAAGAGGATGGGGTCCTCATCTGTAAGGAGGGCCGGCTGCCAGCCCTTTGGGTTACTTTCTGTTTTCTCTCTGCAGCCGCACTGGAACGTTGGTCTGTGTTACTATGTCCTTGTTAACTGTGCATTTGTCTGTGTTACTGTGTCTTTGTTTACTGTCATAACTGTTTACATAAGGAGAGGGAAATTAAAAACTTACTGTATGTCAGAATGGCCAACCTTTGACGTGGGATGGCCCCAAGAAGGAACTTTCCACCTACCTATTCTCTTACAGGTTAAGACCGTGATCTGCAGGGACAAACCAGACAGCCACCCTGACCAGATGCCCTACATCCCCCTCCTTGGCTGAAACTATTTTTACCCCCCAAAGCAGGACCTACCAAGATTCTAGCCCTGCGGAAAGCCGAGGAGACTGACTCTATGCCCCAAGCTCCCCTTTATCTGGTCTTCCAGGATTCCTCCCCGGAGGACCTGATCCTCCTGGCACCCTACTGGGCACCCCCTCCCCCTTCCGCCCCACCATTGGAGGCACCTGCGGCTGCAGAAGGGGCGCCACCCCGCCCTGACGAGGGAGTCCCTGTGTGCCAGCCGGCAGCGGGAATGCGCAGAGGGACCCACCGGGCAGCCCCACCCCCTCACCCAGGGAGGGCGGACTCCACCGCCCTTCCCCTCTGCGCCATGGGACCCCCCCCTCCACCGACGAGACTGGTGGACAGCTAATGTTGTACTGGCCATTCTCCACCAGTGATTTATATAATTGGAAAACCCAAAATGCAAAGTTCTCTGATAATCCGAGAGATCTAATCGGGATTTTAGATACTGTTCTCTTTACCCACCAGCCTACTTGGGAGGACAGCTAACAGCTCTTGCAGGTTTTCTTCACCACTGAAGAGAGAGAATGAATTCAGGTGAAAGCCCGGAAGTCTGTCCTGGTGGAGGACAGACAGCCAACTCAAAACCCAGACCTCATAAATGCTGCTTTCCCCTTATCCTGCCCCACCTGGGACCACAACTCAGCTGAAGGTAAGGAGAGACTCCGGATCCACCACCAGACTCTAGTGGCAGGTCTCCAGGCTGCCATGTGCAAGCCTACTGATCTGGCCAAGGTCTATGATGTGAGACAGGGTAAGGACAAGAGTCCAGCAGCCTTCTTAGAAAGAGTCATGGAGGCTTTTAGGCAGTGCACCCATATGAACCCAGAAGCCCCAGAAACAAAGGCCGCAATTATCATGGCCTTTGTTAACCAGGCCACTCCAGACATTAAAAAGAAATTGCAAAGAGTAGAGAAACTGGGACAGAAGAGCTTGCAGGACTTATTGAAAGTAGCAGAATGAGTCTATAATAATCGAGAAAGTCCAGAAGAGCAACAAACCAAACTAAGTGACCGGCACACCCAAAACCTGGCCAAGATCCTGCTGGCCACACCACAGACGACCCACGGGAAAGACAGAGGCACCTCAAGAAGCTGGCCTCAGGGACAGGTAAGGAGGATGGCCCTGGTCCCCATCGGGAGCGCCCTAAGCTGAACAAAAACCAATGTGCTTTTTGAAAAGAAGAGGGCCACTGGGTAAAAAGCTGCCCTAACAAAAGATCTAAGGTCCCTGCCAAGATCTTGGAGATGGAGGACCTGGACGACTAGGGGAATTGGGGTTTGGCACCCCTCCCCGAGCCCAGGGTAACTCTCAGAGTGGAAGGGCAACCCGTTGAATTCCTAGTGGACACTGGGGCACAACATTCGGTTTTATTGGGAAATTGGCAAGCAAGACTTCATGGGTGCAAGGGGCCACGGGCACCAAGCAATATTCATGGACTACCTGAAGAACTGGGGATCTTGGCATGGGCCAGGTATCCCACTCCTTCATGGTCATCCCTGAGTGTCCCTACCCATTGTTAGGTCAGGATTTGCTCACCAAGATGGGGGCACAAATTCGCTTCCATCCCGAAGGGGCAAAAATCCTAAACAAAGAGGGGCACCCGATTCAGGTGCTTGTCCTGAGTTTAGAAGACGAATATCATCTCCACCAAATGCCCTCAGCCTCACCAAATGCCCTGACATTGACCATTGGCTGCAGGAATTTCCCGAAGCATGGGCAGAAACTGGGGGAATTGGGCTGGCCTGACACTGACTGGCCATATACATAGAACTAAACCCGAGGGCAGACCCTGTCAGGGTCCGCCAATACCTCATGCCTCTCTTCTCCCTAATCCAGACGGGGACCCCCCTCTGCATGACTCTCAAGAAATTTTGGCACAGGGGCACGGAATCCGAACTGATCTCCAGGACCAGCCACTGCCAAATGCGGACGCCACCTGGGTACTGATACTGATACTGATACTGATTTACACTGGATCAAACGCTTCCCTGTGTCCCAGTGCTTGCGTGGCTGGTGGAGGGCCACAGACACCAGCATCATCCTGCCAGAGGAACTAGGATGGCGAGTCTATCCAAAATACATCGAAGTACTCATATAGGAACAAGGAAGATGGAAGACCTCATACAACATGCAAAGATCACTATTAAAGACTCTTGAGCAAAGATCGAGCAGATTGTGGCAAGCTGCCACGCATGCCAGTTAACTAATGCCACCGCCCATGGATCTAACTAGGGCACCCGGCTCCGAGGGGACCGCCCAGGAGCCTACTGGGAAGTAGACTTCACTGAGATAAAACCTGGAAAATGCGGATACAGGTATTTACTAGTGTTTGTAGATACTTTTTCAGGATGGACAGAGGCGTTTCCCACCAAACATGAAATGGCACAGACTGTGACCAAGAAACTGCTGGAAGACATCATACCGAGGTATGGTTTTCCTGTTAAGATTGGATCAGACAATGGACCAGGATTTGTCTCTAAGGTGTAGCCTAAGCTGAGGGCCCTCTACGAGACTGGGCCACCCCTGGATCCCCATCAATATGGGCTGGGTTACTGGGTGTACGTGTGGAGATACCAACACCAGACACTTCAACCTCGCTGGAAGGGACCCTACATCGTGATCCTGACCACTCCCACCGCTCTCAAGGTCGACGGGATTAGTCTCTGGGTCCACTACACCCACTTCCGGCCCGCTGACCCACTCGCCATTCTCAAGGACTTTGTTCCAGAATGGAAAAGCCAACCAGACAAGGACAATCCGCTAAAGCTAAGACTGTGCCGTTCTCACTTATTTCCCACCTCCAAGACTCCCTAGTCTGAGGTTGTCCTTCAAAATAGAAGGGGATTAGACTTAGTCTTCTTACAACAAGGTGGGGGTTATGTGCTGCCTTAAACGTAGGCTGTTGCTTCTTCACTGGGACGTAAATGGGAACAAGAACAGCAACAAGGTTGGTTCAAATCCTGGTTTAATCATTCCCCTTGGCTCACTGTGAGAACGACCTGGACCCATGATTGGGTCCTTCCTTACATTCCTCTGAGGGGGGGAAATGTGGAGGCCTAAAAAATTAAGGCCATTCCACCTCTAAGTTCAGCATTAGCACAAGTACAGCCATTTCAGGACCCTGTGAATAAGAGCTAAAATTTAAAGCCTTTGAAAGCCATGTAAGAATGAGAACAGAGCTCAATGCCAATGACAGGAAGCCCCATATTAGAATGAGAACAGAGCTTAATGCCTTTGCAAGCCCCATATCAGAATGTAAACAGAACTTGAAACATTCCTCCACCCCTTCTGGAGGTCCCCCTAGACCAGCCCATAAAACTCAGCTGGAACCCACATCGGGGTCCAAGTCCCTGCTCCACTTGGACCCAATCTCGAGCTTGTTAATAAACCCCCCTGTACTTGCATGGGTGTCAGCTCCTTGATGGTTTCTCGGATTCGCAATCTTGGGCACAAAAATAAGACCATGCATCCTTAACAACACTCAACTTTATAAAAGACCTTTCATGAATGTTATAACTCAAAATAATTTGTAATATGCACAGTGGACATATTTAAATACATTTGATATGGTAAAGAACGGGACTTTGAAATTAAAAAAAAAAAAGATTCCAGTATTTGTGGGTCCCTAATTCCTCAGGACTGTTCCTGTGGCATCTCCCAAGATAAGTAATTGGGATTAAAGGCTATTTGATTATTGCAGACCCAATGGCCTCTCTCTTGAATACCAAAATCAGGAGATCAAGCACATAGCTGGAGAAAAATGAATGTACTTTTTAAAAAGATTTTATTTATTCCTGAGAGACATAGAGAGCTAGGCAGAGACAGAGGCAGAGGGAGAAGCAGGCTCCCTGAGGGGAGCCCTATGCAGGACTTGATCCCAGGACCCTGGGGTCATGCCCTTGAGCCAAAGGCAGCCGCTCATCTACTGAGCCACCCAGGCATCCCAATGTACTTTGTAGCGCATAGCTTTTTTTTTTTTTTTTTTTTTGGTCCATGTTGTGCCCAAGATGGTGAATCTGAGAAACCACCAAGGAGCCGACACCGATGCAAATACACAAGGGTTTATTCACAAGCTCGAGCTTGGGTCCAAGTGTACCCGACACAGCAGAGCAGGGACTTGGACCCCGAGGTGGGTTTCAGCTTAGTTTTAAGGACTGGTCTAGGGGACCTCCAGAAGGGGTGGAGCAATTCCTCAAGTTCTGTTTACATTTTGATATGGGGCCTTCAAGGGAATTGAGCTCTGTTCTTATTCTAATAGGGGCTTCCTGCCACTGGCTTGGGCTCTGTTCTCATTCTAATAGGGGCTTCCTGCCCTTGGCTTGGGCTTTGTTTTTATTCTAATATGGGGCTTTCTAGGACATTAAGCTGTAAGCTGTTTTCTTCCTGTAATGGAAGTAAGGTAAAGTTCAGCTCTTATTCCCAGGGGCCTGGGATGGCTGGACTTGTGCTAACGCTGAACTTAAAAGTGGAATGGCCTTAATTTTCTCGGCCTCCACAGTCCAGCTTTGCCATTAATCAGTATTTTTACAAAGACTCTGTCCTAGCTATAAAATGAATTTAGATAATCCCAGTTAGAACAGCTCAGACTTTGAGTGTTACTTTGAATAGAGGTGTTTGCTTTCTGCAAGCTGTTGTTCTCTGGGAAATCTTGAGGATTGGAAGGTACATTGTTTTCCTTGAAATACTTAGAAGTGAAATTGAACATGAGAGGCAGAATGGCTCTGGACAGAACATTCTGGATGAGCAATCTGTGAAGTTGGGTGCCCTTGGCTATGTGAACTCAGGACTGGCTAACCCTCCTGAATACAATCCTCATCTATAAACAAGGGGCTGGTGACCTTGTTTGCCCAAGATTGCGAATCCGAGAAGCCACAAAGGAGCTGATGCTGATGCAAGTACATAAGAGTTTATTTACAAGCTCGAGCTTGGGTCCAAGTATACTCCATACAGCAGAGCAGGGACTTGGACCCGGAGACTAAGAAGCACAGCAGTGTTATAGGGGCCAGTGGCCAATGAGATTGTAACACACATAGAAAGTTGCACAGTCATGTTGGTCCACACGCAGGTGGCCAGTTGAATCACAATTTACCCTATAGCAACCATTTGAACTAGTCTATCATTCTGGTTAAAATTGGCATGCAGGTTTGGCGGGTAAAAGACGGGGTTTACATTTTTTGGTGGTTAGAGGTTCCGCATTCCTATGTGGGCCGGTTTTCGATAAGAGTGTGCTTAGTAGACTAGGGTGAGGGAGTGCCTTAAGCTATAGGCAGGTCATGTGAGGGGTTTTACATGAGATGGTGAGTGTAGCACAGAATGGAGTTAGTCCTGCTCTGCTTGTCCAGGGGTAGGGGATTTTTGTTAGATTTCCTGGGTCCCACAACCTAACCTTTAAAGATGCCTTTCCTTTCTAAAACTCTGTCTCTAGTGTATCCAAAAATTATCAAAATTAGATTGGCATCACCTCTGGCTGGTGGTAATGGATGATTTTTACCTTATACTTTTTTGTACATCCTGAAATTTTCAACAATAAGAGATATTTCCTCCTTTAAAACCAGAAAATAATAGGAATCAAGGGATGTCTTGAGTTGCATTCAATATGTATCTATATTCTAAAATAGAAGCCTGGGCTCTGGTTTTCTTGCTTCAGTGCTTATTTGTCATCAAAGTCACCTCCTTTGTATTGACTGAGCCCCAGACCTGGTCTAACAGTCACCTGAAGATGAGCCTGGTTGCACAAAAGGAGTTCCCCTCTTGACTCTGCATGACTCCTCTCCAGATTCCTTGGAGCTTCAAAAAGGCATCTTACAGTCTGGCTTATTAAGGTCTCTTTCATGGGGAAATGGAGCAAGCCAGCATTGAAACACACTCTCTAATAAAACCCGCCATTTATACAGCAACCTCTTTTTACCTGAGATTAATTCTTAGTCTCCCTTTGTTAAGAGATGGTCCAAGGAAACTTGTCTTGACTTGAGATGAATTCTGAATAACTACAAACCTTTATTATTCTTATCAAGCCCTTGCATGTAGCCTCCTATTCAGAGACTAATCCATGATGTTTGAGGTTTGGCAGCTTACCTATGGAGGAGGTAATTTACCTTTCTAAAGACTTTCAGTTTTATCATCAGGAGCACCTTTTAAGTTTGCCTCTGAATATAATGAAGTTAAGGCTTCCCCAGCTGATAATTCAAAATCCACATATTCAGCTTTGTATCCTTTCTATTCTTTCTCTCTCACCAAGGTAGTCATGAAAAACAAACCCTCAAACATCTTCAAAAGCTGTCACAGATCACTATTGTATGATAAACCACTCTTAAAAGTCTTGTTGCCATGGGGATAGATTATTATCATATTTTTCTCTTCAACTAAAGCCTGACAGGAATATTTTTATTTATTTTTTATTTTTATATATATATATTTTTTATTGGAGTTCAATTTGCCAGCATATAGCATAAACCCAGTGCCCATCCCATCAAGTGCCCCCCTCAGTGCCCGTCACCCAGTCATCCCCACCCCCTGCCCACCTCCCCTTCCACTATCCCTTGTTCGTTTCAAGAGTTAGGAGTCTCTCATGTTCTGTCTCCCTCTCTGATATTTCTCACTCATTTTTTCTCCTTTCCCCTTTATTCCCTTTCACTATTTTTATAGTCCCCCAAACAATGAGACCATATAATGTTTGTCCTTCTCCGATTGACTTATTTCACTCAGCATAATACCCTCCAATTCCATCCACATTGAAGCAAATGGTGGGTATTTGTCGTTTTTAATGGCTAATATTCTATTGTATACATAGACCACATCTTCTCTGTCCATTCATCTTTTGATGGACGCTGAGGCTCCTTCCACAGTTTGGCTACTGTGGACATTGCTGCTATAAACATCAGGGTGCAGGTGTCCTGGCGTTTCATTGCATCTGTATCTTTGGGGTAAATCCCCAGCAGTGCAATTGCTGGGTCATAGGGCAGATCTATTTTTAACTCTTTGAGGAACCTCCAAACAGTTTTCCAGAGTGGCTGTACTAGGGATTGCATTAAACGTGTAAATTGCCCTGGGTAACATTGACATTTACACAATATTAATTCTGCCAATCCATGAGCATGGAATATTTTTCCATCTCTTTGTGTCTTCCTCAATTTCTTTCAGAAGTGTTCTATAGTTTTTAGGGTATAGATCCTTTACCTCTTTGGTTAGGTTTATTTCTAGGTATCTTATGCTTTTGGGTGCAATTGTCAATGGGATTGACTCCTTAATTTCTCTTTCTTCAGTCTCATTGTTAGTGTATAGAAATGCCACTGACTTCTGGGCATTGATTTTGTATCCTGCCACACTACCAAATTGCTGTATGAGTTCTAGCAATCTTGGGGCAGAGGCTTTTGGGTTTTCTATGTAGAGTATCATGTCATTGGCCAAGAGGGAGAGTTTGACTTCTTCTTTGTCAATTTGAATGTCTTTTATTTCTTTTTGTTGCCTGATTGCTGAGGCTAGGACTTGTAGTACTATGTTGAATAGCAGTGGTGAGAGTGGACATCCCTGCCATGTTCCTGATCTTAGGGGAAAGGCTCTCAGTGTTTCCCCATTGAGAATGATATTTGTTGTGGGCTTTTCGTAGATGGCTTTGAAGATGCTGAGGAATGTTCCCTCTATCCCTACACTCTGAAGAATTTTGATCAGGAATGGATGCTGTATTTTGTCAAATGCTTTCTCAGCATCTATTGAGAGGATCATATGGTTCTTGTTTTTTCTCTTGCTGATATGATGAATCACATAGATTGTTTTACGAGTGTTGAACCAGCCTTGCATCCCGGGGATATTTCCCACTTGGTCATGGTGGATAATCTTTTTAATGTATTGTTGGATTCAATTGGCTCGTATCTTGTTGAGATTTTTGCATCTGTGTTCATCAGGGATATTGGTCTATAATTCTCCTTTTAGGTGGGGTCTTTATTTGGTTTTGGAATTAAGGTGATTCTGGCCTCATAGAATGAGTTTGGAAGTATATGGAATATTCTTTCTATCTTTCCAAACAGCTTTAGTGGAATAGGTATGGTTTCTTCTTTAAATGCTTGATAGAATTTCCCTGGGAAGCCATCTGGCCCTGGACTTTTGTGTCTTGGGAGGTTTTTGATGACTGCTTCAATTTCCTCCCTGCTTATCAGCCTGTTCAGGTTTTCTATTTCTTCCTGTTCCAGTTTTGGTAGTTTATGGCTTTCCAGAAATGTGTCCATTTCTTCTAGACTGCCTCATTTATTGGCATATAGGTGCTCATAATAAGTTTTTAAAATTGTTTGTATTTCCTTGGTATTGGTAGTGATCTCTCCTTTTTCATTCATGATTTTATTAATTGGAGTCTTTTCTCTCTTCTTTTTAAGGCTGGCTAATGGTTTATCTATCTTATTAATTCTTTCAAAGAAATAACTGCTGGTTTTGTTTATCTGTTCCACAGTTCTTCTGGTCTATATTTCATTGAGTTCTGCTCGAATCTTTACTAACTCTCTTCTTCTGCTGGGTGTAGGATCTATTTGCTGTTTTTTCTGCAGCTCTTTGAGGTGCAAGATTAGCTCCTTGATGTGCAAGATTAGCTTTTGTATTTGAGTTCTTTCCAGTTTTTGGATGTATGCTTGTATTGTGATGTATTTCCCCCTTGGGTCTGCTTTTGCTGTATCCCAAAGATTTTGAAAGGTTGTATCTTCATTCTCATTAGTTTCCATGAATCTTTTTCATTCTTCTCTAACTTCCTGATTTGTTCAAATACATATTCTGGACCTCTGTCCCTTTCGGGGCCCTTGGGAACCGCAATTAAAAGCAGATTTTTCCTTCTGAGGCTGTCATTTTTTTCTCTTAACCTATCCTAATGATCTTTTAATTGTTTTTCTATTTTTTCCTCAGTTTCCCTCCTTGCCATCAACTTGTCTTGTATGTCACTCACTTGTTCTTCTACCTCATTAACTCTTGTTGTTAGGGCTCCTAGCTTGGTTGCATCTCATTTAATTTATTTTTAATTTCAGCCTGATTAGATCTCCATTTTGCAGTAACAAAGTCTCTAGAGTCCTTTAAGCTTTTTTCTAGAGCCACCAGTAGCTTTATAATTGTGCTTCTGAATTGGCTTTCTGACATTGAATTGTAATCCAAATTTTGTAACTTTATGGGAGAGAGGGCTATTTCTGATTCCTTCTTTTGAGGTGCATTTTTCCTTCTAGTCATTTTGCTCAGTGCAGAGTGGCCAAAAACAAGTTGTACTTGATAGAAGCACGAACTCTTCTCACTGTAGCATTCCAGGCTGTTCTCTCTTTAAATCTCAGACCGAATTTGTAGGTTTCAGGATGATTTGAAAGTTATCTAGGTACTTTGGTGGAGACAGGTGACTTGGGGACCCTACTCTTCCGCCATCTTGTCCCCTCCTCTAGAATACTCTAATTCTTAATAATGATTTAATGAGTGTGACATCCCCAGGAATTCTGGATTTGGCTGAAGGATACTACAGGATAGGAAGCCTTTAGAATAACATTACAATTTTGAAAACGTCTATGTTTGCTAACGGTGAGATGGTAATCACCTTGATTGCCACCTTAGAGGGTATAGGCTGTATACAGATTGCCTACTGGGGGATTGGAAAGACTCCAGACCATTCTTATAAATCCTCCTTCCTAATTCTTGGCATTGTTAAAGCTACAAAGAAAAACATGGGAGAATGCCACCACTAAATGGCAGGAAGCTTCTTGTAAACTTTTTCCAGTTTTTGTTTAGAGTTGTAAGCAATCAACTTTAGATTAATTTTCTTAGATTTCTTCTATAACTAAAAAAGATTTACCTCTACCCACCAGAAATGTTAACATTAGCCCCCTAAAATTCTAAGATTTTTCCATGTCAAATAATCCAAGTGCAATTGGTAGTTGTTACTATCCAAAATATGAGTCATTTTAATAAAAATATGTAAAATATTCATTATATTATATATACATATAAAAATCAGTAATTCTCCTTACTAGAGTACAGTTGTGTCAGACCTTTTATGACATATATCTATATTGTTCCTTGGTATTCAGGAAAAATTTCAAAATGGTATTAAGTCCTAGACATGTCATGAGCTAAAATATGAAAAAAGATATTGATAAATAATAGGAAAATAAGGACAGCCTATGGCCCAGGGCATGATCCTGGAGACCCAGGATTGAGTCCCATATCAGGCTCCCTGCATGGAGCCCGCTTCTCCCTCTGCCTGTGTCTCTGCCTCTCTTTCTGTGTGTGTGTCTCATGAATAAATAAAATCTTTAAAAATGATAATAATAAGAAAATAATATTATCATAGTTGAAACATTATAGTCTAAGCCCAAAAAGTTGACTAAAAATTTCAGTGAATTAGTGTTTAGGTTAGTGGCTAATTTCAAGTAAATATATATATACAAATATCCATTTTCTACATTCCATGAATACCAAATGTTACAAGTAAAAATGGCTTCCAAAAAACCCTAAATTAAGTAATTCATAAGATTAATATTTTAAGTACTTAATGAAAAAAAGTTATAAAATATTGCTGGGGGATAAAAGAAGAAGGCCTGAATAAATGCAGAAATGAACCATGTTCTAGGATTAAAAAGATCAATATTGTCAATATTGTATTTCTTCCTAAATCAATGTATAAAAGTAATGCATATATAATTACTTAGCGTTCATAGCATTTGATAAAATCATTCTAGTTAATATCAATGAATAATTGACCTGGTTTCAAGACAATTTGAGGAAGAATAGCAATGAAGATACTATTAAGATATTAAAATGTAACACTGATTTATAATGATAAACACAACTTGTTATTGAATGAATTTCAAAGGCATTAAGCTGAGTGAAAGAAGCCATGCTCAAAAGGCTATTTACTACTCTGAACAGCAAAGAAAACAATCAGTAAACTAAAGGGAAACCTATGGAATGGGGCATGATATTTGCAAATTACATTCCTGATAAAGAGTTAGTATCCAACATATATAAAAAAGGAATCCAACTCAAACCAAAAAACCTCAAATAATCCAATTACAAAGTGGGCAGAAGACATGAATAGATATTTTTCCAAAGAAGACATCCGGGTGGCTAATAGACACATGAAAAGAGAAGATCCCGAATATTACTCATCATCATGGGAATGCAAATCAAAACTATAGAGATACCACCTCACACCTGTCAAGAACGGCTAAAATTAACAACATAAGAAATAATAGGTGTAGGTGAGGATGTAGAAAAAGGGGAACCCTCTTGGAAATGCAAACTGGTGCAGCCACTCTAGAAAACAGTATGGAGGTTCCTCAAATAATTAACAAAAGAACTACCCTAGGATCCAGCAATTGCACTACTAGATATTTATCCAAAGAAGGCAAAAATACTTAATTCGATATTTATACCATGACTATCTGTAACAGCCAAATTATGGAAACAGCCTAAGTGTCCATAGACTGATGAATGGATAGGAAGAAGGATATATATACAACGGAATATTATTCAGCCATAAAAAGAATAAAATATCACCATTTGCAATGACATGGGTGGAGCTAGAGAGTATTATGCTAAGCAAAATAAGTCAGTCAAAGAAAGAAAAATAACATGATTTCACTCATATGCAGACTTTAAGAAACAAAACAAATTAGCAAAGGGAAAAAAGAGAAAGAAAGGCAAACCATGAAACAGATTCTTGTCTATAGAGAATAAACTGATGGTTCCCAGAGAGGAAGGAGGTGGGTATGGGGATGGATAAGATAGGTGATAGAGATTAAGGGCACTTGTGATGAGTACTTGGGGTTGTATGGAAGTACTGAATCACTACGTGGTACACCTGAAACTGAGATTATATTGTATGTTAGCTAACTGGAATTTAAATAAAATTTTTTAAAAAAGCTACTCACCATATGATTCTGCTTATGTGATTAGTCTAGAAAAGGCAAACTAGGCATAAAAATCAGATTACTATTATCAGAGCCAGAAGATAGGAAAGAGAGGTGGGCTACAAAGGGGCACACGGGAATTTGAGGGTTGATGAAACTCCCCTATATTCTCACTGTGATGATTACATGACCATGCAATTGTCAAGACTCACAGAATTCTACACTAAGGAAAGTGAATTTGGGGGCACCTGGGTGCCTCAGCCGGTTAAACATCTGACTCTTGATTTCAGCTCAGGTCATCATCCCAGGGTCCTGAGATCAAGCCCCAGGTCAGGCATGTACTGGTCATGGAGCCTGCTTAAGGTTCTGTCTCTCCCTCTTCCTCTGCCCCTCCACCATTCATGCATGCACACATTCTCTCTCCCTCAAAAAAAAAAAAAAAATAAAGGTTATTTGCAATTTGTAAACTGTATTTTTAAAATAAAAATAAAAGCTTGATACTAATTACTAAGAATTGACTTTAGACTTCTCAGGAGTACCAATCATCTCTTCCCCTCTGTGGGCTCTGAATCAATTTACCCATGGATTCAGAAAAAAGGAAGAGACAAATATTAGTGTTATTACTGATAAGCCTTTGTTGGACATGCAACCTTGTAATATAGTACTGTCCCTGCCACAATGAGGTTGCACACTTAGTTTACTCTTTCCAACCATGTAAGCTTCTTGAAACCCTGGATATACCTTCTGGCACATTGTGGGCTCACAAAATATGTGAGGAATGGTTGGAGGACTGTGTCTGGGGCAACTAGTAAAAAAAATGTTAATATACATTAACTAGGGATTATCTAAAAATGTATTTTCTAGCAGCAAACAATAGTTAATCAGACACTCAGCTAAATGGCTATGTGAGATGTCATCTGTGTGCATATTCTACATATAGATTCCCAATAATAACTACAACTATAATAGCAGCAATAATAATTTCAAGCATAATAGAAATAGTAATAATAATTATGAAAATGAAAACCATGCCAAAATAACAAAGAAACACAAATTTTTGTAGATAAATGAAGTACTTAAGGAGAATTTATTTATTCTTTCAAGTTACTTCAGAAGTAGTAAAGAGATTATTTAAATGCATGTCTTTTAGACTGTACTTGTCATGCCTTTAACCATTGACAGTGACAAAAATGGGATTTGCTCTTTAACAACTACACCTACTGTTTCCTTTTAGAGAACTTGAAACAGGCTAAAAGTTTATTTCTTAAAATGTCCATACAAGAGGTTATTTCTTCAGAAGCATCATCTACAAAGTGTGTTTTGAATTTATATGTCGAGTTCTTATCCTCTTTATGGCTGCTTTTACTTCTTGATTCCTTAATGTATAAATAATAGGATTTAAGAGAGGTGTGAAAATTGTATAAAACACGGAAAGAATTTTATCTACAGAATATCTGCTAAAGGGCCATACATAGATAAAGACACATGGGGCAAAGAAGAGAGTGACAACTGTGATGTGTGCTGACAGAGTGGAGAAGGCCTTGGCTGAACCACCAGCAGCACGGTGCCTGACTGAGTATATGATAACCATGTAGGAGACAAGCAAGAGGAGGAAGCAGATCAGAGACAGGAGGCCGCTGTCAGCAATAACCAGCAGTTGTAGCAGGTAGGTGTCCTCGCAAGCAAGTTTGATCACAAGGGGAAGGTCACAGAAAAAGCTGTCCACCACACTGGGACCACAGAAGGGCAAATGCAACATGAAAGCCATTTGACTAGACGAGTGCACAAAGCCAACTGCGTAGGAAGATAACAGCAGCCCAACGAGCACTCGTGGGCTCATTATGGTCATGTAATGGAGGGGTTTGCATATGGCAACATACCTGTCTATTGCCATGGCTACAAGCAACATCATCTCAGTCCCACCTAGGAGGTGCATGAAAAACATCTGAGAATAACATCCCCACCAAGAGATGGTCTTCTGTTTTCGGAGGAAGTCTATGATCATCTTAGGGGTAGCAAAAGAAGCTAGGATCATATCTATACAGGACAGATTGATAAGCAGAAAGTACATTGGTGTGTGAAGGTGTGAGTCAAAGGTCACAGTGACCAAGATGAGGAGGTTTCCTAACACAATCCCGGCATAGACCACAGAGAATCCTACAAAGAACAAAATCTGAAGATTCTGAGATTTGGAAAGTCCAAGCAAAATGAATTCAGACACCACTGAATGGTTTGCACTTTCCATGTTGTCAAATTATCTCAATCATAATCAAATTGAGTGAGAATCGTGGGTGGAAAAGTTATGTATACAGAAAGGATGGCTCATGTTGGTGTCTAATTTTGATATTTAGACTGGGTACCTGAACTTTAAGCACCTCTCACTCTTGGGAGATTTTGTTGGTCAGTGATTTCTGAAATGGCCCAGAGAAGTGTACCAAATAGCAAGGAGACTTCAGAATATATATTTCTGAAAGATAAAAATAGAAACAGCAGGTGAAATCACAATCATATAGGTTGTGAACTTGGAGTCCAAAGATCTTGATATAATACCTACCTGCAGTTACTAACTGGGGCAACATAGGACAAGTATCTCCTTTTGAGAGTTAAGGTTCCTCCTCAGTAAAATACATGATACTGAATGCCTCTTTGTGTTTTATAAAAATCTCCATAAATAAGATAATGATCATGGTGGGTTCTACATTCACAGAATAATATTGAGTTTCTTAACCTAGAAATGATAAATGTGGAAAATACAGCAAGAATTCTAAAGACCCATATTTTCAAAGTGATTCTGTTAAAGAACTATTAATTAAGCCTTAAATTAAGTTCTGTTTCTAAGCTTTTAGGTCATGAGAAATCTATGCTCCATCCTTGCATGAATCTTTCACAGCTCATAGTAGCATCAGTTATGGTCATTGCACACTTTGTAGAGTCAAACAATGTAATTATATATACATATATATATATATCACATATATAATATGTAAATAATATATAATCTATTTAAAATAATAATATATAATCTATTTAAAATAATATATAATCTATTTAATATAATATAAAATCTATTTAAAATATTACATATATTGTAATATATACTTATATATAAATAATATATTTATTATATTAATAATATATAACTATTATTATATATTAATATATATCTCTTTTAGGATTTAAGCAGAAAGTACCAAGGATGCACAAGTCCACAGCCAAATGGAACTGAACTTATCTCATTTTCTGTTTGTATTCATTCATTCTCTTATTTATGGCTATAAAGAGGGTTGCTGGGCAGCCCCGGTGGTGCAGCGGTTTAGCGCCACCTGCAGCCCAGGGTGTGATCCTGGAGACCCGGGATCGAGTCCCACATCAGGCTCCCTGCGTGGAGCCTGCTTCTCTCCCTGCCTGTGTCACTGCCTCTTTCTTTCTTTGTGTTGTTCATGAATAAAGAAATAAAATCTTTAAAAAAAAGAGGATTGCTGTTTGGATTGCACATTTTTATTCATCACAAGCTTCAAAATGACAAAATGAGATAGCTTGAGGTAACTGATTTATGTGGTTAATAGAAAAACAGTTTTTTCAATATAGTGATCTAAATTTGTGCCATAACTTTCCCATCACCCCATGCTTATAACAACAATGGTTTTTACTGGTTTTGCTCTAAAAAATTTTTGTCATCACTAATGGTTCTCAATTATCTAGATTCTTATAAAGCAGTAAATAAAGTATAACCTTCCTTTTGTGCCATTGATAATTACCAGAGTGGAGAAAATACTTTCATGGGAAAATGCCTCATGTTAATCCCAGGAATAGCCTTGTATCTCCTTTTCCTATATACCCATTCATTTCCTGTGATTTATATTCCCAAACATCAGAAACATAAGGAAGAAGCATCGTGATGCTGAACACTCTTTCTCTGAGACAATCCCATGGGTAAATTTTTCCAATGAGGGATCTATTTTTCCCTATGTTCACATAACCTCTAGTCAATTCCCTATTCTAAAAACTTTAGATTGATGCAGAGTCTTATTAAGTATGTAATATTAATATTTTTCTCTTTCTTTCATTGGGTTAGCTTTATACAATTAGATTATAAATCTAATCATGAATTAAGGGCTTCAAAAATATTGGGCAGCCCTGGTGGCCCAGCGGTTTAGCTCCACCTTCAGCCTGGGGTGTGACCCTGGAGACCCAGGATCAAGTCCCATGTTGGGATCCCTGCACGGAGCCTGCTTCTCTCTCTGCCTCTCTCTCTCTCTCTCTCTCTCTGTCATGAATAAATAAATAAAATCTTTAAAAAATATTGATGCTATTATTGGACTCAGCTCAACTACTAGAAATCTTAAACAGGTAAAAGTACTTAAGTGACTTATACACAAACACACTCCTTTCATCACTATTTATAATTTAAAAATATAGAAACTTTCTAAATAGCTAATTTATTCTATCTCTATGTTAAAGACCTGCTATGCATCCAGAATTATGCAATACACTGAAGATATTTATGGACCAATTTTAATCAATGAAAAGGAAAGAGTAATTGGCCTATGTAGAACATTTTAAGTGATATATATTAGTGAGGCAGGAAAATGTTCATAATGTACTGTTAAATAGAAAAACCCTAAATGTGAAATTATTTGCAAAGAATGATTAGACCTATTTAAAAAAAAAGAAATGGTGAAAAGTATGCAAAGAAAAAAGAGGGCACTTCAAGAGAACACACTCAAGTAATGAAGATTGAATTGCACATTTTTCTTTCTACTTTTATCTATCATTCAATCTTCATTGTTGTCTATTACTTTAATAATGGAAAATAGAAATGCTCACAGAATAATGGAGCTAAATATTATTTATACCTAACTACTGGACCAAACAAAATCTATAAAAAAGCAAACAGGTCGCTTAAAACAAAACAAAAGAAAACAAAACACAGTGATGGGACATGTCAAAGGGACACAGGAACCAACTAAAAGAACTCCCAAGTGACAAAGCTGGAACAATTTGGGTAATTCAAATAAATAAAGTAGCATTGGATTATAACTCAGAGTGTAAAATAAAGGTTCATGAGTCTACACTGGTATAAATAAATAACTCAACAAATATTGGAGAAGAGAAAAATTTCCCATGAAGGAGAATTTCAAAAAATTTATGTAAATATTTCGAGTTCAATGATGTGAAGTCTAGCACCCCACTCCTTAAGTGTTTCCTGTACATAACTTCCTTTCAAAGGAAAGTATAAGAGGAAGGTAAAAGATTAACTTGAGAGTGAAGAAGCATCACAAATACAGCCTCACCCAGGTGATAAAAGTTGACATTAGTAACAATGGTTAATCTCTCTGTCAGTAGTACCCTTGATAGGATAAAATGGCACTTATCTCTGGGGTCTTCCCAAAATCTATAACCCCAGTCTAATCATTAGGAAATATCGACGCATTCCAAAGCAGGGGCATCTTATAAGATACCCAACCAGTAACACTTAATACCTTCATGGTCATCAAAAATGAAGAGTCTGAGAAACTGTCACAGCTAAGAGGAGCCTGAGGAGACATGAGGACTAAATGTAATGTGGTATCCTGGGTGGGATCCTGGAACAGAGAAAAGGACATTAAGTAAAAACTGAGGAAATCTGAATAAAGTGTGGACTTTAGTTAATAATAGTGTATCAATACCAATTCATTGGTTGCATACTAGATGCAAGGTATATGGGAACTCCCTCTAATCTCTATGAAATTTTTCTGTAAATCTAACACTGTTCTAAAGATAAAGTTTGGGAGATCCCTGGTGGCTTAGCGGTTTGGCGCCTGCCTTCGGCTCAGGGCCTGATCCTGGAGACCCGGGATCGGGTCCCATATAGGGCTCCCTGCATGGAGCCTGCTTCTCCCTCTGCCTGTGTCTCTGCCTCTCTCTGTGTTTCTCATGAATGGATAAATAAAATCTTTAAAAAAAATAAAGATAAAGTTTGTTAGCAACAATAGAAATGTTAACTTTATCATTATTATTCCAAAAATATTCTGGGATAAGATACTAGTGATATATAACTATAAAATAGGTTTATTGAAACTCAAAGAATTTCTTTCTGCTTTTCATGTTTTGTTTGTTTTGATAGTATATTTTGTATTAATCTATAATTTTCCCTTACATCACACTTCCTTTTTTCTTTATTCAAAGATTTATTTATTCATTCATTCATTCATTCATTTAAGGGAGAGAGAGAGCACACACACATACACACACACACACAGAGGGGAGTGACTATGGGAGAGGGAGAAGAAGACTCCTCACTGAGCAGGGAGCCTGGCATTACTTGGGGTTTGATCCTGGGACCCTGAGATCATGACCTAAGCTGAAGGCAGATGCTTAACTGACTGAGCCACCAGGTACCCCAAGCACATTTTCACATATAAGTTACTAACTGTACATTATAGACACACACACACACACACACACACACACACACACTTATACACACATTCTCCTCCACACATTCCCTAAAAGGGTGGAGGGAGCAAGGGTCAAGAGAAAAAAGAGAAAAAGTTTGTTTTTGACATTTGACATCTGACCAGCATTCCCTCTTCCTGCAGAAGCAAAATTCCTTAACTTTCTTCTTACTGTAAATGATTTTCTGACTATTCTAAAATGGCTGAGAAGAAAGGTATATAAACCTTGAAATCAACAGACTAGTGTATAGACTCAAGAGCAGTTAAACTATTATTAGCAGTTAAACTATTAGCAGTTAAACTATTAGTTCCACTATTAGTGGAAATTTACTCACAGGAGATCATATGAATCAAAATTATGAAGAAAAAAGACAAATCATGATTGATGTACTAGTTGCTTGATCTACAGGAACAATCCATCCAACTACTTAAGAAAAAAGGATTGATTTAGACTATAAAAATGTATTTTCTAAAAAGCACTTGTAATCTTAATACAGAAGAATATGAAATGAAAGCAATTATGGCTTAGGTCTGACTTGCCAAAAATAATGCTCTTGTCCACATTACACCGGTCAACTAGCTGATTTTCGTTTGCTTGCCTGTTGACCAGAACAGGATAGATTGAAGTATTAGGTCTGGGAGGTTTATAAGCACAAGGAATAACCCATTTCTTTGAAAACAAAGAATCATTCAGCCACTTACTTCCTGAGGAGCCCCTCGCATGGATTGGAAATGCTCTTGAATGTTTATTGGGAATGACATTGACATCATGAAGCTTGACATGGAAACTCATTGGCAGATGGAAAATGAAATGAAGTGTAACAAAGTGTGCTCAATATTTGATTTGATCCACGTTACCACCTTTACAATGAGAAGATGCTGTGTTTATATGACGACTAGAATAATGCCTTCCAGAACTCTTTAATGTTTTATTACAGTGTACAGCTTCTAAAGGACTCTTCACATTTGATTCTACGCTATGAACAACGGGATTAAATGTCACAACCTAGAAATGGTTCCATATTGTTTTAATGTATGTTAAAGTTTCCCCTATGACTTACCAGTTCTGCAGCATTTCAGAACATTCCTTGAGTCAGACATAATAAAACCTGGAGAGCTTCTCTTTCCAAAAACAATGGTATTTCCCGGAAATAATGACAAATAGGAATATTTCCTCTAAAATAAGTCATATATATTGAGAAGGTGGTAATAAAGAAATGACGTATTTTGGGACCCAACAATACCCAACTGATTATCAAGCACCAATGGGAATCATTAAAGATGCCATGCTGCTTTGGCTGTACTACAACAGAGAAAACTTTTTCTGGCATGGCCTACTTGCCAAAATTGATATGTTTTATCAAGGAAATATGAAACCACTATCAGGTGTGCTCTAATATGGAAATTACTTGAAGAATATTATGAAGGATCAATCACAAACACATAACTACATTTACTGTATATTAACCTTAGGCCTGGCACTACTGTAAGCATAACTGGGCCTATCAAAACAGGAAAGACAAAGATATCAAGCCGGGAACTGTAGTCCCATCACTTCCTTAATCCCACCTCCAGTTCCAGGAAACAAAGTTTGCTGCAGAGTATCCCCTGGACTCTCTTCCATATCCAATTGAGAAATACATTCATCCAATATGACTAGCTGGACGTTCATGACTCTCCACTTCTATTTGATGTAACTTGAAATTGCCTGTACCATTTTCAGTGAGACCACTTCTCCAAGAGTGACAAGACATGCAATACAATCAACTAACCTGATGTTTCTTGGGTCCTTTTTGTGGATCAGCAATAGTCCAGTGCCTTTCCTGATCAGAGGAATTACTGCATGTGAAATACAATGATAGACTCCCTGAAATACAATGATAAACCTTTCCCTGTATTCTTGGTGCTGCTTCTATGAAACTGTTATGGAGTCATGTATCACAGCCACTGACTCAGGAAATGAACAGGTGAGCCCAGTGTGGTGATGGGTCCAACTGCTCTGTCCCAGGGAATCCTGACAGGGTTGCACAAATTGAGAGCATAGATCCTGCCTGGGTTTGCCAACACTACTGCCAAACAAATTCAGATGAACTCATGGCAAGAGAAGCCATAGCTCAAGAGATAAGGGTTTGGAAGAGAAGGAAGACTTTAGTTTGGGTGCTGCAGCTGGGTGAGGTGGCAAGCTTGAGCCTTCACAACAGGCCCCTCTGCCTGCAGGATGGATGCCTACAGTTTTCTAGGAGAGGTTTAGGAGGAAATCTGCAAGAGAACAGGCAGGGAGCACATGATCCCAGGTAGAGGTCGGTACATGTTTAGCCCTGGTCATGAGCAGGGAAGAGGACCCGGGGCAGGGGGGTGTCTTCTAGTCACTCCATTGCTATGAGATGGGGCTGATTTGGTCTGAAGGATGGAATGTTTCCCTCATTGTCAATGCCTCAGGGAAGTGCAATAAGAGATAATGTCAGGGTCCAGAGTCCAGCAAGAAGACCTGTTAAGAAGAGCATTAGCAAGTCCTAGAGCTGAATAGGTGTCAGTTCCATTGAATTCCCATTTTTAGATCCCTGGGGCTTCTGCAAGGGGTCCAGATGATCCACCTGCTGCTTCTGTGCAGGCCCTTGGCTTCAGAGAAATATGCCTAAAATCATCATCAGGTGACTTCTCTCCATGGCACCGAGATAAGTCCACAGTGTGCAGACGAGTGGCTTTAGTGGGTCTGAGAGAAGTACACCCACCTTTTCTGTTTGGATGTTTCCATGTTATCTTATCTCATCATCCCTCGCAGATGGTTCAGGAATCCCTAAAATATCTGACAAAAACCTTAGCATTCCAACTTCCTGCCTAGTACCATGTCTTTTTTGGGTGGTTCCTACATGACTTGTCTTAATCTTCCTCTACATTCCCATAAGTGTGTGCAAGGTTGAATGTATGAAATGAGGGGGGTTTACTTTCCAATTACCTACAGCCAATTTACTTGCCCAAATGGCAAGACCCCTGGCTTAAGTGACTCTCAACATCTAAAGGTTTCATTGAGCCATGAGCCTGATTCCTCCTTGAATATGAAGTAAGGGGCACTTGACAGCACCCATCATGAAGATCTCCCCTTACTTTCTTCATCAGGGTTTGACTGGCTTCAGGCCTTCCTGGGGCTGATTTATAAAGAACAACAGCCTTCACTCTGGAAACTATACCAAAAACCAAGCAGTGTGTTTTGATTTGACCAGGAAAGGACCAAGTGATTTAAACCAGGGGTAGGTCCAAGTTAGTAGCCACTAGACAGGCATGATTATTTTAGGAACTGCTTTGTTTCTCTTTCTCTTCCTTCCTTCACTCTTTCTCTCCTTCCTTCCTTCCTTCCTTCCTTCCTTCCTTCCTTCCTTCCTTCCTTCCTTCCTTCTTCCTTCCTTCTTCCTTCCTTCCTTCCTCCTTTCATTCTGTTATTCTATCATTCCAACTCACTTCCTCTTTTTCATGGTTCCTCTAGAGTTTATATTATGACATTTTAAATGATCACATTCTAGTCCCTTCAAATAATATTATACCATTTCACATGTAACATGCTGAAGTTCTCTACCCTCTTACTCCTACTGTATTGTCATGTCATACTTTTATTTGTATGTATTACCAATGTAATAAATTGTCATTACAGCTTCATCTAACATTTCTGATGGCCATTAAATATTTAATCTTTTATTTACTCAAAAATGTCTTTATTTTATCTTGTTTGAAAAGAACTTCGGTATAGAATTCTACTTTGAGAGGGTTTTTTTGTGTGTGTGTGTGTTTTAAAGATAGTGTTCATAGTTGCTGAAAAAAGTCTAGAGCTGTCAATTTCTGGTTCTTCTGTATATAAGGTATTTTTTCCTCTGACAGATTTGATTTTATAAATTGCTCAATTTCAGCATTTATGTCTTGAAGTGATTTTTCTTTTTTTTTCCCTAAGGCATTCAAACCTAATTTTGTTCTGTGAATTTACACTTTTCATAGAATTTTTAAAATGTTATTTCTTCAAATATCTTTTTCTGTCATCCCTGAATTCAGTACCATAATGTGTTAGATCACTTGATATTTTTTTTAGGTCACAAAGGCTCTGGGTTTTTTTTCCACATTTTTTTGGGGGGGTGCTTTTGCTTTAGCTTAAGTGGTTCCTATTTCCTTTCCAGATATTTCTCTTATTAATGTTTCTCTTTGTCTTTGAAATGGAATTTCTCAGTTTCTATATTGTATTTTATAGCCCTAAAAATTTCATTTCACTCTTTTTTTACATCTTGTATTTTTTTTCTCTAATGTTTATCTTTTCTTATAAATTTCTGACTATTTAAAGATATGGATTTTTAGAATTTTAAAATTCCATCATCTAAATATTTCTAAATATGGTTATCTTGGCTATTTTTCTCTTGGTTATAGGTCATAACTTTTCTTGCAATCATTATTAATACTTTATATTTAAAATTCTGTTCATGTTTTTAAATTTAATATTTAAATATTTATACTTGTATTTATTATTGATTTAATGGGATTTATCAGTAGTTCCCAGTCAAGGGACTTGGCAATATATGAGGACTTTTTGTATGTCACTCATAGAGACTACTCTTGTCATGTATTTATAGAGGCCAGGAGTGCAGCTAAATATCAAACTATGCTCAAGGCAATCTTCCACAAAACAGAATCATCAAGCCTAAAACGTCAATGGTGCCAAGGTTAAGAAACTCTGCCATACATTATGAGTATTACATTATATTTTAATATATTTTTAAAATGTGAACATTGTTGGGAGTTTGTATTTGAAATGTTTTCTTTGGTACATATCACCTCTTCATTTCCTTTTATATACATTTTTAATTAAATTCCAATTAGTTAATATACTGTGTCATATTAGTTTCAGGTGTACAATATAGTAATTTAACAATTCCATTCAACACCAATTGCTCATCACAACAAGTGCACTCCTCAATCCCCATCACCTATTTCACTCATCCTCCCATGTACCTCTCTTCTGGTGACTCTAAGTGTGTTCTCTATAGTTAAGAGTGTTTCTTGGTTTGCCTCTCTCTCTTGGCAAGTACTCACAAGCTTTGGACACAAAGAGGTTAGTAGATACTTTACAACAGGAAATATTCAGAAAGTTAATAACTATATGAAAAGATGTTCTACATCATGAATAATCAGGGAAATATAAATTAAGCCACTATGAGGATTGCAATGTATCTAAAAAAAATGCTCAAATTAAAAAGGCTTCAGAATACCAAAATCTGATAAGGATGTAGAACAACCAGAACTCTTTACACTGCTAGTGGGAGTGAAAATCGGTACAACTATGTGCCACTTTCTGGCACTTTCTAAAAGACACGTCTACCCCATGAACCAGTAATTCTACTCCAAGTTATATATCTAAGACTAATGAATGATTATGCCCCTAAGTAATATACAAGAATGACTATAGCAGCTGTGGAAATAATACAGGAACTCCATTAATAAATATGTTATTTTCTTAAGTGTCTGAGCTACAAATGTATGAAATAATCAATGGGTGAAATAATAAATTCAGATATGACAAAAATAATGTGGTTTTAGATACTGCTGACCAAGATGTTCACTGAAATACTAGCAAAATAGACAATTAGACAAAATAGTTGGTTGAATAGGCCTTTTGTTGACTACATAAACACAGGCAGCCCAATGTGAGAGAGAAGAAATTCTTAGCTATTGCTTAACAAGGAAGAGATCAAATAAACAAAGGCAAATTGGCATCATTTTAATCATGAAATATTCTGGCACAATGCAATAACAACAGAACTCGCAAATCCAAGAGGAACTAATTATAGAGGAAAATTAGAAGTGTCAGAGAGACATGTCTCTTAGGAATCAGTTATCTCCAGTATTTCCAAGTAAATGGTATTCTTCTCTTCACCCTTATTCAAATGATAGTACTACAGAAACAGGTTTTTGTGACCATCAAAGTTTTACAGGAATTTTTCTACAATAAAATGAAATATAATAAATGAATCTTATCTCTATGTTTCTAAATTCTTCTTACGTTGGAGTTTTGAAAATTCAGTTATCTACATTTTAAAGAGACACTCAGTTTGTATATCTGTGTCTGTTCATGGAAACATGAATATTTTGTTTGGTTGGTAAGGCCTTATTTCTGTATCATTTTTATGGGGAAAAGCTATGCACTAATGAGAGACCCTAACTAATCTAGCTTGCCAAATGTATGGCTTTTAATTGCTGAGGGAATTCATTTATAAGATTCAAGGTTTTCCCAGGGTCATTAATTGACAAATTCCTCATGTTGTCTTCTGCAGTTCCAAAATAAAAGAGAGTGCTACTTCCTTAGAACAGGGACACAGAAAAGGAACATGGAAGGAAGTGGGGACAAGTGAAGGAGTTGTAGGGACTTTCCAGTCACAACTCCAAAAGCAAGGAAAAGGTATGGAGAAGAAAAGCTAAAAATTTTTCTATGTTTGCATTTCATTAAATAAATTATTTATTTAAAAATTTCCAATTTCAAATGTAGAATATGTTTAATATACAATTTTTGGGATAATACAAAAATAGAGAAAAATATACACCAGATGTATAATTATGCCACCCAAAATAAACACTGAAACTCTTTGATGTGTGTGACCTCAGGCTATATTTTACTGAAATATACTCTCTTTTTCACATATTCAACCATTATTCATATCTTTTCTTAAACATTTTGTATTTTACCTTGGCTTATTTTTATATAGGGTTCTTGAAATTTTCCATAACAATTTATAAGAATTTGATATTAAGGAATATTAATATTAGATACTTGGCTATTTTCATCAGTTCAGCTTTTGCCTCTTAGAATTAGAATATGTTTTTGAGGTAATAGAGAGCATGTTCATCTTCACTGAATAAAATAGAGTAACCTGAACTTCCATGGCTTCTGCCTTTGTCATGATCGTAAGCCAATATTATAAAATACCACAAAGCATGCAATTCACTTCTATACTTCTATCCTTTATTGCTTAAACTGTTATTATTTAGAGTATTTGAATTCATTTTTATTCAAGACTATGTAGCCCACCAGCCCAAGCATTCCTAAGTAACTGTGACTTTATCCTAAGCAGTATATTTTCAGTATATGACTGTTTCACTAAAGTCTTAGTTTTTTTTAAGATTTTATTTATTTATTCATAGAGACACAGAGGGGAGGGGGCAGAGGCACAGGCAGAGGGAGAAGCTGGCTCCATGCAAGGAACCTGATGTGGGACATGATCCAGGGTCCCCAGGATCACACCCCAGGCTGCAGGCGGTGCTAAACCGCTGTGCCACTGGGGCTGCCCAAGTCTTAGTTTTTTTTATATCTATTTATTATTCTGTCTATTCTTAGGAAGGTAAAGTATCTTTCCACTTCCCTAGCTCTATAACACAATTTAATATCAATAGACTTGTCTCCCTCATTGTTCTCCTTTTCTAGTTTTCCTAAGAATTTTAAGAGGACTCTTTGGAAGGGCTGGTGGGAAAAGAGGGTGGAAGACATTTTCCCACCTTTCTTGGTGAAGTTGCTTTGTCTCTAGTGGGTATATGACTTAGAATGTACTTCCAATCCTGGCTATCTATAATAGGTTGTCAAATCCATAACATCAAATGTAGTGCTGCTGCAAGTCTAAATGTTTTAGGTAGTAGATGATAAACCAGTATAGCCTGTTACTATCACAAGCTGCAGGTTATTTACACATTATTTTGTAAGTTTCTTAATGGCTCCATGTAACATAAATGATTTTCTGATTCAAAGCTAGCTAAATACCAACTACATTTGGGGGAGCATTCATCCAGGGCTGGAATCTAATTCCATTTTATTAAATTTTACAGAACTTGATTTATAAAAATTGGAATCTGCATTAACCCTATGAGCTAATATACCAGGTATGAGCACTCTTGACACATTAACACATCTATGTTTCTCTGAGATTTGTATGAAAACTGTATGTGGGTGAATAATTTTCAATAAAATTTCTAAGAATCTATTTAAAATGTGACATTTTAAGGAGGAGGGAAAAGATGGCTGAAGAGTAGGGTCCCCAAATCACCTGTCTCCACCAAATTACCTAGATAACCTTCAAATCATCCTGAAAATCTACGAATTCGGCCTGAGACTTAAAGAGAGACCAGCTGGAATGCTACAGTGAGAAGAGTTCGTGCTTCCATCAAGGTAGGAAGACGGGGAAAAAGAAATAAAGAAACAAAAGGCATCCAAGGGGGAGGGGCCCCGCGAGTAGCCGGGCTAAGGCCGGGGCGAGTGTCCCCAGGACAAGAAAGCTCCATCCTGGAGAAGCAGGAGCTGCACCAATTTTCCCCGGCGGAAAGGAGCCCGCAGGGAGTTAGAGCAGGACCCCAGGAGGGCGGGGATGCCCGCAGGCTCCCTTGGACATTAACAGACACTTGCGCGCCCAGGAGAGTGCCCCCATATTCCTTGACCGAGCTCCCTAAAAGACTGCAGTGAGCACAGCTGGACCCGGAGCAGCTCGGAAGGGCTCGGGCGGCGGCTCTGCGCGGAGGGGGCTGCGACCGGGAGCAGCTCGGCGGCGGCGGCTCCGGCAGAGGAAGAGGGTCCGTGCGGAGGGGGCTGCGCGGCTACGGGAGCAGCTCGGAAGGGCTCGGGCAGAGACTCCGCAGAGAGGGCTCCGCGGCCGGGAGCGCGAATCCAACAGCTCAGGCCCCGCAGCACTGGGCGCCGGGACACAGCCCAAGATCCTGCCTCCCCCCGGGACAGGCAGAGGCCAGGAGGGCCCAGGACAGCAAGGACGCTCCTGCCCCGAGCTGAGCAGATCAGTGGTCCCGCCCCAGAGCCTCCAGGCCCTGCAGAGAGCTCCGGAGTTCCTGCGGGGGCTGAATCCAGGGCTCCAGAGCTGGCCGCCGCCACTGTGGTTGTTCCTTCTGGGGCTTCACGGGGTAAACACCCCCCCCCCACTGAGCCCTGCACGAGGCAGGGGGCAGAGCAGCTCCCCCAAGTGCTAACACCTGAAAATCAGCACAACAGGCCCCTCCCCCAGAAGACCAGCTAGACGGACAAGTTCCAGGGGAAGTCAAGGGACCTGAAGTATACAGAATGAGAAGATACTCCCCCGTGGTTTTGTTTGTTTGCTTGTTTTTTGTATGTTTTTTTGCTTTTTGATTTCTGTTTGCTTCCCCCCACCCTTTTTTCCCTTTTCTTTTTCTTTCTCTTTTTCTTCTCTTTTTTTCTTTTTATCTTCCTTTTTCTCTTTTCTTTCCTTCTCTCTCTCTCTTTTTCTCCTTTTCCCAATACAACTTGTTTTTGGCCATTCTGCACTGAGCAAAATGACTACAAGGAAAACCTCACCTCAAAAGAAAGAATCAGAAACAGTCCTCTCTCCCACAGAGTTACAAAATCTGGATTACAATTCAATGTCAGAAATCCAATTCAGAAGCACTATTAAACAGCTACTGGGGGCTCTAGAAAAAAGCATAAAGGACTCAAGAGACTCCATGACTGCAGAATTTAGATCTAATCAGGCAGAAATTAAAAATCAATTGAATGAGATGCAATTCAAACTAGAAGTCCTAACGACGAGGGTTAACGAGGTGGAAGAACGAGTGAGTGACATAGAAGACAAGTTGATGGCAAAGAGGGAAACTGAGGAAAAAAGAGACAATTAAAAGAACATGAGGTTAGATTAAGGGAAATAAACGACAGCCTAAGGAAGAAAAACCTACGTTTAATTGGGGTTCCCGAGGGCGCCGAAAGGGCCAGAGGGCCAGAATATGTATTTGAACAAATCATAGCTGAAAACTTTCCTAATCTGGGAAGGGAAACAGGCATTCAGATGCAGGAAATAGAGAGATCGCCCCTAAAATCAATAAAAACCGTTCAACACCTCGACATCTAATAGTGAAGCTTGCAAAATCCAAAGATAAAGAGAAGATCCTTGAAGCAGCAAGAGACAAGAAATCCCTGACTTTTATGGGGAGGAGTATTAGGGTAACAGCAGACCTCTCCACAGAGACCTGGAAGGCCAGAAACGGCTGGCAGGATATATTCAGGGTCCTAAATGAGAAGAACGTGCAACCAAGAATACTTTATCCAGCAAGGCTCTCATTCAAAATGGAAGGAGAGATAAAGAGCTTCCAAGACAGGCAGGAATTGAAAGAATATGTGACCTCCAAACCAGTTCTGCAAGAAATTTTAAGGGGGATTCTTAAAATTCCCCTTTAAGAAGAAGTTCAGTGGAACAATCCACAAAAACAAGGACTGAATACATATCATGATGACACTAAACTCATATCTTTCAATACTAACTCTGAACGTGAATGGGCTTAATGACCCCATCAAAAGGCACAGGGTTTCAGACTGGATAAAAAAGCAGGACCCATCTATTTGCTGTCTACAAGAGACTCATTTTAGACAGAAGGACACGTACAGCCTGAAAATAAAAGGTTGGAGAACCATTTACCATTCAAATGGTCCTCAAAAGAAAGCAGGGGTAGCCATCCCTATATCAGATAAACTAAAATTTACCCCGAAGACTGTAGTGAGAGACGAAGAGGGACACTATCTCATACTTAAAGGATCTATCCAGCAAGAGGACTTAACAATCCTCAATATATATGCCCCGAATGTGGGAGCTCCCAAATAGTTAAATCAATTAATAACCAAAGTGAAGAAATACTTAGATAATAATACACTTATACTGGGTGACTTCAATGTATCTCTTTCTATACTCGATAGGTCTTCTAAGCACAACATCTCCAAAGAAACGAGAGCTTTAAATGATACCCTGGACCAGATGGATTTCACAGGCATCTACAGAACTTTACATCCAAACTCAACTGAATACACATTCTTCTCAAGTGCACATGGAACTTTCTCCAGAATAGACCACATACTGGGTCACAAATCAGATCTGAACTGATACCAAAAGATTGGGATCGTCCCCTGCATATTCTCAGACCATAATGCCTTGAAATTAGAACTAAATCACAACAAGAAGTTTGGAAGGACGTCAAACACGTGGAGGTTATGGACCATCCTGCTAAAAGATGAAAGGGTCAACCAGGAAATTAAGGAAGAAATAAAAAGATTCATGGAAACTAATGAGAATGAAGATACAAGCATTCAAAATCTTTGGAATGCAGCAAAAGCAGTCCTAAGGGGGAAATACATCGCAATACAAGCATCCATTCAAAAACTGGAAAGAACTCAAATACAAAAGCTAACCTTACACATAAAGGAGCTAGAGAAAAAACAGCAGATAGAACCTACACCCAGCAGAAGAAGAGAGTTAATTAAGATTCGAGCAGAACTCAACGAAATTGAGACCAGAAGAACTGTGGAACAGATCAACAAAACCAGGAGTTGGTTCTTTGAAAGAATTAAGACAGATAAACCATTAGCCAACCTTGTTAAAAAGAAGAGAGAGAAGACTCAAATTAATAAAAACATGAATGAGAAAGGAGAGATCACTGCCAACACCAAGGAAATACAAACGATTTTAAAAACATATTATGAACAGCTATACGCCAATAAATTAGGTAATCTAGAAGAAATGGACGCATTCCTGGAAAGCCACAAACTAACAAAACTGGAACAGGAAGAAAAAGAAAACCTGAACAGGCCAATAACCAGGGAGAAAATTGAAGCAGTCATCAAAAACCTCCCAAAAAACAAAAGTCCAGGGCCAGATGGCTTCCCAGGGGAATTCTAACAAACGTTTAAAGAAGAAACCATACCTATTCTACTAAAGCTGTTTGGAAAGATAGAAAGAGATGGAGTACTTCCAAATTCGTTCTATGAGGCCAGCATCACCTTAATTCCAAAAGCAGACAAAGACCCCACCAAAAAGGAGAATTACAGACCGATATCCCTGATGAACATGGATGCAAAAATTCTCAACAAGATACTAGCCAATCAGATCCAACAATACATTAAGAAAATTATTCACCATGACCAAGTAGGATTTATCCCCAGGACACAAGGTTGGTTCAACACTCATAAAACAATCAATGTAATTCATCATATCAGCAAGAGAAAAACCAAGAATCATATGATCCTCTCATTAGATGCAGAGAAAGCATTTGACAAAATACAGCATCCATTCCTAATCAAAACTCTTCAGAGTGTAGGGATAGAGGGAACATTCCTCAGCATCTTCAAAGCCATCTACGAAAAGCCCACAGCAAATATCATTCTCAATGGGGAAGCACTGAGAGCCTTTCCCCTAAGATCAGGAGCAAGACAGGGATGTCCACTCTCACCACTGCTATTCAACATAGTACTGGAAGTCCTAGCCTCAGCAATCAGACAACAAAAAGACATTAAAGGCATTCAAATTGGCAAAGAAGTCAAACTCTCCCTCTTCGCCGATGACATGATACTCTACATAGAAAACCCAAAAGTCTCCACCCCAAGATTGCTAGAACTCATACAGCAATTTGGCAGCGTGGCAGGATACAAAATCAATGCCCAGAAGTCAGTGGCATTTCTATACACTAACAATGAGACTGAAGAAAGAGAAATTAAGGAGTCAATCCCATTGACAATTGCACCCAATAGCATAAGATACCTAGGAATAAACCCAACCAAAGAGGTAAAGGATCTATACCCTAAAGCTATAGAAGACTTCTGAAAGAAATTGAGGAAGACACAAAGAGATGGAAAAATATTCCATGCTCATGGATTGGCAGAATTAATATTTTAAAAATGTCAATGTTACCCAGGGCAATTTACACGTTTAATGCAATCCCTATCAAAATACCATGGACTTTCTTCAGAGAGTTAGAACAAATTATTTTAAGATTGTGTGGAATCAGAAAAGACCCCGAATAGCCAGGAAATTTTAAAAAAGAAAACCATATCTGGGGGCATCACAATGCCAGATTTCAGATTGTACTACAAAGCTGTGGTCATCAAGACAATGTGGTACTGGCACAAAAACAGACAAGAGATCAATGGAACAGAATAGAGAATCCAGAAGTAGACCCTGAACTTTATGGTCAACTAATATTCGATAAAGGAGGAAAGACTATCCACTGGAAGAAAGACAGTCTCTTCAATAAATGGTGCTGGGAAAATTGGACATCCACATGCAGAAGAATAAAACTAGACCAGTACCTTTCACCATACATAAGGATAAACTCAAAATGGATGAAAGATCTAAATGTGAGACAAGATTCCATCAAAATTCTAGAGGAGAACACAGAACTCAGTACTGTGGCTTTTTGAACTCAGCCACAGTAACTTCTTGCAAGATACATTCACAAAGGCAAAAGAAACAAAAGCAAAAATGAACTATTGGGACTTCATCAAGATAAGAAGCTTTTGCACAGCAAAGGATACAGTCAACAAAACTAAAAGACCACCTACAGAATGGGAGAAGATTTTTGCAAATGATGTGTCAGATAAAGGGCTAGTTTCCAAGATCTATAAAGAACTTATTCAACTCAACACCAAAGAAACAAACAATCCAATCATGAAATGGGCAAAAGACATGAAGAGAAATCTCACAGAGGAAGACATAGACATGGCCAACAGGCACATGAGAAAATGCTCTGCATCACTTGCCATCAGGGAAATACAAATCAAAACCACAATGAGCTACCACCTCACACCAGTCAGAATGGGGAACATTAAGAAGGCAGGAAACCACAAATGTTGGAGAGGATGCGGAGAAAAGGGAACCCTCTTACACTGTTGGTGGGAATGTGAACTGGTGCAGCCACTCTGGAAAACTGTGTGGTGGTTCCCCAAAGAGTTAAAAATAGACGGGCACTGCGACCCAGCAATTGCACTGTTGGGGATTTACCCCAAAGATACACATGCAATGAAATGCCAGGACACCTGCACCCCGAGGTTTATAGCAGCAATGTCCACAATAGCCAAACTGTGGAAGGAGCCTCGGTGTCCATCGAAAGATCAATGGATAAAGAAGATGTGGTTTATGTATACAATGGAATATTACTCAGCCATTAGAAACGACAAATATCCACCATTTGCTTCCACGTTGATGGAACTGAAGGGTATTATGCTGAGTGAAGTAAGTGAATCGGAGAAGGACAAACATTATATGTTCTCATTCATTTGGGGAATATAAATAATAGTGAAAGGGAATATAAGGGAAGGGAGAAGAAATGTGTGGGAAATATCAGAAAGGGAGACAGAACATAAAGACTCCTAACTCTGGGAAATGAACTAGGGAAGTTTGATGGAAGGGGAGGAGGGCGGGGGGTGAATGGGTGACGGGCACTGAGGGGGGCACTTGACAGGATGAGCACTGGGTGTTATTCTGTATGTTGGTAAATTGAACACCAATAAAAAATAAATTTATTATTTAAAAAATATGATATTTTAAAATTTAATAATAATTCGTAATTCTATTGAGAGGATCCTATGGTTCTTGTGTTTTCTCTTGTTGACGTGATCTATCACGTTGATTGCTTTACAAGTGTTGAACCAGCCTTGCATCCCAGGGATAAATCCCATTTTGTCATGGTGAAGAATCATCTTAATGTATTGTTGGATCCTATTGACTAGTTTCTTGTTGAGAAATTTGCATCTGTGTTCCTCAGTGATATTGATCTATAATTCTCCTTTTAGATGTGGTCTTTGTCTGGTCTTGGAATTAAGGTGATGCTGACCTCATAAAACGAGTTTGGAAGTATTACGTCCCTTTCTATCTTTTGGAACAGCTTCAGTAGTATAGGTATTGTTTCTTCTTTAAACGTTTGATAGAATTTCCCTGGGAAGCCATCTGGCCCTGGACTTTTGTGTCTTGGGAGAATTTTGATGACTGCTTCAATTTCCTCCCTGTTTATTGCCCTGTTCAAGTTTTCTATTTCTTCTTGTTCCAGTTTTTTCCTTTCCCCTTTTTTTTGTGAAGCTCAATTTGCCAACATATACCATAACACCCAGGGCTCATCCCGCCACGTGCCCCCCTCAGTACCCATTACCCAGTCAGCCCAATCCCCTGCCCACCTCCTTTTCCACTTCTTCATTTCCCAGAGTTAGGTGTCTCTCATGTTTTCTCACCCTCAGTGATATTTTTACTCATTTTCTCTCTTTCCCCTCCATTCCCTTTCACTAATTTTTATATTCCCCAAATGAATGAGAATATATAATATTTGACCTCCTCCAATTGACTTATTTCACTCAACATAATACCATCCAGTTCCATCCACGCGGAAGCAAATGGTGGGTATTTGTAATTTCTAATGGCTGAGTAATATTCCATTGTATACATAGACCACATCTTCTTTATCCATTCATCTTTTGATGGACACCAAGTTTCCTTCTACAGTTTGGCTATGGACATTGCTGCTATAAACATTGGGGTGCAGTTATTCTGGCATTTCACTGCATCTGTATCTTTGGGGTAAATCCCCAGAAGTGCAATTGCTGTGTCGAAGGGCAGTTCTATTTTTAACTCCTTGTGGAACCTCCACAGTTTTCCAGAGTGGCTGTCCCAGTTCACATTCTCAGCACATTTCTCCACATCCTCTACATTTGCTGTTTCCTGTCTTGTTAATTTTCACCATTCTCACTGGTGTGAGGTGGTATCTCATTGTGGTTTTGATTTGTATTTCTCTGATGGCCAGTGACATGGAGCATTTTCTCATGTGCTTGTTGGCCATGTCTATGTCTTCTTTGGTAAAATTTCTGTTCATGTCTTATGCCCATTTCATGATTGGATTGTTTGCTTCTTTGATGTTGAGTTTAATAAGTTCTTTATAGATCTTGGATACTAGTCCTTTATCTGATAGATCATTTGCAAATATCTTCTCCCATTCTGTAGGTTGTCTTTTAGTTTTGTTGACTGTTTCTTTGGGTGTGCAGAAGATTTTATCTTGATGAAGTCCCAATAATTCATTTTTGCTTTTGTTCTCCTTGTCATCATGGATGCATTTTGCAAGAAGTTGCTGTGGCCAAGTTAAAAAAGCGTGTTGCCTGTGTTCTCCTCTAGGATTCTGATGGATTCTTATCTCACATTTAATCTTTCATCCACTTTGAGTTTATCTTTGTGTCTGGTGTAAGAGAATGGTCTAGTTTCATTCTTCTGCATGTGGATGTCCAATTTTCCAAGCACCATTGATTGAAGAGACCGTCTTTTCTCCAGTGGATAATTTTTCCTCCTTTGTTGAATACTATAGACCATAGACTTGAGGGTCTACTTCTGGATTCTCTGTTCTGTTCCATGGATATATGTGTCTGTTTTTGTGCCAGTACCATATTGTCTTGATGACCACACTTTGTAGTAAAACCTGAAATCTGGCATTGTAATACCCCCAGCTATGGTTTTCTTTTTTCTTTTTTTAAGATTTTATTTATTTATTCATGATAGAGAGAGAGAGAGAGAGAGGCAGAAACCTAGGCAGAGCGAGAAGCAGGCTCCACACAGGGAGCCCGATGTGGTACTTGATCCTGGGACTCCAGGATTATACCCTGGGCCAAAGGCAGGCGCCAAACCGCTGAGCCACTCAGGGATCCCCTATGGTTTTCTTTTTTAATATTCCCCTGGCTATTTGGGGTCCTTTCTGATTCCACAGAAATCTTAGGTTTATTTGCTCCAACTCTCTGAAGAAACTCCATGGTATTTTGATTGGGATTGCATTAAATGTGTACATTGCCCTGGGTAACATTGACATTTTCACAATATTAATTCTTCTAATCCATGAGCATGGAACATTTTCCCATCTCTTTGTGTCTTCCTCAATTTCTTTCAGAAGTGTTCTACAGTATTTAGGGTATAGATCCTTTACCTCTTTGGTTAGGTTTATTCCTAGGTATCTTATGCTTTTGGGTGCAATTATAAATGGGATTGACTCCTTAATTTCTCTTCTTCAGTCTCATTGTTAGTGTATAGAAAAGCCACTGACTTCTGGGCATTGATTTTATATCCTGCCACACTGCCGAATTGCTGTAGAAGTTTAGCGATCTTGGGGTGGAGTCTTTTGGGTTTTCTATGTACAGTACCATGTCATTGGCAAAGAGGGAGAGTTTGACTTCTTCTTTGCCAATTTGAATGCCTTGTATTGTATTGTATCTTGTATTGTATCTTTTTGTTGCCTGATTGCTGAGGCTACAACTTGTAGTACTATGTTGAATAGCAGTGGTGAGAGTGGACATCCCTGTCATGTTCCTGATCTTAGGGGAAAGGCTTCCAGTGCTTCCCCATTGAGAATGATATTTGCTGTGGGCTTTTCATATATGGCTTTGAAGATGCTGAGGAATGTTCCCTCTATCCCTGTACTCTGAAGAGTTTTGATCAGGAATGGATGCTGTATTTTATCAAATGCTTTCTCTACATCTATTGAGAGGATCCTATGGTTCTTGTTTTTTCTCTTGCTGATAGGATCAATCACATTGATTGATTGTTTTATGAGTGTTGAGCCAGCCTTGCACCCGGGAATAAATCCCACTTGGTCATGGTGAATAATCTTCTTAGTGTATTGTTGGATCCTATTGGTTAGTATCTTGTTGAGAATTTTTTCATCCATGTTCATCAGAGATATTGGTCTATAATTCTCCTTTTTGGTGAGGTCTTTATTTGGTTTTGGAATTAAGGTGATTCTGGCCTCATAGAACGAGTTTGGAAGTATATGGAATACTCTTTCTATCTTTCCAAACAGCTTTAGTGGAATAGGTATGGTTTCTTCTTTAAACGTTTGATAGATTTCCCCAGGGAAGTCATCTGGCCCTGGACTTTTGTTTTTTGGGTGGTTTTTGATGACTGCTTCAATTTCCTCCCAGGTTATTGGCCTGTTCAGGTTTCTATTTCTTCCTGTTCCAGTTTTGGTAATTTGTGGTTTTCCAGAAATGCGTTAATTTCCTCTCAGTTGCCTAATTTATTGGCATATAGCAGCTCATAATATTTTTTTAATTGTTTGTATTTCCTTGGTATTCGTGGTGAACTCTCGTTTTTCACTCGTGATTTTATTAGAGTCTTTTCTCTTTTTTTTAATAAGGCTAGCTGATAGTTTATCTATCTTATTACTTTTTTCAAAGAACCAACTCCTGCTTTTGTTGATCTGTTCTACAGTTCTTCTGGTCTATATTTCATTGAGTTCTGCTCTAATCTTTATTAACTCTATTCTTCTGCTTGGTGTAGGTTTTATTTGCTATTCTTTATCTAGTTCCTTTAGTTGTGAGGTTAGCTTGGTATTAGAGTTATTTTCCAATTTTTTGAGGGATGCTTGTATTGCAATGTATTTCCCCCTTAGGACTGCTTTTGCTGTATCCCAAAGATTTTGAGCGGTTTTATCTTCATTTTCATTAGTTTCCATTAATCTTTTGAATTCTTTTCTAGTTTCTGGTTGACTCATCTATTAGCAGGATGCTCTTTAACCTCCATGTGTTTGAGTTTCTTACAAATTTCTTCTTGTGATTGAGTTCAAGTTTCAAAGCATTATGGTCTGAAAATATGTAGGGTACAATCCCAATCTTTTGGTATCACTTAAGACCTGATTTGTGAGCCAGTATGTGGTCTATTCTGGGAAAAGTTTCATGTGCACTTGAGAAGAATGTGTATTCAATTGCATTTGGACGTAAAGTTGTGTAGATATCTGTGAAATCCATCTGGTCCAGTGTATCAGTTAAAGCTCTTGTTTCTTTGGAGTTGTCATGCTTAGAATATCTCTCATTTGCAGAAATTTCCATGTTGATGTCTCCCAGTATTAGTGTATTATTGTCTAAGTATGTTTTACTTTGGTTATTAATTGATTGATATACTTGGCAAATACCACATTAGGGGCATAAATATTCATGATTTTTGTCCTCTTGTTGGATTGATCCTTTAAATATGATATAGTGTCCCTCTTCATATCTGATTACAGTGTTTGCGATAAACTTTATCTGATACAAGGATTGTTAGCCCAGTTTTCTTTTCTGGATGATTTGAATAGTAGATGGTTCTCCAACCTTTCATTTGTAGGCTGTAGGTGTCCTTAGGTCTAAAATGAGTCTCTTCAGAACATGAGAGACTCCTAACTCTGGGAAACGAACTAGGGGTGGTGGAAAGGGAGGTGGGCAGGGGGTAGGGGTGACTGGGTGATGGGCACTGAGGGGGGCACTTGATGGGATGAGCACATATTCTATATGTTGGCAAATTGAACACCAATAAAAAATAAATAAAAAATAAATAAAAAATAAAAAAATAAAATGAGTCTCTTGTAGATAGAAAATTGATGGGTCTTGCCTTTTTATTCAGTATGAAACCTTGCATCTTTTGATGGGATCATTTAGCCCATTCACATTCAGAGTTACTATTGAAAGATATGAATTTAGTGTCATCATGATACCTATTCAGTCCCTGTTTTTGTGGATTATTTCCTTGGGTGTCCTCTTTCTTTTACAGAGTCCCCCTTAATATTTCTTGCAGATCTGGTTTGGTGGTCCCATATTCTTTCAGTTTCTGCCAATCTTGAAAACTCTTTACCTCTCCTTCTATTCTGAATGAGAGCATTACTGGATACAGTATTCTTGGCTGCATGTTCTTCTCATTTAAGACCCTGAATACTGCCATCAGTTTCTGGCCTGCCTGGTCTCTGTGGAGAGGTCCAATCTTTCTCTTTCTCTTTGGAATTTGCAAGTTTCACTATTAAATGTTGGGTTGTTGAATGGTTTTTATTGATTTTGGTGTGGGCCCTCTCTATCTCCTGGACCTGAATACCTGTTTCCCTCTGCAAATTAGGGAAGTTCTCAGCTATGTTTTGTTCAAATATGCTTTCTGGCCCTCTGGCCCTCTTGGCGTCCTCTAACCCCAATTAAAAGTAGATTTTTCCTTCTGAGGCTGTCATTTATTTCCCTTAACCTTTCTTCCTGGTCTTTTAATTGTTTTTCTTTTCTTTTTCAGCTTCCTTCCTTGCCATCAACTTGTCTTATATGTCACTCACTCTTTCTTCTACCTCATTAACCCTAGTCATTAGACTTCCAATTTGTATTGTATCCCATTTAATTGTTTTTTTAAATTTAGGCCTGATTAAATTTTGCAGTCATGAAGTCTCTTGATTCCTTTATGCTTTTTTCCTGAGCCACCAGTAGCTTTTTAATTGTGCTTCCGAATTGGTTTTCTGACATCAAATTGTAATTCAAATTCTGTAACTCTGGATAGTAATGTTTCTGTTTCTTTCTTTTGTGGTGATTTCTTCTTTCTAGTCCTTTTGCTCAGTGCACAGTGGCTGTATGAGTGGGCTGCATCAAGAAGATCAACCACAACGTAAGTAAATTTCACCCTAGATGATTCTTTCGAGGTCAGAGACCAGAAATTGAAAACAAAAATCAGAATGAAATAAAACAAAAGGACCAATAAAGTGAAAAGCATATTGTAAAACAAAGTAGTAAAAAATAAAAGGCTAAGAATCCTAAAGAAGAAGAGAAAAAAAAAGAAAAAAAGGAGAAAAAAAGGGGGGGCGACTGGGAAATGGTGGTGGTGATGAAGCTGTAGTTGAGGGATAATGTATTCTACCTGAGGGGTTCTAGAGAGTGATCCTCTTGTTTCTGAGTTTATTAAGTTTTGTATGTTAGAATATGCTTAGTCCCAAATTTGTATAAACCAAAAATGCTTGTAGAGGGCCCCAGCATTGACCACCAAAACATAAATGAGACAAAAGAGGGGGACATAATGGGAATGAGGAATCTCACAGAATGAACCAGCCCAGTATACCACTGGTTGTGGGTGCATGCTGGTCATGTTTTAGAAGGTATTAACTTCTGCCATTGTAGAACAAAATGAGGCAGGGAAAACAACAACACACAAAAAAATGTATCTTGAGTATCTCCCCAAATTAAATTGAGTATGTTGAAGGGAATCTAGAAGTGGAAAATATATCTAGGACTTCTAATTGTAGAGATATTAAAGTAAATAAGGAAGAATCTTAAAAATGAAGAGGTGGTAAAATATTGTAGTTTAGGTGGGAAAAGAGAAAGAAAAATTGGATATTTACAGTCTGATATAAAAACAAGTTGTACTGGAAAAAAGGAAGAAGAAAAGAAAAAAGAAAAAAAGGAGGGGTAACCTCTGCTTCTCTATACTGTCAATCCCTCAACTTTCCCTTGAATCTTGATCATGAACTTGCTCTTCCCCTGTCTTTCCAGCGGGTCTTCTGGGGGAGGGGTCTGCTGTGCTGATTCTCAGGTGTGTGCCACTTGGGGAGCTGCCCCTCCCCCTTCCAAGTGCCGGTCTCAGTGGGAGCTGTTTACCCCGTGAGACCCCACCTCTCCCAGGCACAAGATGACACAAGGAGGAACAACACCACTGGCAGCGGCCATCTCTCCAGCTCTGGAGTCCACTCCCGCAGTAACTACTGCAGTCTCCCAGTCAGCACTGTCCTGGATGCCCCGTGGGTGGTGGGGGGCGCTGATCTGCACAGCTTGGGGGCGCCCAGAGGCAGCAGAGTCCTCGCTGTCCTGTGGCCTCCCTGCCTCTACCTGTTCCAGGACAAGCGCAGGATCCTGGGCTGTGTCCCCCGGTGCCCTGTAATCCGGGGCCTGTGCTGCTGGAATCGCGCTCCCAGGGCCACGGCTCCTGAAGGCAGCAGGGCCCAGTCCCCTCAGTCTGTAGCTGCTGCCTGCCTGACCGGCTTCTCCTCGGGGCCCCGCCAGGTGTGCGTCAAGCCCTTTACTGAGATCCACTGAAGGTGTGTGGCCTGCTCTCCCCCTGGCACACTTCTTCTGTTACTGACTCCAGCAAACTGGAGGCTCCACTGCCCCTCCTGTGATCCATCCTCCCGATTTCCCTGCTGAGCGCCTTTCCATCTGGGAATAATCCAGTGCGGATTTTTAAAGCTCCTGCTTCTTAGAGACTGGGCTTTCCTGTCCCAGGTGCTTTGGCGCTAGGCTTTAGCTCAGCTCCTCGCGGGGCCCCTCCCCCACTTGATTCTTTTTTTTCTTTCCGAACCTTCTGACCTTGTTAGAAGTGAAAACCCTTCTCTCTGTAATGTTACAGCTGTATTCTCTTTAAATCTCAGATCGAATTCGTAGGTTTTCAGGATGATTTGAAAGATCTAGGTAAGTTGGTGGGGACAGGTGACTTGGGGACCCTACTCCTCCACCATCTTGCCCCCCTCCCATCACGGGGTTTATAATACTCTTATACACAATGAGAAGAAAAGAAAATTCTTAAACTCTTTGGTTTTACCAAGAAATCTCACAAGTACTATATTTATTCATTTCAGAAAACAGATGTCAACTTAAATAGTTACTTGAGCGGTAAATTGTTAAATAGACAATTTAGTCAGAGTTGCAGCTTTTCTAAAATCATTCTATTTTACAGTCTCTAGTGTGGGTATTTTAAGATTCCTATATTTACATAACACTTGTGAGGGCACTTTTATCAGAAGACAGAATGGGACAATGCATTTGCAGATAACTTTCCATACTGGACAGATAGGAGGTAGATTCTCCTTAGCCTGAATTTTTTTTTTAGCTAGCAGTTAAAAAGGCCAACTGTTTCAAGACTAGGCACTAGGCTGCTGTTAGCACAGACAGAAAAGGAGGAGTCCCTCAGAAATATAAATCTAAATTTTTAAAAAGAAGAAAAATTTTAAATTTGAATGCAGCTTTGAGCCCTAGTGAAATTAGGAAGAAAGATGGACTCAATAGAAGTGAACCACTGAGGTAGGAGGAAAAGAAGAAGAGCTGGTGTTCAGTAGCAAAGTGAAGACAGTGCTGCTTAAAGGTTCAGGGGGGTGAAAACGGAATTGACCCTTGAGTGTAGAAACATGGAAGCAGATGACACTAGGAGTCTCCAGGAGAAAGCTGAGGACATGTTCCTAATAGGCATAGGTGGGGAGATGTTGAAATTTGACAACATGGGGACAGTGTGTACAGATACATACTTTTGAGGACATTTGCTATAAATATAAAGCAAAGATAAATGAGGCAAGAGCTAAAAGGGAATATGGAGCTTAAGGGATTTAAGATGACCTATCATAGATAGTGTTTATATGCTTATGGGAGTGATGTAGTAGAGGGGCAAGTTAATGATACAGAAGAATGAGCAAATCATCACAGGAACAAAGACCCTGAATAGGAGTTTTTGGTTTTTTTCCTCATTAAGCTTTTTAAAAATGGGTCTCAAAATTCTGGGACAGATTTTAGGTCAAGTTGTTTCCATTAAAAAGTATTGATTTTAAAAACTATTAACTTTAGGGCAACCTGGGTGGCTCAGCGGTTTAGCACCTGCCTTTGGCCCAGGGCGTGGTCCTGGAGACCCGGGATCAAGTCCCAGGTTGGACACCCTACATGGGGCCTGCTTCTCCCTCTGCCTGTGTCTCTGCAACTCTCTGTCTCTCATGAATAAATAAATAAAATCTTAAAAAACAAGTATCTTTAAACTACCACACACACACAAAATGGTCCACAAAACATTCTCCTTTCCTTCTGAAGGTTTTATGATGCATTGTTATCATTAACCAGTCTTTTACTATTAAACTTAAATGGCCAATTGATACAAACCATTCTGAGACCATTCTTCCACTAAGTAAGACTGAGGTGCCAGGTGTTGGGGATAATATTAATTTAGCTTTATGAGCTTTCTGGGCAGACTTGGTGACTTTGCCACTTCCAGTTGCCTCTTTTCCATTTTTTTTTTGAAGACACCCATAGCAACCATCTGTCTCCTGTCATGAACAGCAAAACAGCCTAGAGGAGGATAGTCAGAGAAGCTCTCAACACACACAGGTTTGCCAGGGACCATTTCAACAATGACAGAATCACCAGATTTCAAGAACTTGGAACCATCTTCCAGCCTTTTTCCAGAATGATGATCTATCATCTCCTTCAACTCAGCAAACTCGCAAGCACTGTGAGCTGTGTAACAATCCACAGGTGCCTATCCAGCACTGATTTGGCCTGGATTGCTCAGCATAATAACCTGAGCTGTTAAAGCAGCTGCTTCCATTGGAGGGGGAAATACATCGCAATACAAGCATCCATTCAAAAACTGGAAAGAAGTCAAATACAAAAGCTAACCTTACACATAAAGGAGCTAGAGGAAAAACAGCAAATACATCCCACACCCAGCAGAAGAAGAGACTTAATAAAGATTCGAGCAGAACTCAATGAAATAGAGACCAGAAGAACTGTGGAACAAATCAACAAAACAACCAACAAAAGTTGGTTCTTTGAAAGAATTGATTAGATAAACCATTAGCCAGCATTATTAAAAAGAAGAGAGAAAAGACTCAATAAAATCATGAATGAGAAAGGATAGATCACCACCAATACCAAGGAAATAAATATGATTTAAAAACGTATTCCTAGGTATCTTATGCTTTTGGGTGCAATTGTAAATGGGATTGACTCCTTAATTTCATTTTTTTCAGTCTCACTGTTAGTGTATACAAATGACACTGATTTCTGGGCATTGATTTTGTATCCTGCCACGCTACCATGGCAGTGTGAGTTCTAGCTGTATGAGTTCTAGCAATCTTGGGGTGGAGGCTTTTGGGTTTTCTATGTAGCGTATCATATCATCGGCAAAGAAGGGGAGTTTGACTTCTTTGCCAATTTGAATGCCTTTAATGTCCTTTTGTTGTCTGATTGCTGAGGCTAGGACTTCTAGTACTATGTTGAATAGCAGTGGTGAGAGTGGACATCCCTGTCTTGTTCCTGATCTTAGGGGAAAGGCTCCCAGTGCTGCCCATTGAGAATTATAGTTGCTGTTTTTCATAGATGGCTTTTAAGATGTTGAGGAATGTTCCCTCTATCCCTATACTCTGAAGAGTTTTGATCAGGAATGGATGCTGTATTTTGTCAAATGCTTTCTCTGCATCTAATGAGAGGATCATATGGTTCTTGGTTTTTCTCTTGCTGATATGATGAATCACATTGATTGTTTTATGAGTGTTGAACCAGCCTTGTGTCCCAGGGATAAATCCTACTTGGTCATGGTGAATAATTTTCTTAATGTATTGTTGGATCCTATTGGCTAGTATCTTGTTGAGAAATTTGCATCCATGTTCATCAGGGATATTGGTCTGTAATTCTCCTTTTTGGTGGGGTCTTTGTCTGGTTTTGGAATTAAGGTGATGCTGGCCTCATAGAACGAATTTGGAAGTACTCCATCTCTTTCTATCTTTCCAAACAGCTTTAGTAGAATAGGTATGGTTTCTTCTTTAAACGTTTGATAGAATTCCCCTGGGAAGCCATCTGGCCCTGGACTTTTGTGTCTTGGGAGGTTTTTGATGATTGCTTCAATTTTCTCCCTGGTTATTGGCCTGTTCAGGTTTTCTATTTCTTCCTGTTCCAATTTTGGTAGTTTGTAGCTTTCCAGGAACGCATCCATTTCTTCTAGATTGCCTAATTTATTGGCATATAGCCGTTCATAATATGTTTTTAAAATCATTTGTATTTCCTTGGTGTTGGTAGTGATCTCTCCTTTCCCATTCATGATTTTATTAATTTGAGTCTTCTCTCTCTTCTTTTGAATAAGGCTGGCTAATACTGTATCTATCTTATTAATTCTTTCAAAGAACCAACTCCTGGTTTTGTTGATCTGTTCCACAGTTCTTCTGGTCTCGATTTCGTTGAGTTCTGCTCGAATCTTTAAGTCTCTTCTTCTGCTGGGTGTAGGATCTATTTGCTCTTTTTTCTCTAGCTCCTTTATGTGTAAGGTTAGCTTTTGCATCAATGTCCACAATAGCCAAACTGTGGAAGGAGCCTTGGTGTTCATCGAAAGATGAATGGATAAAGAAGATGTGGTTGATGTATACAATGGAGTATTACTCAGCCATTGAAAATGACAAATACCCACCATTTGCTTCAACATGGTTGGAACTGGAGGGTATTATGCTGAGTGAAGTAAGTCAATTGGAGAAGGACAAACATTATATGTTCTCAGTCTTTTGGGGAATATAAATAATAGTGAAAGGGAATATAAGGGAAGGGAGAAGTATGTGGGAAATATCAGAAAGGGTGACAGAACATAAAGACTCCTAACACTGGGAAATGAACTAGGGGTGGTGGAAGGGGAGGAGGGCGGGGGGTGGGGGTGAATGGGTCATAGGCACTGAGGGGGACACATGACGGGATGAGCACTGGGTGTTATTCTTATGTTGGCAAATTGAACACCAATAAAAAATAAATTTATTATAAAAAATAAATAAAAACTTATGAGCAGCTATATGCCAATAAATTAGGCAATCTGGAAGAAATTGACACATTTCTGGAAAACCACAAACTACCAAAACAGGAACAGGAAGAAATAGAAAACCTGAATAGGCCAATAATCAGGGAGGAAATTGAAGCAGTCATCAAACACCTCCCAAGACACAAAAGGCCAGGGCGAGATGGCTTCCCTGGGGAATTCTATCAAACATTTAAAGAAGAAACCATACCTATTCTACTAAAGCTGTTTGGAAAGATAGAAAGAGATGGAATACTTCCAAACTCATTCTTTGAGGCAAGCAACACCTTAATTCAAAAACCAGACAAAGACTCAACCAAAAAGGAGAATTACAGACCAATATCCCTGATGAACACAGATGCAAAAATCTCAACAAGATACTAGCCAGTAGGATCCAACAATACATTTAGAAGATTATTCACCATGAACAAGTGGGATTTATCCCCGGGATGCAAGGCTGCTTCAACACTCATAAAACAATATATGTGATGGATCATATCAGCAAGAGACAAAACAAGAACCATAGGATTCTCTCAAAAGATGCAGATAAAGCTTTTGACAAAATACAGCATCCATTCCTGATCAAAACTCTTGAGAGTGTAGGGATAGAGGGAACATTCCTCATCATCTTAAAAGCCATCTATGGAAAGCCCACAGCAAATATCATTCTCAATGGGGAAACAATGGGGGCCTTTCCCCTAAGATTAGGAACACGACAGGGATGTCCACTCTCACCAGTGCTATTCAACATAGTACTAGAAGTCGTATCTTCAGCAATCAGACCACGAAAAGAAATAAAGGGCATTCAAATTGGCAAAGAAGAAGTTAAACTCTCCCTCTTTGCAGATGACATGATACTGTAGAAGAACAAGAAAACCCTAAAGCCTCCACCCCAAGAATGCTAGAACTCATCCAGCAATGTGGCAGTGTGGCAGGATACAAAATCAATGCCCAGAAGTCAGTGGCATTTCTATACACTAACAATGAGACTGAAGAAAGAGAAAATAAGGAGTAAATCCCATTTACAATTGCACCAAAATGCAATTAAGTTAATTAATTGCAATTAATTAAATAAGATACCTAGGAATAAACCTAACCAAAGAAGTAAAGGATCTATATCCTAAAAACTACAGAACATTTCTGAAAGATATTGAGGAAGACACAAAGAGATGGAAAAATATTCCATGCTCATGGATTGGCAGAATTAATGTGAAAATGTCAATGCTACCCAGGGTGATTTACACATTTAATACAATCCCTATCAAAATACCATGGACTTTCTTCAGAGAGTTGGAACAAATCATCTTAGGATTTGTGTGGAATCAGATAGGACCCTGAATAGCCAGGGGAATATTAAACAAGAAAACCATATCTGGGGGCATCACAATGCCAGATTTCAGGTTGTAGTACAAAGCTGTGATCCTTAAGACTGTGTGGTACTGGCACAAAAACAGACACATAGATCAGTTTAACAGAATAGAGAATCCAGAAGTGGACCCTCAAGTTTATGGTCAACTAATATTCGACAAAGGAAAGAGTATCCACTGGAAAAAGCACAGTCTTTCAATAAATGGTGCTGGGAAAATTGGACATCCACATGCAGAAGAATGAAACTAGACCACTCCCTTTCACCACACACAAGGATAAACTCAAAATGGATGAAAGATCTCAATGTGAGACAAGATTCCATCAAAATCCTAGAGGAGAACAGAGGCAACACCCTTTTTTAACTTGGCCACAGCAACTTCTTGTAAGATACCTCCATGAAGGCAAGGGGAACAAAAGCAAAAATGAATTATTGGGGCTTCATCAAGATGAGAAGCTTCTGCACAGCAAAAAAAAAAAAAAAAAAAAAAAAAACAGTCAACAAAACTAAAAGCAACCTACAGAATGGGAGAAGATAGTTGCAAATGACCTATCAGATAAAGGCTAGTATCCAAGATCTATAAAGGACGTATTAAACTCAACATCAAAGAAACAAACAATCCAATCCTGAAATGGACAAATGACATGAACAGAAATTTCACAGAGGGAGATGTAGAAATGTCCAAGAATCACATGAGAAAATGCTCCACATCACTTGACATCAGGGAAATACAAATCAAAACCACAATGAGATACCATCTCACATCAGTGAGAATGGGGAAAATTAACAAGACAAGAAACCTCAAATGTTGGAAAGGATGTGGAGAAAGGGGAACCGTCTTGCACTGTTGGTGGGAATGTGAACTGGTGCTGCCACTCTGGAAAACTCTGTGTAGTTTCCTCAAAGAGTTAAAAAGAGATCTGCCCTATGACCCAGCAATTGCACTGCTGGGGATTTACCCCAAAGATACAGATGCAGTGAAGTGCCGGGACCTCTGCACCCAAATGTTTATAGCAGCAATGTCCACAATAGCCAAACTGTGGAAGGAGCCTTGGTGTCCATCGAAAGATGAATAGATAGACAAGATTTGGTCTATGTCTACAACAGAATATTACTCAGCAATTAGAAATGACAATACCCACTATTTGCTTCGACGTGGAAGGACCTGGATGGTAATATGCTGACTGAAATAAGTCAATTGGAAAAGGACAAGCATTATAAGGTCTCATTCATTTGGGGAATATAAAAATTAGTGAAAGGGAATAAAGGGAAAGGAGTGAAAATATCAGTGATGGTTCAAAACATGAATGACACCTAACTCTGCGAAATGAACAAGGGGTAGTGGAAGGGGATCTGGGTGGGGGTTGGAATGACTGGATGATGGGTAATGCAGGGGCCCCTTGGCGGGATGAGCACTGGGTGTCATGCTCTATTTTGGCAAATTGAACTCCAATAAAAAAATTAAAAGAACAAGAGGTCGTTAACCTACAAGAATAGATACATAAGGCTGGCATCAGACCTGTTCAAAGAGACTTGGCAGGCCAGAAACCTGCTAAGTTGGAAAAATACACAGCCAAGAATACTTCATACAGCAAGGCCTCCATTCAGAAGAGAAGGAAGATGAAGAGTTTGCAGGGCAAAGAGAAACTAAAGGAGTTCATGACCACTAAGCAAGCCCTGCAGGAAATTAGAGGGGACCCTTTGAGCAGAAAGAGAGACAAAAGGTAACAAAGACTAGAAAGGAACAGAGACAATCTACAGGAACAGGATCTTTACATGTAATAAAATGGCACTAAATTCATATCTTTGAATAATTACTCTGAATGTACATGGACACAATATTCCAAGCAAATACACAGGGCATCAGAATGGATAAAAAAATTAAGACTCATTTCCATGCTGTTTACAAGAGACTCATTTTAGACCCCAAGTCACCTCCAGATTGAAAGTGAAGGGGCAGAGAACAATCTATCATGCTCATGGATGTCAAAAGAAAGCTGCAGTAGCCATTCTTATACCAGAAAAACTAGATTTTTAAAGAAGGACTATAATAAGTGATGAAGAAGGGCACTATTTCTTAACATAAGGTTCTTTCTAAAAGGAAGTTCTGACAGTTGCAAATATTTATGCCCCTAACTTGGGAGCAGCCAAATAAATACATCAATCTAATAATTCATATTTAAAAATCCATTGAGAATAATACAATAATAGTAGAGGACTTTAACACCCTGTTCACAGCAATGGACAGATCACCTAAACAGATCAACAAGGAAACCAGGGTTTTGAATGTCACATTGCATCAGATGGACTTAGCAGATATATTCAGAGCATTTCATCCAACAGCAGCAGAATACACATTCTTTTTGAGTGCACATAGAAAATTCTCCAAAATAGATCACATTTTGGGTCACAAATCAGGACTCAACTGGTCCAAAGAGATTGAGATCATACAATACATAGTTTCAGACCATACTGCTATGAAACTTAAAGTCAACCACATGAAAAAGTCTGGAAAGACCACAATACATGGAAGTTGAGCAACATGCTACTAAATAATGAATGCTTAAAACAGGAAATCAAAGAAATTTTAGAAATGTATAGAAACAAATTAAAATGAAAATGCAACTGTCAAAAACTTTTGGGATGTATCTAGAGTGGTCCTAACAGGGAAGGATATAGTAATATGGACCTACTGCAAAAGTAAGGAAGATCTCTAGTAAGGAACATAACCTTACAGAAAAAGAAGTTAGAAAAAGAACAAAAAATTAAGCCTAAAGCCAGCAGGAGGAAGGAGATAATAAAGATTAGAGAAGAAATAAATGACATAGAAAATTAGAAAACAAAAGAACAGAACAATTAAATTAGGAGCTGGTTCTTTGAAAAAATTAATACTACTGATAAACCTCTAGCAATAGATATCAAAAAGAAAAGACAGGACCCAGAAAAATAAAATCACAAATAAGAACCAACACTGCAGAAACACAAATTATGAGGAATTGCATATCAACAAATTCAATAATTTAGAAGAAATGGATAAATTTGTAATAACATATAAACTACCAAAACTGAAATAGGAAGAAATAAAAAACCTGACCAGATGCATAACCAGGAAAGAAATTTAATCAGTAATCAGAAAACTCTCAGGCAGCCCAGGTGGCTCAGTGGTTTAGTGCTGCCTTCGGCCCAGGGTGTGATCATGGAGTCCTGGGATCAAGTCCCATGGTCAGGCTCCCGGCATGGAGCCGGCTTCTCCCTCTGCCTTTGTCTCTGCCTCTCTCTCTGTGTGCCTCTCATGAATAAATAAATAAAATCCTTAAAAAAAAGAAAACTCTCAAAACAGAATTCCAGGACCAGATGACTTCCCAGGCAAATTCTACCAAACATTCAAAGAAGAGTTAATAGCTATTCTTCTCAGCCTATTCCAAACACAGAAGAGGAAGGAAAACTTCCAAAATCAGGCTGATACATTTTGGATACCCATTACCCTGATACCTAAATGAAATAAAGACTATATATATATATATATATATATATATATATATATATATATATAGAGAGAGAGAGAGAGAGAGAGAGAGAGATACAGAGAAGTACAGAACAATATTCATGATGAACATGGATACAAAATTCTCAACAAAATCCTGGAAAATCCAATCCAACAATATATGAAGAAGGTCATTCACCACAATCAAGTGGGATTTATTCCTAGGCTGTAAAGGTGGTTCAATATCCACAAATCAATCAATGTGATACACCACACTAGTAAAAGAAAGCATGAGAAACATGATCTTTTCAATAGATGTAGAAAAGGCATTTGACAAAGTACAACATCTATTCATGAAAACCCCTCAACAAAGTAGGATTAGAGGGAAGATAGTTCAACATAATAAAGACCACATATGAAAAACTTACCACTAATACTAAAGGGGGAAAAAACTGAGAGCTTTTCCTCTACATTAGGACCAAAATAGGGATGTCTACTCTCGCCATTCTTATTTAATATAGTACTAGAAGTACATAGCATAGTACATAGCAATCAGACAACAAAACGAAATAAAAGACATCGAAATCAGCAAACAAGAAGTAAAACTTTCACTATTTGCAGAAGACCTGATACTATATATAGGAAACATGAAGGAATACACCAAAAAATTTCTAGAAATAATAAGAGAATTTAGCAAATTTATAGGATAAAAAATCAATGTACACAAATCTGTTGCATTTCTACAAATCAATAATGAGGCATCAGAAAGAGAAATTCTAAAAACCACTTGATTTATGTACCAAAACCAATATGATAACTAGAAATAAACCTAGTCGAAGAGGTAAAGGGTCTGCACTCTGAAAAATATAAAACACTGATGAAAGAAATACAGAATGACACAAAGAAATAGAAAAACACTGCATATTCATGTAGTGGAAGAACAAATATTGTTAAAATATCTATACTAGGAAGAGGGGCAGGATGGCGGAAGAAGAGGGTCTCCAAATCACCTGTCCCACCAAATTACCTAGATAACAGTCAAATCATCCGGAAAATCTGTGAATTCGGCCTGAGATTTAAAGAGAGAACAGCTGGAATGCTACAGTGAGAAGAGTTCGCACTTCTATCAAGGTAGGAAGACGAGGAAAAAAGAATTAAAGAAACAAAAGGCATCCAAGGGGGAGAAGCCCCGCCAAGGACCTGGGCTGAGGCTGGGGCGAGTGTCCCCAGGATAGGAAAGCCCCGTCCCAGAGAAGCAGGAGCTTCACCAATCTTCCCGGGCGGAAAGGCACTCGCAGGGAGTTGGAGCAGGACCCCAGGAGGGGCGGGGATGCCCCCAGGCTGCCTGGGACACTAACAGACACCTGCGACCAGGAGAGAGCACACCGAACTCCCTAAAGGGCTGCAGCGCCTGCACGCATTGACCGGGGAGCAGCTCGGAGGGGCTCGGGAGGCAGCTCCATGGAGAGGCGGCTGCCGGGCCGGGAGCCGAATCCAACAGCGCAGGCCCCGGAAGCACTGGGCGCCGGGACACAATCCAGGATCCGGCCTCCCCCCGGGACAGGCAGAGGCCAGGAGGGCCCAGGACAGCAAAGACCCTCCTGCCCCGAGCTGAGCAGATCAGCGGCCCCGCCCCCGGAGCCTCCAGGCGCTGCAGACAGAGAGCTCCATAGTTACTGCGGGAGCTGACTCCAGGGCTCCAGAGCTGGCCGCCGCCACTGTGGTTGTTCCTCCTGGGGCCTCATGGGGTAAACAACCCCCACTGAGCCCTGCACGAGGCAGGGGGCAGACCAGCTCCCCCAAGTGCTAACACCTGAAAATCAGCACAACAGGCCCCTCCCCCAGAAGACCAACTAGACGGACAAGTTCCAGGTGAAGGCAAGGGACTTAAAGTATACAGAATCAGAAGATACTCCCCCATGTCTTTTTTTTTTCTTTCTTTCTTTCTTTCTTTCTTTCTTTCTTTCTTTCTTTCTTTCTTTCTTTCTTTTTTTAGCTTTTTGATTTGTTTGCTTCACCCACTCATTTTTTCCTTTCTTTCTTTTTCTTTCTCTTTTTCTTCTCTTTTTTCTTTTTCTCTTCCTTTTTTCTTCTTTCTTTTTCTCTTTTCTTTCATTCTTTCTCTCCTCTCTTTTTCTCCTTTTCCCAATACAACTTGTTTTTGGCCACTCTACACTGAGCAAAATGACTAAAAGGAAAACCTTACCTCAAAAGAAAGAATCAGAAACAGTCCTCTCTCCCACAGAGTTACAAAATCTGGATTACAATTCAATGTCAGAGAGCCAATTCAGAAGCACTATTATACAGCTACTGGTGGCTCTAGAAAAAAGCATAAAGGACTCAAGAGACTTCATGACTGCAGAATTTAGATCTAATCAGGCAGAAATTAAAAATCAATTGAATGAGATGCAATCCAAACTAGAAGTCCTAACGATGAGGGTTAACGAGATGGAAGAACGAGTGAGTGACATAGAAGACAAGTTGATGGCAAAGAGGGAAACTGAGGAAAAAAAGAGACAAACAATTAAAAGACCATGAAGATAGATTAAGGGAAATAAACGATAGCCTGAGGAATAAAACCCTACGTTTAATTGGGGTTCCCGAGGGCGCCGAAAGGGCCACAGGGCCAAAATATGTATTTGAATAAATCCTAGCTGAAAACTTTCCTAATCAGGGAAGGGAAACAGGCATTCAGATCCAGGAAATAGAGAGATCCCCCCCTAAAATCAATAAAAACCATTCAACACCTCTACATTTAATAGTGAAACTTGCAAATTCCAAAGATAAAGAGAAGATCCTTAAAACAGCAAGAGACAAGGAATCCCTAACTTTTATGGGGAGGAGTATTAGGGTAACATCAGACCTCTCCACAGAGATCTGGCAGGCCAGAAACGGCTGGCAGGAAATATTCAGGGTCCTAAATGAGAAGAACATGTAACCACGAATACTTTATCCAGCAAGGTTCTCATTCAAAATGGAAGGAGAGATAAAGAGCTTCCAAGACAGGCAGGAACTGAAAGAATATGTGGCCTCCAAACCAGTTCTGCAAGAAATTTTAAGGGGGACTCTTACAATTCCCCTTTAAGAAGAAGTCCAGTGGAACAATCCACAAAAACAAGGACTGAATAGATATCATAATGACACTAAACTTATATCTTTCAATAGTAACTCTGAACGTGAACGGGCTTAATGACCCCATCAAAAGGCGCAGGGTTTCAGACTGGATAAAAAAGCAGGACACATCTATTTTCTGTCTACAAGAGACTCATTTTAGACAGAAGGACACCTACAGCCCGCAAATAAAAGGTTGGAGAACCATTTACCACTCAAATGGTCCTCAAAAGAAAGCAGGGGTAGCCATCCCTATATCAGATAAATTAAAATTTACCCCGAGGACTCTAGTGAGAGATGAAGATGGACACTATATCATACTTAAAGGATCTATCCAACAAGAGGACTTAACAATCCTCAATATATATGCCCGAATGTGGGAGCTGCCAAATATATCAATCAATAAATAACCAAAGGGAAGAAATACATAGATAATAATACACCTATACTTGTTGACTTCAATCTAGCGCTTTCTATACTCAACAGGTCTTCTAAACACAACATCTCCAAAGAAACGAGAGCTTTAAATGATACACTGGACCAGATGGATTTCACAGATATCCACAGAACTTTACATCCAAACTCAACTGAATACACATTCTTCTCAAGTGCACATGGAACTTTCTCCAGAATAGACCACATACTGGGTCACAAATCGGGTCTGAACCGATACCGAAAGATTGGGATCATCCCCTGCATATTCTCAGACCATAATGCCTTGAAATTAGAACTAAATCACAACAAGAAGTTTGGAAGGACCTCAAACACGTGGAGGTTAAGGACCATCCTGCTAAAAGATGAAAGGGTCAACCACGAAATTAAGGAAGAATTAAAAAGATTCAAGGAAACTAATCAGAATGAAGAAGAAACCATTCAAAATCTTTGGGATGCAGCAAAAGCAGTGCTAAGGGGGAAATACATCGCAATACAAGCATCCATTCAAAAACTGGAAAGAAGTAAAATACAAAAGCTAACTTTACACATAAAGGAGCTAGAGAAAAACAGCAAATAGATCCTACACCCAGCAGAAGAAGAGACTTAATAAATATTCGAGCAGAACTCAATGAAATCGAGACCAGAAGAACTGTGGAACAGATCAACAAAACCAGGAGTTGGTTCTTTGAAAGAATTAATAAGATAGATACACTATTAGCCAGCCTTATTCAAAAGAAGAGAGAGAAGACTCAAATTAATAAAATCATGAATGGGAAAGGAGAGATCACTACCAACACCAAGGAAATACAAACGATTTTAAAAACATATTATGAACAGCTATACGCCAATAAATTAGGCAATCTAGAAGAAATGGATGCATTCCTGGAAAGCCACAAACTACCAAAACTGGAGCAGGAAGCAATAGAAAACCTGAACAGGCCCATAAACAGGGAGGAAATTGAAGCAGTCATCAAAAACCACCCAAGACACAAACGTCCAGGGCCAGATGGCTTCCCAGGGGAATTCTATTAAACGTTTAAAGAAGAAACCATACCTATTCTACTAAAGCTGTTTGGAAAGATAGAAAGAGATGGAGTACTTCCAAATTCATTCGATGAGGCCAGCATCACCTTAATTCCAAAATCAAAGACTCCACCAAAAAGGAGAATTACAGACCAATATCCCTGGTGAACACGGATGCAAAAATTCTCAACAAGACACTAGCCAATAGGATCCAACAGTGCATTAAGAAAATTATTCACCAAGACCAAGTAGGATTTATCCCCAGGACACAAGGCTGGTACAACACTCGTAAAACAATCAATGTGATTCATCATATCAGCAAGAGGAAAACCAAGAACCATATTATCCTCTCATTCATTGCAGAGAAAGCATTTGACAAAATACAGCATCCATTCCTGATCAAAACTCTTCAGAGTGTAGGGATAGAGGGAACATTCCTCAACATCTTAAAAGCCATCTACGAAAAGCCCACAGCAAATATCATTCTCAGTGAGGAAGCACTGGGAGCCTTTCCCCTAAGATCAGGAACAAGACAGGGATGTCCACTCTCACCACTGCTATTCAACATAGTACTGGAAGTCCTAGCCTCAGCAATCAGAAAACAAAAAGACATTAAAGGCATTCAAATAGGCAAAGAAGTAGTCAAACTCTCCCTCTTGGCCGATGACATGATACTCTACATAGAAAACCCAAAGGCCTCCACCGCAAGATTGCTAGAACTCATACAGCAATTTGGTAGAATGGCAGGCGACAAAATCAATGCCCAGAAATCAGTGGCATTTCTATACACTGAGACTGAAGAAAGAGAAATTAAGGAGTCAATCCCATTGACAATTGCACCCAAAAGCATAACATACCTAGGAATAAACCTAACCAAAGAGGTAAAAGATCTATACCCTAAAAACTGTGGAACACTTCTGAAAGAAATTGAGGAAGACACAAAGAGATGGAAAAATATTCCATGCTCATGGATTGGCAGAATTAATATTGTGAAAATGTCAATGTTACCCAGGGCAATTTACACGTTTAATGCAATCCCTATCAAAATACCATGGACTTTCTTCAGAGAGTTAGAACAAATTATCTTAAGATTCGTGTGGAATCGGAAAAGACCCCAAATAGCCAGGGTAATTTTAAAAAAGAAAACCATATCTGGGGGCGTCACAATGCCATATTTCGTGTTGTACTACAAAGCTGTGGTCATCAAGACAGTGTGGTACTGGCACAAAAACAGACACATAGATCAATGGAACAGAATAGAGAACCCAGAAGTGGACCCTGAACTTTATGGTCAACTAATATTCCATTAAGGGTGGAAAGACTATCCATTGGAAGAAAGACAGTCTCTTCAATAAATGGTGCTGGGAAAATTGGACATCCACATGCAGAAGAATGAAACTAGACCACTCTCTTTCACCATACACAAAGATAAACTCAAAATGGATGAAAGATCTAAATGTAAGACAAGAGTCCATCAAAATGCTAGAGGAGAACAGAGGCAACACCCTTTTTGAACTCAGCCACAGTAACTTCTTGCAAGATACATCCATGAAGGCAAAAGAAACAAAAGCAAAAATGAACTATTGGGATTTCATCAAGATAAGAAGCCTTTGCACCGCAAAGGATACAGTCAACAAAACTGAAAGACAACCTACAGAATGGGAGAAGATATTTGCAAATGACGTATCAGATAAAGGGCTAGTTTCCAAGATCTATAAAGAACTTATTAAACTCAACACAAAAGAAACAAACAATCCAATCAAGAACCGGGCAAAAGACATGAAGAGAAATCTCACAGAGGAAGACATAGACATAGCCAACCTGCACATGAGATAATGCTCTGCATCACTTGCCATCAGGGAAATACAAATGAAAACCACAATGAGATACCACCTCACACCAGTGAGAATGGGGAAAATTAACAAGGCAGGAAACCACAAATGTTGGAGAGGATGCGGAGAAAAGGGAACCCTCTCACACTGTTGGTGGGAATGTGAAATGGTGCAGCCACTCTGGAAAACTGCGTGGAGGTTTCTCATGGAGTTAAAAATAGACCTTCACTATGACCCAGCAATTGCACTGTTGGGGATTTACCCCAAAGATACAGATGCAATGAAACACCGGGACACCTGCACCCCGATGTTTCTAGCAGCAATGTCCATAATAGCCAAACTGTGAAGGAGCCTCGGTGTCCATCGAGAGATGAATGGATAAAGAAGATGTGGTTTATGTATACAATGGAATATTACTCAGCCATTAGAAATGACAAATACCCACCATTTGCTTCAACGTGGATGGCACTGGAGGGTATTATGCTGAGTGAAGTAAGTTAATCAGAGAAGGACAAACATTATATGTTCTCATTCATTTGGGGAATATAAATAATAGTTAAAGGGAATATAAGGGAAGGGAGAAGAAATGTGTGGGAAATATCAGAAAGGGAGACAGAACATAAAGACTCCTAACTCTGGGAAACGAACTAGGGGTGGTGGATGGGGAGGTGGGCGGGGGGTGGGGGTGAATGGGTGATTGGCACTGAGGGGGGCACTTGACAGGATGAGCACTGGGTGTTATTCTGTATGTTTGCAAATTGTACACCAATAAAAAATAAATTTATTATAAAAAATATCTATAGTACCCAAAGCAATCCATATATTTAATAGAATCCCTATCAAAATAACAACAGCGGGGAGGCAGGGCAAGCTGGTGGAGTAGTGTCCTCAACTCACCTGTCCCCACCAACTTACCTGGATGACTTTCAAATCATCCTGAACACCTATGTATTCGACCTGAGATTTAAAGAGAGAATAGCGGGAAGCTATGGAGAGAAGGGTTTTTGCCTCTAGCATGGTAGGAAGGAAGAAAAAAATAAAAAAGAATCAAGTGGGGGAGGGTCCCCATGAGGAGCCGGGCTAAAGCACGGTGTTGAAAGCCTGTGGAACAGGAAAGCCCAGCCCGGAAGAAGGGGGAACTTTAAAAATTCTCACTGCATTCTTTCCCGACAGGAAAGTGCTTAGCAGGGAAATTGGGCAGAATCAGGAGGGGCAGCGAAGCCTCTGGTTTCCCGGAGTCACTAATAGAGGAAGTGCACCTAGGGGAAAGTGCACCACATACTGCGGGCCAATCTCAGTAAAGGGCTGGAGTGCACAGCCAGTGGGGCATCTGGGAAAAGCCAGTTGGTCAGGTGGGGGCTCTGGACAGAGGTGGCTGAGCGCCATGGGAGAGGTGGCTCAAGAGTGCCGGTCTAGCCCACAGGCATTGGATCCCACGGTGCCTGAGTGGACACAGCCAGCAATCCTGTGGTCCACCGGGGAAAGGCAGAGGTGGTGAGGGCACAGGACATCGAGGCCTCTCCTGCCACAGGGCACCCTGAGCTGTGCAGGTCAGCACTCCCTGCTGCCCTTAGGTCCCTAGCACCCTAGGTCAGTGTGGCCTGGGAGCTGCAGGTAGTTGCCTGGGGGAGCTGACTCCAGAGCTGGAGACCTGGCCGCCACCAGTTTTGCTGTTCCTCCTGGTGTAACCCTGTGCCTGGGGAGGGGGTGGCCAGAGGACAGAGGCCTCACGGGGTACACAGCTCCCACTGAGCTCAGCACCTGATGGATGGTGGGGTACCCAGGTATACACCCGAGACTCAGTGCAGCAGGCCCCACCCACAGAAGACCAGCTGGAAAGACAGGGGAAGAGCAAGTTCTGGACCAAGCAGTGCCGGAAAGCTTCAGGGGAAGTGGAGGGGAAAATGGTATATAGAATGAGAGGATCCTTTTTTATTCTTTTTTTCCATTAAAACTAATTTTAATATCAGACTAAAAATTTCCAGACTGTGGAAATTTTTAGATTTCTCAATTCCCATCAATGTATTCAATTTAATTTGGGGAGATATACGAGACACAGGTTTTTTTTTTTTTTTTCTGTCTCATGTTGTTTTGCAATGGTGAAAGTTAATATCTTCTGAAATGTGACTAGCATGCACCCAAAACCAAGTGGAATACTGTGCTGGATCATTCTGTGAGATTATATTCTCCCTTCCTACCCCTTATGCCCCCCTCTTTTATCTTGTTTATGTCATTGGTGGTCAGTGGTGTGGTTTTCTATAAGCACTGCTGATTTATATAAATTTGGGATTGGGCATCTTCTAACATACAGAACAAAATACACTCAGAACCAAGAAGACCCTTTATGACCCTCACATACACTATAATTTCTCTCCACTGCCATTTCCTTACCACCACCATCCCCCACCTTTTTCCTCTTTTCTTTCTTTTTTATTCATTCTCTTTTTTATTCTTTGTTTTTGGGTTTTTGGCTTTTTATTTTTAATACTTTTTTTTAAAAATTGTTTTTCACTTTAGTGATCCTTTTGTTTTATTTTGTTTTGACTTCTTTTTCTTTTATTTTCTGGTCTCTGACCCTTCAGAATCATCTAAGGTGAATTTTACTTAGGTCGTGGTTGCTATTTTGACTCAGCCTACTCATACAGCCACTCTGCACTGAGAAAAATGACTAGAAGGAAGAACTCACCACAAAAGAAAGAACCAGAAACTTTACTCTCTGCCAAAGAGATACAGAACTTGGATTTCAATATGACTTCAGAGAGTCATTCAGAAACACAATTGTAAAGCTACTGTGGCTCTGGAAAAAAGCATAAAGGACTGTAGAGACTGTTACTGAAGAATTGAGATCTGATCAGGCTGAAGTTAAAAATAGGTTAAATGAGATGCAATCCAAAATTAATGTTTTAACTACTAGGGTTAATGAGGTGGAAGAGAGAGTGGGTGACATAGAAGATAAATTGATGATACGGAAGGAAGCTGAGGAAAAAAGAGGAATACAATTAAGAGACCAGGAGGAAAGGCTTCAGGAAATAAATGATAGCTTGAGAAGGAAAAATAATTGGAGTGCCAGAAGACATTGAATAAGAGAGAGAGAGAGAGAGAGAGAGAGAGAGAATGAGAACCACAAAGTATATATGAACCAAGCATAGCTGATAACTTCCCTAATCTGGTGGAGGTAACAGGCATGCAGATCCAAGAGAAATAGAAGACCTCCAAAAAAATAAATTGAAACTGTTCAACACCTTGACATTTAATACTTAAACTTTAAAATTCCAAAGGTAAAGACAAAATCCTTAAATAGTGAGAGACAAGAGCTTTGTAACTTATATGGGGAGAAATATTAGATTAACATCAGACCTCTCCACAGAGACCTGGCAGGCTAGAAAATTCTGGCAGGATATATTCAGGGTACTATATGAGAAGAACATGCAGCCAAGAATACTTTATCCAGCAAAGCTCTCATACAGAATAGAAGGAGAGATAAAGAGCTTCCAGGACAGGCAGAAAGTGAAAGAATATGTGACTACCAAACTGGCTCTGAAAGAAATATTAAAGGGGACCCTGTAAAAGAAAGAGGGAGCCAAAAGAAACCATCTGCAAATAATGGGACTGGATAGGTAATAATACAATGGGACTAAATTCATATCTTTCAATAGTTACCCTGAATGAGAATGGGAAAAAAGAAATCTCATCAAAAGATGCATGGAATTGGACTGGATAAAAAACAAGAGCCATCTATTTGCTGTCTACAAGAGATTCATTTTAGACCTAAGGACACCACCACCCTGAAAATAAAATGGTGGAGAAATATTTATAATTCAAATCGTCCTCAAAAGCAAGCTAGGATTAGCAATCCTCATATCAGATAAATTAGAGTTTATAACAAATACTTTACTAAGAGATGAAGAGGGACACTATATCATATATAAATGGTTTATCCAACAAGAAGACCTAACAATCATGAATATTTATGCCCCTAGTGTGGGACCTGCCAAGAATATCAATTAGTAACCAAAATAAAGAGATACTTAGATAATAATGCACTAATTGTAGGAGACTTCAGTGCAGCATTTTCAGAAAGTGACAGATCTTCTAAGCACAACATCACTAAAGAAACAAGGCCTTAAGTGATACATTGGACCAAATAGATTTCACAGATATATATAGAACAATCCATCCCAATGGAACTGAATACACATTCTTCTCAAGTGCATATGGAACTTTCTCCAGAATAGACCACATCCTGGGTCACAAATCAGGTCTCAACTGATACCAAATGATTAGGATTGTCCCCTGCATATTTTCAGACCACAATACTTTGAAACTAGAACTCAATCACAAGAAGAAATTTGGAAGAAACTCAAACACGTGGAGGTTAAAGAGCATCCTACTAAAAGATGAATGGGTCAACTAGGAAATTAGACGAATTAAAATATTAATGGAATCTAATAAAAAAAAGATACAACCATTCAAAATCTTTGAGATACAGCAAAAGAGGCACTAAGAGGGAAATATATTGCAATACAAGCCTCCCTCAAAAAATTGGAAAAAACTCAAATATACAAGTTAATGTCACATCTGAAGGAACTGGAGAAAGAATAGGAAGTAAGACCTACACCAAAAAAGAGAAGAAAAATAGATTCCAGCAGAAATCAATGAAGTAGAGACCAAAAGAAGTGTAGAGCAGAACAACTAAACCAGGAATTGGTTCTTTGAAAGAATTAATAGGATAGATAAACCTTATCCAGACTTACTTAAAAGAAAAAAGACTCAATTTAATAAAATCGTGAATGAAAGGGTAGAGATACCAAGGAAATACAAACGATTTTAAAAGTGTATTATGAGCAGCTATATGCCAACAAATTAGTCAATCTAGAAGAAATGGACACATTTCTGGAAAACCACAAATCACCAAAATTGTAAAAGGAAGCAATAAAAAACTTGAACAGGCCAATTACCAGGGAGAAAATTGACGCAGTCATCAAAAACCTCCCACGACACAAAAGTCCAGAGCCAGATGGCTTCTCAGGGGAATGCTATAAAATATTTAAAGAAATAATACCTATTCTACTAACATTGTTTTGAAAGATAGAAAGGGACAGAATACTTCCAAACTCATTTTATGAGGCAGCATTACCTTGATTCCAACACCAGACAAAAAGGAGAATTGTAGACCAATATCCCTGAAGAACGCAGGTGTATAAAGTCTCACCAGGATACTAGCCAATAGGATCCAATAGTACATTAAGAAAATTATTCACCACAACCAAGTGACATTTATCTCTGGGATGCAAGGTTGGCTCAACACTCATAAAACAATCAACGTAATAGATCATATCAACAAGAGAGAAAACAAGAACCATAGGATCCTCTCAAAAGATGCAGAGAAAGCATTTGACAAAATACAGCATCCATTCCTGATCAAAACTCTTCAGAGTGTAGGGATAGAGGGAACATTCCTCAGCATCTTAAAAGCCATCTATGAAAAGCCCACAGAAAATATAATTCTCAATGGGGTCAAACTGAGAGCCTTTCCCCTAAGATCAGAAACATGACAGGGGTGTCCACTCTCGCCACTGCCATTCAACATAGTACTAGAAGTCCTAGCCTCAGCAATCAGGCAACACAAAGAAATAAAAGACATTCAAATTGGCAAAAAAGAAGTCAAACTCTCCCTCTTTGCAGATGACATGATACTGTACATAGAAAACCCAAAAGACTCCACCCCAAGATCGCTAGAACTTATACAACAATTCGGCAATGTGGCAGGATACAAAATCAATGCCCAGAAATCAGTGGCATTTCTATACACTAACAATGAGACTGAAGAGAAATTAAGGAATCAATCCCATTTACAATTGCACCCAAAATAATAAGATACCTAGGAATAAACCTGCCTAAAGAGGTAAAGGATGTATATGCTAAAAACTACAGAACAATTCTGAAAGCAATTGAGGAAGAGACAAAGAGATGGAAAGATATTCCATGCCCATGGATTGGAAGAATTAATATTGTGAAAATGTCAATGTTACCCAGGGCAATGTACACGTTCAATGCAACCCCTATCAAAATACTACGGACTTTCTTCAGAAAGTTGGAACAAATTATTTTAAGATTTGTGTGGAATCAGAAAAGAACCCAAATAGCCAGGGGAATATTGAAAACCAATGCTGGGGGCATCACAATGCTGGATTTCACGCTGTACTACAAAGCTGTGATCATCAAGACAGTATGGTACTGGCACTAAAACAGACACATAGATCAATAGAACAGAATAGAGAACCCAGGAATGAACCCTGAACTCTATGATCAAATAATATTAAGCAAAGCAGGAAAGACTATCCACTGAAAAGTTACTGTCTTTTCAATACATGGTGTGGGGAAAATTGGACAGCCACGTGGAAACTAATGAAACTGGACCATTCCCTTATGCCAGACACAAAGATAAACTAAAAATGGATGAAAGATCTAACTGTGAGACAAGAATCTATCAAAATCCTAGAGGCAACACCCTTTTTGAACTTGGCCACAGCAACTTCTTGCAAAAGACATCTATGAAGGCAAGGGAAACAAAAGCAAAAATGAACTATTGGGACTTATTCAGGATAAAAGGTTCTGCACAGCAAAGGAACAGTCAACAAAACTAAAAGACAACCTACAGAATGGGAGAAGATATTTACAAATGACATATCAGATTAAGGGCTAGTATCCAAGATCTATAAATAACTTATCAAACTCAACACCCAAAAAACAAACAATCCAATCATGAAATGGGCAGAAGACATGAACAGAAGTTTCTCCAAGAAGATCTACACATGGCCAACAAGCATATGAGAAAATGCTCTGCATCACTTGCCATAAGGGAAATACTAATCAAAACCACAGTGAGATCCCACCTCACCCCAGTGAGAATGGCAAAAGTTAACAAGACAGGAAACAACAAATGTTGGAGAGGATGTGGAGAAAGGGAAACCCTTTTGCACTGTTGGTGGGAATGGGAACTGATATAGCCACTCTGGAAAACAGTGTGGAGGTTCCTCAAAGAGTTAAAAAATAGAGCTACCCTATGACCCAGCAATTACACTACTGGGTATTTACCCCAAAGATACAGATGCATTGAAACGCCAGAACACCTGCCCCCCAATGTTTATAGCAACAATGTCCACAATAGCCAAACTGTGGAAGGAGCCTCAATGCCCTTCTACAGATAAATGGATAGAGAAGATGTGGTTTATACATACACTGGAATTTTACTCAGCCATCAGAAAGGATGAACACCCACCATTTGCTTCGACATGGTTGGAACTGGAGGGTATTATGCTATATGAAGGAAGTCAATTGGAGAAAGGCAATCATCATATGGTTTCACTCCTATGGGTAATATGAGAAATAGTGAAAGGGATTATAAAGGAAACAAGGAAAACTGAATAGGAATAATTAATGAGGGAGACAAATCATGGGAGATTCCTAACTCTGGGAAACAAATAAAGGGTTGCAGAAGGTGAGGTGGGTGGGCATTGGGTAACTGGTGATAGGAACTGAGGTGGGCACTTGGTATAATGAGCACTGTTATATGTTTGGCAAATTGAATTCAAATTTAAAAATGTAAAAAAAGAAAAAGAATCAATACCTATACTTCTGAAACTTATGAAAAGTAGAAATGTATGGGAAGCTTCCAAACTCATTCTATAAGACCAGCATCATCTTGATCCCAAAACTAAACAAAGGGCTCACTAAAAATGAGAATTACAGGCCAATAACCCTGATGAACATGGTTGCAAAAATTCTCATCAAGACACTAGCTAACTGGATCAAATGGCATAATAAAAGAATTATTCACCTCAACTAAGTAGAATTTATCCCTGGGCTGCATTGGGGGTTCAACATCCACATATCAACCAATGTGATAAACCACGTTAATGAAAGGATAATAGTGACATAACCCTCTCAATAAGATGCAGAAAAAGCACTTGACAAACTACAGCATAATTTCTTGTTAAAACTCTCTATAAAATAGGGATAGAGGACACATAACCTAACATCATAAAGGGTATATATGAAAGAACTTCAGCTAATATCATCCTGTATGGGGAAAACAGAGAGCTTTCCCCCTAAAATCGGGAACATGCCTGGGATGTCACTGTCACCACTGTTGTTCAACATAATACTGGAAGTCCTAGCCTCAACAATCAGACAACAAAAAAGAAATAAAAGACATCCAAATTGGCCAAGAAGCAGCCAAATTTTCACTATTCACAGATGGCATCATACTTACTCTATGAAGAAAACCCAAAAGACTCCACCAAAAAAATTGCTAGAACTGGTACAGTAATTCAGTAATGTGGCATGATATAAATCAATGTACAGAAATCTGTTGCATTTCTATATGCCAACAATGAAGCACAGAAAGGGGAATAAAGCAATTGATGCCATTTAAAGTGTACTAAAAAGTATAACATACCTAGGAATTACACTTAACCAAAGAGATAAAATATCTGTACTCTGAACACTATGGAACACTATGAATGAAATTGAGGAAGACATAAAGAAATGGAAAAACATTCCATGCTATGGATTGGAAGAACAAATATTGTTAAAATGTCTCTGCTACCCAAAGCAATCTACACCTTCCATGTAATCCTGATCAAATTACCACCAGTATTTTTCACAGAGCAAGAACAGTCATAAAATTTGTATGGAATCAAATAACCAAAGGAATGTAGAAAAAGAAAACCAAAGCTGGAGGTATCACAATTCTAGACTTCAAGCTCTATTACAAAGCTGTGATCATCAAGTGAGTGTGTTATTGGCATAAAAACAGACACATAGATCAATGTAACGGAACAGAGAACCAAGAAATTGACCCTCAAATTTATGGTCGACTAATCCTTGACAAACCAGGAAAGAAAATGCACTGGAAAAAAAGACAGTCTCTTCAATAAACGGTGTTGGGAAAATTGGACAGCCACATGCATAAGAATGAAACTGGACCAATTTCTTATACCATACACAAAGATAAATTTACACTCAAAATGGATGAAAGACCTAAATGTGATTCCATCAAATCCTACAAAAAAACACAGGCAGCATCTTCTTTGACCTCAGCTGCAAGAACTTCTTCCTAGACATGTCTCCAGAGGCAATGAAAACAAAAACAAAAACTATTGGGGCTGCATCAGGATGAAAAGCTTCTGCACAGCAAGGGAAATAATCAACCAAACTAAAAGGCAACCTACAGAATGGAAGAAGATATTTATAAATGATATATCTGATAAAGGTATATTATCCAAAATCTATTAAGAACTTATCAACTCAAAGCCAAAAAACCCCCAAAAATCCAGTCAAGAAATGGGCAAATGACATGAACAGACATTTCTCCGAAGAAGACATACAAATGGCCAACAGACATGAAATAGTGCTCAACATCACTCATCATTAGAGAAATAAAAATCAAAACCACAATGAAATACTACCTCAAACCATTCAGGATGGATAAATTTAGCAACCTGGGAAATAGATGGGGAAAGGATGCAGAGAAAGTGGAACCCTTTAAAGTTTTGATAGGAATCCACACTGGTGCAGGAATTCTGGAAAATAGAGGATGCAGAGGTTGTGAAGACGCAGAGAAAGGGGAACCCTCTTGCACTGTTGGCAGAAATGCAAACTGGTGTAGCCACTCTGGAAAAGAGTATGAATTTTCTCAAAAAGTTAAAAATAGAACTACCCTGTGACCCAGCAATTGCACTACTCAGTATTTACCCAAAAGAAAAAAATACAGGCTCAAATGGTTACATGAATTCTGGTGTTTTTAGCAGTATTTTCAGCAATAGCTAAAATCAGAGAGCATCCAAATGTCTATCAACTCATGAATGGATAAAGAAGTGGTATATACATGCAATAGAATACTACTCAGCCATCAAAAAGAATGAATTTTTGCCATTTGCAATGAGTTAGATAAAGCTGGAGTGTATTATGCTAAGTGAATTAAGTCAGAGAAAGACAAGTAACATGATCTCTCTCATATGTGGAATATAAAAAAAACAGATGTACATATGGGAAAGGGGAAAAGAAAAAAGGGAATGAGGGAACAAGACATAAGTGTCTCTTAATGTTCTAGAATAAACAGAGGGTTAATGGATGGGGGTAGTTGGGAATTGGGCTAGATGAGCGATAGCTATTAAAGGGGACACTTGTTGTGATGAGCACTGGGTGTTGCATGTAGATAGTGAATCCCTGAATTCTACTCCAGAAACCAATATTGCAGTGTATGTTAACTAACAATTTTTTGAAGAAAAGAAAGAAATAGACTCTTAATTATAGATAACAAACCGATGTTTACCAGAGGGGAAGAACTGGGGAGGATGGGTTAAATAAGTGATGGGAATTAAGGATTGCAGTTGTTGTGATGAGCACAGGGTGGCATATGGAAGTGTTGAATCACTATATTGTACACCTGAAAATAATATAACACTGTATGTCAACTGACTGAAATTAAAATAAAAACTTTTAAAAAATGAAAAGAAAGATGATCTCTAGTAATGTGGGAAATGTACAAAAGTCTCAGTTTTTAAGTATTTGAAAATTGTAAAGTTGTAATTTTGAATTCTGGCTAATCTATCTGTTAGATGTGCTTTAAAAGTTTACTTGTGAGCCCCCACTTTCCTTGTCAGCTAATCCTAGTTTCTGCATACTTATCATATTTTCAATAATTTTTTCCTTTTCTGAGAAAGCCTTATACATCTGTTTCCTGTCACTTTGTCCTGTGTGGATGCTTTTACAATCTTGGTCATTTTATTTCTACCAGAATTTTTTCTAAAGTCATTTATTAATCTTTGTTAAGAATTTCAGCTACACGGGTGCCATGGTGGCTCAGCACTTGAGCATTTGTCTTTGGCTCATGCCGTGATCCTGGGTCCAGGATTGAGTCCCACATCAGGCTCCTTGTGGGAAGCCTGCCTCTCCCTCTGCTTATGTCTCTGCCTCTCTCTGTGTGTCTTTAATGAATAATAAAATCTTAAAAGAAAAAAAGAATTTCATCTACTCATCACTTTGCACAACCAATTTTATGTTGTGTTTGGTTTTTCTTGAGGGAACATATAACTGAAGAATAGAAGAAAAACTGATGTCCAGAGAGCAAAAATGAAGGAGATGTACATAGATAAGGGCCATAGCCAAGGGGAATAAGGTAGAGGAGAATTTAAATGATTGATTTGGTTTCTGGTCACTTCCTACTCTGGATTTAGGTTATTAGGAGACCCAGCTATGCTTCTTATTCTTGGACTCCATATGAAACCCTTGGATACTTTCAAAACTTAACCTTTATACCTAAGCTGCTAGAATTTTTATTACTTATAGTTCAATTGTCCATGATTCAAATGTCCAAGACATCCATGATTGAGACATCTGGTATACAGCACCTAGTCACTATTTTGCTTTTATTGAAAAAAATTCATGTTTTGGGACACCCCAGTGGCTCAGTGGTTGAGCATCTGCTTTGGCTCAGGTTATGATCCTGGGATTAAGTCTCGCATTGGGCTCCCTGTGGGAAGCCTGCTTCTCTCTTTGCCTATATCTCTGCCTCTCTGTGTGTGTCTCATGAATAAATAAAATCTTTACAAAAATATAAAAAAATATTTACAAAAATAAAAGAAAAAAATGATGTTTCAATTTACCCATTTCTGCTCAAAACTAAATTCTTTTTTTTTTTTCAAAACTAAATTCTTAAGTTAAACCACATCCACTTGAGAGAATGATATTTATGATTCCAAGCATATTTTTTTGTTAAAAAGGTATTGGTGCAAATAATCAACACTATAGTATAGACCATAAAAAGACTATAGTAGTCTTTTTTTTCCATTTCTTTGGAAACATAAAAGAATGAAATGAAAAAGAAATTAACATAGTTCACCAGCCAAAAGCTTTCTAAATAAGTCTTGTGTTAGTCAACATTCACTAACTTATTTATAAAGGAAGAAAAATTTTCAGTAGTAGTGTTACAAAGTAATGACTCTTAGGGTGCCTGGGTGGCTCAATCAGTTAAGCATCTGCCTTTGGCAGGTCATGATCTCAGGGTCTTTTTTTTATAAATTTATTTTTTTATTGGTATTCAATTCGCCAACATATAGAATAACACCCAGTGCTCATCCCATCAAGTGCCCACCTCAGTGCCCATCACCCAATCACCCCCACCTCCTGCCCCCCTCCCATTCCACCACCCTTAGTTCATTTCCCAGAGTTAGGAGTCTTTCATGTTCTGTCTCCCTTTCAGATATTTCCCACTCATTTTTGGGGGGAATATAAAAAATAGTGAAAGGGAATAAAGGGGAAAGGAGAAAAAATGATCTTGAGATGGAGACTTACATCAGGCTCTCTGCGCAGTGGGGAGTCTGCTTCTTCCTTTCCCTCTGCCTATCTCCCTCTCTCCCTGCTTGTGTTCTTTCTCTCTCTCTCAAATAAGTAAAACCTTAAAAAAGAAAGTAATGACTCTTCACAGAAGTTAATAGCTTGAATTTGTTATAAATTAAAATTTATGTGAAAATTCAAATTATAAAATAAAAGCAAATAGGATTTACAAAATTATTTTCATTTTTTAAAAGGCAAATTCTCCTTCCACAGTTTGGCTATTGTGGACATTGCTGCTATAAGCATTGGGGTGCAGGTGTCTCGGCTTTTCGCTGCATCTATATCTTTGATTGGCAAATCAAACTCCAATAAAAAATAAACGTAAACAATAAAATTATATGTTCTAAAAAAATAAAATTGTTGGCAATAATTTTTAAAGCTTATATTCAAAATCCATATTGTAAATAGCTATCTTTAGAAAAATAGCAAATATTCTCCAAACTCATCAACTAAACCCTTGAGATTAAAACTCCAAACTAAAAACACACCTACAAATGAATACAAATTATACCAGACTAGTGAACTTGCCTCTTTTTCAGATTCTTTAAATGTTGTTTCTTTCTCCTTTACTAGCTGCATAAATTTTTGTTTCAATTCTTCTTCATCCCTCTGACATTGATCTTAAAACTTTTGTCTTTTGGCTTCATAGATCTCTTGAAAACTATAAAAAATACGTTATTACTCTCATATTAAAATGATAATATAAATAACCGTGTAAAAATATATACTGTATGTTAAGTCCCATGTGAGGGCATTTACCAACATTTTCTTCATGTATAGAAATAGAAATTTCTATATCATGAGGTATAAAAAAAGTGAGGTACAATATTGTAGAATATATAGACAGTGTGCCTAAAGAATATTAGAATTTTGAAACGATATTAGTGATTGCTTGTTACCACCACCTTTCAATATGTCACTCTTCTTTAGAACTTTTGATAATAAAACTTGGGAAAACCTCTACTTTATAAGGTTTTTATTTAAAATAAAGCCAGGCAGGGTGTCCGGGTGGCTCAGTAGGTTAAAAGGCTACGTTCAGCTCAGGTTATGATCCCAGGATCTTGGGATTGGGCTGACATTGGGCTCCCTACTCAGCAGGGTGCCTGCTTCTCCCTTTTCTACTTCTCCTCCTGCTTGTGTGCTCTGTCTCTCTCTGATAAATAAATAATATCTTTAGGGCAGCCTGTGGGGCTCAGCAGTTTAGCGCCGACTTCAGCCCAGGGTACGATCCTGGAGGCCCAGGATTGAGTCCCACATCCGGCTCCCTGCATGGAGCCTGCTTCTCCCTCTGCCTCTGTCTCTGCCTCTGTGTTTGTCTCTCATGAATAAATAAATAAAATCTAAAAAAAAATCTTAAAAAAATAATGTTGGGCATCATAATATAATAATAATATTATTATTATTATCAATTATAATAATAAGCATCATAATCAAAATCATATAGTACTGACACAAAAATAGACACATAGATAAATGGAACACATATAAAAATGGAACATAGTAGAGAACCCAAAAACAAACCCAGGTTTATATGATTAATTAAGTTATGACAAAGGAAGCAAAAATATACAATGGAAAAAGTCTCTTCAATAATTGGTACTGGGAAACTATCCAGCTACGTGCAAAATTATGAAATTGGACCAGTTTCTTATACCATACACAAAAACAACGTCAAAATTAATTAAATACCCTAATGTGAAACCTGAAACCATAAAACTTCTGGAAGAGAATATATGCAGTGGTCTCTTGGACACTGACCAACATTTTTCTACCTGTGTCTCCTCAGGCAAAAGAAATAAAAGCAAACATAAACTATTGTGACTACACCAAAATAAAAGGCTTTTGTACAGTGGAGGAAACCATCAAGAAAATCAACCATCAAGCAATCTATTGAATGGAAAAAAAAATTGCAAACAATATCTCTGATAAAAGGTTAATAACCAAAATATATAAAGAAATTATATGACTATGACTCAACACTAAAAAAAAAACAAAAACTGATTTAAAAAATGACCAGAGAAGTAAGTCAGTCGGAGAAGGACAAACATTATATGTTCTCATTCATTTGGGGAATATAAATAATAGTGAAAGGGAATATAAGGGAAGGGAGAAGAAATGTGTGGGAAATATCAGAAAGGGAGACAGAACGTAAAGACTGCTAACTCGGGATCCCTGGGTGGCGCAGCGGTTTGGCGCCTGCCTTTGGCCCAGGGCGCGGTCCTGGAGACCCGGGATCGAATCCCACGTCGGGCTCCCGGTGCATGGAGCCTGCTTCTCCCTCTGCCTGTGTCTCTGCCTCTCTCTCTCTCTCTCTCACTGTGTGCCTATCATAAATAAATAAAAGTTTAAAAAAATTAAAAAAAAAAAGACTGCTAACTCTGGGAAACGAACTAGGGGTGGTAGAAGGGGAGGAGGGCGGGGGGTGGGAGTGAATGGGTGACGGGCACTGGGGGTTATTCTGTATGTTAGTAAATTGAACCCCAATAAAAAATAAATTTAAAAAAAAGATTTTATTTAAAAAAAAATGACCAGAGAAAGTGAATAGACATTTTTCCGATGAAAATATACAGATGGCCAACACACATAAAAAATGCTCAACATTTCTATAATCAGGAAATGCAAATCAAACCACAATGAGATATCCTCTTACTCCTGACATAATTGCTAGAATCAAAAAAATAAAAATGTAAAATGTTGGTGAGGATGTGGCAAAAAAGGAGCTCTCATGCATTCTTGAGTAGAATGTAAATTGGTGAAGCCACCGTGGAAAAAAATCATGACGTTTCCTTAAAAAATTAAAAATAGAAATACCATACGTTCCAGTAATCCCACTACTGGTTATTTACCCAAAGAAAATGAAAACACTAATTTGAAAAAAAATAAATCCTTATGTTTATTTCAGCACCATTTATCTTAGCCAAGATATGGAGGCAACCTAAGTTTCCATCAATAGATGAATGGATAAACAAGATGTGGTGTGTGTGTGTGTTAAGAATATTACTCAATCTTAAAAAAGAATAAGATCTCGCTACTTATGATGTGGATGGACCTAGGGAGTATGACACAAGTGAAATGTCAGACAGACATAGAAAGAAAAGTGCTATATGATTTCATTTGTGTGTAGAATCTAAAAACTAAGCAAATGAACAAACAAACAAGAAAAGGAGAAACAGAAGAATAAATACAGAGAACAAACTGGTGATTGCTAAAGGGAAGGGGAGTGGGGGAGATGGGCAAAATGGGTGAAAGGGAGTGGGAGGTACTGGCTTCTGGTTACAGTATAAATAAGTCATGGAGATGAAAAGCACAACATAGGAAATATAGTAAGTGGTATTATAATAATGTTGTATGGTGACAAGTGGTAGCAACACTTGGGGTGAGCATAGCATAATGTATAAAGTTATAAAACAATTATGTGTACACCTGAAACTATTGTAATACTAGGTATCAACTATACTTCTTTTTAAAATGATTTTAAGACTGAAAAAAGTCTGTTTTTCCTACCATCTTTCTTTAAAAACAATCTCTCTTGCCTCTCAAAATTAAAATTTAAGTCCGGCATCTTTCAAAATTTAAATCAGTTCACTTTTGGCTGTCTTCAAATACCAAAAAAATTGATATACCAGTATCACTGGTATACACTGTCATCCTTTGCAGTACAAATCCTAGTCCTCTTAAAATAACTAAATACATCTGCTCTCAAACTATTTTCTCTTGACTTCTCCAACATTACTGCTGCTTTTCCTCCTTCCTTCATCCAGCATTCAATGTGATGTCCCTTGCCATTCTCAATATCCTCTGCTAGCCTTTATCTATCTTTGCCAATATTTAAAATCTCCTTTATGAACATCTATTTCATATAAAATACAAAAGTAAAAACAAGGTAATATTTTTCTTTTGGAGGATACACATTTCAACATATGCACATATTGAATACTCCTATTTGAGCATATAAATGGGTCATTGAATTACATTGCTGTTAATAATTCTCTCCATCTAAGTCTGATGATGATTCAAAAAATACAATTCAGGATGACCAGAATGTGAAATGTACAGTTACCCTCTTTCCCAAATGATTGAATCTCATGGTTTTACAGGATTTCTAAATCTTGTTAGCTTCTTCTGACAAGATCTCTTCCACTCACCTAAATGGCTTGTTGTCTGGACCCACATCAGTAAAGCCCATTTTCTTCAGTTTGCAGCATCTGTAACGTTCGTAGTGCTGAATGTGGGTTTGTTCTTTCAGGTCTTCCATATTTATACAAAGAAGCATATCCCGGAGCTTGATAAAATCACAGTGATTTTCATTTTCCACTAGGCAGGAAAATAAGAAAGCAACAATACTTATCATCAACTCTTGGCACTCAATAAGTATTCTTGAGTGAATGTATGCATGAAAAACACGTTTAAAGTAATAACTAAGAGATCATTATGATTAATAGATATAATTCTTTGTAATTTATCTGTTATAAGCAGAGTTTGTTTTTGGATCAGGAAATTTATCTTAAATTTATTAGCCAAAGAATAAATAGGAAAGAGTGAATTAACATGTTATATTATATTAGTGTATGGTATAGTTTTTTTGTTAATAATTGTTGGTATTTTACAAGTGCCCCCAAGGTATTTCACAGAGCACTAACAAAGAACGTAACATATAATTTCACTAAAGTAAATAATTTCATAATGTAAATCCTGCTACTATGAAGGCACCAAAAATTATGTATATTTTCATTCTCAAATACTATTTATACCCCATATTTACGAGACCAAATTAGTTACTATTTAAAATCAATCAATAAATTTGCATGGCTCTTTCCTGTGTGTCATATCCAGGCTACTGAGCACAATATATATTTTATTGTGCATGACATTGTAACCAAATTTCATATTAATTAAAATATATTGTTTTTAAGTGTTTCATAAATTTAATTTTTAATGTATCAATTGATAAAACAACATTTTGGAAACTAGTATAAGTGGAGATAATCCAATATCCAATAATTTGCATTAAAATTATATAAACCAGAGAATAAGTGACTGCCTGTTAAAATATTTCAACTCATCACAATGTTAGTTTTTTTTAAAGATTTATTTATTTATTTATTTATTTATTCATGATAGACACAAACAGAGAGAGAGAGAGAAAGAGAGAGAGGCAGAGACACAAGAGGAGGGAGAAGCAGGCTCCATGCAGGAGCCCGACACGGGACTCAATCCTGGGACTCCAGGATCGCGCCCTGGGCGGAAGGCAAGCGCTAAACCGCTGAGCCACCCAGGGATCCCCAATGTTAGATAGTTAATATAAATATTTAAGTATAATTTTTCTGGGATAGCCTGGGTGGCTCAGCAAAAGCATCTGCCTTTGGCCCAGGGTGTGATCCTGGAGTCCAGGAATCCAGTCCCACACCAGGCTCCCTGCAAGGAGCCTGCTTCTGTCTCTACCTGTGTCTCTGTCTGTCTCTCTCTGTGTCTCATGAATAAATAAATAAAATCTTTTTAAAAAGTATAATTTTTCCAAAGATAAATTACATTTCATTATTTTAAAAATAGTTTACCATACTTTTTGTCTATTGACCATTTAAAAATGCCTTATAAATTAAGTAGTAATTAATATATGTAACAGGTTTTAAACACTAGTATTTGTGCTTTAATTTTGTTCAAAGATCTTTTGTTCAAAGCACTTTCCAACATTCTGAATGTAATAATTTATGCACAGAGAGATACTATGCATATGTCAGGTTGGGGTAAATGAAGAGATTCTAGCAAACCTCTGTGAATTTTTGTCTAAAGAACTACCTAGTAAACTCCTATGAGAATGAATTATAGTCAAAGTAAGAATTGTCTTAAATGAAAAAGAATTTGTGTTTTTCATTAGTAACTCTTAATTCACTGTTTAGCAACAATTACCAGCGCTGACTCAAGTCAAAATATTTTAAGACTCTAAGAATACACACAAACACACACACAACACACACACACACACACACACACACACACACACACTTTCCTGAGCAAGTCTGCTCACTTCCATCACATTTACCTTGTAAAACTCCCCAAGGGTACTGACGGCCTCTGACCATTCTTTTTCCAACTTTCACTTCATCCCTACTCCCTACTACAGCAAATGGTAATTGTCCCTAAAAGTAAGAACAACTTTAATCATGTTCCCGTATACCAATATGGCCTACTCTGTTAATTATTTCTGTTTTGGAAATCTATAGAGACAAGAATAACATAATAAGTTTATTCCAATAAGGCATCTACCCTATCACAGATTTTATGCCTTGGTAGTAAATATGTGCAAATTAATTTTTTTCAAGCATTATCATCAAGCCATGCAGACAACTGAGAACTGTCTGCTGAGTAAAGACAAAAGCAAGGGGTTCTGCTGTGGGAAATACAAATAAAAAGTATTTTTATGAGATGCAATATTTTTCATATTATCTTTACCCTGAAGTGAAAAAATGTTGAGGAAAGAATAAATAAAACACTTTTAACTCCAGTACAGAAGTTAAAATGGGAAGTATTAAGGAAAAAACTCTAATAACCAGTTAATGGATATACAATTAGAGTATATTAGTAAATAGTACTATATATGTCTAAGTTAATTCTAAACAAAACTAAAGGGTCACTCTGAGATTTGAAAATTAATGTGCAACTCAAGGGAGATTTGGGAAGATAATAAACAAAGAATAATAATCATAAGTAAAAATAAGGCTTTGAGCAGAATGTAAAGACAGCAGAAATATGCAAGATAAATTCATGGTCTGTCAGAAGTTGCATAGATTGTCTGAATAGAAGAGTTGATATACAAAAAGTATCTAAAATAAAAATTATTAGGCATCATGTTAAATATTTAATAATTAACAGTATTTCATTTATTAATTAAATTGGGTTAGAAAAATAAAAAGTGGGAATGGGGTGGCTCAGGGGTTTGGTGCCTGCCTTTGGCCCGGGGCGTGATCTTGGAGTCCCGCGATCGAGTCCCACGTCGGGTTCCTGGCTTGGAGCCTGCTTCTCCCTCCTCCTGTGTCTCTGCCTCTCTCTCTGTCTCTACGTCTATCATAAATAAATAAATAAATAAATAAATAAATAAATAAATAAATAAATAAATCTTAAAAAAATAAAAAGTATTCCCTATGAATTCCTACAGGTACAATTAGAGAGGCCAAAATCTTTAAGACAAAACTAAAAAAAAAACACAGAAGAATAAATAAAAATTTTACAATACTCAGCTTTTCAATTCAGAAAACTGTTTAGTTTGTGAAATCTTAAAATAAATGGTGTATGAAAAATAACAAAAGAGAAATTAAAGACACAGAATTAGTACTTACTACTTATTTGTTATATCTAGACCCTGTGTATCAGGCACTTTGCAACCTTTTAAACCTCACAAGAAGCCTTAATAGCCATATCAGTGATCCCATAGTGTATATAAGTTAACGGCCTCAAGGAGGATGGGAATTGTACAAGATCTTATGGATTTTTAAAATAGTTTTGCTCTTTTTTAAAGTTTTTATTTAAATTCAAATTAGTTAACATATAGTGTAATATTAGTTTCAGGTGTACAATATAGTGATTCAACACTTCCATTCAACACTTGGTGCTCATCACAAGTGCACTCCCTAATCCCCATCACCTATTTAACCCATCCCCCAAACCCATCTCCCTTCTAATATCCAATCTGTTATCAATAGTTAAGCGTCTCTTTCTTGGCTTCCCTCTCTATTTTCCTTTGATCATTTGTTTTGTTTCTTAAAGCCCACATATGAGTGAAACCATATGGTATTTGTCTTTTTCTGATTTATTTCTTTTGGCATTATATTCTCTGGATATATCCATGCCATTGCAAATAGCAAGATGTCATCTTTTATGACTGAATAATATTCCATTATATAGATATACCACATCTTCTTTATCATTCATCTACTGATGGACAGTTGGACTGCTTCCATAATTTGGCTCTTGTATGGTATCCCTGGGTTGCTCAGTGGTTTAGCACCTGCCTTTGGTCCAGGGTGTGATCCTGAAGTCCCAGGACCGAGTCCCACATCAGGCTCCCTGCATGGAGCCTGCTTCTCCCTCTGCCCGTGTCTCTGCCTCTCTCTCTCTCTGTGTGTGTGTCTCTCATGAATAAATAAATAAAATCTTTTTAAAAATTGGCTCTTGTAGGGACGCCTGGATAGCTCAGTGGTTAAGCATATGCCTTCAGCTCAGGGCATGATCCCAGGTCTAGGGGATCGAGTCCCACATCTGGCTCTCTGCGGGGAGCCTGCTTCTCCCTCTACCTATGTCTGTGTCTCTTGTGAATAAGTAAATAAAATATTTTTAAAAATTGGCTCTTGTAAATAAAACTATTATAAACATAGAGGTGCATTCATCCCTTTGATTTAGTGTTTTTGTATTTTGGAGATAAATACCAAATAGTGTAACCCCTGGATCATAGGATAGTTCTATTTTTAAATTCCTGAGGAATTTACATACTGTTTTCCTGTTTTGTTTCTTAAATTATGGTTTTCTTTTTGTTCCCACTTACATATTAAATATTTTTTCATATCTCCTCCTTTAATCTGAATGTGTCTTTAGGTCTGAATGAATTTCTTATATACAACATATGGGTCTCACTTTGTTATCCATTCAGTAATTCTATGTCTTTGGAGTAGAACATTTAAAACATTTACCTTTAAAGTGATTAATGATAAATAGGTACTTTTAAAAAAAGATTTTATTTATTCATGAGAAACACAGAGAGAGAGGCAGAGACACAGGCAGAGGGAGAAGGTGGCCCCTCGTGGGGAGCCTGATATGGGACTCGATCCTGGGATTCCAGGATCATGCTCTGAGCCAAAGGCAGAGGCTCAACCACTAAGCCACCCAGGCATCCTGATAAATAGGCACTTATTGCCAGTTATTAGTTGTTTTACAGTTGTTTTATACTTCTTCTCTGTTCCTCCTTCTCTTTCATTCTTCCTTGGGGTTTCATGTTTTTCTCTAGTGTTATTCTTCTATTTTATTTTTATGTCTATTATAGGTTTTTTATTTTTGTTTATCATTCATTATGTTTACATATAACATCTTATGTGTATAGTAGCTTATTTTAAAATGATAGTCACTTAAGTTCTAACCCATATTTTTAAAACTTACTTACTTTTACTTACTTACTCTGTATTTATTTATTTATTTATTTATTTATTTATTTATTTATTTATTTATGAGAGACACACAGAAACAGAGGCAGAGACATAGGCAGAGGGAGAAGCAGACTCCCTACAGGGAGCCCGATGTGGGACTCAATCCTAGGACCCCAGGTTCATGATGTGAGCTGAAAGCAGATGCTCAACCATTGACCCACCCAGGTGCATCACTAACCCATCTTTAAAGAGCTAAATTTCTATTTCCCCTCTCTACCTTTTAAATATGTTATAATTTACGTCTTTTTTTATTAATTCCTTGATTCATATTTGTGGATAGGATGATATGTGATACGTTTTTTTTGTTTTGTTTTGTTTTGGTTTGTTTTGTTTGTTTAAATTGAAGTTAGTTAATATATAGTGTATTAGTTTCAGGAGTAGAATTCAGGATTCATCAGTTGTATATAACACCCAATTCTCATTATATCAAGTGCCATCCTTAATGCCCACCACCCCAATAATTCCCCTCTCCACTCCAGCAATCTTGAATTCATTAATTAGTTAAAGTCATTTGTAAATTGCCTCTCTCTCTATTTTTATCTTACTTTATTTTTCCTTCCCTTCCCCTAAAGTCATTTGCTTTGTTTCTTAAATTCCATATATGAGTGAAATCATATGTGTAAATGGGTTTCTTCACATCCTCTCTGCATCTCTTATTTCCTGACTTGTTAATATTAGCTATTCTGACTGGTGTATCTCATTGTGGTTTTGATTTATATTTCCTTGATGATGAGTGACGTTGAGCATTTCTTCATGTGTCTGCTAGCCATTTGTATGTCTTCTTTGGAGAAAAGTCTGTTCGTGACTTCTACCCATTTCTTGACTAGATTTTTTTGTTTTGGGGGTGTTTAGTTTGAGAACTTCTTTATAGATTTTGGATACTAGACCTTTATCTGGTATGTAATTTTTAAATATCTTCCCCTATTTTGTAGGTGGCCTTTTAGTTTGGTTGTTTCCTTTGCTCCGCAAAAGGTTTGGGTTTTTGTTGTTTGTTTTTTTCCCCGAAGTCCCAATAGTTTATTTTTGCTTTTGTTTCCATTGCCTCTGGAGACGTGTCTAAGAAGAAATTGCAGGGGCCAAGTTGAAAGAGGATGATGCCTCTGCTCCCTAGGATTTTAATGGATTCCCGAATCACATTTAGATGTTTCATCCATTTTGAATTTATTTTTGTATACGGTGTAAGAAAGTGATCCAGTTACATTCTTCTGCTGTGGCAGTCCAATTTTCCCAACACCATTTTTTGAAGAGACTGTCTTTTTTCCATGAGATGTTCTTTCCTGCTTTGTCAATGATTAGTTGACTATAGAATTGGGGGTCTATTTCTGGGTTATTTGTTTTGTTTCATTGATCTTTGTGTATGTTTTTGTGCCAGTAACATACTGTCTGGATGATCACAGCTTTGTAATACAGCTTGAAGTCCAGAACTGTGGTTCCTCTAGCTTTAGTTTCATTTTCAACATTACTTTAACTATGTGATTCCATACAGATTTTAGAATTGTTTGTTCCAAGCATGCTATGGCTTTTAAGTACAAAAGGTAGTTTTGAAATTTAAGTTAACTACCATGTTTATCTTTTCAGGTATGATTTGAGGATCTAAGATGACAGAAAAGTAGGGGTAAGCTAAGTTTGCCCCATCCCTTGAACACAGCTAGATAATTATCAAAACAATCTGAACACCCAAGAAATTATTCTAAGGACTGAAAGAACAAAATTGCAAGACTATAGGTAGAAAATCAACCACTTTCTGGAAGGTAGGAAGTTCAGAGGGAAGATCTGGAGGAGATAAGAACTACAGGGGCTCTGAATGGGAGAGATCCCTCTTACAGAGACTCCACATGGTAGTATAAGCAGCAAAACATAAAATATTAAGTTTTAGAAGTTAGCTGCCACCAAGTCATGGATAGCTTAAAGGAGGGAAGGAGGACAGAGACTCAGGAATGACAGCATGGTCTGAGGATGCCCTGGGATGCAAGAAGAATGGGTTGAGGTAACATGTTACACTGTTCCCAGGCATAAGAGCAGGGAATCTAGCTCAGGACAGTGAGATTGGATGTCAGATCTCTTTTCTTCCTTGCCATAAACACTAAACCACTGTACAGTAATGTGACTACTTTCTTGGGATGGTCCAGCGAATGGCTAAAGAACCATGAGACCCTTCCCCAGAAGTCCAGCATGGTTCTGCACCATACAAGCTCCTAAAATTTAGAGTTTTGAAACCCAGCCACACCCCTAAGATAATAAAATAAATCAGACACAGACAGAAGGAAGGCAGGTATCAGAAGGAAGCCAGGGAAAAGAGGGATGATTGTTTGAATTTCTGTTAAGGCTTCTTGAAGAGTGGTGGGTGTGAACTCTCATTTCCAGGGCTAGAGAGCAGGGTATCACTATTTTCACCCTGCCCATCAGTGCTAAAGGTTTAAGAGAGCAAAACTCTATCTAGTGGAGGCTGGAGCACCCTACACCAAGCTCTGCCCCCCTCACTCTCCCTCCTCCTAGACTCCCCACATCTCCACTTGGGCAAGTCTCCACCTGAGAATCAGCATGAGGCCCCACCCCCATAACACAAGCAGAAACAACTTGCACACAAGTCTACTGATCACAGAGGGCTGAAAGGCCTCATCTCTAGGGGGAAGAGGATGTAGTTTCTTTTTTATTTCTATTTCTTATTTTTATTATTTATTATTCCTCTTTCGTTTATTTTTAAACTATTTTTATATATTATCTTTCTTTTAATTTTCTCTTTCTTTGTACCTAGCTGCTGCTGCTTCTTTGTTGTTGTTGTTGTTGATCTAGCTTCTTTTTAACAAACAGATTGAAACACAATAGAATCTAGCTTGTTTTATTTTTTTTATGCAAAAATGACAAAGCAGAGGAATTCACCCCAAAAGAAAGAACAGAAAATAGAACCAATAGCCAGGAATTTAATAAAAACATATAAAAAGATGTCTGAATAGAGAATTTAAAATAACAATTATAAGGATACCAGCTGGGCTTGAAGAAAAAGCATAGAAGAAACTAGGGAATCCCTTACTGCAGAGATAAAAGAATTAAAATTTAGTCGCATTGAAATTTTAAAATGCTATAACTGAGATACAAACACAAACTGAAGCCATAAAAACAAGGATGGTCGAGGAAGGGAGCAATTCAATGATATAGAAGATAAAATTATAGAGGGAGGGGCAAGATGGTGGAAGAGTAGGGTCTCCAAATCACCTGTCCCCACCAAATTACCTAGATAACCTTCAAATCATCCTGAAAACCTACGAATTCGGCCTGAGATTTAAAGAGAGAACAGCTGGAATGCTACAGTGAGAAGAGTTCGTGCTTCTATCAAGGTAGGAAGACTAGCAAAAAAGAAATAAAGAAACAAAAGGCATCCAAGGGGAGGTGGCCCCGCGAGGAACGGGGCTAAGGCCGGGGCGAGTGTCCCCAGGACAGGAAAGCCCCGTCCCGGAGAAGCAGGAGCTGCACCAATCTTCCCGGGCGGAAAGGGGTTCACAGGGAGTTAGAGCAGGACCCCAGGAGGGCGGGGATGCCCTCGGGCTCCCTGGGACACTAACAGAGCAACTGCGCCCCGGGGAGAGGGCACCGAGCTCCCTAAGGGCTGCAGCGCGCATGGCAGGACCCGGAGCAGCTCCGGGGGGCTCAGGCGGCGGCTCAGCGAAGGGGGTTGCGGGCCGGGAGCACGAATCCAACAGCGCAGGCCGGGAGCACAGGGCGCCGGGACAAAGCCCAGGATCCGGCCTCCCCCCGGGACAGGCAGAGGCCGGGAGGGCCCAGGACAGCAAGGACGCTCCTGCCCCGAGCTGAGCAGATCAGCGGCCCTGCCCCGGAGCCTCCAGGCCCTGCAGATGGAGAGCTCTGTAGTTCCTGCGGGAGCTGAATCCAGGTTTCCAGAGCTGGCCCTGCCACTGCGGTTGTCCCTCCTGGGGCCTCACGGGGTAAACAACCCCCACTGAGCCCTGCACCAGGCAGGGGGCAGAGCAGCTCCCCCAAGTGCTAACACCTGAAAATCAGCACAACAGGCCCCTCCCCCAGAAGACCAACTAGACGGACAAGTTCCAGGGGAAGTCAAGGGACTTAAAGTAGACAAAATGAGAAGATACTCCCCTGTGGGTTTTTTTTTTTTTTTTTTTTTTTGCTTTCTGATTTCTGTTTGCTTACCCCACCCTTTTTTTCCCTTTCTTTCTTTTTTTTTGTCTTTTTCTTCTTTTTTATTATAAAAAAAGGAAAGGTTTTTAGATGAAGATTTCAAGGTGCAAATTGATCCCTCAGGGGCAATTGAAGTTTCTTTCCTTTTGTAGTATCTTTGAGCCTTTGATTGGCTTCAACAGAGAGGCAACCATTGATATAGGTAGAGTCCCTGATTTAATTGTTTGAATGCATAAAAGATCTTAGTGAATGGGCTTAGTGAATGTACAGAGAGACATTTAATGGACTGTATAAAGTCCTGTATTGAACGAACTTTATAAAGTTTCTTTCTTTCTAAGATTTATAAATTTCCTTTACTCCGTAGAATATTTTCTCAAGATGATGGGGGTATATTCTAATTCAGAGATGGCCACCAGGTCATACAGTATTAGAAGATTTAAGTGGCCTTGGAAGCCAACACCCTACTGCAGACTGAGTACATTATACGATGGGATAGTACACAGCCTCGGTTTGCAGATGTCAGGTCAGTGTGGACACCATGTGTAGGTAAAACCACACAAGGGATGTGGGCTCTAGAGCTAGGAAGGTTTTGCAGTTAATTGCCCTGTGGATCTATTGCCTAAAAGGGACTTATTTTTATATTTCCATCTCAGAACTAAGAGAAAACACTTACAAATGTTGGATAATCATAAACATTTGCAACTCCTTTTTATTTATTTATTTTTTTTAACAACTCCCTTTTATAAAGCCAAGGTTTCACCAGATTCCGGGGATAGCCAAGTGAACAGATCTTGTCCTCAAAATTCATAATCCTGCAGGGAGGACAGACAAGCACCCTTGCAAGTGGAGTTTCACAGAGTGAAGGCTCCCCCCCCCCCATAATGGCTTATATACCATTTAGTCCCTGACTCCTTGACATCCCTCATTATACCAGCAGCATGAAATTTCCCACATTTCAGAGTGGAGATGGAGGACTGACAGGCTGAATTTGATACATCCCTGGCCACTTGGATGTTAGCCAGCCTGAGTCACGGACCATATGCTGCCTTCCCAGCAATGACACAAGTGCCCTTTTGGAGATGACCCTACAAAACAACCCAGAAAACTCATATTGAGTGGCTATTACGCAGGATCTATGTTAGACAAGGGAATGTGAGAGCGTGTGTTTACAACAAAACTGCATTAATCCTAAAACTTTTTGCATGAATTCTGGTTCTATTTTCAATCTTGCTGCTTGTAGGTCCAGCTTATGTCCCTCTTCAAATATTCATATATTGTATTTCTTTTTCTTGTCTTAGACACTCATACGGTATTCATTTTTTATCATAAATTTTTTTAAATCATGTTCAATTTGCCAACATACAAAATAACACCAAGTGCTCATCCTGTCCAAGTGTCCCCCTCAGTGCCCGTCACCCATTCACCCCCACCCCCTGCCCTCCTCCCCTTCCAACACCCCTAGTTCATTTCCCAGAGTTAGGAGTCTTTATGTTCTGTCTCCCTATCTGATATTTCCTCCCCATTTTGCCTCCCTTCCCCTATATTCCCTTTCACTATATTTATATTCCCCAAATGAATGAGAACATATAATGTTTGTCCTTCTCCGATTGACTTACTTCACTCAGCATAATACCCTCCAGTTCCATCCACGTTGAAGCAAATGATGGGTATTTGTCGTTTCTAATGGCTGAGGAATATTCCATTGTATACATAAACCACATCTTCTTTATCCATTCATCTTTCGATGGACACCGAGGCTCCTTCCACAGTTTGGCTATTGTGGACATTGCTGCTATAAACATCGGGGTGCAGGTGTCCTGGCGTTTCATTGCATCTGAGTCTTTGGAGTAAATCCCCAACAGTGCAATTGCTGGATTGTGGGGCAGGTCTATTTTTAACTGTTTGAGGAACCTCCACACAGTTTTCCAGAGTGGCTGCACCAGTTCACATTCCGACCAACAGTGCAAGAGGCTTCCCATTTCTCCACATGCCCTCCAACATTTGTTGTTTCCTACCTTGTTAATTTTCTTCATTCTCACTGTTGTGAGGTGGTATCATCTCTTTGGTGCTTCTGATTTGTATTTCCCTGAAGGCCAGTGATGCGAAGCATTTTCTCATGTGCTTGTTGGCAATGTCTATGTCTTCCTCTGTGAGATCTCTGTTCATGCCAGTGATGCGAAGCATTTTCTCATGAGCTTGTTGGCAATGTCTATGTCTTCCTCTGTGAGATCTCTGTTCATGTCTTTTGCACATTTCATGATTGGATTGTTTCTTTGATGTTGAGTTTAATAAATTCATTATAGATCTTGGAAACTAGCCCTTTATCTGATATGTCACTTGCAAATATCTTCCCCGTTCTGTAGGTTGTCTTTTAGTTTTGTTGACTGTAACCTTTGCTGTGCAAAAGCTTCTTATCTTGATGAAGTCCCAATAGTTCATTTTTGCTTTTGTTTCTTTTGCCTTTGTGGATGTATCTTGCAAGAAGTTACTGTGGCTGAGTTCAAAAAGGGTGTTGCCTGTGATCTTCTCTAGGATTTTCATGGAATCTTGTCTCAAATTTAGATCTTTCATCCATTTTGAGTGTATCTTTGTGTCTGGTGCAAGAGAGTGGTCTAGTTTCATTCTTCTGCATGTGGATGTCCAATTTTCCCAGCACCATTTATTGAAGAGACTGTCTTTCTTCCAGTGGATAGTCTTTCCTCCTTTATCGAATATTAGTTGACTATAAAGTGGAGGGTCCATTTCTGGGTTCTCTATTCTGTTCCATTGATCTATGTGTCTGTTTTTGTGCCAGTACCACACTGTCTTGATGACCACAGCTTTGTAGTACAACCTGAAATCTGGCATTGTGATGCCCCCAGATATGGTTTTCTTTTTTAAAATTCCTCTGGCTATTCGGGGTCTTTTCTGATTCCACACAAATCTTAAAATCATTTGTTGGAACTCTCTGAAGAAAGTCCATGGTATTTTGATAGGGATTGCATTAAACGTGTATATTGCCCTGGGTAACATTGACATTTTCACAATATTAATTCTGCCAATCCATGAGCATGGAATATTTTTCCATCTCTTTGTGTCTTCCTCAATTTCTTTCAGAAGTCTTCTATAGTTTTTAGGGTATAGATCCTTTACCTCTTTGGTTAGGTTTATTCCTAGGTATTTTATGCTTTTGGGTGCAATTGTAAACGGGATTGACTCCCTAATTTCTATTCTTCAGTCTCATTGTTAGTGCATAGAAATGCAACTGATTTCTGGGCATTGATTTTGTATCCTGCCATGCTACCAAATTGCTGTATGAGTTCTAGCAATCTTGGGGTGGATGCTTTTGGGTTTTCTATGTAGAGCATCATGTCATCGGCGAAGAGGGAGAGTTTGACTTCTTCTTTGCCAATTTGAATGCCTTTAATGTCTTTTTGTTGTCTGATTGGTGAGGCTAGGACTTCCAGTACTATGTTGCATAGCAGTGGTGAGAGTGGACATCCCTGTCTTGTTCCTGATCTTAGGAGAAAGGCTCCCAGTGCTTCCTCATTGAGAATTATATTTGCTGTGGGCTTCTCGTAGATGGCTTTTAAGATGTCGAGGAATGTTCCCTCTATCCCTACACTCTGGAGAGTTTTGATCAGGAATGGATGCTGCATTCTGTCAAATGCTTTCTCTGTAATTATTGAGAGGATCATATGGTTCTTGTTTTTCTCTTGCTGATATAATGAATCACATTGATTGTTTTAAGGGTGTTGAACCACCCTTGTGTCCCGGGGATAAATTCTACTTGGTCATGGTGAATAATTTTCTCAATGTACTGTTGGATCCGATTGGCTAGTATCTTGTTGAGAATTTTTGCATCCATGTTCATCAGGGATATTGGTCTATAATTCTCCTTTTTGGTGGGGTCTTTGTCTGGTTTTGGAATTAAGGTGATGCTGGCCTCATAGAACGAATTTGGAAGTACTCCATCTCTTTCTATCTTTCCAAACAGCTTTAGTAGAATAGGTATGGTTTCTTCTTTACACGTTTGATAGAATTCGCCTGGAAAGCCATCTGACCCTGGACTTTTGTGTCTTAGGAGGTTTTTGATGACTGCTTCAATTTCCTCCCTGGTTATTGGCCTGTTCAGGTTTTCTATTTCTTCCTGTTCCAGTTTTGGTAGTTTGTGGATTTCCAGGAATGCGTCCATTTCTTCTAGATTGCCTAATTTATTGGCGTATAGCTGTTCATAATATGGTTTTAAAATCGTTTGTATTTCCTTGGTGTTGGTAGTGATCTCTCCTTTCTCATTCATGATTTTATTAATTTGAGTATTCTCTCTCTTCTTTTTAATAAGGCTGGCTAATGGTTTATCTATCTTATTAATTCTTTCAAAGAACCAACTCCTGGTTCTGTTGATCTGTTCCACAGTTCTTCTGGTCTCGATTTCATTGAGTTCTGCTCGAATCTTTATTAACTCTCTTCTTCTGCTGTGTGTAGGATCTATTTGCTGTTTTTTCTCTAGCTCCTTTAGGTGTAAGGTTAGCTTTTGTATTTGAGTTCTTTCCAGCTTTTGAATGGATGCTTGTATTGCGATGTATTTCCCCCTTAGCACTGCTTTTGCTGCATCCCAAAGATTTTGAACAGTTGTATCTTCATTCTCATTAGTTTCCATCAATCTTTTAAATTCTTCCTTAATTTCCTGGTTGACCCTTTTATCTTTTAGCAGGATGGTCCTTAACCTCCACGTGTTTGAAGTCCTTCCAAACTTCTTGTTGTGATTTAGTTCTAATTTCAAGGCATTATTGTCTGAGAATATGCAGGGGACGATCCCAATCTTTTGGTATTGGTTCAGACCTGATTTGTGACCCAGTATGTGGTCTATTCTGGAGAAAGTTCCATGTGCACTTGAGAAGAATGTGTATTCAGTTGAGTTTGGATGTAAAGTTCGGTAGATATCTGTGAAATCCATCTGGTCCAGTGTATCATTTAAAGCTCTCGTTTCTTTGGAGCTATTGTGTTTAGAAGACCTGTTGAGTATAGAAAGCGCTAGATTGAAGTCACTAAGTATAAGTGTATTATTATCTAAGTATATCTTAACTTTGGTTATTAAGTGATTGATATATTTGGCAGCTCCCACATTTGGGGCATATATATTGAGGATTGTTAAGTCCTCTTGCTGGATAGATACTTTAAGTATGATATAGTGTCCCTCTTCATCTCTCACTACAGTCTTCGGGGTAAATTTTAGTTTATCTGATATAAGGATGGCTACCCCTGCTTTCTTTTGAGGACCATTTGTATGGTAAATGGTTCTCCAACCTTTTATTTTCAGGCTGTAGGTGTCCTTCTGTCTAAAATGAGTCTCTTGTAGACAGCAAATAGGTGAGTCCTGCTTTTTTATCCAGTCTGAAACCCTGTGCCTTTGATGGGGTCATTAAGCCCGTTCACGTTCAGAGTTACTATTGAAAGATATGAGTTTAGTGTCATCATGATATCTATTCAGTCCTTGTTTATGTGGATTGTTCCACTGAACTTCTTCTTAAAGGGGAATTTTAAGAGTCCCCCTTAAAATTTCTTGCAGAGCTGGTTTGGAGGTCACATATTCTTTCAATTCCTGCCTGTCTTGGAAGCTCTTTATCTCTCCTTCCATTTTGAATGAGAGCCTTGTAGGATAAAGTATTCTTGGCTTCATGTTCTTCTCTTTAGGACCCTGAATATATCCTGCCAGCCCTTTCTGGCCTGCCAGGTCTCTGTGGAGAGGTGTGCTGTTACCCTAATAGTCCTCCCCACAAAGGTCAGGGATTTCTTGTCTCTTGCTGCTTTAAGGATCTTCTCTTTATCTTTGGAATTTGCAAGCTTAACTATTAAATGTCGAGGTTTTGAATGGTTTTTATTGATTTTAGGGGGGATCTCTCTATTTCCTGGATCTGAATGCCTGTTTCCCTTCACAGATTAGGAAAGTTTTCAGCTATGATTTGTTCAAATACATATTCTGGCCCTGTGGCCCTTTCGGCGCCCTCGGGAACCCCAATTAAAGGTAGGTTTTTCTTCCTCAGGCTGTCGTTTATTTCTCTTAATCTATCCTCATGGTCTTTTAATTGTCTCTTTTTTCCTCAGTTTCCCTCTTTGCCATCAACTTGTCTTCTATGTCACTCACTTGTTCTTCCACCTTGTTCACCCACATCGGTAGGACTTCTAGTTTGGATTGCATCTCATTCAATTGATTTTTAATTTCTGCCTGATTATATCTAAATTCTGCAGTCATGAAGTCTCTTGAGTCCTTTATGCTTTTTTCTAGAGCCACCAGTAGCTTTATAATAGTGTTTGTGAATTGGCTTTCTGATACTGAATTGTAATCCAGTTTTGTAACTCTGTGGTAGAGAGGACTGTTTCTGACTTTCTTTTGAGGTGAGGTTTTCCTTCTAGTCATTCTGCTCAGTGCAGAGTGGCCAAAAACAAGTTGTACTGGGAAAAGGAGAGAAAGAGAGGAGAGAAAGAAGGAAAGAAAAGAGAAAAAGAAAGAAGAAAAAAGGAAGAAAAAAAGGGGTGGGGGAAGCAAACAGAAATCAAAAAGCAAAAAAAAAAAGAAAAGAAAAGAATACACAGGGGAGTATCTTCTGATTCTGTATACTTTAAGTCCCTTGCCTTCCCCTGGAAGTTGTCCTTCTAGCTGGTCTTCTGGGGGAGGGGCCTGTTGTGCTGATTTTCAGGTGTTAGCACTTGGGGGAGCTGCCCTGCCCCCTGCCTGGTGCAGGGCTCAGTGGGGGTTGTTTACCCCGTGAGGCCCCAGGAGGAACAACCGCAGTGGCGGGGCCAGCTCTGGAGCCCTGGAGTCAGCTCCCACAGTAGCTACAGAGCTCTCAGTCTGCAGGGCCTAGAGGCTCTGGGGCAGGGCCGCTGATCTGCTCAGCTTGGGGCAGGAGCGTCCTTGCTGTCCTGGGCCCTCCTGGCCTCTGCCTGTCCCGGGGGGATGCCGGATCCTGGGCTGTGTCCCCGGCGCCCTGTGCTCCCGGGCCTGTGCTGTTGGATTTGCGCTCCCGCGCGCAGCCGCCTCTCCGCGTGTTTGTTTGTGTGTGTGTATGATGTAAGGAAATGGTCTGGTTTCATCTTTTGCATGCATTTGTCCTATTTTTCTCAAAATCATTTGTTGAAGAAAATGTGTTTCCCATTGTGTATTGTTTCCTTTGTCATAGATTAATTGATTATAAAAGCATGGGTTTATTTCTGGACCCTTCTTTCTGTTCTATTGGTCTGTGTGCTTATTTTTGTGCTATCCCTGTACTGTTTTAATTACCACAGCTTTGCAGTGCATCTTGAAATCAGCGATTGTGACACCTCCAGTTATGTTTTTTTTTCCAAGATTTTATTTGGCCATAAAAAGAATGAATCTTGTCATTTGCAACACCATGGATGGACCTAGAGGTTATTATGCTAAGTGAAATAAGTCAGCAAGACAAAGACAAATGCCATATGATTTCACTCATATGTGGAATTTCAGAGATAAATGAACAAAAAACCAAAGAGACAAAAAAAAAAAAAACCCCAACCCAGAATCAAATATGGAGGACAAACCAGTGGCTTCCAGAGGGAAGGCTGGTGGGGAATTGGGTGGAATAGATAAAGGGGATTAAGAATTCACATCTTGAGGGACGCTCAGGTGGTTCAGTGGTTGAACCCCTGCCTTTGGCTCAGGGTGTGATCCTGGGGTCCTGGAATCGAGTCCCACACCAGCCTCCCTTCAGGGAGCCTGCTTCTCCCTCTGCCTGTGTCTCTGCCTCTCTGTATCTCTCATGAATAAATAAATAAAATCTTTTTTTAAAAAAAGGACTCACTTACTGAATCATTATATTGTATACCTGAAACTAATGTAACACTGTATGTATTTTATAATTGAATTTAAAATTTATATATTCATATATATTTAATACATATATATATTTACTCATGAGAGACACAGAGAGAGAGAGAGAGAGAGACAGAAGCAGAGACACAGGCAGAGGGAGAAGCAGGCTCCATGAATGGAGACCGACATGGGACTCGATCCTGGGTCTCCAGGATCATGCCCTGGGCTGAAGGCAGTGATAAACCACTGAGCCACTCGGGCTTCCCTATATTTAATATATTTAATACATTTATTAAATGTATATTATATCTATTAAAATATAGCTGATACATTAATATTAAATATATCAATTAAATTAATATAAAAATAAATACCAATATTTAATGTGTGGGAAATATCAGAAAGGGAGACAGAACGTAAAAACTGCTAACTCTGGGAAACGAACTAGGGGTGGTAGAAGGGGAGGAGGGCGGGGGGTGGGAGTGAATGGGTGACGGGCACTGGGTGTTATTCTGTATGTTAGTAAATTGAACACCAATAAAAAAAAAAAACAAATATTATTATTAATTAAAGTTAAATTAAAATAATAGCAAAATATAAATACTTATTCAATATATTTATATTAGTATATGTTAATGAATATATATTGATATATTTATATATAAATTTTTATATATAATCAGTTATACCTCTATTTATATAGTATATTATAATATTGCATATTATATTCTAAATAAATTAAATTATATTATAATATATTATATATTTATATTATATTTATAATATTATATATATCTCTATCCAGTTATTAGGTCAGCTGTTTGCTTGAGACCTCAGTTTTCTGACACATCTAAGAAGAGTTGTTTTCAGTTTGTTCGGCCTTTTTGCTTATTGTGAGGACAGGAGCAATGAATTCTAAACTCTTTATGTGTTGGCCTGACAATGGAATTTGAATATGCCTCTTTTCTCAAACCTATTCCTGTTCCAGATTTCCCTTAGCCTAGAGAAAGTGATGATTTTTCTTTCACTTACAGGGAAAAAAACAAAACTGTCATAACCTGGGGGCACCATCATAATTCAACTCATCTATTTTTGCTTGGCAATGGTCCCATTCCTGAGTGTTTGTCCTGGAATTGGGTGCATGGTTTTCCTGCCCACCTGCCCTAGATGTAGCAGCTGAACTTTCTATCAACACAGAATAGATTCATTTCTGGAAACTCCATCGCAGTGTAATCAATGGCAGCTTACTCTCAAGCACAAGCCCTTCATTCACACTTTACTCTGAGTTAACCAGCTCATGCTTCTTGTTGAGGTGCCTGGAGCTACATGCAGAACATCCTACCAAGTAAACTCATTTTGGTTAATTTTGAAACATTCAGGACCTTCTGAACCCTGTGGCTTTCATTAGAAAGCCAGTTTGATGGCCTAATTTACTAAAATTCACTTCATTTAGATCATTAATGAAAATGTTAACTATCAAGAAATATATTCCTTTTGTAACTGACCCCAAGTCTGTCTGCGCAATGTGCAGCAAGGTCAATCACTGAGACATCAGGTGTGCAGTAAGGGAAGGGTTTTTGAGAGACAGCCAAACAAGGAGAGCAAGCTTCCCCTCTTCTGCCTCCCTGAAACAGGAGAGAACAAGTTTTTTGTATAATCATAGGGGGTTTGTGGTTACATATATATTGATGAAAAGGGCAAGGAAACTTACGATTATTCATGAGGAAAGATGGAGTATGTACATTGAGTAAACATATGTGTAACATACATCCATTGTTCACCCTGGGGTGGACACAACACCAAAATGAGGCAAAGTTCAGCTCCTGATGTCAGACGGTTGTCAGCATAAGGAGAAGGAGCTGAGGGCATGCTCTGAGAGCTAGTATAAACCAAATGGCATCTTGGGCTGTGTAACAACACCTTGGGTAAGGAATTCAGAGCCTTGTTTGTTCACAGGCTAGGACCATATCATTGACCTTCAGTTCTGGCCTCTGTGGAGACAGCTCATGTATTAGTGGGGTTCAAAAAGACATGATAGGTGACTAGGGAGAAACAGTTCTCTGCGAAACAAGCTTTACATTTTCTACTACTTTCAACCTTCAATTTGGGTATAGTTTTTTTCCCATTTTTAATCTTTAAGAGATCTTTGGAAGGCAGAAGCCAATGCTCATCCTTTTCCCAAACACCTGCTAAGGTTTAGGGAGCCTGAACAGAAATGTAGATGAGGCTTCTGCTATCAAAGGACCTGAGCATTAGCCAGAGAGTTATGGTACAAATGAACACCACAGTCCTAGGCCTTGGATGGGAAGTGATGAATAGGTCTTATAATTATTGCAGGTTGAATTGTCAGAAGAGGGAAGATAATTTGTTTTTTTATCTGCTGATCAGGAAGTCTGACCAGTTGGGTGCTAACGTGACCTTTAAAGTACAGGCTACACACGAAGACACAAAGGAGATGAGTTGGTGGGCTTTCTAGGCCAAGAGACTAGTGAGGATGCAGAAGGCACAGGGTGTGTGTAGGAGAGTGAGGGCCAACGTGACAGAACAGACACTATGTAAGAAGGTTGAATCAATATGGGGCAGTACTTGGCATAGAAGGACTGAAAAGTCTACAGGGGAACGTCTGTGACAGTCATCATCTGGCGAGTCTGGGGCCTGCATGGCATGGGGAATCTAGTGCAGCCTAGGGCAGCTGGCAGGGATAAGAGGGCAGGCTCGGGGGCAGAGAGGCCCACACAAGTGTCAAGGAGAAACATTCCCATTTTTCCGTACTGCCAAGGGCCCTCTAGGGACAAGATACTTGCTTCTGGGGTTGATTGGTTTGTACTTCCTGCTCTCTCTGGGTGACTCTATGCTCCTCTCCACATTCAGCAGCTAAGTGAGTAACTCTGTGAGACCCAAGTAGAGGAAGTGTGCACTAGAGATATGTGGTAGCCCTGGTATGGAACCCCAGACTGGCTCCTTGGACCTGCATCTGCAAGGTTACACAGCTCCTGCTCCTGGGTGCCCTCCCTCCCACCCTCGCTTCAGCAGCTGCTTGCAGCAGGCTCCCAGCAGTCAGCTTGGGCCCCAAAGACATCTCTCTCAGTTCAGAGGATCTCCAGGGTGGGGGCTCAACTCCTAAGGGGATGCTAGCTTCCCCAATGGCTGGAGGGCCTGAATGTCTCTATTTTCATGACACTTTGCTGTCAAAAACACTTTGAAAACACATTATTAGCCTACTGTGCCTGACAGGGATCTATATCCAGTTCTCTCTCCCTTCTGGGCAGTGTACCATCCCTTAGGGATGCTGTGGTTTCCTCCCCACAGCCATGCTCACTCCCTCTCTTCCCGGCTGCCCTGGCTAAAGAGGGGACTCAGACCCAGATCCCAGAGCAGGGAGGAGCAGCCTGCCATGCTCTTGGCTAACACACAGTCATGAGCTGTCCACACAGCTCCCAAGAGCCGTCTGTCTCAGCCACGTCACAGGCGGATACCACATCTGAGAGAGCAAGACCATTCACCCATGATGTGCACACTCACTGCCTGGAGGCCTGATGCACACAGAGCCATGTCTGACACCCCAGGGGACAGGGAAACCTTCAGGAAAAGCAGCCCATGGGTTTCGTTTATTGAGAAGCTGAATCCAGACACTCTGTGGGCATTTTCCCAGCATTCCTTTGGGAAAACATCCAAAGGCCCTCAGGTCTAGCTCAGGGTCCCTTCTCTGTGTTTGACAATCACCACAGTCTGTGAGAATTTCCTAGCCTTTCACTGTGCTAAATTCTCCATGAGGGCAAGAAGCAGATCAGTGCCTGTCTCAGAACACATTATTAATACATTTTTGTATATATTGAATCTCTCAACAAGTCTGAGTTATGAGTGTGATTAGCCCTATTGGAGACTTTGTTGTTGTTGAATATTCTGAGTTGGGACTCTTAGATGTGTGCCTCAGAGGATCAGGCATTTTCATTTGCCTGTGGTGCCCGTCATGAGAGGAGGGCCGGAAACAGTCTGCTTATTGTACCTCCAGGAGAGGATGTTGTGGTGCGCTGCCTGGCTGCCTTCAAGACTGACCGGACCTACAGAAGTGTTGGTTGAGATTTCATTGACTCTCTCCAGTAATGACTGTCTCCTGAAGGAAGCTGGCCCACTCAAGATTATCCCCTCCCAAGGGGACAGATGCATCCAGAGATTCACGAATCCAGCTTTACAAAGGCCTTTCTGGTTTGAAAGAGCATTTCAGCTCCAGAGCTCCCGGTAGGATAGGCTGATGAGATCCCTCTTGCAGTTGCATCACTGTTTGACTTTTGCTTGTACCCACAACAATTTCTCTCATCTCTTATGGGTGTTGTTCCAGAGAACCTCTCCATTAACTTTCTGTATGCAAATCTCAGAAAGTTGGTGTCTGCTTCCCTGGGAACTCAACACACATCAGTTGGTACAGGATGTGATCTTAGGATACCAACTCTAAAATCTCTAAAATGGGATTCTGGAGATGCGTCATCCACTGGGGTTGGCAGCAAGGGCCCGCTGTAGTGAGATATTAAAACTCTCACTGGGGATGATCTGGGCTGGGATGCTGGAAGAGAATATATTTGTGAGAGCATTTGCACACACTAGAAATAGCAGTATCAGGTATTATAAAAATCTGGAGGAAATAATTATTTTGGACTATGGAATTTGATGGCCTTTGTTGGGATCATTCGGTGCATTGGAAGAAGATGGTAAAAGTTAAGTGCTGATTAATCACCAGTAGAAGGAAACACGTGGAAGCCAGAATGCCTCCTTGGCACCATACGCAGACACTCTTTTCCTCTGTAGGCAGGGGGCAGGAAATGGTAAAAATCAGACCCAGACTTTCTTTGAGGAACAGAACTCCAGAAAAGTTGGAATTCTCAACACTGCCTGGGCTTTTTTACCCTGTTCTCATTGTCTTGCCCTGGTAGGACTTGATTAGAAAGGCATGGGGCCCTGAAATTGGGAGTCGGGATACATAGGTCAGTGTTCTCAAAATAATTTCATTCGAGGTTCCTTTCAGTCTTCAGACTCTGCAGAAGTCTCCCATTCCTCCTGGCAGAAGGCTGGTACTTGAAAACATTATAAAGGCTGCTGCCTTGCAAGGCAACAACTCTAATACCTCCTCCTCATCATCATACCAGGCACTAGGGTCCAGTCATGATGTGGAAGTGTTGGAATAGCTAAAGAGAGAAAAGTACTATATGCTGAAATAGCTGCACCCAATGTGTATGGGAGGCTCTGGAAGTCATGAGACTGAATCAGAATGGATTGAATCAAGGGGGATTACATGCAAAGTTAGTGAGGAAGAACGTAATTATATGGGAGTAAACTCCTCTGGTAAGAATCTCACTTCAGGGCTCAGGCTCCATGGTCCTCCTATGCTGCTCAATTGGCTAGAAGTTTTGGAAGAGTGATGGTCCACGTGAAGAGAAGTAGAAGTGTCAGGATTTCAGAGCATGTAGCAGAAGGATGAAAGGCTGAGAGCAGTGGGAATAAAAGTGGATAAAGCAAAGAGGTCAAAACCCCACTGGTTGACTATGTTTGAAGAACACTCCAAGGACATTAAATTTATTAACCTAATAAGAAATGCACTAGCGGGAAGGTGTTCCGCAAGACACTCAGTGCCTCTAGACGTGCCTGAGCACCATCTCCAAAATTAAGAACAACTTATTAGGACAGTACTTCCCACCACCAGGAAGAAACACAACACCTGTCAGGTTTCCTCAGCCTCTTTAGGCAGCAACTCCACACGTGGAAGTCCTGTTCTTAGTACTGAGTGTGGCCCAAAGAAAGGCTGTATGTGGTTCATGGCAAGCCTTTATCATGATGGGGACACCCCGGATCTGGGACCAAGGACACATCATCTGCAGCATGGAATCACATGCACATTTGAAGAAGAAATTTTATCTGGGCTTGAGGCTGTACCCTGGTAGAGACGGGGTGTAACTGTGGGATAACAGATAGGCATGTGGCCGGGACTAGCCAATGTGAGCTGGATCTCCTTAGATCCTCTGAGTCCTACCGTCAGACAGAACCAAAGGCAAACCCCATAAGACGGATCTCCCTACCATCCGGACATGGTGCCCCCAGGACCAGGTGAGAGCAGGACCGGAGAATGAAAGTGAGCTATGTAAGGTGAACCCCCATATTGGCCTTCAGTGTCCTACCTGTACCTTCCTTCCATATCACACCCAAAGATAGTCCTGGGTGACCAGCCAGTGGAGTTTGAAGAGGTCAGAATTGGCTCACAGACCCTTGGGTAAGTGCAAGATAGAAAAGGACCATAATACACTCTAGGACCACATAAGGTATCCTTGAAGAACAGTGGTCACAGAAAAGGCTGGCGCTAGGAAAAGCCTTCAGTGGTGCACCTGGTCACCTACCTTGTGCGGAGAGGAGAGGCCGGGGAAGATACATGGCTGTATGTCTCCACGGTGGAGAATCACTTGGCTGGTTGCCTGGGGCCCAGTAAAAGGAAATAGCATAAGATCAGCAGGAGGAGGCCTGGATGGAAGGATTGGCTGGCCCTATGGTAGCCAGGATGGAGTGCTTGGGGGGCTGCCAGGGGCCTGGAGCATCTGCCACAGAAGAGGCTAGCACGCCACACACACCAGGGAGCGGGCCCTCCATGGGACAGCCCCTGTCCTTGGGCAGCGCCCAGTGGTGGTGCCCGCCTGGCCCCCAGAGGGGGAAGCATTGTGTGGTAACCAGGATCCGGGGCTCCCCTATCTCCAGCAATGCCACCGCTGTGCTTGGGAACAGGAGTCAGCAGCCAGAGCAACAGCACTGCCTGCAAGAGACAGGGAGGCACAGGTGCAGGTACCCTGTTGAGCCACTCCAAACTTGGAGGTGGGTGTGTCCTGAGGGGAGCCGGCCCATTCTGAGCAAGGGTCTGCTTCACTGCGGGGTGTTGCACAGAACCCCTGGTTGAGGCTTCTATCGGGTCTGATCTACCATCTGGATCCTGCACCCTAGACCCTTGGATGGAGACTGGGGGCCTTGCTGCGCCAGGGCAGGAGAAAGGCCGCAGGTAAGGGTGTGCTCCTCTGTGCTCCTCCAGGATGGGGCCACATCCGAGGGTCACCGCGCAGAGGCCTCCTTGTCCCTCGGCCCAGTCCTGCCCCCTCACCATTGAGGATGCCCTGGCTCACAGGTCCCCCCACAGCAGAGTATTGCTGTGGAATCACCTCCCTGGGGAAACCCCACTGTGACCCCTGCTCCATCCCTCCCAGGCAGCAGGCTCCAGCGGCGAGGGGCAGGGAGGGGGCATCGCTCTCAGGCACACTCCGCAGGCTTCTTGGACAGATGGGACCAGGATGAGCCTCTGAGCGGGTTGTTGGCAGGAGCTGACCGGGCCTTGCTCCTCTCCGCAGATTTACATCCCCGCCGGGCGGGTTTGGCTGGGTGACTGTCCTGTGCGGGTGGCCCCTGAGGGCTGTCAAATGGCTCTAGATTAAAATAGCTGTTCCTGATTAGCAGAGGGTCACAGAGGACAAGGACAGTAAGAGTGGCAAAGGGAGGGGCCCCCGCTACCCTCTGGCTGAACGGGCGCTCTGTCCCTTGCTGCGACAGACCGAAGCTCCATTCCTCAGTCCACAAGCCCACTTCTCAGTTTGTAGGGGTTTACGAAGAGCTCCTTCCCTTTGGAATCTCACTGCTAGGGTGACATCTCTTCCTCGGGGCTGTTTGCACTCCCAGGATAGGAGCTGGGGTTCTTTCCAGTCTTTCTGATAAATCCCTGCCCCTGGGATGTCCATCCCAGTTTCCCCACCTCGGGCTGCCTTCCTGCTGGGCGCCCTGAGTTCCTCACCCTGCTTGGCACAGAGAGGGGTGTTAGCAAATCTGTGTGACTAAGTGGGTACAAGAGTAGGAGACACATGATTCCAGCTGGACAGATGCTCAGCTCCTCCCTGTGGAGTCAACTCTCCGGGTTTCCTGCCCAGGGTTGCAGCTGTCGCATAGCCACACGGAGCTGGGTCAGGCAGTGAGGACACACCTCCACCCCAGAGGACCCCTGATGGAGCTGCATGCGCTCTGGAGCCCCACTGTCTCTCAGCTTTACCTTTATCTTGCTCCATATAACCTGTGTTTTATATATTGAGCGAGGACATTAAATTTGTCAGGTGACTTAATCTGCCACAAAGGATGGTAATGTGCTTGTGTTTTATGCCTATGTCTGTACTTGAAGTGTAATGTATGTGCAGGTGGGGGTTCTCAAGAGGCTCCTAGGTTCCTGTCTGTGGCTTTCAACTCCTTCTAGGGAGTCCCTACCTGAACCCTTTCTTCTAAGGGAGCTGAAGCCAAGACCTGCCTTTTATTTTTTTCTGCAGCCCCTTCTCCCCCTGCTTGGTACAGTCAGAACTTGTGTTCTCTTCCTTGTAAGAAGCCCTGAGCTCTCTCTTTTCTCAGAACCTGCTTCTGCCTATGCTCCTTGATAGGGCTGGCCCTCATCAGGTCCAGGGAGTGGGGGTGGAGCCCTCTCAGCCCTCGCCTCCTCATGAAGACCTGTAGATAGAATCTGACTAATGTGAGCTGAGCTGTGGTCTTAGGAGAGGGCTGAAGGAAGGGGCTCTCACACTGTCCACTCTCCTCAACCAGCTCCTCCGATCCCCTTGTGGGGCTTTTTGGAGATATTATTTGTCTGTTTTCCAACGAGAGAAGCCATGCAAATGGTGACAATTTTAGACTCAATTGGAAAAGAGGCAGCATAATGACAATCACTGTGGGACAGTGGTGGCTCTGGGGGGTAATGTGAGGCAGGCAGCTCTGAAAGTCTCCCTGTCACACCTTGGCATGGGCAGTTTTCCGTTGGACCAGATTCTGCATGGGCTCAGAGCACCAGCACATAGTAGAGTCGCAATAGTGTGTGTTAAGTAATCTACCCAGGCATTGCCAGACATGGGCACACACAGCAGAGGCAAACACTGGGTTATTATCTCCTAAAACCTGCTACTTGTGGGAGAGAAGGGGAATTGCTATCTGAAGGGGCATCGACCTTACTGCTGATGGCCCAGAATAAGCCAGTTGTATCCTCTATCCTCAGCAGCACTGGGGATAGTGGACGTTGTCCTACGTGTGTGTCACAAAGTCTCATTCATTCAGTCAACAGACTTGTAGAGCACCTGTTTGAACCCAGGCACACAGACATTAATAAACAAGCCATGTGCCTGTCCTCCAGAGTTTGCTACCTGACAGGAAGAAAGCCAAGTAAACATGGCTCAGGAAGAGAGGACAGCGAGGTGCCCTCAGTCTTCACCTGCAGAGTGGATTGGCGGGAGGCTGCAGGAACATGTGGCTTCCTTGTATTTATTCCGTCCTTTGCGAGGTGGTTGCCAGAGCTGGGGGGCTGGGTGGAGCTGGTCAAAGCATACATAATGTCCCTTGTATGACGGGAGTCCTAGAAATCTACTGCAGGACATAATGAATATAGTTAACAACGCGGGATTGCATACTTCAGCATTTGTTAAGTATGTTAAATATTATGTTAAACATTCTTATCAAGAAGAAGAGAGGGAGGGAAGAAACTTTTAGAAGAGTTAGTTAAGTTTATGGCATTGGATATGGCGACCATTTCACAGGTATACACTTATCATAAATTGCAAAGAAGTCCACATTAAAAATGTGCAGATTTTTGTGTGTCAATCACAGCTCAATCAAACGAAACAAAAGAAATGAAACAAAAAGAACACGTGCACACAAAGAGTGGTGGATTCCTTCTAAACACAAAACAAAACATTATATTCTTAATTTTGTTTTAACTCCAATCCTTCCTTTTGATATTTTCTTTCCTTTTTCGTCTTTCTTCTCTCCCCACCGCCCCCATAAGGGCCACTCGCCTGCCTTACACAGCAGCTCCCAGATGCTGTGAATTGTTAATACACAGCTCTAACCTGGTCCCTCTGTCCCTCTCTGCCTGGTCCTCTCATCATCCAGACTCCTTGGTATATCAAGAGGCTCCTGTGATAGTGGCAGCTCTTAGAAGGAAAATCTGAGACACTTAGAATGGGGGACAGGTCAATGGGCTGTTTATAGAAACCTTTTTGGAAATGGTTTCAAAATTATAGAGTGGCAATAAGAATCACATCTATATCGATTATGCATGTTCACCTTTTACGATTTTTTCTTTCATTTGCTGCCTCACTCGGTATATACTTTTTTTTTCTTTTTAACTGAACATTTATTTGATGGTAAATCACATCATCATCACCTTTTATCCCTAAAATGTTTTCGCTGTGTATTTCTAAGAAAAATGTTCTCTTTTATGTCAGCAGTATTACCAACTGATTATTAGTACAGAGTGTAGGTCTAATTACTGGCTGTGTTTTATTTAGTCAGTTTATGATGTCTTTTTTTTATAGTATATTGGTTTTCTTCTAGTAAAGGATTGATCCCATATTGTATTGTAATATCATATCTCTTTGTCTCTTTAATCTGTAAAAGTCCCCCCAGTGTTTTTAAATAGAATCTATGATGACTTCGAAGTTGTTGAAGAATTCAATTGATCAGTCATTTTTATAAACCCTTCTACCATCTGGAAATTTTTGTCTGAAGCTTATCTTCACTCAAACTTCGAAATGTGATTTTACATCTTGTATTCTTGTAGCCTGGCCACTTCTCAGGACCAGAATTAAGCCAGAATGACAATGACAGAAATAATATGCTCTGTAGGGGATTTTCTTGAACAGAAAGACTCCCTGCAGCAAAGAGAGAGTAGGGGCAGGAATGTAGGATATTTGCAGGTAGGAGACCATGGGGAAGCTCTTGTTGCAAAGGAAACACACTAAAGAAAGAGCTGTCAACTCTGGCAGTCTGATCACATGGGTGGGAAAATGTCCTGGCTCATACTTGATTCATTAAAATTAGCTAGAACATTAAGGACATAATAGAAAGGAAAGGGTACAGTGAGAAGGGGAGACAAATCTAAGTCTAAATCTAAATCTGAGTCAAAATCTAAATCTAAAATCTATCATCTATCTCTCTATAATTTTTAAGAGTTATTGAGAGACCAATAGAGATTTTGGTGAAAACCCAGTAAGTAAAAGTTAAATCTGTATACCAATATCAACATCTCTCTCTCTTTCTCATCTATCTACCAATGACTGAACACTATTTTTTAAAAAGTCTTGATAGACTAAAAGAGATTCTGATGTAAGGCTAGAAAGTAGAATGGAAAATCAGGATTCCTTTCCCATAAGTATAATTGAAAACAAAATGAAGATATTGCTGGATACAGCCCTAATCACTTTCTTGAAGGGTTTGAATTAACTAAGAAGATCCCACCTATTCTCCAAGTCACACTGCTTTAAAGTGTGCCATTTTGGTCAGGGAGAGAGAGGACTAAAATCGTTCAGAATAATATAGGAGAAGAATTTAAATGTTAGGTTGACCAAAAACTTGGATGAGAGGAGCTCTCTATCCTCAGAATATAAATGGGAGGAAGGGAACTCAGAAACCTCAGGATTGGAACAGTCCTTAAGAATTTAGGAAGGAAAATAGTTATGGAGAGATAATTAAGGAAAAAAACAACTATGTGTTGAGGCTCCTGTGTGGCACAGTTGGTTCAGTGTCCCACTCTTGGTTTCAGCTCAGACCATGATCTCAGGGTCATGACATTGGCCCCCTTATTGGGCTCCATGCTCAGCATGGAGTTTGCTTGCATTTCTCTCTCCCTCTCGCTCTGTCCTTCACCTGACACTCTCTGTCTCTGTCTTTCTCTCTCTAAAATACATAAATCTTTCAAGTAACAACTGCAACAACAGCAAAAACTATTTGTTGTGGGGGTGAACTAACACCTCCTTCTTGTTATCCTTACAGTATCGTTAATAGAGAACATTTCTCCCTAATGCTTCTCTGTGAAGGTGGATTTTTTTCAGGGGAAACTTGAGAGGATGTTGAGTTCTGTCTGGGTTAGTGCAAGGGGGGCTGAAAATAAGAGTAGAGGAAATCGTGAGAGCCCTGCGACTTAGCAAAATGCCCAGAAAAGTTCAAACTTCCAAGGCTGTGAGATTATTGGAGTCAAAGCCAAGCTATCTATGGGTCAAAGTTGGACCCAGCTAGTATCCTATTATGTACAGAGTAATTATACAGAGTACACATCTGATATGCTGAAAGGTTGGCATTGAAAATGAAGAAGGTCTAGAGACACTAGAGGGAAAAAAATCAGCCCAGGTTGATGTGAGATTCGGCAGGCTGAAGGGATGGAGAAAAGCTGTGAGTCCACTTTCCCATCTTGTCCCATGAGAAGACTTTGTGACTACTCTGATGCACACCTAAAACTCTGGGCTAGAGCATTGATTTTCAGTTCCTAGTTACTGAGTACAGTGAGCTCTAGACAATGGAGGAATATCTCTCTTGTGAAAATGCTTTGTGTTCCATGACTGAGCAAGTTCAAATTCATGTGACATTTTATCTTGTTTATTCTGTAGGGTGGAGCCCCTCTTCTGTTATTTTCTTCCTCCAGAAGGACCTACTCCCCTCCATGTGTCTACAAAGCAGAGATGGAAATCAGGTAAGACAACCATAGGGCTAGCCCCCAACATACCTAGATGTTTGTGTTCCTTGTACCTCTTCCCAATTTACTAAGTCAGTGTGCTTGCACAGGAAGATATCTGTAGTAGGAACTCTCAGGAAAAATTAATAGTCTTTGTAAGGAGACTAACTGGTCCTGATTTACCCAGGACCTTGCTGATTTTAGCACCGAAATTCCCACACCCTGGAAAACCTCTATCCTGGGCATAGTGGGATGATTGTTTCCCAATCTTCTAGGAAAGAAGTTGGAGTGGGGACACAAACATGCAGGACACAGAGTGGGGAGGAGGTAGGAAGGCAAGCAGTGTAGACATGGTTTTCCTCTGATATTGGTTACGATCATGCTAAGGCCCCTGACACTGGGGAGGAAAGCAGTCAGCCCTAATGCCCTGCACCAGTGACAAAGCTGGGTAGAGTGTGACTGCCTGGGGGCCTGAAGGCCAGCCCAGAGCTGACTACAAGTCAAACACAGATCATGGAGAGACTTCAGCCAGAGAACACCCATGTGTTGTCTGTTTCCTGCTGAACTGGCTGACCTTGTGCTGCTTGGTTCAGTAACAGGACTCGGCATGACTATCCACAGTCAAGGGGCTCTTCCGGGTGATCTATTCCTTATGGCCACCAGCTGGGAGACATTGGTGGACTGCCCTCTGTATCTGTTCCCTGAAGCTTTCTATTTGCAAGAACGTGCACTGGGGAGTGTCTTGTGTGTTCACACATATGTACACACATCTGCCTGAGCAGGTTGGAATAGCATCTATTGGGGAAGATGCAGATGTGTTCCTGCTTTCCAGGGGGCTTCCGAAGGGGAGGCTTAAATGCCCCCCTCACACCCAAGCACCTAATATGCTAAATTCTCAGCTCTTTGAAATCTTTTTGGTTCATTGTTGAATTGCCTCTACCACCTAGCAAATGTGTTAGAAATGAGAGGTATCTAGTAAAAGTATCCTGAATCTAATTCAATAACCAATTTCAGTTTTCTGTATCAGCCCATAAATTTACAGCCTCTTCGAAACTCCATTATAACATTGTTACATGTACTTTTTCATATTTGAAATACATTATTTCATAATTGCTTATGTAAAAAAAAAGTACTGTGCCCAAGATTTAAAATTCTTATTTACGAATGCATTCACATCATTCTCATAATGATGTACAGCATTTAATGTAGTAGTGAAATTGTTCATGTCGGTGTCTCCGGCAACTTTTCCTTCTGTACTTGTGTTGTTCCTCTTTATATCATTTGGATATCTTTTGAAAAACAATGACATTCTTTAGACCCCTGAAGATTTCCCCTGGTGGTTTTTATTTTTTTAGTGTCATTTATTTCCATCTATTTGAACTGTTGAATACATCAGTTAAACAAATGTTTGCTTATTTTACATAAATGGTTCTTTTTCTTGTTGTACAAACTCATAACTAAGTCTTAGATAGACTAAGATGGGTCCTTAGATAGGAAAATACTTCTCCCATCGGTCTACAAAGCTGAGCCATAGCAGACGATGCTTTAAAACATAACCTGTTGTTGGATAACTGTATCAGGCTTACGTGTTTTATGTTTTTGCTTTTGTAGTAAATTAAATTACCACTTTTGGAGCACTTGCTACTTCATCTTCATTAGAAATTAACCCTCCAGGCAGCCCTGGTGGCCCAATGGTTTAGGGTCGACTTCGGCCCAGGGTGTGATCCTGGAGACCAGGGATCGAGTCCTACCTCAGACACTCTGCATGGAGCCTGCTTCTCCCTCTGCCTGTGTCTTTCTCTGACTCTCTCTCTCTCTTTCTCTCTCTCTCTCTCTCTCTTTATCTCTGTCATGAATGAATAAATAAATAAATCTTTCAAAAAAAAAAGAAATTAACTCTCCACTGAGGTAAGCCAAAGAGCTTAGTAAATAAAAATAAATATTAATTCTAAATTCTGTATCTTTTAATCAACTTTAATTTATCCAATCAAGATTACATGGGGTAAAAAGTAATTTCCAACAGGGAGAGGTATCTTTTCTGATTACAAAATTAACAAAAATAGAGCATAGTCTTCCATCTTTACCTTTTTATTTGTTTAAAAGTAATAATTATAAGTGTTTTATAGACTACAGTAGCCCAGTGAAGGATTTTTGTTTTCCACATTCTTCATATGCACATAACTACAAAATCTGATTTTATTTAATAGTATGGTTTACTCACAGTCTGTAAAACTTTATATCTATCGTGGGTGGAATAAGATTGTGCTCAAAGAATCCTGAAATTTGCTTAAGTCTCTTTCTCCCCTTTTTCCATGACCTGGATCTGGGCTAGAACAGTTTAATAAGTGTTAAATGTCTGAACGGATGTGCAGATTTTGCTTATAAGGTAATAGCAGCTCCTCAAAGAGATAAGCTTTGTTTTTCCATTTGAGTTTACTTATACCTAAAATAGTAAATGTGACATTGCCTCAGCAGTTGCCTGGCCAAAAAAAAAGAAAAAGTTAATTTCATCTTTTATTAAATATACTGTTTAGCCTAAATATTAAAGGTAGGTCAGGAAAAAATAAATATAGATAGGGGTATTAGATTTCAGGAAAATGAACTTAAAATGGTTACACTCTTCATTACCCTCTCAACTCATGTGATGGGATAAGGAGCTTTTGTGATCTGACCTGTTTCCCCTCTTCATCTTCCCTTTCATTCCTGCCTTCGTCCTCTCCCTGTTAGCTAGAGCCATGCTAAATTCCGTCCAGTTCTCTGACTGTGCCTTGTTTTCTTCTACATTCTTGCATGCCTAAATTCTGCTCCTCTTCCAGAAATGCTTCTCGGAAGCCTTCCCTGAGCTTCCACAGATGGACAAAGTGCCTGTCCAAGTGCTGAGTGCTCCTGAGAATGAGGTGTATCACCTGCTGTGCTGGGAAATGCGGTCTCTCTCTGGAGCCTAGGTTACTTAAGGCACAGATGATTTCTTTTCCTCCTTCCTTCACGGAACATGTGTTCATATCATTAGACACAGACAAATATTTATGAGGAGAGACTAAATTTGTCTGGATGACACATTTAGTATTTGTCTATATGTTTATCTTAAAATGGATTTTGGAATAGCGTATTGCCTTATTTCTTACAGTCAACATACGCTTAGAAAAACATATGGATGTTAAATATATGTTAAGGGATGGTAATCTATTTTGTAAGAAATATTGAAAACAAAATCTTAACGGGTTTTCAAAAAATTACAATATGTTAAAATGTGCTTAAAATTACAGATATAGAATCTTATGCTTAGAATTGTTGGCATGAGAAAGTATGAGAAAAACCGATAAGAAGAAGGTTTTTTAAGGTCCTCATTTGTAAGGAATCTGAGAGGACCCAGAAGGTACACCTTCTGAATGAATGCTCAAAAGGCAGTTTTGAAAGTTAGCCAGTAAACATATTCAGAGTTTTGCCAACCCTGGAGGGTCAGCCCTAAAGCAATGGGTGGGGGGAGGGAGGCGGATAGGACTAGTACGAGCCTAAGGGCATAGAGTCACAGGACTAATGATTGAAAGGCAAGGTCTGAAAGTGAATTACCAGAAGGAAGAAAAGCCAAGTGGCCCTGGATGGATGATGGTGGAATAAAGCACGTGGCTCAGGCCATCTGTGACCCATATAAAGAGAACAGGGTGCTCTACTGCCTTCAGAGGGCCAGGCTCAGAAGGCGACAAGAAGGGCAAAAGAGATCCCTGAAAGAGCGGAGGGATTTTACTTCATTTCAGTCAACCTTCCATCTCTGCCTTGTAACTTCACATGTCTAGTAATTGAAAAGAATCTGAGAGCCGTGAAATGAGAGTGACGTTTTGTTCTACTTGTTGGGTTCATGTTGTTGTACATGTGTGTGCAGCCAACCAGCAGTGCTCGTCACGGGCCAGATCATCTACTAATAAGGGTCTTTTCCTGAAAACCATGAAAGTGGAGAGAGAAAGAACTAGTTTCCAAAGCTTTTTGATTTGGAAAAGCATTACAAAAATCATGATTTCCATTATACAGTAAGGGAGTAGCTTCCTTTCTGTGTTCCTTCTCAGGAGGATTAACGATAGAGCGAGTCCTGTGAAATGAAGAATAGTTGTATTCTAATTTAATTCCTTGAATTTCTTGTTTCCTTGTTTTGAAGTGGAGATTTTGTTTTATTTTTTATATGTATTTTTTATTGGGTTTCAGTTTACCAATGTATAGCATGACACCCGCTGCTCATCATGTCAAGTGCCCTTCTCAGGGCCCATCACCAGTCACCCCATCTCCCCACCCACTTCCCCTTTCACTACCTCTTGTTCATTTCCCAGAGTTAGAAGTCTCTCATATTTTGTCATCCTCTCTGATTTTTCTAAGTGATGATTTTATGTATTTATTTATTTATTTTAATTTTTAAAAAGATTTTATTCATGAGAGAGACAGAGACAGAGACACAGGTAGAGGGTGAAGCAGGCTCCACGCAGGGAACCCAATATGGGACTCAATCCAGGGTCTCGAGGATCACAATCTGGGTAGCAGACGGCGCTAAACCGCTGAGCCAATGGGGCTGCCCCTAAGTGAAGATTTTATTTTATTTTATTTTTACATTTTTAACTTTTTTTATTGGAGTTCAATTTGCCAACATATAGCATAACACCCAGTGCTCATCCTGTCCAGTGCCCCCCTCATTGCCCATCACCCAGTCACCCCAACCCCCTGCCCACCTCCCCTTCCAGTACCCCTTGTTCATTTCCCAGATTAGGTGTCTCTCATGTTTTGTCACCCTCACTGATATTTTCACTCATTTTCTCTCCTTCCCTTTATTGCATTTCACTAATTTTTATATCCCCCAAATGAATAAGACCATATAACGTTTGTCCCTTTCTGATAGACTTATTTCACTCAGCATAATACCCTCCAGGTCCATCCACGTTGAAGCAAAAGGTGGGTATTTGTTGTTTCTAATGGCGGAGTAATATTCCATTGTATACATAGACCACATCAATTCAGCTTTCGATGGACACCGAGGCTCCTTCCACTGTTTGGCTATTGTGGACATTGCTGCTAGAAACATTGGGGTGCAGGTGTCCCAGCGTGTGACTGCATCTGTATCTTTGGGGTAAATCCCGGGCAGTGCAATTGTTGGGCTGTAGGGCAGATCTATTTATAACTCTTTGGGGATCCTCCACACAGTTTTCCAGAGTGGCTGAACCAGTTCACATTCCCACTAACAATGTAAGAGGGTTCCCCTTTCTCCACATCCTCTCCAACATTTGTTGCTTCCTTTCTTCTGTTTGGTTTTTACTGATATTCAAAAAATGTAAGACTTCTAGCTCATAACTTTGTTGCATTTCTAAGTCCTTTCCACATCAAAAGGAAATAGTGGTATTATGACTAGAAGTTTAAGCAAGTCCTAAACTATTCAAAGAAAATTCTAAAATATACATTGAGTTTCTACAAGGAAAATATTGAGTTTAAACAAAAGAGCCAGAGCTAATTCTTCCCGAAAGTTTGTTAACTTGAATTCAGAGCCCCTTTACAAGTATATTAGATAAATAAGTAGTCCCACAGTATAAGTCAATTCATGTATAAATGAGAAGCGAGCTACCATTAATGAAACTAGCTCTAAAGTAGTTGACTGCCAAGCTGATTGTTAAATTGGCTATTAGTAAAACAGTAGAATAATCCCACACACTTAGAAATAAGGTCCCAGATTGGAAGAACTGGTAAATGTAGCTGCTCATAATCTAAGTTAAATAATTCCTTCACAATTTGAGTAGATATATATCAACATGGCAGTCTTATATGTAATTTATGTTGTTTAGGAAATTATCTAATGGACTTCATGATTCCCTAGAGCTTATTTTTGACCTCCACCCAAACCCAAAGGATGCACAGTGCCCCAAGGGGAACAGGGAGCAGCTCTCACTCACCTGTGACCTGTTGCTGTGTGAGCACCTACACTTTATACACTGGGGTTCTGGGGAGAGCGGGATAGTGGGATAGTTCGGGCACTGTGAGCCAGATCCGGAGCTCCAGTGCCTTCAAATGCCTGCAGATGCAGAATAGCACCAGGCACCGGTGGAACCCTGGGGCACCACATTTCCACCCACAAAGCGGCCCCGTGTCATCACTTTAGGTCGAGGATCCAGTCGGCACTTAGCCCTGCACCCTGAAGGCCAAGGGTATGAGGGGACGTCTTTTCACCACACAGGATGGGAAAGAGATGCCAGGGATGCCCTCCCACATCCTTAGTTTCACTCCTCAGGCCCTCCAGACCTCCCACCCTTCTAGGTAGACTTGGTGTCCCAGCTGTCCTCCCACCCCCAAGGGTTCACAGCATGGATTTTGCACTTAAGAACATTTCAGGGGCTCCGGAGTGGTTCAATCAGTTAAACGTCCTCTCTTGATATTGGCTCAGGTCAAGATCTCGAGGTTGTTGTGTGGAGCCTCACCTGGGGCTCAGGCCCGGGTGCGTGGGGAGTCTGCTTCAGTCTCCCTTTCCCTCTGCCCTTCCACTTCACTGTCTCTCAAATCTTTTATAAATCAACATTGAAGACATTGGAGAAATCTTTATCATCTCTGCAGAGGTGCCTTCATATGTGTAATGGCTATGTAAATGCTTTTTTTTTTTTTTAATTTTCATTTCTGTGGATTAAATTCCCAGGAGTGCTACTGCTGAATTATGTGGTAATTGTATGCAGATTTTTTTTTTTTTTTGAGAAAACTGCTAAACTCTTTCCCAGGAGTGATTTTAAGATTTTACAAAACTGTGTGGAAACAGTTTTTTCAAAGCAGTTGTCTAGATACTAGAAGTGTGACAATTGGACCCTCGGGTGAGATTTATTTAGCCTTTGAAAAAACTGCTGAACTCTCTTCCAAAGCAACTATATTTATATCCACAGCATGAAGTAGTGTTCCTGTCATGTACCACCCTCCAGCAACTAGTATCCTCCTTCTTGGGACTTTAGCATTTCTAGGGGCACCTGGGGGGCTCAGTTGCTTAAGCGTCTGCCTTTGGCTCAGGTCATGATCCCTGAGTCCTGGGATCGAGCCTCCCATTGGGCTCCCTGCTCTGGGGGGAGTCTGTTTCTCTCTCCCTCTGCCTACTTCTATCCGTACTTGCTTGCTCACTCTCTTGTCAAATAAGTAAATTTTTTAAAAATAAAAATAGCATTTCTAAAAGTTGTGTAGCACCATCTCACTGTTGTTCACATTGGCAACTTCCTAATGCTAGAGGATGTAGAGCATATTTTTGTAGGCTTGCTTATTATCTGTGTATCATTTTTGTCAAGGAGTCTGCTCAGATAGCCACCCATTGTTAATTAAGTTATCTGTGCTCTTATTATGAGGTTTTTTTGTGTGTAGATTGAATAAAATTAGTTTGAATATCATGTGTGTTTTGAACAAATATTTTCTTCAGTTTGTGAGTGGTCTTTAGGTTGTCTGGGCAATGTTTTTCACAGAGTAGCAGTATTAAATTTGTTAAGTTCACATTATGTTTTTTTTCTTTCCTGGATCATGTTTGGGTTGTGTGTTAAAACGCACCACCAAACTCAAGGTCTCGTAGATTTTATGTTGTCTTTTTGATGTTTTGATAGCTGCATGTTTTAAGTTTACATACAACGTTGAGTGAATTTGATGGACATTGTAAAAGTTTTTCCCACATTTCATTTCATATCCTCTGGTTTCCAATTAGTTGTTCCTTAAGTATTTCTGGAGGAGCCGGGATATTGCAGCGCATTTCAGTGAGCCATTGCAAAGCTTCTAGGACTCAGCTGCAGCCTGGAAGGAGGCAGGTGGGGCCCTGGCAGTGAGGACCCCGCCTCCTGCAGGCCCCTGCAGTGCCTGAACACCCTGCACGGGGCGCCCGAGCGCAGGCGCTGCCCCAGAGGGCTGGCAGGTGCAGGGGGCCTTGTCCACCTGCAGGAACAGGAGCCCCCGCGCTGGGGAGGCTTGGGGAGCACGTGGGTCCGCGGCCACTCTGACAGCAGCCCCGGCCTCCTTAGGCCCCTGGGTGAGGCTTCGGCAGAGGTGGGGCCGCGTTCACACTGACAGGAGCCTCCGGCCTCCCCAGAACCCGCTGTTGAGGATTCGAGAAGACATGGGGCCACGTCCACGCAGTGGGAAGCCTGGCCTCCTCAGGACCCGTGGGGGTGAGTATGGGGCCTGATGTAGGGCCTGACATGCCTCCAGAAATTGGCCTTTCAGGACCCGCTGTGGAGGCTTCTGGAGGCATTGGGCGGGTCCAGGGCCACATCAGCAAGGACTCTTAAAAACCACAAGGTAAGGGATAAGTTCGAGTTAATTCAGAGTTAGGGGGTCGGGTAGGGTTAGGGCTTAGTGTAAGGGGTTAGGGAAAGGGTTGGGTTGAGGTGAGGTTTAGGGTTAGGGTTAGTGTTTAGGGTTAGCGTTATGGTTGGGATTGGGTTAGGAGTTAGGTGTTAGGGTTTAGGGTCACTGTTACATTTGGGTTAAGGGTTAGGGTTAGAGGTTTGGGTAGGGGGAGGGTTTAAGTTTAGGGATGGGGTTAAGGGTTAATGATTAGGGTTATGGTTGGGGCTAGGGTTATGGGCTATGGCTAGGGTTTGTTAGGTTCTGGATTTGAGGTAGGGTTACAATAGAGGTAGGGTTAGGGTTAAAGGGATAAGGTAACGTTTCAGTGTTTAGGATTAGGGATTAGGGTTTAGGGTTTAGGATTAGGGTTGGGGTTAGGGTTAGGTTTGGAGTCACAGTTAGGTGTATGGATTAGGGGTTAGTGGTTCCTCTTCGGTTTTCAGTTAGTGATAGGTCCAGTTTTAGGCTAAGTGAAAGTTAGAATTGAGATTAGGGTAGGGTTATTGTCTGTACACAGGTAGAGATTGGATCTGGGCATGTGCCTGGCACTGGGATTCCGAGTATCTTCAATGGGTTCATTTTAAGTGTTTTGTTTAGGTTTGGGGCTAGGGTTTGTGTTTGGCATCCATCCATTCAGAGGCCTCCCCAGAGAATCAAACTCCATGCCTCTGCTGGGGTGAGAATAGACATGGCAGGCACCTCCTGAGCTGAGATAAGGAGGGGATATGTGGCTCTAAATACGATTTATTTGGATTTTCAAATTCCTTACTCTTTTTTTCTTGTGTGCACTGGTGTCCTTAATAGTAACAATTGTTATTTTAAAGTTTTACTTTAATTCCTGTTTCTTTACACAGTTTAATATTGGTTTCAGGTGTACAAGATAGTGATTCAACCCTTGGATTCAATGCCTGGTACTCATCCCAGGTGCCCTCCGTCATCCCCATCCTCCATTTCCCCATCCCCCCTCACATTCCTCTGGTACTTATTAGTTTCTTTTCTATGGTTAAGAATGTGTTTCTTGGTTTGCTTCTCTCATCACCCCCCCACCCTTGCCATTTTGTTTTGTTTCTTAAAATCCACATATGAATGCAGTTGTATGGTATTTGTCTTTGACATATTTCAGTTAGCATAATTTTAGTCGCTTTTTCCACATCATTGTAAATGGCTTCATTTCCTCCTTTCTGATGACTGAGTGATACCGCAGTGTGTATCTTTACCACATCTTTTCCGCCCATTCATCTGTCGATGGACACCTGCGCTGTGTTCATAATTTGGCTAGCTCTTGTTAATGCTGTTATAAATACTGGGCTGTATGTCCCCCTTCGAATCTGTACTTTTGATCCTCTAGTTGTGCAATTTCTGAATCGTAGGATAGTTCTATTTTGAACTTCTAGAATAATCTCCATACTGTTTTCCACAGTATGCTACAGGCTGCACCTGTTTGATTCCCACCATAATTGTTAAGAGGGTTCCCATTTCTCCCCATCTTCACCAATACCTGTTGTCTCCTGTGTTGTTAATTTTAGCCATTATGACAAGTGTCAGGTGATATCTTATTGTGGTTTTGATTTGCATTTCCCTGATGATGGGTGTTGTTAAGTGTCTTTTCATGTGTGTGGTGGCCACCTGGATGTCTTGTTAGAGAAAATGTCCATTCGTGTCTTCTGCCCATTTTCTATTGGATCATTTGTGTTTAGGATGCTGAGATTTATATTTGCTTTATATATTTTGGATACTAAGTCATTACTGGATATGTCGTTTAAAAATATCTTCTCTCATTTTTTGTTGCCTTTTAGCGTTGGTTGTTTCCTTTAGTGTGCAGAACCTTTTCAACCTGATGAAGTCCCAATAGTTTATTTTGCTTTTGTTTCCCTTGCCTCAGAGTCATATCTAGAAAGATCCAATGGCCAAAATGTTAAGCTCAGAATTGCCTATCGTTTCTTCTTTTTTTGGTTTCAGGTCTCACATTTAGGTCTTTAATCCATTTGAATTTATTTTTGGCATAAGGTGTAAGAAAGTGATCCATTTTCATTCTTCCACATGTGGCTGACTAGTTTTTCCCAACACCGTTTGTGGAAGAGACTGTCTTTTTGGCTTTGCATATTCTTTCCTGCTTTGTTGAAGATTAATTGAGCATAGAGTTACAGGTTTGTATCGTGTTTCAGTTTTCCATTCTGTTGTATTGATCTGCGTGTCTTCTTCTTGTGCCTGCACCATACTTTTTTTGATTACTGGAGCTCTGTAATATAACTTGAAGTCTGAAATTGTGATGGTCCAGCTTTGGTTTTCTTTCCCAACACCGGTTTGTCTACTATCAACCTTTTGTGGTTCCATACATATTTTAGGATTCTTTGTTCCAGCTTTGGGAAAAAATGCTATTGCTATTTTGATAGGGATTGTATTAAGAGATTTTATTTATTTATTCATGAGAGACACAGATAGGGAGGCAGAGTACAGGCAGAAGCAGACTCTCTGTGGGGAGTCTGATGTGGGATTGATCCAGCATTCTGGGATCATGACCTGAGCCAAAACAGATGCTCAACCACTAAGCCACCCATGTGCCTCTTTGATTCAATGTCTTTGCCAGTTATGGGCCTGTTCACATTTTCTATTTCTTCCTTTCAAAAAAGGCTATATAATGTACTCATAAGACAGAGAGAGAGAGAGAGAGAGAATGGCAGGCATAGACACAGGCAGAGGGAGAAGCAGGCCCCATGCAGGGAACCCGACTTGGGACTCGATCCCGGGTCTCCGGGATCACGCCCTGTGCTAAAGGTGGCATTAAACGGCCGAGCCACTCGGTTGCCCTTCTATTTCTTCCTATTGCAGTTTTGGTAGTTTGTACATTTCTAGGGATTTATACATTTCTTTCCAGTCTTCCAGCTTGTTGGCATATAGTTTTTCATAGTATTCTCTTATAATTGTTTCCTTTTGTGGTGTAGATGTCTCCTCTCTCATTTGTGATTTTATTATTTAGGTCGTTACTCTTGTTGATAAGTATGGCTAGGGTTTGATCCATTTTATTAATTAGTTTGAAGTCCCAGCTCTTAGTTTCATTATCCAGTTCTACTGTTTCGTTGTTGTTTCTGTTTTGCTTATTTGTGATCTCATGTTTATTATTTCCCTTCTTCTGCTGGCTTTACACTTTGTTTGCTTTTCCTTTCCTAGATCCTGTAGGTATAGGATTAGGTTGTGTACTTGAGATTTTCTTTTGTCTTGAGGTAGTACTGTATTGCTATGTAATTCCCCCTTAGGACTGCTTTTGCTGCATCCCAGATGTTTTGACAAATGTTTTCATTTGTTTCCATATATTTTTTAAATTTCTTCTTTTTTCCTGGTTGCCTCATTCATTCTCTAGTAGGATGTTCCTTAATCTCCACATATTTGAGGTCTTTCCGAAATTTTTCTTGCAGTTAACTTCAAGTTTCATAGTGTTTTGGTCTGAAAATGTTATTGGTATGATCTCAATCTTCTTGTACCTGTTTGAGGCTGACTTGTGTCCCATGATGTGATCTGTTCTGGAGAATTTCCCATGTGCACTTGAAAGGAATGTGTATTCTTCTGGTGTAGGATGAAATATTCTGAATATGTCTGTTGAGTCCACCTGGTCCGGTGTCTCAAAACCATTGTTCCCCTGTTGATTTTCTGCTTAGATGGTCTCTCCATTGCCATAAGTGGGTGTTAAAATCCCCTGTCATTGCATTATTATCAGTGAGTTTCTGTATGTTTGTTGTTCATTGGTTTATATATTTAGGTACTCCCATGTTGGAGGCATAAGCATTTACAGCTGTTGGATCTTCTTAATGGATAGTCCACTTAATTATGAATTAATGCCCTTCTGCTCTCTTGGTCCAGTATTTTTTTCTTTATGTTTTTTTAAAGATTTTATTTATTTATTCATGAGAGGCACACAGAGAGAAGCAGAGGCAGAAATGTAGGCAGAGGGAGAAGCAGGCTCCCCAAGGGGAGCCCGAGTGGGACTCGATCCTGGAACCCTGGGGTCACACACTGAGTCAATACTAGATGGTCAAACACTCAGCCACCAGGTGTCCCCAACGTTTGGTTTCAAATCTAGTTTGTCTGATATGAATATGTGTCCTCCAGCTTTCTTTTGATGTCCATTACCATGATACATGATTTCCCATCCCCTGACTTTCAATATGTTGGCATCTGTCAGTCTAAAGTGATCATCTGGTAGGGAGGATATAGAGGGATCTTGTATTTTAATCCACTCTGATACCCTATATCTTTTGATTGGGGCCTTTAGTCCATCTACATTCTGAGCGATATTTGAAAGATATGAATTGAGTGCCTTGGTGTTACCAGTAGAGTCCGTGTTTCCAGTGAAGTTCTCTGGTCCTTTCTAGTCTTTGATGCTTTTGGTGTCTTCCCCCCCCCCCCCCACTAGAAGAGTCCCCCTTAAAAATTTCATGCTGGACTGGTTTCATGGTCATGAACTCCTTTATTTGTTGTCTCTCTGGGAAACTCTTAATGTCTCCTTCTATCCTGAATGACAGCCTTGTTGTATAAAGAATTCTCATCTGCATACTCTCCCCATTCAACATATTGAATATTGCCTTCCACTGCTTTCTGGCCTTTCATGTTTGTGTGGACAGATCTGCTGCCAACTGGATTTGAACTCCCGTGTAGGTTAAGGACTCTCACTGCCCCACCGCTTTCAGGTTTCTTTCCTTGTGTGTGTATTTTGTGAATTTGACTCTGATGTGCCTTGGCGATGGTCGGGTTTTGTTGAATTTAGTGGGAGTTCTCTGTGCTATTGGTTTCAGTGTCTGGGTCCTTCCTCACATTAGAGAAGTTTATATAATTTGTTCAAATAAAACTTGTGCCCCTTTTTCCTCTCTCTACATCTTCTGAGTCTCCTACAATATGAATGTTATTGTTTAATAAGAGGCTGAGTTCCCTAAGTCTGCCTCTGCGGTCCATTACCTTTCTTGTTTTTAGGGATTCCGCTTGGGACTGCATCTTAGTTATAGCATTTTTAATGTCGGCCTGACTAGATGTTAGTTCTTTTATCTCTACTGTAAGGTATTGTGTAGTGTCTTCTAAGCTCTTTGTCCAACCCAGCTACTATCTTTATAATTATTGTTTTAAATTCTAGGTCAGACATCTTCCCTTTATCTGCATTGATAAACCCCTGGCTCTGAGTACTACCTCGTGTTCTTTTTGGAGGTGAATTTCTCCACATCATTATTTTTTCCAGAAAGGAAGGAAGAGAGAAAAAGAAAAAACAGGTAAAACAACAATAACCACAAAAACGCCCCCAAAACAAGATCCTGGGTGTGTGTTTAGCCTGCTTGTTAATTATGAATTAATTGTTAGAAGAATCTAGACCGAAAATAAGAAAGAAAATTAAATTACAATGAAAGTAATCAAAAATAAGAAATATATAATATGTACGTAACAATTAAGATTAAGAAATTAATAAAAATAATTGAAGATAATAAATGAAAAATAATAAATAAAGAACAAAGTTCAAAGGAAGCCAGATCCTACTTTCCCCTTTGAGCTGAAGCTTTGCAGGCCTCTGTGATCAGTACACTTTGTAGGAGGCAGTGGTCTGTGCAGGTCTTCTGGGGGAAGAGCCCTGTTATGCTGATTGTCAGGTGTGCACTTGCCTTAGTGGAGATGCACCTGCAGGGCTCAGAGGCGGGGCTCGGTGTAAGTGCCTCTGGCATCCACCAGGCGGCGCTGTGCTGCTCCGTGAATACCCACAGGGCTGATGGGCTGGATGAGGGTGAGGGCCCTGTGTTCCCTGGCCCTGGAGCTGAACATCCAGCGCCTCAGTCTGTAGTGAGCCTTCACAGAAGGCCATCAAGCCCACTTGTGTCTCCCAGTTTGTGTCAGAACGTGCGTTCACCCTCTCTATGTCTGAGCTTTTTTATTTTTTTAAAATCTAAGATGAGTGACTGAGTTTCAAAAATCCAAAATTTAGGGCCTCCCCTGGAGACCTCTGCTCTCCCTGCCCCAGAGGGTCACCTCCCTCTTTCTGCCCTGTAAGGTCACCTCTCTCTTCTGTCCCAGTAAAGCAGTCCCTGGGGACTGCACAGGGGTTTGCAGTTCATGGCCACACTGAGCAGAAAGCTGGCCTCTAGATGCAGTGCTCTCAGCCGGTTTCCCCATTTCTGTGCCTGGGAACAGTTGGCACCACTGTCCTTGTGACCCCAGGGACCCTAAGCACACCCAATGACTCGTGGGGGTGACCCACTTCATCACCTGAGTGCCATTAAGGCCAGTATGTCCCCCACACTAGCCGACTACTGAAAGTTCTGAATTTGTGCTGTGCTGATTATGATCCTGTGTGTAGAACTGTAAGCTGGCTCCCTGCCCCTATGGGATGTGGAGATGTGTCTCCCCAGATCAACTGATTGATTGATTTTTTTAAGACTTTCTTTTTCTGTAATTTCTACACCTAACATGGGCCTGAACTCACTACCCCAAGATCAAGAGTCACCTGTTCTTACCAACCACACTGAGCCTGCCAGGCTCCCTGTGATGGATTGATACCTATTAATTGAAGCAGACATACAGTATGTGTCAGGGCAGAAATGGAGCCCATACTCTAAGGATTGGTGGAGTCATTGGATCTTGATAAATGTTAAAGAAAGCATAGTTCCTCTGGGATCCAGGGAGCAGGGCCAACATGTTAAAAGTTGACAATTTCCTCACCAGTAGTCATTTTACTGATGATTTAAAATGCTCTTCAATGGCTAACGTCATACTACAATTTGGATATAGCAGGTGGTTCTTGGACTTGGAGGTAGCTAAAGCTCCCTCGTCATGGACTCAATGTTCCAGTTGGATGCAGAGATAGGCAATCAAGCAAAGAGTTATAAAACATGGCACTGGGGTGCCTGGCTGCCTTGGTCGGTGGATCTTCATGTCAGGGTTGTGAGTGTAAAATTCATATTGGATGTAGAGATTACATCAAAATAAAATATTTTAAAACTAATGAATGGATGAAGATATAAAACATGATATCAAAGGTCATTGCTTGCTTCTGGAAAATACTCGAACCAGACTATGGCTAACCTACAACCTATTCTTATTTGCTCCTGGTTTCAATATTTTACCCAGATGATGTTCCCCACAAGTGACGGTCCGGCCCAAGTGGGAGTGGGCTTCTTTCATGGTAAGACTTTGTTTCCCCACGATCTGCAAGGAAAGTAGAGCTGTAAAGGCACGAGTTAGGTGGATCAGCACAAACCTGGGCAATAATCATTTCTGAACCTGGCAGGCAAAGCTCTGCCTCCTTGTAGGACCCAATGTCATGAAAAAGCCTGTATGTCATTGGCTTGGATGAAGGATGGGGGCTGAAGTAGAATTATGAAGAACAAAATAGGGGGAATACCTGAAATAGAAAGAGAGAAGGACAAGTTTCACCATGTGTCATCTTCAAAGGGATCTGGTGTCCTTTGCTAAGAGGGAGCCCACCCTCTGTAAGATGTTTCCTACCGCTCCTTGCTCATTGTCAGAACCCAGCAGGCACATCTCCATGCCTCCAACACTTCTGTTCAATCTATTCTCCTGTGCGACTAGAGCATCGTGTATGTAACCATTCTGCTGTTGTTTGACAACAATAGGGGGATTCCAACATTTGTTCATTTTGGGGTGTGTGTGTATCTCTCGACCCTCAGTTATGTGATCCTTGGGCTGTGTCATCCTAACACCTAACTGGCTGGAAACCACAATCTTTATCACTGTAGGTGCTGGCATTGGGTGGCTAGTTGGATTCTCCTGGTCAATCATGGGCTTCTTTGTGCACTGATTCTTGGAGGGTCAACTGAGTTTGAAGGTCCAACTTGGTGACAGTTGCGTGTCTGGCAGTGGTTCCAGCTGAGCACCACCTGCCTCTCCTTCCTCGATGCCTCTCAAGCTGGAGCCACACATCAGGGCCGCCCTGTCAGGGAACTCCTGAGGAGGAAGCTGCCCAGTGGAGGGAGGCCTGAGGCTGCCTGTGTGTGCAAGTCGGGGTGGGGAGGGGCTGGGGTCCCTTGGTCGCCTGGGCTCCAGGCCCCCAGGCTGAGCCCCACTCTCCCCCAGCCACTACTTGCTAGGACATGGAGGATCCTTCCACACACTGGTGCAGGAGATGCTGCAGCACAAGCTATGCCAGCTGAGCCTGCCCAGTGAGGGGGCCCAGGTGCATGAGCTGCAAGTGCGTGCTGTCCTGAGTCCCTTCCTGGGCCACACTGACAGCCCTGCTGGCTCTCTGTTCCCCAGGAGCACAGGCTCAGGGTGAGGAAGGATGGAAGTGCCCCCGGAGCCCAGCCAGTCCAGGCTCCCTGGACAGAGGGATCCCAGACCTCCCAGGGCGCTTTGCACAGACCTTCCTGAACTGAGGCCACAGGCCCCTGGCTGTCACTCTCTCCCAGCCCCAACCTGGCCTGCAGGGTACAGGCTTGCAATAAGTCTGTAATGGTCCTGCCCCTGGCATCTAGTTGACCTTCGAAGGCATGTGGGCAGGTCAGCTTCTTGTGCCTCGTGGCACCTGTGCAGGGGCTAGTCAGGGGTTTGGGCAGTGTCCCCTCCTCCTTTCTGGGGGTCTGTCCCTGCCACCTGGACAGAGCTCTGGGAGATGCAGAAATGGGCTGGCTGTGTATTTTAACACAACCACACTTTATTGAACATTCAACAGCAAACATGCTCAGAGCAGAGGGTGCCCTCCTTCTCCTGGGAAGGGAGAGCTTCCTGTCCTTTAGGGGAAAGCCAAAGTCACATGGAGGTGCAGGTGCTAGAGTACCCCAGCTTGGAGCCTGGGCAGACTCTGTGTGGGATGCATGTCCTGAGGTTGGGACCTGGGGATAGCAGACATGACCCGGACCTGCAGCTTAGGGGTTCCTGCGCTGGGTCCCAGCAAGTCAGTTGGACCCTCGCCTCTGGCCCACTGGTGCCAGGTGACTGACTGCTGGAGACCCAGCATGTGGAGGAGCCTGCCTCCTAGTGTGGTTGAGGGTGTGGTCCAGCGGCCTGCCCCTGCTGCCCCTGCCCTGGGTTGTCCTGTTTTTCCTAGCGCTGTCCCAGGAGAGTGACCTGGATCTGTGGGGCACGCCAAAGACCCAGAAGGACACATCCTGCTCTTAGAGGGTTGCTGAACCTCGGGGCAGAACCCAGAGCAGGTCAGGGCCATGGAGGGCTCAATTCCATTAGTCTTCATTCCGGCCTTGGGGGGCTCATATTGACCCTGCCTCCCCAGAGCCCTGGGAGAGGCCAGCTCAGGTCCTTTTTGGTCAGGGACTCTTCTCCTGTTGGGGGGGCGCCCTCCAGGAAGGACAGTGAGATGAGGCAGCGCATGGTGTCAGTTGGCCAGAGCCTCCACACGCTCTGCTACAGAGGCCCACAAACATCGAGCTTCCCTGTGGACGCAGAGGTCAGAGGTTTATTTAGGTTTTCAGATCTGGGACTTGATCCTGGGACTTCAGAATCAGGCCCTGAGCCAAAGGCAGAGACTCAACCACTGAGCTACCCAGGAGTCCCTTGTCACTAAATTTAAAAAGTAATTTCAACTAGTACATTTAAAAATGTATCACTTCTATGTTTATATAATTGTTGGGCTTACCAGAATTTATAATGATAAATAAAATGCCTTTAAGAATTGTGTTTAAATTTTAATTATTTATTTCCAATCCCATGAGTCTTTCAAGAAGAAATCCTATTTGCAAATTCTTTACATATTGTGAAGATTAATTAAAAGCAGAATGCCAACTTTACAAATATCATAAGGAGAAAAATTCCAATATCTCTACTAAAAATTCAGTAACAGATCATCCCCCAATCCAGGTATGATAAAGACTATTTCAGTCTTTAAAAAAGAAGAAGAAGAAGAAGGAGAAGGAGAAGGAGAAGGAGAAGGAGAAGAAGAAGAAGAAGAAGAAGAAGAAGAAGAAGAAGAAGAAGAAGAAGAAGAAGAAGAAGAATTTTAGAGACTAATGTAGGGTACCCAAAGCACAATTTTATTCTCATCAGTCAGACTTCAAAAATCACAAACTACACAAACTGGATGAAGCTCACAGCCCTGTTAGTGTTGAGTCTATTTATGAGAGATAAAAGCTGTTCTCCAAATGATTGCTTTACATTATCATTCAATTCGATGGTTAGATGTAAAACTTAGGAGGTTTTCCAAACTATGAATCCTATGATCAATATTGCTCTGGAAAACATGCCCCTAAAAATAATTTTCCTGAATTATCTTCTGGTGGCCACACACAAAAAAATACCTGATGATTGGGGATCCCTGGGTGGCTCAGCGGTTTAGTGCCTGCCTTCAGCCCAGGGTGTGATTCTGGAGTCCCGGGATCGAGTCCCGCATCGGGTTCCCTGGGTGGAGCCTGCTTCTCCCTCTGCCTGTGTCTCTGCTTCTCTCTAAATATATCTCTCATGAATAAATAAATAAAATCTTTTAAAAAAATACCTGATGATTTTGAATGTGCCACTTGTATATCATGTACACCAGATATCTATCTGAACAGGCAGACACAAACAGTCTCTTCTAAAATTTGAAAGCCTGGTGGATTATTGATGAGTTCAGCCAGGATTCTCTCCTTGTAAACTGTATATTAAAAAATCCTTATGGGCTGGAAAACCAGTTTTCAAAATGTCAGCACCACGGACAGAGGAACAAACAAGGTGAAGGCTATGAATGGTTTGGGAATCCCAAGCATACAGTCAGGGCCAGACTCACGAGCGTGCCAAGTGTGTAGTTGCAGAGACCACAGGCTCGGTTTAATGTTGTCTTGTCAGAGACTTGAGATTCCTAATCATTTTTTTTTTTTTATTGGTGTTCAATTTACTAACATACAGAATAACACCCAGTGCTCGTCACCCATTCACTCCCACCCCCCGCCCTCCTCCCCTTCTACCACCCCTAGTTCGTTTCCCAGAGTTAGCAGTCTTTACGTTCTGTCTCCCTTTCTGATATTTCCCACACATTTCTTCTCCCTTCCACTATTATTTATATTCCCCAAATGAATGAGAACATATAATGTTTGTCCTTCTCCGACTGACTTACTTCACTCAGCATAATACCCTCCAGTTCCATCCACGTTGAAGCAAATGGTGGGTATTTGTCATTTCTAATAGCTGAGTAATATTCCATTGTATACATAAACCACATCTTCTTTATCCATTCATCTTTCGTTGGACACCGAGGCTCCTTCCACAGTTTGGCTATCGTGGCCATTGCTGCTAGAAACATCGGGGTGCAGGTGTCCCGGCGTTTCATTGCATTTGTATCTTTGGGGTAAATCCCCAACAGTGCAATTGCTGGGTCGTAGGGCAGGTATATTTTTAACTGTTTGAGGAACCTCCACACAGTTTTCCAGAGTGGCTGCACCAGTTCACATCCCCACCAACAGTGTAAGAGGGTTCCCTTTTCTCCGCATCCTCTCCAACATTTGTTGTTTCCTGCCTTGTTAATTTTCCCCATTCTCACTGGTGTGAGGTGGTATCTCATTGTAGTTTTGATTTGTATTTCCCTGATGGCAAGTGATGCAGAGCATTTTCTCATATGCATGTTGGCCATGTCTATGTCTTCCTCTGTGAGATTTCTCTTCATGTCTTTTGCCCATTTCATGATTGGATTGTTTGTTTCTTTGCTGTTGAGTTTAATAAGTTCTTGGTACTGGCACAAAAACAGACACATAGATCAGTGGAACAGAATAGAGAATCCAGAAGTGGACCCTGAACTTTATGGGCAACTAATATTTGATAAAGGAGGAAAGACTATCCATTGGAAGAAAGACAGTCTCTTCAATAAATGGTGCTGGGAAAATTGGACATACACATGCAGAAGAATGAAACTAGACCACTCTCTTTCACCATACACAAAGATAAACTCAAAATGGATGAAAGATCTAAATGTGAGACAAGATTCCATCAAAATCCTAGAGAAGAACACAGGCAACACCCTTTTTGAACTCGGCCATAGTAACTTCTTGCAAGATACATCCACGAAGGCAAAAGAAACAAAAGCAAAAATGAACTATTGGGACTTCATCAAGATAAGAAGCTTTTGCACAGCAAAGGATACAGTCAACAAAACTCAAAGACAACCTACAGAATGGGAGAAGATATTTGCAAATGACATATCAGATAAAGGGCTAGTTTCCAAGATCTATAAAGAACTTATTAAACTCAACAGCAAAGAGATTCCTAATCATTTTGAACAAGGAGCTCTACATTTCACCTTCCTGGAGGATGGGCAAGTCATAGGGCCTCTCCTGCATACAGGGGTTTGCTCCTATCCTTCAGTATGTGTTCCCCACAGAAGAATGTAACAGAGGGAGGAGGCAATGTGGCGCAAGATTAGGGGTCCTCCCCTCGTCTGGCCCTCAAACACACCTAGAGAACTTTCAAAACCTCCTGAGCACCCACGAATTTGACTTAGTGGAAAGAGAGAACAGCTGGAATGCTACAGAGAGAAAAGTTTTCGCTTCGGACTAGGTAGGAAGGCCGAAAAAATAAGTAAATAAAAATGAAGCGGGGGCAGGGGAGCCGTGAAAGCCTCCGGGGCATGAAAGTCCAGCCCTGGACAAGCGGGCACTTTACAAACCTGCTCCTGAATATTCCCCTGAGAGAAACGTGCTGAGCAGGGAAATGGGGCTGAACCGCAGGAGGGGCAGTGAAGCCTCAAGGTTCCCAGGACACAGTAAGAAGAGGGGCACCAGGGAGACACCTCAGCACCAACCCCAGTCCCACCTACATAAAGGGCTGGAGCATCAGAACCCTCGGGGGCATTTACGGGGCAGCTTCGAAGCTCCCTTTGGCCTAGAGCCTGGCAACTGATGGAGGTGGCTGTCCTCTGTCCCTTCAGAAGCCGAGGTCCCTGGGAGCACGGGGCCCCGTGCTCCCAGGGCGCCCAGGGGGACAATGCCAGCTCTCCTGGGTTCCCCTTGGGACAGGTGGAAGTGGGGAGGGCAGAGGAAAGCAACAACTCTCCTGCTGGGCCTCTAGGCAACAAAGGCCTCAGGGGATAGACAGCTCCCACTGAGCCCAGCACCTGGCAGGGGGCAGGGCATCTCCCCCCAGGCATAGGCACCTGAGCATCAGGGCAGCAGCCCCTTCCCCAGAAGTCCAGCTGGAAGCACAGGGGAAGAGCAGATTACTGAATAAGCAGCACCGGAAAGCTCCAGGACTGAGGAAAAGTAGCATATAGATCTAGAGGGTTTTTTCTTTTCTTTTTGTCTCCTCTTTTTTTTTCTTTTCATTATGACTCTTTTTTTAAAGATTTTATTTTTTAGTTATCCATGAGAGACACAGGCAGAGGGAGAAGCAGGCCCCATGCAGGGAGCCCAATGTGGTCCTCAATCCCGGGTCTCCAGGATCACACCCTGGGCTGCAGGCGGTGCTAAACCGCAGTGCCACCGGGGCTGCCTTTTTTTTTTTCTTAAGATTTTATTTTTTGTTTATTCATGAGAGACACAGAACGAGAGAGAGAGAGGCAGAGACACAGGCAGACGGAGAAGCAGGCCCCATGCAGGGAGCCATTATGACTCATTTTTATATCAAGTTTAAAACTTCCAATATTTTGCTTTTCCTTCCATAGCTACTATTTTTTACCAACTCTTCGTTTTTAAGTTTTTTCCTTTTTGACTTTCATATTTCTACAATTACATGTCTTCGATATATTTTTCACTTCTGGGTTCCCTTCAGCATAATCAATAAAATTTTGGTAGATATATGAGATACAGGGTTTTGTTTTTTGTTTTTTTGTCTTGTTTTGTTTTACAACGGTGGAAATTAGTACCTTCTACCACATGACCAAAATAAGCCCAGAACCAAGGTAACACTGTGTTAGTCATTCGGAAGAAAAAAAAATGGTGAAAAATGTAAAAGAAAATATATGGTTAAAGTGGCAATTTACATGTTCAATGCAATCCCTATCAAAATACCATGAGCTTTTTCACAGAGTTGGAACAATTAAGATTTGTAATGAGTCATAAAAGCTCCTGAATAGCCAGAGGAATATTGAGAAAGAATACCAGTGCACGGTGCATCACAATGCTGGATTTCAAACATCATTACAAAGCTGAGATCATCAAGACAGTGTGGTACTGGCACAAACAAAGACATAGATTAGAGAAGAGAACAGAACAGAGAACCCAGAAATGGGCCTTCAATCTGTGGTCAACTAGTATTTGACAAAGCAGGAAAGAATATCCACTAGAAAAAGGATAGTCTCTTCAATAAATGGTTTTGGGAAAATTGGGCAGCCACATGCAGAAGAATGAAACTAGACCATTCTGTTACACCAGACCCAACAGTAAACTCAATACGGTTGAAAGATCTGAATGTGGGACAAGAATCCATCAAAATCCTAGAGAACACAGGCAACACCCTTTTTGAACTCGGCCACAGCAACTTCTTGCACGATACATCTCCAAAGGTAAGGGAAAGAAAAGCAAAAAAGGAACTATTGAGACTTAATCAGTATAAAATGCTTCTGCACAGCAAAGAAACAATCAACAAAACTAAAAGAAAACCTACAGAATGTGAGGAGATATTTACAAAACATGTGAGATAAAGGAGTATTATCCAAGATCTATAAAGAACATATCAAACTCAACACCCAATTCACAAATAATCCAATCATGAAATGGGCAGAGGACATGAACAGAAATTTCTCCAAAGAAAACTGACACATAGCCAACAAGCACATGAGAAATTGCTCTGCATCACTTGACATCAGGGAAACAGAAATCAAAACCACAATGAGATACTACCTCCCACCAGTGAGAATAGTGAAAATTAACAAGACAGGAAACAACAGATGTTGGTGAGGATGTGCAAGGGGGAACCCTCCCGCACTATTGGTGGGAATGCAAGCTGATAGAGCCACTCTGGAAAACATTCGGAGGTTCCTCAAACAGTTAAAAATAGGGCCACCGTATGATGCAGCAATTGCACTGCTGGGTATTTACCCCAAAGATACAGATGCAGTGAAACACCAGGAAACCTGCACCCCAATGTTTACAGCAGCAATGTCTACAATAGCCAAACTGTGGAAAGATCCACGATGTCCGTTGAAGGACAAATGGATAAAGAAGATGCAGTCCATATATACAATGGAATAGTACTCAGCCCTCAGAAAGGACGAAGACCCACCCTTTGCTTCGAGGTGGATGGAATCGAAAGGTATTACAGTGACTGAAGGAAGTCAATCAGAGAAGGACAATCATCATATGGTTTCACTCCATGAGGAATATAAGAAATAGTGAAAGGGACTATAAGGAAAGGAGGCGAAGTGAGTGGGGAAAAAATAGGGAGACAAACCATGAGAGATCTCTAACCCTAAGAAATGAACAAAGGGTAGTGGAAGGGGAGGTGGGCGGGGTTTGTGGTAACTGGGTGATGGACACCAAGGAGGACAGTTGAGGGGTTGAGCACTGTGTTTTATTCTACATGTCCTCATATCGAACTTCAATGAAAACAAAAAACAGAATAAATGGTAAAGCAAAAATGACCATAACAACAAACCCCCTAAAAAACGAGATCCTGGGTGTATTTTGGCCTGCTTTTAAAAAGAATCTAGACTCGGTGTCCATCGAAAGATGAATGGATAAAGATGTGGTTTATGTATACAATGGAATATTACTCAGCCATTAGAAACGACAAATACCCACCATTTGCTTCAACATGGATGGAACTGGAGGGTATTATGCTGAGTGAAGTAAGTCAATCGGAGAAGGACAAACAGTGTATGTTCTCATTCATTTGGGGAATATAAATAATAGTGAAAGGGAATATAAGGGAAGGGAGAAGAAATGTGTGGGAAATATCAGAAAGGGAGACAGAACATAAAGATCCTAACTCTGGGAAATGAACTAGGGGTGGTGGAAGGGGAGGAGGGCGAGGGGTGGGGGTGAGTGGGTGACGGGCACTGAGGGGGACACTTGACGGGATGAGCACTGGGTGTCATTCTGTATGTTGGTAAATTGAACACCAATAAAAATTATTTTATTAAAAAAATAAAATAAAAAGAATCTAGATCCCAAAATAAGAAATAATTTTAAAGTACAAGGAAAGTAATCAAAATAAGAAATATATAAAGTATATACATAGCAATTAAAATTAGGACTTTATAAAAAAGAAAAAAATAATAATGAAGAAAGAAAATACAAAGAAATCTAGATGCTACTTTCCCCGTAGAACTGAAGTTTTGCCGGCCTCTGTGATCAGCACTCTTGGTGGGATCCAGTGGTCTGTGCGGGTCTTCTGAGGGAGGGCCCGTGCCCCTGATTGTCAGGTGCACACTTGCCTTAGTGGAGATGCACCTGCAGGACTCAGAGGTAGTGCTTGGTGTCAGCGCCTCTGGCCTCCACCAGGGGGCGCTGTGCTGCTCCCTGAGGACTCTGAGTGCTGATGGGTGGCATGAGTTTGGGGGCCCTGGGTTCCTTGTCCCTGGAGCTGAACATCCTGCCCTCCAATCTGCAGTGAGCCTTCACAGAAGAGCCATCAAGCCCTCTCGTCTCCGCAGATTGTGTCGGAACCCTGTATTCACCCTGCCTATGTCCGAACTTTTTAAAAAAATTTATCTAAGACACAAGACTGAGTTTCAAAATTCCAAAATTTAGGGGTGCCCGTGGTGGAGACCTGTGCTCTTCTGGCCCGGGAAGGATTCTCCACTTCTCCAGTAGGTGTAACACAAGGGACAAGGGGCAGCCAGGAGGAACGTGTGCTGAAGAGACCGGTCTGGCCGGGCGGAAGGCAGCTCATGGGCATCTGGTCACGGTGGGCGAGAGCGCGTGTGTGTCAGGTGCGTGCTGGTGGCGCCTGTGTGTCGGTCCCGGGAGCCCCAGGGCTGTAGCTCAAGGGCACCTTGTCTGCAGAGACGGAGGGAAGGCGTCTCCTGGAATCCCTAGGGTGACCCCATGCAGGATAGCAGGTGGCTCTCTGATGTCTGTCTCCTGCCGGGCTCCTCCGTGTGGGGCTGAAGCGCAAGGAGCTTGGAGGGCGGGGCGCCCCCACCGAGGGCCCCAGACTTTCCTGTGGTTGGCGTCCTAAATGCAGAGCCTTTCAGGAGCAGATGCACCCCCCGAGGGAGCTCCAGGGGCCAAGTCCTGATTGGAGCTGATGGCGGCAAAGGCCCACGGGCATCGCTAAGTGCTCCTTGCAGGGACTTTGTTCTTCCTACGGTGCGGGTGGTCGGTCTCCAAGCAGTGCCGCGAAGGACTAGCACCAGGGCTGGGAGCAGCCCTCCAGTACCCGGAGGAGGTCTGCCAACCCTGGAAAGCTCCACGTGGACGTGGTCCCTAGTTCTCAGGCTGGGCTGGAACCATAGGATCATTTGGAGGGTTCCCACTTAGGTGGTCGGTGGGGTGAAGTGGTCTTTACCGATGCAAGGCCCTGGGTCCCTGGCTCCAATGCCATGACCCACAGCTGTCCTGCCAGCTCCCACCTGGACACCTTTTCCTCCAGACTCATTCCCAGAATGGTGGCTACAGTTTGTGCAGATGCCAGGGCCCCTGGAACGCTCAGGGATAGGGATGGTCCAGGCCACCCATGAGTAGGACAGGCTCCAGGGCTGACGTGTGGCCTTGAGACCCAGTGTGGCTGCAACCCCGGTCGTACCGCCCCGACATGGGTGTAGACGTGCCATGGCCAAGGGTCCAGGCACCTCCCCTCAACAGTCTGAGAGAGCAGTCCTCCCACCTCAGCAAGGGGGCCATGCTTCCCCGGGGTTTCCCTAGACCTAGCTAAAGCCCCATCTGTCCCGAGGCCACCCTGGCCAGACACCATGGATTCTGACATTGCAACCCATTCTGTTCCAGGAGGGAACTGGACCCACGCACTGTGTCTATGGAAGCTATTGGTGGAGGGAGTCTAGAATTGGCTCTACCTATGGACAGGTCCACACAATCCCCACCCCATGGAGCCAGATGCACATAGAAAGGGACATCCCGAGGTGCCTGGGTGGCCTAGTTGCTTGGGTGTTAGTCTGGACTCAGGTTATGTTCCCAGGGTCCAGGATGGAGCCTCATGTGGGGCTCTCTGCTCAGCAGGAGCCAGCTTCTCCCTCTTGCCACTGCCCATGCTTCCAGAACTAGAAATAATCTGGATGAATTATAAAATACGTACATTTTAAATACAGATAGTACAGTGTGAAAAATATAAAACAGAAGATTCGAGACACAATGGTGAGAAAAATGGATGTACGAAGAGCTTGATCAATCTGTTAAAAATGTTCAAATTTGCGGTTTTAAAACCACTTGGATCTAAATATTAATCAAAGATATTATAGAAAGAAAAGATCAACATTAAAATAACCTTTAGGTTATTGTGTTTCTTGGGATAGAAGAGAGCTCTTGATTAATTTTAGACCTGAGTAACCAATTTGAATAAAATGGAAACAGATGTGTGTAACTTCCAAACTAATACAGATACAAAAGAAAGATGACTCCTAACTCTGGGAAACTAAATAGAGGTGGTGGAAGGGGGGGTGTGGGGTGGGGGTGACTGGGTGATGGGCACTGAGGGGGGCACTTGATGGGATGAGCACTGTGTGTTATTCTATATGTTGGCAAATTGAACACCAATTAAAAGATGACAGAGAATTGCTCTTTTAAAAAGGAACAATTTCTCTTAAAAGGTAAATGATCTAGAGTAAACACACATTACAACAGAGCTCAGGACACCCAAGACAAACATCAATAGAATTATAAGGAGAAACAGACTGTTGATAGGAATGCAGCTCCCCTCTGGCCCCTCACTCATCCCCACATACCTACTCCCTTTTTTCGCTTGCTTTACTTTGATGCTTAGCATTTTCAGGGGTGACATACTAAATACTTACCTCTTTATTGTCTGATCCTCATTGCCCCCTACTAGAGTGTAAGCTGTTTGCAGGCAGGACATGTGTCTCTTTTGTTCACTTCCAGAATAGTGCATGGCACATAGTAGGAGCTCAAGTAATAGTTGCTGAACAGTTATTAGACTGAAAGTGGAGATAGTAATATTTCTAAATGTATATGGTTTTTGAAATATTGTATTACATATTATATGTGTGTACCAAGACCAATGAATATAGTCAGCAATTTCATCCCTAGTGTTAAAGATTTATGTATTAAGTCTGGTCAAAGAAGACTTTTTGGATCGTCTCTTGGGGAATTTGGATTGTTACATGTTTTAAAATATATTTGTAGTTTGGGGTATTTTATTTTGAGATTTTTTTTTTTATTTTTGAGAGAGAGCTTGTTTGCATGAGTGGGGGCAGGGTTAAAGGGAGAGGAAGAGAATCTCAGGCAGACTCTGTGCTGAATGCAGAGCCTGACATGGGGCTGGATCTCACAACGCTGAGATCATGACTTGAGCCGAAACCAATAGTTGAACTCTTCACCAATGGAGCCACCCAGGTGCCCCTAAAGTAAATTTATAGTCTCCAAATGATTTAGGAACGTTCCAGCTGCCTTTCTACATCACGCTCCCCACGTTGGAGTCAGGATATGCGTTGTGGGGGAAGAGAGAGATTACATAGTGTAGTATGTATTGGATTTATGTTAGTGTTTCTTGTGAGCTTGAAAAGAACGGCTCTTTCTCTTGTGCACAGAATTCTTTCATATGTCCTTTAGCTCTAATTTGGTCCTATATGGCTCCAGTCTTCCATATCATTACTAATATTTCTGTATGCTTACTCGTTTGGCCTCTGAGTAGTGTGTTTGTGAATTTGTCTGTTTCTCCTTATAATTCTATTGATCTTTGAGGGGCTTCTGGGTGGTTCAGCCGGTTAAATGTTGACTCTTGATTTTGGCTCAGGTCAGGATCTCGAGGTTGTGGTGTGGAGCCTCACGAGGGGCTCCGGCCCTGGCTGCGTGGGGAATCTGCTTCAGTCTCCCTTTCCCTCTGCTCTTCCCACTGCATGGTCTCTCAAACATTTTAAAAATCAACATCGAAGACATTTGAGAAATCTTTATCATCTCTGTAGAGGTGCCTTCATATGTGTAATGGGTGTGTAAATGCTTTTTTTTTTTTAATTTCATTTCTCTGGAATAAATTCCCAGGAGTGCTACTGCTGAATTATGTGGTAATTGTATGGAAAATATTTTTTTGACAAAACTGCTAAACTCATTCCCAGGAGTGATTGTAACATTTTAGAAAAACTGTGGGGAAACAGTTTTTTCAAAGCAGTTGTCTAGATACTAGAAGTGTGACAATTGGACCCTCAGGTGAGATTTATTTAGCCTTTGAAAAAAATGCTAAACTGTCTTACAAAGCAACCGTATTTATATCCGCAGCATGAAGCAGCGTTCCTGTCATATACCACCCTCCAGCAACTAGTATCCTCATTTTTGGGACTTTAGACATTCTAGGGGTGCCTGAGTGGCTCAGTTGCTTAAGCGTCTGCCTTTGGCTCAGGTTATGATCCCTGGGTCCTGGGATTGAGCCCCCACATCAGGCTCCCTGCCTGCTTCTCTCTCCCTCTGCCTACCTCTGCCCCTACTTTCTTGTTCACTCTCTGTCAAATAATTAAAATTTTAAAAAAATTAGCATTTCTAAAAGGTGTGTAGCATCATCTCACTGTTGTTCACATTGGCAACTTCCTAATGCTAGAGGATGTAGAGCATACTTTTGTAGGCTTGCTTATTATCTGTGTATCATCGCTGTCCAGGTGTCTGCTCAGACATTCACCCATTATTATTTAAGTTATCTGTGTTCTTATTGTTATGAGGTTTTTTTGTGTAGATTGAATAAAAAGTAAATAGTTTGAATATCAGATGTGTGTTTTGAACATATATTTTCTTCAGTTTGTGAGTTGTCTTTAGGTTGTCTGGGCAATGTCTTTCACAGAGTGCTACTCTGTGAAAATTTGTAAAGTTTAAATTTAAATTTGTAAAGTTCACATTATGTTTTTTTCCTTGCTGGATCATGTTTGGGTTTGTGTGTTAAAACGCACCACCAAACTCAAGGTCACGTAGATTTTCTTTTATGTTGTCTTTTTGATGTTTTGATAGCTATGTGTTTTCCGTTTACATACAATGTTGAGTGACTTTTGGTGGAAGTTGTAAAAGTTTTGCCCACATTTCATGTCCTATGGATTCCAAGTCATTGTTCCTTACGTATTTCTGGAGAGCCGGGATATTGCAGCGCATTTCAGTGAGCCATTGCAAAGCTTCTAGGACTCAGCTGGAGCCTGGAGGAAGGCAGGTGGGGCCCTGGCAGTGAGGACCCCGCCTCCTGCAGGCCCCTGCAGTGCCTGAACACCCTGCACGGGGCGCCCGAGGGCAGGCGCTGCCCCAGAGGGCTGGCACGGTGCAGGGGACCTTGTAGGAACAGGAGCCCCCAAGCTGGGGAGGCATGGGGAGCACATGGGGCTGCGGCAACTCTGACAGCAGCCCCGGCCTCCTCAGGCCCTGGGTTGAGGCTCCGGGCAGAATTGGGGTGGTGTTCACACTGACAGGAGCCTAGGGCCTCCCCAGAACCTGCTGTCAAGGATTCAGGAAGACATGGGCTCGCGTCCATGCAGAGGGGAGCCTGGTCTCCTCAGGACCTGTGGTGGTTAGTATGGGGGCTGACATAGGGCCCGACATGCCTACAGAAATCAGCCTTTCAGGACCCGCTGTGGAGGCTTCTGGAGGCTTTGGTCAGGTAAACTCGGACATCAGCAGGGACTCAAAAGCACAAGGTAAGGGATAAGTTACAATTGATGATAGAGTTAGGGGGTTGGGTAGGGTGAGGGGTTAGGGTAAGTGGTTAGGGTAAGGGTGAGGTTATAGTGAGGTTTAGGGTTAGGTTTTAGGGTTAGCGTTAGGGTTGGGGTTGGCTAAGGTGTTAGGTGTTAGTGTTAGGGTTTCAGTTAGTGTTACATTTGGTTTAGGAGTTAGGGTTTTGATTAGGGATAGGTGTTAGGGGTTAATGCTTAGGGCTATGGTTAGGGGTTAGGGTTAGGGGCTATGACTAGTGTTTGTGATAGGTCCTTGGTTCACGGTAGGGTTACAGGTAGAGGTTGGGTTAGGTTTTAGGGTTTAGGATTAGGAGTTAGGTTTGGGTTAGGTGTTAGGGTAAGGGTAGGGTTAAGGTGAGGTTTAGGATTAGGGTTTAGGTTAAGGATTATTTTTAGGGTTAGGGGCTACAGTATGTGTTTAGGGATGTATGTGAGGGGTTAATGGTTAGGGTTAGAGGTTTGAGTTAGGGTTATGTTTAGGGGTTAGAGTTATAAGGTTAAGGTTAGGTTTTAGGGTTTAGGATTGGGGGTTAAGGGCTACGGTTAGGATTTCCAGTAGAAAGGGGGAGGGGCCCTGTGAGGACCTGGGCTAAGGCCATGGGGAGAGTGCCCCCAGGACAGGAAAGTCCCGACCTGGAGAATCAGGAGCTTCACCAATCTTCCAGACAGAAAGGCACTCGCTGGGAGTTGGAGCAGGATCCCCTGAGGGAGAGGGATGCCCTCAGTCTCCCAGGGGCACTAACAGAGTTCCTCACCCTGGGGAGAGTGCGCCACACAGCTGAGCTCCCTAAAGGGCTACAGTGCACGCCCATCTGGGCCAGGAGTGGCTCTGGCGGGGACTCCGGACTGAGGGAGCTGCGCAGCCCTGGGAGCGGGATTCCAGCCGAGCAGGCCCAGGAACCCAGGGGCACCGGGGACACAGCCCAGGATCCAGCTCTCCCCCCTGGACAGGCAGAGGTGGGGAGGACACAGGACAGCAAAGATGCTCTGGCTGCTGGGTGACTCCGACCTGAGCCAATCGGCGCCCGAGTGCCGGGAGCATCCAGGCCCAGGCCGCTGTGGACTGGGAACTGCAGTAGTTACTGTGGGAGCTGACTCCATGGCTGGAATCTGGCTGCCCCCACTGTTGATGTTCCTCCTGGGGCCTCACAGGATAAACAACCCCCAATGAGCCTCACAGTGGCCTCACAGGATAAACAGGATAAACAAATCCCACTGAGCCCTGCACCAGGCAGGGGGCTGAGCAGCTCCCCCAAGGGCTAACACCTGAGAATCAGTACAGCAGGCCTCTTCCCCAGAAAGCCAGCTACAGTGACAGCGTAAAAGCAAGTTATTGACCAAGCAGCACAGGAAAGTTCCAGGGGAAGTCGAGGGATTTACAGTATACAGAATCAGAAGATACTCCCCCTTGCTTTTGTTTTCTGTTTGCTTCCCCCTTTTTTCTTTTTTCTCTTCTTTTTTTCTTCTTTCTCTTCTCTCCTTTTCTCCTTTTTCCAGTACAACTTGTTTTTAGCCACTCTGCACTGAGCAAAATGACCAGAAGGAAAACCTCCCCTCAAAAGAAAGAATCAGAAACAGTCCTCTGTCTCAGAGTTACAAACTTTGGATTACAATTCAATGCCAGAAAGCCAATTCAGAAGCTCAATTAAAAAGCTACTGGTGGCTCTAGAAAAAAGCATCAAGGATTCAAGAGACTTCATGACTGCAGAATTTAGATCTAATCAGGCAGAAATTAAAAATCAATTAAATGAGATGCAATCCAAACTAGAGGTCCTAATGATGAGGGTTAACGAAGTAGAAGAAGGAGTGAGTGACATAGAAGACAAGTTGATGGAAAGGAGGAAAACTGAGGAAAAAAGAGAAAAAAATTAAAAGATCATGAGGATAGGTTAAGGGAAATAAATGGCAGCCTCCCAAGGAAAAAAATCTATGTTTAATTGGGGTTCCCGAGGATGCTGAAAGGGACAGAGATCCAGAATATGTATTTGAGAAAATCATAGCTGAGAACTTTCCGAACCTGGAAAGGGAAACACGCATTCAAATCCAAGAAATAGAGAGATCCCCCCTAAAGTCAATAAAAACCACTCAATACCTCGACATTTAACAGTGAAACTTGCAAATTACAAAGATAAAGAGAAGATCCTTAAAGCAGCAAGAGGCAAGAAATCTCTAACTTATATGGGAACAAATATTAGATTAACAGCAGACCAGTCCACAGAGACCTGGCAGGCCAGAAAGGCTGGCAGGATATATTCAGGGTCTTAACTGAGAAGAACATGCAGCCAAGAATACTTTATCCAGCAAGGCTCTCATTCAGAATAGAAGGAGAGATAAAGAGCTTCAAAGATAGGCAGAAACTGAAAGAATATGTGACCACATCCAGCTCCGCAAGAAATACTAACAGGGACTCTGGAATAGAAAGAGGTGGTCCAAGGGAACAATCCACAAAAACAGGGACTGAATAGGTATCATGATGACACTAAATTCATATCTTTCAATAGTAACTCTGAACGCGATTTGGCATAATGACCCCATCAAAAGGCGCAGGGTTTCAGACTCAATAAAAAAGCAAGACACATCTATTTGCTATTACAAAAGACTCATTTTAGACATAAGGACATCTACAATCTGAAAATAAAAGGTTGGAACCATTTACCATTCAAATGGTCCTCAAAAGAATTCAGGGGTAGCCATCCTTATATAAGATAAATTAAAGTTTATCCAAAAGACCGTAGTAAGAGATGAAAAGGGACACTATATCATACTTAAAGGATCTATCCAACAAGAGGACTTAACAATCATCAACATATATGCCCCGAATGTGGGAGCTGCCAACTATATCAATCAATTAATAACCAAAATTAAGACATATTTAATAATACACTTGGTGAATTCAATGTAGCGCTTTCTACAATTGACATATATTCTAAGCACAAAACCTCCAAAGAAACAAGAGCTTTGAATGATACACTGGACAAGATGGATTTCCCTGATATTTACAGAAATTTACCTTCCAAATGCAACTGAATACACATTCTTCTCAAGTGCACATGGAACTTTCTCCAGAATAGACCGTATAATGGGTCACAAATCAGGTCTGAATGGATACCAAAATTTGAGATCATCCCCTGCATATTTTCAGACCATAATGCTTTGAATTTAGAACTATATCACAAGAAGAAGTTTGGAAGGATTTCAAACACGTGGAGGTTAAGGATCATCCTGCTAAAAGATGAAAGGGTCAGCAAGGAAATTACGGAATAAATCAAAAGATTCAAGGAAACTAATGAGAATGAAGATACAACCACTTAAAATCTTTGGAATACAACAAAAGCAGCCCTAAGGGGGAAATACATCGCAATACAAGCAGCCATACAAAAATTGGAAAGAATTCAAATACAAAAGCTAACCTTGCACCTAAGGAGCTGGAGAAAAAACAGCAAATAGATCCTACACCCAGCAGAAGAAGAGAGTTAATAAAGATTCAAGCAGAACTCAATGAAATAGAGACCAGAAGAACAGTGGAACAGATCAACAAAACCAGGAGTTGGTTCTTCGACAGAACGAATAAGATAGATAAACCATTATCCAGCCTTATTAAAAAGAAGAGAGAGAAGACTCAAATTAATAAAATCATGAATGAGAAAGGAGAGATCACTACCAACATCAAGGAAATGCAAACGATCTTAAAAACTTATTATGCGCAGCTATTCCTCAATGAATTAGGCAATCTAGGAGAAATGGACGCATTTCTGGAAAACCACAAATTACCAAAACTGGAACTGGAAGAAATAGAAAACTTGAACAGGCCAATAACCAGGGAGGAAATTGAAGTAGTCATCAAAAACCTCCCAAGACACAAAAGTCCAGGGCCAGATGGCTTCCCAGGGGAATTCTATCAATCATTTAAAGAAGAAACCATACCTATTCTACTAAAGCTGTTTGGAAAGATAGAAAGAGATGGAGTACTTCCAAATTCGTTCTATGAGGCCAGCATCACCTTAATTCCAAAACCAGACAAAGACCCCACCAAAAAAGGAGAATTACAGACCAATATCCCTGATGAACATGGATGCAAAAATTCTCAACAAGATACTAGCCAATCGGATCCAACAGTACATTAAGAAAATTATTCACCATGACCAAGTAGGATTTATCCCCAGGACACAAGGTTGGTTCAACACTCATAAAACAATCAATGTGATTGTGATTCATCATATCAGCAAGAGAAAAACCAAGAACCATATGATCCTCTCATTAGATGCAGAGAAAGCATTTGACAAAATACAGCATCCATTCCTGATCAAAACTCTTCAGAGTGTAGGGATAGAGGGAACATTCCTTGACATCTTAAAAGCCATCTACGAAAAGCCCTCAGCAAATATCATTCTCAATGGGGAAGCACTGGGAGCCTTTCCCCTAAGATCAGGAACAAGACAGGGATGTCCACTCTCCCCACTGCTATTAAACATATTACTAGAAGTCCTAGCCTCAGCAATCAGGCAAGAAAAAGACATTAAAGGCATTCAAATTGGCAAAGAAGAAGTCAAACTCTCCCTCTTCGCAGATGCCATGATATTGTATGTAGAAAACCCAAAACACTCCACCTAAGATCGACAGAACTCATACAGCAATTTGGCAGTGTGGCAGGATACAAAACCAATGCCCAGAAGTCAGTGGCATTTCTATACACTAACAATGAGCCCGAAGAAAGAGAAATTACGGAGTCAATCCCACTTACATTGGAACCCAAAAGCATAAGATATCTAAGAATAAACCTAACGATAGAGGCAAAGGATCTATACCCTAAAAACTATAGAACACTTCTGAAAGAAATTGAGGAAGACACAAAGAGATGGAAAAATATTCCATGCTCATGGATTGGAAAAATTAATATTGTGTAAATGTCAATGTTACCCAGGGCAATTTACACGTTTAATGCAATCCCTATCAAAATACCACTGACTTTCCTCAGAGAGTTGGAACAAATTATTTTAAGATTTGTGGGGAATCAGAAAAGACCCCAAATAGCCAGGGGAATTTTACAAAAGAAAAACGTAGCTGGGGGCATCACAATGCCAGATTTCAGGTTGGACTACAAAGCTGTGGTCATCAAGACAGTGTGGTACTGACAAAAAAACAGACACATAGATCAATGGAACAGAATAGAGAATCCAGAAGGGGATCCTCAATTTTATGGTCAACTAATATTTGACAAAGCAGGAAAGACTATCCATTGGAAGAAAGACAGTGTCTTCAATAAATGGTGCTGGGAAAATTGGACATCCACATGCAGAAGAATGAAACCACTCTCTTTCACCATACACAAAGATAAACTCAATATGGAAGAAAGATCTAAATGTGAGACAAAAATAAATAAATAAATAAATAAATAAATAAATAAATAAATAAATAAATGTGAGACAAGATTCCATCAAAATCCTAGGGGAGAACACAGGCAACACCTTTTTGAACTTGGCCACAGTAACTTCTTGCAAGATATATCCATGAAGGCAAGAGAAACAAAAGCAAAAATGAACTATTGGGACTTCATCAAGATAAGAAGCTTTTGCACAGCAAAAGAAAGAGTTAACAAAACTAAAAGACAACCGACAGAATGGAAGAAGATATCTGAAAATGACTTATCAGATAAAGGCCCAGTATCCAAGAGCTATAAAGAATATATTAAACTCAACATCAAAGAAACAATCCAATCATGAAATGTGCAAAAGACATGAACAGAGATCTCACAGAGGAAGACATAGACATTGCCAACAAGCACATGAGAAAATGTTCCGCATCACTGGCCTTCAGGAAAATACAAATCAGAACCACAAAGAGATGATACCACCTCACAACAGTGAGAATGAAGAAAATTAACAAGGTAGGAAACAAGAAATGTTGGAGGGCATGTGGAGAAATGGGAAACCTCTTGCACTGTTGGTCGGAATGTGAACTGCTCCAGCCACTCTGGAAAACTGTGTGAAGTTTCCTCAAAGAGTTAAAAATAGATCTGCCCTATGACCCAGCATTTGCACTGCTGGGGATTTATCAAAAAGATACAGATGCAGTGAAACGCCGGGACACCTGTACCCCAATGTTTCTAGCAGCAATGTCCACAATAGCCAAACTGTGGAAGGAGCCTTGGTGTCCATCGAAAGATGAATGGATAAAGAAGCTGTGGTTTATGTATACAATGGAATATTACTCAGCCATTAGAAACGACAAATACCCACCCTTTGCTTCGACGTGGATTGAACTGGAGGGTATTATGCTGAGTGAAGTAAGTCAATGGAGAAGGACAAACATTATATGGTGTCATTCATTTGGGAAATATAAAATATAGTGAAAGGGAATAAAGGGGAAAGTAGAGAAAATGGGTGGGAAATATCAGAGAGGGAGACAAAACATGAGAGGTCCCTAACTCTGGGAAACGAACAAGGGTTGGTGGAAAGGGAGATTGGGGGTGATGGGCACTGAGTGGGGCACTTGGTGGGATGAGCACTGGGTGTTATGCTATATGTTGGCAAATTGAACTCCAATAAAATACTTAAAATTTAAAATAAAAAAAAGAGGCTCTGGTGAGATCAGGACTAGCCTCCCGAGATTATCCAAACATGGGGAGGAAATGAATGAATGTAAAGGAAACTGACCAGATTCTTTTGTATTATTTTTCAAGTCACAGGTGTGTTTGGGGTAAATGGCTTATACATGCCAGTAAGTGGTTGTATGCTTTGAATCTCCTACTGGTGCCAAAGGAGTGAGAACTTGGGATTTCTTAGCACTTTGCCCACAGTTGAGGCACAGGGGGAAGAATGAAGAAGGAAGCCTAAAAGCTGACAGCCAATATAAAAAAAGAGTCAGACTTATAATTATAACCACCCCCCATCAGAATAGCTACAATTTGATAAAGTGCCAAGCCCGAATGTTGGCAAAGATGCAGAAAAATTACCACTTGTATACATCCAGTTGTAGTGTGAAATCTTACAATCACTCCTGGGAAAGACTTTAGCAGTTTTGTAAAAAGATATTTTGCATAGAATTACAACATAATTCAGCAGTAGCACTCCTGGGAATTTATCCCAGAGAAATTAAAAATTATTTTCACATAAAAATATGCTCCTGTAGATAGCATTATCTACAATATTCAAATTGTGGAATCAGCCCAATGTCCATCAACTGCTGAATGCAAAAGGAAGATGTGGTATGCATTGTAATAGTGGACCTAGAAACATGCCCCTATGTGTGTGTCCAAAAGGACTTTCATTCCCTCAGAAATAGGCAAATATGTGATGTTTTAGTCAGATATAGTGTAAATGATCACAATTGTTTCTTCATTGTGTTCTTGTCTAACAATTTATGTACATCTCTCTGCAACCCATCAATTTAAGATGGCACTCATGACTTTTATCCTGTGAGGACACTCCTATGATAATGTGGCAAAACGTAAGTAATTCTGCTGGGCTTAATCCAAACACATGAGACCTTTCAAAGCATAGAGTTTTCTCCAGGTGGAGGTAGAAGGCAGTTGTCAGAGGGACTGAAACTGCAAGAGGGACTCAATGCACTGCTATGAGGATGCAGGGGCCAGGTTGAGAGAATGTGGGTGGCAAATATGTGGATAGTATCTATGGGCAGAGCATGCTCCCATCTGACAGCAAGGGAAACAGAACCGGACACCTATGGCCACAAGGACCTGGATTCTGCCAACATTCTGAAGGAGTGTGGAAGTACATTCTTCCCTAATCCTCTAGGCCAAACCTACTCAGGCTGACACCCTGAGTGGAGCCTTGTAAGACACTAAGAAGAATTCTGTTGAGCTCACTTGACTTCTCATCTTCAGAACTGTGAGCTAGGAAATGAGTATTGTTGGAACTTGCTATGTTTGGGTAATACACCAAGATTTGAGGAAAAAAAAGGGCGGGAGAGATGTGATATATATGAATTTCTCAGCCTACCCAGATGCAATAGCTACAAGGTTGAAACAACCTACATGCCCAACAACAGAAGAATGGATAAGCAAAATGCAGCACACTCGTGTGATGGAATATTATTCAGCTATAAAAGGAACAAAGTGCTGATACACACTGCAATATAGGCAAGCTTTGCAAGCATTATGCTGAGCAAAAGAAGCCAAACAAAAAGTGTCCATGTTGTAGGATTCTATTTTCATGAAATATAAGTATAACACACAGTGCTCAACCCCTCAACTGCCCTCCTCGGTGCCCATCATCGTTACCCCAAACCCTGCCCACCTCCCCCTTCCACTACCCTTTGTACATTTCCCAGCATTAGAGATCTCTCATAGTTTGTCTCCCTCTGTAAGTTTTCCCCCTCACTTCCACCTCCTTTTCTTATAGTCCCTTTTACTATTTCTTATATTCCTCATGGAGTGAAACCATATGATGATTGTCCTTCTCTGATTGACTTATTTCAGTCACTATAATACCTTTTGATTCCATCCACTTCGAAGCTAAGGGTGGGTCTTTGTCCTTTCTGAGGGCTGAGTACTATTACATTGTATATATGGACCACATCTTTATCCATTCATCCTTCAAGGACAATCGTGGCTCCTTCCACAGTTTGGCTATTGTGGACATTGCTGCTGTAAACATTGGGGCTCAGGTTTCCTGGTGTTTCACTGCATCCATATTTTGAGGGTAAATACCCAGCAGTGCAATTGTTGGGTCGTAGGGTAGCCCTATTTTTAACTGTTTGAGGAACGTCCACACTGTTTTCCAGAGTGGCTGTACCAGCTGGTCTTCCCATCAACAGTGCAAGAGGGTTCCCTGCTGCACCTCCTCACCAACATCTGTTGTTTCCAGTCTTGTTAATTTTCTCCATTCTCACTGGTGGGAGGTGGCATCTCATTGTGGTTTTGAATTGTATTTCCCTGATGGCAAGTGATGCAGAGCATTTTCTCATGTGCTTGTTGGCTATGTGTGGATTTTCTTTGGAGAAATTTCCGTTCATGTCCTCTGCCCATTTCATGATTTGATTATTTGTGAATTGGATGTTCAGTTTGATATGTTCTTTATAGATCTTGGATACTACTCCTTTATCTGACAAGTTTTGTAAATATCTCCTCCTATTCTATAGGTTGTCTTTTAGTTTTGTTGATTGTTTCTTTGCTGTGCAGAAGCGTTTTATACTGATTAAGTCCCAATAGTTCCCTTTTTTATTTTCTTTCCCTTACCTTTGGAGATGTATCTTGCAAGAAGTTGCTGTGGCCCAGTTCAAAAAGGGTGTTCTCCTCTAGGATTTCTCCTCTGTGTTCTCCTCTAGGATCTTGATGGATTCTTGTCTCACATTCAGATCTTTCAACCGTATTGAGTTTACTGTTGGGTCTAGTGTAAGAGAATGGTCTAGTTTCATTCTTCTGCATGTGGCTGCCCAATTTTCCCAAAACCATTTATTGAAGAGACTATCCTTTTTCCAGGGGATATTGTTTCCTGCTTTGTCAACTATTAGTTGACCACAGAGTTGAGGGCCCATTTCTGGGTTCTCTGTTCTGTTCTCTTAGTCCACGTCCCTGTTTGTGCCAATTCCGCACTGTCTTGATGATCACAGCTTTATAGTAAAGTTTGAAATCTGGCACTGTGATGGCACCGGGCATAGGTTTCCTTTATCAATATTCCTCTGTCTATTCTGGAGATTTTCTGACTCAATACAAATCTTAAGATTAATTGTTCCAACTCTGTGAAAAAGCTCATGGTATTTTCATAGGGATTGAATTGAACGTGTAAATTGCCACTTTCTCCATATATATTCCTTTTCATTTTTCAACATCTTTTTTCTTCCGATCGACCAACACAGGGTTCCCCTTGGTTCTGGGCGTATTTAGGTCATGTGGTAGAAGGTACTAACTTCCAACATTGTAAAACAAAACAAGACAAAAAAAAAAAAAACAAAAAACAAAACCCTGTATCTCGTATATCTACCAAAATTAAATTAAATATGTTGAAGGGAACCCAGAAGTGAAAAATATATCAAAGACCTGTAATTGTAGAAATATGAAAGTCAAAAAGGAAAAAATTAAAAATGAAGAGTTGGTAAAATATTGCAGCTATGCAGGGAAAAGAAAAATATTGAAAGTTTTTAACTTGATATAAAAATGAGTCATAATAAAAAAAGAGCCATAATGAAAAGAAAAAGAGGAGACAAAAAGAAAAGAAAAAAGAAAGGAAAAGAAAAGTAAAAACCCTCTAGACCTATATGCTATTTTTCCTCAGTCCTGGAGCTTTCCGGTGCTGCTTATTCAATAATCTGCTCTTCCCCTGTGCTTCCAGCTGGACTTCTGGGGAAGGGGCTGCTGCCCTGATGCTCAGGTGCCTATGCCTGGGGGGAGATGCCCCGCCCCCTGCCAGGTGCTGGGCTCAGTGGGAGCTGTCTATCCTCTGAGGCCTTTGTTGCCTAGAGGCCCAGGAGGAGAGTTGTTGCTTTCCTCTGCCCTCCCCACTTCCACCTGTCCCAAGGGGAACCCAGGAGAGCTGGTATTGTCCCCCTGGGCGCCCTGGGAGCACGGGGCCCCGTGCTCCCAGGGATCTCGGCTTCTGAAGGGAACAGAGGACAGCCACCTCCATCAGTTGCCAGGCTCTAGGCCAAAGGGAGCTTCGAAGCTGCCCCGTAAATGCCCCCGAGGGTTCTGATGCTCCAGCCCTTTATGTAGGTGGGACTGCAGTTGGTGCTGAGGTGTCTCCCTGGTGCCCCTCTTCTTACTGTGTCCCAGGAACCTTGAAGCTTCACTGCCCCTCCTGCGGTTCAGCCCCATTTCCCTGCTCAGCACGTTTCTCTCAGGGGAATATTCAGGAGCAGGTTTGTAAAGTGCCCGCTTGTCCAGGGCTGGACTTTCATGCCCCGGAGGCTTTCACGGCTCCCCTGCCCCCGCTTCATTTTTATTTATTTATTTTTTCGGCCTTCCTACCTAATCCGAAGCAAAAACTTTTCTCTCTGTAGCATTCCAGCTGTTCTCTCTTTCCACCAAGGTCAAATTTGTGGGTGCTCAGGAGGTTTTGAAAGTTCTCTAGGTGTGTTTGAGGGCCAGACGAGGGGAGGACCCCTAATCTTGCACCACATTGCCTCCTCCCTCTGTTACATTCTTCTGTGGGGAACACATACTGAAGGATAGGAGCAAACCCCTGTATGCAGGAGAGGCCCTATGACTTGCCCATCCTCCAGGAAGGTGAAATGTGGAGCTCCTTGTTCAAAATGATTAGGAATCTCAAGTCTCTGACAAGACAACATTAAACCGAGCCTGTGGTCTCTGCAACTACACACTTGGCACGCTCGTGAGTCTGGCCCTGACTGTATGCTTGGGATTCCCAACCATTCATAGCCTTCACCTTGTTTGTTCCTCTGTCCGTGGTGCTGACATTTTGAAAACTGGTTTTCCAGCCCGTAGTATATTTTATTTTTATTTTTTTAATAATAAATTTATTTTTTATTGGTGTTCAATTTGCCAACATACAGAATGACACCCAGTGCTCATCCCATCAAGTGCCCCCCTCAGTGCCTGCCACCCAGTCACCCCCACCCCCCGCCATCCTCCCCTTCCACCACCCTACTTCGTTTCCCAGAGTTAGGAGTCTTTATGTTCTTTCTCCCTTTTTGATATTTCCTACCCATTTCTTCTCCCTTCCCCTCTATTCCCTTTCACTATTATTTATATTCCCCAAATGAATGAGAACATACAATGTTTGTCCTCTCCAATTGACCAATTTCACCCTGCATAATACCCTCCACTTCCATCCATGTCCAAGCAAAAGGTGGGCATTTGTCATTTCTAGTGGCTGAGGAATATTCCATCGTATACATGAACCACATCTTCTTTGTCCATTCATCTTCGATGGACACTGAGGCCCCTTATACAGTTTGGCTATTGTGGACACTGCTGCTAGAAATATTGGGGCACAGGTGTCCCGGCATTTCATTGCATCTGTATCTCTGGGGTAAATCCCCAGCAGTGCAACTGCTAGGCCGTAGGGCAGGTCTATTTTTAACTCCTCGAGGAACCGCCACACAGTTTTCCAGAGTGGCTGCACCAGTTCACATTCGCACCAACAGTGCAAGAGAGTTCCCTTCTCACTGCATCCTCTCCAACATTTGTGGTTTCCTGCCTTGTTAATGTTCCCCATTCACTGGTGTGAGGTGGTATCTCATTGTGGTTTGGATTTGTATTTCCCTGATGGCAAGTGATGAAGAGCATCTTCTCATGTGCATGTTGGCCATGTCTAAGTCTTCCTCTGTGAGATTTCTCTTCATGTCTTTTGCCCAATTCATGATTGGATTGTTTGTTGCTTTGCTGTTGAGTTTAATAAGTTCTTTATAGATTTTGGAAACTGGCCCTTTATCTGATACGTCATTTGCAAATATCTTCTCCCATTCTGTAGGTTGTCTTTTAGTTTTGTTGACTGCATCCTTTGCTTTGCAAAAGCTTCTTATCTTGATGAAGTCCCAATAGTTCATTTTTGCTTTTGTTTCTTCTGCCTTCGTGGATGTATCTTGCAAGAAGTTACTGTGGCCAAGTTCAAAAAGGGTGTTGCCTGTGTTCTCCTCTAGCATTTTGAATGAATCTTGTCTCACATTTAGATCTTTCATCCATTTTGAGTTTATCTTTGTGTATGGTGAAAGAGAGTGGTCTAGTTTCATTCTTCTGCATGTGGATGTCCATTTTTCCCAGCACCATTTATTGAAGAGACTGTCTTTCTTCCAATGGATAGTCTTTCCTCCTTTATCAAATATTAGTTGACCATAAAGTTCAGGGTCCACTTCTGGGTTCTCTATTCTGTTCCATTTGATCTATGTGTCTGTTTTTGTGCCAGTACCACACTGTCTTGATGACCACAGCTTTGTACTGCAACCTGAAATCTGGCATTGTGATGCCCCCAGATATGGTTTTCTTTTTTAAAATTCCCCTGGCTATTCGGGGTCTTTTCTGATTCCACACAAATCTTAAAATCATTTGTTCTAACTCTCTGAAGAAAGTCCATGGTATTTTGATAGGGATTGCATTAAACGTGTAAATTGTCCTGGGTAACATTGACATTTTCACAATGTTAATTCTTCCAATCATGAGCATGGAACATTTTTCCATCTCCTTGTGTCTTCCTCAATTTCTTTCAGAAGTGTTCTATAGTTTTCAGGGTATAGATCCTTTACCTCTTTGGTTAGGTTTATTCCTAGGTATCTTATGTTTTTGGGTGCAATTGTAAATGGGATTGACTCCTTAATTTCTCTATCTTCAGTCTCATTGTTAGTATATAGAAATGCCACTGATTTCTGGGTATTGATTTTGTATCCTGCCATGCTACCAAATTGCTGTATGAGTTCTAGCAATCTTGGGGTGGAGGCTTTTGGGTTTTCTATGTAGAGTATCATGTCATCAGCGAAAAGGGAGAGTTTGACTTCTTCTTTGCCAATTTGAATGCCTTTGATGTCTTTTTGTTGTCTGATTGCTGAGGCTAGGACTTCTAGTACTATGTTGAATAGCAGTGGTGAGAGTGGACATCCCTGTCTTGTTCCTGATCTTTGGGGAAAGGCTCCCAGTGCTTCCCCATTGAGAGTGATATTTGCTGTGGGCTTTTCGTAGATGGCTTTTTAGATGTCGAGGAATGTTCCCTCTATCCCTACACTCTGAAGAGTTTTGTACAGAAATGGATGCTGTATTTTGTCAAATGCTTTCTCTGCATCTAATGAGAGGATCACATGGTTCTTGGTTTTTCTCTTGCTGATATGATGAATCACATTGATTGTCTTATGGGTGTTGAACCAGCCTTGTGTCCCAGGGATAAATCCTACTTGGTCAAGTGAATAATTTTCTTAATGTACTATTGGATCCTATTGGCTAGCATCTTGTTGAGAATTTTTGCATCCATGTTCATCAGGGATATTGGTCTATAATTCTCCTTTTTGGTGGGGTCTTTGTCTGGTTTTGGAATTAAGGTGATGCTGGCCTCATAGAATGAATTTGGAAGTACTCCATCTCTTTCTATCTTTCCAAACAGCTTTAGTAGTATAGGTATGATTTCTTCTTTAAACGTTTGATAGAATTCCCCACGAAAGCCATCTGGCCCTCGACTCTTGTGTCTTGGAAGGTTTTTGAAGACTGCTTCAATTTCCTCCCTGCTTATTGGCCTGTTCAGGTGTTCGATTTCTTCCTGTTCCAGTTTTGGTAGTTTGTGGCTTTCCAGGAATGCGTCCATTTCTTCTAGATTGCCTAATTTATTGGCGTATAGCTGTTCATAATATGTTTTTTAAATCGTTTGTATTTCCTTGGTGTTGGTAGTGATCTCTCCTTTCTCATTCATGTTTTTATTAATTTGAGTCTTCTCTCTCTTCTCTCTAATTAGGCTGGCTAATGGTCTATCTATCTTATTAATTCTTTCAAAGAGCCAACTCCTGGTTTTGTTGATCTGTTCCACAGTTCTTCTGGTCTCGATTTCATTGAGTTCTGCTTGAATCTTTATTAACTCTCTTTTTCTCCTGGGTGTAGGATCTATTTGCTGTTTTTTCTCTAGCTCCTTTATATGTAAGGTTAGCTTTTGTATTTGAGTTCATTCCAGTTTTTGAATGGATGCTTGTATTGCGATGTATTTCCCCTGCAGGACTGCTTTTGTTGCATCCCAAAGATTTTGAACGGTTGTATCTTCATTCTCATTAGTTTCCATGACTCTTTTTAATTCTTCTCTAATTTCCTGGTTGACCCTTTCATCTTTTAGCAGGATGGTCCTTAAGCTCCACGTTTTTGAAATCCTTCCAAATGCCTTTTGTGATTTAGTTGTAATTTCAAGGCATTACAGTCTGAGAATATACAGGAGATGATCTCAATGTTTTCGTATCAGTTCAGTCCCAATTTGTGACACAGTATGTGGTCTATTCTGTAGAACGTTCCATTTTCACTTGAGAAGAATGTGTATTCAGTTGCATTTGGACATAAAGTTCTGTAGATGTCTGTGAAATCCATCTGGTCCGGTGTATCATCTAAACCTCTTGTTTCTTTGGAGATGATGTGCTTAGAAGACCTATCGAGTGTAGAAAGAGCTAGATTGAAGTCAACAAGTATAAGTGTATTATTATCTAAGTATTTCTTCACTTTGGTATTAATTGATCGATATATTGGGATCCCTGGGTGGCGCAGCAGTTTAGCGCCTGCCTTTGGCCCAGGGCGTGATCCTGGAGACCCGGGATCGAATCCCATGTCGGGCTCCCGGTGCATGGAGCCTGCTTCTCCCTCTGCCTGTGTCTCTGCCTCTCTCTCTCACTGTGTGCCTATCATAAATAAAAAATAATTTAAAAAAATTGATCGATATATTTGGCAGCTTCCACATTCGGGGCATATATATAGATGATTGTTAAGTCCTCTTGTTGGATAGATCCTTTAAGTATGATATAGTGTCCCTCTTCATCTCTCACTACAGCCTTTGGGATAAATTTTAGTTTATCTGATATAAGGATGGCTACCACTGCTTTCTTTTGAAGACCATTTGAATGGTATATGGTTCTCCAACCTTTTATTTTCAAGCCATAGGTGTCCTTCTGTCTGAAATGAGTCTCTTGTAGACAGCAAATAGATGGGTCCTGCTTTTTTATCCAGTCGGAAACCCTGCGCCTTTCGATGGGGTCATTAAGCACATTCACGTTCAGTTACTATTGAAAGATATGAGTTAGTGTTATCATGATACCTATTCAGTCCCTATTTTTGTGGATTGTCCCATTGGACTTCTTCTTCAAGAGGAAGTTTAAGAGTCCCCCTTAAAATTTCTTGCAGAGCTGGTTTGGTGGTCACATATTCTTTCAGTTTCTGCCTTTCTTGGAAGCTCTTTATCTCTCCTTCTATTCCGAATGAAAGTCTTGCTGGAAAAAGTATTCTTAGGTGCATTTTCATCTCATTTAGGACCCCGAATATAATTTGCCAGCACTTTCTGGCCTGCCAGGTCTCTGTGGAGAGGTCTGCTCTTAGTCTAATATTTCTCCCCATAACAGTTAGAGATTTCTTGTCTCTTGCTGCTTTAATGATCTTCTCTTTATCCTTGGAATTTGCAAGCTTCACTATTAAATGTCGAGGTGTTGAGCGGTTTTTATTGATTTTAGGGGGGGATCTCTCTATTTCCTGGATCTGAATGCCTGTTTGCCTTACCAGATTAGGAAAGCTTTCAGGTATGATTTGTTTAAATACATATTCTGGACCTCCGTTCATTTTCCTGCCCTTGGGATCCCCAATTAAACGTAGATTGTTCTTCCTCAGGCTGTCATTTATTTCCCTTAATGTATCCTCATGATCTTTAATTGTTTTTCTCTTTTTTCCTCAGTTTCCCTCTTTGCCATCAACTTGTCTTCTATGTCACTCACTCATTCTTCCACCTCGTTAATCCTCGTCGTTAGGACCTCTAGTTTGGATTGTGTCTCATTTAATTGATTTTTAATTTCTGCCTGATTAGATCTAAATTCTGCAGTCATGATATCTCTTGAGTCCTTTATTCTTTTTGCTAGAGCCACCAGTAGCTTTATAATAGTGCTTCTGAATTGGCTTTCTGACATTGAATTGTAATACAAAGTTTGTAACTCTGTGGGAGAGAGGACTGTTTCTGAGTCTTTCTTTTGAGGTGAGGGTTTCCTTCTAGTCATTTTGCTCAGTGCAGAGTGGCCAAAAACAAGTTGTATTGGGAAAAGGAGATAAAGAGAGAAAAGAAAGAAAAAAAGTAAAAGAAAACAAGAACAAAGAAAGGAAAAAAGAGAAACAAAGAAAAAAGAAAAAGAAAAGAAAGGGAGGGGAAAGCAAACAAATAAAAAAAAAAAAAACAAGGGAGAGTATCTTTTGTTTCTGATTACTTAAATCCCTCGACTTCCCCTGGACCTCTCCAATGCTGCTTGGTCAATAATCTGTTTTTCTGCTGTCCATCTAGCTGGTCTTCTGGGGGAGGGGCCTGTTGTGCTGATTTTCAGGGGTTAGCACTTGGGGGAGCTGCTCAGCCCCTTGCCTGCTGCAGGGCTCAGTGAAAGATACTTAAACTGTTTATCCGATGAGGCCACTGTGAGGCTCAGTGGGGGTTGTTTATCCTGTGAGGCCCCAGGAGAAACAACAGTGGCGTTGGCCAGCTGTCGAGCACTGGATTTAGCTCCCGCGGGAACTACGGAGCTCTCAGTCTAAAAGGGCCAGGATGCTCGGGGTTAGGGCCGCTGATCTGCACAGCTCTGGGCCGCCTGGAGGCTGGAGCGTTCTTGCTGTCCTGTGCCCTCCCAGCCTCTGCCTGCCCCAGGGGGAGCGCCAGATCTTGGGCTGTGTCCCCAGTGCCCTGTGCTCCCGAGCCTGTGCTGTTGGAATCGCGCTCTCCGCTGCGCAGCCCCCTCCGCAGGGAGCCTCCGACGGAGCTGCCTCTGTGCTGCTCCTGGGTCCAGCCCTGCGCACGCTGCAGCCCATTAGGGAGCTCAGCTGCGGGGTGTGGTGCCCTCTCCCCGGGGCGCAAGAGCTCTGTTAGTGTCGCAGGGAGCCTGAGGGCATCCCCGCCCCTCCTGGGGTCTTGCTCCAACTCCCTGCGAGCCCCTTTCCATCCGAGAAGTTTGGTGAAGCTCCTGCTTCTCCAGGACAGGGCTTTCCTGCCCTGAGGACACTTGTCCCGGCCTTAGCCCACTCCTCGTGGGCCACCCCCCCTTGGATGCCTTTTGTTTCTTTACTTCTTTTTTCCCCCCGTCTTCCTACTTAACAGAAGCATGAACTCCTCTCACTGTAGCATTCCAGCTGTTCTCTCTTTAAATCTCAAGCCGAATTCATAGGTTTTCAGGATGATTTGAAGGTTATTTAGGTAATTTGGTGGGGACTGGTGACTTGGGGACCCTACTCTTCTGCCATCTTGCCTCGCCTCTCTGTATATTGTTTGTATTTTGTTTTCATTGAATTATTTTTTCCATTTATTTTATTTAACCTAGTATATTCAAATTATTATCATTTCAACATGATATAAAAAAAAGTAAGGAGCTCTTTATATTTTTTCTCACTAAGTCTACCAAATTGAGAATGGACTTTACTCTTACAGCACATCTGAGTTTAGATAAGCTGTATCCCAAGTGCTCAGCAACTGTAAGAGTCAAGGGTCTGCCCTGCTGGACAGCACAGATGTAACTAATACAGTTCCTGTGGTCACCCAGGGGTGCCCAGTCCCCCAGCTTTACCCCAGAGCTGTGGTGAGATCCTCCCCTGATGGGTTCTCAGGTCTGCCTAGATGTGCAGCCAGAAGCAGCAGGTGGGACCCAGCTGAGCACATAACCTGGTGCCCACAGTGGCCAGCCTCATCCACTCCCCTCGCCACCCCCCCACACACAGAGCCAGGGATTGGGATCCTGCTACCCTCAACACTCTTTTATTATTGATACAGAAGAAACATTTATGCTTATGTTGGCAATTTAATGGTCTTCTAATATTCTGTGGAATTGCGTTACCTGCTCTTAATTTTTAAAAATTTTATCAGAGAAATAAAGCCAGAGCAAGTGGGAGGAAGAGGCAGATGGGGAAGGGAGAGGGAAAGAATCTCCTCACTGAGTGGAGAGCCTGTCCCTGGTCTCCATCTCATGACCCCATAATCATGACCTGAGCTGAGACCAAAAGCTGAAATGCTTAAACAGCTGAGCCACGCAAGTTCACCCCTGCTCTGAAATTTTTCCACATGCATTTTTTTTGGGGGGTTGGGGCTATAAAGTTTAAATAGGCATCTTTATGCTTGAGTCTGTCATCACATTTTAGTTTCTTATGATAGATTTCTAGTGGCAAGTTACTAGAACAAGATATATATAAGCTTCTTGATACCTACTGGTAAAAGGTTTCAAAAGTTCCTCTCAATAAGAGACTTTTTCTTTTTGGTAATAATTATAACTCTACAAACTATTAAATATGATTTACTCAGATTCTAGCTCTTATACAAAATGTGAGCTACAGAAGAAGGGAACCTGATTGTGAATGCTTTTTTCTCGTCTCCATTCTTTTCTGTTTCCTGTTAAATCAAGAATAATATAACGTTTGGCAGAAGCTTCAACAAACTAATACTTTCTTGTAGGATATGGACCACTTGGATCACTAATGAGATGAAGGAAGAAGAGCCCATTGGTGGAAAAAAAGTCAGAGGATGAAGGAATTGAAAAGGAAAACTTAGCAATACTAGAGAAAGTTTGGAAGACTCAAAGGCAAGACCATTTCAGTGTACGTATGTGCACATATATAGAACCTGGACTTTGGGGATTGAGTAATTATTGGTAATAATTAATGTAAAACTGAGAAGTTCATTAGAATAACAGTCTAAGCTGCCCCCTCCACCCTCTCCTCTGTTGTACATTCAGCCATGTTTTGTTTACCTGGTGGATTTTGTTGTTGTCATTGAAGTTCCTCATCTGTTGGTAGCTTTCTTCCATGCTCCTGTGCTTTTTACATGCTGGAAGTAGCCTGCTAATCACTGTATATTGCTTCTTTCCAGCCTGTTTTTATGCTTACTCTTCTGTGAGATCTGTATGTTTAAATTCAGTGTCTTCTGCAAAGTACAGTATAAATTCTTCCCCACCATGGTACCATCTGATCTGTTGTGCTCTGTGCAGCCAAAAGTATTTTTTTCTTTGACTAAACATCTCTTTAATGTGAAGTGGCATGGGGCGTGAAATGAACATTGAGTCTGTTAATAAACACAGCTGTGTGGATTCAGTTTCCTAAACGCTAAAATATGGATAATACATTCGTTTTAGTTGATGGCTGAAGAGTAAATGAGAAGGATGCATATAAAATGCCCAAAGTAGGGAAACATATACAAGTCCAGTTATTTGCCTCAACATTTCCGACTCACATACTGCCTTCCATTAGAGCTATTTATCCAACCCATGACATCTGAGGACTTTTGCTTTAGACACAGGTTCTCACAAACCAGGATTGAATCACTACGTAGCAAAATGCCAGATGTTGTCAGGAGACAGATTAGTCTCTCTCCTTCCATCTTACTGTATTAATTTAATCAGCAGATCTTTTTTTTTCTCTTTTTAGAGAGTAATTTAGCTCTACTTATCTTGATTACTTAAAAATTGTTCATAGCATTTAAATTAATGATTACTGTACCTTCTCTTGTGATTGCTTTCAGTTTGTATATTATATTCAAAATGACTACGAATTATTGAATGTTTCCGCAAGAGAGACACTAAGCCAGGGACTCTACCTTCCCATTTAAGCTTTGTAGCCACTTTATGAAATATTGTTCCTATTTATATGTGTGAAACTAGGGTTGAAACCAGTTAAGTAATGTATTCAAGGTCACAAAGGTAGAAAGTAAAAGCATTGTGAATCTGAATGTCACCCATTTCTCAAAGTGTAGTGTGGACATTAATATTTTAAATTTTACATGATCAGGTCCTTTTTTAATTAAGGCATTCTAAAGGTTTTTGTTTTATGAGAAATAGTTGCACTCATATTCAGTCTTAGAATTAGACATTGGTACATTTTTGTTTTTAAAAAAATTCCAGGGATCCCTGGGTGGCGCAGCGGTTTGGCGCCTGCCTTTGGCCCAGGGCATGATCCTGGAGACCCGGGATCGAATCCCATGTCGGGCTCCCGGTGCATGGAGCCTGCTTCTCCCTCGGCCTATGTCTCTGCCCCTCTCTCTCTCTCTCTGTGTGTGACTATCATAAATAAATAAAAAAATTTAAAAAAAAATTCCAACATGGAAAAGAACTGAAACTAGTTGCATGCAAGTCCAGCTTACATTATTTTTCTTGGTTTCTTAATAGGTAAAGTAGGCATTCAGGATAGCATTCTTGCCTATAGTTTGACTAATGAAACTCTGCTTGAGTTGATACTGTAAAATGGTAAGGGCCTTCTAGTCTTTTCAAAACTGATGGTAACACTACATACCTATAAGAATAGCCAAAACTAAAAAAGAATGGCTCAAATCAGGAACAGTGAGAACACCAAAGACTGAGATGTGAAGCAATAGGAACTCACTCATTGCTGATGGGAGTGTAAAGTGGTCCAGCCACTTTGAAGAAGTCTGGCAGATTCTTACAAAACTGAACCTACTTTTTACCATATATTCCAGCAGTTGCCCTCTTTGGTATTTACCAAAATGAGTTGGAAGGCTTCTATCAGACAAAAACCTGCATACAGATGCTAATAACAGCTTTATTCATAATTGGGAGGACTTGAAAGGAGCCAGAGTATCCATCAGTAGGTGGATGGATCAACTGTGGTCTATTCCAACAATATGGAATGCTATGCCCTGCTATAAAGAGAAATGAGCTGTCAGACCATGAGAAGACATGGAGGCACTTTACGTCCGTATTACTAATTGAAAGAACCAATCTGATGAAAAGACAACAGTTTAACTGTATGTTTCCAACTCTATGACATTTCGGAAGAGGAAAACCCTGTAGAAAACAAAAAGATCAGTGCTTGCTGGAAGTGGGGTGGAGGGATAAACAGACAGAGCACAGAGGATGTTTAGGGCAATGAAAATACGCTGTATGCTACTCTAAAGATGCATATGTGTCGTTATGCATTGTCCAAACCCGTAGAGTGTATAGAACCAAAGGTGAGCCTTAAAGTTAATAGTGGACTTATCTAGGAATGATGTGTCAGTGTAGACTCTTCAATTTAAGCAATGTGCCATCTGGTGAGGGATATTCATCAAGAAGGGGACCATGTGTGGTGGGAGCAGTTATATGGGAAGTCTCTTTACTTTGTATCAATGTTTCTATGAACCTAAAACTGCTCTGAAAATAAATTCCTAATGAGAAAAAAATATTTTAAAAAATCAGTAGAGTTCGAAAAAGATTAATACTAATTTCTTTTCATTTATAAATTTATTTATTGGTGTTCATTTTTGCCAACATGTAGAATAACACCCAGTGCTCATCTCATCAAGTGCCCACCTCAGTGCCCATCACCTAGTCACCCCCAACCCCCACCCTCTTCCCCTTCCACCACCACTAGTTCGTTTCACAGAGTTAGGAGTCTTTCATGTTCTGTCCCCCTTTATGATATTTCCCACCCATTTCTCTCCTTTCTCCTTTATTCCATTTCACTATTTTTATGGTCCCAAATGAATGAGACCACATAATATTTCTCCTTCTCCAATTGACTTATTTCACTCAGCATAATACCCTCCAGTTCCATTCACGCTTAAGCAAATGGTGGGTATTTGTTGTTTCTAATGGCTGAGTAATATTCCATTGTATACAGAGACCACGACTTCTTTATCCATTCATCTTTTGATGGACACCAAGGCTCCTTCTACAGTTTGGCTATTGTGGACATTGCTGCTAGAATCATGGGGATGGAGGTGTCCCGGCGTTACATTGCATGTATCTTTGAGGTAAATCCCCAGCAGTGCAATCGCTGGGTCTTAGGGCAGATCTATTTTTAACTCTTTGAGGAACCTCCACACCATTTTCCACAGTGGCTGCACCAGGTCACATTCCCACCAACTGTGCAAGGGTTGGGTTCCCCTTTTTTCACATCCTCGCCAACAATTGTGGTATCTTGCCTTGTTAATGTTCCCCATTCTCACTGGTGTTAGGTGGAATCTCATTGCAGTTTTGATTTGTATTTCCCTGATGGCAAGTGATATGGAGCATTTTCTCTTGTGCTTGTTGGCCATGTCTATGTCTTCCTCTGTGAGATTTCTGTTCATGTCTTTTGCCCATTTCATGATTGGATTGTTTGTTTCTTTGGTGTTGAGTTGAATGAGTTCTTTATAGATCTTGGATACTAGCCCTTTATCTGACACATCATTTGCAAATATCTTCTCCCATTCTGTAGGTTGTCTTTTAGTTTTGTTGACTGAATACTTTGCTCTGCAAAAGCTTCTTATCCTGATGAAGTCCCAAGAGTTCATTTTTGCTTTTGTTTCTCTTGCCTTCATGGATGTATCTTGCAAGAAGTTACTGTGGTCGAGTTCAAAAAGGGTGTTGCCTGTGTTCTCTAGAATTTTGAATGAATCTTGTCTCACATTTAGATCTTTCATCCATTTTGAGTTTATCTTTGTGTCTGGTGCAAGAGAGTGGTCTAGTTTAATTCTTCTGCATATGGATGTCCAATTTTCCCAGCACTATATATTGAAGAGACTGTCTTTTTCCAGTGGATAGTCTTTCCTCCTTTGTCGAATATTAGTTGACCATAAAGTTGAGGGTCCACTCCTGGATTCTCTATTCTGTTCCATTGATCTATGTGTCTGTTTCTGTGCCAGTACGACACTGTCTTTATGACCACAGCTTTGTATTCCAATCTGAAATCTGGCATTGTGATGCCCCAAGCTATGGTTTTATTTTTGAATATTCCCCTGGCTATTCAGGGTCTCTTCTGATTCCACACAAATCTTAAAATAATTTGTTCCAACTCTCTGAAGAAAGTCCATGGTATTTTGATAGGGTTGCATTAAACGTGTAAATTGTCCTGGGTAACATTGACATTTTCACAATATTCATTCTTCCAATCCATGAGCATGGAATATTTTTCCATGTCTTCCTCAATTCCTTTTAGAAGTGTTCTGTAGTTTTTGGGTATAGATCCTTTACCTCTTTGGTTAGGTTTATTCCAAGGTATCATATGTTTTTGGGTGCCATTGTAAATGAGATTGACTCCTTAATTTCTCTTTCTTCAGTCTCATTGTTAGTGTATAGAAATGCCACTGACTTCTGGGCATTGATTTTGTATCCTGCCACACTGCCAAATTGCTGCATGAGTTATAGCAACATTGGGGTGGAGTCTTTTGGGTTTTCTATGTAGAGTATCATGTCATCAGTGAAGAGGGAGAGTTTGACTTCTTCTTTGCCAATTTGAATGCTATTTATTTCTTTTTATTGCCTGATTACTGAGGCTAGGACTTCTAGTACTATATAGAATAGGAGTGGTGAGAGTGGACATCTCTATCTTGTTCCTGATCTTAGGGGAAAGGCTCCCAGTGCTTCCCCATTGAGAATGATATTAGCTGTGGCCTTTCATAGATGGCTTTTAAGATGTTGAGGAATGTTCCCTCTATCCCTACACTGTAAAGAGTTTTTATCAGGAATGGATGCTGTATTTTGTCAAATGCTTTTTCTGCATCTAATGAGAGGATCATATGGTTCTTGTTTTTGCTCTTGTTGATATGATGAATCACATTGATTGTTTTATGAGTTTTGAACCAGCCTTGCATCCCAGGGATAAATCCTCCTTTTCATGATGAATAATCTTCTTAATGTACTGTTGGATCCTATTGGGTAGTATCTTGTTGAGAATTTTTGCATCCATATTCATCAGGGATATTGGTCTATAATTTTCCTTTTTCGTGGGGTCTTTGTCTGGTTTTGGAATTAAGGTGATTCTGGAATCATAGAATGAATTTGGAAATATTCCATCTCTTTCTATATTTCTGAACAGCTTTAGTAGATAAGTATGTTTTTTTCTTTAAACGTTTGATAGAATTCCCCAGGGAAGCCATCTGGCCCTGGACTTTTGTGTCTTGGGAGGTTTTTGTCTTGGGAGGTTTTCTTTTTTTTTTAAGATTTATTTATTTATTCATTCAGAGAGAGCAAAGAGAGAGGCAGAGACACAGGCAGAGGGAGAAGCAGGCTCCATGCAGGGAGCCCGATGCAGGACTCGATCCTGGGTCTCCAGGATCACACCCCAGGCTGCAGGCGGCGCTAAACCACTGCGCGATCGGGGCTGCCCTTGGGAGGTTTTCTATTTCTTCCAGTTCCAGTTTTGGTAGTTTGTGGCTTTCCAGGAATGCATCCATTTCTTCTAGATTGCCTAATTTATTAGCATATAGCTGCTCATAATATGTTTTTAAAATCGTTTGTATTTCCTTGGTGTTGGTAGTGATCTCTCCTTTCTCATTCATGATTTTATTAATTTGAGTCTTCTCTCTCTTCTTTCTAATTAGGCTGGCTAATGGTCTTATTAATTCTTTCAAAGAACTAACTCCTGTTTTTTTCTTTTTTTATCTTATCTGTTCCACAGTTCTTCTGGTCTCTATTTCATTGAATTCTGCTCGAATGTTTATTAACTCTTCTTCTGCTGGGTGTAGGATCTATTTGCTGCTTTTTCTCTAGCTCCTTTAGGTGTAAGGTTAGCTTTTGTATTTGAGTTCATTCCAGTTTTTGGAGGGATGCTTGTATTGCGATGTATTTCCCCCTCAGAACTGCTTTTGCTGTATCCCAAAGAATTTGAATCGTTGTATCTTCATTCTCATTAGTTTCAATGAATCTTTTTAATTCTTTCTTATGTTCCTGGTTGACCCTTTCATCTTTTAGCAGGATGGTCCTTAACCTCCACATTTTTGAAATCCTTCCAAATGTCTTCTTGTGATTTAATTCTAATTTCAAATCATTACGATCTGAAAATATGCAGGGGACTATCCCAATATTTTGGTATTGGATAAGACCTGATTTGTGACCCAGTATGTGATCTATTCTGGAGAAAGTTCCATGTGCACTTGAGAAGAATGTGTATTCAGTTGCATTCGGACATAAAGTTCTGTAGATATCTGTGAAATCCATCTGGTCCAGTGTATCATTTAAAGCTCTTGTTTCTTTGGAGATGTTGTGCTTAGAGGACCTATCGAGTGTAGAAAGCACTAGATTGGTCATAAGCCAGTCACGAAGCACCTCGGGGTTACACAGGTATACTTATACCATAGGTCAGGATCCTGTGAGCCATTGTAATGGCTGCAGCTGAGGCCAAAATGAGGCAACCCGGTCCCCTTCTAAGTATAAGAGGAAATAATTGGCTAGTTTTGCTACAGAAGGTGACAATGTGTGCCTCTTGGAGCATTTCCACCCCATCGTGGTGCCCCCATTGAAATGAGGACAGAGGGAACGTGCTATTGTGATATTACATTGCTGGAACCCAGGCAACTTTCAAGTGGTACTCCATGGTTCATTAACCCCCTTCTGGTCAATCTTCCATCCTTATATTTCTGCCTCAGATACACAGGATACCAGCCCACACGCATTATAAATATCATCCATAGACACCCGGTGATGTGCCTAGGAAGTAGATTGTAGCCTGATCCCACAGGGCAGGTTGGGAAACTGTGGACTATTTAATAGACCCAGTGGGTTAGGTAGGACACAGCACTGGGAAAACAGAGAAATAAAGGTCTGAATTCAGCTCCGTGTTCTCAAAGGTAGACCTTACTTGCATGTTCAGAGGGTTGTGTCTATGGTATTTTTTTAGCTCATCATGTACAGTTAAGATGACATGTTATAGCATGCATCTGCCAAGAAGGGGCTCTGGATAGGTCTGACTGAAGGAAGGGGCCCAGGTCCCAGAATCTTGAAAAAGTGACTTCACTTCGTTGGTGACAGGCCCACAACTGATGGGGAACTCCGGTAACAAGGAACCTGTGGGAACCAGGTCCCGCTTTCCAGCTCACTTAACTGCAGACGGTCAAGAGAACAAGATGTTCTGTTACTGTTGTCCTACTTTCAGGCACTCTGAGTCCAGAGTGAGAGATTTTCATGTCGCTATGTCAGCTCAGCCCTCTTCTCCAGCGCTTCTGGCTATGTGGTGGGAGACATCAACAGGTACCACAAGGCAACCTGGGGCAGCCCACTGGTGAGGAGACCACACTGTGATCTCAGCTGAGCAGGAGTACTCCTCTTACACCTTACTGTGTGGGTTTATGTGTGTCTGGGTCTGTGTATGTGTGTGTGTGCGTGTGTGTAGAGGGGACAGAGGAGAGGAACATGCCCTTCCTGGGCACAGACCAGCTTCCAGGAGTTGGAAGCCTGATACATCTTTTATGTTCAGACCTCAGGTCATAGCAGGCATGATGAGAAGGTGAGTTCTGGGCACCAAGCTCAACTTCCAATATATTAGTCATGAGCCCAAGAGCTTCTTTCACCTGGCTTCCTCCTTGTCAGATGTCTCCACAGCTGCACCTCTGGCCTGAACAGGAGAATGCAATTTCTAATGGGGGTGTCCCCTTGGGGGTGATGTCGAGGGAGGACCCTAATGTCTCTTGGCCCTGTATATACGGGGCACTGTCTTTGCAGAGCTGCATCCAGGAGATCTTGGAGGAGATGGTCTGTGGCTTCAACTATTCCAACTCCCTAGACAATTATCAGGTGCACCAGAGAAACAAGGATCAGTGCTGCTCTGAGGTGAGAAAGGGAAGAGGGCTCACCACAGAAATATGGCACCCACACAAACATGGAGAGAAAACTGGGGCCCTCCCATAGTGTTTCCACAGGAGTGTCGCACCAGCCCAACCGCAGAGACCTCTGAACCTCCACGCCTATCCTCCAGCTACGTATGATGTGGGAAGACACTCTTCACCTGTATTGGATAAGTGCAGAATATATTTCATGTTTTTTAGGAGTTGGTGGGGGGGGGTCACAAAGCCATGAGTATCTTTGCGTTTTACTTCTGTTTTTATTATTTCACGTACTCCTCCCAGCTATCCTGTGTAGAAGCCAGCTCCACTGTCCCTGCAGACCTTCTCCGAGCCTTTCCAAATCATCACACTAAGAGGGTGATTTAACACAAAAGGGTGTGATGAAGCCATTTTATATGTTTTCATATAGAATGTTTATATAGTTTCTCTCAATAGATTCTATATGTTTCTCTATAACATGTCGTCTCTCAGAACACATCAAATCATTGTAGGCCCAACAGGACATGAGCTGTATCCCTATAGATCTTTGTAGTAGTCCATAAATGAGGCGGTCTGCCACACGGATTCAGATTTTCGAGACCCTTGGCACGTGACCTGTTGCCATTCTCTTGCCATTTCTGCAGTGCTGCAAGGAACACCGTATGTGTCCCCACAGACTGTTTTGGTTGCTAGATCTGCCATAACCTGGAACCCCAGATTAGGGGGAAGGCCTCTGATGCCTCCTGGCACCAGTAGCTGGCTCTTTTTGTAATGACCCACCCAGGAGATCTTGGATGAGTTGCTCCAAGAGTTGAACTCCTCCAACTCCTCTGACAAGCACAGGGGCATCAGGCCACCAACTACTTCCATTGAAGGTCTGCGGTAAGAACAGGTCCACATTCATGGTCAAACTCAAGACACAGAGATGATCAGGGCAAGACCAGAACACAGACTAGAAACAACTGATGCCCTTGGGCCTTGCAGGAGAAGGTAGTTTTCCCCTGACCCTTCCTCCCTATGTCAGGAACAGACCAAGCCACATCAGCTTAAGGGAAACCCCATGCAGCTCACGCTCTGGTCTCTTCTCAGCTGCAATGTATGTGATCTTAAGCAGCATGTGAGGGTCTAGCCCTCTGTGTTCTGTGTGAGGCCATAACTGAAGACTTAATGGCATACTGGTCTTCATAAAACTATTAGTTGAGAGGAATGCTGTTGTTGCTCAGCTAACAGAATGTGTTGAAGTTTGCCATGTCTTCCCTAAAACCAATGATACTTTGAAGCCTCAAACCTTTTTCTGTGTGGGCACTCAAGTCCCTTGTCCTGTAGAACTTCCCAAGGGGATGGGAGTCTCTGGTCTGAGAGCCAGACCCTGATCTTCACAGTGGTTCTTGGTTTGGAAGCTGACTACAGTGCTCCTCCTTGTGTCTCTGGTGTGAAAAGGAATCAACCTTATTCCTGGGTGAGGCCAGGACCATGCTGATGCTCAAAGAAGGGAGAATGGATAATTTTGTACAGTCCTTGGTACCATCCTTCCAGGATAGAAGCCTCGCAAACAACCCAGTCATTTCCTGTATCTACCAGGTGTTCACCACAGCCCAACAGGTCCTGGGCCAGCAATTCCCCAAGTGAGTGACCACCCCATATGCAGCATGGGGGAGGGGGGAGGCTCGCCTCTACTGCCAGTATGTTTTGGGAATGTCACTGCACCTCTCTGAGCTTCCTTTTGCTCCTCTGAAAAGTGCTGTGGTAAGAGGATGAACCTCATCGGGCTACTGTGGAAATCCTGAGAGAAAACAAGGCATAGACTTATCTGGTGCCTGGCTCTGTAGAAAGGGCTGCTGGGCATCTTCATGTGTAGCAGTTTTCTCTCCACAGCTAAGAAGGTCTCCACATCAACCCCTGTGGGCCTGTGGCACTTCTGGTTTTACAGAAGCACATGCAAAGCAGGCAGTTTTCCTGTATGCAAAGGACTTCTGAGATTCCATCTAACTGGTCCTGATACTCTGTCCACATAAGTAAGAGGTCCTGATACTCTGTCCTCATAAGAGTAGAGGTCACTGGGGGAAGGCAGAGCAGCTCAAGTTCCACTCAGTATACAGAAAGTGCTGGTTGGGATTCCTTCTCCAATAATATATATTGAGCACCTCGTGTTGCAGACACATTTCTATTCACTGAGATAATTGAAGGAATAAAGAAGGTACAGTGTCTCGGTCCCAAGACTAATCAGAGTGTCAGACAATCACTCTGTATGTCGTAGGCACACATGTCCATAGTTTTTTAGATGTGACATCTTCATGGCCGCCTCAAGGAATGAATGGATCCACCCATATCTGGACCATTATCATGGACCATAAGATCAAGTAAGGGCACTTAGGGGCTCATTCAGGTAGGCCTATGCCATAAGGTCAGGTTGTTATCCCAGGGTCCTGTGTTTGAGCCCTCCATTGGGCTCCCTGCTCAGTGGGGAGCCTGGTCACCATGCTTATTTGCTCACTCACTCGCTCGCTCTAATAAATATCCTTAAAAATTTTTGGGAAAGATCAAGTAAAACTTTGATTGATCTTTGGATCCAGAAGGAGAACCTTAATTTCTCCACAGAGCATGTTGGGAGACTAAGGGTTTGTGGCTGGGGAGTAACTCTCAGAGTCATGGATCTCATAGGTCTCTTGATTTCCATTGGGAGGGTTTCATTTTTGGGGCTTCCTGTGAAGAGGGAAATGAGTCAAAGGGAGCTGTAGATGGGGTCCCAAGCCCTCTGGGAAGCAGAGCACAGTCTGGGCTGATTCGGTGCCTCAAACATCCATCTCTTCAACTGTCTCATCTCTTCCTGCACCTCTCTATACCACCTCTTCTGACCTCCACAACTGGGGCCAAGAACAGAACTTTGGTGAGCAGACCACTCACCAATCTGCCACAAACCTAAGCCCTGATACTGGTGTGCATGAAGGATGGAGTAGACGAGGCCCTTGGCCATTGAGAAAACAGGCTAAGTAGAAAAACGAGACTCATACAGGTTTTCTGGATGACCGGATCATCCACTGCAAGGACAGCAATAGGGGGGTTGGAAGTCATGCTGGGGACATTCTCTGGGGCCCACACAGACAGAATGGTGCTATGGAAGTACCATGTGGCATGAAAGGCCATGCTCTGATGCTGCTCCACATATGACTCTCCCCAGCACCCTCTCTCCCATCTTGGGTACCTGGCCTGACCAGAAACTGCAGGACACCTGGCAGTCCCTGCACTGTGCCTGTTTCAAAGGAAAGGGGCCCTGGGTGCAGGCAAATTTGCATGACTGGGACATGAATTGCCATACCTCCATTACCGTGATGCCACGGGAAATTCTGCAGCTCACTGAGGCAGACACAGAGTCAGAGGGTAAGGGGGATTGCAAGCTGGGAAGACTATCTGCAGTGCGGTTCAGGGACTGGGGGTTTCTCTATTGGCCATGGAATCTGCCCTGTTTTTGGAAGGGCATGGGGCAAGTCAGTCTTGTGGACAAACATTTCTCTTTATCCTGTCCCAGTGCCAGCTCCATGGCTCCTTCCAGCATCTCCTCGATCAGCTGTTCCAGATCTGGAACAAGAGCTCATGTCTTCTTCTGCATGTGTACCAGGTCATGAGCTGCAGTCAGTTCGACCACCAGCTTTCCTGGGAATTGTAACTCCTTCCCTAAACATAGAGACAGAGCCACCTCCAGCCCCAGAGGCGACCTGCCACTGGTGCGTAACTCCCGAGCACCAGCTACATGAGGAGAAGCCCGGTCTCATGGACTTCCCTCCCAAGCTGGTGGCAGAGCAATTGACATCCATAGATGGGGTGAGCAGCTGGGCTCCCAGGACGGGGCCGGGGCCGGGGCAGGCTTTCTTTCTGCTGTCATCTACCCCAGACCTGCCCTTCCCTGATGTGGGCTTGTAAGGTCAGGGTCCAAATCTCAGCTCCATCACTTACGAACCACATCAACCCGTCCAGTTCCTCAAACCCTTGCTTTCACCGTCCAGCTGCAGACTTTGGAGATAGACCCTGGCAAGGACTGACGCAGAGTTCCTGTGTCAATTAAATGAGCCAGAACTGATAGGCAAATGGGCAGGCACTGGTCCTTGGGTGGAGGAGGGCAACTCACTGTGTGCGGCCAAGCCCACGGCTCACCCACACATCTGCCTTGGAGGCTGAGCAACCTACATTTATTAGTCATCTAATGTGTGAAGTACAGGGCAGGGAGACAAACCTGTGGTTGTACCTCTCTCTGTGAGAATGTGCTGCTGAAAGGGGAGTAGGACCAGAGGCATGAACACTGGGAGGGGAAGATGCCCCTCTGAGGAGCCCCCTTGAACTTGAAGTTAGTGGGGATGATCAGGGTACAAATGCCCTCCTTCCTCTGCTCCCCCACGGCAGTATCTGCTCCTCATTCATCCTGTACTGGGCTCCCTCAGGGAAGAGGAATGGAGTGCAATCCAGGGACTCTAACTGGGTTCAGGCCACTTTCTGCGCTTGCTGAGCCCCAGCTCTGACATGGGACCCCTACATAGGACATGAATCTTGCATGTGAAATGGCTGTGAGAGCGAGTGTCCCCCTATTCTCTAGGATCTGTTCAAGAAGCTGCTGCCCCAACAGTGCCTGGGTGCCATTTGGTCCAAGCGAAATGAACCTGGAAATGAGCACCTGCCATGCACAGTCCATGCCACCATCACCCAGTTCAACGATGTGTCCAACTGCGTCATCACCACCTTCCTTGGCAACGCATGCATGATGGCCCGGGACAAGCCATGGTGGTGGAGCACTGGATCAAGGTGGCCAAGGTAAGCCTACAGGAGGCCCAGCTGACTTGCTCTCCTGAGCCTCGGGAACTGCTCTGTCCTTGATCAGTTCTCAATGTTGAAGTCTCTGGTCTGAGTTCTTCTTTCAAGGGGCATGCTGACCTTTCCTTGCATGGCCCAATGTTGGGATGCTCAGTTCCTACATGACTCTTTCCTTGGAGTGAAGGAAAATGCCCCCTCTCCCCAGCAGTGCTCCTCGCTGGGTCTTCCACGTGCCCTTCTGTAGGTCCCTAGACATCTGTCTCATCCAGGAGAGGAGACTGACACTGAAGAGGAGTGCAGCTCTCCAGGAAATTGGGCTCCTGCTATCCACCTGACAGCTCATTCTCTTCCGTCCCCAGGCCTGTCAAATCTTGCGGAACTACTCTTCCATGAATGCCATCATCTCTGCTCTTCAGAGTGCCTCAATTCACCGCCTGAAGATCACATGGACCAAAGTTTCCAGGTGAGGGGTCCTCTCTCCAGAAGGACCATGAAGGGTGAGGGATGTCCCATATGCCTGTCCTTTTCACCCCCTCAGTCACCCTGGACTTCCTAGGAGGCAGCAAACCATGAAACAGGACGTGGGCGGGCAGGGGGGCAGGTTATTTTCTCCTCCTTCCTGGGGAATAGGCCACCATGCCTCCAAATGTCCCCATTTGGGGAGACTGGGCTGAGCTGAATTAAAAGTTTTAGGAAATGAACATTACAGCAACTAAAGTCTCTTCCCAATTGAAACAAAAACTGACCAAAGGAGAGCTGTTCAATTAATAGGGGACTGGATGCAGTGGATGACCCACAAGAGAGCTCCCTCCTGTGTCCTCCAATGACCTAAGTGCTCAGAGGAACCCAAAGAAAACCGTGATCCAGCAGTTTGACTCCTTTGAGGTCTCAGATCATAGGGACTTGCACTCAACCCTACCATAGTATTCCAACATCCATCCTGCCTTCTTTCTCTCTATTCAGGAATAACATTCGAACATTTTTTAAAATTGTGCACCAAAGACAATCCACAGAGCAGGAACCTGCTTATCAAGGTAGCATGGAAGGTGTTGGTATAGAAAGAAGAGGTGTGGGAGCAACAGTGTCCTTCGTGAATGAATTAGGGACTGGCCAGGAGCATTCCTCCAGGGAGTGAAGCCTTTTGCATGAATGTGGACACAGCCAGGGGTGAAAATCCACAAGGGGTAGAAAAGCAGTTGCTGCTCTACCAGAATCCCTAGGCTGGACACACGAGCTCCCTGACACCAGCTGGTCCAGATGGGGGCCTCTACCAAACTTGAGAGCCCAGAGGACATGCCTCTGCTCAGTTAGGGGTTTGGATGGGATGAGGGCCATAACAATGATGATAGGAATAGGACACTGGGTCCTCAGGAGACCAAGGGAGGTAGCTGGAATTCTCAACCTTTCCCAGTGAGGAACCAGGCTCAGGGAGGCCAGACTGCAAGCTCAAAGTCACACAGGGAGTGAATATGGAGCTGAGATTGTTCTAGAATCACTAGATGGCAGGCTTAAGGATAACGTAGCATGCTACCCTCTGCCTTGCGTCAGATGTCCAGGGTCTGAGTCAAAGATGGTGGGGAGAAGCAGCCTGAGGTGATTATGATCTTGAGGAACTTGTCCTTAGCCCTGCAGGAACGTCCATCTAAACTTGGAACCCTGGGGGTAAATGTTCAGAGAGCATGGAAGAGGGAGTGGCAGAAGAAGCTGAGCATGGCCCAGATACATGGCCTCGAATCCAGAGGAGACGGGGGTCTTCTCTGAAAGCTGGAAGCCCCCAAATCAAGACAGGTGGGGCCTTCCAACTCCAGCTCCACCTCCTGTTGCCACAGCTTCTAAATCCCTTCTTTTGAAGTGACCTGTATCTAAACCTAGATACAAATGTGTTTGTCGGTGGACAGGGGCCCAGGGCCACATATACAATGATTTTCTAAAGCACGCCCTTGAAATAATTAGGACTCTGATGTTCTTGGAGGGTGAGGGAAGGGTCCTTGTCTGCACCATGTGGTAAGCTGGGGTGGGCCAGGAGGCTGAATGTTTCCCGGGGAGGATCGCTGTGGACACGAGAAAGCAGGAACTCACTCCACCCCCAACCCCCTGACACAGGGTGTCGTCCCCTTCCTTGGCACCTTCCTCGCTGACCTGCTCATGCTGGATGCTGCAATAGAGGAGTACCTGGAGGTGCATGAGCCTGAGGGCTGGGAAGGAGGGGCCAGAATCCTGATGTGTGGGAGCACAGAACCCCTGAACCCCCGAGAGCCCTGAGCTCTCAGTCCTTGGCAAATTTTTCCCTCGTGACAGCCTCCCCGCTGCCCCTGTGAGCTAGAGTTACTTGCCCATGTCTGTGATGAGTAAAGGGAGGCTGCACTTAGTTCACTGGTCCTGAGATCAAATCTGCTGCCTGAATGCAAAGCAGCATGAGGTTAGTCTGGGTTGACTTCAGCCTGTCCCTTTGAGATTGCCTGTGGGGGCAGAGTGAAGTCAGGATCTCCAACTTGAGCGGGCACTTAAAGAGCCTAGCATCTCCTGCCCACTTGAGGCTTTGGCCTCCCCTTCCTGTGCTATAGGATGCCAGAACTGCCACCCCATGTCTTCCTTTCCCTGGCTCCCAGAGCCTGACCTAGATTGCAGTCCTGTCATCCGGGAAGTCATGGCCCCTTGTGTGCCTGGCCTTAGTGCAACATGAGAAGGGGTGGGTATTAGCAGCCAGTAATCACCGGAGTCCTCTCACTGACAGACTTTGGTTGTCTGCTTTCTAGGGCAATGAGTTCAACCACCGGAAGAAGAATAAGGTGAGGCTCTCTATGACTTCCTGTAGGAAAGGGTAGGGCTGTGGCTGTCAGAGATGTCCCCAGGAGGATCATTCCTTGCTTCCATCCCTTCATTCTCACATTTTTGGGAATAGTTTCATAATAAGGAAAAAGTCCCATGCAGTAAGTGAGGACAGAGGAATGGCCATCAAGGATAACTTGCCAGAGCAGGGGCAGTTTATACTCACCTCTGAGAACAAGTTGGGATGAATTTGTAGGACGGGGGTGTTGCCATGTGTCAAAGACACAGCACTGTTCCCCTGTCCCAGTGCTCAGCCCTCCAAAGACTTGTAGCTTCCCCACCCAGGCTCTTCATGCATCCTGTCCTTCTCTTTTGGCCCAGGAATGCAGATTCATGACCGAGATCATGCTGCTCCAGGTGGCTGCAGATCATTACAACGTAGAGCCCAAGCATCCATTTAGGGCCTGGTTCCAGTCTGGGAAGTGGCTCAGTGAAGAGGAGAGGTGAGGCCCATCAGGAGCTGAATGAGGGTAGGGGTAGACTCCTCAGGTGGCCACTCCAGGGATCCTTCTAATATGGCTCCTGGGGCAGCCTCCAACCTTGCTGCTGGGGCACCAGGCTCCAGCTCCTTCGAAAATATCAGGAAAAACTCCTGAATTGAAGCTCCTGCTCAACTGACATGTGTCACTCTGTCCTTAGCTACATCTTGTCCTGCTAGCTGGCGCCCCAAACCTAGCTCACAAACAGAAAGAACTGGCCACAGTCAACCTCAGGCCTGAGCTGGTGTCCAGGGGCAACAGCGGGCATGGGACCCGTCTGCTCAACAACACTTCCTTCCGTCTCTTCACTTATTTGGAGGACCAATATTTCATCATCTTAAAGAGTAAATGGTAGATTTCAATATTATAATATTAAAGCCTTTTTAGAGTCCAGGAGTAGTTTCGTTCTTTTACTTCCTATAGTAATCTAAAAGACTTGAAGAGTCTCATATTCATTTTCTTTTCTCCCCCCTAAATATTCTTTATTTATTCACGAGAGACACAGAGAGAGAGGCAGGCTCCCTGTGGGGAGCCTGTCATGGGACTCAAACACAGGGCTCCAGGATCATGATCTGAGACAAAGGCAGATGCTCAAACACTGAGCCACCCAGGTTACCCTCTTATGCTCATTTTAAACAGGAAATCTTACAGAGTCATCAGCTCTTGTATGTGGGAAAAAGTAGAAGATCCAGCCTTCCTCCCTAGCTACTGAAGGGCATCCCCAAGCCCTCCTTTCTCAGAGGACAGTGTAAGGAACTCGGGCAAACAGCAGAAACACCTCTTAACTGCTGAGATTTAGAGGTTGGAGGTATTTCCACAGGAATAGCAACAATCACTGAATTGGGGGTCTTGAAGGATACCACTTGCCAGAACTACCTCCTGCCCAAGGACAGTGGCTCCCTTTGTACAGTTTAAAGGAAGGAGGACTTTTTCTTGCCACTTTTTGCAATGTAGATGATTTTGGCTTGGGTTTTAGGGTTTGACAGTTCCATTATTAGGAACGTGTAGTTGTCTAGTTCCACCTCTGGAATTGCATCAACACTAAAGTGGGGACAAACATGTAAAGAGACTATATCCTGCACATGGAAGGCATGAGGCCAGTGGAAGATAATTAGTGGATGAAATAAGGGCAGGCAGGACTTTCCATCCTCAGTCTCACTCCAGGGGTTCCAACTTCACCCCTGACCAACACTGGAATCCTCCTGGGATCCTCGTCAGTGATCTCTGAATTCCTTTCCCTCTTGGTTTTCTTGAGGGGGAAAGATATTTGTGTACATTGAAGGTCACACCTGGGCCAGGTTCCATGAACATCTGTGCTGACTTCTGAGCTAGGATTTCCTGCCTTCCTGTATTTCCTTTGGCAGCTCTCTTGAAGGCAGAAATTCCCTGAAGGCCCCAGCTTCTTGGTCGGATGCGTAGTAGCCACTCTTCCCTGGCTGGGACCTGATGGATCAGACATCAGTTGTCCCTTGCCAGAATAATGCTTTGGCCAGAGAAACCACCACACTCTCCTTGCTGGACAAGATGACTTTTAGGTCTTTGTTGTTCTGATGTCTGTGGTCCCAGACATTCACCAGTTTACACTAAGTGTACACACTTACACTGTCTTGTCTGAAATTGCTAACTGGGCTTGACCTCTAACATCTTGTACTTCGGTTATATCATGGGGTACATGAACCTTTTCTGTCAGGAGCTTTGAAATATGACGAATGAGAGAGGAGGATTCAGGAGGTTCCATGAGGTGAATGCCACCAAGCTGATGACCTGAGTAATCAAATGGCAATATATGTATTCTGATCAATAATCACTATGATGGGGGAAGAGTAGGGTCCCCAAGTCACCTGTCCCCACCAAATTACCTAGATAACTTTCTAATCATCCTGAAAACCCATGAATTCGGCCTGAGATATAAAGAGAGAACAGCTGGAATGACACAGTGAGAAGAGTTCATGCTTCTATCAAGGTAGGAAGACAGAAAAAAAGGAAAGAAATAAAAAAGCATCCAAGGGGGAGGGGCCCCACGAGGAGCCAGGCTGAGCCGCTCAGCGAGTGCCCCCAGGACAGGAAAGCCCTGACCCAGAGAAGCAGGAGCTTCACCAATCTTCCCGGACAGAAAGGCACTCCCAAGGAGTTGGACCAGTATCCCAGGAAGGGCCGGGATGCCCTCAGGCTCCCAGGGGCACTAATAGAGGGAGAGCGCACCACGCACCAGCCAAGCTCCCTAAAGGGCTGCAGCTCAGGTAAGGTGGGGCCCAGGAGCAGCTTGGACAGCAGCTCAGGCAGCCGCTCCAACCAGAAGGGGCTGAGCGGCCCCGGGAGTGCGATTCCAGCGGCGCAGGCCCCAGACCCCAGGACGCTGGGGGACACAGCCCAGGATCTGGTGCTGCCCTCAGGACAGGCAGAGGCCGGGGGGACAAAGGATAGCCAGGACGTTCCTGCCACTGGGCGGCCCAGAGCTGTGCAGATCGGCAGCCCCCTCCCCCATAACATCCAGGACCCTGCAGACGTAGAGCTCCATACTTACTGTGGGAGCTGAATCCAGGGCCCCAGAGCTGGCCACCGCCACTGTTGTTGTTCCTCATGGGGTCTCACAGGATAAACAACTCCTGCTGAGCCATGCACGAGGCAGAGGGCTGAGCAGCTCTCCCAGGTGCACACACCTGGGAATCAGCAAAGCAGGTCACTCCCCCAGAAGACCAGCTAGACAGACAGGGAAAAAACAAGTTATTGACCAAGCAGCACTGGAAAGATCCAGGGGAAGTCAAGGAATTTACAGTATATAGAATCAGAGGATACTCCCCTTTGTTTTTTGTTTTCTGTTTGCTTTCCCCCCCATTTTCTTTCTTTTTTTCCTATTTTCTTTTTCTTTTATTTTTAATTTCTTATTTATTTATGATAGTCACACACACAGAGAGAGAGAGAGGCAGAGACACAGGCAGAGGGAGAAGCAGGCTCCATGCGCCAGGAGCCTGACGTGGGATTCGATCCCAGGTCTCCAAGATCGTGCCCTGGGCCAAAGGCAAGCGCCAAACCACTGCGCCACCCAGAGATCCCTTTTTTTTTCCTATTTTCTCTTCTATCATTTTTCTCCTTTTCCCAATACAACTTGTTTTGGGCCACACTGCACGGAGCAAAATGACTAGAAGGAAAAACTCACCTCAAAGGAAAGAAGCAGAAACAGTCCTCTCTCCCACAGAGTTACAAGGAAGGGAAACGGGCATTCATATCCAGGAAATAGAGAGATACCCCCCAAAATCAATAAAGAACATTCAACACCTCGACATTTAATAGTGAAGCTTGGAAATTCCAAAGATAGAGAGAAGATCCTTAAAGCAGCAAGAGACAAGAAATATCTAACTTTTATGGGGAGAAATATTAGATTAACAGCAGACCTCTCAACAAAGACCTGGCAGCCCAGAAAGTGCTGGCAGGATATATTCAGGGTCCTAAACGAGACAAACATACAGCCAAGAATACTTTATCCAGCAAGGCTCTCATTCAGAAAAGAAGGAGAGATAAAGAGCTTTCAAGATAGGCAACAAACTGAAAGAATATGTGACCACCAAGCCAGCTCTGCAAGAAATATTAAGGGGGATTATGTAATAGAAAGAGGAAGTCCAAGAAAACAATCCACAAAAACCATGACTGAATAGGCATTATGATAACACTAAATTCACATCCTTCAATAGTAACTCTGAATGTGAATCGGCTTAATGACCCCATCAAAAGGCGCGAAGTTTCAGACTGGATGAAAAAGCAGGACCCATCTATTTGCTGTTTACAAGAGACTCATTTTAGACATAAGGACATCTACAGCCTGAAAATAAAAGTTTGGAGGACCATGTACCATTCAAATGGTCCTCAGAAGAAAGCAGGGGTAGCCATCCTTATATCAGATAAACTAAAGTTTATCCCCAAGACTGTAGTGAGGGATAAAGAGGGACACTATATCATATTTAAAGGATCTATCCAACAAGATGACCTAACAATCATCAATATTTATGTCCTGAATGTGGGAACTGCCAAGTATATCAATCAATTAATAACCAAAGTTTTTTTTTAATTTTTTATTTATTTATGATAGAGAGAGAGAGAGAGAGAGAGAGAGACATAGGCAGAAGGAGAAGCAGGCTCCATGCACCGGGAGCCCGATGTGGGATTCGATCCCGGGTCTCCAGGATCACGCCCTGGGCCAAAGGCAGGCGCCAAACCGCTGCGCCACCCAGGGATCCCAATAACCAAAGTTAAGACATACTTAGATAATCATACACTTATACTTGGTGACTTGAACGTAGCGCTTTCTACAACCGACAGATTTCTAAGCACAACATCTCCAAAGAAACAAGAGCTTTAAATGATACACTATACCAATGAATTTCACAGATATTTACAGAACTTTACATCCAAACAAAACTGAATAAACATTCTTCTCAAGTGCACATGGAACCTTTTCCAGAATAGACCACATACTGGGTCACATATCAGGTCTTCACCAATACCAAAAGATTGGGATCGTCCCCTGCATATTATTGCACCATAATGTTTGAAATTAGAACTAAATCACAAGAAGAACATTGGAAGGGTCTCAAGCACGTGGAGGTTAAGTACCATCCTGCTGAAAGATGTAAGGGTCAACCAGGAAATTAGAGAAGAATTAAAGAGATTCATGGAAACTAATGAGAATGAAGATACAACCATTCAAATTCTTTGGGATGCAGCAAAAGCAGTCCTAAGGGGGAAATACGTCACAATACAAGCATCCATTCAAAAACTGGAAAGAACTCAAATACAAAAGCTAACCTTACATATAAAGGAGCTAGAGAAAAAACAGCAGATAGATCCTACACCCAGCAGAAGAAGAGAGTTAATTAAGATTCTAGCAGAACTCAACGAAATCGAGACCAGAAGAACTGTGGAACAGATCAACAAAACCAGGAGTTGGTTCTTTGAAAGAATTAATAAGATACATAAACCATTAGCCAGCCTTATTAAAAAGAAGAGAGAGAAGACTCAAATTAATAAAATCATGAATGAGAAAGGAGAGATCACTACCAACACCAAGGAAATACAAACGATTTTAAAATCATATTATGAGCAGCTATACGCCAATAAATTAGGCAATCTAGAAGAAATGGACGCATTCCTGGAAAGCCACAAACTACCAAATCTGGAACAGGAAGAAATAGAAAACCTGAACAGGCCAATAACCAGGGAGGAAATTGGAGCAGTCATCAAAAACCTCCCAAGACACAAAAGTCCAGGGCCAGATGGCATCCCAGGGGAATTCTATCAAACATTTAAAGAAGAAACCATACCTATTCTACTAAAGCTGTTTGGAAAGATATAGAAAGAGACAGAGTACTTCCAAATTGGGTCTATGAGGCCAGCATCACCTTAATTCCAAAACCAGACAAAGACCCCACCAAAAAGGAGAATTACAGACCAATATCCCTGATGAACATGGATGCAAAAATTCTCAACAAGATACTAGCCAATAGGATCCAACAGTACATTAAGAAAATTATTCACTATGACCAAGTAGGATTTATTCCCTGGACACAAGGCTGGTTCAACACTCGTAAAACAATCAATGTGATTGATCATATTAGCAAGAGAAAAAACAAGAACCATATGATCCTCCCAATGCAGGCAGAGAAAGCGTTTGACATAATACAGCATTCCATTCCTGATCAAAACTCTTCAGAGTGTAGGGATAGGGGGAACATTCCTCAACATTTTAAAAGCCGTCTACGAAAGCCCACAGCAAATATCATTCTCAATGGGGAAACACTGGGAACCTATCCACTAAGAAGAGAAACATGACAGGGATGTCCACTCTCACCACTGCTATTCAACATAGTACTGGAAGTCCTAGCCTCAGCAATCAGGCAACAAAAGAAACAAATTGCATTCAAATTTGCAAAGAAGAAGTCAAACTCTCCCTCTTCACAGATGACATGATACTGTATATAGAAAACCCAAAAGACTCCACCCCAAGATTCCTGGAAGTCATACAGCAATTTGGTAGCCTGGCAGGATACAAAAACAATGCGCAGAAGTCAGGGGCATTTCTATACACTAAAAATGAGACTGAAGAAAGAGACAGTAAGGAGTCAATCCCATTTATAATCGCACCCAAAAGCATAAGATACATAGGAATAATCCTTACCAAAGAGGTAAAGGATCTATACCCCCAAAACTATAGAACCCTTCTGAAAGAAATTGAGGACGACACAAAGAAATGGAAAAATATTCAATGCTCATGGATTGGAAGAATTAATATTGTGAAAATGTAAATGCTACCCAGGGTAATTTACACATTTAATGCAATCCCTATCAAAATACTATGGACTTTCTTCATAGAGTTGGAACAAATTATTTTAAGATTTGTGTGGAATCAGAAAAGACCCCTAATAGCCAGGGGAATATTCAAAAAGACAACCAGAGCTGGGGGCATCACAATGCCAGATTTCAGGTTGGACTACAAAGCTGTGGTCATCAAGACAGTGTGGTACTGGCACAGAAACAGACACATAGATCAATGGAACAGAATAGAGAATCCAGGAGTGGATCCTCAACGTTATAGTCAACTAACATTCGGCAAAGGAGGAAAGACTATCCACTGGAAAAAAGACAGTCTCTTCAATAAATGGTGCTGGGAAAATTGGACATCCATATGCAGAAAAATGAAACTAGACCACTCTCTTTACCATACACAAAGAGAAACTCAAAATGGATGAAAGATCTTAATGTGACACAACATTCCATCCAAATCCTAGAGAAGAACACAGACAACACCCTTTTTGAACTTGGCCACAGTAACTTCTTCCAAGATTCATCCATGAAGGCAAGAGAAACCAAAGAAAGAATTAACTATTGGGACTTCACCAAGATAAGAAGCTTTTGCAAAGCAAAAGATACCATCAACAAAATTCAAAGACAACTTACAGAATCGGAGAAAATATTTGCAAATGATGTATGAGATAAAGGGCTAGTATCCAAGATCTATAAAGAACTTATTCAACCCAACAGGAAAGAAACAAACAATCCAATCATGAAATGGGCAAAAGACATGAAGAGAAATCTCACAGAGGAAGACATAGACATGGCCAACAAGCACATGAGGAAATGCTCTGCATCACTTGCCATTAGGGAAATACAAATCAAAACCACAATGAGATACCACCTCACACCAGTGAGAATGCGGAAAATTAACAAAGCAGGAAACCACAAATGTTGGAGAGGACGTGGATAAAGGGGAACCCTCCTGCACTTTTGGTGGGTATGTGAACTGGTGCAGCCACTCTGGAAAACTGTGTGGAGGTTCCTCAAAGAGGTAAATATAGATCTGCCCTACAACCCAGGAATTGCACTACTGGGGATTTACCCCAAAGATACAGATGCAATGAAATGCCAGGACACCTCCACCCTGATACTTATAGCAGCAATATCCATAAAAGCCAACTGTAGAAAGAGCCTTCGAGTCCATCGAAAGATGAATGGATAAAGAAGATGTGGTATATGTATACAATGGAATATTACTCAGCCATTGGAAATGACAAATACCCAGCATTTGCTTCGATGTGGATGGAACTGGAGGGTATTATGCTGAGTGAAATAAGTCAATCGGAGAAGGAAAAACATTATATGGTCTCATTCATTTGGGGAATATAAAAATAGTGAAAGGCAATAAAGGGGAAAGGAGAAAAAATGAGTGGGAAATATCAAAAAGGGAGACAGAACATGAAAGACTCCTTACTCTGGGAAATGAACTATTACTCAGCCATTAGAAATGATAAACCCCACCATTTCCTTCGAGATGGATGTACCTCGAGGGTATTATGCTGAGTGAAATAAGTCAATTGGAGAAGGACAAACATTATATGGTCTCATTCATTTGGGGAATATAAAAAATAGTGAAATGGAAGAAGGGGAAAGAAGAAGAAATGAGTGGAAATGAGTGTGAAATATCAGAATGGAAATATCAGAGTGGGAAATATCAGACAGAACATGAGAGACCCCTAAATCTGGGAAACGAACAAAGGCTGGTGGAAAGTGAAGTGGGCGGGGGGTTGGGGTGAATGGGTGATGGGCACTGAGGGGGGCACTTGATGGGATGAGCACTAGGTGTTATGCTATATGTTGGCAAATTGAACTCGAATACAAAAATAATTACTACGAATGTAAATGGACAAAACACTCTGATGAAAAGACATAGGGTGACAGGGTGGATTCACAAACAAAACTGTAAAAAATAAAACAAAACAAACTAAACTCTTTCAATCAACAACAGCAACAACACCAACAAAAGGAAACAAGTCTCACTTATATGCTGACTAGTAGAGATTCATTTCAGATCTATAGACACCTGCTGAATGATAGCGAGCAGATGGAGAAAAATACTTATCATTCAAGAGGTCTGAAGAAGGCAGGAGTAGGAACACTTCTTCCAGTCAAAACACACTTTAAAACAGAGTGTGTAGTAGGAGACAAAGATGTTATGTATAAGAGTGGAGATGACACAACAAGAAGATTTAACAGTTTTAAATAAATGTACACACAACATAGGATCACCTGAATACATAAAGCAATTAGGCATTAAGGAACTAATTGACAGTAATACAACAATAGTAGGAGACTTTAACACCCCTCTTACATTAATAGAGGGATGACCCAAACTGAAAATCAAAAAGGAAACAATTACTTGGACTAATTCACTGGTTCAAACTTGTTCAAACAGCAGAATACTCATTCCTTTCAAGTGCCCGTGGTAACTTCTTCAGCATAGGTTACAGATCAGGCCACAAAACAAGTCTCAAAAATTCAAAAACATTGAAATCATACCAAGCATCTTTTCTGAGCACAATGCTGTGGAACTAGAAATCAATCCCAAGAGAAAAAAAAATTGGAAAAACACACATACGCGTGGTTTACACCATGCTAGTAAACAATGAATGCATCGAAGGAGAACTCCAAGAAGACAGAAAAAATTACATGGAAACAAATAAAAATGGCAAGACCATTGTCCAGAATCTTTGAGATACAGCAAAATGGATCCTAAAAAGGGAAGGTTACAGCAATACAGACCTACCTCAAACAAAAATCTCAAACCACATAAACCTATGCTAAAGGACTCAGCAAAAGAACAGTAAATAAAACCAAAAAACAGCAGAAGGCCACAAGTACTAAAAATTAGAGCTGAAATATATGTTACAGAAACAAAAGTAAAAACCAGTAGAACAGATTAATGAAACCACTATCTAGTTCCTTGAAGATCAACAGAATGATAATCTTGTAGGTAGACTCATGAAAGAAGAAGGGAGAAGCACTCAAACAGAATCACAAAGGATAAAGGAGAAATTGCAACCAATTGAATACATACATTAAATGATTGAAACAGAATATCATGAAAAACTATTGACCAACATATTGGACAACCTACACGCAGTGGATAAATTCCTAGAAGTCTAGAAGCTACAAAAACTGAAGGAGGAAGTAGGTGAAAAGTTCAATGGACTGAATACTAGCAAGGAAATTGAGTCAGTAATAAAAATAACTGCCAACAAACAAACGCCCAGGACCAGATGGCCTCACAGGAATTTCGACCAAACACTGAAGGAGTGGTAATACCTGCTCTTCTGAAATTCTTAAAAAAAAAAAAAAAAAAAAATCAGTCCCGAGGGAGGGGCCTATTCAGTTTTGCTGTTGCCTCAACTGATTAGGCAAATTGTACCTGTTGCGGTCTGTGCACAAAAACTACTTAAAATGGTCAATTTTGTCTGTCTCCTATACTTTTCTTTTCATTGTTAAGGGCATATATGTAAAATTAAAGAAAAAAAGTTTTATGGGTAAACCTTTAAAATAGCTTCCAAAATTTTGGTAACCTGAATCTTTGACGTTTCATGTATATTGAAATTCGATTTACAACCCACAGTATAACAGCCAGTACTTATCCTGACAGGTGACCCCTCAATGCCCATCACCCAGTCACCCCATGCCCCCCACCTAACTCCCTTTCCCCAACCCTTTGTTCATTTTCCAGAGTTAGGATTCTCATGGTTTGTCTCCCTATTTTTCCCATTCATTTCCCCTCCTCCCCCCGATAATCCTTTCACTATTATTATAATCCCCATATGAATGAAACCATATAATGTTTGTCCTTCTCTGATTGACTTATTTCACTCAGCATAATCCTCTCCAGTTCCATCCACATTGAAGAAAATGGTGAGTATTCGTCCTTCTAATGTCTGAGTAATATTCCATTATATATATGGACCGCATCATCTTTATCCATTCATTTGTTGAAGGACACAGATTTCCAGAGTGGCTGCACCAGTTAACATTCCCACCAACAGTGCAGGAGGGTTCCCCTTTCTCCACACCCTCTGCAACATTTGTTGTTTCAAGTCTTGTTAATTTTCCCCATTCTCACCATTGTGAGGTGGTATCTCATTGTGGTTTTGATTCGTATTTCCCTGATGGCCAGTGATGCAGAGCATTTTCTCATGTGCTTCCTGGCCATGAAAATGTCTTCTTTGGTGAAATGTCTGTTATGTCTTCAGCCCATTGGATGATTGGATTGTTTCTTTCTTGGGTGTTGAATCTGATGTTCTTATTAGATCTTGGATACTAGCCCTTTATCTGATATGTCATTTGCAAATATCTTCTCCCATTCTGTAGGTTGTATTTTAGTTTTGTTGACTGCTTCTTTTGCTGTGCAGAAGCTTTTACCCTGATGAAGTCCCAATAGAGTTCATTTTTGCTTTCATTTCCTTTGCCTTCATAGATGTATCTTGCAAGAAGTTGCTGTGGCCAAGTTCATAACGGGTGTTGCCTGTGGTCTCCTCTAAGACTTTGATGTATTCTTGTCTCACATTTAGATCTTTCATCCATTTTTAGTTTATCATTGTGTCTGGTGTGAGAGAATAGTCTAGTTTCAGTCTTTTGTACATGGCTGTCAACTTGTCGCAACACCATTTAATGAAGAGAGTGTCCTTTTTACAGTGGATAGTCTTTCCTGCTTTGTCGAATATTAGTTGACCATAGAGTTGAGAGCCCATTTCTGGGGTCTCTATTCTGTTCCATTGATCTATGTGTCTGTTTTTGTGCCAGTACCACTGTCTTGATGATCACAGCTTTGTACTACAGCTTGAAATCTGGCATTGTGATGCCCCTGATCTGGAGTTTTGTTTTGTTTTTTTTCCCCAATATTCCCCTGGCTATTCGGGGTCTTTTCAGATTCCACACAAATCTTAAAATAATTTGTTCCAACTCTCTGAAGAAAGTCCATGGTATTTTGATAGGGATTTCATTGAACCTGTAAAAGGCCCTGCATAGCATAGACATTTTCATAATATTTATTCTTCCAATATATGAGCATGGAAAGTTTTTCCATCTCTTTGATTCTTCCTCAATTTATTTCAGAAGTGTTCTGTAGTTTTTAGGGTATAGATCCTTTACCTCTTTGGTTAGGTTTATTCCTATATATCTTCTGATTTGTGGTCCAGTTGTAAATGGGTTGAGTCCTTAATTTTTCTTTCTTCCCACTCATTGTCAGTGTAGAGAAGTGCAGCTTATTTTTGGGCATTGATTTTTGTATCCTGTCACATTGCTGAATTGCTGGATGAGTTCTAGCAATCTTGGGGTGGAGTCTTTGTGTTTTCAAAGTACAGTATCTTGTCATCTGCGAAAAGGGAGAGTGACTCCTTTGCCAATTTGAATGTCTTTTGGCTAGGAATTATGGTAATGTGTTGAATAGCAGTGGTGAGGGTGGACATCCCTGTCATGTTCCTGATCTCAGGGGAAAGGCTCTCCCATTTTCCCCATTGAGAATGATGTTTGCTGTGGGCTTTTCAGAGATGGCTTTACAGATATTGAGGAATGTTCCCTGTGCATAACTCTGAAGAGTACTGATCAGGAATGGATGCTGTACTTTGTCAAATGCTTTCCCTGCATCTATTGAGAGGATCCTATGGTTCTTGTTTTTTCTCTTGTTGATGTGATCACCTTGATGATTTCATAAGTGTTCACTAAAAACATCTCTATAATTTATAAACACTAGCTCATGTCTGATAATAAAATTTAATCTTGAAAAAGAAACTTCACAGCATTTAAATATTTCAACATACTCCCATGTACACTAGTGATTTGTTTGAAAATATTCATACACAGAGATGCCTGGGTGGCTCAGCAGTTTGGCGCCTGCCTTTGGCCCAGGGTGTGATCCTGGAGACATGGGATCTAGTCCCATGTTGGCCTCCCTGCATGGAACCTGCTTCTCTCTCTCTGCCTGTGTCTTCGCCTCTATCTCTGTCTCTCTCATTAATGAATAAATAAAATATTAAAAAAAGAAAATATTTAAACATAACCAAGTAATATTTATTTATTTTTTGGTTTTAAGCCTTTATTTTTTGTATAATAAATTTATTTTTTATTGGTGTTCAATTTGCCCAAGTATTATTTAATTTTTAATGCCTTAAACCCAGAATATGTAATACTTCTTCCGTGGCATCCCATGTGGCAAACTTGACAAACTGCACAATGTTAGCAGCCATTAATTACACTTAAACTTATTTAAAATTCTACCTACAGATATATATGTGTATATAAATATAGAAGCGATTTCTTTTACGTTACTTTCTCCTCAAAGCAGATATGTATTCTATCTTTCTCAGTCCCACCATGAGATTTCCAGTCATTGTTAATATTCAAAACATTCATATTTTGGTTCAAAGGGAAGATAACGTGAACTTAACTAATACTCCTAAGCATGAACTTTATTCTCAACTTTGTGTGGCCAAATGTGTACTAAATTCAGTGCTTGTTATGTATTCTGTATTGCCAAACAGTAACAAGGGTGTGGAATTTCTACTATGTAAGTTAATAAGCCAGATGTTTCCCCATACAAAACTTCCTTAGAAACATTTTTGAACAGCTTACCTAAATACATAAAATATTTTAACATTATTAATAAAAACAGATGTGTCAGTAACTTACAAATGGGCAGAAATGAATCTCCGTATCATTTCACTTTGACATCAACCAGGTAATTTTTCTAAAATAAGGATAATCAAAAGATTCCCATGAGAAGAGCTGCTTATACTTTAAGTGCATTTGCAACTGATTATGAGTACAATGGCATACACACATGTGCCAGGTATATAAGGCAGTTTTTAATTCTATTAAGCCTACATACCTTTCTTCAGCAGTCTAATAAAATGCCAAACTTATAGTTTGTGGAACCTAACTTTAAAAATAAAAGAGTACTCAGTGGTTATACTTGACGGCACTTAACCTCTTATCAATCAGGTAAATGTGAAAAAATAATTTACCCAATTTCATACACTGTTCTTTCCTCAGGCAATTAGTCTTCAAAGTGTGAACTGAGATTCTGTATAGAGAATACTATGTAATTCCCTTCAGTAAAGGAGCAGATGCTTGGTGCCTTTAATGAAATCATATGGTGGTGGTTTCTGTTTCAGTGGGTGAGTATTCAATTGCTAACACTAGGTTTTTCTATGCAAAACGAAGTAAAGAAAACAATCAACTCTATTACTAACTGAATGAAAACATTTGGAAGCCCTATGAGCAAGAAGTATGTCATATATGTCAGTTGCAGGGATACACCAACTGATAAACACACACAGGAAACCTAAGCTGCTTATAGAAGGACAGAATTAGCAAAACTCCAGCCTTCCATGAAGCAGGATCCTGAGCAAAGAGATTGAACCAGGTGGCATGGTAGTCATCTGAAGTGACACAGACCCACAGACTAGTTTCCTGAACCAGACAAAACTGACACCTGTCTACTCTAAATGCTTACTTATTCATAACCGATACTCCTCAATACTGGCAGTGCTTGTTTTTTTTTTCCCCCAAAGGAACTCAAAGTGTGTTGAAGTAACTAATACAAAACAAGGGGGTACGTTCTATTATTAGAAACAGTTGAGAACAAGAACACATTTTTAAACAAAGCAGAAATTCTGTGACTCCTAATATCAAATAATTATGTTTGCAAAGAATACCAGGATAGGAATGATGTTATATTTTAACAGCATTTAAAACTTACAATTTTTGCTATACCCTGTATTACATCTGATTCTGACAATTAACCTGTGAGATCAACTGAAGTTTTTACTGGCTAGTGAGGAATTGCAATTTTCAGTTCCTGTTCTACATCAGAAAAAATTCCATATAGTTGGATGCTTTCTGTAACACCATTAAAATAACTTATAAATATCCTAAAAGACAAAATTAGTCATATATTCCTAGGTGAGTTTTTGACTCACCTCCTAGGTGGTCCATATGTGATTCTCCAAACATGTTACAGACTGAATCCTTGCGAAACCCCCCCCCCCCCCAAAGATTCACATGATAAAATCTAGTCCTCATGGTATTAGGACCTGAGGTGGTTGGGAGGTGATGAGGTCACGAGGGTTTAGCCCTAATGAATGGGATTTTCACCCTTGTAAAAAAATAACCCAGCCCACAGAGCTGCCATGTGGGAGACACAAGAAGAAAGTAGCGGCCTCTGAACCAGGAAGTGGACTTCCACCAGACACCAAATCTGCAGCTGATTGGGCCATGTCCATGGCCCAATCTATATCTGTGTATGAGCCACCCAATCTCCTCTCTGCTATTCTGTTATTATTATTATTATTATTATTATTATTATTATTATTATTATTATTATTGTGCTGCCCTTTTTTAAGATTTTATTTATTCATTAGAGACACACAGAGAGGCACAGAGTCACAGACAGAGGGAGAAGTGGGCTCCATCCCGGATCGCCAGGATCACGCACCGGGCCAAAGGTGGCGCTAAAATGCTGAGCCACCCGGGCTATCCATGTGCTGCCTTTTTAAATCAGATCTTAAGAAATGTTTTCTTTATATAATATTTTAAATGAGTAAAGAACATTCAGCAAGCAAGGCAAGTATGGAGCATACTACTAAGCTGTGTGCTTTCCCCTAATCTCATCTCACAGCCTACTGTCTGAAAGATAAATATATGCTGAATCATTTCATCATTCCTTCAGTTGGTTTGATAGTTTTACAACATATGTACATATCCTTTATATAATCTAATAAATACTATATTATCTCATAATGTAACAATATATTTTGTAATATTATAAAATAATAAATACTACATTGCTTAATTTGGCTTTTTTTTTTTTTCAAAAATGGGGTCATATGGTGGAAATAAATAGACATTTGGGTTGTTTCCAATGTTTCCTGATTCCTGGACATAAATCTTGCTTTTTAAAGAGTTTCTACTGCAGAAAAAAACTTCTATGTTAAATCTATCAACTTCCAGGTGTTCCCATTTTGTCCATATTCTCATTTTCTCTCCTATAAAAAATCTGTAAGTCTAAAAACAAGAACAGCAAATATGTTTCAATTACACAAAATTTAAATACATTCACAAACAATAGGCAATATACCTATAAGTAGTCAAATTTATTTGAAGTGATATTAAATGATATTAACTAGAAATTCATTTGAACCTTTTGGAAGAAATAACTTCCTCCCACTCCAGAGACAGTACTGAGCATACAGTGGGATGGAGGAGGACAGTCTAAACGGTGGCATGCTGTCCAATTCACAGATGTCTCCACATTTGGGAGAACTGAGCCTCAGTACTTCTCTGCTGTCTATCCATAAACAGCAGCCTGCCACAGCACACAGAAGATGACCGAGTGCCAGGAGGCAGGAACAACAGATGATATGTTCCCAGGAACCTCAGATAGAAAGACTGTAACAGCAATTCAAGCAATAATTTATATTGAAACACCAATAACACCAGATGAATAAAAAGATCAATTCTATATATTATACTTTTCCTCAAATTCTACTTGAATCTGAAACCCGAAATTAAAAAAACAAAACAAAACTGTACCACTTCAATAAACAAATCCGGCCAGTCCTTTATGACATCCACATCTGCTTTCAAAAGGAGAAACCTAGCACTTAAAACTTCCAAAGCCATAACCTTAAGATAATAATAATAATAATAATAATAATAATAATAATGTAATTATAGGATGGCATTTGTAGACCTAATAGCCTCAAGTACAGTATACTGTAACTAGTCACTGATTATAACAATGGGGATTCGGGACACAACTTTTGTTTCAATTTTTAGATTAAAAGGGGTAGGTACAAAGTAAAACTGGAATTCCCTCCAAAGAGAAAACTTCATCCTCCTATTTATTTGGCACTCTGTAGTAAGAAAATCAATATTTTTCAATCAGTCAGGAAGTATGAAAAGGACAGCAATAACTTGAATGTACATTCTTAAATTAGGAAAAGTCACACTCACATAAATCCACTGAGACATAATTCAATACTTCTACAAATACTTATAATTCCCACTGCTGTATTTCTATGAAAGAAATAGTAGTTTTATTTTGTGCAATGTAATCAAAATAATGTACACTCACTAATATCTCCCTCTGGCACCCACCATCTCTCTCTCTCCCTCTCTCTCTCTTTTTCTCTCATCTCTCATGAATAAATAAATAAATCCTTTTTTTTTATTTTTTTAAAATTTATTTATGATAGTCACAGAGAGAGAGAGAGGCAGAGACACAGGCAGAGGGAGAAGCAGGCTCCATGCACCGGGAGCCGATGTGGGATTTGATCCCGGGTCTCCAGGATCGCGCCCTGGGCCAAAGGCAGGCGCTAAACCGCTGCGCCACCCAGGGATCCCATAAATAAATCTTTAAAAATAAAAAAACAAGGGGATCCCTGGGTGGCTCAGAGGTTTTGCACCTGTCTTTGGCCCAGGGCGTGATCCTGGAGTCCCAGGATCGAGTCCCGCATCGGGCTCCTCTCATGGAGTCTGCTTCTCCCTCTGCCTGTGTCTGTGCCTCTCTCTCTCTCTGTCTATGTCTATTGTGAATAAATAAATAAATAAATAAATAAATAAATAAATAAATAAATCTTTAAAAAAATAAATAAAATAAAAAATATAAAAATAAATATAAATAAACCTATTATTCAGACCAAAAAAAATGACAAGTGAAATTAGAATTCTATAAGAAAGAATATATCAATATGTGGTGTTTTAGTTAAAGAGAACAAAAGAAACATTTTATTTATTTTTATTTTTATTAAAGATTTTATTTTTTTTTTTAATTATTTATTTATGATAGTCACACACAGAGAGAGAGAGAGAGAGAGAGAGAGAGAGAGGCAGAGACACAGGCAGAGGGAGAAGCAGGCTCCATGCACCAGGAGCCCGACATGAGATTCGATCCCGGGTCTCCAGGATCACGCCCTGGGCCAAAGCCAGGCACCAAACCTCTGCACCACCCAGGGATCCCCAAAAGAAACGTTTTAGAATACTTTGGAAAAAAATGACTTTTCAATTACATGTCATATGTAAATGTAGACAAAATGATCTAATAAATACATATACAATTAAAAATTCACCATGACAATTGCTGTGCAGTAAGATTATGCTAGAATTTTAAAGATTATCTTTAATTCCCAAATATTCTCTAATTAGTGTCTAAATTCAACAATCTTAAAACATAATAAATAAAAGCACGTGAATTTTTCTGGATATCCCTTCCAGCACTGTCCACTACAGAGGTGGAGGTTCAGTGAGTCCATAGGATCTTGGACTCTGAAAAAGAAAAGCAGATACTGGACCATAGGTCAGGTCAAAGTTGTGAGTCAAGCCACCAGCCCACTTCCATGCTCACATTTAGCATGTGCCACTTCACGAAGTTCGCTCTGGAAATACAAAGATGAACAGACATTCCCAGCTTCAGAAGGGAAGTCAGCACATAACTATTGGGGGATCATTTCCCTAAGTAGGTGACAGATAGACAGAGATTGTTGGAGGAATCATGAGTTCATTAAAAAAATTCTCAGTGTTAATCTATCGCCTGAAGATCAGAAAAATCAGTGTTTCTACCCAGGGGTTGAACACTAAACTCAGTACTACAAAATAACTAAGGAGCCAAAATTGGAATCAACTAATCAAAGTGCCCCATGACAATAATAAGTGCCTGGGGTAGTGCATTATGATAACTTACTGTGCAGTATTTACTTGATTCTGATTCTGAGTATTGATTTTGAGATACATAATTGATTTACTAACATCTTTTCCAAAGGTGAAAATCTCAAATTAATGTCCCAGGTGACTCTAAACACATCACAATTTCAAAAATGTTAAAATATGACAAAAATGTATCTTATAAGCAGGAAGAGGTAATAAATCATAACATATCTATTCTTTTAGGGGCAATAGACATAATATACAAATATCTAAAAAGGCAGAATGTTCCAGATAAAGCCAGAAGGAGTGCAGTAATATTTCTTTCACAACATTTTAGAGTGCAAGAGGTTATTTCCATTAAAAATACCTGCATGAATACCAATTAGGGAACTTCACAGATCTTAAAACAGTGACAACTCATTAGGATTTTATCACTACCTATCCTAAAAGGGAATATTATATACTTCCAATAAACTTCCAAGGGTCCTCATCTGATTTAGTAATTTAAAACCTCAGAGAGAATGTCCTATATTATAAATATGAAAACTTCAGAGTATCATATGATCTTGCATTTAACTAAAGATTAACCAAAACGTTCAACAAGAATGGGTATGCCTTGTACACACACACACACACACACACACACACACACACACACCCCTCCTATGACAGCATAAACCCTGACCAAACACATTCATGTTCCTTCAAAATGAGTATCAAAGAGAAAAAAAATGCTGTTCTCATTTTTTAATTCATTCCTCTATATGGTGAATCCACACCACGTAAAAATGACATACAAACAGACAAACCCCTCTTTCAAGTTTGCAACTCTGATTTTCAGCTGCCTACTATGTATCTCCAATCTGAATACGCGACGGTCATTGTAAATTCAGCACAAACGCTGAAAGTGTCATCTTCTCTCCCACACTCCAATCCCTAATCCCCATAACTTCCTCTTTCTTCTGTGTTCTCTATCTTGGTTAATAAAACACCACTTTCTAACGATGCGTCCAAATCACAAATCTAAAGTCAACCCTCACTGTGCCAAGTCACACTCATGGCAACAGTGAGCAAGTCTCAGCTCCACATCCCCTGGGTCTCTCCTCCTCTACCCATCCATCTTTCTTCCCTTACTTAATGATTTCATCATCCATTTTCTGAACAATTAAAAGAAAGATCCTAACTGACCTGGATGTCTCTAAGTATTCTAAATTCAGCCATGAATTATGGTGAAGACATACTATGCATAAGGTAACCACATTTTTTATAGAAAATATAGATAACACTTACAAGACAGAAACGGGGCTACCAGACAAGACATTAGGACAGCAGAGATGTAGCTTCTCGGTTGCTTCAGTAGAAAAATCTGCAAGAAAAAAAGAAAAAGAAAAAGAAAAATCTATGAGAATAAACACCACAAGCTACATTCTACAACTCAGGATGAAAATAAATAAATAAATAAATAAATAAATAAATAAATAAATACACTATCACTCTTTGTAAAATAAAAGGGTCCACGAAGAAGATGATTATGGGGATCCCTGGGTGGCGCAGCGGTTTAGCGCCTGCCTTTGGCCCAGCGCACGATCCTGGAGACCCAGGATCGAATCCCACGTCGGGCTCCCGGTGCATGGAGCCTGCTTCTCCCTCTGCCTATGTCTCTGCCTCTCTCTCTCTCTCTGTGTGTGACTATCATAAATAAATAAAAATTAAAAAAAAAAAAGAAGATGATTATGTTCCACATCTGACTTCACTTTAAACAAAACAGCCACGAGTGTAGTTGAGTACTACCGTCAACAGGTATTCAAAATAGAATAAAGCATGAATCAGGGTATCTCTGGAAAATACTACCTTGAACTGAATAAAACTCATTTTTATAGGAAAAACAAAGTCAGCTATTTCATGTATCTAAAGCTAATTAAGCTACTAGTTTCATCTCTCTGCAAATTATTTCTCACTGTATATTCTATAGCTTCAAGATACTTTCGTGAATGTGGCTCTCTTTTTTCCATTAATTTTAACATAAGAGTTTTTGCCCAAAAGCTTTCCCGCTTTCACAATAAGCCTCTTTAGGGACAAAAAATTACTTATTCATTAAAGAAATAGGCCCAGAACAGTAAAAATAAAATAGGTTTTGACTGTTAGCTTCCTTGATAGGCACTAAAGGGAACGCAATGCCATACAACCCAATTTCAATATGGCACGGCTTATGGGTACAAACAGCAGGTTCCATTTTTGTATTCTCTTTGGAAAATAGCACTCATGACCCCAGGAAAACAGGCTAAACATGCTAAGGTTGCAGAGCACCCCTACAGCTGCTTGCTCAGGACTACCTATTTGGGATGATTACTGTCCAAGTAGATGCCCAGTAGCATTTAGGGATATGCTGAAGACATAGGACAGTGGGGCTACTGGGGATCATGGCACCTCTGTTGTTCTGCTTTGCTCGTTGCTGCAGAGGAAACCTCAATGCACCAAGTCTGACCGCTGTCAATACCCCCACCGCCTCACCAGTCCCACGGCCCCACCCGGGATTATATGTACTTCCTCCCAGGTAGACACTCTCAGAAATTTCCACATATGGTCTCATTTACTCCCCACAGGCCTCTATAAGGCAGACACTTAGAGATGAACACGAGCTCCAGCAAAACAAAGTCTACAGCAAGGGTCACTCCAGGAATCCAAAGTCATATGTGACTGCACACCCATGTTTTACCTCTTCATACAGAGTGGCAAATGCAAAATTTTCCAACTAGATTATACTGCATGAGAGTCTTTGACGACCATCTACTATTCAAGCATACATAAAAGAACAAAGGCCCCATGGAGTGAGGAAAGGTGACCCAGCTTGAAAAGGGCAAGCATGGAAACAGACACCAGGTCTTCTAAATTGCCCTCAGAGATCTTTTCCCACTAATGCAGTAGACAGGGGCAGCATTCCTGTTATGCAGACTAGGAGTAGGAGAGAGGAAAAAAGAGGTCATTAGTCTTAGGGACAACTGCTGATGGCTTTCTAAGGGTCACGGCTTAATAAGTGGGAGATATAAAGATAAAATACAGTTGCTCCTTGAACAACAGGTGTTGGAATTGCATGGGTCCACTTCTTTATACAGTATAGTACTATATATGGCTTTACTCTTGTGATTTTCCTTTTTTGAAGATTTAGTTACTCATTTAAGAGACAGAGAGAATGAGAGAGAGTGTGTACACATGAGTAAGGAGACAGAGGGAGAAAATCCCAAGTAGATTCACTGCTGAGCATGAAGCCTGATGCAGGGCTTGATCCAAAGATCATGAGATCATGACCTGAGCCAAATCCAAGAGTCAGACACTTAACCGATTGCATCACCCAGGAGCCCAACGATTGCACGACCCAGGCGCCCCTCTTCCTTACGATTTTCTTGATAACATTGTCTTATCCCCAGCTCACTTCATTGTAAGATACAGTATATTTTACATATATAAATATATATATATATTTCATAAGATCCTGTTATGAAAGTATCTCATTCATGCATGCACACACACCATCTGTACAGAGCCTTGTGTGGACTCCTTGTTTTCCACTCGATGCCAGAGAAACTTCCCTGTTTTAGCCACAAAGTTCACATTTCCAAAGCCAACCAACAGCACTGCAAACATGGACTAGTGGTAACACGAGTGAGGGATGTCTTAGTCCAGTTAGACCAGAGAAGTGGCAAACACTGTTGCCGCCAAAACCAACGGAAAACCCATTTACAAATGATGGTCACAAACAACACTTCCCTATGAAATAAAAGTGGCATCCTGTCGTCTTCTCCAAGGGAGGAAAATAAGTATCACATGTTAAAAAGATGGCCAAATGAGAGAGGCATCCTGCCTCTCAGGATGATTTCCTTAACTTACTGCATTTTATAAATATCATAAAATAATGATGATTATTTTATTCAGTTCTTTTAAAGATTTATTTCTTTATCTATCTATCTATCTATCTATCTATCTATCTATCTATTCATGAGAGACACAGAGAGGGAGACAGAGACAGAGACACAGGCAGAGGGAGAAGCAGGCTCCCTGCAAATCTCCAATGGGACATGCAGGAAAACTTCATGTAAACTACTTCCAAAGACAAAATTATTATCACGCTTTCTAGTATTGTACTTAATGTTGATGCCTGTAGGAAAGGTCTTAAGTACTATGTAGGCTCAGACATTGTAGAAAAGGATGTAGTACTGCCACATCTACCATCAATTCTATCTAAATGGGTGCTATTTTATGGTGTTAGTTCTTACTAAATATAAAAGTATTGAACACCAAGATTCTTTGGACATATTCTTAGTTTCCCCAAATGTATACGATGGCAATAGGACTTTTTTGAGCATTCATTTTTCTCCCTCTGTATTCACTAGCATCTCTCAAAAATAAGCTCTAGGGAATCATGAAGTCCATTACATAATTTGCTAAACACCATAAATTACATATAAGACTGCCATGTTGATATATATCTACTCAAATTGTAGAGGAATTATTTAACTTAGATTATGAGCAGCTACATTTACCAGTTCTTCTAATCTGGGACCTCATTCCTAACTGTGTGGGATTGTTCTCCTGTTTTAATAATAACCAATTTAACAATCAGCTTGGCAGTCAACTACTTTAGAGTTAGTTTCACTAAAGGTAGCTCTATTTTCATTTATACATGAATTGACTGATACTGTGGGACTACTTATTTTTCTAATATACTTGTAAAAGGGCTCTGTATTCAACTTAACAAACCTTCTGGAAGAATGATCTCTGGCTCTTTTGTTTAAACTCAGTATTTTCTTTGTAGAACGTCAATGTATATTTTAGAATTTTCTTCCAATAGTTTAGGACTCACTTAAACTTCTAGTCATAATACACGATTTCCTTTTGTTGTTGAAAGGACTTAGAAATGCAACAAAGTTATGACCCTGAAGTTTTATGTTTTTTGAATGTCAGTAAAAACCAAACAGAAGAAAGGAAGCAACAAATGTTGGAGAGGATGTGAAGAAAGGGGAACCCTCTTGCACTGTTAGTGGGAATGAGAACTGGTACAGCCACTCTGGAAAACTGTGTGGAGGTTCCCCAAAGAGTTATAAATTGATCTGCCCTACGGCCCAACAATTGCACTGCTAGGGATTTACCTCAAAGATACAGATGCAGTCATACACCAGGACACCTGCACCCCGATGTTTCTAGCAGCAATGTCCATAATAGCCAAACTGTGGAAGGAGCCTCGGTGTCCATCGAAAGATGAATGGATAAAGAAGATGTGGTCTATGTATACAACAGAATATTACTCAGCCATTAGAAACAACAAATACCCACCATTTGCTTCAACGTGGATGGACCTGGAGGGTATTATGCTGAGTGAAGTAAGTCAATCAGAAAAGACAAACATTATATGGCCTTATTCATTTTGGGGATATAAAAATTAGTGAAAGGGAGTAAAGGGAAGGAGAGAAAGTGAGTAAAAATATCAGTGAGGGTGATAAAACATGAGAGACACCTAATGCTGGGTAATGAACAAGGGGTAGTGGAAGGGGAGGTGGGTGAGGGTTGGGGTGACTGGGTGATGGGAACTGAGGGGGACACGTGGTGGGATAAAAACTGGGTGTTACGTGATATGTTGGCAAATTGAACTTCAATAAAAATGTAAAAACATAAAAATAAAATAAAATAAAATAAAATAAAATCTTCACTTCGGGTCAGCCCCATTGGATCAGCCATTTAGTGACACCTGCAGCCCAGGTTGTGATCATGGAGACCGGGATTGAGTCCCACATGGGTCTCCCTGCATGGACCCTGCTTCAACTTCTGCCTGTGTCTCTGCATTTCTCTCTCTCTCTCTTTCTCTCTCTCTCTCGAATAAATAAAATCCTAAAAAAATTAAAATAAATACATAAAAACATCACTGAGAAAAATCAGAGAGGATAACAAAACATGAGAGACTCCTAACTCTGGGAAATGAACAAGAGGTAGTGAAAGGGGAAGTGGGTGGCAAGATGGGGTGACTGGTGACGGGCCCTGAGAATGGCACTTGATGTGATGAGCAGTGGGTGTCATGCTATATGTTGGCAAATCGAACCCCAATAAAAATAAAAAAAACCCAATAAAAAATACGAACCAAAAAAAAAATCTCCACTTAAAAACAAGGAAACAAGAAATTCAAGGAATTAAATTACAATACAACCATTCTTCATTTCACAGGACTAGCTCTATGGTTAATCCTCACGAGAATGAACACAGAAAAGAAGCTACTCCCTTACTGTATAATGAAAATCATGATTTTTACTTTTTTATTTTTTTAAATCATGATTTTTATAATGCTTTTCCAAATCAGAAAGCTATAAAAACTAGTTCTTTCTCCTCTTTCCTGATTTTCAGGAAGAGACCCTTCTTAGTACATGATCTGGTACATAATAAGCACTACTGGTTGGCTGCACACACATGTACAACAACGTGAACCCAACAAGTAGAACCAAATGTCACTCTCATTTCACGGCTCTCCAATTCTTTTCAATTACTAGACATGTGAAGTTACAAGGCAGAGACTGAAGGTTGACTAAAATGAAGAAAAACCCCTCCACTCTTTCAGGGATCTCTTTTGCCCTTCTTGTCGCCTTCTGAGCCTGACCCCTGAAGGCAGTAGAGCACCCTGTTCTCTTTATATGGGTCACAGATGGCCTGAGCCACATGCTTTACTCCACTGTCATCCATCCAGCACCACTTGGCTTTTCTTCCTTCCGGTATTTCACTTTCAGACCTTGCCTTTCAATCATTAGTCCTGTGAATCTATGCCCTTAGACTTGTCCTAGTCCTATCTCCCCTCCATTGCTTTAGGGCTGACCCTCCAGGGTTGGCAAAACTCTGAATATGTTTACTGGCTAACTTTCAAAACTGCCTTCTTTGAGCATTCATTCAGAAGTTGTACCTTCTGGGTCCTCTCACATTCCTTACGAATGAGGACCTTAAAAAAAAAAAAAACTTCTTATCGCTTTTTCTCATACTTTCCCATGCCGACAATTAAAAGCATAGGATTCTGAATCTGTAATTTTAAGCACATTTTAACAAATTGTAATTTTTTGAAAACCTGTTGAGATTTTTTCAGTATTTCTTACAAAATAGATTACCATCACTTAACATATTTAACATCCATGTTTTTCAAAGTGTACGTTGACTGTAAGAAATAAGGCAATACCTATTCCAAAATCCATTCTAAGATAAACATATAGACAAATATTAAATGTATCATCCAGATGAATTTAGTCACTCCTCAAAAATATTTGTCTGTGTCTAATGATATGAACGCATGTTACGTGAAGGAAAGAGGAAAAGAAATCATCTGTGCCTTAAGTAACCTAGAGTCCAGAGAGAGACCTCATTCCCCAGCAGAGGCGGTAATACACCTCATACTCAGGAACACTCAGCACTTGGACAGGCACTTTGTCCATCTGTGGAAGCTCAGGGAAGGCTTCTGAGAAGCATTTCTGGAAGAGGAGCAGAATTTAGGCATGCAAGTATGTAGAAGAAAACAAGGCACGCAGTCAGAGAACTGGACAGAATTTAGCATGGCTCTAGCTAACAGGGAGAGGATGAAGGCAGGAATGAAAGGGAAGATGAAGAGGGGAAACAGGTCAGATCACAAAAGCTCCTTAGCCCATCACATGAGTTGAGAGGGTAATGAAGAGTGTAACCATTTTAAGTTCATTTTCCTGAAATCTAATACCTCTATCTATACTGATTTTTTTTCCTGGCCTACCTTTAATATTTAGGCTAAACAGTATATTTAACAAAAGATGAAATTAACTTTTTTTCTTTCTTTGGCCAGGCAATTGCTGAGGCAATGTCACATTTATTATTTGAGGTATAAGTAAACTCAAATGGAAAAACAAAGCTTATCTCTTTGAGGAGCTATTACCCTAAAAGGCAAAATCTGCACATCCGTTCAGACATTTAACACTTATTAAACTGCTCTAGCCCAGATCCAGGTCATGGAAAAAGGGGAGAAAAAGACCTAAGCAAGATTTCGGGATTCTTTGAGCACAATCTCATTCCACCCATGGTAGATATAAAGTTTTACAGACTGTGAGTAAGCCATACTATTAAATAAAATCAGATTTTGTAGTTATGTGCATATGAAGAATGTGGAAAACAAAAATCCTTCACTGGGCTACTGTAGTCTATAAAACACTTATAATTATTACTTTTAAACAAATAAAAAGGTAAAGATGGAAGACTATGTTCTATTTTTGTTAATTTTGTTATAAGAAAAGATATCTCTCCTTGTTGGAAATTAATTTTTAACCCCATGTAATCTCGATTTGATAAATTAAAGTTGATCAAAAGATACAGAATTTAGAATTAATATTTATTTTTATTTACTAAGCTATTGGGCTAATAACCTCAGTGGAGAGTTAAATTCTCTTTGTTCTTAAGATTTACTTACTTATTTATTCATGACAGACGGAGAGAAAAGAGAGAGAGAAAGAGAGAGAGAGAAAAGCAGGCCCCATGCAGGGAGCCCAATGTAGGACTCCATCCCGGGTCTCCAGAATCACACCCTGGGCTGAAGTCGACGCTAAACCGTTGGGCCACCGGGGCTGCCTGGAGGGCTAGTTTCTAATGAAGATTAAGTAGAAAGTGCTCCAAAAGTGGTAATTAAATTACTACAAAAGCAAAAATATAAAACACGTAAGCCTGATACAGTTATCCAACAACAGGTTATGTTTTAAAGCATCACCCACTTTGCTCAGCTTTGTAGACCAAAGGGAGAAGAATTTTCCTATCTAAGGCCCATCTTAGTCTAAGACTTAGTAATGAAATTGTACAACAAGAAAAAGAACGATTTATGTAAAATAAGCAAACATTTGTTTAACTGATGTATTCAACAGGTCAAATAGATAGAAATAAATGACATGAAAAAATAAAAAACCACCAGGGAAATATTCAGGGGTCTGAAGAATGTCATTGTTTTTCAAAAGATATCCAAATGATATAAACAGAAACAACACAAGTACAGAAGGAAAAGTTGCCGGAGACACCGACATGAACAATTTCACTACTACATTAAATGCCATACATCATTATGAGAATGATGTGAATGCATTCGTAAATAAGAACTTTAAATCTTGGGCACAGTACTTTTTTCTTACATAAGCAATTATGAAATAATGTATTTCAAATATGAAAAAGTACATGTAACAATGTTATAATGGAGTTTCGAAGAGGCTGTAAATTTACGGGTCCATACAGAAAACTGAAATTGGTTATTGAATTACATTCAGGATACTTTTACTAGATACCCGTCATTTCTAACACATTTGCTAGGTGGTTAGGCAATTCAACAATGAATCAAAGAGGATCTCAAAGAGCTGAGAATTTAGCATAGTAGGTAAACAAAAAATCTTAAGCAAGTTTTTCAAAAAATAGTAACGCATCAATATCTGAATGAAACAACCCAGAGATTAAAGAATTCTAATTCCTAAAACAATAGACTATGAAGAAAAAATATGAAATTTGTCCAAGACATAATAACAACTATAATCCGGAGAGTACATTTTTATGACGAGAGAAACATTTACAATTTTAGGACTGCAGCCCTAGCAACAGGGAGCAAATTTACTCATGAGAAACTAATGAAGGACCCAGCGTTGATTGAACCTGACATTTTTAAGTGACATGTGGGAGGGATACTTGCATCTAAAAGGGAATCTGGAGGACTGCCTATATCTCTTTCTCAATGACTTTCATCACTGAAGTTCCCAAAATCTGTGCACAAGGCACCAAAACAACAAAAAAATGGGGCCTTCTCTGCCTCAGGTACTGTGGTAGGCACTTGGGTGGACACAGACAGTAGATAGGAAACAAATACATAAAGTGCACTGTTCTACAATTATTATTTCAAGTTCCCAAAATGATGCCAACCAGCTCACAAAATTTCCTTGGACTTTCACATCAGCTTGCCTTGTCCGAGCTGGCTCAGGCACAACATGACATGAGAAACGAGGCAAGAATAATGTGGACAGCACAGAGGAAATGAGGCAAGAATGATGTGGATAGCACAAGGGCACAATTCGTATTGTGAATCTCATGGACAGGATGTGGGATGTGGACAGGGAGAAACCCAGGTGGTCGACATAAGCACAAGTGGAATAAAGAAGTCTATCATGGAACACTGGGATGGGGGGGCTTGAGGTGGAGGGGAATCATTTTGTTTCCATAAGTTAAATTTGAGATGTCCATTAGACACAGAAGTGAAAAGACAACACCGAAGGTTCAACCAGGAGTGGACTCAGGTAGGGGATCCCAGGCAGTGAGGTCACTTCTTTGACAACAGAGTCCATCAGAACTTGGAACCCCTGCAACCAGACACCCACATTCTAGTGCAGCCCCACATCAGGCTCACTTGGCTGGAGACATCCGCTAGTGAAAGATGTTCTCTTGCTGCCTGCCAACTTCCCAGGGCTCTGGCTTCCAGAAAGCCCAGGGATGCGGCTCTTTCACATGCTGTAGACTGGTACCACCGTCACACCCCACACCTCAGGGCGTTTGCCAGGAGGTGCCCTAAGGTAATATAGAGCAGCCCAGGCCAGGCCAGGCCACCTGTGCCAGCCATCCTGGGTAGCCACATCCCCTCCTCTTCAGTTTCAGAGGACCAGGGATGTGTGGGCAGGTCCCACCTATGCTGGAGGAGGTTGCTGGGCAGCAGGTTTCCCGGTGATCCCTGCATGGTCACACTGATATCATGGTGAGGAGGGTGGAAAGACGTTTCCTGAGGTGCCTCTTACCCATCCCAGAGTTAACCCAAGGTCCTAGAGCTGCATCCCTTTTCTCTTCTTTGGGGAGATGTGTGCCGAGTGTGCTGTAGTTTGTCTGGAATGGAGTCAGCTGGGTGTGGCGGCCCAGCCAAAGCAGCCAGACTGGGCAATGAGGCCTCCTGCCTGGCTGCCAGACACTGTCATTACAGAGCTCCACACAGGTGATGGGGCAGGAGTGCGAGGAAGAGAACCTCTGCTCCACCTCCTTGAGGAACGGGATAGTGCCCTGCACAGCTAAAAGAGGCCAGCGCGGACTCGAGGTGAGTGAAGGGCCTGAGGTGATTGAGCTGGGCAGGGCTGCTGAAGTTGAGTGCCTGGCTCGAGCCAAGAGGCCAGTTGCTGAGTCCAAGCCAATGCAGGTGATGGTAACATCTCTGACTCACTGTTCCGACTTGAATAGCTATCTGCACCCTTGGCAACCCAGGAGGAAGAGCTCACCATGGTGCAGGCTATCGGGGTTCCCAACATGCTGGAGCAGCCACCTGCTTCAGTGAAGCACTCAGCTTCGGCCCTTGAGCAACACCCTGAATCACATCAAGAAGCCACCCCAGCTACTATTGTGGAGCGTACTGAAGCTTCAGGTCCTGAGTTGATCAAGCCAGTCAAGGCTACTGCAGCTGGGTGCTTGACCCAATCCGAGCTGCTAGCTGCTGAGTCCAAGCCAATGCATGAGGCAGTCACATCTCTGATTCAGCATCCCAACAAGGAGGACCTACCTGCAACCTTGGCCACCCTGGAGGTAGATCACGTCCCGGCGCATGCAATCGGGTTCCCTCACATGCTGCAGCAGCCACCTGTCTCAGGGGACCAACTAGCTTCCGCTCCTGAGCAAGATCCCAAACCACCTCAAGAGCCCACCGCAGCTCCTACCACGGGGCCTGCTGAAGCTTCAGGGCCAGAATGATTGAGCCAGTCAATGCTGCTGGAGTTGAGTGCTTGCCAGGGGCCGAGATGGCACCTGTTGAGTCGAAGCCACTGCAGGTGTTGGTCACACCTCTGATTCACTGTCCCCACCTGGAGGTGCTGCCTGCACCCCTGGCTGCTCCAAAACGTGGGGCAGGCCTCAGTGCCCGCCCTCGAGTTCATCGAAGGGCCGGTGCATCCACCTCCCTTACTGGATCAGCCAGCCTCTGCCACCGAGCAGCAGCTCATCACGGCTGCAGCCCAACAGAGGCTTCCCCTCCCCTCTCATTGCACTGTGTCTAATTTTTGTTGTGGTTGTCATCAACCTCTATAATTCCTTCATGCATTTTGTTTGTAATAAAGGATGTTAACTTCAGACAAAAACTAACTCTGATGCTTTTAAATTACACATCGTGGTACTTTAGGTCCATTGCCAGTGTTGCTCAGGCGAGACCAGAAGGTACATGGGCCACATTTCTACCACAGGGACAACCGACGACTGACCATTCCTCCCTGCTGTCCCTGAAGCCACTGCCTTTCTCTCTATTTCTGCTGCCTTTCCTCCTCTGGGACGTGCATGTGCCTGGCGTCCTCGGTGTGGCCTCCTGTCTCTGCCGGAGACACGAGAGCAACTCAGCTTTCTCCCAGTAGTTAAGAAACATATCATTTTTATTTCAAAGCCATATTCCTGAGTGAACAAAGATCATGTGAAGCCCCCAAATGAAATATTTCCATTATCCAGGATAGGGTTCCCTCAATGTCAAGTGTCAGGTAATAAAGTAAATGGTTCCTTAAGGTTTCAGACAGATGGTATTACTTAATTAAATGAGGATTCCAACAGAAAGAAAAGAGGACATTTACCTTCTACTACCAAGGAATAACTGCCCGTTGTATGTGGTTCGGTCCTCCAGGCCTGAAACTGGTAACTGATAACGATACACACGCGCCTGTTTTCATCACCACAGGTTTCATGATAGCCAACGAGACATGCTAAGGGAGTCGAATCAGAAAAGAAAATCAGAAAAATCAGAAAAATAAGAAAATCAGAAAAAAAAAGAGAAATGGGAGACGAATCAGAAAGAGAAAAGACAAATACCACATGGCATTTGCTTTTTTTAATAATAAATTAATTTTTTATTGGTGTTCAATTTGCCAACATACAATGTCGAGGTGTTGAACGGTTTTTATTGATTTTAGGGGGGGATCTCTCTATTTCCTGAATCTGAATGCCTGTTTCCCTTCCCAGATTAGGAAAGTTTTCAGCTAGAATTTGTTCAAATACATATTCTGGCCCTCTGTCCCTTTCGGCACCCTCGGGAACACCAATTAAACGTAGGTTTTTCTTCCTCAGGCTGTCGTTTATTTCCCTTAATCTATCTTCATGGTCTTTTAATTGTTTGTCTCTTTTTTCCTCAGTTTCCCTCTTTGCTATCAACTTGTCTTCTATGTCACTCACTCGTTCTTCCACCTCGTTAACCCTCGTCGTTAGGACTTCTAGTTTGGATTGCATCTCATTCAATTGATTTTTAATTTCTGCCTGATTAGCTCTAAATTCTGCAGTCATGAAGTCTCTTGAGTCCTTTATGCTTTTTTCTAGAGCCACCAATAGCTGTATAATAGTGCTTCTGAATTGGCTTTCTGACATTGAATTGTAATCCAGATTTTGTAACTCTGTGGGAGAGAGGACTGTTTCTGATTCTTTCTTTTGAGGTGAGGTTTTCCTTCTAGTCATTTTGCTCAGTGTAGAGTGGCCAAATGCAAGTTGTATTGGGAAAAGGAGAAAAAGAGAGGAGAGAAAGAAGGAAAGAAAAGAGAAAGAGAAAAAAAAGGAAGAAGAAAAAAAACGAAAAAAAAAAGAAAAAGAGAAAGAAAAAGAAAGAAAGGAGAAAAAAGGGGGGTTGGGGAAGGAAACAAATCAAAAAGCAAAAAAAAAAAAAAAAAAAAAAAAAAGAACCACGGGGGAGTATCTTCTGATTCTGTGTACTTTTAAGTCCCTTGGCTTCCCCTGGAAGTTGTCAATCAGTCTAGCTGGTCTTCTGGGGGAGGGGCCTGCTGTGCTGATTTTCAGGTGTTAGCAGTTGGGGGAGCAGCTGTGCCCCCTGCCTGGTGCAGGGCTCAGTGGGGGTTGTTTACCCCGTGAGGCCCCAGGAGCAACAGCCCTAGTGGCGGGGCCACTCTGGAAACCTGGATTCAGCTCCGGCAAGAACTCCGGAGGTCTCCGTCTGCAGGGCCTGGAGGCTCCCGGGCGGGGCCGCTGATCTGCTCAGCTGGGGCAGGGGCGTCCTTGCTGTCCTGGGCCCTCCAGGCCTCTGCCTGTCCCCGGGGAGGCCGGATCCTGGGCTGTGTCCCGGCGCCCTGTGCTCCGGAGCCTGCGCTGTTGGATTCGCGCTCCCGGGCCGCGCAGCCCCCTCCGCGGAGCCGCCGCCCGAGCACCCCCGAGCTGCTCCTGGAACCGCGCAGCACCCTCCGCACGGAGCCTCTTCCTCTGCCCGAGCCCCTCCGAGCTGCTCCGGGTCCCGCCGGGTCCCGCCGTGGGCGCTGCAGCCCTTAGGGAGCTCGGCGCACTCTCCTGGGCGCGCAGTTGCTCTGTTACAGTCCCGGGGAGCCCGAGGGCATCCCCGCCCTCCTGGGTCCTGCTCCAACTCCCTGCGAGCCCCTTTCTGCCCGGGAAGGTAGGTGCAGCTCCTGCTTCTCCGGGACGGGGCTCTCCTGTCCTGGGGACACTCGCCCCGGCCTCAGCCCGGCTCCTCGCGGGGCCCCTCCCCCTTGGATGCCTTTGTTTCTTTACTTCTTTTTTCCCCGTCTTCCTACCTTGATAGAAGCGCAAACTCTTCTCACTGTAGCATTCCAGGTGTTCTCTCTTTAATTCTCAGGCCGAATTCATAGATTTTCAGGATAATTTGAAGGTTTTCTAGGTAATTTGGTGGAGACAGGTGATTTGGGGACCCTACTCTTCCGCCATCTTGCCCCTCCTCCTTGCCAACATACAGAATAATACCCAGTGCTCATTCTGTCAAGTGCAAATGATATATCTGATAAAGGGGTAGTATCCAAAATCTATAAAGAACTTATCAAGCTCAACACTGAAAAACCATCCAGTTAAGAAATGGGCTGAAGACATGGATAACCACTTTTCCAAAGAAGACACCCACATGACTAAAAGACTAGACGCATCATTAGGGAAATGCAAATCAAATCCATGATGAGCTATCACCTCATACCTGTCAGAATGGCTTAAATTAACAATACAGGAGACAGCAGATGTTGGTAAGGATGTAGAGAAAGGGGAACCCTCTTACAGCATTGGTGGGAAGGCAAAACAGTGCAGCTACTCTGGAAAAGAGTATGAAGATGCCTCAAAAAGTCAAAAATAGAGGGGCTCCTGGGTGGCTCAGTTAGTTAAGCTCAACTCTTGATATTGGCTCAGGTCACCACAATCTCATAGGTATGGGACTAAGCCTCACGTTGGGCTCCATGCTCAGCATGGAGGCTACTTGAGATTGTCTATTATTCTCTGCCTCTGCTCTCCCACCCTGCTTACCGCCCCACTCAATATAAATAAAATCTTTGGAAAAAATATTAAAAGTAGAAAAGTAGTAGTTAAAAGTAAAACTTCCCCACAGCCATTGTACTACTATGTAATGACACTGAATCGGCAAGCACCCCAATGTTTACAGCAGCATTATCAACAATAGCCAAACTATGGAAAGAGCTTAAGTGTCCATCGACTGATGAATGAAGAAAGAAGATGTGCATAGATACACAATACAATACTCAGCCATTAGAAACTATGAAATCCTGCTATTTGCACTGATGGAGATAGAGCTAGAATGTATTATGCTCCGTGAAATAAGTCAGAGAAAGACAAATACCACACAATTTCACTCATATGTGGAATTTAGGAAACAAAACAGATGATCAGATGAGAAGAGAGAGGGAGGGAAACAACAAAAGCCTCTTAACAACAGATAAAAAACACAGTGGATGGAGGGACTTGGGTGTCAGATGGACTAACTGGGTGATGGGTATTGAGGAGGGCACTTGTTCTGATGAGCACCAGGTGTCATACGTATGTGATGAATCACTGCATTCTACTCCTGAAACCATAATTACTCTCTACATTAACTAACTAGAATGTAAATAAAAATTTGAAAAAGACCCTAAAATACCTTTTAACAGGACTAAACAGCATATATTACAGATGTCCACGAGGTGTCCAATCACAACTATATGAGGCACAGCAACATAAGCCAGCATCTCAAACCATGCTCTCCAACATACTTTCCCAATTGGCATTTCTCCTTCTTTCCTGGAATAACAAATGCTTAAGGAAATGGTTGGGGTTGGGGGCGCCAAGTGCTGACAAACTCTCTTTGGATTTTTAGCTTCCATCATACTTTCAAATACCAACAAAGCCTGTAATAGTAGTCTTTTCTGTTATGAGATGTATGATGACAAAAAAAGCCTCACAGGCAAACTTTTTAAAAGTTAAAATACTAAAAAGAGGTAGTTATACATAAAAGTAAAGATGTTGACTTTGAAAATAAGTCATAGGTTTATTTATTTTTTAAAAGATTTTATTTATTCATGATAGACACACACAGAAAGAGAGATAGGCAGAGACACAGGCAGAGGGAGGAGCAGGCCTGATGCAGAACTTGATCCCAGGACTCCAGGATCACACCCTGGGGCAAAGGCAGGCACTATACCACTGAGCCACCCAGGGATCCCAAAGTCATAGGTTTAAATCCTATCCTTATTAAATGGGTGATCTGCCAATAATGTTATACAAAAAATAAACTTATATCCTACCTTAAATCAAAATAAATTCCAGATGGCTTACAGATTTAGATGCAAAAGTGCTAGGAGAATACAGATGAACAGTTGTATACTCTTTAGTAGATAACATCTACATATAACACTCCGGTGGGCTAAACATTTATCAGACTTAACCACTGGTCCTTTAATTTAGGAGCCTAATTATTGGAAAAGGGTCTTTATATGTAATTAAGGTAAAGATTATGAAATAAAATCATCCTGGATTTACAATGGCCCTTTAACCCAATTAGCAATGTCCTTATAAGAGAATAAAAAGATATAGTAGGACACAGGGGCACTGAGAAAAAGGCCATGTGAAGATGGAGGCAAATATTCAAGTGAAACTGGCACAAGCTAAGGAAAACCAGGAACCCACCAGATGCTGAAAGAGGGAAGAAAGGAGCCTTTGGAGGGAGTTTAGCTCTTTCAATACTTTGATTTCCAACTTTAGGCCTCTAGAACTTTGAGAATAAATTCCAATTGTTGGAAGCTACCAAATTTTGGCGATTTGTTCTAGCAGCCCTATGAAACAAATAAAAACATTAAAATGTAAAATTCGGGGCACTGTGTGGCTCAGTGGTTGACAGTCTGCCTTCAGGTCAGGTTGTGATCCCAGGGTCCCAGGATCGAGTTCTCCATCAGGCTCCCTCTAGAGAGACTGCTTCTCCCTCTGCCCCTGTCTCCACCTCTCTGTCTCTCATGGATAGGTAAAATCTTTAAAAATAGATACATAAAGCCTAAAATGCCTAATGACTGAGAGAGGGAAGGCCATCTGAAGACACAGGAAAAAAGGCCATTTATAAGGCAAGGAGAAAAGCACAGAGAAACCAATCCTGCTAAAACTTTAATTTCAGAAGTTTTTAGAAATATGAGAAAATAAATTTCAATAGTTTGAGCCAAATAATAAATAAAATGTGTAGAATTCAAACTATCTCGACACAGAAAGTTTATAGATTAGTTAAATGAGGAGTATTCCAAAAGAAAGAAAAAGACAGGGAAACAAAGAATGGCCATTTAAAAAAAAAGGAATCAATGTTTGCTATATAATACTAGCAAGAATTAAAAAGAACCAGAGTGAAATAGAGATTAGAAAAACAAAAGATTGTATGTTTGCCAATTGAATTTAAATAAAAAAAAATCAGTGAAACTAAGTTTTGATTCTGTGACAATATAAGCCTTTCTAAAGGTTTGTCAGTTTTGTTTATCAAGACATAGAGAGAATCAAATACATGAAATACAAGAAATGAAAGAAGTTACAATCCCCAACATGGAAATACAAAGGATTAAAGAGAATATTATGAAAAATTATAAGCCAACAAATTAGACAACCTGCAAGGAATGAATTCATTTCTAGAAACATACAATCCTCCATGTCTCAACCATGAAATCATAGAAAATCTAGGTAGACTGATTAATACTAAGCAATTAATCAGTAACCAAAACACTCCCAATAAGCAAAAAATACAAGACCAGCTGAGTTCATTGGTGAATTCTACCAAATACTTAAGGAAGAATTAACACCTGTTCTTCTTAAACTACTTCAAAACAACTAGAAGAAGTAATGTTTCCAAATTCATTCGACAAGACCAACATTAACCGGACACCAAAATTATAGACCCATTTCCTGATTAAAATATATCCAAAAATCGCTAACAAAATATGAACAAATGAACTTCAACAACACATTCAAATGATCATCTACTATGATCAGGTGGGATTTGTTCCCGATGTGGAAGGGTAGGTCAATATTCATAAATCAAAGTAAATTACCAAAACAAGGTAATTACCAAAATAAAGGATAAAAATCAGACAATCATCTCAACAGATGCAGAAAGAAATATTGTCCATATCTCATTATCCATTCATGATAAAAAATGTCTCTAAAAGAGGGTGTAGAGGGAACATACCTCAACATAATAAAGACCATCTATAGCAAACCAACAACTGAATACTACTCAATGTTGAAAAGCTGGAAGCTTTGCCTCTAAGAGCAAGAAAAAGACAAGGATATCCATTCTCACCACTTTTATTTAACATATTATTGGAAGGCTCAGCTCACCAATCAGGCAAGAAATGAAGTAAACATCTTCCAATTAAAAGAAAAAGAAAACTGTCGCTACTTGCACATAACATAATACTACAAATAGAATACCCTAAGATTCCACCAAGAACTACTAAGACTAATAAACTGAGTAAAGATGCAGGATACAAAATTAATATACCGAAATCTGTTGTGTTTCTGTACACTAATAACAATGTAGCAAAAATGTTTTTTAAATCCTATGTACAATAGCATCAAAAAGAATAAAATACTGAGGAATAAATTTAATCAAGGAAGTAAAGGATCTATACTTTGAGAACTCTAAGACACTAATGAAAGAAACTGAAGATAACCCAGATGAATGGAAAGAAAAACCATGTTCATGGACTGGGATAATACTGTTAAAATCTCCGTACTACCCAAAGCAATCTAGAGATTTAATGCAAGACCGATCAAAATGCCAATAATAATTTTCACAGAACTAGAACAAACAATCCTCAAATTTGTGTGAAACCACAAAAGCCTCCAAATCACCAAAGCAATCATGAGAAAGAACAAAGCTGGAAATGGATGAAAGACCTAAATGTGAGACAGTAATGCAACAAAATCCTAGAGGAGAACAAAGGCGGCAACCTCTTGCTAGATACATCTCTAAAGGGAAGGGAAAAAAGGCAAAACATGAACTATTGGGAGGGACTTCATCAAGATAAAATGCTTCTCAAAGCAAAGGAAACAGTCGACAAAACCAAAAGACAACCGACAGAATGGGAGAAGATACTTGCAAGTGTCTCATTAGTTAAAGGACTAGTATCCAAAATCTATAAAGAACCTATCAACCTCAACACCCAAAGAATAATTCAACTGAAAAATGGGAAGAAGACATGAACAGACATTTCTCCAAGGAAGACAGACAAATGGCCAACAGATACATGGAAAAATGTTCACCATCACTCGGTATCTCGGAAATACAATTCAAAACCACAATGAGATAGCACTGCACTCCAGTCAGAATGGCTAAAATTAACAAGTCAGGAAGAAACAGAGGTTGGTGAGGATATGAAGAATGGGGATCCCTCTTATACTGTTGCTGGGAATGCAAGCTGGTGGAGCCACTCAGGAAAACAGGATGGAGGTTCCCCAAAAAGTTGAAAAGACAGCTACCCTATGACCCAGCCATTGCATTCCTAGGTATTTACCCCAAAGATAAACGTACCTGTGATCTGAAGGGGCACCTGCATCGGAATATTGATACCATCAATGTTCACAAGAGCCAAACTATGAGAGACCAGATGTCTATCAACAGATGAATGGATAAAGATGTCATGTAGACATATACAATGGAACCCTCCTTAGCCATAATTGAGGGCAGCCTGGGTGGCTCAGCGGTTTAGCCTGCAGCCTAGGGTGTGATCCTGGAGACCCGGGATAGGGTCCCTTGTCAGTCTTCCTGCATGGGGCCTGTTTCTCCCACTGCCTGTGTCTCTGCCTCTCTCTCTCTCTCTCTCTCTCTCTCTCTCTTTCTATCTCTATATATATCTGTCTCTCATGAATAAATAAATAAGACCTTAAAAGAAGAAATTTTGTCATTTGCAAGACATGGATAGAGCTAGAGGGTATCATGCTGAGTGAAGTAAGTCAATGAAAGAAAGATAAATATAGAATCTCACTCATATGGGAAATTTAAGAAACAAAACAGAGGATCATAGGGGAAGGGAGGAAAATACAAAACAAGATGAAATCTGAGATGGAGATAAACCACAAGAGACTTAATCATAGGAAACAAATGGAGGGTTGCTGGAGGGAAGAGAGGTGGTGGGATGTGGTAATTGGATGATGGACATTAAGGAGGTTACGCGTGATATAATGAGCACAAGGTATAAGACTGATTAAAAATAACTATAATCTACTTCCGAAAGTAATAACATATGTTAATTAACTGAATTTAATTTAAAACAATAAATTAAAAAAAATAAAGCTAGTCATATTACCATGCCAGATTTCAAACTATGCTACAAAGCATAGTAATCAAAACAGTTACAGGACATCTAGCTAGCTCAAATAGAGCATGAGACCCTGGATCTCTGGGTTGTGAGTTCAAACCCCATGTTAGGTATCAAGAAAAGAAGAAGAAAAGAAGAAGAAAAGAAAAGAAAGAAAAGAAAAGAAAAGAAAAGAAAAGAAAAGAAAAGAAAAGAAAAGAAAAGAAAGAAAAGAAAAGAAAGAAAAGAAAAGAAAAGAAAGAAAAGGAAAGAGGAAGGAAGGAAGGAAGGAAGGAAGGAAGGAAGGAAAGAAAAGAAAGAAAAGAAGAAAGAAAGAAGAAAGAAAGAAAGAAAGAAAGAAAGAAAGAAAGAAAGAAAGAAAGAAAGAAAGAAGAAACAGGTATGGTACTGGCACAAAATTTAACAAAGATTGAAGGAACAGATAGAAATCCCAGAAATAAACCCACACTTACATAGTCAATTAATCTATGACAAAGAGGCAAGAAGATATAATAAAAACTTATATCTGCAGTAAACACTATTAGAAAAACTGGACGCCTACATGCAGAAGAATGAAACTGGACCACCTGCTTTCAGCATATACAAAAATAAACTCAAAACCAATGAAAGACCTAAATAGAAGTCCTGAAAGCATAAAACTCCTAGAAGAAAAGAGGAGCAATAATTTCTTGGACTCTGGCCTTAGCAGTATTCTTCTAGATCTGTGTCCGTAGGCAAAGGAAACCACAGCTAAAGCAAACAACTGGGAGTCCATGAAATCAAATGGCTTTTGCACCGTGATGGAAAGCATCAACAAAATAAAAAAGGAATCTACTACATAAATGAAGGTATAAATAAGTCTTATATGCAAAAGGTGTTAATATCCAAAATATACAAAGAACTCCTAAAACACAACAGTGAAAATAATTCAGTCCAACTGAAAAATGGAAAGAAGGCATGAACAGACATTTCTCCAAAGATGACCTACAGAGAGCCAAGAGACCCATGAAGAGATGTACCACATCAATCCTCATTAGAAAAATGCAAATCAAAACCAAAATGAGATATCACCTCATACCCATCAGAATGGCTAAAATAAAAAACACAAGAAACAAGTATTGGTGAGTATGTGGAGAAAAAGGAACACTTGTGCACTGTTGGGTGGGAGTGTAAATTGGTGCAGGCCCTATGGAAAATAGTATGAAAGTTCCTCCAAAAATTAAAAACAGAAATACCAAGTGATTCAGCCATCCCAATGGTTGGGCATTTATTCAAAGAAAATGAAACTACTAATTCAAAAAGATCTATGCACCCTCCATGTTGACTGCAGCATTATTTACAATAGCCAAGGTATGGGAGCAACTCAAGTATCCATCAATAGATGAACGGATAAAGAAGATGTCACTTACACACACACACACACACACACACATACACACACGCAGGATTATTACTCAGTTGTAGAAAGATTTTGCCATTTGTGATAAAATGGATGGACCCAGAGGGCATCGTGCTAAGTAAAATAAATCAGAAAAAGAAAAATGCCATACATATGATTTCACTTCTTTGTGGAGTCTAAAAAACAAAACAGAAACAGACCCATAAAAATACAGAGAATAAACTGGTAATTGCCAGATGGGAGGAGGGTCAAAGGATATTGGATAAAACAGGTGAAGGGCTTTAAGAGGTATAGACTTCCAGGTATAAAGTAAGTCACAGGGATAAAAAGTACTACGCAGAAAATACAGTAATATCACCCTAACTTAGTCGGCAGAGGGTAATTACACTTATGAAGGTGAGCATATCATGACACTATGTAATCGTCAAATCATGATGTTGTACCTCTGAAATCAAAATAATCTTGTAGGTCTGCTATACTTCAATTTAAAAATAAATGTCACTCAAGCGCACATGGAACTTTCTCCAGAATAGACCACATATTGGGTCACAAATCGGGTCTGAACCGATACCAAAAGATTGGGATCGTCCCCTGCATATTCTCAGACCATAATGCCTTGAAATTAGAACTAAATCACAACAAGAAGTTTGGAAGGACCTCAAACACGTGGAGGTTAAGGACCATCCTGCTAAAAGATAAAAGGGTCAACCAGGAAATTAAGGAAGAATTAAAAAGATTCATGGAAACTAATGAGAATGAAGATACAACCGTTCAAAATCTTTGGGATGCAGCAAAAGCAGTCCTAAGGGGGAAATACATCGCAATACAAGCATCCATTCAAAAACTGGAAAGAACTCAAATACAAAAGCTAACCTTACACATAAAGGAGCTAGAGAAAAAACAGCAAATAGATCCTACACCCAAGAGAAGAAGGGAGTTAATAAAGATTCGAGCAGAACTCAACGAAATCGAGACCAGAAGAACTGTGGAACAGATCAACAGAACCAGGAGTTGGTTCTTTGAAAGAATTAATAAGATAGATAAACCACTAGCCAGCCTTATTAAAAAGAAGAGAGAGAAGACTCAAATTAATAAAATCATGAATGAGAAAGGAGAGATCACTACCAACACCAAGGAAATACAAACGATTTTAAAACCATATTATGAACAGCTATACGCCAATAAATTAGGCAATCTAGAAGAAATGGACGCATTCCTGGAAAGCCACAAACTACCAAAACTGGAACAGGAAGAAATAGAAAACCTGAACAGGCCAATAACCAGGGAGGAAATTGAAGCAGTCATCAAAAACCTCCCAAGACACAAAAGTCCAGGGCCAGATGGCTTCCCAGGGGAATTTTATCAAACGTTTAAAGAAGAAACCATACCTATTCTACTAAAGCTGTTTGGAAAGATAGAAAGAGATGGAGTACTTCCAAATTCGTTCTATGAGGCCAGCATCACCTTAATTCCAAAACCAGACAAAGACCCCACCAAAAAGGAGAATTGCAGACCAATATCCCTGATGAACATGGATGCAAAAATTCTCAACAAGATACTGGCCAATAGGATCCAACAGTACATTAAGAAAATTATTCACCATGACCAAGTAGGATTTATTCCTGGGACACAAGGCTGGTTCAACACCCGTAAAACAATCAATGTGATTCATCATATCAGCAAGAGAAAAACCAAGAACCATATGATCCTCTCATTGGATGCAGAGAAAGCATTTGACAAAATACAGCATCCATTTCTGATCAAAACTCTTCAGAGTGTAGGGATCGAGGGAACATTCCTTGACATCTTAAAAGCCATCTATGAAAAGCCCACAGCAAATATCATTCTCAATGGGGAAGCACTGGGAGCCTTTCCCCTAAGATCAGGAACAAGACAGGGATGTCCACTCTCACCACTGCCGTTCAACATAGTACTGGAAGTCCTAGCCTCAGCAATCAGACAACAAAAAGACATTAAAGGCATTCAAATTGGCAAAGAAGAAGTCAAACTCTCCCTCTTCGCCGATGACATGATACTCTACATAGAAAACCCAAAAGTCTCCACCCCAAGATTGCTAGAACTCATACAGCAATTCGGTAGTGTGGCAGGATACAAAATCAATGCCCAGAAGTCAGTGGCATTTCTATACACTAACAATGAGACTGAAGAAAGAGAAATTAAGGAGTCAATCCCATTTACAATTGCACCCAAAAGAATAAGATACCTAGGAATAAACCTAACCAAAGATGTAAAGGATCTATACCCTCAAAACTATAGAACACTTCTGAAAGAAATTGAGGAAGACACAAAGAGATCGAAAAATATTCCATGCTCATGGATTGGCAGAATTAATATTGTGAAAATGTCAATGTTACCCAGGGCAATATACACGTTTAATGCAATCCCTATCAAAATACCATGGACTTTCTTCAGAGAGTTAGAACAAATTATTTTAAGATTTGTGTGGAATCAGAAAAGACCCCGAATAGCCAGGGGAATTTTAAAAAAGAAAACCATATCTGAGGGCATCACAATGCCAGATTTCAGGTTGTACTACAAAGCTGTGCTCATCAAGACAGTGTGGTACTGGCACAAAAACAGACACATAGATCAGTGGAACAGAATAGAGAATCCAGAAGTGGACCCTCAACTTTATGGGCAACTAATATTCGATAAAGGAGGAAAGACTATCCATTGGAAGAAAGACAGTCTCTTCAATAAATGGTGCTGGGAAAATTGGACATCCACATGCAGAAGAATGAAACTAGACCACTCTCTTTCACCATACACAAAGATAAACTCAAAATGGATGAAAGATCTAAATGTGAGACAAGATTCCATCAAAATCCTAGAGAAGAACACAGGCAACACCCTTCTTGAACTCGGCCATAGTAACTTCTTGCAAGATACATCCACGAAGGCAAAAGAAACAAAAGCAAAAATGAACTATTGGGACTTCATCAAGATAAGAAGCTTTTGCACAGCAAAGGATACAGTCAACAAAACTCAAAGACAACCTACAGAATGGGAGAAGATATTTGCAAATGACGTATCAGATAAAGGGCTAGTTTCCAAGATCTATAAAGAACTTATTAAACTCAACACCAAAGAAACAAACAATCCAATCATGAAATGAACAGAAATCTCACAGAGGAAGACATAGACATGGCCAACATGCATATGAGAAAATGTTCTGCATCACTTGCCATCAGGGAAATACAAATCAAAACTACAATGAGATACCACCTCACACCAGTGAGCATGCTAGTAGTCTAAACCACACCCCAAAATGATTCACGGATTAATCTACAGGCCAGAGACTGACGGAGAGATCTCTACTAGTATTTGCTTTAGTGGCTAGAGCAGCAAAACACGTATGCTGAGCAACTCAGCAACATCTCATCATTCTCCTTTCATCCTCCCCAGTGATTTTAATTCAGAGCACATTTACCCTCTTCTAAACTGGCCATTTCCCATTATGTGCTGTGGTTTTGCCCCACACTAAGAGGTGTGGGTGCAGGTGCTTGACTAGCTTATGAATTCCAAGGTCGCTTCAGAAAGATTACACATGATGCCCTCATTCAAAATATCTGAACATATACCAAGTTCATGAGACACTTCAGTTTCTCCCCAAGGTCTCTAACACATAATAGATAATTTTCTTAGAAGTGCACACAAGCACACGCACACACGCGCGCACACACACACACACACACACACACAAAATCAGGTGGGTCCAAGAGTAAGGCCAGCCAGCCAGCATTCTGTCTCTGACTAAGGGCAGTATGGAGGAAAACAATAATAAGGGAAGGTTTTATATAAGAGTACTTACAACATTTCATTCAGTGCCTTCATATACATTTTAAAAAAATACCAAAACCACAGAAAATAAGAAAAAACTGGAAAGTACCCAGGAGCAAAGAACACTGCAGAAAACACTGCAGAGATTAAATTGTGAAATGCAAACAAGATAAAACCAATAAAGAGGCAGATCACTGTGGTAATGCTGAAGTTCTGTATCTCTGATTTTTGCACGGTTATATGAATTCACACCTGTGATAACATGGTACCCAGGACAACTTCCTGGTGATGACACCATGGTATCATGATGGGAGATGTAACCACTAGGGGAAATGGTAATCCCTCTATAAGATCTTTATAACCTCCTGTGGATCTATAATTTTTTCCAAAATAATAAGATCTTAATGGATTACAGAGACAATAAGTGCCAAAGTCAAGCAAAATAGATCCCACATATGCATCACCCGAGTTCTGGGGGCTGGAGCAAATTGTCCTTAATAAATAAATTGCTTGAGTCTACATACGGAAGAGTAACCATGAAGAGTCAACAAGAGATACAGCCTAATCAAACTAAAGGACACTTGAAGGAGAGAGCATCTTTGGCTGAAGCTTACAAGAAAAAAAATCAAGTCAATTGTGAGGAAGGAAAAACTGAGGTGCCTCATATTTCCCTGCTATGTTCCACAGAAACAGGAAAGCTATCCCTACAAAATAAAAATATAAGGGATGAAAGCAGAAGCAGACAACTTGAAACACACCCTGCTATGCTTTCATTATCAAAGCCACAGGTTAACTGTGGAACATGAAAGAGCCTAGTGCGTACTGTTCCCTCTGTTCTCTGAGCAAAAGACCACAGAGTACATTCTTTAGTCAGTTGGGCTGGGCTGGGGGGGGACACCTGATGGCTAGTTAAGAATATATTTAAAGACAGAATAAGAACTAAACAAGTGTAGGATATGGTGATCAATCAAAATGCAAATGAAATGCCAATGTAGGAATTATGAAACTAAAAAAGAAAAAGGTGGAAAGGAAAAGAACATGAGAATAACCTCCCTAATTGTGTTCTTGGTCAAAGATGCTATTATGGGTTGAGCTGTATTTCCAAGAAAACAAATTAAACCCAATACTTTAGAACATGACTATATTTGGAAATGGGATCCCCGCAGATGTAATTAGTTAAAATAGGATCATAGTGGAATAGGCTGGGCCCTTAATCCAATGTGAATGCAGAGACAGAGATTAGAGTAATTCATCAACAAACCAATGGATGCCTAGGACTACCAGAAGCTGTAAGATGTAAGGAAGGTTTCCCCTGTAAAAGCTTCAGTTGAAAGGCTTTATTGTAAGTAATCTCTACACCCCACAAGGGGTTAGACTTCACAGCCCTCAAATCAAGATTTAAGGGCTCTCCCAACTGAGCCAGCCAGGCATCCCCTTCCCTAAAAGCTTCAGGGAGAACATGGCCCTGAACTTCTAGCCTACAGAGTGTGAGGCAATAACTTTCTGTTGTGTTAAGCTGCCCAGTTTGGGACACCATGGCAGCCATGGGAAACTAATAAACTTGGGACTCAAAGAATATCACTTAAAATCTGACAAAGCAAGTGTCAGAAGCAGAAGCATATTGGACAGTACAAAGATAAATGCTCAGATAACTTTACAGACAAATATGAGAGGGGAGACCAAGAAAAATCAGTAGATGACATCAGTCATGACAAGTCAAGGACGGATAATGTTCAAATTTCGTTGGGCTAGATGAATTTTAATGTCTTACACACATAAACTGTGGAGACAAGGCTGTGCATATGAAAAAGTGTTAAGATGAGGTATCTACGTGTCACTGAAACAGGAAAGAATTTTAGCCCTCTACTAAGAGTTCTAGCTTACCCATACCATTTCAGACAAATATGCAAAACTCCAATGGCAACTAGGGAACAATTTACTAGGTAACCTTGAAGTCAGATTGAATTTCAACTTGTTTCTAATTACTGAGCATTTTTGATAATGTCACCGTTTAGGTAAGTTTTTCTATTTATTAAAATCTTCCAATAGGGAAACATACAAAAGATGTTTTATAAAGCCATAAGAGGGGCACCTAGGGAACTCAGCTGGTGTCTGACTCTTGATTTTGGTACGGGTCATGATCTCAGGGTTGTGAGACTGAGCCCCATATCACGCTCTACGCGGGGCACAGAGACTGCTTAAGATTCTCTCTCCCTCCCTGCCTGCTTTATAGAAAAAAACACATGAAAGAGAAATTGGGAAATTTAACAATGAATTTTCTATATGGCAAAAAATACAAGCAAAGTAAAACAAAAAAAAAAATTTTCTAAAGGCTAGGAACTATAACTCCTTCTTTACAAATAACTATTCATTCTCCCTAATACATCAAGAGTTCCTCGAAATGGAGGCCAAAAGAATACTAAAAATCCATGAAAAAAAGGAGCAACAAACATGGATAGTCATAGCAAATACAGAGGAAATGATGGTCACAATCACACCCCAAAAATTTGAATTAAAGTTATACCGAGATACTATTTTTTTTTGCCTATCAAAATGTCAACAATTCAAAAGTTTTATAAACCTTCTGCTGACGAGTTTATGGGAAAACAGGCCCTGTCTAAAACTGTTGGTAGGAAAACTTAATAAGTACCTTTATGGAGTGGTTCTACTAATTTAATATGAACATGAATACAAATACTCTTTGATCCAAAAATCTCATTTCTGAGAACTTACCGTATAGACCTATTTCACACGACCACAGTGATGATAATACAAATGAAGCTGTAATAAGTAACCTTATATAGCCAAACATCCACAGTAAGGATATATATTCATATTTGGTTATGCATGCATAAGGAATCTCTAGGATACCTGAGAAACTAATAATAGCAGTTCCCTGGTGGGAAGGGATTCGGGAACAAGCAGACAAGGAACACAGTAACGAAGGAAAATACACACAGGTGCATGAGTCCATCTACACGCAAATACACATGTAGACATTTCATAAAGCAATGAACTTGCACTGTTCAAAAGGTACACACACATATACCTATATAGATAATTTTCGAATAATGCAAATTATGGCCCATTAAAATATGACACTTTAAAAAGTCCTTATAACTTGATGGTTAAATTAGTTTACAGTTTCAGTTAAAATCTGTGAAGTATCAGTATTCTTCTAGTATTTAGCAATCTCAAGGCTTAAAACCTCAAATTAATACTACAAGATTAAAAAAATCTAAACCTTTAAGCTATTTCAAATGCCGATAAGAAAACAGTGAGACAGATATTCTCCTCATACACTGAGGTGAGAACACGAGTCTTTAAGACCTATTTAGAAAATAATGTGCTAATAATTTCACCTCTAGGTATCTAGCCTTAGGAAGTCAGACGAAACATTAAAAAAATTTTATAGGCAAAGCTGTTCATCTCAAATGGCAAAACAGACGATAAATAAAATAAAATGGCAAAAGGTAGTAAAATATAGTATCAACCCCTACCCACCAGGGGCATCAAATAATCCATGACTGATTCAGGATGTAGGCTGTAACATTATTACTTTTCTCTTAAACACAAAGAATCATTATAGTAAGTGCAAACAAGAAACTATAAAAACGTGCAGAGAAAAATGGCTTGAAACAAATTCAAAAAATATTTGCAATGGTTACCTTTGAGAAATGAACCTATAAGCGATATTTTTCTTCTCTACGCGTTTTCCAATTTTTTTATAGTGAACACGTATTTTTATTAAAGAAAAAAGAAAGGTAAGTACCTACCCTCATAAACTTGTTCCAGAAATTTCACTAGGAGCATGATTCAGTGGAGAAGAGGAAGGTCTGAAGCTATCTTGGTCATCCTCTGAGCCATATCCACCATCTTCAGGAGACGCATTTTTGCAAACCTATCAGAAAGGTGTTATTTTCCAATGAGAACAACAAAATAATGACTTATAATTCTGTGAACATGAACAATTACTTCAACACTTACCAACATTCTTAGGTGCAACTATGCAATGTTTTCGAACAAAAGTCACATGTTTTTCACTGTTGCTTGCTTCACTGGCACATTCACTTTCCCTCTGATATTCTTCATTATTTGGTATTTCTTCACACTTTTCTGACAGTCAAACAGATGCTAGGCTGGGATTCCTTACTAATGAATCACTATCAGATTTTGGAGTGGATACCGATGGGACTGTTACACGGTTACCAATATCTGGTAATTTGGTGTCAATAGGATAGGGCTTCATGTCAACTACCATATGTTCATTCTCTTTTCTATTTGTAAGAATTGAATGTGGAAAGTTTGTTCTAAATGATTTCTGATTCTCACTCTTTCCATTTTCAGCATAAAAAGTAAATACTATATTTTATTCCGGTTCCCTTAGGGTTTTATCAGTAGCACCCAAGTCCACTGTATGGATGTCTTGTGTAGTCTGTTCTTTTGGCAAAGATAAATCCCAAATATCAGATGTACTACTGGCTCTTGAAAAGTCTTCCAGTCCACATTCATATCTACTAACTTCTGTTCTGGTAAGGTATTTCTCCATATCAAATATGCTGGAGCCACTACTTTTTTCTATATCACTAGGGAAGAAATGAGACTCCATGGAATAGTCCTTCTGTTCATTATCCTCCTGAAAAGTCTTCTCTCTAGTTTCATTTGAAAGTGCCTCGATCATGGCAGGAAGTTGGGAAGGATCAGTAGTCACTGTTGCATCTGCAATGGCTGAAGCAATGGTGCTTATCCTACGTACAGAATCACCACCAGTAGGTAGCTTGTGTTTTGTCTCTTTGGGGTTTCCTTCCCATGAAGAAATTGTCCTAGAAAGAAAATTCACATCAGATAAATTTTCTCAGTTCCATGGACATGTACATATTAGTGTAATCTTTAGGCATTACATAAAATTTCACAGCAGCTTAAAGTTAATGGCATACCGATTAAATACCCTCATTAAGTAAAGACACTTGGTATCAACTTTAATGATAGAGTACTGGGTTATTCAGAGTTGGATTATCAAGCAAACAAAAATCTTCAGTAGTTAAAGAGATGATAAAGAGGAATTAAAACTTAACCAGACAGTAATTTAAAGCAAAAAATTGGGGCACCTGGGTAGCTCAGATGGTTAAGTGCCCAACGGCGGCTCAGTTCATCATCCCAGGGTCCTAGGACCTGGCCTTGCATTGAATTCCCTGCAAAGGGAGGAATCTGCTTCTCCCTCTCCCTCTGACATTCCCCTTGGTTGGGCCCTTTCTCTTTCTCTCTCTCTGTCAAAAATTTAAAAATGAAACAGAAACTTAAGACTGAAATTGAGAATCCATTGAGCCATTGTGATTCCAAGTATAATTCTTGGTAATTTCATTCAATTGTTAGAATGATTTATGAACCAGGCATAAATAGGAACCATGGGTAAACAACTGAAATGGAACCAAAAGCAAAGAAACATAAACCTATCTAATACTTAAAAATCCAAGGTAAGACTTCTATCTCCAGTAATAGCAGACTAAGCAATGCAAACTAACTCTGGCTGAGAGCAATTAGAGCTGGATAGAATATTCAGAAGCATCTCTTAGAAGGCATTGCCGAGCTAAAAAATGAACAAAAAACCACTGAGCCAAAATCCAAGACAAGAAACGATACAAGTACTGAGGAGGCTCTTCCCCGGGGGGCGGGGGGAAATTTGTTGCTTCAAGATGATGCTGTGGATAAGACTTGAAGAAGAAATTCAGCAAAGCTATTCCTATGGGAGTGAGGGTATAAAAACAGAGTTCCGTGCCCAAAAATGATTAGTGGTAAGGAATAGCCGGGACAAACACCCATGCTTTCGGATAAGACCACAAAGGGCTACACACCCTCAGAGAAAAGGAAAACCAAAAATAGGCTGCCCCTCAGAAGGACGGAGGGCCAGTTCCAATCAGCTTCAATCCAAGAACTGGACCGAAGAGATCTGAGACTGCTAGTATTCCTCATTCATGTTAGAAGCAAACAGAAGTCCTGTCTGGAAGACTGTACGTCCCATGGCCTCAAATTATTTCAGGGACTTTTCATGTAGAAGTCTACCCCTCCATTCATGAATGACACATGGCGTTCCAAGATAATGTGGCCCAAATCCCAGAGAAACAGACTCATGAGGGATATACAGCAATGAAGCCATCAGAACCCAAAACACATCTAAATCTAAAATAAGTATCTAAAACATAAAACCTAAAACATACTTAAGTAAATAAAAGACGATAATGAGAATCAGAGAACTAGAAATTATTAAAAAGAATTAAATGTAAATCATATAATCCAAACTTACAGGAAACAAAATAAGAATCTAGTGGATGGGTTTCATAACAAACTGGATCCAACTGAAAAAAGAATGAGACTTATAAGTCTGAAAAAAAATCCAGAATAAACTATGAAAGAGAAAGTAACAGAAAATACACAACGGAACAGAAGTACCAGGAAGAAAGCTACTCTGAGAAAACCTAACATACTTGTACATGAACTTTCAAAAGAAAAAGGACAGATAATGGAACAAATGGTTTCTTGGAAGATATAGAGGCTGATAATTTTCTAAAACTTGTGAAAGTCAACAATTCAAGATGTTAGGAGGCCTACACACACTAAGCAGGATAAAACAAAAGATTTCTAAGCACATCACAGTAAAATAGATAAAAATCAAAGTAAAAAATTTTGAGAGCAGCCAGAGATAGTAAAATACATTATCTTTAGTAAAGTTAACAGGAAGATTGGTAACAGACCTTTAAAATGAAATGTGAAATGGTCTATTCAAATTGCTGAGTTATTTCCAACATGGAAGTCTGTACTAAACAAACACATGCTTCAAAAATAAAGGTGTGAGCAGCCCTGGTGGCTCAGTGGTTTACCACCGCCTCCAGCGCAGTGTGGGATCCCGGAGACCCGGGATTGAGTCCCATGTCCGGCCCCCTGCATGGAGCCTGCTTCGCCCTCTGCCTGTGAAATCCATCTGGACCAGTGGATCATTTCAATCCATCTGGACCAGTGGATCATTACTGAGGTGAGCACTTGACAGGATGAGCACTGGGTGTTATTCTATATGTTGGCAAATTGAACATAAATAAAATAAAATAAAATAAAATAAAATAAAATAAAATAAAATAAAATAAATAAAATAAAATAAAATAAAATAATAAAATAAAATAAAATAAAATAAAATAAAATAAAAAATAAAATAAAATAAAATAAAATAAAATAAATAAAATAAATAAAATAAAATAAAATAAAATAAAATAATAAAATAAAATAAAATAAAATCTCTCAAAAAATAAAAATAAAAAATGGAACCAATTCTGAGCCACTTATCATGTGTCAAAACTTTTCAAAAGACTAAAACCAAGCATTCTCTGTCTGCAGGCCAACAGGCCTAGAATCAGTATTTGAAAATTTGCAAACTCCCCAAATGTTTGGAAACTAGGCAATACACCTGCAAAACACAATGGACCAGAGATATTGGGAAATAGGTTAAAAGGAACAAAAACCGTGTGAGATATCTAAACATATAGGATGTACAAAATAGTATGAGACACAACAACATCCTTGCTTTAAGGGAAATGTATACCATCAGATGTTTATATAAGAGAAGCAGAAACGCAGACAAGTTAAGCTAAACGAATTATCTCCAGAAGTTAGAGAAACTATAAATTAAATCCACCTTGAAAATATGGAAGGAAATAAAGAAAACAAGATATGAATAGAAAACAGAAAAAAAATAGTGAGTTAATTAAATTGAGAAATCACTGGTAAGAAGCGACTTAGAAAAAAGAGGGGGAAAAAAAGCAAATACATAACAATGAAAAAAGCAAATACATAACAATGAAGATGTCCCTTAGGAGCCTAAAATGAAATTAGGGACACCAGGGTGGCTCAGTGGTTGAGGGTCTGCCTTTGGCTCAAATCCTCAACCTGGGGTCCTGGGATTGAGTCCAGCCATTGGGATCCCTGCAGGCGCCATGCTTCTCCCACTGCCTAAGTGTCCTTCATGAATAAATAAATAAATTCTTTAAAAAAGAAATCTAAAATATTAAAAGATCAAACAATCACAAGAGAACATTTTGATCAATATTTACCAATTAAATTTGAGTGATATATTTCAAGTTTAGATAAAAGATGCAATTCCTAGGAAACCACAATTTCCTAAAACTGACACAAGATTTATTTTTTTAATAAATTAATTTTTTTGGTGTTCAATTTACCAACATACAGAATAACACCCAGTGCTCATCCCATCAAGTGCCCCCCTCAGTGCCCGTCACCCACTCACCCCCACCGCCTGCCCTCCTCCCCTTCCACCACCCCTAGTTCGTTTCCCAGAGTTAGGAGTCTTTATGTTCTGTCTCCCTTTCTGATATTTCCCACATATTTCTTCTCCCTTCCCTTATATTCCCTTTCACTATTATTTATATTCCCCAAATGAATGAGAACATACAATGTTTGTCCTTCTCCAATTGACTTATTTCACTCAGCATAATACCCTCCAGTTCCATCCACGTTGAAGCAAATGGTGGGTATTTGTTGTTTCTAATGGCTGAGTAATATTCCATTGTATACATAAACCACATCTTCTTTATCCATTCATCTTTCCATGGACACCGAGGCTCCTTCCACAGTTTGGCTATTGTGGACATTGCTGCTAGAAACATCGGGGTGCAGGTGTCCCGGCATTTCATTGCATCTGAATCTTTGGGGTAAATCCCCAACAGTGCAATTGCTGGGTCGTAGGGCAGGTCTATTTTTAACTCTTTGAGGAACTTCCACACAGTTTTCCAGAGTGGCTGCACAAGTTCACATTCACACCAACAGTGTAAGAGGGTTCCCTTTTCTCCGCATCCTCTCCAACGTTTGTTGTTTCCTGCCTTGTTAATTGGCCCCATTCTCACTGGTGTGAGGTGGTAGCTCATTGTGGTTTTGATTTGCATTTCCCTGATGGCAAGTGATGCAGAGCATTTTCTCATGTGCATGTTGGCCATGTCTATGTCTTCCTCTGTGAGATTTCTCTTCATGTCTTTTGCCCATTTCATGATTGGATTGTTTGTTTCTTTGGTGTTGAGTAAATAAGTTCTTTATAAATCTTGGAAACTAGCCCTTTATCTGATACGTCACTTGCAAATATCTTCTCCCATTCTGTAGGTTGTCTTTTAGTTTTGTTGACTGTATCCTTTGCTGTGCAAAAGCTTCTTATCTTGATGAAGTCCCAATAGTTCATTTTTGCTTTTGTTTCTTTTGCCTTCGTGGATGTATCTTGCAAGAAGTTACTGTGGCCGAGTTCAAAAAGGGTGTTGCCTGTGTTCTCCTCTAGGATTTTGATGGAATCTTGTCTCACATTTAGATCTTTCATCCATTTTGAGTTTATCTTGGTGTATGGTGAAAGAGAGTGGTCTAGTTTCATTCTTCTGCATGTGGATGTCCAATTTTCCAAGCACCAATTATTGAAGAGACTGTCTTTCTTCCAATGGATATTCTTTCCTCCTTTATCGAATATTAGTTGACCATAAAGTTCAGGGTCCACTTCTGGGTTCTCTATTCTGTTCCATTGATCTATGTGTCTGGGCCAGTACCACACTGTCTTGATGAGCACAGCTTTGTAGTACAACCTGAAATCTGGCATTGTGATGCCCCCAGATATGGTTTTCTTTTTTAAAATTCCTCTGGCTATTCAGGGCCTTTTCTGATTCCACACAAATCTTAAAATCATTTGTTCTAACTCTCTGAAGAAAGTCCATGGTATTTTGATAGGGATTGCATTAACGTGTAAATTGCCCTGGGTAACATTGACATTTTCACAATATTAATTCTGCCAATCCATTTGTGTCTTCCTCCATTTCTCTCAGAAGTGTTCTATAGTTTTTAGGGTATAGATCCTTTACCTCTTGGTTAGGTTTATTCCTAGGTATCTTATGCTTTTGGGTACAATTGTAAATGGGATTGACTCCTTAATTTCTCTTTCTTCAGTCTCATTGTTAGTGTATAGAAATGCCATTGATTTCTGGGCATTGAATTTGTATCCTGCCACATTACTACCAAATTGCTGTATGAGTTCTAGCAATCTTGGGGTGGAGGCTTTCGGGTTTTCTATGTAGAGTATCATGTCATCGGTGAAAAGGGAGAGTTTGACTTCTTCTTTGCCAATTTGAATGCCTTTAAAGTCTTTTTCTTGTCTGATTACTGAGGTTAGGACTCCCAGTACTATGTTGAATAGCAGTGGTGAGAGTGGACATCACTGCCTTGTTCCTGATCTTAGGGGAAAGGCTCCCAGTGCTTCCCCATTGAGAATGATATTTGCTGTGGGCTTTTCGTAGATGGCTTTTAATGTCGAGGAATGTTCCCTTGATCCCTACACTCTGAAGAGTTTTGATCAGGAATGGATGCTGTATTTTGTCCAATGCTTTCTCTGAATCTAATGAGAGGATCATATGGTTCTTGGTTTTTCTCTTGCTATAAGATGAATCACATTGATTGTTTTACGGGTGTTGAACCAGCCTTGTGTCCCGGGGATAAATCCTACTTGGTCATGGTGGATCCAATTGGCCAGTATCTTGTTGAGAATTTTTGCATCCATGTTCATCAGGGATATTGGTCTGTAATTCTCCTTTTTGGTGGGGTCTTTCTGGTTTTGGAATTAAGATGATGCTGGCCTCATAGAACCAATTTGGAAGTACTCCATCTCTTTCTATCTTTCCAAAAAGCTTTAGTAGAATAGGTATGGTTTCTTCTTTAAACATTTGATAGAATTCCCCTGGGAAGCCATCTGGCCCTGGACTCTTGTGTCTTGGGAGGTTTTTGATGACTGCTTCAATTTCCTCCCTGCTTATTGGCCTGTTCAGGTTTTCTATTTCTTCCTGTTCCGGTTTTGGTAGTTTGTGGCTTTCCAGGAATGCATCCATTTCTTCTAGATTGCCTAATATTGGCGTATAGCTGTTCATAATATGTTTTTAAAATCGTTTGTATTTCCTTGGTGTTGGTAGTGATCTCTCCTTTCTCATTCATGATTTTATTAATTTGAGTCTTTGCTCTCTTCTTTTTAATAAGGTTGGCTAATGGTTTATCTATCTTATTAATTCTTTCAAAGAACCAACTCCTGGTTCTGTTGATCTGTTCCACAGTTCTTCTGGTCTCGATTTCGTTGAGTTCTGCTCGAATTTTTTTTTTTAGCATGTTTTTTTTAAACATTTTTTAAAAATTTTTATTTATTTATGATAGTCACACAGAGAGAGAGAGAGAGAGGGGCAGAGACACAGGCAGAGGGAGAAGCAGGCTCCACGCACCGGGAGCCTGACGTGGGATTCGATCCCGGGTCTCCAGGATCGCGCCCTGGGCCTAAGGCAGGCGCTAAACTGCTGCACCACCCAGGGATCCCTCTGCTCGAATTTTAATTAACTCTCTTCTGCTGCTGGGCATAGGGTCCATCTGCTGTTTTTTCTCTAGCTCCTTTATGTGTAAGGTTAGCTTTTGTATTTGAGTTCTTTCCAGTTTTTGAATGGATGCTTGTATTGTGATGTATTTCCCCCTTAGGACTGCTTTTGCTGCATCCCAAAGATTTTGAACGGTTGTATTTTCATTCTCATTAGTTTCCATGAATCTTTTTAATTCTTCCTTAATTTCCTGATTGACCTGTTCATCTTTTAGCAGGATGGTCCTTAACCTCCACGTGTTTGAGATCATTCCAAACTTCTTGTTGTGATTTAGTTCTAATTTCAGGCATTATGGTCTGAGAATATGCAGGGGACGATCCCAATCTTTTGGTATAGGTTCAGACCCGATTTGTGACCCAGTATGTGGTCTATTCTGGAGAAAGTTCCATGTGCACTTGAGAAGAATGTGTATTCAGTTGAGTTTGGATGTAAAGTTCCGAAGATATCTGTGAAATCCATCTGGTCCAGTGTATCATTTAAAGCTCTTGTTTCTTTGGAGATGTTGTGCTTAGAAGACCTATCGAGTATAGAAAGAGCTAGATTGAAGTCACCAAGTATAAGTGTATTATTATCTAAGTATTTCTTCACTTTGGTTATTAATTGGTTTAAATATTTGCAGCTCCCACATTCGGGGCATATATATTGAGGATTGTTAAGTCCTCTTGTTGGATAGATCCTTTAAGTATGAGATAGTATCCCTCTTCGTCTCTCACTACAGTCTTCAGGGTAAATTTTAGTTTATCTGATACAAGGATGGCTACCCCTGCTTTCTTTTGAGGACCATTTGAATGGTAAATGGTTCTCCAACCTTTTATTTTCAGGCTGTAGGTGTCCTTCTGTCTAAAATGAGTCTCTTGTAGACAGCAAATAGATGGGTCCTGCTTTTTTATCCTGTCTGAAACCCTGCGCCTTTTGATGGGGTCATTAAGCCCATTCATGTTCAGAGTTACTATTGAGAGATATGAGTTTAGTGTCATCATGATATCTATTCAGTGCTTGTTTTTGTGGATTGTTCCACTGAACTTCTTCTTAAAGGGGAATTGTAAGAGTCCCCCTTAAAATTTCTTGCAGAGCTGGTTTGGAGGTCACATATTCTTTCAATTCCTGCCTGTCTTGGAAGCTCTTTATCTCTCCTTCCATTGTGAATGAGAGCCTTGTAGGATAAAGTATTCTTGGTTGCATGTTCTTCTCATTTAGGACCCTGAATATATCCTGCCAGCCCTTTCTGGCCTGACAGGTCTCTGTGGAGAGGTCTGCTGTTACCCTAATACTCCTCCCCATAAAAGTCAGGGATTTCTTGTCTCTTGCTGCTTCAAGGATCTTCTCTTTATCTTTGGAATTTGCAAGCTTCAGTATTAAATGTCAAGGTGTTGAACGGTTTTTATTGATTTTAGGGGGGATCTCTCTATTTCCTGCATCTGAATGCCTGTTTCCCTTCGCAGGTTAGGAAAGTTTTCAGCTATGATTTGTTCAAATACATATTCTGGACCTCTGTCCCTTTCGGTGTGCTTGGGAACCCCAACTAAAAGTAGGTTTTTCTTCCTCAGGCTGTCATTTATTTCCCTTAATCTGTCTTTATGGTCTTTTAATTGTTTGTCTCTTTTTTCCTCAGTTTCCCTCTTTGCCATCAACTTGTCTTCTATGTCACTCACTCATTCTTCCACCTCGTTAACCCTCATCGTTAGGACTTCTACTTTGGATTGCATCTCATTCAATTGATTTTTAATTTCTGCCTGATTAGATCTAAATTCTGCAGTCATGAAGTCTCTTGAGTCCTTTATGCTTTTTTCTAGAGCTACCAGTAGCTGTATAATAATGCTTCTGTATTGGCTTTCTGACATTGAATTGTAATCCAGATTTTGTAACTTTGTGGGAGAGAGGACTGTTTCTGATTCTTTCTTTTGAGGTGAAGTTTTCCTTCTAGTCCTTTTGCTCAGTGCAGAGTGGCCAAAAACAAGTTGTATTGGGAAAAGGAGAAAAAGAGAGAGAGAGAAGGAAAGAAAAGAGAAAAAGAAAAAAGAAAAAAGGAAGAAAAAAAGGAAAAAAGGAAAAAAGATTAGAAAAAGAGAAAGAAAAAGAAAGAAAGGTGAAAAAATGGGGTGGGGGAAGCAATCAGAAATCAAAAAGAAAAAAAACACGGGGGAGTATCTTCTGATTCTGTATACTTTAAATCCCTTGACTTCCCCTGGAACTTGTCCGTCTAGCTGCTCTTCTGGGGGAGGAGCCTGTTGTGCTGATTTTCAGGTGTTAGCACTTGGGGGATCTGCTCTGCCCCCTGCTTGGTTTTAGGGCTCAGTCGGGGTTGTTCACCCCGTGAGGCCCCAGGAGGAACAACCGCAGTGGCTGCTCTGGAAACCTGGATTCAGCCCCCGAAGTAACTCCGGAGCTCTCCCTCTGCATGGCCTGGAGGCTCCGAGGGCTGGGCCGCTGAACTGCTCAGCTCGGGGCAGGAGCGTCCTTGCTGTCTGTGCCCCCTCTTGCCCCCCTCGCCTCTGCCTGTCCTTGGGGGAGTTCAGATCTTGGGCTGTGTCCCGGCGCCCTGTGCTCCCGGTCTGCGCTGTTGGATTCGCGCTCCCGGCCGCGCAGCCGCCTCTCCGGGGAGCCGCTACCCGAGCCTCTCCGAGTTGCTCCGGTCCCGCCGTGCGCGCTGCAGCCCTTAGGGAGCTCAGTGCACTCTCCCCGGGGCGCAGGTGTCTGTTAGTGTCCCAGGGAGCCAAGGGCATCCCCGCCCTCCTGGGGTCCTGCTCTAACTCCCTGTGGGCTCCTTTCCGCCGGGGGGGAAAGGCGCCTCCCCCACCGGCCTTGGTGCAGCTCCTGCTTCTCCGGGACGGGGCTCTCCTGTCCTGGGGACACTCGCCCCGGCCTTAGCCCGGCTCCTCGCGGGGCTCTTCTGCCTTGGATGCCTTTTGTTTCTTTATTTCTTTTTCCCCGTCTTCCTTCCTTGATAGAAGCGCGAACTCTTCTCACTGTAGTGTTTCAGCTGTTCTCTCTTTAAATCTCAGGCCGAATTCGTAGATTTTCAGGATGATTTGAAGGTTATCTAGGTAATTTGGTGGGGACAGGTGATTCGGGGACCCTACTCTTCCGCCACCTTGCCCCTCCTCCTGACACAAGATTTAAACATCAGAATAGCCCTCAACTATTAAAGAAATTGAAGGATACTTGGGTGGCTCAGCTGGTAAAGCACCTGGCTTCCGCTCAGGTCATGATCTTGGGATCCTGGGATCCAGCCTTGATCGGGAGCCAGCTGGTGAAAGCGCAGGGGGCCACAGGGCACCAAGGCCGCCCCCACCCACACCCCAAACACCACCCCAGGCCCGAGACCCCGCGTCACTCACCAGCCTCCAAGACACAGAGTGGGCTTCGCCCGCCGCCGCCCCTGCCCCCGCCGCAGAAGGTCCCGCGCTGGTCCGGACCCCGGGGGTGGGGGGCGCAGGGGGCCCACTGCACCATGGCCACCCACACAGCAACCCCAAACCCAGGCCTGCGCCCGCGTGTCTCCCACCGACCTCCCCTGATACAGAGCAGGCTCCGCCCGCCGCCCGCCAAGGCCGCCCTCTTCCTGACCCCGGGGGGACGCAGGGGCCACTCAGCACCTCGGCCGCCCCACCCCCACCCCCAAGCCCACGCCCGGGCCTCACTCACCGGCCTCCCACCACACAGGGCGGACTCCGCCCACCGGTACCGCGGCCGCTGCCCGCCGAAGCCTTTGCCCGGACCAGGCGGACGGGGTGACAACGACCCTGCCCCCTCAGCCAGAGGCGTCCGCAGCCAGGCCCCTGAGGACCAACCGTCCCCGGAGCCAGACCGGCTCTGACTGGCTTTCCCAGGGTGGCGAGGCTGCGCCCTCTGGGGCTCCGAGTGCGCATGCGCCGGGGTGCTCCTGTCGCCAGCCTCCCACTGGCGCATTGCGGGCTCCCGGGCTCAGCGCGGAGCCTTAACCCTTCCAGCCCTGGACTGGGACGAGGGCGGCTTGGAAGAGCGCGGCAAGCGGGGCGAAGATGCCCACGGCGGCCACGCACAGGCTGCCTCGGCCATGTCGGGCGGCTCTGAACGCCCGGAGCCCAGCCGCGCGGGTGGTGCGCGGGGTTAAGGTTAGAAGCCGGGGAGGGAGCTCCGGAGTGAGGCCGCAGCCTCTGGCCCTTGTCTGGCACACGGGGGGTGCAGGGGGCCACCTGGCACCTTGACCGACGCACACCCAACCCCAGACCTGCGCCTGCGCCTCCCCCACCGGCCTCAAAGGACACAGGGCGCACACCACGCGCTGCGGCCGCCGCCGCTGCCACCAACACTCCCGTAGCCGCCACCGCTCCCGCCCTTGTCGGGACCCTGGGGGGTGTGATCCTGGGGTCCTGGAATCGAGTCCCACACCGGCCTCTCTGCAGGGAACCTGCTTCTCCCTCTGCCTGTGTCTCTGCCTCTCTGTATCTCTCATGAATAAACAAAATCTTTTTTTAGAAAAAGGACTTCACTTTTTTTTTTTCACTTTTTGAATCATAGTGTTGTACACCTGAAATTAATGTAACACTGTATGATAGTTATAATTGAGTTTTAAAATTATATATTCATATATATTTAATATATATTTATATATTTATTCGTGAAAGGCACAGAGAGAGAGAGACAGAGGCAGAGACACAGGCAGAGGGAGAAGCAGGCTCCATGAAGGGCGATGGACATGAGACTCCGTCTCGGGTCGCCTGGATAATGCGCTGGGCTGAAGGCGGCGCTAAACCGCTGAGCCACTCGGGCTTCCCTATATTTAAAATATTTAATACATTTATTAAATGTATATTATATCTATTAAAACATAGTTGATACATTAAAATTAAATATATTAATTAAATTAATATAAAAACAAATACCAATATTTATTTTAAATAAATATTAAATATTATTAATTAAAGTTAAATTTAAATAATACCAAAATATAAATACTTATTCAATATATATATATATTAGTATATGTTATTGAATATATATTTATATGTAAATTTTTATATGTAATCTATTATCCTACTTATATATTATATTTATAATATTGCATTAGATTATATTCTAAATATATTAAATTATATTATAATATATTATATTTCTAATACTATATATATATATATCTATCCAGGTATTAGGTCAGCTGTTTGCTTGAGACCTCAGATTTCTAACACATCTAAGAAGAGTTGTTTTCCATTTGTTCAGCCTTTTTCCTTATTGTGAGGACAGGAGCAATGAATTCTAAACTCTTTATGTGTTGGCCTGGCAATGGAATTTGACTATGCCTCTTTTCTCAAACCCTTTCCTGTACCAGATTTCCCTTAGCCTAGAGAAAGTGATGATTTTTCTTTCACTTACAGGGAAAAAAAAAAAAAAAAACCTGTCATAACCTGGGGGCACCATCATAATTCAACTCATCTATTTTTGCTTGGCAATGGCCCCATTCCTGAGTGTTTGTTCTGGAATTGGGTGCATGGTTTTCCTGCCCACCTGCCCTAGATGTAGAGGCTGAACTTTCTATCAACACAGAATAGATTCATTTCTGGAAACTCCATCGCAGTGTAATCAATGGCAGCTTACTCTCAAGTACAAGCCCTTCATTCACACTTTACTCAGAGTTAACCAGCTCATGCTTCTTGTTGAGGTGCCTGGGGCTACATGCAGAACACCGTACCAAGTAAACTCATTTTGGTTAATTTTAAAATATTCGGGACCTTCTGAACCCTGTGGCTTTCATTGGAAAGCCAGTTTGATGGCCTAATTTACTAAAATTCACTTCATTTAGATCATTAATGAAAATGTTAACTATCAAGAAATATATTCCTTTTGTAACTGACCCCAAGTCTGTCTGTGCAATGTGCAGCAAGGTCAATCACTGAGACATCAGGTGTGCAGTAAGGAATGGGTTTTTGAGAGGCAGCCAAACAAGGAGAGCAAGCTTTCCCTCTTATGCCTCCCTGAAACAGGAGAGAAAAAGTTTTTTTATAATCATAGGGGGTTTGTGGTTACATATATGTTGATGAAAAGGGCAAGGAAGCTTATGATAATTCATGAGGAAAGATGGAGTATGTACATTGAGTAAACATATGTGTAACATACATCCATTGTTCACCCTGGGGTGGACACAACACCAAAATGAGGCAAAATTCAGCTCCTGATGTCAGAAGGTTGTCAGCATAAGGAGAAGGAGCTGAGGGCATGCTCTGAGAGCTAGTATAAACCAGATGGTGTCTTGGGCTGTGTAACAACACCTTGGGTAAGGAATTCAGGGCCTTGCTTGTTCACAGGCTAGGACCATATCATTGACCTTCAGTTCTGGCCTCTGTGGAGACAGCTCATGTATTAGTGGGGTTCAAAAAGACATGATAGGTGACTAGGGAGAAACAGTTCTCTGCGAAACAAGCTTTACATTTTCTACTACTTTCGACCTTCACTTGGGTATAGTTTTTTTCCCATTTTAATCTTTAAGAGATCTTTGGAAGGCAGAAGCCAATGCTCATCCTTTTCCCAAACACCTGCTAAGGTTTAGGGAGCCAGAACAGAAATGTAGATGAGGCTTCTGCTATCAAAGGACCTGAGCATTAGCCAGAGAGTTATGGTACAAATGAACACCACAGTCCTAGGCCTTGGATGGGAAGTGATGAATAGGTCTTATAATTATTGCAGGTTGAATTGTCAGAAGAGGGAAGATAATTTGTTTTTTTATCTGCTGATCAGGAAGCCTGACCAGTTGGGTGCTGACGTGACCTTTAAAGAACAGGCCACACACAAAGACACAAAGAAGAGACTAGTGAGGATGCAGAAGGCACAAGGTGTGTGTAGGAGAGTGAGGGCCAATGTGACAGAACAGACACTATGTAAGAAGGTTGAATTAATATGGGGCAGTACTTGGCATAGAAGGACTGAAAAGTCTACAGGGGAACGTCTGTGACAGTCATCATCTGGCGAGTCTGGGGCCTGCATGGCATGGGGAATCTAGTGCAGCCTAGGGCAGCTGGCAGGGATAAGAGGGCAGGCTCGGGGGCAGAGAGGCCCACACAAGTGTCAAGGAGAAACATTCCCATTTTTCCGTACTGCCAATGGCCCTCTAGGGACAAGATACGTGCTTCTGGGGTTGATTGGTTTGTACTTCCTGCTTTCTCTGGGTGACTTTATGCTCCTCTCCACATTCAGCAGCTAAGTGAGTAACTCTGTGAGACCCAAGTAGAGGAAGTGTGCACTAGAGATATGTGGTAGCCCTGGTATGGAACCCCAGACTGGCTCCTTGGACCTGCATCTGCAAGGTTACACAGCTCCTTCTCCTGGGTGCCCTCCCTCCCACCCTCCCTTCCGCAGCTGCTTGCAGCAGGCTCCCAGCAGTCAGCTTGGGCCCCAAAGACATCTCTCTCAGTTCAGAGGATCTCCAGGGTGGGGGCTCAACTCCTAAGGGGATGCTAGCTTCCCCAATGGCTGGAGGGCCTGAATGTCTCTATTTTCATGACACTTTGCTGTCAAAAACACTTTGAAAACACATTATTAGCCTACTGTGCCTGACAGGGATCTAGACCAGTTCTTTCTCCCTTCTGGGCAGTGTACCATCCCTTAGGGATGCTGTGGTTTCCTCCCCACAGCCATGCTCACTCCCTCTCTTCCTGGCTGCCCTGGTTAAAGAGGGGACTCAGACCCAGATCCCAGAGCAGGGAGCAGCAGCCTGCCATGCTCCTGGCTAACACGCAGTCGTGAGCTGTCCACAGAGCCCCCGAGTGCCGTCTGTCTCAGCCATGTCACAGGCAGATACTGCATCTGAGAGAGCAAGACCATTCACCCATGATGTGCATGCTCGCTGCCTGGAGGCCTGCTGCACAAAGAGCCATGTCTGACACCCCAGGGGACAGGGAAACCTTCAGGAAAAGCAGCCCATGGGTTTCATTTATTGAGAAGCTGAATCCAGATACTCTGCTGGCATTTTCTCAACATTCCTTTGGGAAAACATCCAAAGGCCCTCAGGTCTAGCTCAGGGTCCCTTCTCTGTGTTTGTTTAACACCACAGTCTGTGAGAATTTTCTAGCCTTTCACTGTGCTAAAATCTCCATGAGAGCAAGAAGCAGATCAGTGCCTGTCTCAGAACAGATTATTAATACATTTTTGTATATATTGAATCTCTCAACAAGTCTGAGTTATGGGTGTGATTAGCCCTATTGGAGACTTTTGTTGTTGTTGAATATTCTTGGTAGGGACTCTTAGGTGTCTGACTCAGAGGATCAGGCATTTTCATTTGCCTCTGGTGCCCGTCATGAGAGGAGGGCTGGAAACAGTCTGGTTATTGTACCTCCAGGAGAGAACTACAAAGTCTTTATCCTCCTTAATCTTGCCATGTCACTTAAGAAAAATTTCTCTCTTAGGTTTTTAGTACAGTATATTTTCTTGATTCTCCTATTATCTTTCTAGAAGAAGTTCCTTCTTACTCCCAAGACTAATTGATTCATTTATTCACTACCAACAATGTGACAAGATAGTTTTATCCTATTTGCCCTTTTGTTAGGCAATCCTGACAAGTTTGACAAAGCACAATGAAAGGACTTCTCAAAGCATGACCTGGGAGTTCCTGGGGGAGCAACAGATCCTTTCAGAACTCCAAGAAACAAAACTCTTTTAACTGGGTCTTCTTCACCTCATCCCCAAACTGGTTCTCCCTCCCCTAGTCTTTATTGACCTTCACCTCAAGTGAGTCAAGCCAGAACTGCAGCGGGCATGAACAGTTCTGCGTCTCTAAAATCATCAGCAGTTATATCTACTAATTTCTCAATTGAACCTCACAGCTTTCCATAACTCCTGTTATAGCATTAGTTGCCATCAGTGCTTTTCTAGATTACAACAGCCCAACCAGTATAGCTAATTCCAGTCTCATCTTCTCCCCAATCCATTCTGCCCACCGCTAAAGCCCAGGGTGGGCGGTGGGGGTCCCTCTGTCCCCTTGGCCATCGGCCCCGCCCGGCCGCTCCGCTGGGTCCCGCGCACCGCCCGCAGCGGCTCCGCTACCTGCGGCCAGAGCCCTCCCTTGGCCCTGCTCTGGTGTGAGCGGGAGCGCGAGGTGCTGGGGCTGCGGGAGGCGGCGGCTCCTCGCACCGGAGCGGCCTCCGGATTTCTGAACTTAACTCGCGCCCCACCCGCGCGGCTGGGCTCCAGGCGTTCGCAGCCCGACATGGCCGAGGCAGCCTGTGCGTGGCCGCCGTGGGCATCTTCGCCCCGCGGGCCGCGCTCTTCCAAGCCCCCTCTGTCCCCCTCGGGGCTGGAAGGGTTAAGGCTCCGCACTGAGCCCGGGAGCCCCCACCGCGCATGCGGGAGGCCGGCCACGGGAGCGCCCCCGCGCATGCGCACTCGGAGCCCAATGCGGCCCAGCGTGGTTGCCACCGCCTGGAGGCCAGTCAGAGCCCGTCTCGCTCAGGGATCGGTCTGGCCGCAGGGGCCTCGCTGTGGACGTCTCTGGCCGAGGCGGGAGGGTCGTCGTCACACTGACCGCCTGCTCCAGACAACGGTGGTGGCGGTGGCGGCGTTGGCAGCGGAGGGCGGAGCCCAGCCAGTGTCCCGGGAGGCCGGTGAGTGAGGCGCGGGCTCCGATCTGGGGTGGGGGCGGCCGAGGTGCCGGGTAGCCCCCTGCGCTTCCCCCGGGACCGGAGAAGGGCGGGAGCGGTGGCGGCGGTGGCGGTGGGTTGAGTCCGCCCTGCATCGGAGAGGTCGGTGGGTGAGGTGCGGGCGCAGGTCTGGGGGTGGGGGCTGCTGTGGGGGCCGCCGAGGTGCCAGCTGGCGCCCTGCGTGCCCCCGGGGTCCGGACAAGGGCGGGAGCGGCGGTGGCGGCTGCGGCAGCGGCGGGCGGAGCACGCCCTGTGTCAGTGGAGGCCGGCGAGCGTGGCGCGGGCGCAGTCCTGGTTGTGGGGTTGGCGGCGGCCGTGGTGCCGGTTGGCGCCCTGGTCTCCTCGGGTCCGGACCAGGGCGGGAGCGGCGGCGGCGCTGGCAGCGGTGGCGGCGGCGGTGGCGGCGGGCGCAGTCTGCCGTTTGTCAGTGGAGGGCGGTGAGGGAGGGGCGGGGTGCAGGCCTGGGGCTGGGGGTGAGGGTGAGGGTGGGGGCGGCTGAGGTGCCAGGTGGCCACCTGCGCCCCGCCCCCCCGGGTCCAGACGAGGTCGGTAGTGGCGGCTGCGGCGGCGGCAGCGGGTGGAGTCCGCCCTGTTTCGAGGGAGGCCGGTGAGTGAGGCGCGGGCGCGGGCGCAGGCCTGGGTAGGGGTCGGGGTGGGAGGTAGGGGCGGTCGAGGTGCCCGGTGGCCCCCTGGGCTCCCCCCGGGGTCCGGACAAGGGTGGGAGCGGCGGCAGCAGCAGCGGCCATCAGTCCGCCCTGTGTCGAGGAGGCCGGTGAGGGAGGTGCGAGCGCAGGCCTGGGGTGGGGGTGGGCGTGGGGGCGACCGAGGTGCCTACTGGCCCCCTGGTCTCCCCTGGGTCCGGTCCAGGGCGGGAGCGGCGACGATGGCGGCGGCGGCGGCCGAGAGTCTGGAGCGGCCTCCGGAGCTTCTAAACTTAACCCCGCGCCCCACCCGCGCGGCTGGGCTCCGGGCGTTCGCAGCCCGACATAGCCGAGGCAGCCTGTGCGTGGCCGCTGTGGGCATCTTCGCCCCGCGGGCCGCGCTCTTCCAAGCCCCCTCTGTCCCCCGCCGGGGCGGAAGGGTTAAGGCTCCGCGCTGAGCTTGGGAGCTCCCACTCGCATGCGTGACGCCGGCCGAGGAGCCTCGGGCGCTGTTGCACTCGAGCCCCAGCCGGCCCGGCGCGTGGGCCAAGGCGGGGAAGCCATTCAGAGCCCGTCCGGCGCGGGAGACGGTCCGGCTTTACAGGCCTCGCTGTGGACGCCTCTGGCCGAGGCCGGAGGGTCGTCATCACCCTTTCCGCCTGGTCCAGAACGCGGCGGCGGCGGCGGCTGTGGCGGCGGGTGGAGTCCGCCCTGTGTCGGGGAGGCCAGTGAGTGAGGCGTGGGCGCGGGCGCCACCCTGGGAAAGCCAGTCAGAGCCGGTCTGGCTCCGGGGGCGGTTGGTCCTCAGGGGCCTGGCTGCGGACGCCTCTGGCTGAGGGGGCAGGGTCGTTGTCACCCCGTCCGCCTGGTCCGGGCAAAGGCTTCGGCGGGCAGCGGCCGCGGTACCGGTGGGCGGAGTCCGCCCTGTGTGGTGGGAGGCCGGTGAGTGAGGCCCGGGCGCGGGCGGAGGCTTGGGGGTGGGGGTGGGGGTGGGGCGGCCGAGGTGCCCTGCGGCCCCCTGCGCTTTCCCCGGGTGGCGCCCCTTCTCTGTCATGGACCCTGACTCAGGGCTGGATCCCAGGATCCCAAGATCATGACCTGAGCGGAAGCCAGGTGCTTTACCAGCTGAGCCACCCAAGTATCCTTCAATTTCTTTAATAGTTGTAGGACTATTCTGATGTTTAAATCTTGTGTCAGTTTTAGGAAATTGTGGTTTCCTAGGAATTATTACATCTTTTATCTAAACTCGATAATGTATCTCTATTTTAATTGACAAATATTGATCACAATGTTCTCTTGTGATTGTTTGATCGTTTAATATTTTAGATTTCTTCTTTAAAGAGTTTATTTATTTATTCATGAAGGACACTTAGGCAGTGGGAGAAGCATGGCCCCTGCAGGGATCCCAATGGCTGGACTCAATCCCAGGACCCCAGGCTGAGGATCTGAGCCAAAGCCAGGCCCTCAACCACTAAGCCACCCAGGTGCCCCTAATTTCATTTTAGGTTTTTAAGGGACAACTTCATTGTTACGTATTTGCTTTATTTCCCCTCTCTTTTTTCTAAGTCGATTCTTACCAGTGATTTCTCAATTTAATTAACTCACTATTTTTTTTCTGTTTTCTATTCGTATCTTGTGGTCTTCATTTCCTTCCATATATGTAACGTGGATTTAATATATAGTTCTTTCTAACTTCTGGAGATAATTCGTTTAGCTTAACTTGTCTGCATTTCTGCTTCTCTTATATAAATATCTGATGGTATACATTTCCCTTAAAGCAAGGATGTTGTTGTGTCCCATACTATTTTGTACATCCTATATGTTTAGATATCTCACATGGTTTTTGTTCCTTTTAACCTATTTCCCATATCTCTGGTCCATTGTGTTTTACAGGTGTATTGCCTAGTTTCCAAACATTTGGGGAGTTTGCAGATTTTTAAATGCTGATTGTAGGCCTGTTGGCCTGCAGTCAGAGAAAGCTTGGTTTTAGTCTTTTGAAATGTTTTGAAACATGATAAATGGCTCAAAATTGGTTCCATTTTTTATTTTTATTTTTTGAGAGGTTTTAATATTTATTCATGGGAGACACACACAGACTCAGGCAGAGAAGAAGCAGGCTCCATACAGGGAGGCTGACGTGGGACTCAATACCAGGACTCAAGGATCATCCCCTGGGCCGAATGCAGGCACTAAACCGCGGAGCCACCCAGGGATACCCTGTTCCGTTTTTCAAAATATTTTCTATACATGTGACAGGAATGCCTTGCTGTGATCCTTGGTTGCTCTCTTCTGTATATTTTATTCAGGTAAAACTTATTAAATCATAGTGTGGAAACTACACTTAAAATTATTGTACTTGTTCTTTCAGTTACTTAGGTGTTAATGTCTCACACTATGATGATGAATTTGCCTGATATTCACCGTGAGTCTGGTAGTATTTACTTTGAAAATTTTGAAGCTCTCTTTTTAGGTACATACAAATTAGAATGCTATCTCTCTGAAGAGGGACACTATATCATACTTAACGGGTCTACCCAACAAGAGGACCAAAAAATCATGAATAGTTATGCCCCTAATGTGGGAGCTGCCAAGTCTATCAATTCATAACCAAAGTAAAGATCTACTTAGATAATAATACACTAATAGTTGGAGAATTCCACACGGCAATTTCTGCTACTGAACGATCTTCTAAAGATCTTCTAAACACTACATCTCCAAAGAGACAAGAGCTTGAAATGATCCACTGGTCCAGATGGATTTCACAGGCAGAGGGCGAAGCAGGCTCCATGCAGGGGGCCTGACATGGGACTCAATCCCGGGTCTCCGGGATCCCACACTGCGCTGGAGGCGGTGGTAAACCACTGAGCCACCAGGGCTGCTCACACCTTTATTTTTGAAGCATGTGTTTGTTTAGTACAGACTTCCATGTTGGAAATAACTCAGCAATTTGAATAGACCATTTCACATTTCATTTTAAAGGTCTGTTACCAATCTTCCTGTTAACTTTACTAAAGATAATGTATTTTACTATCTCTGGCTGCTCTCAAAATTTTTTACTTTGATTTTTATCTATTTTACTGTGATGTGCTTAGAAATCTTTTGTTTTATCCTGCTTAGTGTGTGTAGGCCTCCTAACATCTTGAATTGTTGACTTTCACAAGTTTTAGAAAATTATCAGCCTCTATATCTTCCAAGAAACCATTTGTTCCATTATCTGTCCTTTTTCTTTTGAAAGTTCATGTACAAGTATGTTAGGTTTTCTCAGAGTAGCTTTCTTCCTGGTACTTCTGTTCCGTTGTGTATTTTCTGTTACTTTCTCTTTCATAGTTTATTCTGGATTTTTTTTCAGACTTATAAGTCTCATTCTTTTTTCAGTTGGATCCAGTTTGTTATGAAACCCATCCACTAGATTCTTATTTTGTTTCCTGTAAGTTTGGATTATATGATTTACATTTAATTCTTTTTAATAATTTCTAGTTCTCTGATTCTCGTTATCGTCTTTTATTTACTTAAGTATGTTTTAGGTTTTATGTTTTAGATACTTATTTTAGATTTAGATGTGTTTTGGGTTCTGATGGCTTCATTGCTGTATATCCCTCATGAGTCTGTTTCTCTGGGATTTGGGCCACATTATCTTGGAACGCCATGTGTCATTCATGAATGGAGGGGTAGACTTCTACATGAAAAGTCCCTGAAATAATTTGAGGCCATGGGACGTACAGTCTTCCAGACAGGACTTCTGTTTGCTTCTAACATGAATGAGGAATACTAGCAGTCTCAGATCTCTTCGGTCCAGTTCTTGGATTGAAGCTGATTGGAACTGGCCCTCCGTCCTTCTGAGGGGCAGCCTATTTTTGGTTTTCCTTTTCTCTGAGGGTGTGTAGCCCTTTGTGGTCTTATCCGAAAGCATGGGTGTTTGTCCCGGCTATTCCTTACCACTAATCATTTTTGGGCACGGAACTCTGTTTTTATACCCTCACTCCCATAGGAATAGCTTTGCTGAATTTATTCTTCAAGTCTTATCCACAGCATCATCTTGAAGCAACAAATTTCCCCCCGCCCCCCAGGGAAGAGCCTCCTCAGTACTTGTATCGTTTCTTGTCTTGGATTTTGGCTCAGTGGTTTTTTGTTCATTTTTTAGCTCGGCAATGCCTTCTAAGAGATGCTTCTGGATATTCTATCCAGCTCTAATTGCTCTCAGCCAGAGTTAGTTTGCATTGCTTAGTCTGCTATTACTGGAGATAGAAGTCTTACCTTGGATTTTTAAGTATTAGATAGGTTTATGTTTCTTTGCTTTTGGTTCCATTTCAGTTGTTTACCCATGGTTCCTATTTATGCCTGGTTCATAAATCATTCTAACAATTGAATGAAATTACCAAGAATTATACTTGGAATCACAATGGCTCAATGGATTCTCAATTTCAGTCTTAAGTTTCTGTTTCATTTTTAAATTTTTGACAGAGAGAGAGAAAGAGAAAGGGCCCAACCAAGGGGAATGTCAGAGGGAGAGGGAGAAGCAGATTCCTCCCTTTGCAGGGAATTCAATGCAAGGCTAGGTCCTAGGACCCTGGGATGATGAACTGAGCCGCCGTTGGGCACTTAACCATCTGAGCTACCCAGGTGCCCCAATTTTTTGCTTTAAATTACTGTCTGGTTAAGTTTTAATTCCTCTTTATCATCTCTTTAACTACTGAAGATTTTTGTTTGCTTGATAATCCAACTCTGAATAACCCAGTACTCTATCATTAAAGTTGATACCAAGTGTCTTTATTTAATGAGGGTATTTAATCGGTATGCCATTAACTTTAAGCTGCTGTGAAATTTTATGTAATGCCTAAAGATTACACTAATATGTACATGTCCATGGAACTGAGAAAATTTATCTGATGTGAATTTTCTTTCTAGGACAATTTCTTCATGGGAAGGAAACCCCAAAGAGACAAAACACAAGCTACCTACTGGTGGTGATTCTGTACGTAGGATAAGCACCATTGCTTCAGCCATTGCAGATGCAACAGTGACTACTGATCCTTCCCAACTTCCTGCCATGATCGAGGCACTTTCAAATGAAACTAGAGAGAAGACTTTTCAGGAGGATAATGAACAGAAGGACTATTCCATGGAGTCTCATTTCTTCCCTAGTGATATAGAAAAAAGTAGTGGCTCCAGCATATTTGATATGGAGAAATACCTTACCAGAACAGAAGTTAGTAGATATGAATGTGGACTGGAAGACTTTTCAAGAGCCAGTAGTACATCTGATATTTGGGATTTATCTTTGCCAAAAGAACAGACTACACAAGACATCCATACAGTGGACTTGGGTGCTACTGATAAAACCCTAAGGGAACCGGAATAAAATATAGTATTTACTTTTTATGCTGAAAATGGAAAGAGTGAGAATCAGAAATCATTTAGAACAAACTTTCCACATTCAATTCTTACAAATAGAAAAGAGAATGAACATATGGTAGTTGACATGAAGCCCTATCCTATTGACACCAAATTACCAGATATTGGTAACCGTGTAACAGTCCCATCGGTATCCACTCCAAAATCTGATAGTGATTCATTAGTAAGGAATCCCAGCCTAGCATCTGTTTGACTGTCAGAAAAGTGTGAAGAAATACCAAATAATGAAGAATATCAGAGGGAAAGTGAATGTGCCAGTGAAGCAAGCAACAGTGAAAAACATGTGACTTTTGTTCGAAAACATTGCATAGTTGCACCTAAGAATGTTGGTAAGTGTTGAAGTAATTGTTCATGTTCACAGAATTATAAGTCATTATTTTGTTGTTCTCATTGGAAAATAACACCTTTCTGATAGGTTTGCAAAAATCCGTCTCCTGAAGATGGTGGATATGGCTCAGAGGATGACCAAGATAGCTTCAGACCTTCCTCTTCTCCACTGAATCATGCTCCTAGTGAAATTTCTGGAACAAGTTTATGAGGGTAGGTACTTACCTTTCTTTTTTCTTTAATAAAAATACGTGTTCACTATAAAAAAATTGGAAAACGCGTAGAGAAGAAAAATATCGCTTATAGGTTCATTTCTCAAAGGTAACCATTGCAAATATTTTTTTAATTTGTTTCAAGCCATTTTTCTCTGCACATTTTTATAGTTTCTTGTTTGCACTTACTATAATGATTCTTTGTGTTTAAGAGAAAAGTAATAATGTTACAGCCTACATCCTGAATCAGTCATGGATTATTTGATGCCCCTGGTGGGTAGGGGTTGATACTATATTTTACTACCTTTTGCCATTTTATTTTATTTATCGTCTGTTTTGCCATTTGAGATGAACAGCTTTGCCTATAAAATTTTTTTAATGTTTCGTCTGACTTCCTAAGGCTAGATACCTAGAGGTGAAATTATTAGCACATTATTTTCTAAATAGGTCTTAAAGACTCGTGTTCTCACCTCAGTGTATGAGGAGAATATCTGTCTCACTGTTTTCTTATCAGCATTTGAAATAGCTTAAAGGTTTAGATTTTTTTTATCTTGTAGTATTAATTTGAGGTTTTAAGCCTTGAGATTGCTAAATACTAGAAGAATACTGATACTTCACAGATTTTAACTGAAACTGTAAACTAATTTAACCATCAAGTTATAAGGACTTTTTAAAGTGTCATATTTTAATGGGCCATAATTTGCATTATTCGAAAATTATCTATATAGGTATATGTGTGTGTACCTTTTGAACAGTGCAAGTTCATTGCTTTATGAAATGTCTACATGTGTATTTGCGTGTAGATGGACTCATGCACCTGTGTGTATTTTCCTTCGTTACTGTGTTCCTTGTCTGCTTGTTCCCGAATCCCTTCTCACCAGGGAACTGCTATTATTAGTTTCTCAGGTATCCTAGAGTTTCCTTATGCATGCATAACCAAATATGAATATATATCCTTACTGTGGATGTTTGGCTATATAAGGTTACTTATTACAGCTTCATTTGTATTATCATCACTGTGGTCGTGTGAAATAGGTCTATAGGGTAAGTTCTCAGAAATGAGATTTTTGGATCAAAGAGTATTTGTATTCATGTTCATATTAAATTAGTAGAACCACTCCATAAAGGTACTTATTAAGTTTTCCTACCAACAGTTTTAGACAGGGCCTGTTTTCCCATAAACTCGTCAGCAGAAGGTTTATAAAACTTTTTAATTGTTGACATTTTGATAGGCAAAAAAAAATAGTATCTCGGTATAACTTTAATTCAAATTTTTGGGGTGTGATTGTGACCATCATTTCCTCTGTATTTGCTATGACTATCCATGTTTGTTGCTCCTTTTTTTCATGGATTTTTAGTATTCTTTTGGCCTCCATTTCGAGGAACTCTTGATGTATTAGGGAGAATGAATAGTCATTTGTAAAGAAGGAGTTATAGTTCCTAGCCTTTAGAAAAATTTTTTTTTGTTTTACTTTGCTTGTATTTTTTGCCATATAGAAAATTCATTGTTAAATTTCCCAATTTCTCTTTCATGTGTTTTTTTCTATAAAGCAGGCAGGGAGGGAGAGAGAATCTTAAGCAGTCTCTGTGCCCCGCGTAGAGCGTGATGTGGGGCTCAGTCTCACAACCCTGAGATCATGACCCGTACCAAAATCAAGAGTCAGACACCAGCTGAGTTCCCTAGGTGCCCCTCTTATGGCTTTATAAAACATCTTTTGTATGTTTCCCTATTGGAAGATTTTAATAAATAGAAAAACTTACCTAAACGGTGACATTATCAAAAATGCTCAGTAATTAGAAACAAGTTGAAATTCAATCTGACTTCAAGGTTACCTAGTAAATTGTTCCCTAGTTGCCATTGGAGTTTTGCATATTTGTCTGAAATGGTATGGGTAAGCTAGAACTCTTAGTAGAGGGCTAAAATTCTTTCCTGTTTCAGTGACACTTAGATACCTCATCTTAACACTTTTTCATATGCACAGCCTTGTCTCCACAGTTTATGTGTGTAAGACATTAAAATTCATCTAGCCCAACGAAATTTGAACATTATCCGTCCTTGACTTGTCATGACTGATGTCATCTACTGATTTTTCTTGGTCTCCCCTCTCATATTTGTCTGTAAAGTTATCTGAGCATTTATCTTTGTACTGTCCAATATGCTTCTGCTTCTGACACTTGCTTTGTCAGATTTTAAGTGATATTCTTTGAGTCCCAAGTTTATTAGTTTCCCATGGCTGCCATGGTGTCCCAAACTGGGCAGCTTAACACAACAGAAAGTTATTGCCTCACACTCTGTAGGCTAGAAGTTCAGGGCCATGTTCTCCCTGAAGCTTTTAGGGAAGGGGATGCCTGGCTGGCTCAGTTGGGAGAGCCCTTAAATCTTGATTTGAGGGCTGTGAAGTCTAACCCCTTGTGGGGTGTAGAGATTACTTACAATAAAGCCTTTCAACTGAAGCTTTTACAGGGGAAACCTTCCTTACATCTTACAGCTTCTGGTAGTCCTAGGCATCCATTGGTTTGTTGATGAATTACTCTAATCTCTGTCTCTGCATTCACATTGGATTAAGGGCCCAGCCTATTCCACTATGATCCTATTTTAACTAATTACATCTGCGGGGATCCCATTTCCAAATATAGTCATGTTCTGAAGTATTGGGTTTAATTTGTTTTCTTGGAAATACAGCTCAACCCATAATAGCATCTTTGACCAAGAACACAATTAGGGAGGTTATTCTCATGTTCTTTTCCTTTCCACCTTTTTCTTTTTTAGTTTCATAATTCCTACATTGGCATTTCATTTGCATTTTGATTGATCACCATATCCTACACTTGTTTAGTTCTTATTCTGTCTTTAAATATATTCTTAACTAGCCATCAGGTGTCCCCCCCCAGCCCAGCCCAACTGACTAAAGAATGTACTCTGTGGTCTTTTGCTCAGAGAACAGAGGGAACAGTACGCACTAGGCTCTTTCATGTTCCACAGTTAACCTGTGGCTTTGATAATGAAAGCATAGCAGGGTGTGTTTCAAGTTGTCTGCTTCTGCTTTCATCCCTTATATTTTTATTTTGTAGGGATAGCTTTCCTGTTTCTGTGGAACATAGCAGGGAAATATGAGGCACCTCAGTTTTTCCTTCCTCACAATTGACTTGATTTTTTTTCTTGTAAGCTTCAGCCAAAGATGCTCTCTCCTTCAAGTGTCCTTTAGTTTGATTAGGCTGTATCTCTTGTTGACTCTTCATGGTTACTCTTCCGTATGTAGACTCAAGCAATTTATTTATTAAGGACAATTTGCTCCAGCCCCCAGAACTCGGGTGATGCATATGTGGGATCTATTTTGCTTGACTTTGGCACTTATTGTCTCTGTAATCCATTAAGATCTTATTATTTTGGAAAAAATTATAGATCCACAGGAGGTTATAAAGATCTTATAGAGGGATTACCATTTCCCCTAGTGGTTACATCTCCCATCATGATACCATGGTGTCATCACCAGGAAGTTGTCCTGGGTACCATGTTATCACAGGTGTGAATTCATATAACCGTGCAAAAATCAGAGATACAGAACTTCAGCATTACCACAGTGATCTGCCTCTTTATTGGTTTTATCTTGTTTGCATTTCACAATTTAATCTCTGCAGTGTTTTCTGCAGTGTTCTTTGCTCCTGGGTACTTTCCAGTTTTTTCTTATTTTCTGTGGTTTTGGTATTTTTTAAAAATGTATATGAAGGCACTGAATGAAATGTTGTAAGTACTCTTATATAAAACCTTCCCTTATTATTGTTTTCCTCCATACTGCCCTTAGTCAGAGACAGAATGCTGGCTGGCCTTACTCTTGGACCCACCTGATTGTGTGTGTGTGTGTGTGTGTGTGCGCGCGTGTGTGCGTGTGCTTGTGTGCACTTCTAAGAAAATTATCTATTATGTGTTAGAGACCTTGGGGAGAAACTGAAGTGTCTCATGAACTTGGTATATGTTCAGATATTTTGAATGAGGGCATCATGTGTAATCTTTCTGAAGCGACCTTGGAATTCATAAGCTAGTCAAGCACCTGCACCCACACCTCTTAGTGTGGGGCAAAACCACAGCACATAATGGGAAATGGCCAGTTTAGAAGAGGGTAAATGTGCTCTGAATTAAAATCACTGGGGAGGATGAAAGGAGAATGATGAGATGTTGCTGAGTTGCTCAGCATACGTGTTTTGCTGCTCTAGCCACTAAAGCAAATACTAGTAGAGATCTCTCCGTCAGTCTCTGGCCTGTAGATTAATCCGTGAATCATTTTGGGGTGTGGTTTAGACTACTAGCATGCTCACTGGTGTGAGGTGGTATCTCATTGTAGTTTTGATTTGTATTTCCCTGATGGCAAGTGATGCAGAACATTTTCTCATATGCATGTTGGCCATGTCTATGTCTTCCTCTGTGAGATTTCTGTTCATTTCATGATTGGATTGTTTGTTTCTTTGGTGTTGAGTTTAATAAGTTCTTTATAGATCTTGGAAACTAGCCCTTTATCTGATACGTCATTTGCAAATATCTTCTCCCATTCTGTAGGTTGTCTTTGAGTTTTGTTGACTGTATCCTTTGCTGTGCAAAAGCTTCTTATCTTGATGAAGTCCCAATAGTTCATTTTTGCTTTTGTTTCTTTTGCCTTCGTGGATGTATCTTGCAAGAAGTTACTATGGCCGAGTTCAAGAAGGGTGTTGCCTGTGTTCTTCTCTAGGATTTTGATGGAATCTTGTCTCACATTTAGATCTTTCATCCATTTTGAGTTTTTCTTTGTGTATGGTGAAAGAGAGTGGTCTAGTTTCATTCTTCTGCATGTGGATGTCCAATTTTCCCAGCACCATTTATTGAAGAGACTGTCTTTCTTCCAATGGATAGTCTTTCCTCCTTTATCGAATATTAGTTGCCCATAAAGTTCAGGGTCCACTTCTGGATTCTCTATTCTGTTCCACTGATCTATGTGTCTGTTTTTGTGCCAGTACCACACTGTCTTGATGAGCACAGCTTTGTAGTACAACCTGAAATCTGGCATTGTGATGCCCTCAGATATGGTTTTCTTTTTTAAAATTCCCCTGGCTATTCGGGGTCTTTTCTGATTCCACACAAATCTTAAAATAATTTGTTCTAACTCTCTGAAGAAAGTCCATGGTATTTTGATAGGGATTGCATTAAACGTGTATATTGCCCTGGGTAACATTGACATTTTCACAATATTAATTCTGCCAATCCATGAGCATGGAATATTTTTCGATCTCTTTGTGTCTTCCTCAATTTCTTTCAGAAGTGTTCTATAGTTTTGAGGGTATAGATCCTTTACATCTTTGGTTAGGTTTATTCCTAGGTATCTTATTCTTTTGGGTGCAATTGTAAATGGGATTGACTCCTTAATTTCTCTTTCTTCAGTCTCATTGTTAGTGTATAGAAATGCCACTGACTTCTGGGCATTGATTTTGTATCCTGCCACACTACCGAATTGCTGTATGAGTTCTAGCAATCTTGGGGTGGAGACTTTTGGGTTTTCTATGTAGAGTATCATGTCATCGGCGAAGAGGGAGAGTTTGACTTCTTCTTTGCCAATTTGAATGCCTTTAATGTCTTTTTGTTGTCTGATTGCTGAGGCTAGGACTTCCAGTACTATGTTGAACGGCAGTGGTGAGAGTGGACATCCCTGTCTTGTTCCTGATCTTAGGGGAAAGGCTCCCAGTGCTTCCCCATTGAGAATGATATTTGCTGTGGGCTTTTCATAGATGGCTTTTAAGATGTCAAGGAATGTTCCCTCGATCCCTACACTCTGAAGAGTTTTGATCAGAAATGGATGCTGTATTTTGTCAAATGCTTTCTCTGCATCCAATGAGAGGATCATATGGTTCTTGGTTTTTCTCTTGCTGATATGATGAATCACATTGATTGTTTTACGGGTGTTGAACCAGCCTTGTGTCCCAGGAATAAATCCTACTTGGTCATGGTGAATAATTTTCTTAATGTACTGTTGGATCCTATTGGCCAGTATCTTGTTGAGAATTTTTGCATCCATGTTCATCAGGGATATTGGTCTGCAATTCTCCTTTTTGGTGGGGTCTTTGTCTGGTTTTGGAATTAAGGTGATGCTGGCCTCATAGAACGAATTTGGAAGTACTCCATCTCTTTCTATCTTTCCAAACAGCTTTAGTAGAATAGGTATGGTTTCTTCTTTAAACGTTTGATAAAATTCCCCTGGGAAGCCATCTGGCCCTGGACTCTTGTGTCTTGGGAGGTTTTTGATGACTGCTTCAATTTCCTCCCTGGTTATTGGCCTGTTCAGGTTTTCTATTTCTTCCTGTTCCAGTTTTGGTAGTTTGTGGCTTTCCAGGAATGCGTCCATTTCTTCTAGATTGCCTAATTTATTGGCGTATAGCTGTTCATAATATGGTTTTAAAATCGTTTGTATTTCCTTGGTGTTGGTAGTGATCTCTCCTTTCTCATTCATGATTTTATTAATTTGAGTCTTCTCTCTCTTCTTTTTAATAAGGCTGGCTAGTGGTTTATCTATCTTATTAATTCTTTCAAAGAACCAACTCCTGGTTCTGTTGATCTGTTCCACAGTTCTTCTGGTCTCGATTTCGTTGAGTTCTGCTCGAATCTTTATTAACTCCCTTCTTCTCTTGGGTGTAGGATCTATTTGCTGTTTTTTCTCTAGCTCCTTTATGTGTAAGGTTAGCTTTTGTATTTGAGTTCTTTCCAGTTTTTGAATGGATGCTTGTATTGCGATGTATTTCCCCCTTAGGACTGCTTTTGCTGCATCCCAAAGATTTTGAACGGTTGTATCTTCATTCTCATTAGTTTCCATGAATCTTTTTAATTCTTCCTTAATTTCCTGGTTGACCCTTTTATCTTTTAGCAGGATGGTCCTTAACCTCCACGTGTTTGAGGTCCTTCCAAACTTCTTGTTGTGATTTAGTTCTAATTTCAAGGCATTATGGTCTGAGAATATGCAGGGGACAATCCCAATCTTTTGGTATCGGTTCAGACCCGATTTGTGACCCAATATGTGGTCTATTCTGGAGAAAGTTCCATGTGCGCTTGAGTGACATTTATTTTTAAATTGAAGTATAGCAGACCTACAAGATTATTTTGATTTCAGAGGTACAACATCATGATTTGACGATTACATAGTGTCATGATATGCTCACCTTCATAAGTGTAATTACCCTCTGCCGACTAAGTTAGGGTGATATTACTGTATTTTCTGCGTAGTACTTTTTATCCCTGTGACTTACTTTATACCTGGAAGTCTATACCTCTTAAAGCCCTTCACCTGTTTTATCCAATATCCTTTGACCCTCCTCCCATCTGGCAATTACCAGTTTATTCTCTGTATTTTTATGGGTCTGTTTCTGTTTTGTTTTTTAGACTCCACAAAGAAGTGAAATCATATGTATGGCATTTTTCTTTTTCTGATTTATTTTACTTAGCACGATGCCCTCTGGGTCCATCCATTTTATCACAAATGGCAAAATCTTTCTACAACTGAGTAATAATCCTGCGTGTGTGTATGTGTGTGTGTGTGTGTGTGTGTGTGTGTGTGTGTGTGTAAGTGACATCTTCTTTATCCGTTCATCTATTGATGGATACTTGAGTTGCTCCCATACCTTGGCTATTGTAAATAATGCTGCAGTCAACATGGAGGGTGCATAGATCTTTTTGAATTAGTAGTTTCATTTTCTTTGAATAAATGCCCAACCATTGGGATGGCTGAATCACTTGGTATTTCTGTTTTTAATTTTTGGAGGAACTTTCATACTATTTTCCATAGGGCCTGCACCAATTTACACTCCCACCCAACAGTGCACAAGTGTTCCTTTTTCTCCACATACTCACCAATACTTGTTTCTTGTGTTTTTTATTTTAGCCATTCTGATGGGTATGAGGTGATATCTCATTTTGGTTTTGATTTGCATTTTTCTAATGAGGATTGATGTGGTACATCTCTTCATGGGTCTCTTGGCTCTCTGTAGGTCATCTTTGGAGAAATGTCTGTTCATGCCTTCTTTCCATTTTTCAGTTGGACTGAATTATTTTCACTGTTGTGTTTTAGGAGTTCTTTGTATATTTTGGATATTAACACCTTTTGCATATAAGACTTATTTATACCTTCATTTATGTAGTAGATTCCTTTTTTATTTTGTTGATGCTTTCCATCACGGTGCAAAAGCCATTTGATTTCATGGACTCCCAGTTGTTTGCTTTAGCTGTGGTTTCCTTTGCCTACGGACACAGATCTAGAAGAATACTGCTAAGGCCAGAGTCCAAGAAATTATTGCTCCTCTTTTCTTCTAGGAGTTTTATGCTTTCAGGACTTCTATTTAGGTCTTTCATTGGTTTTGAGTTTATTTTTGTATATGCTGAAAGCAGGTGGTCCAGTTTCATTCTTCTGCATGTAGGCGTCCAGTTTTTCTAATAGTGTTTACTGCAGATATAAGTTTTTATTATATCTTCTTGCCTCTTTGTCATAGATGAATTGACTATGTAAGTGTGGGTTTATTTCTGGGATTTCTATCTGTTCCTTCAATCTTTGTTAAATTTTGTGCCAGTACCATACCTGTTTCTTCTTTCTTTCTTTCTTTCTTTCTTTCTTTCTTTCTTTCTTTCTTTCTTTCTTTCTTTCTTTCTTCTTTCTTTCTTCTTTTCTTTCTTTTCTTTCCTTCCTTCCTTCCTTCCTTCCTTCCTTCCTTCCTTCCTTCCTCTTTCCTTTTCTTTCTTTTCTTTTCTTTTCTTTCTTTTCTTTTCTTTTCTTTCTTTTCTTTTCTTTTCTTTTCTTTTCTTTTCTTTTCTTTTCTTTTCTTTTCTTTTCTTTTCTTTCTTTTCTTTTCTTCTTCTTTTCTTCTTCTTTTCTTGATACCTAACATGGGGTTTGAACTCACAACCCAGAGATCCAGGGTCTCATGCTCTATTTGAGCTAGCTAGATGTCCTGTAACTGTTTTGATTACTATGCTTTGTAGCATAGTTTGAAATCTGGCATGGTAATATGACTAGCTTTATTTTTTTTAATTTATTGTTTTAAATTAAATTCAGTTAATTAACATATGTTATTACTTTCGGAAGTAGATTATAGTTATTTTTAATCAGTCTTATACCTTGTGCTCATTATATCACGCGTAACCTCCTTAATGTCCATCATCCAATTACCACATCCCACCACCTCTCTTCCCTCCAGCAACCCTCCATTTGTTTCCTATGATTAAGTCTCTTGTGGTTTATCTCCATCTCAGATTTCATCTTGTTTTGTATTTTCCTCCCTTCCCCTATGATCCTCTGTTTTGTTTCTTAAATTTCCCATATGAGTGAGATTCTATATTTATCTTTCTTTCATTGACTTACTTCACTCAGCATGATACCCTCTAGCTCTATCCATGTCTTGCAAATGACAAAATTTCTTCTTTTAAGGTCTTATTTATTTATTCATGAGAGACAGATATATATAGAGATAGAAAGAGAGAGAGAGAGAGAGAGAGAGAGAGAGAGAGGCAGAGACACAGGCAGTGGGAGAAACAGGCCCCATGCAGGAAGACTGACAAGGGACCCTATCCCGGGTCTCCAGGATCACACCCTAGGCTGCAGGCTAAACCGCTGAGCCACCCAGGCTGCCCTCAATTATGGCTAAGGAGGGTTCCATTGTATATGTCTACATGACATCTTTATCCATTCATCTGTTGATAGACATCTGGTCTCTCATAGTTTGGCTCTTGTGAACATTGATGGTATCAATATTCCGATGCAGGTGCCCCTTCAGATCACAGGTACGTTTATCTTTGGGGTAAATACCTAGGAATGCAATGGCTGGGTCATAGGGTAGCTGTCTTTTCAACTTTTTGGGGAACCTCCATCCTGTTTTCCTGAGTGGCTCCACCAGCTTGCATTCCCAGCAACAGTATAAGAGGGATCCCCATTCTTCATATCCTCACCAACCTCTGTTTCTTCCTGACTTGTTAATTTTAGCCATTCTGACTGGAGTGCAGTGCTATCTCATTGTGGTTTTGAATTGTATTTCCGAGATACCGAGTGATGGTGAACATTTTTCCATGTATCTGTTGGCCATTTGTCTGTCTTCCTTGGAGAAATGTCTGTTCATGTCTTCTTCCCATTTTTCAGTTGAATTATTCTTTGGGTGTTGAGGTTGATAGGTTCTTTATAGATTTTGGATACTAGTCCTTTAACTAATGAGACACTTGCAAGTATCTTCTCCCATTCTGTCGGTTGTCTTTTGGTTTTGTCGACTGTTTCCTTTGCTTTGAGAAGCATTTTATCTTGATGAAGTCCCTCCCAATAGTTCATGTTTTGCCTTTTTTCCCTTCCCTTTAGAGATGTATCTAGCAAGAGGTTGCCGCCTTTGTTCTCCTCTAGGATTTTGTTGCATTACTGTCTCACATTTAGGTCTTTCATCCATTTCCAGCTTTGTTCTTTCTCATGATTGCTTTGGTGATTTGGAGGCTTTTGTGGTTTCACACAAATTTGAGGATTGTTTGTTCTAGTTCTGTGAAAATTATTATTGGCATTTTGATCGGTCTTGCATTAAATCTCTAGATTGCTTTGGGTAGTACGGAGATTTTAACAGTATTATCCCAGTCCATGAACATGGTTTTTCTTTCCATTCATCTGGGTTATCTTCAGTTTCTTTCATTAGTGTCTTAGAGTTCTCAAAGTATAGATCCTTTACTTCCTTGATTAAATTTATTCCTCAGTATTTTATTCTTTTTGATGCTATTGTACATAGGATTTAAAAAACATTTTTGCTACATTGTTATTAGTGTACAGAAACACAACAGATTTCGGTATATTAATTTTGTATCCTGCATCTTTACTCAGTTTATTAGTCTTAGTAGTTCTTGGTGGAATCTTAGGGTATTCTATTTGTAGTATTATGTTATGTGCAAGTAGCGACAGTTTTCTTTTTCTTTTAATTGGAAGATGTTTACTTCATTTCTTGCCTGATTGGTGAGCTGAGCCTTCCAATAATATGTTAAATAAAAGTGGTGAGAATGGATATCCTTGTCTTTTTCTTGCTCTTAGAGGCAAAGCTTCCAGCTTTTCAACATTGAGTAGTATTCAGTTGTTGGTTTGCTATAGATGGTCTTTATTATGTTGAGGTATGTTCCCTCTACACCCTCTTTTAGAGACATTTTTTATCATGAATGGATAATGAGATATGGACAATATTTCTTTCTGCATCTGTTGAGATGATTGTCTGATTTTTATCCTTTATTTTGGTAATTACCTTGTTTTGGTAATTTACTTTGATTTATGAATATTGACCTACCCTTCCACATCGGGAACAAATCCCACCTGATCATAGTAGATGATCATTTGAATGTGTTGTTGAAGTTCATTTGTTCATATTTTGTTAGCGATTTTTGGATATATTTTAATCAGGAAATGGGTCTATAATTTTGGTGTCCGGTTAATGTTGGTCTTGTCGAATGAATTTGGAAACATTACTTCTTCTAGTTGTTTTGAAGTAGTTTAAGAAGAACAGGTGTTAATTCTTCCTTAAGTATTTGGTAGAATTCACCAATGAACTCAGCTGGTCTTGTATTTTTTGCTTATTGGGAGTGTTTTGGTTACTGATTAATTGCTTAGTATTAATCAGTCTACCTAGATTTTCTATGATTTCATGGTTGAGACATGGAGGATTGTATGTTTCTAGAAATGAATTCATTCCTTGCAGGTTGTCTAATTTGTTGGCTTATAATTTTTCATAATATTCTCTTTAATCCTTTGTATTTCCATGTTGGGGATTGTAACTTCTTTCATTTCTTGTATTTCATGTATTTGATTCTCTCTATGTCTTGATAAACAAAACTGACAAACCTTTAGAAAGGCTTATATTGTCACAGAATCAAAACTTAGTTTCACTGATTTTTTTTTATTTAAATTCAATTGGCAAACATACAATCTTTTGTTTTTCTAATCTCTATTTCACTCTGGTTCTTTTTAATTCTTGCTAGTATTATATAGCAAACATTGATTCCTTTTTTTTTAAATGGCCATTCTTTGTTTCCCTGTCTTTTTCTTTCTTTTGGAATACTCCTCATTTAACTAATCTATAAACTTTCTGTGTCGAGATAGTTTGAATTCTACACATTTTATTTATTATTTGGCTCAAACTATTGAAATTTATTTTCTCATATTTCTAAAAACTTCTGAAATTAAAGTTTTAGCAGGATTGGTTTCTCTGTGCTTTTCTCCTTGCCTTATAAATGGCCTTTTTTCCTGTGTCTTCAGATGGCCTTCCCTCTCTCAGTCATTAGGCATTTTAGGCTTTATGTATCTATTTTTAAAGATTTTACCTATCCATGAGAGACAGAGAGGTGGAGACAGGGGCAGAGGGAGAAGCAGTCTCTCTAGAGGGAGCCTGATGGAGAACTCGATCCTGGGACCCTGGGATCACAACCTGACCTGAAGGCAGACTGTCAACCACTGAGCCACACAGTGCCCCGAATTTTACATTTTAATGTTTTTATTTGTTTCATAGGGCTGCTAGAACAAATCGCCAAAATTTGGTAGCTTCCAACAATTGGAATTTATTCTCAAAGTTCTAGAGGCCTAAAGTTGGAAATCAAAGTATTGAAAGAGCTAAACTCCCTCCAAAGGCTCCTTTCTTCCCTCTTTCAGCATCTGGTGGGTTCCTGGTTTTCCTTAGCTTGTGCCAGTTTCACTTGAATATTTGCCTCCATCTTCACATGGCCTTTTTCTCAGTGCCCCTGTGTCCTACTATATCTTTTTATTCTCTTATAAGGACATTGCTAATTGGGTTAAAGGGCCATTGTAAATCCAGGATGATTTTATTTCATAATCTTTACCTTAATTACATATAAAGACCCTTTTCCAATAATTAGGCTCCTAAATTAAAGGACCAGTGGTTAAGTCTGATAAATGTTTAGCCCACCGGAGTGTTATATGTAGATGTTATCTACTAAAGAGTATACAACTGTTCATCTGTATTCTCCTAGCACTTTTGCATCTAAATCTGTAAGCCATCTGGAATTTATTTTGATTTAAGGTAGGATATAAGTTTATTTTTTGTATAACATTATTGGCAGATCACCCATTTAATAAGGATAGGATTTAAACCTATGACTTTGGGATCCCTGGGTGGCTCAGTGGTATAGTGCCTGCCTTTGCCCCAGGGTGTGATCCTGGAGTCCTGGGATCAAGTTCTGCATCAGGCCTGCTCCTCCCTCTGCCTGTGTCTCTGCCTATCTCTCTTTCTGTGTGTGTCTATCATGAATAAATAAAATCTTTTAAAAAATAAATAAACCTATGACTTATTTTCAAAGTCAACATCTTTACTTTTATGTATAACTACCTCTTTTTAGTATTTTAACTTTTAAAAAGTTTGCCTGTGAGGCTTTTTTTGTCATCATACATCTCATAACAGAAAAGACTACTATTACAGGCTTTGTTGGTATTTGAAAGTATGATGGAAGCTAAAAATCCAAAGAGAGTTTGTCAGCACTTGGCGCCCCCAACCCCAACCATTTCCTTAAGCATTTGTTATTCCAGGAAAGAAGGAGAAATGCCAATTGGGAAAGTATGTTGGAGAGCATGGTTTGAGATGCTGGCTTATGTTGCTGTGCCTCATATAGTTGTGATTGGACACCTCGTGGACATCTGTAATATATGCTGTTTAGTCCTGTTAAAAGGTATTTTAGGGTCTTTTTCAAATTTTTATTTACATTCTAGTTAGTTAATGTAGAGAGTAATTATGGTTTCAGGAGTAGAATGCAGTGATTCATCACATACGTATGACACCTGGTGCTCATCAGAACAAGTGCCCTCCTCAATACCCATCACCCAGTTAGTCCATCTGACACCCAAGTCCCTCCATCCACTGTGTTTTTTATCTGTTGTTAAGAGGCTTTTGTTGTTTCCCTCCCTCTCTCTTCTCATCTGATCATCTGTTTTGTTTCCTAAATTCCACATATGAGTGAAATTGTGTGGTATTTGTCTTTCTCTGACTTATTTCACGGAGCATAATACATTCTAGCTCTATCTCCATCAGTGCAAATAGCAGGATTTCATAGTTTCTAATGGCTGAGTATTGTATTGTGTATCTATGCACATCTTCTTTCTTCATTCATCAGTCGATGGACACTTAAGCTCTTTCCATAGTTTGGCTATTGTTGATAATGCTGCTGTAAACATTGGGGTGCTTGCCGATTCAGTGTCATTACATAGTAGTACAATGGCTGTGGGGAAGTTTTACTTTTAACTACTACTTTTCTACTTTTAATATTTTTTCCAAAGATTTTATTTATATTGAGTGGGGCGGTAAGCAGGGTGGGAGAGCAGAGGCAGAGAATAATAGACAATCTCAAGTAGCCTCCATGCTGAGCATGGAGCCCAACGTGAGGCTTAGTCCCATACCTATGAGATTGTGGTGACCTGAGCCAATATCAAGAGTTGAGCTTAACTAACTGAGCCACCCAGGAGCCCCTCTATTTTTGACTTTTTGAGGCATCTTCATACTCTTTTCCAGAGTAGCTGCACTGTTTTGCCTTCCCACCAATGCTGTAAGAGGGTTCCCCTTTCTCTACATCCTTACCAACATCTGCTGTCTCCTGTATTGTTAATTTAAGCCATTCTGACAGGTATGAGGTGATAGCTCATCATGGATTTGATTTGCATTTCCCTAATGATGCGTCTAGTCTTTTAGTCATGTGGGTGTCTTCTTTGGAAAAGTGGTTATCCATGTCTTCAGCCCATTTCTTAACTGGATGGTTTTTCAGTGTTGAGCTTGATAAGTTCTTTATAGATTTTGGATACTACCCCTTTATCAGATATATCATTTGCACTTGACAGAATGAGCACTGGGTATTATTCTGTATGTTGGCAAGGAGGAGGGGCAAGATGGCGGAAGAGTAGGGTCCCCAAATCACCTGTCTCCACCAAATTACCTAGAAAACCTTCAAATTATCCTGAAAATCTATGAATTCGGCCTGAGAATTAAAGAGAGAACACCTGGAATGCTACAGTGAGAAGAGTTTGCGCTTCTATCAAGGTAGGAAGACGGGGAAAAAAGAAGTAAAGAAACAAAGGCATCCAAGGGGGAGGGGCCCCGCGAGGAGCCGGGCTGAGGCCGGGGCGAGTGTCCCCAGGACAGGAGAGCCCCGTCCCGGAGAAGCAGGAGCTGCACCTACCTTCCCGGGCAGAAAGGGGCTCGCAGGGAGTTGGAGCAGGACCCAGGAGGGCGGGGATGCCCTCGGGCTCCCCGGGACTGTAACAGAGCAACTGCGCGCCCAGGAGAGTGCGCCGAGCTCCCTAAGGGCTGCAGCGCCCACGGCGGGACCCGGCGGGACCCGGAGCAGCTCGGAGGGGCTCGGGCAGAGGAAGAGGCTCCGTGCGGAGGGTGCTGCGCGGTTCCAGGAGCAGCTCGGGGGTGCTCGGGCGGCGGCTCCGCGGAGGGGGCTGCGCGGCCCGGGAGCGCGAATCCAACAGCGCAGGCTCCGGAGCACAGGGCGCCGGGACACAGCCCAGGATCCGGCCTCCCCGGGGACAGGCAGAGGCCTGGAGGGCCCAGGACAGCAAGGACGCCCCTGCCCCAGCTGAGCAGATCAGCGGCCCCGCCCGGGAGCCTCCAGGCCCTGCAGACGGAGACCTCCGGAGTTCCTGCCGGAGCTGAATCCAGGTTTCCAGAGTGGCCCCGCCACTAGGGCTGTTGCTCCTGGGGCCTCACGGGGTAAACAACCCCCACTGAGCCCTGCACCAGGCAGGGGGCACAGCAGCTCCCCCAACTGCTAACACCTGAAAATCAGCACAGCAGGCCCCTCCCCCAGAAGACCAGCTAGACTGATTGACAACTTCCAGGGGAAGCCAAGCAACTTAAAAGTACACAGAATCAGAAGATACTCCCCCGTGGTTCTTTTTTTTTTTTTTTTTTTTTTTTTGCTTTTTGATTTGTTTCCTTCCCCAACCCCCCTTTTTTCTCCTTTCTTTCTTTTTCTTTCTCTTTTTCTTTTTTTTTTCGTTTTTTTTCTTCTTCCTTTTTTTTCTCTTTCTCTTTTCTTTCCTTCTTTCTCTCCTCTCTTTTTCTCCTTTTCCCAATACAACTTGCATTTGGCCACTCTACACTGAGCAAAATGACTAGAAGGAAAACCTCACCTCAAAAGAAAGAATCAGAAACAGTCCTCTCTCCCACAGAGTTACAAAATCTGGATTACAATTCAATGTCAGAAAGCCAATTCAGAAGCACTATTATACAGCTATTGGTGGCTCTAGAAAAAAGCATAAAGGACTCAAGAGACTTCATGACTGCAGAATTTAGAGCTAATCAGGCAGAAATTAAAAATCAATTGAATGAGATGCAATCCAAACTAGAAGTCCTAACGACGAGGGTTAACGAGGTGGAAGAACGAGTGAGTGACATAGAAGACAAGTTGATAGCAAAGAGGGAAACTGAGGAAAAAAGAGACAAACAATTAAAAGACCATGAAGATAGATTAAGGGAAATAAACGACAGCCTGAGGAAGAAAAACCTACGTTTAATTGGTGTTCCCGAGGGTGCCGAAAGGGACAGAGGGCCAGAATATGTATTTGAACAAATTCTAGCTGAAAACTTTCCTAATCTGGGAAGGGAAACAGGCATTCAGATTCAGGAAATAGAGAGATCCCCCCCTAAAATCAATAAAAACCGTTCAACACCTCGACATTGTATGTTGGCAAATTGAACACCAATAAAAAATTAATTTATTATTAAAAAAAGCAAATGCCATGTGGTATTTGTCTTTTCTCTTTCTGATTCGTCTCCCATTTCTCTTTTTTTTTCTGATTTTCTTATTTTTCTGATTTTTCTGATTTTCTTTTCTGATTCGACTCCCTTAGCATGTCTCGTTGGCTATCATGAAACCTGTGGTGATGAAAACAGGCGCGTGTGTATCGTTATCAGTTACCAGTTTCAGGCCTGGAGGACCGAACCACATACAACGGGCAGTTATTCCTTGGTAGTAGAAGGTAAATGTCCTCTTTTCTTTCTGTTGGAATCCTCATTTAATTAAGTAATACCATCTGTCTGAAACCTTAAGGAACCATTTACTTTATTACCTGACACTTGACATTGAGGGAACCCTATCCTGGATAATGGAAATATTTCATTTGGGGGCTTCACATGATCTTTGTTCACTCAGGAATATGGCTTTGAAATAAAAATGATATGTTTCTTAACTACTGGGAGAAAGCTGAGTTGCTCTCGTGTCTCCGGCAGAGACAGGAGGCCACACCGAGGACGCCAGGCACATGCACGTCCCAGAGGAGGAAAGGCAGCAGAAATAGAGAGAAAGGCAGTGGTTCAGGGACAGCAGGGAGGAATGGTCAGTCGTCGGTTGTCCCTGTGGTAGAAATGTGGCCCATGTACCTTCTGGTCTCGCCTGAGCAACACTGGCAATGGACCTAAAGTACCACGATGTGTAATTTAAAAGCATCAGAGTTAGTTTTTGTCTGAAGTTAACATCCTTTATTACAAACAAAATGCATGAAGGAATTATAGAGGTTGATGACAACCACAACAAAAATTAGACACAGTGCAATGAGAGGGGAGGGGAAGCCTCTGTTGGGCTGCAGCCGTGATGAGCTGCTGCTCGGTGGCAGAGGCTGGCTGATCCAGTAAGGGAGGTGGATGCACCGGCCCTTCGATGAACTCGAGGGCGGGCACTGAGGCCTGCCCCACGTTTTGGAGCAGCCAGGGGTGCAGGCAGCACCTCCAGGTGGGGACAGTGAATCAGAGGTGTGACCAACACCTGCAGTGGCTTCGACTCAACAGGTGCCATCTCGGCCCCTGGCAAGCACTCAACTCCAGCAGCATTGACTGGCTCAATCATTCTGGCCCTGAAGCTTCAGCAGGCCCCGTGGTAGGAGCTGCGGTGGGCTCTTGAGGTGGTTTGGGATCTTGCTCAGGAGCGGAAGCTAGTTGGTCCCCTGAGACAGGTGGCTGCTGCAGCATGTGAGGGAACCCGATTGCATGCGCCGGGACGTGATCTACCTCCAGGGTGGCCAAGGTTGCAGGTAGGTCCTCCTTGTTGGGATGCTGAATCAGAGATGTGACTGCCTCATGCATTGGCTTGGACTCAGCAGCTAGCAGCTCGGATTGGGTCAAGCACCCAGCTGCAGTAGCCTTGACTGGCTTGATCAACTCAGGACCTGAAGCTTCAGTACGCTCCACAATAGTAGCTGGGGTGGCTTCTTGATGTGATTCAGGGTGTTGCTCAAGGGCCGAAGCTGAGTGCTCCACTGAAGCAGGTGGCTGCTCCAGCATGTTGGGAACCCCGATAGCCTGCACCATGGTGAGCTCTTCCTCCTGGGTTGCCAAGGGTGCAGATAGCTATTCAAGTCGGAACAGTGAGTCAGAGATGTTACCATCACCTGCATTGGCTTGGACTCAGCAACTGGCCTCTTGGCTCGAGCCAGGCACTCAACTTCAGCAGCCCTGCCCAGCTCAATCACCTCAGGCCCTTCACTCACCTCGAGTCCGCGCTGGCCTCTTTTAGCTGTGCAGGGCACTATCCCGTTCCTCAAGGAGGTGGAGCAGAGGTTCTCTTCCTCGCACTCCTGCCCCATCACCTGTGTGGAGCTCTGTAATGACAGTGTCTGGCAGCCAGGCAGGAGGCCTCATTGCCCAGTCTGGCTGCTTTGGCTGGGCCGCCACACCCAGCTGACTCCATTCCAGACAAACTACAGCACACTCGGCACACATCTCCCCAAAGAAGAGAAAAGGGATGCAGCTCTAGGACCTTGGGTTAACTCTGGGATGGGTAAGAGGCACCTCAGGAAACGTCTTTCCACCCTCCTCACCATGATATCAGTGTGACCATGCAGGGATCACCGGGAAACCTGCTGCCCAGCAACCTCCTCCAGCATAGGTGGGACCTGCCCACACATCCCTGGTCCTCTGAAACTGAAGAGGAGGGGATGTGGCTACCCAGGATGGCTGGCACAGGTGGCCTGGCCTGGCCTGGGCTGCTCTATATTACCTTAGGGCACCTCCTGGCAAACGCCCTGAGGTGTGGGGTGTGACGGTGGTACCAGTCTACAGCATGTGAAAGAGCCGCATCCCTGGGCTTTCTGGAAGCCAGAGCCCTGGGAAGTTGGCAGGCAGCAAGAGAACATCTTTCACTAGCGGATGTCTCCAGCCAAGTGAGCCTGATGTGGGGCTGCACTAGAATGTGGGTGTCTGGTTGCAGGGGTTCCAAGTTCTGATGGACTCTGTTGTCAAAGAAGTGACCTCACTGCCTGGGATCCCCTACCTGAGTCCACTCCTGGTTGAACCTTCGGTGTTGTCTTTTCACTTCTGTGTCTAATGGACATCTCAAATTTAACTTATGGAAACAAAATGATTCCCCTCCACCTCAAGCCCCCCCATCCCAGTGTTCCATGATAGACTTCTTTATTCCACTTGTGCTTATGTCGACCACCTGGGTTTCTCCCTGTCCACATCCCACATCCTGTCCATGAGATTCACAATACGAATTGTGCCCTTGTGCTATCCACATCATTCTTGCCTCATTTCCTCTGTGCTGTCCACATTATTCTTGCCTCGTTTCTCATGTCATGTTGTGCCTGAGCCAGCTCGGACAAGGCAAGCTGATGTGAAAGTCCAAGGAAATTTTGTGAGCTGGTTGGCATCATTTTGGGAACTTGAAATAATAATTGTAGAACAGTGCACTTTATGTATTTGTTTCCTATCTACTGTCTGTGTCCACCCAAGTGCCTACCACAGTACCTGAGGCAGAGAAGGCCCCCATTTTTTTTTTTCTAAAGGTACATTGTTGTTTTGGTGCCTTGTGCACAGATTTTGGGAACTTCAGTGATGAAAGTCATTGAGAAAGAGATATAGGCAGTCCTCCAGATTCCCTTTTAGATGCAAGTATCCCTCCCACATGTCACTTAAAAATGTCAGGTTCAATCAACGCTGGGTCCTTCATTAGTTTCTCATGAGTAAATTTGCTCCCTGTTGCTAGGGCTGCAGTCCTAAAATTGTAAATGTTTCTCTCGTCATAAAAATGTACTCTCCGGATTATAGTTGTTATTATGTCTTGGACAAATTTCATATTTTTTCTTCATAGTCTATTGTTTTAGGAATTAGAATTCTTTAATCTCTGGGTTGTTTCATTCAGATATTGATGCGTTACTATTTTTTGAAAAACTTGCTTAAGATTTTTTGTTTACCTACTATGCTAAATTCTCAGCTCTTTGAGATCCTCTTTGATTCATTGTTGAATTGCCTAACCACCTAGCAAATGTGTTAGAAATGACGGGTATCTAGTAAAAGTATCCTGAATGTAATTCAATAACCAATTTCAGTTTTCTGTATGGACCCATAAATTTACAGCCTCTTCGAAACTCCATTATAACATTGTTACATGTACTTTTTCATATTTGAAATACATTATTTCATAATTGCTTATGTAAAAAAAAAGTACTGTGCCCAAGATTTAAAGTTCTTATTTACGAATGCATTCACATCATTCTCATAATGATGTATGGCATTTAATGTAGTAGTGAAATTGTTCATGTCGGTGTCTCCGGCAACTTTTCCTTCTGTACTTGTGTTGTTTCTGTTTATATCATTTGGATATCTTTTGAAAAACAATGACATTCTTCAGACCCCTGAATATTTCCCTGGTGGTTTTTTATTTTTTCATGTCATTTATTTCTATCTATTTGACCTGTTGAATACATCAGTTAAACAAATGTTTGCTTATTTTACATAAATCGTTCTTTTTCTTGTTGTACAATTTCATTACTAAGTCTTAGACTAAGATGGGCCTTAGATAGGAAAATTCTTCTCCCTTTGGTCTACAAAGCTGAGCAAAGTGGGTGATGCTTTAAAACATAACCTGTTGTTGGATAACTGTATCAGGCTTACGTGTTTTATATTTTTGCTTTTGTAGTAATTTAATTACCACTTTTGGAGCACTTTCTACTTAATCTTCATTAGAAACTAGCCCTCCAGGCAGCCCCGGTGGCCCAACGGTTTAGCGTCGACTTCAGCCCAGGGTGTGATTCTGGAGACCCGGGATGGAGTCCTACATTGGGCTCCCTGCATGGGGCCTGCTTTTCTCTCTCTCTCTTTCTCTCTCTCTTTTCTCTCCGTCTGTCATGAATAAATAAGTAAGTAAATCTTAAGAACAAAGAGAATTTAACTCTCCACTGAGGTTATTAGCCCAATAGCTTAGTAAATAAAAATAAATATTAATTCTAAATTCTGTATCTTTTGATCAACTTTAATTTATCAAATCGAGATTACATGGGGTTAAAAATTAATTTCCAACAAGGAGAGATATCTTTTCTTATAACAAAATTAACAAAAATAGAACATAGTCTTCCATCTTTACCTTTTTATTTGTTTAAAAGTAATAATTATAAGTGTTTTATAGACTACAGTAGCCCAGTGAAGGATTTTTGTTTTCCACATTCTTCATATGCACATAACTACAAAATCTGATTTTATTTAATAGTATGGCTTACTCACAGTCTGTAAAACTTTATATCTACCATGGGTGGAATGAGATTGTGCTCAAAGAATCCCGAAATCTTGCTTAGGTCTTTTTCTCCCCTTTTTCCATGACCTGGATCTGGGCTAGAGCAGTTTAATAAGTGTTAAATGTCTGAACGGATGTGCAGATTTTGCCTTTTAGGGTAATAGCTCCTCAAAGAGATAAGCTTTGTTTTTCCATTTGAGTTTACTTATACCTCAAATAATAAATGTGACATTGCCTCAGCAATTGCCTGGCCAAAGAAAGAAAAAAAGTTAATTTCATCTTTTGTTAAATATACTGTTTAGCATAAATATTAAAGGTAGGCCAGGAAAAAAAATCAGTATAGATAGAGGTATTAGATTTCAGGAAAATGAACTTAAAATGGTTACACTCTTCATTACCCTCTCAACTCATGTGATGGGCTAAGGAGCTTTTGTGATCTGACCTGTTTCCCCTCTTCATCTTCCCTTTCATTCCTGCCTTCATCCTCTCCCTGTTAGCTAGAGCCATGCTAAATTCTGTCCAGTTCTCTGACTGCGTGCCTTGTTTTCTTCTACATACTTGCATGCCTAAATTCTGCTCCTCTTCCAGAAATGCTTCTCAGAAGCCTTCCCTGAGCTTCCACAGATGGACAAAGTGCCTGTCCAAGTGCTGAGTGTTCCTGAGTATGAGGTGTATTACCGCCTCTGCTGGGGAATGAGGTCTCTCTCTGGACTCTAGGTTACTTAAGGCACAGATGATTTCTTTTCCTCTTTCCTTCACGTAACATGCGTTCATATCATTAGACACAGACAAATATTTTTGAGGAGTGACTAAATTCATCTGGATGATACATTTAATATTTGTCTATATGTTTATCTTAGAATGGATTTTGGAATAGGTATTGCCTTATTTCTTACAGTCAACGTACACTTTGAAAAACATGGATGTTAAATATGTTAAGTGATGGTAATCTATTTTGTAAGAAATACTGAAAAAATCTCAACAGGTTTTCAAAAAATTACAATTTGTTAAAATGTGCTTAAAATTACAGATTCAGAATCCTATGCTTTTAATTGTCGGCATGGGAAAGTATGAGAAAAAGCGATAAGAAGTTTTTTTTTTTTTTAAGGTCCTCATTCGTAAGGAATGTGAGAGGACCCAGAAGGTACAACTTCTGAATGAATGCTCAAAGAAGGCAGTTTTGAAAGTTAGCCAGTAAACATATTCAGAGTTTTGCCAACCCTGGAGGGTCAGCCCTAAAGCAATGGAGGGGAGATAGGACTAGGACAAGTCTAAGGGCATAGATTCACAGGACTAATGATTGAAAGGCAAGGTCTGAAAGTGAAATACCGGAAGGAAGAAAAGCCAAGTGGCGCTGGATGGATGACAGTGGAGTAAAGCATGTGGCTCAGGCCATCTGTGACCCATATAAAGAGAACAGGGTGCTCTACTGCCTTCAGGGGTCAGGCTCAGAAGGCGACAAGAAGGGCAAAAGAGATCCCTGAAAGAGTGGAGGGGTTTTTCTTCATTTTAGTCAACCTTCAGTCTCTGCCTTGTAACTTCACATGTCTAGTAATTGAAAAGAATTGGAGAGCCGTGAAATGAGAGTGACATTTGGTTCTACTTGTTGGGTTCACGTTGTTGTACATGTGTGTGCAGCCAACCAGTAGTGCTTATTATGTACCAGATCATGTACTAAGAAGGGTCTCTTCCTGAAAATCAGGAAAGAGGAGAAAGAACTAGTTTTTATAGCTTTCTGATTTGGAAAAGCATTATAAAAATCATGATTTAAAAAAATAAAAAAGTAAAAATCATGATTTTCATTATACAGTAAGGGAGTAGCTTCTTTTCTGTGTTCATTCTCGTGAGGATTAACCATAGAGCTAGTCCTGTGAAATGAAGAATGGTTGTATTGTAATTTAATTCCTTGAATTTCTTGTTTCCTTGTTTTTAAGTGGAGATTTTTTTTTTGGTTCGTATTTTTTATTGGGTTTTTTTATTTTTATTGGGGTTCGATTTGCCAACATATAGCATGACACCCACTGCTCATCACATCAAGTGCCATTCTCAGGGCCCGTCACCAGTCACCCCATCTTGCCACCCACTTCCCCTTTCACTACCTCTTGTTCATTTCCCAGAGTTAGGAGTCTCTCATGTTTTGTTATCCTCTCTGATTTTTCTCAGTGATGTTTTTATGTATTTATTTTAATTTTTTTAGGATTTTATTTATTCGAGAGAGAGAGAGAAAGAGAGAGAGAGAAATGCAGAGACACAGGCAGAAGTTGAAGCAGGGTCCATGCAGGGAGACCCATGTGGGACTCAATCCCGGTCTCCATGATCACAACCTGGGCTGCAGGTGTCACTAAATGGCTGATCCAATGGGGCTGACCCGAAGTGAAGATTTTATTTTATTTTATTTTTATGTTTTTACATTTTTATTGAAGTTCAATTTGCCAACATATCACGTAACACCCAGTTTTTATCCCACCACGTGTCCCCCTCAGTTCCCATCACCCAGTCACCCCAACCCTCACCCACCTCCCCTTCCACTACCCCTTGTTCATTACCCAGCATTAGGTGTCTCTCATGTTTTATCACCCTCACTGATATTTTTACTCACTTTCTCTCCTTCCCTTTACTCCCTTTCACTAATTTTTATATCCCCAAAATGAATAAGGCCATATAATGTTTGTCTTTTCTGATTGACTTACTTCACTCAGCATAATACCCTCCAGGTCCATCCACGTTGAAGCAAATGGTGGGTATTTGTTGTTTCTAATGGCTGAGTAATATTCTGTTGTATACATAGACCACATCTTCTTTATCCATTCATCTTTCGATGGACACCGAGGCTCCTTCCACAGTTTGGCTATTATGGACATTGCTGCTAGAAACATCGGGGTGCAGGTGTCCTGGTGTATGACTGCATCTGTATCTTTGAGGTAAATCCCCAGCAGTGCAATTGTTGGGCCGTAGGGCAGATCAATTTATAACTCTTTGGGGAACCTCCACACAGTTTTCCAGAGTGGCTGTACCAGTTCTCATTCCCACTAACAGTGCAAGAGGGTTCCCCTTTCTTCACATCCTCTCCAACATTTGTTGCTTCCTTTCTTCTGTTTGGTTTTTACTGACATTCAAAAAACATAAAACTTCAGGGTCATAACTTTGTTGCATTTCTAAGTCCTTTCAACAACAAAAGGAAATCGTGTATTATGACTAGAAGTTTAAGTGAGTCCTAAACTATTGGAAGAAAATTCTAAAATATACATTGACGTTCTACAAAGAAAATACTGAGTTTAAACAAAAGAGCCAGAGATCATTCTTCCAGAAGGTTTGTTAAGTTGAATACAGAGCCCTTTTACAAGTATATTAGAAAAATAAGTAGTCCCACAGTATCAGTCAATTCATGTATAAATGAAAATAGAGCTACCTTTAGTGAAACTAACTCTAAAGTAGTTGACTGCCAAGCTGATTGTTAAATTGGTTATTATTAAAACAGGAGAACAATCCCACACAGTTAGGAATGAGGTCCCAGATTAGAAGAACTGGTAAATGTAGCTGCTCATAATCTAAGTTAAATAATTCCTCTACAATTTGAGTAGATATATATCAACATGGCAGTCTTATATGTAATTTATGGTGTTTAGCAAATTATGTAATGGACTTCATGATTCCCTAGAGCTTATTTTTGAGAGATGCTAGTGAATACAGAGGGAGAAAAATGAATGCTCAAAAAAGTCCTATTGCCATCGTATACATTTGGGGAAACTAAGAATATGTCCAAAGAATCTTGGTGTTCAATACTTTTATATTTAGTAAGAACTAACACCATAAAATAGCACCCATTTAGATAGAATTGATGGTAGATGTGGCAGTACTACATCCTTTTCTACAATGTCTGAGCCTATATAGTACTTAAGACCTTTCCAACAGGCATCAACATTAAGTACAATACTAGAAAGCGTGAAAATAATTTTGTCTTTGGAAGTAGTTTACATGAAGTTTTCCTGCATGTCCCATTGGAGATTTGCAGGGAGCCTGCTTCTCCCTCTGCCTGTGTCTCTGTCTCTGTCTCCCTCTCTGTGTCTCTCATGAATAGATAGATAGATAGATAGATAGATAAAGAAATAAATCTTTAAAAGAACTGAATAAAATAATCATCATTATTTTATGATATTTATAAAATGCAGTAAGTTAAGGAAATCATCCTGAGAGGCAGGATGCCTCTCTCATTTGGCCATCTTTTTAACATGTGATACTTATTTTCCTCCCTTGGAGAAGACGACAGGATGCCACTTTTATTTCATAGGGAAGTGTTGTTTGTGACCATCATTTGTAAATGGGTTTTCCGTTGGTTTTGGCGGCAACAGTGTTTGCCACTTCTCTGGTCTAACTGGACTAAGACATCCCTCACTCCTGTTACCACTAGTCCATGTTTGCAGTGCTGTTGGTTGGCTTTGGAAATGTGAACTTTGTGGCTAAAACAGGGAAGTTTCTCTGGCATCGAGTGGAAAACAAGGAGTCCACACAAGGCTCTGTACAGATGATGTGTGTGCATGCATGAATGAGATACTTTCATAACAGGATCTTATGAAATATATATATATATTTATATATGTAAAATATACTGTATCTTACAATGAAGTGAGCTGGGGATAAGACAATGTTATCAAGAAAATCGTAAGGAAGAGGGGCGCCTGGGTCGTGCAATCGTTGGGCTCCTGGGTGATGCAATCGGTTAAGTGTCTGACTCTTGGATTTGGCTCAGGTCATGATCTCATGATCTTTGGATCAAGCCCTGCATCAGGCTTCATGCTCAGCAGTGAATCTACTTGGGATTTTCTCCCTCTGTCTCCTTACTCATGTGTACACACTCTCTCTCATTCTCTCTGTCTCTTAAATGAGTAACTAAATCTTCAAAAAAGGAAAATCACAAGAGTAAAGCCATAAATAGTACTATACTGTATAAAGAAGTGGACCCATGCAATTCCAACACCTGTTGTTCAAGGAGCAACTGTATTTTATCTTTATATCTCCCACTTATTAAGCCGTGACCCTTAGAAAGCTATCAACAGTTGTCCCTAAGACTAATGACCTCTTTTTTCCTCTATCCTACTCCTAGTCTGCATAACAGGAATGCTGCCCCTGTCTACTGCATTAGTGGGAAAAGATCTCTGAGGGCAATTTAGAAGACCTGGTGTCTGTTTCCATGCTTGCCCTTTTCAAGCTGGGTCACCTTTCCTCACTCCATGGGGCCTTTGTTCTTTTATGTATGCTTGAATAGTAGATGGTCGTCAAAGACTCTCATGCAGTATAATCTAGTTGGAAAATTTTGCATTTGCCACTCTGTATGAAGAGGTAAAACATGGGTGTGCAGTCACATATGACTTTGGATTCCTGGAGTGACCCTTGCTGTAGACTTTGTTTTGCTGGAGCTCGTGTTCATCTCTAAGTGTCTGCCTTATAGAGGCCTGTGGGGAGTAAATGAGACCATATGTGGAAATTTCTGAGAGTGTCTACCTGGGAGGAAGTACATATAATCCCGGGTGGGGCCGTGGGACTGGTGAGGCGGTGGGGGTATTGACAGCGGTCAGACTTGGTGCATTGAGGTTTCCTCTGCAGCAACGAGCAAAGCAGAACAACAGAGGTGCCATGATCCCCAGTAGCCCCACTGTCCTATGTCTTCAGCATATCCCTAAATGCTACTGGGCATCTACTTGGACAGTAATCATCCCAAATAGGTAGTCCTGAGCAAGCAGCTGTAGGGGTGCTCTGCAACCTTAGCATGTTTAGCCTGTTTTCCTGGGGTCATGAGTGCTATTTTCCAAAGAGAATACAAAAATGGAACCTGCTGTTTGTACCCATAAGCCGTGCCATATTGAAATTGGGTTGTATGGCATTGCGTTCCCTTTAGTGCCTATCAAGGAAGCTAACAGTCAAAACCTATTTTATTTTTACTGTTCTGGGCCTATTTCTTTAATGAATAAGTAATTTTTTGTCCCTAAAGAGGCTTATTGTGAAAGAGGGAAAGCTTTTGGGCAAAAACTCTTATGTTAAAATTAATGGAAAAAAGAGAGCCACATTCATGAAAGTATCTTGAAGCTATAGAATATACAGTGAGAAATAATTTGCAGAGAGATGAAACTAGTAGCTTAATTAGCTTTAGATACATGAAATAGCTGACTTTGTTTTTCCTATAAAAATGAGTTTTATTCAGTTCAAGGTAGTATTTTCCAGAGATACCCTGATTCATGCTTTATTCTATTTTGAATACCTGTTGACGGTAGTACTCAACTACACTCGTGGCTGTTTTGTTTAAAGTGAAGTCAGATGTGGAACATAATCATCTTCTTTTTTTTTTTAATTTTTATTTATTTATGATAGTCACACACAGAGAGAGAGAGAGAGGCAGAGACATAGGCAGAGGGAGAAGCAGGCTCCATGCACCGGGAGCCCGACGTGGGATTCGATCCCGGGTCTCCAGGATCGTGCCCTGGGCCAAAGGCAGGCGCTAAACCGCTGCGCCACCCAGGGATCCCCATAATCATCTTCTTCGTAGACCCTTTTATTTTACAAAGAGTGATAGTGTATTATTTATTTATTTATTTATTTATTTATTTATTTATTTATTTTCATCCTGAGTTGTAGAATGTAGCTTGTGGTGTTTATTCTCATAGATTTTTCTTTTTCTTTTTCTTTTTTTCTTGCAGATTTTTCTACTGAAGCAACCGAGAAGCTACATCTCTGCTGTCCTAATGTCTTGTCTGGTAGCCCCGTTTCTGTCTTGTAAGTGTTATCTATATTTTCTATAAAAAATGTGGTTACCTTATGCATAGTATGTCTTCACCATAATTCATGGCTGAATTTAGAATACTTAGAGACATCCAGGTCAGTTAGGATCTTTCTTTTAATTGTTCAGAAAATGGATGATGAAATCATTAAGTAAGGGAAGAAAGATGGATGGGTAGAGGAGGAGAGACCCAGGGGATGTGGAGCTGAGACTTGCTCACTGTTGCCATGAGTGTGACTTGGCACAGTGAGGGTTGACTTTAGATTTGTGATTTGGACGCATCGTTAGAAAGTGGTGTTTTATTAACCAAGATAGAGAACACAGAAGAAAGAGGAAGTTATGGGGATTAGGGATTGGAGTGTGGGAGAGAAGATGACACTTTCAGCGTTTGTGCTGAATTTACAATGACCGTCGCGTATTCAGATTGGAGATACATAGTAGGCAGCTGAAAACCAGAGTTGCAAACTTGAAAGAGGGGTTTGTCTGTTTGTATGTCATTTTTACGTGGTGTGGATTCACCATATAGAGGAATGAATTAAAAAATGAGAACAGCATTTTTTTTCTCTTTGATACTCATTTTGAAGGAACATGAATGTGTTTGGTCAGGGTTTATGCTGTCATAGGAGGGGTGTGTGTGTGTGTGTGTGTGTGTGTGTGTGTGTGTGTACAAGGCATACCCATTCTTGTTGAACGTTTTGGTTAATCTTTAGTTAAATGCAAGATCATATGATACTCTGAAGTTTTCATATTTATAATATAGGACATTCTCTCTGAGGTTTTAAATTACTAAATCAGATGAGGACCCTTGGAAGTTTATTGGAAGTATATAATATTCCCTTTTAGGATAGGTAGTGATAAAATCCTAATGAGTTGTCACTGTTTTAAGATCTGTGAAGTTCCCTAATTGGTATTCATGCAGGTATTTTTAATGGAAATAACCTCTTGCACTCTAAAATGTTGTGAAAGAAATATTACTGCACTCCTTCTGGCTTTATCTGGAACATTCTGCCTTTTTAGATATTTGTATATTATGTCTATTGCCCCTAAAAGAATAGATATGTTATGATTTATTACCTCTTCCTACTTATAAGATACATTTTTGTCATATTTTAACATTTTTGAAATTGTGATGTGTTTAGAGTCACCTGGGACATTAATTTGAGATTTTCACCTTTGGAAAAGATGTTAGTAAATCAATTATGTATCTCAAAATCAATACTCAGAATCAGAATCAAGTAAATACTGCACAGTAAGTTATCATAATGCACTACCCCAGGCACTTATTATTGTCATGGGGCACTTTGATTAGTTGATTCCAATTTTGGCTCCTTAGTTATTTTGTAGTACTGAGTTTAGTGTTCAACCCCTGGGTAGAAACACTGATTTTTCTGATCTTCAGGCGATAGATTAACACTGAGAATTTTTTTAATGAACTCATGATTCCTCCAACAATCTCTGTCTATCTGTCACCTACTTAGGGAAATGATCCCCCAATAGTTATGTGCTGACTTCCCTTCTGAAGCTGGGAATGTCTGTTCATCTTTGTATTTCCAGAGCGAACTTCGTGAAGTGGCACATGCTAAATGTGAGCATGGAAGTGGGCTGGTGGCTTGACTCACAACTTTGACCTGACCTATGGTCCAGTATCTGCTTTTCTTTTTCAGAGTCCAAGATCCTATGGACTCACTGAACCTCCACCTCTGTAGTGGACAGTGCTGGAAGGGATATCCAGAAAAATTCACGTGCTTTTATTTATTATGTTTTAAGATTGTTGAATTTAGACACTAATTAGAGAATATTTGGGAATTAAAGATAATCTTTAAAATTCTAGCATGATCTTACTGCACAGCAATTGTCATGGTGAATTTTTAATTGTATATGTATTTATTAGATCATTTTGTCTACATTTACATATGACATGTAATTGAAAAGTCATTTTTTTCCAAAGTATTCTAAAATGTTTCTTTTGGGGATCCCTGGGTGGTGCAGAGATTTGGTGCCTGGCTTTGGCCCAGGGCGTGATCCTGGAGACCCGGGATCGAATCTCATGTCTGGCTCCTGGTGCATGGAGCCTGCTTCTCCCTCTGCCTGTGTCTCTGCCTCTCTCTCTCTCTCTCTCTCTCTCTCTCTCTCTCTCTGTGTGACTATCATAAATAAATAATTTAAAAAAAAAGAAATAAAATCTTTAATAAAAATAAAAATAAATAAAATGTTTCTTTTGTTCTCTTTAACTAAAACACCACATATTGATATATTCTTTCTTATAGAATTCTAATTTCACTTGTCATTTTTTTTTTTTTGGTCTGAATAATAGGTTTATTTATATTTATTTTTATATTTTTTATTTTATTTATTTTTTTAAAGATTTATTTATTTATTTATTTATTTATTTATTTATTTATTCACAATAGACATAGACAGAGAGAGAGAGAGGCACAGACACAGGCAGTGGGAGAAGCAGACTCCATGAGAGGAGCCCGATGCGGGACTCGATCCTGGGACTCCAGGATCACGCCCTGGGCCAAAGACAGGTGCAAAACCTCTGAGCCACCCAGGGATCCCCTTGTTTTTTTATTTTTAAAGATTTATTTATGGGATCCCTGGGTGGCGCAGCGGTTTAGCGCCTGCCTTTGGCCCAGGGCGCGATCCTGGAGTCCCGGGATCAAATCCCATGTCGGCTCCCGGTGCATGGAGCCTGCTTCTCCCTCTGCCTGTGTCTCTGCCTCTCTCTCTCTCTGTGACTATCATAAATAAATTTTAAAAAAATAAAAAAAAAGGATTTATTTATTTATTCATGAGAGATGAGAGAAAAAGAGAGAGAGAGGGAGAGAGAGAGAGGGTGGGTGCCAGAGGGAGATATTAGTGAGTGTACATTATTTTGATTACATTGCACAAAATAAAACTACTATTTCTTTCATAGAAATACAGCAGTGGGAATTATAAGTATTTGTAGAAGTATTGAATTATGTCTCAGTGGATTTATGTGAGTGTGACTTTTCCTAATTTAAGAATGTACATTCAAGTTATTGCTGTCCTTTTCATACTTCCTGACTGATTGAAAAATATTGATTTTCTTACTGCAGAGTGCCAAATAAATAGGAGGATGAAGTTTTCTCTTTGGAGGGAATTCCAGTTTTACTTTGTACCTACCCCTTTTAATCTAAAAATTGAAACAAAAGTTGTGTCCCGAATCCCCATTGTTATAATCAGTGACTAGTTACAGTATACTGTACTTGAGGCTATTAGGTCTACAAATGCCATCCTATAATTACATTATTATTATTATTATTATTATTATTATTATTATTATCTTAAGGTTATGGCTTTGGAAGTTTTAAGTGCTAGGTTTCTCCTTTTGAAAGCAGATGTGGATGTCATAAAGGACTGTCCGGATTTGTTTATTGAAGTGGTACAGTTTTGTTTTGTTTTTTTAATTTCGGGTTTCAGATTCAAGTAGAATTTGAGGAAAAGTATAATATATAGAATTGATCTTTTTATTCATCTGGTGTTATTGGTGTTTCAATATAAATTATTGCTTGAATTGCTGTTACAGTCTTTCTATCTGAGGTTCCTGGGAACATATCATCTGTTGTTCCTGCCTCCTGGCACTCGGTCATCTTCTGTGTGCTGTGGCAGGCTGCTGTTTATGGATAGACAGCAGAGAAGTACTGAGGCTCAGTTCTCCCAAATGTGGAGACATCTGTGAATTGGACAGCATGCCACCGTTTAGACTGTCCTCCTCCATCCCACTGTATGCTCAGTACTGTCTCTGGAGTGGGAGGAAGTTATTTCTTCCAAAAGGTTCAAATGAATTTCTAGTTAATATCATTTAATATCACTTCAAATAAATTTGACTACTTATAGGTATATTGCCTATTGTTTGTGAATGTATTTAAATTTTGTGTAATTGAAACATATTTGCTGTTCTTGTTTTTAGACTTACAGATTTTTTATAGGAGAGAAAATGAGAATATGGACAAAATGGGAACACCTGGAAGTTGATAGATTTAACATAGAAGTTTTTTTCTGTAGTAGAAACTCTTTAAAAAGCAAGATTTATGTCCAGGAATCAGGAAACATTGGAAACAACCCAAATGTCTATTTATTTCCACCATATGACCCCATTTTTGAAAAAAAAAAAAAGCCAAATTAAGCAATGTAGTATTTATTTTATAATATTACAAAATATATTGTTACATTATGAGATAATATAGTATTTATTAGATTATATAAAGGATATGTACGTATGTTGTAAAACTATCAAACCAACTGAAGGAATGATGAAATGATTCAGCATATATTTATCTTTCAGACAGTAGGCTGTGAGATGAGATTAGGGGAAAGCACACAGCTTAGTAGTATGCTCCATACTTGCCTTGCTTGCTGAATGTTCTTTACTCATTTAAAATATTATATAAAGAAAACATTTCTTAAGATCTGATTTAAAAAGGCAGCACATGGATAGCCCGGGTGGCTCAGCATTTTAGCGCCACCTTTGGCCCGGTGCGTGATCCTGGCGATCCGGGATGGAGCCCACTTCTCCCTCTGTCTGTGACTCTGTGCCTCTCTGTGTGTCTCTAATGAATAAATAAAATCTTAAAAAAGGGCAGCACAATAATAATAATAATAATAATAATAATAATAATAATAATAACAGAATAGCAGAGAGGAGATTGGGTGGCTCATACACAGATATAGATTGGGCCATGGACATGGCCCAATCAGCTGCAGATTTGGTGTCTGGTGGAAGTCCACTTCCTGGTTCAGAGGCCGCTACTTTCTTCTTGTGTCTCCCACATGGCAGCTCTGTGGGCTGGGTTATTTTTTTACAAGTGTGAAAATCCCATTCATTAGGGCTAAACCCTCGTGACCTCATCACCTCCCAACCACCTCAGGTCCTAATACCATGAGGACTAGATTTTATCATGTGATCTTTGGGGGGGGGGGGTTTCGCAAGGATTCAGTCTGTAACATGTTTGGAGAATCACATATGGACCACCTAGGAGGTGAGTCAAAAACTCACCTAGGAATATATGACTAATTTTGTCTTTTAGGATATTTATAAGTTATTTTAATGGTGTTACAGAAAGCATCCAACTATATGGAATTTTTTCTGATGTAGAACAGGAACTGAAAATTGCAATTCCTCACTAGCCAGTAAAAACTTCAGTTGATCTCACAGGTTAATTGTCAGAATCAGATGTAATACAGGGTATAGTAAAAATTGTAAGTTTTAAATGCTGTTAAAATATAACATCATTCCTATCCTGGTATTCTTTGCAAACATAATTATTTGATATTAGGAGTCACAGAATTTCTGCTTTGTTTAAAACTGTGTTCTTGTTCTCAACTGTTTCTAATAATAGAACGTACCCCCTTGTTTTGTATTAGTTACTTCAACACACTTTGAGTTCCTTTGGGGGAAAAAAAAAACAAGCACTGCCAGTATTGAGGAGTATCGGTTATGAATAAGTAAGCATTTAGAGTAGACAGGTGTCAGTTTTGTCTGGTTCAGGAAACTAGTCTGTGGGTCTGTGTCACTTCAGATGACTACCATGCCACCTGGTTCAATCTCTTTGCTCAGGATCCTGCTTCATGGAAGGCTGGAGTTTTGCTAATTCTGTCCTTCTATAAGCAGCTTAGGTTTCCTGTGTGTGTTTATCAGTTGGTGTATCCCTGCAACTGACATATATGACATACTTCTTGCTCATAGGGCTTCCAAATGTTTTCATTCAGTTAGTAATAGAGTTGATTGTTTTCTTTACTTCGTTTTGCATAGAAAAACCTAGTGTTAGCAATTGAATACTCACCCACTGAAACAGAAACCACCACCATATGATTTCATTAAAGGCACCAAGCATCTGCTCCTTTACTGAAGGGAATTACATAGTATTCTCTATACAGAATCTCAGTTCACACTTTGAAGACTAATTGCCTGAGGAAAGAACAGTGTATGAAATTGGGTAAATTATTTTTTCACATTTACCTGATTGATAAGAGGTTAAGTGCCGTCAAGTACAACCACTGAGTACTCTTTTATTTTTAAAGTTAGGTTCCACAAACTATAAGTTCGGCATTTTATTAGACTGCTGAAGAAAGGTATGTAGGCTTAATAGAATTAAAAACTGCCTTATATACCTGGCACATGTGTGTATGCCATTGTACTCATAATCAGTTGCAAATGCACTTAAAGTATAAGCAGCTCTTCTCATGGGAATCTTTTGATTATCCTTATTTTAGAAAAATTACCTGGTTGATGTCAAAGTGAAATGATACGGAGATTCATTTCTGCCCATTTGTAAGTTACTGACACATCTGTTTTTAATAATAATGTTAAAATATTTTATGTATTTAGGTAAGCTGTTCAAAAATGTTTCTAAGGAAGTTTTACATGGGGAAACATCTGGCTTATTAACTTACATAGTAGAAATTCCACACCCTTGTTACTGTTTGGCAATACAGAATACATAACAAGCACTGAATTTAGTACACATTTGGCCACACAAAGTTGAGAATAAAGTTCATGCTTAGGAGTATTAGTTAAGTTCACGTTATCTTCCCTTTGAACCAAAATATGAATGTTTTGAATATTAACAATGACTGGAAATCTCATGGTGGGACTGAGAAAGATAGAATACATATCTGCTTTGAGGAGAAAGTAACGTAAAAGAAATCGCTTCTATATTTATATACACATATATATCTGTAGGTAGAATTTTAAATAAGTTTAAGTGTAATTAATGGCTGCTAACATTGTGCAGTTTGTCAAGTTTGCCACATGGGATGCCACGGAAGAAGTATTACATATTCTGGGTTTAAGGCATTAAAAATTAAATAATACTTGGGCAAATTGAACACCAATAAAAAATAAATTTATTATACAAAAAATAAAGGCTTAAAACCAAAAAATAAATAAATATTACTTGGTTATGTTTAAATATTTTCTTTTTTTAATATTTTATTTATTCATTAATGAGAGAGACAGAGATAGAGGCGAAGACACAGGCAGAGAGAGAGAAGCAGGTTCCATGCAGGGAGGCCAACATGGGACTAGATCCCATGTCTCCAGGATCACACCCTGGGCCAAAGGCAGGCGCCAAACTGCTGAGCCACCCAGGCATCTCTGTGTATGAATATTTTCAAACAAATCACTAGTGTACATGGGAGTATGTTGAAATATTTAAATGCTGTGAAGTTTCTTTTTCAAGATTAAATTTTATTATCAGACATGAGCTAGTGTTTATAAATTATAGAGATGTTTTTAGTGAACACTTATGAAATCATCAAGGTGATCACATCAACAAGAGAAAAAACAAGAACCATAGGATCCTCTCAATAGATGCAGGGAAAGCATTTGACAAAGTACAGCATCCATTCCTGATCAGTACTCTTCAGAGTTATGCACAGGGAACATTCCTCAATATCTGTAAAGCCATCTCTGAAAAGCCCACAGCAAACATCATTCTCAATGGGGAAAATGGGAGAGCCTTTCCCCTAAGATCAGGAACATGACAGGGATGTCCACCCTCACCACTGCTATTCAACACATTACCATAATTCCTAGCCAAAAGACATTCAAATTGGCAAAGGAGTCACTCTCCCTTTTCGCAGATGACAAGATACTGTACTTTGAAAACACAAAGACTCCACCCCAAGATTGCTAGAACTCATCCAGCAATTCAGCAATGTGACAGGATACAAAAATCAATGCCCAAAAATAAGCTGCACTTCTCTACACTGACAATGAGTGGGAAGAAAGAAAAATTAAGGACTCAACCCATTTACAACTGGACCACAAATCAGAAGATATATAGGAATAAACCTAACCAAAGAGGTAAAGGATCTATACCCTAAAAACTACAGAACACTTCTGAAATAAATTGAGGAAGAATCAAAGAGATGGAAAAACTTTCCATGCTCATATATTGGAAGAATAAATATTATGAAAATGTCTATGCTATGCAGGGCCTTTTACAGGTTCAATGAAATCCCTATCAAAATACCATGGACTTTCTTCAGAGAGTTGGAACAAATTATTTTAAGATTTGTGTGGAATCTGAAAAGACCCCGAATAGCCAGGGGAATATTGGGGAAAAAAAACAAAACAAAACTCCAGATCAGGGGCATCACAATGCCAGATTTCAAGCTGTAGTACAAAGCTGTGATCATCAAGACAGTGGTACTGGCACAAAAACAGACACATAGATCAATGGAACAGAATAGAGACCCCAGAAATGGGCTCTCAACTCTATGGTCAACTAATATTCGACAAAGCAGGAAAGACTATCCACTGTAAAAAGGACACTCTCTTCATTAAATGGTGTTGCGACAAGTTGACAGCCATGTACAAAAGACTGAAACTAGACTATTCTCTCACACCAGACACAATGATAAACTAAAAATGGATGAAAGATCTAAATGTGAGACAAGAATACATCAAAGTCTTAGAGGAGACCACAGGCAACACCCGTTATGAACTTGGCCACAGCAACTTCTTGCAAGATACATCTATGAAGGCAAAGGAAATGAAAGCAAAAATGAACTCTATTGGGACTTCATCAGGGTAAAAGCTTCTGCACAGCAAAAGAAGCAGTCAACAAAACTAAAATACAACCTACAGAATGGGAGAAGATATTTGCAAATGACATATCAGATAAAGGGCTAGTATCCAAGATCTAATAAGAACATCAGATTCAACACCCAAGAAAGAAACAATCCAATCATCCAATGGGCTGAAGACATAACAGACATTTCACCAAAGAAGACATTTTCATGGCCAGGAAGCACATGAGAAAATGCTCTGCATCACTGGCCATCAGGGAAATACGAATCAAAACCACAATGAGATACCACCTCACAATGGTGAGAATGGGGAAAATTAACAAGACTTGAAACAACAAATGTTGCAGAGGGTGTGGAGAAAGGGGAACCCTCCTGCACTGTTGGTGGGAATGTTAACTGGTGCAGCCACTCTGGAAATCTGTGTCCTTCAACAAATGAATGGATAAAGATGATGCGGTCCATATATATAATGGAATATTACTCAGACATTAGAAGGACGAATACTCACCACTTTCTTCAATGTGGATGGAACTGGAGAAGATTATGCTGAGTGAAATAAGTCAATCAGAGAAGGACAAACATTATATGGTTTCATTCATATGGGGATTATAATAATAGTGAAAGGATTATCGGGGGGAGGAGGGGAAATGAATGGGAAAAATAGGGAGACAAACCATGAGAATCCTAACTCTGGAAAATGAACAAAGGGTTGGGGAAAGGGAGTTAGGTGGGGGGCATGGAGTGACTGGGTGATGGGCATTGAGTGGTCACCTGTCAGGATAAGTACTGGCTGTTATACTGTGGGTTGTAAATCGAATTTCAATATACATGAAACGTCAAAGATTCAGGTTACCAAAATTTTGGAAGCTATTTTAAAGGTTTACCCATACAACTTTTTTTCTTTAATTTTACATATATGCCCTTAACAATGAAAAGAAAAGTATAGGAGACAGACAAAATTGACCATTTTAAGTAGTTTTTGTGCACAGACCGCAACAGGTACAATTTGCCTAATCAATTGAGGCAACAGCAAAACTGAATAGGCCCCTCCCTCGGGACTGATTTTTTTTTTTTTTTTTTAAGTATTTCAGAAGAGCAGGTATTACCACTCCTTCAGTGTTTGGTCGAAATTCCTGTGAGGCCATCTGGTCCTGGGCGTTTGTTTGTTGGCAGTTATTTTTATTACTGACTCAATTTCCTTGCTAGTATTCAGTCCATTGAACTTTTCACCTACTTCCTCCTTCAGTTTTTGTAGCTTCTAGACTTCTAGGAATTTATCCACTGCGTGTAGGTTGTCCAATATGTTGGTCAATAGTTTTTCATGATATTCTGTTTCAATCATTTAATGTATGTATTCAATTGGTTGCAATTTCTCCTTTATCCTTTGTGATTCTGTTTGAGTGCTTCTCCCTTCTTCTTTCATGAGTCTACCTACAAGATTATCATTCTGTTGATCTTCAAGGAACTAGATAGTGGTTTCATTAATCTGTTCTACTGGTTTTTACTTTTGTTTCTGTAACATATATTTCAGCTCTAATTTTTAGTACTTGTGGCCTTCTGCTGTTTTTTGGTTTTATTTACTGTTCTTTTGCTGAGTCCTTTAGCATAGGTTTATGTGGTTTGAGATTTTTGTTTGAGGTAGGTCTGTATTGCTGTAACCTTCCCTCTTTAGGATCCATTTTGCTGTATCTCAAAGATTCTGGACAATGGTCTTGCCATTTTTATTTGTTTCCATGTAACTTTTTCTGTCTTCTTGGAGTTCTCCTTCGATGCATTCATTGTTTACTAGCATGGTGTAAACCACACGTATGTGTGTTTTTCCAATTTTTTTTTCTCTTGGGATTGATTTCTAGTTCCACAGCATTGTGCTCAGAAAAGATGCTTGGTATGATTTCAATGTTTTTGAATTTTTGAGACTTGTTTTGTGGCCTGATCTGTGACCTATGCTGAAGAAGTTACCACGGGCACTTGAAAGGAATGAGTATTCTGCTGTTTGAACAAGTTTGAACCAGTGAATTAGTCCAAGTAATTGTTTCCTTTTTGATTTTCAGTTTGGGTCATCCCTCTATTAATGTAAGAGGGGTGTTAAAGTCTCCTACTATTGTTGTATTACTGTCAATTAGTTCCTTAATGCCTAATTGCTTTATGTATTCAGGTGATCCTATGTTGTGTGTACATTTATTTAAAACTGTTAAATCTGGGATCCCTGGGTGGCGCAGCGGTTTGGCGCCTGCCTTTGGCCCAGGAAGTGATCCTGGAGACCCGGGATCGAATCCCACGTCGGGCTCCCGGTGCATGGAGCCTGCTTCTCCCTCTGCCTGTGTCTCTGCCTCTCTCTCTCTCTCTGTGACTATCGTAGAGTTAAATAAATTAATAAAGATTTTAAAAAAAAACTGTTAAATCTTCTTGTTGTGTCATCTCCACTCTTATACATAACATCTTTGTCTCCTACTACACACTCTGTTTTAAAGTGTGTTTTGACTGGAAGAAGTGTTCCTACTCCTGCCTTCTTCAGACCTCTTGAATGATAAATATTTTTCTCCATCTGCTCACTATCATTCAGCAGGTGTCTATAGATCTGAAATGAATCTCTACTAGTCAGCATATAAGTGAGACTTGTTTCCTTTTGTTGGTGTTGTTGCTGTTGTTGATTGAAAGAGTTTAGTTTGTTTTGTTTTATTTTTTACAGTTTTGTTTGTGAATCCACCCTGTCACCCTATGTCTTTTCATCAGAGTGTTTTGTCCATTTACATTCGTAGTAATTATTTTTGTTTTCGAGTTCAATTTGCCAACATATAGCATAACACCTAGTGCTCATCCCATCAAGTGCCCCCCTCAGTGCCCATCACCCATTCACCCCAACCCCCCGCCCACTTCACTTTCCACCAGCCTTTGTTCGTTTCCCAGAGTTAGGGGTCTCTCATGTTCTGTCTGATATTTCCCACTCTGATATTTCCATTCTGATATTTCACACTCATTTCCACTCATTTCTTCTTCTTTCCCCTTCTTCCATTTCACTATTTTTTATATTCCCCAAATGAATGAGACCATATAATGTTTGTCCTTCTCCAATTGACTTATTTCACTCAGCATAATACCCTCGAGGTACATCCATCTCGAAGCAAATGGTGGGGTTTATCATTTCTAATGGCTGAGTAATAGTTCGTTTCCCAGAGTAAGGAGTCTTTCATGTTCTGTCTCCCTTTTTGATATTTCCCACTCATTTTTTCTCCTTTCCCCTTTATTGACTTTCACTATTTTTATATTCCCCAAATGAATGAGACCATATAATGTTTTTCCTTCTCCGATTGACTTATTTCACTCAGCATAATACCCTCCAGTTCCATCCACATCGAAGCAAATGCTGGGTATTTGTCATTTCCAATGGCTGAGTAATATTCCATTGTATACATATACCACATCTTCTTTATCCATTCATCTTTCGATGGACTCGAAGGCTCTTTCTACAGTTGGCTTTTATGGATATTGCTGCTATAAATATCAGGGTGGAGGTGTCCTGGCGTTTCATTGCATCTGTATCTTTGGGGTAAATCCCCAGTAGTGCAATTCCTGGGTTGTAGGGCAGATCTATATTTACCTCTTTGAGGAACCTCCACACAGTTTTCCAGAGTGGCTGCACCAGTTCACATACCCACCAAAAGTGCAGGAGGGTTCCCCTTTATCCACGTCCTCTCCAACATTTGTGGTTTCCTGCTTTGTTAATTTTCCGCATTCTCACTGGTGTGAGGTGGTATCTCATTGTGGTTTTGATTTGTATTTCCCTAATGGCAAGTGATGCAGAGCATTTCCTCATGTGCTTGTTGGCCATGTCTATGTCTTCCTCTGTGAGATTTCTGTTCATGTCTTTTGCCCATTTCATGATTGGATTGTTTGTTTCTTTCCTGTTGAGTTGAATAAGTTCTTTATAGATCTTGGATACTAGCCCTTTATCTCATACATCATTTGCAAATATTTTCTCCGATTCTGTAAGTTGTCTTTGAATTTTGTTGATGGTATCTTTTGCTTTGCAAAAGCTTCTTATCTTGGTGAAGTCCCAATAGTTAATTTTTGCTTTGGTTTCTCTTGCCTTCATGGATGAATCTTGGAAGAAGTTACTGTGGCCAAGTTCAAAAAGGGTGTTGTCTGTGTTCTTCTCTAGGATTTGGATGGAATGTTGTGTCACATTAAGATCTTTCATCCATTTTGAGTTTCTCTTTGTGTATGGTAAAGAGAGTGGTCTAGTTTCATTTTTCTGCATATGGATGTCCAATTTTCCCAGCACCATTTATTGAAGAGACTGTCTTTTTTCCAGTGGATAGTCTTTCCTCCTTTGTCGAATGTTAGTTGACTATAACGTTGAGGATCCACTCCTGGATTCTCTATTCTGTTCCATTGATTTATGTGTCTGTTTCTGTGCCAGTACCACACTGTCTTGATGACCACAGCTTTGTAGTCCAACCTGAAATCTGGCATTGTGATGCCCCCAGCTCTGGTTGTCTTTTTGAATATTCCCCTGGCTATTAGGGGTCTTTTCTGATTCCACACAAATCTTAAAATAATTTGTTCCAACTCTATGAAGAAAGTCCATAGTATTTTGATAGGGATTGCATTAAATGTGTAAATTACCCTGGGTAGCATTTACATTTTCACAATATTAATTCTTCCAATCCATGAGCATTGAATATTTTTCCATTTCTTTGTGTCGTCCTCAATTTCTTTCAGAAGGGTTCTATAGTTTTGGGGGTATAGATCCTTTACCTCTTTGGTTAGGATTATTCCTATGTATCTTATGCTTTTGGGTGCGATTATAAATGGGATTGACTCCTTACTGTCTCTTTCTTCAGTCTCATTTTTAGTGTATAGAAATGCCCCTGACTTCTGCGCATTGTTTTTGTATCCTGCCAGGCTACCAAATTGCTGTATGACTTCCAGGAATCTTGGGGTGGAGTCTTTTGGGTTTTCTATATACAGTATCATGTCATCTGTGAAGAGGGAGAGTTTGACTTCTTCTTTGCAAATTTGAATGCAATTTGTTTCTTTTGTTGCCTGATTGCTGAGGCTAGGACTTCCAGTACTATGTTGAATAGCAGTGGTGAGAGTGGACATCCCTGTCATGTTTCTCTTCTTAGTGGATAGGTTCCCAGTGTTTCCCCATTGAGAATGATATTTGCTGTGGGCTTTCGTAGACGGCTTTTAAAATGTTGAGGAATGTTCCCCCTATCCCTACACTCTGAAGAGTTTTGATCAGGAATGGAATGCTGTATTATGTCAAACGCTTTCTCTGCCTGCATTGGGAGGATCATATGGTTCTTGTTTTTTCTCTTGCTAATATGATCAATCACATTGATTGTTTTACGAGTGTTGAACCAGCCTTGTGTCCAGGGAATAAATCCTACTTGGTCATAGTGAATAATTTTCTTAATGTACTGTTGGATCCTATTGGCTAGTATCTTGTTGAGAATTTTTGCATCCATGTTCATCAGGGATATTGGTCTGTAATTCTCCTTTTTGGTGGGGTCTTTGTCTGGTTTTGGAATTAAGGTGATGCTGGCCTCATAGAACCAATTTGGAAGTACTCTATCTCTTTCTATATCTTTCCAAACAGCTTTAGTAGAATAGGTATGGTTTCTTCTTTAAATGTTTGATAGAATTCCCCTGGGAAGCCATCTGGCCCTGGACTTTTGTGTCTTGTGAGGTTTTTGATGACTGCTCCAATGTCCTCCCTGGTTATTGGCCTGTTCAGGTTTTCTATTTCTTCCTGTTCCAGATTTGGTAATTTGTGGCTTTCCAGGAATGCGTCCATTTCTTTTAGATTGCCTAATTTATTGGCATATAGCTGTTCATAATATGATTTTAAAATTGTTTGTATTTCCTTGGTGTTGGTAGTGATCTCTCCTTTCTCATTCATGATTTTATTAATTTGAGTCTTCTCTCTCTTCTTTTTAATAAGGCTGGCTAATGGTTTATGTATCTTATTAATTCTTTCAAAGAACCAACTCCTGGTTCTGTTGATCTGTTCCACAGTTCTTCTGGTCTCGATTTCGTTGAGTTCTGCTAGAATCTTAATTAACTCTCTTCTTCTGCTGGGTGTAGGATCTATCTGCTGTTTTTTCTCTAGCTCCTTTATGTGTAAGGTTAGCTTTTGTATTTGAGTTCTTTCCAGTTTTTGAATGGATGCTTGTATTGCGATGTATTTCCCCCTTAGGACTGCTTTTGCTGCATCCCAAAGAATTTGAATGGTTGTATCTTCATTCTCATTAGTTTCCATGAATCTCTTTAATTCTTCTCTAATTTCCTGGTTGACCCTTACATCTTTCAGCAGGATGGTACTTAACCTCCACGTGCTTGAAACCCTTCCAATGTTCTTCTTGTGATTTAGTTCTAAATCAAACATTATGGTGCAATAATATGCAGGGGACGATCCCAATCTTTTGGTATTGGTGAAGACCTGATATGTGACCCAGTATGTGGTCTATTCTGGAAAAGGTTCCATGTGCACTTGAGAAGAATGTTTATGCAGTTTTGTTTGGATGTAAAGTTCTGTAAATATCTGTGAAATTCATTGGTATAGTGTATCATTTAAAGGTCTTGTTTCTTTGGAGATGTTGTGCTTAGAAATCTGTCAGTTGTAGAAAGCGCTACGTTCAAGTCACCAAGTATAAGTGTATGATTATCTAAGTATGTCTTAACTTTGGTTATTGGGATCCCTGGGTGGCGCAGCGGTTTGGCGCCTGCCTTTGGCCCAGGGCGTGATCCTGGAGACCCGGGATCGAATCCCACATTGGGCTTCCGGTGCATGGAGCCTGCTTCTCCTTCTGCCTATGTCTCTCTCTCTCTCTCTCTCTCTCTCTCTCTCTCTCTCTCTCTCTCTCTCTCTCCTGACTATCATAAATAAATAAAAAATTAAAAAAAAAACTTTGGTTATTAATTGATTGATATACTTGGCAGTTCCCACATTCAGGACATAAATATTGATGATTGTTAGGTCATCTTGTTGGATAGATCCTTTAAATATGATATAGTGTCCCTCTTTATCCCTCACTACAGTCTTGGGGATAAACTTTAGTTTATCTGATATAAGGATGGCTACCCCTGCTTTCTTCTGAGGACCATTTGAATGGTACATGGTCCTCCAAACTTTTATTTTCAGGCTGTAGATGTCCTTATGTCTAAAATGAGTCTCTTGTAAACAGCAAATAGATGGGTCCTGCTTTTTCATCCAGTCTGAAACTTCGCGCCTTTTGATGGGGTCATTAAGCCGATTCACATTCAGAGTTACTATTGAAGGATGTGAATTTAGTGTTATCATAATGCCTACTCAGTCATGGTTTTTGTGGATTGTTTTCTTGGACTTCCTCTTTCTATTACATAATCCCCCTTAATATTTCTTGCAGAGCCGGCCTGGTGGTCACATATTCTTTCAGTTTGTTGCCTATCTTGAAAGCTCTTTATCTCTCCTTCTTTTCTGAATGAGAGCCTTGCTGGATAAAGTATTCTTGGCTGTATGTTTGTCTCGTTTAGGACCCTGAATATATCCTGCCAGCACTTTCTGGGCTGCCAGGTCTTTGTTGAGAGGTCTGCTGTTAATCTAATATTTCTCCCCATAAAAGTTAGATATTTCTTGTCTCTTGCTGCTTTAAGGATCTTCTCTGTATCTTTGGAATTTCCAAGCTTCACTATTAAATGTCGAGGTGTTGAATGTTCTTTATTGATTTTGGGGGGTATCTCTCTATTTCCTGGATATGAATGCCCGTTTCCCTTCCTTGTAACTCTGTGGGAGAGAGGACTGTTTCTGCTTCTTTCCTTTGAGGTGAGTTTTTCCTTCTAGTCATTTTGCTCCGTGCAGTGTGGCCCAAAACAAGTTGTATTGGGAAAAGGAGAAAAATGATAGAAGAGAAAATAGGAAAAAAAAGGGATCTCTGGGTGGCGCAGTGGTTTGGCGCTTGCCTTTGGCCCAGGGCACGATCCTGGAGACCCGGGATCGAATCCCACGTCAGGCTCCTGGCGCATGGAGCCTGCTTCTCCCTCTGCCTGTGTCTCTGCCTCTCTCTCTCTCTGTGTGTGTGACTATCATAAATAAATAAGAAATTAAAAATAAAAGAAAAAGAAAATAGGAAAAAAAGAAAGAAAATGGGGGGGAAAGCAAACAGAAAACAAAAAACAAAGGGGAGTATCCTCTGATTCTATATACTGTAAATTCCTTGACTTCCCCTGGATCTTTCCAGTGCTGCTTGGTCAATAACTTGTTTTTTCCCTGTCTGTCTAGCTGGTCTTCTGGGGGAGTGACCTGCTTTGCTGATTCCCAGGTGTGTGCACCTGGGAGAGCTGCTCAGCCCTCTGCCTCGTGCATGGCTCAGCAGGAGTTGTTTATCCTGTGAGACCCCATGAGGAACAACAACAGTGGCGGTGGCCAGCTCTGGGGCCCTGGATTCAGCTCCCACAGTAAGTATGGAGCTCTACGTCTGCAGGGTCCTGGATGTTATGGGGGAGGGGGCTGCCGATCTGCACAGCTCTGGGCCGCCCAGTGGCAGGAACGTCCTGGCTATCCTTTGTCCCCCCGGCCTCTGCCTGTCCTGAGGGCAGCACCAGATCCTGGGCTGTGTCCCCCAGCGTCCTGGGGTCTGGGGCCTGCGCCGCTGGAATCGCACTCCCGGGGCCGCTCAGCCCCTTCTGGTTGGAGCGGCTGCCTGAGCTGCTGTCCAAGCTGCTCCTGGGCCCCACCTTACCTGAGCTGCAGCCCTTTAGGGAGCTTGGCTGGTGCGTGGTGCGCTCTCCCTCTATTAGTGCCCCTGGGAGCCTGAGGGCATCCCGGCCCTTCCTGGGATACTGGTCCAACTCCTTGGGAGTGCCTTTCTGTCCGGGAAGATTGGTGAAGCTCCTGCTTCTCTGGGTCAGGGCTTTCCTGTCCTGGGGGCACTCGCTGAGCGGCTCAGCCTGGCTCCTCGTGGGGCCCCTCCCCCTTGGATGCTTTTTTATTTCTTTCCTTTTTTTCTGTTTCCTACCTTGATAGAAGCATGAACTCTTCTCACTGTGTCATTCCAGCTGTTCTCTCTTTATATCTCAGGCCGAATTCGTGGGTTTTCAGGATGATTAGAAAGTTATCTAGGTAATTTGGTGGGGACAGGTGACTTGGGGACCCTACTCTTCCCCCATCGTAGTGATTATTGATCAGAATACATATATTGCCATTTGATTACTCAGGTCATCAGCTTGGTGGCATTCACCTCATGGAACCTCCTGAATCCTCCTCTCTCATTCGTCATATTTCAAAGCTCCTGACAGAAAAGGTTCATGTACCCCATGATATAACCGAAGTACAAGATGTTAGAGGTCAAGCCCAGTTAGCAATTTCAGACAAGACAGTGTAAGTGTGTACACTTAGTGTAAACTGGTGAATGTCTGGGACCACAGACATCAGAACAACAAAGACCTAAAAGTCATCTTGTCCAGCAAGGAGAGTGTGGTGGTTTCTCTGGCCAAAGCATTATTCTGGCAAGGGACAACTGATGTCTGATCCATCAGGTCCCAGCCAGGGAAGAGTGGCTACTACGCATCCGACCAAGAAGCTGGGGCCTTCAGGGAATTTCTGCCTTCAAGAGAGCTGCCAAAGGAAATACAGGAAGGCAGGAAATCCTAGCTCAGAAGTCAGCACAGATGTTCATGGAACCTGGCCCAGGTGTGACCTTCAATGTACACAAATATCTTTCCCCCTCAAGAAAACCAAGAGGGAAAGGAATTCAGAGATCACTGACGAGGATCCCAGGAGGATTCCAGTGTTGGTCAGGGGTGAAGTTGGAACCCCTGGAGTGAGACTGAGGATGGAAAGTCCTGCCTGCCCTTATTTCATCCACTAATTATCTTCCACTGGCCTCATGCCTTCCATGTGCAGGATATAGTCTCTTTACATGTTTGTCCCCACTTTAGTGTTGATGCAATTCCAGAGGTGGAACTAGACAACTACACGTTCCTAATAATGGAACTGTCAAACCCTAAAACCCAAGCCAAAATCATCTACATCGCAGAAAGTGGCAAGAAAAAGTCCTCCTTCCTTTAAACTGTACAAAGGGAGCCACTGTCCTTGGGCAGGAGGTAGTTCTGGCAAGTGGTATCCTTCAAGACCCCCAATTCAGTGATTGTTGCTATTCCTGTGGAAATACCTCCAACCTCTAAATCTCAGCAGTTAAGAAGAGGTGTTTCTGCTGTTTGCCCGAGTTCCTTACACTGTCCTCTGAGAAAGGAGGGCTTGGGGATGCCCTTCAGTAGCTAGGGAGGAAGGCTGGATCTTCTACTTTTTCCCACATACAAGAGCTGATGACTCTGTAAGATTTCCTGTTTAAAATGAGCATAAGAGGGTAACCTGGGTGGCTCAGTGTTTGAGCATCTGCCTTTGTCTCAGATCATGATCCTGGAGCCCTGTGTTTGAGTCCCATGACAGGCTCCCCACAGGGAGCCTGCCTCTCTCTCTGTGTCTCTCGTGAATAAATAAAGAATATTTAGGGGGGAAAAAAGAAAATGAATATGAGACTCTTCAAGTCTTTTAGATTACTATAGGAAGTAAAAGAACGAAACTACTCCTGGACTCTAAAAAGGCTTTAATATTATAATATTGAAATCTACCATTTACTCTTTAAGATGATGAAATATTGGTCCTCCAAATAAGTGAAGAGACGGAAGGAAGTGTTGTTGAGCAGACGGGTCCCATGCCCGCTATTGCCCCTGGACACCAGCTCAGGCCTGAGGTTGACTGTGGCCAGTTCTTTCTGTTTGTGAGCTAGGTTTGGGGCGCCAGCTAGCAGGACAAGATGTAGCTAAGGACAGAGTGACACATGTCAGTTGAGCAGGAGCTTCAATTCAGGAGTTTTTCCTGATATTTTCGAAGGAGCTGGAGCCTGGTGCCCCAGCAGCAAGGTTGGAGGCTGCCCCGGGAGCCATATTAGAAGGATCCCTGGAGTGGCCACCTGAGGAGTCTACCCCTACCCTCATTCAGCTCCTGATGGGCCTCACCTCTCCTCTTCACTGAGCCACTTCCCAGACTGGAACCAGGCCCTAAATGGATGCTTGGGCTCTACGTTGTAATGATCTGCAGCCACCTGGAGCAGCATGATCTCGGTCATGAATCTGCATTCCTGGGCCAAAAGAGAAGGACAGGATGCATGAAGAGCCTGGGTGGGGAAGCTACAAGTCTTTGGAGGGCTGAGCACTGGGACAGGGAAACAGTGCTGGGTCTTTGACACATGGCAACACCCCCGTCCTACAAATTCATCCCAACTTGTTCTCAGAGGTGAGTATAAACTGCCCCTGCTCTGGCAAGTTATCCTTGATGGCCATTCCTCTGTCCTCACTTACTGCATGGGACTTTTTCCTTATTATGAAACTATTCCCAAAAATGTGAGAATGAAGGGATGGAAGCAAGGAATGATCCTCCTGGGGACATCTCTGACAGCCACAGCCCTACCCTTTCCTACAGGAAGTCATAGAGAGCCTCACCTTATTCTTCTTCCGGTGGTTGAACTCATTGCCCTAGAAAGCAGACAACCAAAGTCTGTCAGTGAGAGGACTCCGGTGATCACTGGCTGCTAATACCCATCCCTTCTCATGTTGCACTAAGGCCAGGCACACAAGGGGCCATGACTTCCCGGATGACAGGACTGCAATCTAGGTCAGGCTCTGGGAGCCAGGGAAAGGAAGACATGGGGTGGCAGTTCTGGCATCCTATAGCACAGGAAGGGGAGGCCAAAGCCTCAAGTGGGCAGGAGGTGCTAGGCTCTTTAAGTGCCCGCTCAAGTTGGAGATCCTGACTTCACTCTGCCCCCACAGGCAATCTCAAAGGGACAGGCTGAAGTCGTCAACCCAGACTAACCTCGTGCTGCTTTGCATTCAGGCAGCAGATTTGATCTCAGGACCAGTGAACTAAGTGCAGCCTCCCTTTACTCATCACAGACATGGGCAAGTAACTCTAGCTCACAGGGGCAGCGGGGAGGCTGTCACGAGGGGAAAATTTGCCAAGGACTGAGAGCTCAGGGCTCTCGGGGGTTCAGGGGTTCTGTGCTCCCACACATCAGGATTCTGGCCCCTCCTTCCCAGCCCTCAGGCTCATGCACCTCCAGGTACTCCTCCATTGCAGCATCCAGCATGAGCAGGTCAGCGAGGAAGGTGCCAAGGAAGGGGACAACACCCTTTGTCAGGGGGTTGGGGGTGGAGTGAGTTCCTGCTCTCTCGTGTCCACAGCGATCCTCCCCGGGAAACATTCAGCCTCCTGGCCCACCCCAGCTTACCACATGGTGCAGACAAGGACCCTTCCCTCACCCTCCAAGAACATCAGAGTCCTCCTAATTATTTCAAGGGCGTGCTTTAGAAAATCATTGTATATGTGGCCCTGGGCCCCTGTCCACCGACAAACACATTTGTATCTAGGTTTAGATACAGGTCACTTCAAAAGAAGGGATTTAGAAGCTGTGGCAACAGGAGGTGGAGCTGGAGTTGGAAGGCCCCACCTGTCTTGATTTGGGGGCTTCCAGCTTTCAGAGAAGACCCCCGTCTCCTCTGGATTCGAGGCCATGTATCTGGGCCATGCTCAGCTTCTTCTGCCACTCCCTCTTCCGTGCTCTCTGAACATTTACCCCCAGGGTTCCAAGATTAGATGGACGTTCCTGCAGGGCTAAGGACAAGTTCCTCAAGATCATAATCACCTCAGGCTGCTTCTCCCCACCATCTTTGACTCAGACCCTGGACATCTGACGCAAGGCAGAGGGTAGCATGCTACGTTATCCTTAAGCCTGCCATCTAGTGATTCTAGAACAATCTCAGCTCCATATTCACTCCCTGTGTGACTTTGAGCTTGCAGTCTGGCCTCCCTGAGCCTGGTTCCTCACTGGGAAAGGTTGAGAATTCCAGCTACCTCCCTTGGTCTCCTGAGGACCCAGTGTCCTATTCCTATCATCATTGTTGTGGCCCTCATCCCATCCAAACCCCTAACTGAGCAGAGGCATGTCCTCTGGGCTCTCAAGTTTGGTAGAGGCCCCCATCTGGACCAGCTGGTGTCAGGGAGCTCGTGTGTCCAGCCTAAGGATTCTGGTAGAGCAGCAACTGCTTTTCTACCCCTTGTGGATTTTCACCCCTGGCTGTGTCCACATTCATGCAAAAGGCTTCACTCCCTGGAGGAATGCTCCTGGCCAGTACCTAATTCATTCACGAAGGACACTGTTGCTCCCACACCTCTTCTCTTTCTATACCAACACCTTCCATGCTACCTTGATAAGCAGGTTCCTGCTCTGTGGATTGTCTTTGGTGCACAATTTTAAAAAATGTTCGAATGTTATTCCTGAATAGAGAGAAAGAAGGCAGGATGGATGTTGGAATACTATGGTAGGGTTGAGTGCAAGTCCCTATGATCTGAGACCTCAAAGGAGTCAAACTGCTGGATCACGGTTTTCTTTGGGTTCCTCTGAGCACTTAGGTCATTGGAGGACACAGGAGGGAGCTCTCTTGTGGGTCATCCACTGCATCCAGTCCCCTATTAATTGAACAGCTCTCCTTTGGTCAGTTTTTGTTTCAATTGGGAAGAGACTTTAGTTGCTGTAATGTTCATTTCCTAAAACTTTTAATTCAGCTCAGCCCAGTCTCCCCAAATGGGGACATTTGGAGGCATGGTGGCCTATTCCCCAGGAAGGAGGAGAAAATAACCTGCCCCCCTGCCCGCCCACGTCCTGTTTCATGGTTTGCTGCCTCCTAGGAAGTCCAGGGTGACTGAGGGGGTGAAAAGGACAGGCATATGGGACATCCCTCACCCTTCATGGTCCTTCTGGAGAGAGGACCCCTCACCTGGAAACTTTGGTCCATGTGATCTTCAGGCGGTGAATTGAGGCACTCGGCAGAGCAGAGATGATGGCATTCATGGAAGAGTAGTTCCGCAAGATTTGACAGGCCTGGGGACGGAAGAGAATGAGCTGTCAGGTGGATAGCAGGAGCCCAATTTCCTGGAGAGCTGCACTCCTCTTCAGTGTCAGTCTCCTCTCCTGGATGAGACAGATATCTAGGGACCTACAGAAGGGCACGTGGAAGACCCAGCGAGGAGCACTGCTGGGGAGAGGGGGCATTTTCCTTCACTCCAAGGAAAGAGTCATGTAGGAACTGAGCATCCCAACATTGGGCCATACAAGGAAAGGTCAGCATGCCCCTTGAAAGAAGAACTCAGACCAGAGACTTCAACATTGAGAACTGATCAAGGACAGAGCAGTTCCCGAGGCTCAGGAGAGCAAGTCAGCTGGGCCTCCTGTAGGCTTACCTTGGCCACCTTGATCCAGTGCTCCACCACCATGGCCTGTCCCGGGCCATCATGCGTGCGTTGCCAAGGAAGGTGGTGATGACGCAGTTGGACACATCGTTGAACTGGGTGATGGTGGCATGGACTGTGCATGGCAGGTGCTCATTTCCAGGTTCATTTCGCTTGGACCAAATGGCACCCAGGCACTGTTGGGGCAGCAGCTTCTTGAACAGATCCTAGAGAATAGGGGGACACTCGCTCTCACAGCCATTTCACATGCAAGATTCATGTCCTATGTAGGGGTCCCATGTCAGAGCTGGGGCTCAGCAAGCGCAGAAAGTGGCCTGAACCCAGTTAGAGTCCCTGGATTGCACTCCATTCCTCTTCCCTGAGGGAGCCCAGTACAGGATGAACGAGGAGCGGATACTGCCGTGGGGGAGCAGAGGAAGGAGGGCATTTGTACCCTGATCATCCCCACTAACTTCAAGTTCAAGGGGGCTCCTCAGAGGGGCATCTTCCCCTCCCAGTGTTCATGCCTCTGGTCCTACTCCCCTTTCAGCAGCACATTCTCACAGAGAGAGGTACAACCACAGGTTTATCTCCCTGCCCTGTACTTCACACATTAGATGACTTATAAATGTAGGTTGCTCAGCCTCCAAGGCAGATGTGTGGGTGAGCCGTGGGCTTGGCCGCACACAGTGAGTTGCCCTCCTCCACCCAAGGACCAGTGCCTGCCCATTTGCCTATCAGTTCTGGCTCATTTAATTGACACAGGAACTCTGCGTCAGTCCTTGCCAGGGTCTATCTCCAAAGTCTGCAGCTCGACAGTGAAAGCAAGGGTTTGAGGAACTGGACGGGTTGATGTGGTTCGTAAGTGATGGAGCTGAGATTTGGACCCTGACCTTACAAGCCCACATCAGGGAAGGGCAGGTCTGGGGTAGATGACAGCAGAAAGAAAGCCTGCCCCGGCCCCGGCCCCGGCCCCGTCCTGGGAGCCCAGCTGCTCACCACATCTATGGATGTCAATTGCTCTGCCACCAGCTTGGGAGGGAAGTCCATGAGACCGGGCTTCTCCTCATGTAGCTGGTGCTCGGGAGTTATGCACCAGTGGCAGGTCGCCTCTGGGGCTGGAGGTGGCTCTGTCTCTATGTTTAGGGAAGGAGTTACAATTCCCAGGAAAGCTGGTGGTCGAACTGACTGCAGCTCATGACCTGGTACACATGCAGAAGAAGACATGAGCTCTTGTTCCAGATCTGGAACAGCTGATGGAGGAGATGCTGGAAGGAGCCATGGAGCTGGCACTGGGACAGGATAAAGAGAAATGTTTGTCCACAAGACTGACTTGCCCCATGCCCTTCCAAAAACAGGGCAGATTCCATGGCCAATAGAGAAACCCCCAGTCCCTGAACCGCATTGCAGATAGTCTTCCCAGCTTGCAATCCCCCTTACCCTCTGACTCTGTGTCTGCCTCAGTGAGCTGCAGAATTTCCCGTGGCATCACGGTAATGGAGGTATGGCAATTCATGTCCCAGTCATGCAAATTTGCCTGCACCCAGGCCCCCTTTCCTTTGAAACAGGCACAGTGCAGGGACTGCCAGGTGTCCTGCAGTTTCTGGTCAGGCCAGGTACCCAAGATGGGAGAGAGGGTGCTGGGGAGAGTCATATGTGGAGCAGCATCACAGCATAGCCTTTCATGCCACATGGTACTTCCATAGCACCATTCTTTCTGTGTGGGCCCCAGAGAATGTCCCCAGCATGACTTCCAAACCCCCTATTGCTGTGCTTGCAGTGGATGATCCGGTCGTCCAGAAAACCTGTAGGAGTCTCGTTTTTCTACTTAGCCTGTTTTCTCAATGGCCAAGGGCCTCGTCTACTCCATCCTTCATGCACACCAGTATCAGGGCTTAGGTTTGTGGCAGATTGGTGAGTGGTCTGCTCACCAAAGTTCTGTTCTTGGCCCCAGTTGTGGAGGTCAGAAGAGGTGGTATAGAGAGGTTCAGGAAGAGATGGGACAGTTAAGAGATGGATGTTTGAGGCACCGAATCAGCCCAGACTGTGCTCTGCTTCCCAGAGGGCTTGGGACCCCATCTACAGCTCCCTTTGACTCATTTCCCTCGTCACAGGAAGCCCCAAAAATGAAACCCTCCCAATGGAAATCAAGAGACCTATGAGATCCATGGCTCTGAGAGTTACTCCCCAGCCACAAACCCTTAGTCTCCCAACATGCTCTGTGGAGAAATTAAGGTTCTCCTTCTGGATCCAAAGATCAAAGTTTTACTTGATCTTTCCCAAAAATTTTTAAGGATATTTATTAGAGCGAGCGAGCGAGTGAGCGAATAAGCATGGTGAGCAGTCTCCCCACTGAGCAGGGAGCCCAATAGAGGGCTCAAACACAGGACCCTGGGATAACAACCTGACCTTATGGCATAGGCTTACCTGAATGAGCCCCTCAGTGCCCTTACTTGATCTTATGGTCCATGATAATGGTCCAGATATGGGTGGATCCATTCATTCTTTGAGGCGGCCATGAAGATGTCACATCTAAAAAACTATGGACATGTGTGCCTACGACACGCAGAGTGATTGTCTGACACTCTGATTAGTCTTGGGACCGAGACACTGTACCTTCTTTATTCCTTCAATTATCTCAGTGAATAGAAATGTGTCTGCAATACGAGGTGCTTAATATGTATTATTGGATGAAGGAATCCCAACCAGCACTTTCCGTATACTGAGTGGAACTTGAGCTGCTCTGCCTTCCCCCAGTGACCTCTACTCTTATGAGGACAGAGTATCAGGACCTCTTACTTATGTGGACAGAGTATCAGGACCAGTTAGATGGAATCTCAGAAGTCCTTTGCATACAGGAAAACTGCCTGCTTTGCATGTGCTTCTGTAAAACCAGAAGTGCCACAGGCCCACGGGGGTTGATGTGGAGACCTTCTTAACTGTGGAGAGAAAACTGCTACACATGAAGATGCCCAGCAGCCCTTTCTACAGAGCCAGGCACCAGATAAGTCTATGCCATGTTTTCTCTCAGGATTTCCACAGTAGCCCGATGAGGTTCATCCTCTTACCACAGCACTTTTTAGAGGAGCAAAAGGAAGCTCAGAGAGGTGCAGTGACATTCCCAAAACATACTGGTAGTAGAGGCGAGACCCCCCTCCCCCATGCTGCATATGGGGTGGTCACTCACTTGGGGAATTGCTGGCCCAGGACCTGTTGGGCTGTGGTGAACACCTGGTAGATAAGGAAATGACTGGGTTGTTTGCGAGGCTTCTATCCTGGAAGGATGGTACCAAGGACTGTACAAAATTATCCATTCTCCCTTCTTTGAGCATCAGCATGGTCCTGGCCTCACCCAGGAATAGGGTTGATTCCTTTTCACACCAGAGACACAAGGAGGAGCACTGTAGTCAGCTTCCAAACCAAGAACCACTGCGAAGATCAGGGTCTGGCTCTCAGACCAGAGACTCCCATCCCCTCAGCAAGTTCTACAGGACAAGGGACTTGAGTGCTCACACAGAAAAAGGTGTGAGGCTTCAAAATATCATTGGTTTTAGGGAAGACATGGTAAACCATTAGTAACTTCAACACATTCTGTTAGCTGAGCAACAACAGCATTCCTCTCAACTAATAGTTTTATGAAGACCAGTATGCCATTGAGTCTTCAGTTACGGCCTCACACAGAACACAGAGGGCTAGACCCTCACATGCTGCTTAAGATCACATACATTGCAGCTGAGAAGAGACCAGAGCGTGAGCTGCATGGGGTTTCCCTTAAGCTGATGTGGCTTGGTCTGTTCCTGACATAGGGAGGAAAGGTCAGGGGAAAACTACCTTCTCCTGCAAGGCCCAAGGGCATCATTTGTTTCTAGTCTGTGTTCTGGTCTTGCCCTGATCATCTCTGTGTCTTGAGTTTGACCATGAATTTGGACCTGTTCTTACCGCAGACCTTCAATGGAAGTAGTTGGTGGCCTGATGCCCCTGTGCTTGTCAGAGGAGCTGGAGGAGTTCAACTCTTGGAGCAACTCATCCAAGATCTCCTGGGTGGGTCATTACAAAAAGAGCCAGATACTGGTGCCAGGAGGCATCAGAGGCCTTCCCCCTAATCTGGGGTTCCAGGATATGGCAGATCTAGCAACCAAAACAGTCTGTGGGGACACACACGGTGTTCCTTGCAGCACTGCAGAAATGGCAAGAGAATGGCATCAGGTCAAGTGCCAAGGGTCTCGAAAGTCTGAATCCCTGTGGCAGACGGCCTCATTTATGGACTACTACAAAGATCTATAGGGATACAGCTCATGTCCTGTTGGGCCTACAATGATTTGATGTGTTCTGAGAGACGACATGTTATAGAGAAACATATAGAGAGAATCTATAGAAACTATATAAACATTCTATATGAAAACATATACAATGGCTTCATCACACCCTTTTGTGTTAAATCACCCTCTTTAGTGTGATATTTGAAAAGGCTCGGAGAAGGTCTGCAGGGACAGTGGAGCTGGCTTCTACACAGGATAGCTGGGAGGAGTACGTGAAATAATAAAAACAGAAGTAAAACGCAAAGATACTCATGGCTTTGTGAACCCCCCCCCCCACCAACTCCTAAAAAAACATGAAATATATTCTGCACCATTCCAATACAGGTGAAGAGTGTCTTCCCACATCATACGTAGCTGGAGGATAGGCATGGAGGTTCAGAGGTCTCTGCGGTTGGGCTGGTGGGACACTCCTGTGGAAACACTATGGGAGGGCCCCAGTTTTCTCTCCATGTTTGTGTGGGTGCCATATTTCTGTGGTGAGCCCTCTTTCCTTTCTCACCTCAGAACAGCACTGATCCTTGTTTCTCTGGTGCACCTGATAATTGTCTAGGGAGTTGGAATAGTTGAAGCCACAGACCATCTCCTCCAAGATCTCCTGGGTGCAGCTCTGCAAAGACAGTGCCCCGTATATACAGGGCCAAGAGACATTAGGGTCCTCCCTCGACATCACCCACAAGGGGACACCCCCATTAGAAATTGCATTCTCCTGTTCAGGCCAGAGGGGCAGCTGTGGAGACATCTGACAAGGAGGAAGCCAGGTGAAAGAAGCTCTTGGGCTCATGACTAATATATTGGAAGTTGAGCTTGGTGCCCAGAACTCACCTTCTCATCATGCCTGCTATGACCTGGGGTCTGAACACAAAAGATGTATCAGGCTTCCAACTCCTGGAAGCTGGTCTGTGCCCAGGAAGGGCATGTTCCTCTCCTCTGTCCCCTCTACACACACACACACACACACACACACACACACACATACACAGACCCAGACACACATAAACACACACAGTAAGGTGTAAGAGGTATGCTCCTGCTCAGCTGAGATCACAGTGTGGTCTCCTCACCAGTGGGCTGCCCCAGGTTGCCTTGTGGTACCTGTTGATGTCTCCCACCACATAGCCAGAAGCGCTGGAGAAGAGGGCTGAGCTGACGTAGACAGCGACATGAAAATCTCTCACTCTGGACTCAGAGTGCCTGAAAGTAGGACAAGAGTAACAGAACATCTTGTTCTCTTGACCGTCTGCAGTTAAGTGAGCTGGAAAGCGGGACCTGGTTCCCCCGGGTTCCTTGTTACTGGAGTTCCACATCAGTTGTGGGCCTGTCACCAAGGAAGTGAAGTCACTTTTTTCAAGATTCTGGGACCTGGGCCCCTTCCTTCAGTCAGACCTATCCAGAGCCCCTTCTTGGCAGATGCATGCTTACCCCATGTCATCTTAACTGTACATGATGGGCTAAAAAATACCATAGACACAACCCTCTGAACATGCAAGTAAGGTCTACCTTTGAGAACATGGAGCTGAATTCAGACCTTTATTTCTCTGTTTTCCCAGTGCTGTGTCCTACCTAACCCACTGGGTCTATCAAATAGTCCACAGTTTCCCAACCTGCCCTGTGGGATCAGGCTAGACTCTACTTCCTAGGCACATCACCAGGTGTCTATGGATGATATTTATAATGCGTGTGGGCTGGTATCCTGTGTATCTGAGGCACAAATATAAGGATGGAAGATTGATCAGAAGGGGGTTAATGAACCATGGAGTACCACTTGAAAGTTGCCTGGGTTCCAGCAATGTAATATCACAATAGCACTTTCCCTCTGTCCTCATTTCAATGGGGGCACCACGATGGGGTGGAAATGCTCCAAGAGGAACACATTGTCACCTTCTGTAGCAAAACTAGCCAATTATTTCCTCTTAGAATGAGACCGGGTTGCCTCGTTTTGGCCTCAACTGCAGCCATTACAATGGCTCGCAGGATCCTGACCTATGGTATAAGTATACCTGTGTAACCCCGAGGTGCTTTGTGACTGGCTTATGACCAATCTAGCGCTTTCTACACTCGATAGGTCTTCTAAGCACATCTCCAAAGAAACAAGAGCTTTAAATGATACACTGGACCAGATGGATTTCACAGATATCTACAGAACTTTATGTCCAAATGCAACTGAATACACATTCTTCTCAAGTGCACATGGAACTTTCTCCAGAATAGATCACATACTGGGTCACAAATCAGGTCTTAACCGATACCAAAATATTGGGATAGTCCCCTGCATATTTTCAGACCGTAATGATTTGAAATTAGAATTAAATCACAAAAAGACATTTGGAAGGATTTCAAAAATGTGGAGGTTAAGGACCATCCTGCTAAAAGATGAAAGGGTCAACCAGGAACATAAGAAAGAATTAAAAAGATTCATTGAAACTAATGAGAATGAAGATACAACCATTCAAATTCTTTGGGATACAGCAAAAGCAGTTCTGAGGGGGAAATACATCGCAATACAAGCATCCCTCCAAAAACTGGAAAGAACTCAAATACAAAAGCTAACCTTACACTTTAAGGAGCTAGAGAAAAAACAGCAAATAGATCCTACACCCAGCAGAAGAAGAGTTAATAAACATTCGAGCAGAACTCAATGAAATAGAGACCAGAAGAACTGTGGAACAGATCAACAAAACCAGGAGTTGGTTCTTTGAAAGAATAAGATAGGTAGACCATTAGCCAGCCTAATTAGAAAGAAGAGAGAGAAGACTCAAATTAATAAAATCATGAATGAGAAAGGAGAGATCACTACTAACACCAAGGAAATACAAACGATTTTTAAAAACATATTATGAGCAGCTATACGCTAATAAATTAGGCAATCTAGAAGAAATGGATGCATTCCTGGAAAGCCACAAACTACCAAAACTGGAACTGTAAGAAATAGAAAACCTCCCAAGACACAAAAGTCCAGGGCCAGATGGCTTCCCTGGGGAATTCTATCAAACGTTTAAAGAAAAAAAGATACCTATTCTACTAAAGCTGTTCAGAAAGATAGAAAGAGATGGAATACTTCCAAACTCGTTCTATGAGGCCAGCATCACCTTAATTCCAAAACCAGACAAAGACCCCACCAAAAAGGAGAATTACAGACCAATATCCCTGATGAACATGGATGCAAAAATTCTCAACAAGATACTAGCCAATAGGATCCAACAGTACATTAAGAAGATTATTCACATGAAAAGTAGGATTTATCCCTGCGATGCAAGGCTGGTTCAAAACTCATAAAACAATCAATGTAATTCATCATATCAACAAGAGCAAAAACAAGAACGATATGATCCTCTCAATAGATGCAGAGAAAGCATTTGACAAAATACAGCATCCATTCCTGATCAAAACTCTTCAGAGTGTATGGATAGAGGGAACTTTCCTCAACATCTTAAAAGCCATCTACAAAAAGCCCACAGCAAATATCATTCTCAATGGGGAAGCACTGGGAGCCTTTCCCCTAAGATCAGGAACAAGACAGGGATGTCCACTCTCACCACTGCTATTCAATATAGTACTAGAAGTCCTAACCTCAGCAATCAGGCAACAAAAAGAAATAAATAGCATTCAAATTGGCAAAGAAGAAGTCAAACTCTCCCTCTTTGCTGATGAAATGATACTCTACATAGAAAACCCAAAAGACTCCACCCCAATGTTGCTAGAACTCATACAGCAATTTGGCAGTGTGGCAGGATACAAAATCAATGCCCAGAAGTCAGTGGCATTTCTCTACACTAACAATGAGACTGAAGAAAGAGAAATTAAGGAGTCAATCTCATTTACAATTGCTCCCAAAAACATATGATACCTTGGAATAAACCTAACCAAAGAGGTAAAGGATCTATACCCAAAAACTACAGAACACTTCTAAAAGGAATTGAGGAAGACATGGAAAAATATTCCATGCTCATGGATTGGAAGAATGAATATTGTGAAAATGTCAATGTTACCCAGGGCAATTTACACATTTAATGCAACCCTATCAAAATACCATGGACTTTCTTCAGAGAGTTGGAACAAATGATTTTAAGATTTGTGTGGAATCAGAAAAGACCCTGAATAGCCAGGGGAATATTCAAAAAGAAAACCATAGCTTGGGGCATCACAATGCCAGATTTCAGTTTGGAATACAAAGCTGTAGTCCTCAAGATAGTGTGGTACTGGCACAGAAATAGACACATAGATCAATGGAACAGGATAGAGAATCCAGGAGTGGACCCTCAACTTTATGGTCAACTAATATTTGACAAAGGAGGAAAGACTATCCACTGGAAAAAGACAGTCTCTTCAATATATAGTGCTGGGAAAATTGGACATCCATATGCAGAAGAATGAAACTAGACCACTCTCTTGCACCATACACAAATATAAACTCAAAATGGATGAAAGATCTAAATGTGAGACAAGATTCCATCAAAATCCTAGAGAACACAGGCAACACCCTTTTTGAACTCGGCCACAATAACTTCTTGCAAGATACATGCACGAAGGCAAAAGAAACAAAAGCAAAAATGAACTATTGGGACTTCATCAGGATAAGAAGTTTTTGTAGAGCAAAGTATATAGTCAACAAAACTAAAAGACAACCTACAGAATGGGAGAAGATATTTGCAAATGATGTGTCAGATAAAGGGCTAGTATCCAAGATCTATAAAGAACTTATTCAACTCAACACCAAAGAAACAAACAATCCAATGATGAAATGGGCAAAAGACATGAAGAGAAATCTCACAGAGGAAGACATAGACATGGCCAACAAGCACAAGAGAAAATGCTCCATATCACTTGCCATCAGGGAAATACAAATCAAAGCACAATGAGATCCCACCTCACACCAGTGAGAATGGGGAACATTAACAAGGCAGGATACCACAATTGTTGGAGAGGATGTGGAGAAAGGGGAACCCTCTTGCACTATTGGTGGGAATGTGAACTGGTGCAGCCACTCTGGAAAACTGTGTGGAGGTTCCTCAAAGAGTTAAAAATAGATCTGCCCTATGACCCAGCCATTGCACTGCTGGGGATTTACCCCAAAGATACAGATGCAATGAAACGCTGGGACACCTGCACCCTGATGTTTCTAGCAGCAATGTCCACAATAGCCAAACTGTAGAAGGAGACTTGGTGTCCATCGAAAGATGAATGGATAAAGAAGTCGTGGTCTCTGTATACAATGGAATATTATTCAGCCATTAGAAACAACAAATACCCACCATTTGCTTCAACGTGAATGGAAGTGGAGGGTATTATGCTGAGTGAAATAAGTCAATCGGAGAAGGACAAATATTATGTGGTCTCATTCATTTGGGGACCATAAAAATAGTGAAATGGAATAAAGGAGAAAGGAGAAAAATGGGTGGGAAATATCATAAAGGGGGACAGAACATGAAAGACTCCTTACTCTGTGAAACGAACTAGGGGTGATGGAAGGGGAGGAGGGCGGGTGTTGGGGGTGACTAGGTGATGGGCACTGAGGTGGGCACATGACGAGATGAGCACTGGGTGTTATTCTATATTTTGGCAAAAATGAACACCAATAAATAAATTTATAAATGAAATAAATTAGTATTAATCTTTTTCAAACTCCACTGATTTTTTAAAATATTTTTTCTCATTAGGAATTTATTTTTAGAGGAGTTTTAGGTTCACAGAAACATTGAGACAAAGTACAGAGAATTCCCATATAACTGCTCCCACCACACATGGTCCCCTTCTTGATCGATATCCCTCACCAGATGGCACATTGCTTAAATTGAAGAGTCTACGCTGACACATCATTCCTAGCTAAGTCCACTACTAACCTTTAGGCTCACCTCTGGTTCTGTACACTCTATATGTTTGGACAATGCATAATGACACATATGCATCATTAGAGTAGCATACAGCATATTTTCATTGCCCTAAACATCCTCTGTGCTCTATTTATCCCTCCACCCCACTTCCAGCAAGCACTGATCTTTTTGTTCTCTACAGGGTTTTGCCTTTTCCAAAATGTCCTAGAGTTGGAAACATACAGTTAAACTGTTGTCTTTTCATCAGATTGGTTCTTTCAATTAGTAATACGGACGTAAAGTGCCTCCATGTCTTTTCATGGTCTGACAGCTCATTTCTCTTTATAGCAGGGCATAACATTCCATATTGTTGGAATAGACCACAGTTCATCCATCCACCTACTGATGGATACTCTGGCTCCTTTCAAGTCCTCCCAATTATGAATAAAGCTGTTATTAGCATCTGTATGCAGGTTTTTGTCTGGATAGAAGTCTTCCAACTCATTTTGGTAAATACCAAAGAGGGCAACTGCTGGAATACATGCTAAAAAGTAGGTTCAGTTTTGTAAGAATCTGCCAGACTTCTTCAAAGTGGCTGGACCACTTTACACTCCCATCAGCAATGAGTGAGAGTTCCTATTGCTTCACATCTCAGTCTTTGGTGTTCTCACTGTTCCTGATTTGAGCCATTCTTTTTTAGTTTTGGCTATTCTTATAGGTATGTAGTGTTACCATCAGTTTTGAAAAGACTAGAAGGCCCTTACCATTTTACAGTATCAACTCAAACAGAGTTTCATTAGTCAAACTATAGGCAAGAATGCTATCCTGAATGCCTACTTTACCTATTAAGAAACCAAGAAAAATAATGCAAGCTGGACTTGCATGCAACTGGTTTCAGTTCTTTTCCATGTTGGAATTTTTTTAAAAACAAAAATGTACCAATGTCTAATTCTAAGACTGAATATGAGTGCAACTATTTCTCATAAAACAAAAACCTTTAGAATGCCTTAATTTAAAAAGGACCTGATCATGTAAAATTTAAAATATTAATGTCCACACTACACTTTGGGAAATGGGTGTCATTCAGATTCACAATGCTTTTACTTTCTACCTTTGTGACCTTGAATACATTACTTAACTGGTTTCAACCCTAGTTTCACACATATAAATAGGAACAATATTTCATAAAGTGGTTACAAAGCTTAAATGGGAAGGTAGAGTCCCTGGCTTAGTGTCTCTCTTGCGGAAACATTCAATAATTCATAGTCATTTTGAATATAATATACAAACTGAAAGCAATCACAAGAGAAGGTACAGTAATCATTAATTTAAATGCTATGAACAATTTTTAAGTAATCAAGATAAGTAGAGCTAAATTACTCTCTAAAAAGAGAAAAAAAAAGATCTTGATTAAATTAATACAGTAAGATGGAAGGAGAGAGACCAATCTGTCTCCTGACAACATCTGGCATTTTGCTCTGTAGTGATTCAATCCTGGTTTGTGAGAACCTGTGTCTAAAGCAAAAGTCCTCAGATGTCATGGGTTGGATAAATAGCTCTAATGGAAGGCAGTATGTGAGTCAGAAGTGTTGAGGCAAATAACTGCACTTGTACATGTTTCCCTACTTTGGGCATTTTATATGCATCCTTCTCATTTACTCTTCAGCCATCAGCTAAAACAAATGTATTATCCATATTTTAGCGTTTAGGAAACTGAATCCACACAGCTGTGTTTATTAACAGACTCAATGTTCATTTCACGCCCCATGCCACTTCACATTAAAGAGATGTTTAGTCAAAGAAAAAAATACTTTTGGCTGCACAGAGCACAACAGATCAGATGGTACCTTGGTGGGGAAGAATTTATACTGTACTTTGCAGAAGACACTGAATTTAAACATACAGATCTCACAGAAGAGTAAGCATAAAAACAGGCTGGAAAGGAGCAATATACAGTGATTAGCAGGCTACTTCCAAGCATGTAAAAAGCACAGGAGCATGGAAGAAAGCTACCAACAGATGAGGAACTTCAATGACAACAACAAAATCCACCAGGTAAACAAAACATGGCTGAATGTACAACAGAGGAGAGGGTGGAGGGGGCAGCTTAGACTGTTATCCTAATGATCTTCTCAGTTTTACATTAATTATTACCAATAATTACTCAATCCCCAAAGTCCAGGTTCTATATATGTGCACATACGAACACTGAAATGGTCTTGCCTTTGAGTCTTCCAAATTTTCTCTAGTATTCCTAAGTTTTCCTTTTCAATTCCTTCATCCTCTGACTTTTTTCCACCAATGGGCTCTTCTTCCTTCATCTCATTAGTGATCCAAGTGGTCCATATCCTACAAGAAAAGTATTAGTTTGTTGAAGCTTCTGCCAAACGTTAGATTATCCTTGATTTAACAGGAAACAGAAAAGAATGGAGAGGAAAAAAAAGCATTCACAATCAGGTTCCCTTCTTCTGTAGCTCACATTTTGTATAAGAGCTATAATCTGAGTAAATCATATTTAATAGTTTGTAAAGTTATAATTATTACCAAAAAGAAAAAGTCTCCTATTGAGAGGAACTTTTGAAACCTTTTAGCAGTAGGTATCAAGAAGCTTATATATATCTTGTTCTAGTAACTTGCCACTAGAAATCTATCATAAGAAACTAAAATGTGAAGACAGACTCAAGCATAAAGATGCCTATTTAAACTTTATAGCCCCAACCCCCCCCCAAAAGAAATGCATGTGGAAAAATTTCAGAACAGGGGTGAACTTGCGTGGTTCAGCTGTTTAAGCATTTCAGCTTTTGGTCTCAGCTCAGGTCATGATTATGGGGTCGTGAGATGGAGACCAGGGACAGGCTCTCCACTCAGTGAGGAGATTCTTTCCCTCTCCCTTCCCCATCTGCCTCTTCCTCCCACTTGCTCTGGCTTTATCTCTCTGATAAAATTTTTAAAAATTAAGAGCAGGTAACACAATTCCACGGAATATTAGAAGACCATTAAATTGCCAACATAAGCATAAATGTTTCTTCTGTATCAATAATGAAATAAAAGAGTGGTGAGGGTAGCAGGATGCCAATCCCTGGCTCTGTGTGTGTGGGGGGGGGGTGGCGAGGGGAGTGGATGAGGCTGGCCACTGTGGGTGCCAGGTTATGTGCTCAGCTGGGTCCCACCTGCTGCTTCTGGCTGCACTTCTAGGCAGACCTAAGAACCCATCAGGGGAGGATCCCACCACAGCTCTGGGGTGAGCTGGGGGACTGGGCACCCCTGGGTGACCACAGGAACTGTACTAGTTACATCTGTGCTATCCAGCAGGGCAGACCCTTGACTCTTACAGTTGCTGAGCACTTGGGATACAGCTTATCTAAACTCAGATCTGCTGTAAGAGTACAGTCCATTCTCAATTTGGTAGACTTAGTGAGAGAAAATATAAAGAGCTCCTTACTTTTTTATATCATGTTGAAATGATAATAATTTGAATATATTAGGTTAACTAAAATATATTAAATGGAAAAAATAATGCAAAATGCAATGAAAACAAAATACAAAACAATATACAGAGAGGCGGGGCAAGATGGCGGAAGAGTAGGGTCCCCAAGTCACCAGTCCCCACCAAATTACCTAAATAACCTTCAAATCTTCCTGAAAACTTACGAATTCGGCTTGAGATTAAAGAGAGAACAGCTGGAATGCTACAGTGAGAAGAGTTCATGCTTCTATCAAGGTAGGAAGGCGGGGGGAAAAAAGAAAGAAACAAAAGGCATCCAAGGGGGAGGGGCCCCGCAAGGAGCCGGGCTAAGGCCGGGGGGAGTGTCCCCAGGACAGGAGAGCCCTGTCCTGGAGAAGCAGGAGCTTCACCAAACTTCCGGAATGGAAAGGGGCTCGCAGGGAGTTGGAGCAAGACCCCAGGAGGGGCGGGGATGCCCTCAGGCTCCCTGCGACACTAACAGAGCTCTTGCGCCCTGGGGAGAGGGCTCCACACCCCGAGGCTGAGCTCCCTAAAGGGCTGCAGCGCGCGCAGGGCTGGACCCAGGAGCAGCACAGAGGTGGCTCGGGCGGAGGCTCTGGGCGGAGGGGGCAACAAGGCCCCGGGAGCAGCTCAGAAGTGGCTCCGGCAGAGGCTCCAGGCGGAAGGGGCTGCGCAGCCGGGAACACGATTCCATCAGCACAGGCCCGGGAGCACAGGGCGCCGGGGACACAGCCCACGATCCGGCGCTCCCCCCGGGACAGGCAGAGGCCGGGAGGGCACAGGACAGCAAGGACGCTCCAGCCTCCAGGTGGCCCAGAGCTGTGCAGATCAGCGGCCCTAACCCCGAGCATCCTGGCCCTTGTAGACTGAGAGCTCCGTAGTTACCGCGGGAGCTGAATCCAGTGCTCCTGACAGCTGGCCGATGCCACTGTTGTTTCTCCTGGGGCCTCACAGGATAAACAACCCCCACTGAGCCTCACAGTGGCCTCATCGGATAAACAGCTTAAACATCTTTCACTGAGCCCTGCACAAGGCAGGGGGCTGAGCAGCTCCCCCAAGTGCTAACCCCTGAAAATCAGCATAGCAGACCCCTCACCCAGAAGACCAGCTAGACGGACAGCAGAAAAACGGATTATTGACCAAGCAGCACTGGAGAGTTCCAGGGGAAGTCGAGGGATTTACAGTATACAGAAACAGAAGATACTCCCCCTTGTTTTTTGTTTTTTGATTTTTGATTGCTTTCCCCTCCCTTTCTTTTCTTTTTCTTTTTTCTTCTCTTTTTCCTCTATTTTTTCTTTTTTTCTTTTTCTTTTCTTCTTTCTCTTCTCTCTTTTTCTACTTTTCCCAATACAACTTGTTTTTGGCCACTCTGCACTGAGCAAAATGACTAGAAGGAAAATCTCACCTCAAAAGAAAGAATCAGAAATAGTCCTCTCTCCCACAGAGTTACAAAATCTGGATTACAATTCAATGTCAGAAAGCCAATTCAGAAGCACTATTATACAGCTACTGGGGGCTCTAGAAAAAAGCATAAAGGGCTCAAGAGATTTCATGACTGCAGAATTTAGATCTAATCAGGCAGAAATTAAAAATCAATTAAATGATACACAATCCAAACTAGAGGTCCTAACAATGAGGGTTAACGAGGTGGAAGAAAGAGTGAGTGACATAGAAGACAAGTTGATGGCAAAGAGGGAAACTGGGGAAAAAAGAGACAATTAAAAGATCATGAGGATAGATTAAAGGAAATAAGTGACAGCCGGGGAAGTAAAACCTACATTAAATTGGGGTTTCCGAGGGCACCGAAAGGGACAGATGGCCAGAATATGTATTTGAACAAATCATAGCTGAAATCTTTCCTAATCTGGGAAGGGAAACAGGCATTCAGATGCAGGAAATAGAGATATCCCCCCCTAAAATCAATAAAAACCGTTCAACACCTTGACATTTAATAGTGAAGCTTGCAAATTCCAAAGATAAAGAAAAGATCCTTAAAGCAGCAAGAGACAAGAAAGCCCTGACTTTTATGGGGAGAAGTATTAGGGTAACAGCAGACCTCTCCACAGAGACCTGTCAGGCCAGAAAGGGCTGGCAGGATATATTCAGGGTCCTAAATGAGAAAAACATGCAGCCAAGAATACTTTATCCAGCAAGGCTCTCATTCAAAATGGAAGGAGAGATAAAGAGCTTCCAAGGAGGCAGGAACTGAAAGAATATGTGACCTCCAAACCAGCGCTGCAAGAAATTTTAAGGGGGACTCTTAAAATTCCCCTTTAAGAAGAAGTCCAGTGGAACAATCCACAAAAACAAGGACTGCATATATCATGATGACACTAAACTCATACCTTTCAATAGTAACTCTGAACGTGAACGGGCTTAATGACCCCATCAAAAGGCACAGGGTTCCAGACTGGATAAAAAAGCAGGACCCATCTATTTGCTGTCTACAAGAGACTCATTTTAGACAGAAGGACACCTACAGTCTGAAAATAAAAGGTTGGAGAACCATTTACCATTCAAATGGTCCTCAAAAGAAAGCAGGGGTAGCCATCCTTATATCAGATAAACTAAAATTTACCCCGAAGACTGTAGTGAGAGATGAAGAGGGACACTATATCATACTTAAAGGATCTATCCAACAAGAGGACTTGACAATCCTCAGTATATGTGCCCCGAATGTGGGAGCTGCCAAATATATCAATCAATTAATAACCAAAGTTAAAACATACTTAGATAATAATACACTTATACGTGGTGACTTGAATGTGGCACTTTCTACAATCGACAGGTTTTATAAGCACAATGTCTCCAAAGAAACAAGAGCTTTAAATGATACACTGGACCAGATGGATTTCACAGATATCTACAGAACTTTACATCCAAACTCAACTGAATACACATTCTTCTCAAGTGCACATGGAACTTTCTCCAGAATAGACCACATACTGGGTCACAAATCGGATCGGAACTGATACCAAAAGATTGGGATCTTCCCCTGCATATTCTCAGACAATGCCTTGAAATTAGAACTAAATCACAACAAGAAGTTTGGAAGGACTTCAAACACGTGGAGGTTAAGGACCATCCTGCTAAAAGATGAAAGGGTCAACTACGAAATTAAGGAAGAATTTAAGATTCATGGAAACTAATGAGATTGAAGATACAACCTTTCAAAATCTTTGAGATGCAGCAAAAGCAGTTCCTGAGGGGCAAATACATCGCAATACAAGCATCCATCCACTACTGGGAAGAACTCAAATACAAAAGCTAACCTTACACTTTAAGGAGCTAGAGAAAAAACAGCAAATAGATCCTACACTCAGCAGAAGAAGAGAGTTAATAAAGATTCGAGCAGAACTCAACAAAATTGAGACCAGAACTGTGGAACAGATCAACAAAACCAGGAGTTGGTTCTTTGAAAGAATTAATAAGATAGATAAACCATTAGCCGGCCTTATTAAAAAGAAGAGAGAGAAGACTCAAATTAATAAAATCATGAATGAGAAAGGAGAGATCACTACCAACACCAAGGAAATACAATCGATTTTAAAAACATATTATGAACTGCTATACGCCAATAAATTAGGCAATCTAGAAGAAATGGACGCATTCCTGGAAAGCCACAAATTACCAAAACTCGATCAGGAAGAAATAGAAAACCTGAACAGGCCAACAACCAGGGAGGAAATTGGAGCAGTCATCAAAAACCTCACAAGACACAAAAGTCCAGGGCCAGATGGCTTTCCTGGGGGAATTCTATCAAACGTTTAAAGAAGAAACCATACCTATTCTACTAAAGCTGTTTGGAAAGATAGAAAGAGATGGAGTACTTCCAAATTCGTTCTATGAGGCCAGCATCACCTTAATTCCAAAACCAGACAAAGACCCCACCAAAAAGGAGAATTACAGACCAATATCCCTGATGAACATGGATGCAAAAATTCTCAACAAGATACTAGCCAATAGGATCCAACAGTACATTAAGAAAATTATTCACCATGACCAAGTAGGGTTTATTCCCTGGACACAAGGCTGGTTCAACACTCGTAAAACAATCAGTGTGATTCATCATATCAGCAAGAGAAAAACCAAGAACCATATGATCCTCTCAATAGATGCAGAGAAAGCATTTGACAAAATACAGCATCCATTCCTGATCAAAACTCTTCAGAGTGTAGGGATAGAGGGAACATTCCTCAGCATCTTCAAAGCCATCTACGAAAAGCCCACAGCAAATATCATTCTCAATGGGGAAGCACTGGGAGCCTTTCCCCTAAGATCAGGAACAAGACAGGGATGTCCACTCTCACCACTGCTATTCAACATAGTACTGGAAGTCCTAGCCTCAGCAATCAGACAACAAAAAGACAATAAAGGCATTCAAATTGGCAAAGAAGAAGTCAAACTCTCCCTCTTCACTGATGACATGATACTCTACATAGAAAACCCAAAAGCCTCCACCCCAAGATTGCTAGAACTCATACAGCAATTTGGTAGCGTGGCAGGATACAAAATCAATGCCCAGAAATCAATGGCATTTCTATACACTAACAATGAGACTGAAGAAAGAGAAATTAAGGAGTCAATCCCATTTATAATTGCACCCAAAAGCATAAGATACCTAGGAATAAACCTAACCAAAGAGGTAAAGGATCTATACCCTAAAAACTATAGAACACTTCTGAGAGAAATGGAGGAAGACACAAAGAGATGGAAAAATATTCCATGCTCATGGATTGACAGAATTAATATTGTGAAAATGTCAATGTTACCCAGGGCAATTTACACGTTTAATGCAATCCCTATCAAAATACCATGGACTTTCTTCAGAGAGTTAGAACAAATTATTTTAAGATTTGTGTGGAATCAGAAAAGACCCCGAATAGCCAGGGGAATTTTACAAAAGAAAACCATATCTGGGGGCATCACAATGCCAGATTTCAGGTTGCACTACAAAGCTGTGGTCAACATCCTCATTTTAAATGTTTGTTAGAAGTTCGTGGGAGGCAAGTGGCAAGATGCAGACTTGGAAGGCTTCTGTCTCCGAGTAGGGTAGACCGGTATTCATAAATGCCACTACATTCTCTCTCCAATAAGAATGAACCTAGTTGCAAGTGGGTTTCTAGGCATGCTCACTTGTGAGAGCTTAGCTCATTGGCAGGACTCTCACACCTCCTGACTGCCTGTAGACTTAGCTTCTAACATCCTTATGTTAGATGTTGGCAGAGGTTGGGTGAAAAGCATGTAGAAGTGGCAGCCCTGTTGTCATCTGTATGCGAGTTCAATACAGTGATTTCCAAGTAACATCTTCAATTAGAATGGAGGTAGGTGCCATAAATGAGTGGCTAACCGAAATCTGCCACGAAGGCATATATACTTCTGAGAGTTGAACTTATGGCCTGTACCTCTGACATCCTGGTTTCCTGTACAAATAGATTCTAACAGGCTTATGTTCGATGTACGACAGAAGTTGTGTGAGAGGCAAGTGGAAGGTACAGGCCCAGAAGACTTGTGTCTCCAAGCTCAGTACAGAGATTTCAGAGGATCATCTTCCCTTACATTGGATCTAGAATCTTACTTCCAGAAATGAGAGGCTAGGTGAAAGCTGTCTTCAAGAGGAACTTGCTTCTGAGTGTTAAGCACACTTGCTGTCCCTCACAGTTCCACACTGCCTGCAGATTTAGTTTCTAACACCCTCATTTTATGTTTGTTAGAAGCTCCTGGGAGGCAAGTCGCAAGCTGCAGACTTCAAAAGCATGTGTTTTCGAGAGGGGGTAGAGAGGTATTCATGGAAATTCCTCACCTAGAATGCTGCTATATTCTGTCTCCAATAAGATCGAAGGTAGTTGAAGCCGGTATCAAGGCATGCTCACTTGTAAGAGAAGAGCTCATTGCAGGGCTCTCTCACCTCCTGACTGCCTGTTAGACTTAGCTTCTAACATCCTCATTTTAGATGTTTGTTAGATGCTCGTGGGAGGCAAGTGGCAAGCTGCTTGCTGGAAGGCTTGAGACTCCGAGTGCAGTAGATCGGTATTCATGGAACCTCCTCACCTGGAATGCTGCTATGCACTGACTCGAATAAGAATGAAGAAGTTGAAAGCTGGCTTCTAGGCATGCTTACATGCAAGAGCTGAGCTCATAGCAGGACGGTCTCGCATCCAAACTGCCTATAGACATAGTTTCTCATAACATCCTTATGTTAGATGCTGGCAGACATGGTGTGAAAGGCATGTGGGAGCGGCAGGCCTGATATTGTATCAGAATTCTGATATTGTATCAGAATTCAAAATAGCAATTTCCAAGTAACATCTTCAATTAGAATGGAGGTAGGTTCTACCTGCTATAAATGAGTGGCTGGCTTAAATCTGCCTCCAAGGCATACATACTTCTGAGAGTTGAGCTTATGCCTGTACTTCACACATCCTGAATGCCTCTAAACTTAGTTTCTTACAGGCTTATGGCCGATGCATGACAGAAGTTGTGTGAGAGGCAAGTGGAAGTTGCAGGCCCAGAAGACTTGTTTCTCTGAGCTCAGTACAGCGATTTCAGAGGAACATCTCCTTTTATATTGGAACTAGACACGAACTTCCATAAAAGACAGACTAGTTTAATGCTCTGATTTTTTTTTTTTTGGAGTTCAATTTGCTGACATATAGCATAACACCCAGTGCTCATCCCATCAAGTGCCCCCCTAAGAGCCCCCCGCCCACCTCCCTTTCCACCATCCCTTGTACGTTTCCCAGAGTTAGGAGTCTCTCATGTTTTGTCTCCCTTTCTGATATTTCCCACTCATTTTTTCTCCTTTCCCCTTTATTCCTTCTCACTAATTTTTTTATTCCCCAAATGAGTGAGACCATATAATGTTTGTCCTTCTCCTATAGACTTATTTCACTATAATGCTCTCTTCAATTGGAACTTACCTCTGAGAGTTGAGCAAACTTGCCTCACAGTTTCACACTGCCTGGTGATTTAGTTTCTAACAATCATTTTAGATGTTTGTTAGAAGCTCATGGGAGGCAAGTGCCAAGCTGCAGGCTTGGAAGGCTTGTGATTCTGAGTGCAGTAGACCAGTATTCATGGAACTTCCTCCCATAGGATGCTGCTAGGTTACACTTGAATAAAACGAAATTTTATTCAAAATTTGCCTTCTAGGCAACTACTTGAGAGAGCTGAGCTCATGGCACGATCCTCCCGCATCCTGACTGCCTGTAGACTTAGCTTCTAACATCCTTATATTAGATGCGGGCAGGGTTTATGTAAAAAGTATGTGGAAGTGAAAGGCTGGTAGTCACGTGTATGTGAGTTCAATTATATCCACAGGCAGTGCTCAATTGCCTGTGAAAGCATATCACTTTAAAACACTGATGGGGGATCCCTGGGTGGCGCAGCGGTTTAGCGTCTGCCTTTGGCCCAGGGCGCGATCCTGGAGACCCAGGATCGAATCCCACGTCAGGCTCCTGGTGAATGGAGCCTGCTTCTCCCTCTGCCTGTGTCTCTCCCCCCCCCCCTCTCTATGTGTGTGACTATCATAAATTAAAAAAAAAAAAGAAAGAAAAATAAATAAATAAATAATAAATAAAACACTGATGGAAGTCTTTATTGTAGCCACCTTACCAGTATATTTGCTCCTATGGGGTTATAAGCAAACACCATTCTTCTGGAAGAATTTCCATTGCAAAAGGTTTATTGAACTGGAGACAAGAGCCCTCCATGTCTGCACCTTGCCCATTGCCTCACACGCAGCATCTGATAAGCATCTCAAAAAAAGATGTTAGAAACTAAATCCAGGGGATCCCTGGGTGGCTCAGCATTTTGGCGCCTGCCTTTGGCCCAGGGAGCGATACTAGAGTCCCGGGATCGAGTCCCACGTCGGGCTCCCGGCATGGAGCCTGTTTCTCCATCCTGTATCTCTGCCCCTCCATATATATATATATATGTATCATAAATAAATAAATAAATCTTTTAAAAAGAAATTAAAACCACAGGCATTGTGGAACTCTGAGGGACAGCACATGTGCTCAAATCTCAGAAGGAAGTATGACTTCAAGCCAGTTTTATATGAGCCTCTCATTGATGGCAGTTAGAACCTGCCACCACTGTAAGTGAGGATGCTCCTAGGAAATTGCTGTATTACACAGAGAGACAAGAGACACCTGGGCATGCAAAGTTCACCTGCATCTCATACAACTTCTTTCAGGCATCAAACATGAGGATGTTAGAAGATAGGTATACAGAATGGGGGAGGTACAGGTGATAAACTCAACTCACAGGAGTATGCCCTGAATCCAACTTACACCTAGACTCGCTTTTATGGCAGTTAATGCCTACCTTCATTGTGTGGTAGGATTAAACAAGGCAAAAAGCTATCTTGTCTCAGACACACAGGCCTTCCAGGCCTGCAGCTTGCCACTTGATTCTCATGCTGCTTCTGGCAAGCATCTAAAATGAGGATGTTGGTAAGTAAATCCTCAGACAGTGTGGAACTGGGAGGGACAACAGGAAGGCTCCACTGTCAGAAGTAAGTATGCCTTCAAGCCGATTTCAGCTAGCTTCTCCTTGGTGCGAGGTAGAACTAGCTCCACTCTCATTGAACATGTCACCGGGTAATTGCTGTACATGTCACTGGGTAATTGCTGAACATGTCACTGGGTAATTGCTGTACTGCAATGTCCACGTGCTTTGGACACTTCTGCCAGCATCGAACATAAGGATGTCGGAAACTAAGTCTACAGGCTGTCACGATGCGGGAGGGTCCTGCAATCAGCTCAACTCTCAGACGTATGTCTTTTTTTTTATAAATTTATTTTTTATTGGTGTTCAATTTGTCAACATATAGAATAACACTCAGTGCTCATCCCGTCAAGTGCCCACCTCAGTTCCCGTCACTCAGTCACCCCCACCCCCTGCCCACCTCCCCTTCCACCACCCCTAGTTCGTTTCCCAGAGTTAGGAGTCTTTCGTGTTCTGTCTCCCTTTCAGACGTATGTCTTGAAGCCAGTTTTCAACTAGATTCGTTCTTATTGGAGTTATAACTTAGCACCTTTCTCAGTGAAGAGGTTCCATTGAAACACTGTACTCGGAGACACAAGCCTTCCAGGCCTGCAACTTACCGCTTAGCTCTCTCAGAATTTCTGACAATCATCTGAAATGGGATAGTAGAAATTATATCCACGGCACTGTGAAATTGCCAGGGACAACACCTTTGTTCAACTCTCTGAAGAAAGTGTGTCTTATAGCCAGCTTACGAGTGTACTTGCTCCTATGGGAGTTCCAAGCAAACACCATTCTACTGTAGGAATTTCCAGTGCAAATACAAATCAAAACCACAATGAGATATCACACACCTCACACCAGTGAGATATCACACACCTCACACCAGTGAGAATGGGGAAAATTAACAAGGCAGGAAACCACAAATGTTGGAGAGGATGCGGAGAAAAGGGAACCCTCTTGCACTGTTGGTGGGAATGTGAAATGGTGCAGCCACTCTGGAAAACTGTGTGGAGGTTCCTCAAAGAGTTAAAAATAGACCTGCCCTACGACTCAGCAATTGCACTGCTTGGGATTTACCCCAGAGATACAGATGCAATGAAACGCCAGGACACCTGCACCCCGATGTTTCTAGCAGCAATGTCCACAATAGCCAAACTGTGGAAGGAGCCTTGGTGTCCATCGAAAGATGAATGGATAAAGAAGATGTGGTTTATGTATACAATGGGATATTACTCAGCCGTTAGAAATGACAAATATCTGCCATTTGCTTCGACATGGATGGAACTGGAGGGTAGAAAGGATTCGATGATTGTCAGATGCTGAGTGAAATAAGTCAATCGGAGAAGGACAAACATATGGTCTCATTCATTTGGGGAATATAAATAATAGTGAAAGGGAATAGAGGGTAAGGGAGAAGAAATGTGTGGGAAATACCAGAAAGGGAGACAGAACATAAAGACTCCTAACTCTGGGAAACGAACTAGGGGTGGTGGAAGGGGAGGAGGGTGGGGGGTGGGGATTAATGGGTGACGGGCACTGAGGGGGGCACTTGACGGGATGAGCACTGGATGTTATTCTGTATGTTGGCAAGTTGAACACCAATAAAAAATAAATTTATTATTTTAAAAAAAGGAATTTCCAGTGCAAAAGGTGTATTGAACTCGGGGACAAGAGCCCTCCATGCCTGCAGATTGCCACTTGCTTCACATGCTGCTTCTGACAACATCTTAAATATGGATGTTAGAAACCAAATCCACAGGCAGTGTGGAACTGCGAGGGATAGCACATGTGCTCAAATCTCAGAAGTAAGCATGTCTTGGTGTAAGCTTTCAACTAGCCTCTCATTGATGGCAGTCAGAATCTAGTTCCCCTCTAAGGGAGGATGTTCCTAGGATATTGTGCTATTCAGCAATGGAGACACAATTCTTCTGGGCCTGAAACTTTCACTTTCCTCTCACACAACTTCTGTGAGGCATCGTACGTTAGGATGTTGGTAGCTATGTGTAGAGGCGGTCAACATAGGGGAGATACAGGTCATAAGCTCAGCTCAAAATAAGTATGCCTTGAATAGTACCTACAGCTAGTCTGGATCTGGTGGGAGTTAGAGCCCAACTCCGTTCTAGGGTAGGAATTTCCATGACAAAAGCTGTATTGAAAAAAAAAAAGCTGTATTGAAGTCGATGACACAAGCCTACCAGGCCTACAGCTTTCCTCTTGATCCTCATGCTGCTTCTAACAAGCATCTAAAATGATATTAGAAACTAAATCTCCACCAGTGTGGAACTCTGAGGGACAGGCCCTGGCTCAACTCTCAGAAGTAAGTATGCCTTGAAGCCAGTTTTCCGCTAGCCTCTCAACTATGGAAGTTAGAATCTAGCTCAATTCATATTGAGCATTTTACTAGGAAATTGCTGTATTGAACTCAGATACACCAGACTTGTGGGCCTGCAACTTCCACATTCTTCTCACACACCTTCTACCAGCTTCTAAAATAGGGATGTAAGAAGCTAAGTCTACAGGCTGTTTGGATGCAGAAGGGTCCTGCCATGACCCTTCAACTCTCAGAAGAATGTATGACTTGAAGCCAACTTTCAAGTAGCTTCCTTCAAAAAGTTGATAGACCTAGCATCTTTCTAGGTGTGGAGGTTCCATTAAAGCGCTGACTGTACTCGGAGACAAGCCTTCCAGGCTTACAGCTTGCCACTTGCCTCTCACGCAGCTTCTGATAATGATCTAAAATGAAGATGTTAATTTCAGCCTGATTTGATCTAAATTCTGCAGTCATGAAGTCTCTTGAATCCTTTATGCTTTTTTCTAGAGCTACCAGAAGCTTTTTAATTGTGCTTCTGAATTGGCTTTCTGACATTGAATTGTTATCCAAATTCTTTAACTCTGTGGGAGAGAGTACTGTTTCTGATTCTTTCTTTTGTGGTGAGTTCTTCCTTCTAATCATGTTGCTCAGTGCTGAGTGGCTAAAAACAAGTTGTACCTGAAAAAGGAAGGAAAAATATTTAAAAAGTGGGGGAGGGAAAGAAACAGAAAACAAGGAGGGGTGTCATCTGATTCTATATACTGTAAGTCCCTCGACTTCCCCTGGAACTTTCCAGTGATGCTTGGTCAAGAACTTGGCTCTTTCCCTGTCCTTCCAATGGGTCTTCTGGTGGAGGGGTTTGCTGTACTGGTTCTCAGGTGTGTGCATCTGGGGACCTGCCTTGCCCCCTGCCAGGTGCATGGCTCAGTGGGAGCTGTTTATCCTGTGAGGCCCCTTCTCCCTGGCGACCCTGCTCAGTCCCAGGCACAAGGTGACACCAGGAGGAACAACAACAGTGGCGGCCGCCAGCTCTCCAGCCCTGGAGTCAGCTCCAGCAGTACTACTACAGTCTCCCAGTCTACAGGGGCCTGGATGCTCCAGGGGCGGGGGGGCACTGATCTGCACAGATCGGGGCCACCGGCGGCAGGAGTGTCCTTGCTGTCCTGTGTCCTCCCGGCCTCCTCCTGTCCCGGGGGGACCGCCAGATCTTGGGCTGTGTCCCTCCGTACCCTGGGCTCCAGGGCCTGCACCACTGGAATCGCACTCTGGGGCAGCACAGCACCCTCTGCACGGAGCCCCAGCCTAAGCCTCCACCGGAACTGCTCCACGAGGCCCCGCCAGTCGCACGCTCCAGCCCTTTAGGGAGCTTGGCCCGCAGTGTGTGGAGCACTCTCCCCCGGTTCGCACTTCCTCTGTTAGTGACCCTGGGATCCCGAGGGCATCACTGCCCCTCCTGGGATCCTGCCCGAGCTCCCTGCGAGCGCCTTTCCATCTGGGAAGATTGGTAAAGTTCCTGCTTCTGCGGGACTGGGCTTTCCTCTCCTGGGGGCACTCCCTGCAGCCTTGGCCTGGCTCCTCGCGGGGCCCCTCCCCCTTGGATGCTGTTTTACTTATTTTTTTTCCCCGTCTTCCTACCTTGATAGAAGCGGGAACTCTTCTCACTGTAGTATTCCAGCTGTTCTCTCTTTAAATCTCAGGCCGAATTCATAGGTTTTCAGGATGATTTGAAAGTTATCTAGGTAAGTTGGTGGGGACAGGTGACTTGGAGACCCAACTCTTCTGCCATCTTGCCCCGCCTCCGGCATATAATCTCCTGATATCCATAATGCTTTTGGTTATGTAGGAGAATGTGGGCAATCTGTGTATATAACTCCTCGGGTTGTGTTTCTTCCATACCATCCTGGGACAGCCTGGCAAGGATGCTCGCAGGACTAAATCAGGCCTGGGCAGCAGAAAATCAGGCCAGACACAAAATAGATCAAAACATAGAACATATGGATGTATCTTGGGTCATCTTCCCCTCTCAAGCAAGGCAGGCCTCTGCCAGTGTGTGTGTGTGTGTGTGTGTGTGTGTGTGTGTGTGAACGTTTTAAAGCTATGCTTGAATCAATAATGACCAGGCATACCTTGTGATAATAGGTAGTATTGATCAGGAGAGAAATCTATTACCTGTGTAGGATAATTCAGCAGGCTGGGCAGAGAGCTCAGTGTAATGAAAAGAACACACACTCTGCAGTCTAAAAGACACTGGTATGTGACCTTGAGTAGTAACCTTGAACATTCTGAGCTTCAGTTTCCTTGTTTGTAGAATGCACCTACCTTATAGGCTTGTCCTGAGGAAGCTATAACTTACTCACCGTGAAGACTTCCTCTTCCCAAGGTACTATGATAACTGCTCCAAGTATACTCTACATGTTTTTTATGCTTTTGTTAATGTTTGGATACTCACAGATACCTACTTTAAATATCTGACCATCTGTTTCCGTGGTGATACTTTCCTTTAGCTTTTCCCCATTTTGGCGGTTATTGATGTTGTTTGTGAACCTACCATCCTATGCCAGCTCTATTCATGATGAAGACGACATGTTTGGTGGCCATTGTGGAATTCTTAGTGAGCAAGAGACTCCATGATGCTATCATGGCATAAAAGGAAAGAATCCAAGCAAAAGGCAGAACACAGGGCCCTGTTCATACTGCTGCTCTTCTCTTTGGGAGAAACTGTTTGGAGCTTTAAGCCCTCAGGGTCCAATCTCACAGATCTTGGTGTACTGAACGTAATGAATATCATCCCTTTGCGAATTCCCCTACCCATCTATTTGCGTCTTGTCTTTGGATTTTTATCAAAAGACTGTATTTTCATACTGTATTTTCTAAGAATCTTACGACTGTTTTCATATTATGGTGTCATTACCAGTCCCACAGCACCCAGTTCAGCGTTGGCACATTGCAGATGCTTAGTGTCTTTGTTTTTTCTGTTGTTTCATTTTTAAAGAAGAACTCAAAAGAGAGGAGTTGCCATTTCAGCTAATTCCACAGTATTTTATGAAGTTGTTATATGGATATGTTCAGTTAAACAAATACTTATCTGTGGAGAGCTAAAATTTGGGTAAACAAAGATTCATTGGAAATAAACATAGTCCTTGCCCTTGATAGTCTCATAGTTTGGTGTACAAATTAATCATACAATCAGGACCTCTCTTTTTTTTATTTATTTGTTCAGATTGAGAGAGAGAGAGAGAGAGGCAGAGACACAGGCAGACGGAGAAGCAGGCTCCATGCAGGGAGACTGACGTGGGACTCGATTCCTGGTCTCCAGGATCACACCCCGGGCTGCAGGCGGCGCTAAACCACTGTGCCACGGGGGCTGCCCAATCATGACATTTCATAGTAGAGCCCTGGATATTATGCAAAAAAAGAAGGGGAGTAATATCTGGGGTTTCAGGGAAAGCTTTTGGTTGTGGCATGTATGTTGAACCTAAACGAATGGATAAAAACCATCTAAGGGGAAAAAAGGGTGGCACAATCCAAATAAAGAAAAGCATCAGCAAAGCCAGAAGGTATGTGGAAAATTTGGTGATTTACCAGAGTTTGTGGGAACCAGTTGAGAGTGATCTCACCATAAAGTAAAAAGTAAAATATTTTGGAAGTGAGAAAAGGAGAGTGGATAGGGGCTGGATTAGAACCAGCAACTCTCCTAAAAACTACAGAACACTTCTGAAAGAAATTGAGGCAGACACAAAGAGATGGAAAAATATTCCATGCTCATGGATTGGAAGAATTAATATTGTGAAAATGTCAATGTTACCCAGAGCAATTTACATGTTTAATGCAATCCCTATCAAAATACCATGGACTTTCTTCAGATAGTTGGAACAAATTATCTTAAGATTTGTGTGGAATCAGAAAAGACCCCGAATAGCCAGGGGAATATTAAAAAAGAAAACCACAAAAAAAAAAAAAAAAGAAGAAAGAAAACCACAGTTGGGGCATCACAAGGCCGGATTCCAGGTTGTACTACAAAGCTGTGGTCATCAAGACAATGTGGTCCTGGCACAAAAACAGACACATAGTTCAATGGAACAGAATAGAGAATCCAGAAGTGCACCCTCAACTTTATGGTCAACTAATACTCAATAAAGGAGGAAAGACTATCCACTGGAAAAAAGACAGTCTCTTCAATAAATGGTGCTGGGAAAATTGGACATCGACATGCAGAAGAATGAAACTAGACCACTCTCTTTCACCATACACAAAGATAAACTCAAAATGGATGAAGGATCTAAATATGAGACAAGATTCCATCAAAATCCTAGAGGAGAACACAGGCAACACCCTTTTTGAACTTGGCCACAGTAACTTCTTGCAAGATACATCCATGAAGGCAAGAGAAACAAAAGCAAAAATGAACTATTGGGACTTCATAAAGATAAGAAGCTTTTGCACAGCAAAGGATACAGTCAACAAAACTCAAAGACAACCTACAGAATGGGAGAAGGTATTTGTAAATGACCTATCAGATAAAGGGCTAGTTTCCAAGATCTATAAAGAACTTATTAAACTCAACAGCAAAGAAACAATCCAATCATGAAATGGGCAAAAGACATGAAGAGAAATCTCACAGAGGAAGACCTAGACATGGCCAACAAGCACATGAGGAAATGCTCCGCATCACTTGCCATCAGGGAAATGCAAATCAAAACCACAATGAGATACCACCTCACACCAGTGAGAATGGGGAAAATTAACAAGGCAGGAAACCACATATGTTGGAGAGGATGTGGAGAAAGGGGAACCCTCTTACACTGTTGGTGGGAATGTGAACTGGTGCAGCCACTCTGGAAAACTGTGTGGAGGTTCCTCAAAAAGTTAAAAATAGGGATCCCTGGGTGGCGCAGCGGTTTGGCGCCTGCCTTTGGCCCAGGGCGCGATCCTGGAGACCCAGGATCGAATCCCACATCGGGCTCCCGGTGCATGGAGCCTGCTTCTCCCTCTGCCTATGTCTCTGCCTCTCTCTCTCTCACTGTGTGACTATCATAAATAAATAAATAAAATTTAAAAAAAAAGTTAAAAATAGATCTGCCCTACGACCCAGCAATTGCACTGCTGGAGATTTACCCCAAAGATACAGATGCAATGAAACGCCGGGACTCCTGCACCCCGATGTTTCTAGCAGCAATGTCCACAATAGCCAAACTGTGGAAAGAGCCTCAGTGTCCATCAAAAGGTGAATGGATAAAGAAGATGTGGTTTATGTATACAATGGAATATTACTCAGCCATTAGAAACGACAAATACCCACCATTTGCTTCGACATGGATGGAACTGGAGGGTATTATGCTGAGTGAAATGAGTCAATCGGAGAAGGACAAACATTATATGGTCTCATTCATTTGGGGAATATAAATAATAGTGAAAGGAAATAGAAGGGAAGGGAGAAGAAATGAGTGGGAAATATCAGAAAGGGAGACAGAACATAAAGACTCCTAACTCTGGGAAACAAACTAGGGGTGGTGGAAGGGGAGGAGGGCATGGGGTGGGGGTGAATGGGTGACGGGAACTGAGGGGGGCACTTGATGGGATGAGCACTGGATGTCATTCTGTATGTTGGCAAATTGAAGACCAATAAAATATTTATTATTAAAAAAAATTAGAGGAACACCTGGGTGGCTCAGTGGTTGAGCATTTGCCTTCAGCTCAGGGCCAGACTTAGCAAAAAAAGAAAAGAGAAAGGAACAAAATACATAAAATCATGAATGAAAGAGGAGAGATCACAACCACCATCAAAGAAATACAATTATAAGAACATATTATGAGCAACTATATGTCACGCAATCTAGAAGAAATGGATACATTCCTAGAGATGTATAAACTACCAAAACTGGGGATCCCTGGGTGGCACAGCGGTTTGGCGCCTGCCTTTGGCCCAGGGCACGATCCTGGAGACCGGGGATCGAATCCCACATCAGGCTCCCGGTGCATGGAGCCTGCTTCTCCCTCTGCCTATGTCTCTGCCTCTCTCTCTCTCTCTGTGACTATCATAAATAAATTAAAAAAAAATAAAAAAAAAAACTACCAAAACTGAAACAGGAAGAAACAGAAAACCTGAACAGACCCATAAGCAGCAAAGAAATTGAAGCAATAATTTTTTTAAAATCTCCCATTGGGATGCCTGGGTGGCTCAGCAGTTGGGCGTCTGCCTTCGGCTCAGGGCGTGATCTTGGAGTACCAGGGATCGAGTTCCACATCAGGCTCCCTGCATGGAGCCTGCTTCTCTCTCTGCCCGTGTCTCTGTCTCTGTCTCTCTCTGTCTCTCTCTCTCTCTAACTCTCATGAATAAATAAATAAAATCTTTTTTTAAAAAAAATTTCCCATTAAACAAGGGTCTAGGACCCAGTGGCTTCCTAGGGAATTCTACCAAACATTTAAAGAAAAATTAATATCTGTTCTTCTGAAGCTGTTTCAAAAAAACAGAAGTGGAGGGGCACGTGGGTGGCTCAGTCAGTTAAGCATAAGCCTTTGGCTCAAGTCATGATCCCAGGGTCCTGGGATCGACCTCCTCAGGCTCCTTCCTCAATGGGGAGTCTGCTTCTCCCTCTGCCTCCCCTCCTCCTCCTCCTCCTCCTCCTCCTCCTCCTCCTCCTTCTTCTTCTCCTCCTCCTCCTCCTCCTTCTTCTTCTTCTTCTCTCTCTCTCTCTCTCAATCACTATCTCACTCAAATAAATAAAATCTCTTTAAAAAATAGAAATGGAAGAAAAACTTGCAAACTCCTTCTATGAGGCCAGCATTACCTTGATTCCAAAACCAGACAAAGAATCCATCAAAAAGGAGAATTACAGACCAATATCCCTGATGAACATGTATGCAAAAATTCTCATCAAGATACTAGCCAATAGGATCCAATAATACATTAAAAGGACTATTCACCATGACCAAGTAGGATTTATTCCTGGGCTGCAATGGTGGTTCAACAACTACAAATCAGTCAATGTGATACATTACATTAATAAAGGAAAGGACAAAAATCATGATCCTCTCAATAGATGCATAAAGGGCATTTGATAAAGTACAGCATCCTTTCTTGATTAGAATTCTTCACAGTGTAGGGATAGAGGAAACATATATATGAAAAGGCCACAGTGAATATCATTTTCTTTTTTTTTTAAGATTTTATTTATTTATTCATGAGAGACACACACACACAGAGGGGCAGAGACACAAATGGAAAAGCAGGTCCCATGCAGGGAGCCTGATGTGGGACTCGATCCCGGGACTCCAGGATCACACCCTGGGCCAAAGTCAGATGCTCAATCGCTGAGCCACCCAGGCGTCTCCGAATATCATTTTCAATGGGGAAAAACTGAGAGCTTTTTCCCTAAGGTCAGGAACACGGCAGGGATGTCTATTATCACCACTGTTGTTCAACATAGTATTGGAAGTCCTAGCCTCCGTAATCAAACAACAAAAAGAAATACAAGGTATCCAAATCAGCAAAGAAGTCAAACTCTCACTCTCTGCAGATGACATGATACTTTATGTGGAAAACCCAAAAAAAACTTTACCCTCAAAATTGCTAAAACTAACACAGGAATTCAGCAAAGTGACAGGATACAAAATCAATGCATGGAAATCAGTTGCATTTCTATACACTAACAATGAGACAGAAGAAAGAGAAATTAAGGAGTCAATCCCATTTACAATTGCAGCAAAAACTATAAAACACCAGGAATAAATCTAACCAAAGAGGCAAAGGATCTATAGATCTATACTCAGGAAGCTATAAAACACTCATGAAAAAAATTAAGGAAGATACGAAGAAATGGAAAAAAGTTCCATCGTCATGTTGGAAAAATAAATACTGTTAAAATGCCTATGCTATTCAGAGCAGTCTATACATTCAAGGCAGTCCCTATCAAAATACCATCAACTTTTTTCACAGAGCTGGAACAAATAATCCTAAAATTTGTATGGAACCAGAAAAGACCCTGAATAGCTAAAGGAATGTTGAAAAAGGAATGTTGAAAATGTCTATGCTACCCAGAACAATCTACACATTCAATGCAATCTCTATAAAAATTCCATCAAAAATTTTCATTAGAGCTGGAACAAATAATTCTAAAATTTCTATGGAATGAGAAAAGACCTCAAATATCCAGAGGAATATTGAAAAAGAAAACTAAAGCTGATAGCATCACAATTCTAGACTTCAAGCCCTATTACAAAGCTGTAATCATCAAGGTAGTATGATACCGGCACAAAGAAAGACACATATTATCAATGGAACACAATAGAGAACCCAGAAATGGACCCTCAACTCTATGGTCAACTAATCTTTGACAAAGCAGGAAAGAATATCCAATGGAAAAAAAAAGACAAAAGACAGTCTTTTCAACAAATGGTGTTGGGAAAATTGGACAGCCACAAACAGAAGAATTAAGCCAGACCATTTCCGTATACTACATACAAAAACAGACTCAAAATAGATGAAAGATTCAAATGTGAGACAGGAATCCATCAAAATCCTAGAGAAGAACACAGGAAGCAACCTCTGTGAACTTGACCGCAGCAACTTGTTGCTAAACACATCTTCCAAGGCAAAAATGAACTACTGGGACTTTATTAGAATAAAGAGTTCTTGCACAGAAAAAAAAAAAAAAAAGCAGTCAACAAAACCAAAAGACAACCGACAGAATGGGAGAAAATATTTGCATAGTCTTATCAGTTAAAGGGCTAGTATCCAAAATCTATAAAGAACTTATCAAACTCAACACCCTAAGAACAAATAATCCAATCAAGAAATAAGCAAAAGACATGAACAGACATTTCTCCAAAGAAGACATACAAATGGCCTACAGACATGAAAAACTGCTCAACATCACCTGGAATCAGGAAAATACAAATCAAAACCACAATGAGATACCACCTCACACCAGTTAGGATAGCTAAAATAAACCACTCAGGAAATGACAGGTGTTGGTGAGGATGTGAAAAAAAAAAAGGGAACCCTTTTACACTATTGGTGGGAAAGCAAGCTGGTGCAGCCACTCTTGAAAACAGTATGGAGGTTCCTCAAAAAGTTGAAAATAGAGCTACCCTATGACCCAGCAATTGCTCTACTAGGGATTTACCCAAAAGATACAAATCTAGTGATCCGAAGGGGCACCTGCACCCCAATGTTTTTAGCAACAATGTCCACAATAGAGCCCAGATGTCCATCAACAGATGAATGGATAAAGAAGATGTGGGATACATATATATGTATACATATATGTATGTGTGTATATATATATATATATATATACACATATATATACACATATATATATGTATATATATATATACAGCCATCAAAAAAATGAAATCTTGGGGCACCTGGGCGGCTCAGTGGCTAAGCACCTGCCTTTGGCTCACTCAGGTTGTGATCCCGGGGTCCTAGGATCGACTCCTGCATTGCACTCCCTGCAAAGAGCCTGCTTCTCCCTCTGCCTATGTTTTTGCCTTTCTCTGTGTCTCCTTCATGAATAAATAAATAAAATCTTAAAAAAAAAAAAAAGGCAGCTGACTCTTGGTTTCAACTCAGATCTGATCCCAGGGTCATGAGATCCAGCCCATGTTTGGCTCTGTGCTCAGCACTGAGTCTGCTTCATATTCTCTCTCCTCTGCCCCTGCCACTTATTCTCTCTCTCTCTCTCTCTCTCTCTGTCATAAATAAATAATAAGTAAATAAATAAATAAATAAATAAATAAATCTTTTTAAAAGATCATTGCATTTCTCCAGTGATTTAAAACCTTTGGGCCATATTTGGGTTGTCAGCAGAAAGAAGGAAGAGAGAGCAGACAAAGCCTTGGTAAGACATGATGGAGAAGTTTCAATTGTCTAAAATTCCCAGAATGCCTAGAAGGGGAAGGAGGATTCCAAAGTTGTCTTTAAAGCTCCTGTGTCAATGTTGGAGGGGATGCGGAGAAAAGGGAACCCTCTTACACTGTTGGTGGGAATGTGTACTGGTGTAGGCACTCTGGAAAACTGTGTGGAGGTTCCTCAAAGAGTTAAAAATAGACCTGCCCTACGACCCAGCAATTGCACTGCTGGGGATTTACCCCAAAGATACAGATGCAGTGAAACGTCGGGACACCTGCACCCCGATGTTTATAGCAGCAATGTCCACAATAGCCAGACTGTGGAAGGAGCCTCGGTGTCCATCGAGAGATGAATGGATAAAGAAGATGTGGTTTATGTATACAGTGGAATATTACTCAGCCATTAGAAACGACAAATACCCACCATTTGCTTCGACGTGGATGGAACTCGAGGGTATTATGCTGGTGAAATAAGTCAATCGGAGAAGGACAAACATTATATGGTCTCATTCATTTGGGGAATATAAATAATAGTGAAAGGGAATAGAAGGGAAGGGAGAAGAAATGAGTGGGAAATATCAGAAAGGGAGACAGAACATGAAGACTCCTAACTCTGGGAAACGAACTAGGGGTGGTGGAAGGGGAGGAGGGTGGGGGGTGGGGGTGAATGGATGACAGGCACTGAGGGGGACACTTGACAGGATGAGCATTGGGTGTTATTCTGTATGTTGGCAAATTGAACATCAATAAAAAATAAATTGGGATCCCTGGGTGGCGCAGCGGTTTAGCACCTGCCTTTGGCCCAGGGCGCGATCCTGGAGACCTGGGCTCGAATCCCACATCGGGTGCATGGAGCCTGCTTCTCCCTCTGCCTGTGTCTCTGCCTCTCTCTCTCTCTCTCTCTCTCTCTATCATAAATAAATAAAAATTAAAAAAATAAAAAATAAAAAATAAATTTATTATTTAAATAAAAAAAATAAAGTTCCTGTGTCATGCCCAGTGTTTCTAAAATAATTAGACCTGTGAGGGGTGGTTCCAACAGGTAGGTAGGAATGGAACACCACAGGTAAATAAGCCTTGTCACTTTACAGTCTTTTTGGAAGGCAGATGGAGAGAGAGCAGGTTTTGAGAATTTCATAGGCTCTATGGGCGGGCAGCCAAAGCAAAAAGACCCCAATCCCAGAATCCTCATTTCCAGGGCTCTCCAGCTCCCAGTCCTTTATAAACCCAAGAGGAAACAAACTGTGTACCTGAACCATCTAACTGTGACACAAACCAACCCTCCCCAGTGGACACACACACACACACTTTCTAGTGTTCACCTGCTTTTCTGACCTATCAGCTGCTCCACTATGGAAAAAGTCATAGTGGTTATTTTAGAATTTTGATCAAAAGTCAAGGTAGATATACATTCAGGCCACTATCATTGCCATAAAAATTTGCCAGATGGAGAAACACAACAGAATAATATTTTGAGATATTTTCTCTTTATGGTATGCTTTCCCAATTTCACTTCCTAGGACACAAGCAAGTAATGGGTCATATCACCATTGCCTAAAAGGGAAAACAACCCAGAGCAGAAATCAGAGAGATGTTGCAAATACTCTTGATACTTTTACTTAAATTTTAAGCCATAGGAAGAAGAGGAATCAGAGGTATGAGCACATTAGGAATATGTGGTGGATAATTTTTTTTAAGATTTATTTATTTAAATAAATAAAAATAAATAAATAAATAAATTTATTTAGTTATTTGAGAGACACAGAGAGAGAGTGAAAGAGAGCAGTAGACTCCCCACTGAGCAGGGTGCCCAATGTGGGGCTTTATCCCAGGATCCTGGGAGGGATCATGACCTGAGCCAAAGGCAGACACTTAACCGATTGAGGCACTCAGGCACCCCTGTGATGGATAATTTTATATGTTGTTTTAACTGGACTTAGGGATAGCCATAGAACTGGTGAAACATTTCTGGGTATGTCTGTGAGAGTTTTTTGGAGGAGATTGGCATTTGAATTTGTAGACTAAGCAAAGCAGATTTTTATCCCCTATGTGGGTAGGCATCATCCAGTCCACTGAGATCCTGAATAGAATAAAAAGGTGAAGGGAGGGCAAATTTTCTTTTTGCTTAAACTGAAACATGTCTGTCTCCTGCCCTCAGACACTGGCAATCCTGGGTCTTGGGCCTCCAGTCTTAGATCAGGATTTACATCATCAGCTCCCCCAGTTTTCCAACTAGCTCCCCTCAGACTAGGTCTGGGATGTGCACCATTGGCTCTCCTGGTCCTCAGGACTTTGGGCTTGGATTGGAACTACGTATCACCTGCTGTCCTGGGCCTCCAACTTGCAGATGTCAGATTATGGGACTTCTCTACCTCCCTAATAGTGTGACCCAATCCCTTATAATAAACTCCTGTAGAGGGGCACCTGGTGGCTCAGTGGTTGAGCATCTGCCTTTGGCTAGGGTTGTGATCCCAGTGTCCTAGGATCAAGTCCCACATCAGGCTCCCTGAGCCTGGTTCTCCCTCTACCTATGTCTCTGCCTCTCTCTCTGTTGCTCAAGAATAAATAAAATATTTTTTAAATTTTTTAAAAATAAACAATTATCTATAGATAGATGCATAAATTCATAGATAGACCCTACAAATTCTGTTTCTCTTAAGAACTCCAATATAGGCTACTTGGTTAGAAGTAGAATAGAAGAAGGACACCTGGGTGGCTCAGAGGTTTAGTGCTGCCTTCAGCCCAGGGCATGATCCTGGAGTCCTGGGATCGAGTCCAACATTGGGCTCCCTGCATGGAGCCTGTTTCTCTCTCTGCCTGTGTCTCTGCCTCTCTTCCCACTCTTTCATTAATAAATAAATAAAATCTTTTTAAAGGAAGAAATAGAGCATAAGAGAAGCTTCCTCCTGGACTAGAAAAGCTTCCTCTGGGGAGGAAAGGCTGGGGAGCAAAGGAAAAAGGGAAAGAGGGTAGTCTGTGAGGCTAGAGTCAGAGAAGCAGGAGTCCTGTGTTCCAGCTGCTAGGATCTAAAGGTTGCTCCTGTGTGGGGCATTCTGAGACTTCCACCAGGAGATGGCAGCAGCCGCCCATGACCAAGACCATTCCTGCACTACTTGGTGCAGAATGTTTACAGAACACTAGAGGGTCCTTGATCCCTTGTGTCCTGTTAAAGGGGTGGGGGGTGGGGGGGCAGAAGGCTGATTCAGAAAACATCTCCTGATAGGGGGCAGTCTTTTCCACACCTTCACAGCTACACACAGACCCTGCACTCCTGCACTGTTACCTACTACACAGGTGTTGCTATTTTATTTTATTTTATTTTATTGTATTGTATTGTATTGTATTGTATTGTATTTTTTTTTTTTGGTGTTGCTATTTTAAACACACACACACACACACACAATGTCCAAGCTGAAAAAACCACTTCTTAACCACCAAATCTCAAGGTTCAGAGGGATCTTGCATCTGTTCCTTCCTATTTTAAGTATAGAAGTCACCAAAAATGCAGCATACTAAACAACAGTTTCCATGACAGGATTTATTAGCCTCCAAGGTCAACCAGGGGGTTGTACTTTGCACAACTCCAAGGACTGCAGGAAACCACAAACGAATGATTTACTGATGATGTTTATTGAGCAATTCCCCATGCAAAGCTCTGTGAAGTAACTGTATTCCCTTTTTTAAATTTCAGGTAACTGATACTCACTGCAGTTTAGCACTTCTCCCTTGCCCTAGAGTACCCAGTGATAGAAATGAAATTCGAGCCAAATTTGCCTAATTCCAAACCCCATTCTTCCTACTGTCAGAGCTTTTCCTATAATAGGGGAGGGAGAAAACCAAGAATATCCAGTTCTCTGAAGAGAATTTAGTGTCACTCACATTGTTTTTCCTTTCACAAATAAGATGCAGTCAAATTAAAGAATTTTGCCAAATACTAAGGAGACATTTTTTTTAAAGATTTTATTTATTTATTCTTGAGAGAAAGAGAGAGAGAGAGGCAGAGACATAGGCAGAGGGAGAAGCAGGCCCCATGCATGGAGCCGGACGGGACTCAATCCCAGGTCTCCAGGATTACGCCCTGGGCTGAAGGCGGTGCCAAACCGCTGAGCCACCCGGGCTGCCCCATTTTCTTTCTTTCTTTTTTTTTTTTAAAGATTTTATTTATTTATTCATGAGAGAGGCAGAGACATAGACAGAGGGAGAACCAGGCTCCCTGCAGGAAGCCCAATGCAGGACTCGATCCCAGGACCCCAGGATCAAGACCTGAGCCAAAGGCAGACACTCAACCCCTGAGCCACCCAGGCGTCACATCAATCTCTTTAACTTATAGTGATAATGATATTGCATCTCTCATAGGCTTGTGTGAAATAGGGGAGAATTTATTCACACACACATGCACGTGCACACATATATGCATCCAAATACACACACACACAGAATGCCTGAACTTCAACAAAGTTTAGCAACTGGTTACTAAACTGTCACCTCTGGAGTCAGACTACCTCAGTTAAAACTGCAGGCCTAGGGCAGCCCCGGTGGTTCAGCGGTTTAGTGGCGCCTTCAGCCCAGGGTGTGATCCTGGAGACCCTGGATCGAGTCCCACATCAGGCTCCCTGCACGGAGCCTGCTTCTCCCTCTGCCTGTGTCTCTGCCTCTCTCTCTCTCTGTGTCTGTCATGAATGAATACATAAAATCTCAAAAAAAAAAAAAAAAAAAAACCTGTAGGCCTACCATCTGCCAAAGCTCACAAATTTAAAAGTATGGCTCCTCAAAAAAAAAAAAAAAAAAAAAGTATGGCTCCTCATACCACATTTCCTTACCTACAAGCTACCCCATACATTTGTGAAATTTTTAAAGACAATAAAGGCATATAAAGTTCATAATAAATAGCCAATAAATTATGGAGCTATAAAAGATAGTGATAATAAAGGTAATGATTGTCTTACTTCTCAAACAATTTGTTCAGGGTCATATAACAGTAAGGTAGAAGCAGGTTCCAATTCTAGATCTTCTGACTTTAAATACTGATGTCTTTCCACTATTAGACAAGATCATAAAGTCAAGAGCAAGGATATAAGATATTTTCAGATTCCAAGAAGTCTTTGGTGACCAAAATACTTCAGCAACATTCAGGAAACAATAGACACTTCTTAATAAAGAGAGACTAACACTTCCTAACTCATTGAATGAGACCAATATTGTTCCCCTGATTCCAAAACTAGATAAAAACATGACAAAAAAAAAAAAAAAAGAAAAGAAAAGAAAACTAAAGATCAGTCTCTTTTAGGAACATAGACTTAAAAAAAATTCTCAACTAAATACTAGCAAAGTGAACCCAATAGCATATAAAAATAATTATACACAATGACCAAGTGATATTTATCCCAGGAATATAAGATCAGTTTAAAACACAAAAACCCTCTGGAAAACTGTGTGGAGGTTCCTCAAAGAGTTAAAAGTAGACCTGCCCTACGACCCAGCAATTGCACTGCTGGGGATTTACCTCAAAGATACAGATGCAATGAAACGCCGGGACAACCCCAATGTTTCTAGCAGCAATGTCCACAGTAGCCAAACTGTGGAAAGAGCCTCGGTGTCGAAAGATGAATGGATAAAGAAGATCTATGTATACAATGGAATATTACTCAGCCATTAGAAACTACAAATACCCACTATTTGCTTCGACATGGATGGAACTGGAGGGTATTATGCTGAGTGAAATAAGTCAATAGGAGAAGGACAAACATTATATGGTCTCATTCATTTGGGGAATATAAATAATAGTGAAAGGGAATAAAGGGGAAAGGAGGAAAAATAAGTGGGAAATATCAGAAAGGGAGACAGAACATGGAAGACTCCTAACTCTGGGAATGAACTAGGGGTGGTGGAAGGGGAGGTGGGCGGGGGGTGGGCATGACTGGGTGGCAGGCACTGAGGTGGGCACTTGATGGGATGAGCACTGGGTGTTATTCTGTATGTTGGCAAATTGAACACCAATAAAAAATAAATTTATTATTTAAAAAATAAAATAACACACAAAAACCAATCAATGTAATAGATCATATCCACAGAATAAAAACAAAACCACAGCACCATTTTAATTGATTCAGAAAAAGCATTTGACAAAATCCAACACCCTTTCATGATTAAAAAAAAAAAAAAAAAGAAAGAAGGAAACTCAACAAACCAGGAATAGAAGGAAGCTTCTTCAACCTTATGAACAGCATCTTTGAAAAATATACTTAATGGTGAAAGGATGAAAACTCTCCCTATAGTGGTGGAAGGGGAGGTGGGCGGGGGGTGGGGGTGACTGGGTGACAGGCACTGAGGGGGGCACTTGATGGGATGAGCACTGGGTGTTATTCTATATGTTGGTAAATTGAACACCAATAAAAAATAAATTAAAAAATTTTAAAAAAGAAAACTCTCCCTATAAAATCAAGAACAAGACAAGAATGTCCACTCTTCCCTCTTCTATTCAAATTGTACAAATTAGTACCAGAGCAATTAGACAAGAAAAAAGAAATAAAGATACACAGATCAGAAATACATAACAGGAATTTATACTTAGAAAACCCCAAAGAATCCACTAAAACACTATAAGAGCTAATAAGCAAATTCATCAAGGTGAAAGATACAAGATCAATATAAAAAAGTAGCTATGTTCCTATATACAACAGCAATGAACAACCTAAAGGTGAAACTGAGAGAATAATTTCACCTGTAATAGATCAAAAAGAATAAAATACTTAGGAACAAATCTAATCAAATAAGAACAAGACTTATACACTGAAAACTACAAAACATTATTGAAATTAAAGAAGATTTAAATCCCATCTTTGTGGATCAGAAAGTGTAATACTGTTCAGATGGCAATCCTCCCCAACCTGATTTAACAGAACGGGTTCAGTGCAATCCCTATCAAAATCTCAGCTAGCTTCTTTGCAGCAATTGAGAAGCTGATCCTAAAGTTCATAAGGAAATTCAAGGGACCTAAAATAGCCAAAATATCACAAAAAGAATGTTTGGAGGACTCACACTTATTTTCAAAGCTTACCACAAAGCTACAGAAGTAAAGACTGTGTGCTACTGGCATAAAAATAAACATATAGAGCAATAGAAGAACAGTAAGATCCTGGAAATAAGCCCATACATCTATGAACATCTGTTTTCCCACAATCATGCCAAGACCATTTAATGGGGAAAGAATAGTCTTTTCAACAAATGGTGCTGGGACATCTGGAGAGTTACATACAAAAGAATGCATCTGGACCCCCACTACACATCATACACAAAAATGAACTCAAAATGGATCAAAGGTAGGGCACCTGGGTGGCTCAGTCAGTTAAGTGACTCGATTTCAGCTCTGGTAATGATCTCAGAGTCATGGGATAGAGCCCCACATTGGGCTCCATGCTCAGTGCAGACTCTGCTTGTCTCTCTCCCTCTGTTCCTTCCCCTGCTCTTGCTTTCTCTCCCAATCTTTCTCCCCCACAGCCCTTCTCTCAAATAAATAAATAAAATCTTTTTTTTTTTAATGGGGCACCTCACCAGCTCAGTCAGTTAAGCATCTGACTTTGGCTCAAGTCATGATCTCAGGGTCCTGGAATCAAACCCCATATCAGGTTCCAAGCTCCACAGGGGTGTCTGCTTCTCTCTTTCCCTCTCCTTCTGTCTCACCCTCAGCTTGTGCTCTCTCTGTATATCTCTCAAATAAATTAATAAAAGCTTTAAAAAATGGATCAAAGGCCTAAATATAAGCTCAAATCATAAAACTATTAAAATAAAACAAGGATAAATTTCTGTGACCTTGGATTGGGAATGGCTTCTTAGATACAGCACCAAAAGTACAAGAAACAAAAGAAAAAATAGATGAATTAGACTTCATCAAAATTTAAAACTTCTATGCTTGCTTCAAAGGACACCATCAACATAGTGAAAAGATGTCCCACAGAATATTTGCAAATCATGTATCTGATAAGGCCGAGTATCCAGAGCATATAAAAGATTCTTATACCTCAACAATAAAAAGACAAATAATCAACTTTTTAACTGGGTAAAAGACACCTCCAAAGAAGATACACAAATGGCCAATAAGCACATGGAAAAATGCTCAACTGTCATTATCCAGGAAATGCACATCTAAACCACAATAAGAGGCACCTCTTTACGCCCACCGAGACAGGCCACAATTTTTGGAAAAAAAGAAGTGGTAAGGATGTGGAAAAAATCAAACCTTCTTACATTGCTGGTGGGAATATAAAATGGTGGAGCCACTGCAGAACACATCTGACAGTTCCTCAAAAAGTTAAACATAGAGTAAACATATGACCCAGCATTTCCATTCTTCGGTGTACATCCAGGAAAAATGAGACATGATCCTACAAAAACTTGTGCATGAATGTTCATAACAGCATTAATTCGTAATAGCCAAAAAGTGCAAACAACCTAACATCCATCAACTAATGGAATATTATTTGGCCTCAAAAGGAAATGAGGTGTGGATGTATGTTTACTATGAGTAAACTTTGGAAAATTAGTAAGAGAACCAACACAAAGACATACATCATATGAGGGTATGATGAGAAAGGGAATGGAGATGACTGCTGATGATTGGGGGTTTCTATCTGGGGTGATGAAAATGTTCTGGAATTAGCAGGTGGTGACAGGTGTACAATCTTGTGAATACGCTGAAAACAATTGAATTGTACACTTTAAAATGGCTCATTTGGGATCCCTGGGTGGCGCAGCGGTTTGGCGCCTGCCTTTGGCCTGGGGCGCGATCCTGGGGACCCGGGATCGAATCCCATGTCGGGCTCCCGGTGCATGGAGCCTGCTTCTTCTGCCTGTGTCTCTGCCTCTCTGTCTCTCTCTCTGTGACTATCATGAATAAATAAATAAAATCTTTAAAAAAAATAAAAATAAAAATAAATAAATAAATAAAATGGCTCATTTATGGGTGTGAATGGCATGTGAATTATATCTCAATTTTAAAAAAAGAGACAATGGAAGCTGACATTAAGGCTAGCTGGATGGCCTTCCTCATGGCTAGCATGGTATCTCTCAGGCTTTAGCCAGGTTTCCAGGGAAGCTATATTGCAAGGCCAGTGTGGTCTATTTTGTGCAAAATAGTCATCCATAGGGATCCCTGGGTGGCGCAGCAGTTTAGCGCCTGCCTTTGGCCCAGGGCGCGATCCTGGGGCCCCGGGATCGAATCCCACGTCGGGTTCCTGGTGCATGGAGCCTGCTGCTCCCTCTGCCTATGTCTCTGCCTCTCTCTCTCTCTGTCTCTGTGTGACTATCATTAAAAAAAAAAAAAAGTCATCCATAAATTGTGTTGGTCATGTGCCTGAGTTACAGACCTGGTTGTGAATGTCAGAAAACCTCCTGAATTCAGTTCTGATAGAAGGGTTTTGGCAATGATTGCAAGGCACTTACACACCTTTACCCCTCCCTTGTCCCCTATTATTACCTGCTATCAGGAAAATATATAAAGGTGGTCATTCTACATCTGTAGTAGAAAGTGCTTTCCCTAGGTCATTCACTCATTAATTTATCTTCCGAGGACTTTCATCTGTGCAAGGTCAAATAGTTTGCACATTATGCTTCAATTTCCACATTGTTCTTGGGAGACAAGACTCCCTGGAATTCTCACTTTCTGCGTGGTCTGAGCCTTTTGAGCCAAAGATGTGTTTGAATAACAAAAACCTTGGAAGCTAGAAATATGTTCCTTCCTGAGAGATTTGGATATTACCTCCCCAGAGATGTCCCAGAGTAGGAAACATAAGCCTTCTCTTCCCCCTGGGAGATTTGCTTACATTCCAGGGTAATGAGTAATCTCTCTCTCCAGAGGGGACAGGTCATCAGTTTCCTAATTTTAGGGTTTCTCTTGTGTGATGTGCAGTTAACAACCGGCCTTCATCGCATTTCGCCACAGAATTGGAGCATAGAGAAGTGCTGCACTAGCTCCTGGTTTTGCTATAATAAATCTGTGTCACTGATCTAGGGGTCTCATGTTTTCTGTCAATATATGTATATAAAATTGTGCCAGGTCAATTTGTAAGCTTGCAAGTAAGGTAAAATCTCAGACCTTCCACAATTTCTAACTTAATGTTTTGTAAAATGGGTAATAACAATGCTTATCCCTTAAGGGTTTTAATCAAACTATGTGAATAACGCACTTAATTATTGTCAGTCATTGTGCCTTATTTTATTAATCACTCTACTAAAGACACAAAGTTAGGGGCACAGTAGACAACAAGAAAGGGATTTGGGTGGGGGGTACCTGGGTGGCTCAGTGGTTGAGCGGCTGCCTTTGGCTCAGGGCATGATCCCGGAGCTCCTGGGATCAAATTCCCGCAAGGAACCTGCTTCTCCCTCTGTCTATGTCTCTGCCTCTCTCTCTCTCTCTCTCTCTGTGTCTCTCATAAAAAAAATAAATAAAATCTTAAAAAAAAAAAAAAAGAGATTTGGTTCTTGGATTTCTGTCTGCAAATATGAGTTTGAGTTCTGTTCTAACTCATCACTAACCAGTTTTGTGACCCAGGACAGGTCATCCCTCTCTCAGACCTTTGTACTCTCATCTGCAAAATTAGGACACTAGAAAAGGTCAACAATTAGAAGATGCTTTCCTAGAAGCATTTGACTCATGAGATTATTCTGGAGGATAAAAGGGCCCTGTGGACAGACATCTGGGACATTTTGCATCTTACAAGTCTCCCCTGAAAATCTATAAGGCATAGAGTAAAAAGAGAGAGCCCTGCAGAAAAGAAACCTGTTTGATTTAAATTAAACCAACGTTTCCAAAATGTGATTTGACCACAGGATCTTTCTTCCTCATGACAGCAAACTATCAGCCCATGGATTGTATTGTAGAAAATGCTGGACCACGTGATCTGAGGTTCTTTCAAAGGTCAACAACCTTGTTCCTCTCTATCATCACTTACCCATATTTAATGTCTCTTTCTGTAGTTACAACCTCAGGTATGAGTGGCAAAGGTGTTCTTGCAGATGGGAACCACACTTGTTACTCCTAAATCACAGGACATAGGCAACAAACAGGTCTATATACATAGTCACATCAATAAAACACACACCCCATCAGCGAGTGCACAAAGACGACAGTGAAATTGGAAGTTTACAAATGAACTCTCCAACATTCTTACTGCCACCAAACATCCTTTGTTTTTGCACCATTCCTGGGAAGCCGTTTCTTTAGTAACGAGATGGGGGTGGGGGTGGGGGTGGGACTTGTAACCATAAAGCCTTTTCCTGCTTCCTAAACAGCTAAATCCAATAAGAATGATGGCCTGGAATCTGGAAGCTTTGTATTCTAATTCTGCCTACACCATTGAACTCACTCCTGATTTGAAGTGAGTCATCTTCCTTATCAAATCTTGTGGGTTTTTTTGTTTTTTCCCCATCTTGACAGTGAAGAAGTTGAGCTAAGTGGTTCCTGTGTTCTCATGCAAAAATTGAGATTGTTGCTTTGCTCTGAAGAAATGGCTTTTTTTTTTTTTCTCTGATGCATCAAGTTCATGGTTTATCACTACAGCCCTCTGCAGCAGCAGCCTTCTGGACCTGTTCAGTAGGCATTAGCCTCTGGAGCCTCCAACAAGCAAAGCTGGAGATGGGAATAGCTCAAGCCCATCTGAATCTTTTCAACACAGCTGCTCCACACCTCTCACGGTCAATGCCACACTGAGATCACTCTCATTCTTTGGGAAATGCTCTCTCCAGTCTTGGGAACAGTCTGTGTCCACCAAATCAGTGGCTTGGATTGCTGTGATCCTGACATTTTCCCATTTTTTAATAATTTCCCATCTTTTTAAAATGACAAAAACACTCATTTAAGTTGTGTAAAAGAGTTCACTTCAACCTTCAAAAGGAATGAAAGCTACACTGGGCCTGGAAGCAGGGCCAGACACATAGCTTAACACATAGGTTAAGGCAAAAGAATGGTTTCAAGTTTGAAGTTCAAGTTTGTTCTTATTTTGTGCCCAAGTTCGTGAATCTGAGAAACCACCAAGGAGCCGACACCGATGCAAATACATGAGGGTTTATTAACAAGCTTGAGCTTGGGTCCAAGTATACCTGACACAGCAGAGCAGGGACTTGGACCCCGAGGTAGGTTATAGCTGAGTTTTTATGGGCTGGTCAAGGGGATTTTCAGAAGGGGTAGAGGAATTTTTTCATTCTGATATGGGGGAAAGGGTAGGGGAGTTTCTTAAGATCTGTTTTCCTTCCTTTCCTTTCCTTTCTGTCTCTGTCAAGGGCGTTTTGAGCTCTGTTTTTCTTTCTGATATGGGACTCTCTTTCAAGGCATTCTGCAGTTTTTCTTGTAAAGTTCAGCTCTTATTCACAGGGACCTGAGATGGCTGTACTTGTGCTAATGCTAAACTTGAGGTGGAATGGCCTTAATTTTCTCGGCCTCCACACTTTTTGCTGTGTGGTTCTGTCCAGGCCTTAGCATGATTAAGCACAGCTCACTTTTGGGGAACTAAATGCTATGAACGTGTACGTTGGCTTCTACTTTCTGAACTGTGTTGCAGAGCTCAAATCCTCTTAACCACTGAGCACAAAGAATATCCCCCCAGTGCAGACTCCAGCCTTGGCTTTGAGGTCACTGACTTCACCCTCTCCCTGCCCTCTCTACTGTGAGCTGCATGAGGCCTGGGGCTTGTCTGAATCCCTTAAGTTGCCCTTGCAGAGAGAGGATCAAGCAAGATCTGGTTGGCTCTGACTTTACTGATCTGTGACCTTGAGCCAGTCATGCAGTCTCTCTGGGCTTCAGACACTTTCTTTCCCTGTAAAATGATAATCTTGCCATGAGAACTTTGTCAAGCTGCTGGTGGGATATTTCTTGCCTCTCCCCAACTCATGCTGTGATATCTGGGAGCATCTAGACCTTGTCTATCTACCTCATCCTCTGGTATCTTCCAGGCTTGACAAGTGCTCCTCCATCATCCTGGTAATGTCCTTCTTTTTTTTTTTTTTTTTTTCCTTAATAAACTTTTCCTCATTCTTCTAGAACCAGGCTAAGTGTTTCCTCCTCCAAGTAATTTTTCTTAACATCCCAGGCTAACTGGCTCTGTTCTGCATTCTTCTGAAGTAGCACCTGTGTTTACATTTGCTACTGTACTTAGAGAACCCGAAATCACAGTTTCCACCTTTAAGATGCTCATGGACAGATGCAACGTATTCTTTTCTATAATTGGGCTTTTTTGCCATGTCCCCTCAGCTAGCTAATATGAGTCTAGGCACATAATGGCTGACTGTTGAGAGTGAAGGCATATGGGGTGCAGGGGCCACCAAGACAGTACAATGACCCAAGGGATGTGGGTGCAGCACTGGCATTGTCTGCGGCATGGAAGGAAGCCTCCCTCCATGGGAGGAAGATCCTGTAAGGCCTCTCAAGGGGGATGTGAAAGCAATTGGACTCTATATCAAGCCTCTGAAGAGCGTTAAGCAAGACAGGGACTATGATTGGCCATATGTTTCAGAAGGATCCCACTGGCTACTGTATGGAGAATGTATAGAAGGAACAAAACTAGAGTCAAGTGAGTAGTTTTTGGTGTGACTCAAGAGAGGGCTTATTGTGCTGGTCATGTGGATGACAAAAGGCAGGCAGCTTCCACTTCCCATAATAAGGAGAAAGCTGGGGTTGAATCTCAGCTCGGCCTTCCTTGGCTATGGACTTTGAGTGCCAACTTCACAGCATCATTGTGAGGAATAAATGTCTTAGTAGTAGTAGGGAATACGGGAGGTGAGGGAAAGCCAGATCAAGGACGTCTCTTGGATTTCTGGCTTAAGAAAATAGGTAGATAAATTTTAAAAATGACTCAACTATGAGCATGTCCGGTCTTGGGATAGAGAGGAGCAGAACATATTTGGGATCTGTGTGTGGAATGTGTTTAGACCCTTATATATCTCAGCCCTGGCTCTGATGCCTAGTCCTCACTCCCATGGGCAGGGCAGAGTAGATCCAGCATAGGCAGCCAGAAAGGGTGGAACTGATTAGAAATAACAACAGGTTAATTATCTGAAAGGCTAGGTCCTGTCACAGGTGCTCTGTATGGGCTTAGGTAAGTCACTTCACTGCCTGGGAACTGAGCTGACACACATATGAGTGGGGGGAGACATGTCCCAGCCCTGGCTTCCCAGACACTGAGAGCTAGAACGCACAGACGATGATGTTGAAACATCTCTTTATTCAAGGTCCCACTCATGGGCCATCTCCTCCCCGTCACCTCTCCTGGTTCCCCAGCCAGCAGTAACCACTCTCCACTCGGGGCTCCTAAAACCTGCACACCCTGAGCACTTATAAGGCTCTGTCTTGCCCACACTTTTGCTCCTTGCTACATGTGCTGGTCTGCCCCCCCTCACAGCAAGCAGCCAGCACCAGCCCAGAGCTAGTCCAGAACCCACAGCTCCAGCTGCCAGGTTCCAAGTAAACAGGGGAACTGTATGATTTTCCTCCTAGTGAAAAGTCTGAGTGTGAAGCAGAACCAAGGGAAATCAAGACATACCTGTACAAAAGGGCTGCACAGCAGGGGAGCCACAGCTGGACACCATTAGTAAAGTATTTTTCAATCATTATTAAAATCCTTAGAGTTATCAGATGGAGAAGGGTGGAGGTACTTCTCCAGAGCAATTTCACATATGCAGAAAAGTGTTTGCAGATACTCTGTGAGCCAGTGGGAGAGGTTTCCAGAGGGTCCACTGATCAGAGAACAGGATGCTCTATGGGAGCTCAGGAGATGCTTTCCCACTCTGAGGAGGGCCACAGTCACCAGAAACTACCTCCTCCTGCTTCCTGCTAGGAGAAAGCTGACCGTGGCAGGGAAGTGTCTTCACGCAGACATCCCCCAAGCTATTCTTCTGAGGCTATGCATTTCTCTTGGGGCAGGCTGGGCATAAGAGTCATGAGGATCCAAAAGACCCTGGTCAGTCCAAAGAAACCGTGGCCCTCTCCACCAGCACTCTTTTTCCACCCGAGGCCGCTGAGGCAGCCCATCATCCCCCACCCTGACCCAGATGGCCTCCTCTGTCCTCCTCAGGAACAGGGGGCCACAGAACTTCTTGCCTGATGGATCTGAAAGCTGGCATACAACTACTCCCCACCACTCCCACACACTGAATACCCACATGCAAACGGGCACACACATAAACATCTGCAGAGACACACACCACATACTTCCACATATGCACATAAATGCCAAACACAAGGTCACACTCAAATACAATCACCCCAAGTGCCCACGTATGCCTTCCATAAACACTAAAGACAGTCATGTTCATATACAGTTATACACACACAGACACACAGACACACATACACACTTCAAGTATTCTCTCCTTATTGACTTTATATGCACAGTTATGTATCAGATGCTGTGAGGCGCTGCTCAGATCCCCCGGGCCCTCTTTCCACTGAAAAGAGGTATTGATCCCCCAGGTGTTGATCATAACAGGGCTCCCCAAAAAAGCCATGAGTCTGTGTGGGTCTCTCCCTTTCTTTCAGCATCTTCAGTCTTCTGGACAAGGGAAACCAGCTCTTTTCTCCCTGCAGCCTCAGGGCTGACCCACAGCATCTATCCTATAGCCTGGGCCTGGAGCAGAAGGCCCTAGAGGATTCCTGAACAGGCTACCAAAGGGCTGACTCAGGGCTGGGAACAGGCTGAGGACCCTCCCAAATATCTGTAACTGGTGCTGAAGTCGGTAAAAGGGATCTACCCTTCATCTGTGCTTTGGAGTCCAGTCTGAAACTCCAGCTGGCTATGCAACCTTAGACAATACTTCCCTCTTCTGGCCTCAGATTTTCCATATATGTAGCAGGAAGCCTGCATTGGAGACACAGCTTCCTGTAATATCTACGAAGGGCTGGCGAGAGGGTAGCCCGGGTGACTCAGCGGTTTAGCACCGCCTTCAGCCCAGGGTATGATCCTGGAGACCCAGGATTGAGTCCCACATTGGGCTCCCTGCATGGAGCCTGCTTCTCCCTCTGCCTGTGTCTCTCATGAATAAATAAAATCTTAAAAGGGCAGGGGGGAGGCTGGCGAGGTATGGTTTAGATGTGCTACTCAAAATGTGGTCCACTGGCAGCAGCACAGAATTGCAGGCCCCTCCCATGGTCTGCTGAATCAGATATTGCATTTTAACAAGATCCCTCTGTGATGCTGATGCACATCACAGAATGAGAAGCACTGTCCCAAATGAGCTCTGAAAACCTTTCAGTTTCTAGAGTTCAATAAGCATCAACTTTAACAGGATTGGAGTAGAGAACATGTGGCTTTTGGTTGAGAGGAATTATTGATTTTCCAGCAAAGCTTTGTCAATCCATGGTGATGAGATGTCTGATTTCCACAGCTAGAGTTGAGCCCTCCCTCCTGGGCCCTCCCTGGCTCCCTCTTCTCCATCTGATCTTTGCCATGTTTGCCTCCTCCTCTTAGCTCCTTTATTTTTTTTTTTTTAAAGATTTTATTTATTTATTCATGATAGACACAGAGAGAGGCAGAGACACAGGCAGAGGGAGAAGCAGGCTCCATGCACCGGGAGCCTGATGTGGGATTCGATCCTGGGTCTCCAGGATCGTGCCCTGGGCCAAAGGCAGGCGCCAAACCGCTGCGCCACCCAGGGATCCCTTAGCTCCTTTAAAAGGTAGCTAGTGTGAACCCTTTGCACTGTTGTCTTGGTCCCTTCCTTGAGACTCCTGCCCAGAGTAGAGACATGTAGCTGAAGTTGTTGCTACCACCTAGGAAGACTGGGTGATGGCCACACCTAGGGAGAGTGGGTTCACAAGCTGGAAGGACCTGGGTTCCTGAGGACTTTGTGGGCACAAATGTCATGCCAGCCCTGGGCTACCTATCTCCAGATTTTTTTTTTTTTAAGTTTCTTTTTTATTTATTCATGAGAGACACAGAAACACAGGCAGAGGGAGAAGCAGACTCCTCACAGGGAGCCCGATGTGGGACTCGATCCTGGATCCCAGGATCATGCCCTGAGCTGAAGGCAGCCCAACTGCTGAGCCACCCAGGCATCCCTATCTCTAGATTTTTATGTCAAAGAAGTAAAGTTTATCTTATTTAAGCCAATTATTTGGGGTCTCTACTACTTAAGACAATCCCAATTTTTTTAGTTTTTTTAAGATTGTATTCATTTATTTGACAGAGAGAGACCACAAGCAGCAGGGGGAGCAGCAGAGGGAAAAGGAGGAGCAGGCTCCCCAGACAACCCCAATTTTAACTGATATACTGGCAGTTACTTTGAACTCCCTTCCACCTCTTCCTGCATGTAATCACTAACCCCCTTTTATCTGCCTCTGTGATATGGCCCAGATCTGTAATCTTTTGTCCAACATTACTACTTCCACTTGAACTTAAACAATCAGAATTTCAAAAAAAAAAAAAACAAAAAACAATCAGAATTTCTTACCTGGATTACTCAGCCTTCTTTCTACCTAGTCTCCCTATCACATAAGGGTTGTCCCTTTCCATCTATCTTTCCTATCAGTAACCCAAATTAGCTGTCATATGAGAAAGTTAAATATATATATTTATATATATTATTATATTTATTTATTATTATATATATTATATATATTTATTTATATATTTTTTTATTTTTTTATTTACTTATGATAAGCACACAGTGAGAGAGAGAGAGGCAGAGACACAGGCAGAGGGAGAAGCAGGCTCCATGCACCGGGAGCCCGACGTGGGATTCGATCCCGGGTCTCCAGGATCGCGCCCTGGGCCAAAGGCAGGCGCCAAACCGCTGCGCCACCCAGGGATCCCTATATTTAAATATATATATAAGAGAACAGTATAACAAATACACCCAAAATGACCATTGTTAATATTACTTGTAACTTTTTTGTGAAGCAAATATGACAAAGTTGTGTCATTCCCTCCATAAGGGCAAACACCTTCCTATACTCTCCTGTACTGAAATGTATCCTTGGTGTATGTTTTTTTCAGACTTTTACATACATTTACAAATGAATACATGAAATGATTTTGCTTATATTAAAATTTTACCCATGGAAAAAAAAAAAAAATAAAATAAAAAATAAAATAAAATTTTACCTAAATGAGTCTGCAACTTGTTTTTTTTATGTTTTTGAGGCTTGAGCTCACTTACACGTAGCTCTATAGCACTCCATCACATGACTATAAGAGCACATTTATATAACTATTGATGAGCAACTTGGCTGTTTCTTGTGTTTTTCTTTTATGAACATTGCCTCACTAATATCCTATACATGTTTGAGGTCTCGAAGGCTATACCTGGAAGTAAAATTGCTGGATCTTAAGATAGTGATTGTTATGGGTCAAAATGCATTCTCCCAAAATATAAGTTTAAGTTCCAATCCCAGGTACCTGTGATTTGCAAGCTGGGTCTCTGCAGATGTATAAGATGAAACCGTCACTGTAGGCTCTGATCCAATACGATTCATGTCCTTGAGGAGGAGAACAAACTCAGAGATACACACAGGGAGATAATACAATGTGAAAACAAAAACAAAACAAAAAAAAAATACAATGTGAAAACAGAGGCAGATTGAGTGATGTGTCTATAAGCCAAGGACCTGCTTGCTGGCAAGGATTGCCAGCAACTGCGAGAAGCTGGAAGAAGGCAGGGAGCAGATTCCTATCCCAGAGACTCCAGAAGGAACGAACCCTGCTGACATCTGGATTTTGGGCTTCTAGCCTCCCGAACTGTAAAAGAATAAATTTCCATTGTTTTAACCATCCAGTTTGTAGCATTTTGTTAGAGCACCTGTAGGAAGCTAATCTAGTAGTGGAATGGAAAGTTGTGGCCTATGGGAGCACAGGCTGAGGTCAGGGAGAGAGCAGATGAATCTGAGACAGTCGCTTGGGGCTGGGCTGGGAAGGGCCTAGAATATGACCTCAGGCAATGAGATGCCACAGAAGACAAATTAAATTGGCAAGGGACACGGTTCTATTTGGGGTTTAGAGAAGTATCTGAGAAACAGCCATTTTTTAAAATTTTATTTTATTTTATTTATTTATGATAGGCACACAGTGAGAGAGAGAGAGAGGCAGAGACATAGGCAGAGGGAGAAGCAGGCTCCATGCACCGGGAGCCCGACGTGGGATTCGATCCCGGGTCTCCAGGATCGCGCCCTGGGCCAAAGGCAGGCGCTAAACCGCTGTGCCACCCAGGGATCCCCGAGAAACAGCCATTCTTGAGAGCTGACTTGTTTGAATCATTCTAGTTCTGATATCTCAAATTTATTCACTTTTTCCTTTAAAACTGTTTCATTCCATTCCACACACAACTGTAAGGATTTGACTGACAAACACAAGTTTGTCATTAAAAACCATGCATTGGGGATCCCTGGGTGGCGCAGCGGTTTAGCGCCTGCCTTTGGCCCAGGGCGCGATCCTGGAGACCCGGGATCGAATCCCACGTCGGGCTCCCGGTGCATGGAGCCTGCTTCTCCTTCTGCCTATGTGTGTGTGTGTGTGTGTGTCTCTCTCTCTATCATAAATAAATAAAAATTAAAAACAAAAACAAAAAACCATGCATCATCTTGCGCTACTACACCAGGCCGTTCTTAGACATAATCGGCTAATCTCAATCATCACAAATACCCCCACGAGATGGGCCTGTTATCCTCTACAAACCAGGGATAAAGAAAGATTCAGGAAGAAGGTGGGTGATTTGCACTTAGGGAAACAGCTTGCTAAAGTCTGAGGACTGGCCACCTTGGGCACTGGCTGTACGGCAGATGGCAAATTACTCTCACCTACATCGGTATATATTTTCCCAGCTCTCGAGTTGGCATAATAGCTGCTACCTCTACAGTCGGGTCTGTCGTGATTAAACCAAAGCTTTTCAGGCGCTGCGAACCGCGATACAACGCAGGGTCACAGTTCTCCGGGACCACGTGGCCCTGGGGGAGCCGACTCCCGGGCGAGCCCACGCGGCTCAGAGGCGGCGGCCGCGCCGAGGCGCCCCCGCCGCCAGGGTGCGCTGTGACGACGTTCGCGCCGGCGGACGGCCGCTCTAGCCGCCCGGGTAAGTCGCTGTCCTTACCTCCCGCGGGAGCCCGCGCCTGCGTGTCTGCGCCCGCCGGCCTGCGCTCCGTCGTGCCGCTGCCCACTGCCTTCTCGCCGCCCAGCATGGCCCTGTTGCACTCCGGCCGCGTCCTGTCTGGGGTCGCCGCCGCCTTCCACCCAGGCCTCGCTGGTGCGGCTTCTGCGAGAGCCAGGTAAGCAGGGGAGACGGACACGGAGCTGGGGACGACGGGCCTGCCCATCCGGGCTGCCGGCGCCCCAGGGCATCTACCCCCCAGCCCCCCAAGCACAGGCACCATACACACACTTTCTCTGACACCCCCTCGGCTTCAGTGGGGGCTGATAATTGAGCGTCGGCGCCTCAAAGTGACCCTCGGGGTCTTACATCCCCATCCCTCCCCTCCCTTGTCCCGGGACCGCAGGACAGCGTGCCAGCGCATTCCCCCGGGTTCCGAGTCTGCGGCCCTCTACAGCACCCGGACTCCCATTCAGGGTTTGGGGGGTCACGAGACGCGGATTCGGCGCCGTGGGGGCGGGGGGCGGGGGACGGGGGGTGGGGTGAGGTGGCGAGGGGAAGGCTCTCGCGGCTGCGGTGCCCGGCCGGCCTGGCGCCCATTGGCTGCGCCGCCGAGGCTGCCTTGCGCGGATTGGCTGCGGCGCGCAGGGCCGGGTGCCCTTGGTGCGCTGCCCTGGGGCGCGCGGCGGGGCTCACCTGTCGTGGCCTCCCGCGGGCTTGAGCGGGGTTGCAGGGCCGCGGCGTGCTTCTGGCCGTGGGCCGCGGGAAAGGAAGTACAGGGCAGGGAGGCTCCCGGGGCCCTGGCTTTCAGGCCCAGCTCTCGCTTCTGCATCCCCTGACCTTGGTGCGTGCATCCTCCCTCCTTCCCCCTCCCCCGTGTTACCACCAGAGTCCCCGGTGACCCCTGGACCATGTGGCCTTCACATGGAAAAGGTTCAAGGTGTAGTTCACCTCCTTTTTGTTTGACTATAGGGAAGTCACCGCTCTTCCTCTCCACCTCTCTGTGCTCTCATTTACTAAATATTTCGTCACAGTCTCACAGAGCCAGGTGCTAGGCCAAATGATAGAGGCAGTGGTGAACGAGTGACGGGTGTCACTCAAGACATTTACAAATATGTAACTTCACACTGTGCTAAGTGTTGCAATAAGAAAGTATGGAGTTTAAAACGAATTAGTAATTCCTTCCTAGTGAAGACCCAAGCCAGGCGATTAAGTGACTCAAGAAGGCAGTTTGAGACTGTATGCTTTAAGTACCACCTAATGAGGAGCCTAGTCTCCAGCCCACCACGGGCCAGATACTGATTACAAGGAGCAAAGCCCTGGCCTGTTCTGTGTGCCTTGATTGTATGCCTGTCATCCTCAACCGGCAGAACAGTTTGTCCTTTACACAGCCTCACACTCTTGGCAGTACAGTTTTGCTTGGGCTTTCACACTTTGTCTATCCCTGATTTAGTTCCTCCTTGGCACTCTTTCAAGGTGTGCTCTCTAAGCCAGCCTACCTAGTGGACCAGAATTAGGGAGAAGAGAAAGGGGTGCCTAAAGTTATGGGCAAGAGAAAGTTTTGCAATATTGTAGTGGTCTTAAAAGTGATTATTGTTTTATAGATTTGGCTGGGTGGCCTAAAGCTTTACTTAAAGTGCTTGGTGCATATCCCTATGGGTGTGACCTTTTAGTCATTCTTTGAGTTTGAGTGGCTGACTCATTTTTCTTTTCAGTCTTTTCACAATGAGAATGTAAGTTCCATAACGACTTTGCTCACTGCTGTAAAGTCTTAAAGTAGTTGAGCATCTACAGCTGAGAAGATGCTGTTCAGATTTAAGCAATGATACATGATTGGGTGATAGAGCCAGCTGCCATATTTGGCCATGACAGGTAACCCTTCCGACAACAAGGAAATGAGAACCTTCACTGCTGCCACTGTAGAAGTGATCTTGACCAAAGTATATTTTTTTAAGATTTTATTCATTTGTGAAAGACACAGAAGGAGAGAGACAGAGACACAGGCAGAGGGAGAAGCAGGCTCCATTCAGGAAGCCCAATGTGGGACTCAATCCCAGGACCCTGGGATCACGCCCTGAACCAAGGGAGACACTCAACTGCTAAGCCACACAAGCATCCTGATCTTTACCAAAATCTAAAGTTTATTTAAAGTAAACTCCACTAATTGAAATTTCTTTATTTTTTTAAACAGCCCATTTTTATACAATTCAATCTTGGCAGTCAGCATTCTGAAGAACTGAGGGTTAATCCTATAAAATACTTAATTGGTGTTGAGTCTTTTTTTTTTTTTTAAGATTTTATTTATTCATGAGAGACATGGAGGGGGGAGGCAGAGACACAGGTAGAAAGAGAAGCAGGCCCCATGCAGGGAGCCCAATGTGGGACTCGATCCCGGGACTCCAGGATCAGGCTCTGGGCTGAAGGCAGCGCTAAACTGCTGAGCCACCCAGGCTGCCTGGTGTTGAGTCATTTTAATGGAACTCTTAAGTTCAAATGTTTCATTTAGCTGTATTATTTGTTGTAAGATTTTATTTATTCATGAGAGACAGAGAGAGAAGCAGGCTCCCTGCAGGGAGCCCAGTATGGGACTCGATCCCCAGACCCTGGGATCACACCCTGAACCAAAAGTAGACACTCAACCACTGAGCCACCCAGGCGCCCCCATTTAGCTGCACATTTTATTTTATTTTATTTTATTTTATTAAGATTTATTTATTTATGATAGACATAGAGAGGCAGAGACACAAGAGGAGGGAGAAGCAGGCTCCATGCTGGGAGCCCGACATGGGACTCCATCCCGGGACTCCAGGATCGCGCCCTGAGCCAAAGGCAGGCGCTAAACCGCTGAGCCACCCAGGGATCCCCATAGCTGCACGTTTTAAACAGAAAACACTCAACATTTAACCTTTTCTGGTTGACCGTGCTGTGAAAACATAGTGACATGAAATCAGGCTTAGTCCCAGGTCAGTAAAGAAAGGGAAATATGCTAATATATCTTGATTTATAATGATCTGTTCTTAATTATCCTGATTAGTTTTTAGGGAAATAAGTGAAGGCATATCATGAGACCCTTTAGAAAGGCAGTGTGCAATAGTGGTATAATAGCCAGTAGTTAGAAGATCAAAATTGTAGTATCATCTTTGCCATATTTAGCTCTGTGATCACGAGCAAATTAATTCACTTCTCTTCATATTTTAAAATAAGAATGTGAGGGAAAGCATTTTTTTTAAACTATAAAGCACCAGACAAGTTCCCAGAAAAAAATGCAAGGAATTAGAAAGGCTTATCTGAATAGTTTGTATCTAACATCTTTTCGTTTGCTAGTCAACATTGCTCAATGACCGGGCTTTGCTCTTAAGTCCAAAGTACATTGGCAGGAATCCATTTGTAGGCCACAGGTTACCAGCATCATTTTTGTCCCATCTTGTGTTCATCTATTACTATTCCATTTATTCATTTATTTATTTATTGTAAGATTTTATTTAGGGACGCCTGGGTGGCTCAGCGGCTTCGCATCTGCCTTCGGCCCAGGGCATGATCCTGGAGTCCTGGGATCGAATCCCACATCGGGCTTCCTGCATGGAGCCTGCTTCTCCTCTGTCTGTGCCTCTGCCTCTCTCTGTGTGTCTCTCATAAATAAATAATTTTTTTAAAGATTTTATTTATTTATTCATGGCAGAGAGAGAGAGAGAGGCAGAGGGAGAAGCAGGCTCCATGCAGGGAACCCGACGTGGGACTCCATCCCGGGTCCCCAGGATCACACCCCAGCCTGAAGGCGGCGCTAAACCGCTGAGCCACCGGGGCTGCCCAATAAATAAAATATTAAAAAAAAAAAAAAAAAAAGATTAGAAAAAAAAAGAATGGTGCCTTCCGTCCTTGGGACAGCAGTCTTGTCATTGTTTTTCGTTTTGTTTTTGTTTTGTTTTAAATATTTATTTACTTATTTATTCATGAGAGACATACAGAGGGAAGCAGAGACACACTCAGAGGGAAAAGCAGGCACCATGCAGGAAGCCCACTGTGAGACTCGATCCCCGGCCCCAGGATCACCCCTGAGCCAAAGGCAGACGCCCAACCACTAAACCACCCAGGCATTCCAAGTCTTGTCATTGTTGATTAAAGGCCTTAGAAACAGTGATATCTTTTTTTTTTTTTTTTTTAAGATTTTATTTATTCATGAAAGACTGAGAGAGGGAGGCAGAGACAGAGAAGTAGGTTCCCTGCAGAGCAGGAAGCCCGATATGGGACTTGATCCCAGGACACCGGGATCACATCCTGAGCCAAAGGCAGATGCTTAACCAACTGAGCTAACCAGGTGCCCAGAGATATCTTTTTTAAAATGATAATTGCTTACTGGAAGTTTTCTATATGTCCTTGACATTCAGAGTATTCCTTTCACTCATCAGTGGCAAGTGGCTACATGTTTTCAGAGTCTGAATTGTGGGTAGGAAATAAAGGAAGCTTTCTTCAGGCCCAGTTCAGCAATCACTTCAAAGTATCTTTCTTACTTTTGCTTAGAGACTGGAAAAACTAAGCAGCCTACAACAATGAAAAAAGAGGGAGATTTTGAGTCCTGGCAATAGAGCTAGTAAGGGGGAAGAATGGTAATAATGTCTTATAAGATTGTAAAAAAACTAAGTAGAAGTAATTGAAAAGCAAGAAAGACCTGTATTTAGTCATAAAGTTATGACCATATGCTTCTTGAATTATCTACATATTTGCCTCACCAGACACCTTACTAGTGGCACTATAGTTATAAATGAAAACATACAAGTAATAACTTAGGAGTGTTGATACTAACATCAAGCGCTCACTCTGCTCCAGGCCCTGAGTGTTTTAGATTTAATAACTTCTTTCACTCCTAACTCTGGGAAACTCCTAACTCTGGGGAGGAGGGCGGGGGGTGGGGGTGAATGGGTGACGGGCACTGAGGGGGCACTTGACGGGATGAGCACTGGGTGTTATTCTGTATGTTGGCAAATTGAACACCAATAAAAAATAAATTTATTATAAAAAATTAAAAAATAACTCCTTTCATCCTTATAACATCTCTGTAGGAGAGGGACTCTTATGCCCTCATTTTTCAGATCAGGAAAGTTGAGACTTAGAAGTTAACTGGCTTGCCTGTGCTCCCTCCCCCAAGCTGGTATACAGCTGAGCTGTTATTTAAATCCATGCAGTGTGACATTATCTAAGGCAAGCTAATAAAAGAAATAAATGCCTGGGAAATCCAAAAATGGAATAATCTACCCTTCAATAACAGAATTAACTGTGTGTGACAATTACAGCTACTAATGCTGAGGTAGTTTTTAGCATGTCAGAAGAGCATAAATTTAACTCTAATGCTGTGCTGAGCTATCCAGTGTGCCTTATGGAGGAGTGAAGTGTACAAGTGCTGACTGGTCACTGACTAGTTCAACAAGGGAACCATTTTCGAGGAAAAAAATCTAAATAATTCGCTGAGCTTGTCAGCATGATAAGCAGAGAGAACTTTCACTGTGCTGTGCTAAAACGTTTGATTGCTTGAGATTGGATAAATGATTACTAAAAAAACTTGAGCTATTTCACCTGGGTAATTTGGACCCTTGCTTCCCAAGCTTCCACTTGTCACTGTAGAGTGCCCCCCACACACAACACACACGGTCTGTTTCACCTTTAGCCTTTATTCTTATGCCTCTGTTGGGAATGCCTTTTTCCTCCTGTCATCCTTAGCACTCACCTCATATGTCACCTCCTCTAGGAAGCCTCCTGAAGCTTTTCTTTCTTCCCCTCCCCCAGGTTAGTAGGTCCTGTCCTTAGGCTCTGAAAAATAATATTCTGTGCTCTGAGCCTGTCCTTATCACTGTACATCACCCCCCACACACTCTAGCCTGCATTGTTTAGGACTCCCTACGGGTCGTCCCACTGGGCTAATGTGGTAGGGAGGGGTGGTTTTACTCTACATTCCCAGCTTTTAGCAGATAGCACATTCTCAATAATTAATTTAGGAGATCATAAAGACTTTGTTTTCCATAATATTAAACTGTAAAAAGCTTTTTGCTTATTTGCCCTGAAGAAAAGGGGTAGAATAATCTTTTTTGCAGAACAGTAATTTACCTTGAGGTAAAAAACCTCAGTTGATACATTAACTGCTGCCAAGAAACTGTTTATTTTTTTATTTTTTTTTTTTTAATATTTTTTTTATTTATTTATGACAGACATGGAGAGAGAGAGAGGCAGAGACATAGGCAGAGGGAGAAACAAGCTCCATGCAGGGAGCCCGACATGGGACTCGATCCCGGGTCTCCAGGATCACACCCCGGGCTGAAGGCGGTGCTAAACCGCTGCACCACTGGGGCTGCCCAAGAAACTGTTTATTAGAAACAAAGATGGTGCTTCTTCCGTGCCCTCTTAGAAGTCTCAAAGTAGTTCTAGGTGAAACATAACCTGAAAGTTTTCTGTTTGCTATATTTAGGATTCAATCTGGGAAGGCTAATTCAAAAAAATTGTTAGATATTTGATCACTTGATTAAAATAATATTGTGAGTGGTTGAGAATTAATCATTGTTTACCTATGAAAATGGAAAAACAGGGATCCCTGGGTGGCGCAGTGGTTTGGCGCCTGCCTTTGGCCCAGGGTGGGATCCTGGAGACCCGGGATCGAGTCCCACGTCGGGCTCCCCGTGCATGGAGCCTGCTTCTCCCTCTGCCTGTGTCTCTGCCTCTCTCTCTCTCTCTCTGTGTGACTATCATAAATTAAAAAAAAAGAAAAGAAAAAGAAATGGAAAAACATTAAAATTAAACACAACATGACTTTAAAACCCTTTCATATGTGAGGAACTTTTGTTTTTGTTTTTTCTTTAGACGTAAGAGAGTCAACAAAGCATAGAGAAGTATTCTGTTAACAAAGAATCTCTACTATCTAGGCAGATTACACAGAAGGTAAAAAAATAACCTTTTGTGGGTTTTGTTTTGTTTTTAAAAACATTTATTTATTCATGAGAGACTCAGAGAGGCAGAGACACAGGCAGAGGGAGAAGCAGGCTCCATGCAGGGAGCTTGACATGGGACTCAATCCTGGGACTCGATCCTGGGACTCCAGGACCACTGAGCCACCCACGGATCCCCTAACCTTTTGTTTTAAAGGTAAAGTCATTAAGGGGCACCTGGGTCACTCAGATGGTTAAGCATATGCCTTCAGCTTAGATCGTGATCTTCAGATCCTGGGATAGAGCCCCCCAGCTCAATGGGGGCGAGGAGTCTGCTTCTTCACCTCCCTGTTTCTACCCCTGCTTGTGCTCATTCTCTCTCTCAAATGAATTTAAAAAATCTTTAAAGGTAAAGTCATTAATCACTAAACCAAGGAAGACGGCAAACATTTTTAAAATGTTAACACATTTCATAGTTTCTTTTCAGACTAAATTCTAATGAATCAAGACAAACTTCATTTTCCAAGTTTTGTCCTTGTATGGTCTTTCATATTTGCAACAAACTGATACTTTAATGCAGTATTGACCAATTTCTCAGTTTTAATTTCTAAAACAGTAAATATTAGTAGTTATACTCTACATAAATAAAAGTTGTTTCAGGCCCTCAACAAGTTTTAAGAGTAAAAAGGGATCTAAAGACCAAAATGTTTGAGGACTGCTGCTTTAGGACTACATAACTTTTTTTCCTTGAAAAACAAAAACATAGACAAAATTGCATTTCTGTCACATTTGATCCAAGTATAGTCTCAGCCACTCATTAATAATAACTTTTAACTAAAGTAACTTCCATTTCAACAAACTGAGGGGAAGGCATTGATGTCAATCCTACACAGACATTTTAGAAGACTAGTGGACTCACATAGTTCAGCTTCTACACCCATATGTAGTATATCCCTTTAATACTTTCATATATATATATATATAGTCAACAAAGAACATATTCACTAAAATGACCCAAAGCTCTGGACTTCTAGTTTCCAGAACTGTGAGAAAATAAAATTCTGTTGTTTAACCCAAAAAAATTTTAATAAAATGACCCAAAGCTATAGCCTCCTAGCACACATAAAAATAAGAAATAAAAATTATGCATGGTGATTACCAAGAAATCATCTAGGTAGCCAATGATTAACTTATAATTGATCCAAGATTTTGGGGACACCTGGGTGGTTCAATCGGTTGGGCATCTGCCTTCAGCTCAAGTCATGATTCCAGGGTCCTGAAATCAAGCGTCACATCAGGTTCCCTACTCAGTGAAGAGCCTGCTTCTCCCTCTCCCTCTGCCTGCCACTCCCCCAGCTTGTGCGGGCGTGCTATCTCTCTTTCTCTCTGTCAAATAAATACAATTTTTCTTAAAAAAAATTAATATCAGAGTCCAGTAGAGGGTTGTCCTGCAATGTGCCTGACCAGTACTTCCCAAAACAGTCAAAGTGATCAAAAACAAGGGGTGTCTGAAATTGCCACCACCAAAAGCAGCCTAAGGAGACATAACAAGTAAACACAATATGGTATCCTGGATAGAATCTTAGAACAGAAATAGGACATTAGGTAAAAACTAAAGAAATCTGAATGAATTGTGGATTTAATTTTAATAATGTGTCACTATCAGCTCATTAATTATAACAAATGTATTCTAATATAAAATGTTAGTAATAATAGGAAACTATTGAGGGGCAGGTGTTGGGAACTCTACTAGCTACTCAGTTTTCTGTAAATCTAAAAATGTTCTAAAAAATTTAACCTACTGGGGCTCCTGGGTGGCTCAGCCAGTTAAGCCTCCAACTGTTGATTTCAGCTCAGGTGTTGTTCTCAAGGTTGTGAATTAAGGGCCATCTTGGGCTCCATGCTGGGTGTGGAGTCTACTACAAAATGAATGAATGAATGAATAATTTACTAATAAAAGAGAAAAGGGGCATCTGAGTGGCTTAGTCAGCTAAGCATCTGCCTTCGGCTCAGGTTACAATCCCAAGGTCCTGGGATCAAGCCCTAAGTCTGGCTCCCTGCTCAGCAGGGAGTCAGCTTCTCATTCTCCTTCTGCCCCTCCCCATCACCTGTGTGCAGTCCCCCCACCAAAAAATAAATAAAATCTTTCCCCAAAAAATGTACTTTTTAAATTTTTTTAATTGAAGTATAACTAACATACAGTGTTATATTAGTTTCAGGTGCACAATATAATGATTCAGCAATTCTGTATGATAGGCAATCCTTACCAAGGTGTGTGTTTACTCTTGGGATGCCTGGGTGGCTCAGCAGTTGAGCATCTGCCTTTGGTTCAGGGCGTGATCCCAGGGTCTGGAATTGAGTCCCACATTGGGCTTCCCATAGGGAGCGTGCTTCTCCCTCTACATATGTGTCTTGTGTCTCTGTGTGTGTCTCTCATGAATAAATAAATAAAATCTTAAAAAAAAAAAAAGTGTGTGTACTCTTACTCCCCTTCACCTGTTTCACTCATCATCCACCTCTTCCCATCTGCAAACCATCCATTCTCTGTATTTAAGAGTCTGGTTTTTTGTTTGTCTCTTTTTTTTCTTTGCTCATTTGTTTTGTTTCTTTAAATTCCATATGGGAGTGAAATCTTACAGTATTTGCCTTTCTCTGACTTATTTCACTTAGCATTATACCCTCTAGATCCATCCATGTTGTTGCAAATGGTAAGATTTCATTCTTTTTTATGGCTGAGTAATATTCCATCATATCACATCTTCTCTATCCATTCATCTATGGATAGATGACACTCGGGTTGCTTCCATATCTTGGCTATTGTAAATAATGTTGCAAACAACATATGGTGGCATATATCTTTTTGAATTATTTTTGTTGTTGCTTTCTTTGAGTAAATACCCAGTAGTGGAATTACTGGATATTATGGTTATTCTATTTTTAATCTTTTTTTAACTTTTTTTTTTTTTTTTTTTTTTTTTTTTTTTTTAAGTAATCTCAACACCCAGCATAGGACTCAGACTCACAACCCTGAGGTCAAGAGTTGCATGCTCTACTGACTAAGCCAGCCAGGTGCCCTCTATTTTTAATTTGTTGAAAAACTGCCATACTCTTTCCAATAGTGGCTGCTATACCTTGCATTCCCACCTGCAGTGCATGAGGGTTCCTTTTTTTTTCCACATCCTAGCCAATGCTTGTTTTTGGGTCTTTGATTTTAGCTATTCTGGCAAATGTGAGGTAAAAATATGTCAGAATAATAATTAGCTGAACACAAATTTACATTTTTCATAATTTTAAACATTGTATAGGAATAATATTAGCTTATAGTATCAGTTAACCAATATAAGTTTAGGAAAAACAAAGCCACACAGAATAAAATGTATGCTTACATCATACTTACCATGAATAAATAAAAGACCTAGCTATTTTGATTAAATCCGTTAAACTAGTCTCAAAGGTTTATATCACTGATGTGAACTTGAATTTTTTTTTTAAACATTTCTGAGTTTAAGAAAAAAAACTTTAGGGCAGCCCGGGTGGCTCAGCGGTTTAGCACCACCTTTAGCCCGGGGTGTGGTCCTGGAGACCCAGGGTTGAGTCCCACATCAGGCTCCCTGCATGGAATGGAGCCGCCTTCTCCCTCTGCCTGTGTCTGTGCCTCTCTCTGTGTGTCTCTCATGAATAAGATTAAAAAAAAAAAATCTCTTTTTTTTTTTAAAGAAAAAAACTTTAGCACATTTAAAGTACTAGAAATTCAATCTCTATAATACAACCAGAACAGAGCACCTTTTTTTTTTAAATGGAGCCCAACACAGGGCTTGAACTCAGGACCCTGAGAATAAAAGTCGGATGTTTACGATTTTTATGATCCCAATTTATCAGTACCCTACAGAGCTGGAAAACATTTCACATCAGACACTCAGAGGTAAACAAAACCTTTCTGAATTACACAGATTCTACAGCTCTTCGGGTCTATAACTTCAGTCACAGGCCTAGAATAAACAAAAACCTCACAGCTATGATATTAAAAAGAGCTGCAAAAGTCTTTTTTTAAAAGATGTTAAGTAATCTCTGCTCCCAACTTGGGGCTTGAACCCACAACCCCAAAATCAGGAGTCGTGTGCTCTGCTGATGAGCCAGCCAAACACCCCAGAGCTGCAAAGTTCTTGATTTAAGCTTCAAATTAACAAAGTCGGGACATCTGGATGGCTCAGCAGTTGGGCATCTGCCTTTGGCTCGGGTCATGATCCCAGGGTCCTGGGATCGAGTCTCACATCATGCTCCCTGCATGGAGCCTACTCCCTCTGCCTATGTCTCTGCCTCTCTCTGTGTCTTTCATGAATAAATAAAATCTTAAAAACAAACAAACAAAAGTCAAACCAGATTATGTGTAATTTCTCACCCAACAGAGAATAGATCTCTACTACCCATTTTCAGAGTTTACTGAATGGTCAGACCATAAAACCAGATTCACAATCATTGCTGCCAATGAAAACTAGCCAATTGGCCATTGGTAAACTGGAAACAAAGCCCCCAGTCAGTAGCAGGAGGGGAACCAGAGAAAGTTATTTATTTAAAGTTCTTTTGCCTCGGACTGCTCCCTGGAGACTGAAGGTATGGAAGTGAGTGCCGTGCCTCCAGCCGGAAGGGCTTCTGAAGCCAGCAGGACACAGCAAGTAAACCCTAACACTCGAGTGATGAATAGTCAGGGCTATCCTTCAGCATTCGTGTTGTCTGGACCCCGACCAATATCATCCATAACTTGGCTATTTATGTCTTTTTAATATATACAGTGAAAGGGACACCCTTTGACACCCCTAACCAAGGAAAGGTTTGGCTTTCCTTGATGGACTACAAGCTCCAATTTACCTCTTCCCTCAAATTTCTCAGCATCTCTCCTATTGTACTCTATCTCCTGGCCTACTTCTACACCAAGTATGATGCTGTTCACTTCCTCATCAACACAGCCTCATTGCTCAGCCTACTGCTGCTTAAACTACCCCAGTTCCATGAGGCTTATCTCTTTGGCATCAACAAATACTGAGGGATGGGCCTGGGCATAATACTGGACCAAAGGGCTGTGACATCCTTTCCTTTTCCATATTGCCTTCTTGAAAGTTGAGAACTCGACAACCCTTCGTAACCTTTCTCTTCCAAAGGAAGAGAAGAGAATGGAAAATGGGGCCCGGTCCTAAGAGTGGTTTTTTTGAATCAGGAAAAGCAGGAAAGATACGAGCCAATAATTGTCCCCCACAGCAGGAAGCCGTGTTTAGGCAGCTGTATATTTTACTTGTAATAAAGATAATTTTGGGAAGCACCTGGGTGGCTTAGTTAAGCATCCAACTCTTGATTTTGGCTCAAGTCATGATCTCAGGGTCATGAGATCAAGCCCGATGTTGGGCTCAGTGGTGGGCATGGAGCCTACTTAAGATTCTCTCCCTCCACCACCACCGCCGCCTTCTTTCTCTAAAAAGAACGAAGATAATTTTTTCAAAAAAAAAAAAAATATGTTGAGGCACCTGGGTAGCCCAGTGGTTGAGCATCTGCCTTTGGTTCAGGTCATGATCCCAGGGTCCTAGAATCAAGTCCTGCATCAGGGGAGACTCCCCACAGAGAGATTGCTTCTCTCTCTGCCTATGTCTCTGCCTCTCTCTGTGTCTCTCATGAATAGATAAATAAAATCTTTCAAAAAATAAAGTCTGTTGCCTCTTGAAATTACCTCAGGGCACCAAGAAAGATGAGGTATACTTCCCTAGCAACAAAGTTCACCTGGCCCAGGTGGATGACCCCCTAAGTCTGCAAAGGGATAATTTTTTTTAAGGGATAATTTTTTAAGGTAAAATCATGACTCGTATACATGTAGAATAACATCTAGTATTTTAACTTAGTAGTAAGCATTTTAACTTAGTAACAACAGGATGTTATAACTAGTTCCTGTTCGTTTTTAATTCCTAAATACCTCAAAATTCTGTCTTCCTCTATACCCCCTCCTGTCCTGTCCTGGTTTAGGCCCTCATCTCTATCTCTTTTGCCAAGTAATGAACCAGTGATCCTTCTGCATCTGCTCTTACCACTCTGCATTTAGTACCCTACTTTGCAACCAGATGGGCTCTAAAACTGCAAGGCTACTCGTGTCATTCCACTTAATCAACCTGCCCCCTCCCCTAAAAAAAACTTTAATGACTCTACATGTTCTCACTATATCCAAGATGGGACACAAGAACCTATGTTTTTAACAACCTCTCCAAATGCTACCCTTTAATAAGTTTGAGAACAGGGTACAACCCAAATACCTTTGGGGAGCGAGAGGGTGTCATATAATATTCTTACAGTTGTCCTTCTTTTGGTCATCTCTTACCACCCTCAGTTTCTCACAGCCACATTATGTGAAATAGTCTTTGGGAATTTGAGTCAGGTTTGGACTGCTTTGAAAGTCTATACATGCACCCTGTCCTCCCAGGGTGATTGGGGTATTTCCCTCCTGCTCCTCGTTGCACTTGCAAATATTTGGTCTCCCATACTCCTCTGTAAAGTGCTTTTTTGAAATGGATTTTTGAAGGATCTGAGCTGTCTCTGGCCCTGGAAGTCTAGCTACTGTATCTCACATCTTTTATTTCCCATTTCAGTTCCTGGTGGACCCATGTGGAAATGGGGCCTCCAGACCCCATCCTGGGAGTCACAGAAGCCTTTAAGAGAGACACTAACAGCAAAAAGATGAATCTGGGAGTTGGCGCCTATCGGGATGATAATGGAAAGCCTTATGTGCTCCCTAGTGTCCGGAAGGTGAGTTTGCCATCTGTCCCTGCCTTCTTGGGAGAGATAAACTGAAGCTCCTGAAGAGTAGCAGAAAGAGTGCAGGGCTAGGAGTCCGGAGACCTGGGTTCTAGTCCTGGCATTAACTTCTCGAATCACTCAGGTCATCTGGGCTATGGTCTCCTTAGCCCCAAAAGTGACATATTGTAACTATGTGGTCTTTTTCAAGATTGAATTTATGTGGTTATCTGTAAGCAGATACATCGTCATGTTTAATCCTGAGGGTGCACAAAAGGACTGACAATTTAAACATTGCTTCTTGGTGGTAAGAATAGCCCTTTGTGGAGGAGGGTTACTGCCATTATTTTCCATTTCTCTCGTGTTGATTGCCTTAATAAGCTCTCCTACACAGGCATGCTCTGTCCTCTCTTCCTATTGAGCTATAGAGTAATACGCTTTATTTTTGTTGTATTTTTTTCAGTAGTCTTTCTGTTGGTTATCACTGTAACTTTAAATAATTAATCCCCTTAGAACAGTTTCCTTTCCATCTACACCACCTCTGTTGATAATATGAATGCTTCTTTGTCATTTCCAAAAGTGAGGTGGCAATGCATCATTCTCCATACAGCAGAACTGGGCACAGTGAGTGAAAGTTACAAAAGAATACTTCTGGGTGGGATGCCTGGGTGGCTCAGCCCTGCCTTCAGCTCAGGGCATGATCCTGGAGTCCCGATATCAAGTCCTGTGTCAGGCTCCCTGCATGGAGCCTGCTTCTCCCTCTGCCTGTGTCTCTGCCCCTCTCTCTCTCTCTCTCTCTGTGTATCTCTCATGAATAAATAAAATCTTAAAAAAAAATACTTCTGGGTGAAGGTAAGGCACTCCATAATCTGAACTTCACCACCCTGCAGCAGGTTGGCTCAGGCCCTCATGGCTCAGGCCACTGAAGTAATAGAAAATGAGCTGAATAAACCCCTGAAAGAAGAAATTTTAAGTGTATAGATTAAGGGTCATCTGTAGAACTCTCTGAATAGAAAAAAGGACTCAAGAAACAAGAAACAATCATGATGAGAAAACCCATTAAAAATTGCTGGCTCCCTTGGGATCCCTGGGTGGCGCAGCGGTTTGGCGCCTGCCTTTGGCCCGGGGCACGATCCTGGAGACCCGGGATCGAATCCCACGTCGGGCTCCCGGTGCATGGAGCCTGCTTCTCCCTCTGCCTGTGTCTCTGCCTCTCTCTCTCTCTCTGTGACTATCATAAATAAATAAAAATTAAAAAAAAAAAATTAAAAAAAAAATTGCTGGCTCCCGTGTCTCAAGTCATGCAGGAATTGTTCTGGTCTCAGTATCAAGTACTCGACAAGTATTAGCTATTTTATAAGCTGGAATACCACCACACACTGCTCTATGTTCCTTCATCAGGTCTTCACCCAACCGTAAGAGTCATAGCAACAGTTTGTTCTCCGATTCAACAGGTGAAGAAACTGAAGCTCAGGAAGGTTACTGATTTGCTCAGGGTCACATAGCTAATAAGGGACAGCACACCTGTCTCCAAAGCATTAAGAGATGTGGCTGTTACTAGTAACTCTTTGACATTCTTAGACTAGCATATATCTTGAAATACTTCTTTTCTATGTATTTAGTTTGATTTTACTATATCTTTAAAGCATTGCTCATAAACTTTGTTCTTGAGCATTCCAAGAATGCCATTTTATATTTCATATTAACCAAGAGAACATTGCGTACTCATCCATATAAAACCTAGTTGTAAAAGAAAAAATATTACTTTAAAAATTACAAATATTGGGATCCCTGGGTAGCGCAGCGGTTTGGCGCCTGCCTTTGGCCCAGGGCGCGATCCTGGAGACTCGGGATCGAATCCCACATCGGGCTCCCGGTGCATGGAGCCTGCTTCTCCCTCTGCCTGTGTCTCTGCCTCTGTCTCTCTCTCTGTAACTATCATAAATAAATAAAAATTTAAAAAAATAAAAAATAAAAATAAAAATAAAAAATAAAAATTACAAATATTTCTATTCTACAATATAAAATAGTAAGTATTCTACTTTATATATATATATCTTTTTTTTTGGTATGTGTTTTCAAGTTTTTATTTAAATTCCATTTAGTTAGCATACAATGTCATATTAGTTTCAGGTGTACTACTTATCCTTTTTTCTTGGACAGTATTTCCAGATAAAAACAAGGCTTTACTTCCTTTATATTTAATATATAAATTGAATTTATAAAACATTAAATATTAATCAGAGTAATTGTATGTAAGGAGAAGAAACTAAGAGGAAACCTTTCTCACCTCTAGGCAGAGGCCCAGATTGCTGCAAAAAATTTGGACAAAGAATACCTGCCCATTGCTGGACTTGCTGAATTTTGTAAGGCATCTGCAGAACTAGCCCTGGGTGAGAACAATGAAGTGTTGAAAAGTAGCCGGGTAAGCAGAGCAGACTCTGGCATCATGTAGTCTGTTTTTATTTTTTTTATTTTATTTTTTTTTTTTTTGTAGTCTGTTTTTAAATTTTAAATTTAACAGTTTAACAAATTTGAAATAATTTAAATAAATAAATAAAGATATCACTTTGCAATGATTGTTTTGAGGTGACCACACTACTGCTAATATCTCTTCTTTAGGAAGTAAGATGGCACTTATTAAATCAAAGATTTCATATAACCAATTCCAAAAATATAGCAGTAATCCTGAAATGGAAGAATAATTTGACTGAAGAGTTGACATTGCTCTGTGTGTGCTTATACTCATTTTACACTGAATATGTTTTAGAAATGCCAGACTATGCCCAATTTTAGGCCAATAATTAGCTGCTACCCTAAAGTTCTCAGCTTGCAGCTTAGATGGAAGAAGCACACAGGCAGGGCTCTGGGGGACAAGACCAGTCTGGTACTGCTCTGCTGCCCTTTCACAGCCAGTTTGGACATTGAGAGCAGACCATGGTTCCTTCTTGCTGCCTCCCTCTTCTCTGGTCCAGAGAGCATCATGCAGCAATGAGGGGGGAAACACAAGTGTCTCCTAGCATCTCCTCCTATCTCCCTGGTGACCCTCTTATTGTAGAAGAAAGATGTCCCTAAAGGTCACTGAACATAGACTTCTTATAAACAGATTACATAATTTTTGCTTAATCTGTATCTATCTAGCTAAAATAACATCAGCTTGTTCCAGAAGTTGCTGTGCCTTTGTGAATTATTAGTATTATCAGATCCACAGTTAGATTTGTTTTAAGAGTTTATTTTTTAAATAATCTCTTCAGTGTGGGGCTCAAACTCACAACCCTTAAATCAAGAGTCCCATGCTCCACCAGCGAGCCAATCAGTTGTCCCCACAATTAGGTTTTTATTTCTGTCACGGCAAAGTTTGTAGAGACAAATTTTGTTTGGTAAAGAGTTTGTTAGGTTCTTCCATTTCTTCTCCTGCCCCTGGAATATTTTAATATAGTGACTGTTCTTAGTGTCTTCTTTTCTCTGTGTAAATCAGCCTTTTCTCATGGGTGATGATTCGTCATATAATACAGTATGATACTGACAATAAGCCATGAGGAGTTAGCTTCTCCATCAGCAAGGGTGTTGGCAACTAAAGAGAGGTTTGTTTGAGGACTCACAGGGAGAGTCGGTCTATCTCTTAGGAAATGGGGAAATGAAACAATAGTGCCATTCTCGCTCATTTCCAAATACAATTTGGAACATTGTCTTCAGATTCTGAAGAAGGAAGGGGACTGACTATACAGAACAGTGCCTCCGTGGGCCTGGCCTTGGTTCTGTTCATTGTGGGCCTGTAGAGAGTGCCCCATGTTACTGACCATGCTGTCTCTCCTTCAGTATGTCACCGTGCAGACCATTTCTGGAACAGGGGCATTGAGGATTGGAGCCAGTTTTCTGGTGAGTCTGGAAATTCCTTTAGGAGAAAGATGTAAGACAGTCCAGAAGTTGAGGATGATGGGGTTTCCTATTGCATGTGTGTTTGCTGCCTTCTTTCCACAAAGTTGGAAAAATGGATAAATGGAGTCTGATAAATGGAGTCAGGCTAAGAAGAGTGAAAGTTCTTAGAAGAAATTAAAAGGAAGATAGAATAATAATAAATATAATTTGTTATACACATCTGTTACTACCAGCTTTTATTTTACTCTTCATTTAATCTTTGTGAAGGAGGTGAACCTCCCACCATTTGACAAATGAAGAAAGTGAGGGCCAGACAGGTAGGTCCTTGGCTACACAGTGAATTTACTTGTCAGAGCCTGGATTCCAACTCACAGTGCTGCTGCTGAGTCATTACTATCTCTCACTCAGAGATAAGCTGAGTTTCAGTAAAGAAAATGTCTTCTTGGGATCCCTGGGTAGCTCAGGGGTTTAGCGCCTGCCTTCAGCCCAGGGCGTGATCCTGGAGTCCCGGGATTGAGTCCCACATCGGGCTCCATGCATGGAGCTTGCTTCTCCCTCTGTGTCTCTGCCTCTCTCTCTCTCTCTCTGTGTCTCTTATGAAAAAATAAAATCTTAAAAAAGAAAAGAAAATGTCTTCTTCAATAAAATACATCAACTCTTTCTTTTTCCTCCTCTTCACTTTTCCATTCTGTCTCATCCCACTTTTTAGCAAAGATTTTTTAAGTTCAGCCAAGATGTCTTTCTGCCCAAACCATCCTGGGGAAACCATACACCAATCTTCAGGGACGCTGGCATGCAGCTACATGGTTATCGATACTATGACCCCAAGACGTGCGGCTTTGATTTCACAGGCGCTATAGAGGACATTTCGGTAAGTGTGACTTTCAGGGCAAGAGGGGTAAAGGAACTGGAACAAACCTCCTTGCAGAGATTTGATGTTTCACAGCTGAGTCTCAATAGCTGACTTAAAATACTGAGGATCAACTAGTTCCCAGATCTCAGATTATCTGTTATTGATCAAAAATAGTGACCCTGTGACACTTTAGGTAAATTATCTCCTTCAGAGCTGCAAAGTTATCTGTTGGCTGTCTCTTTAGAAAATGCCACAGCAAAGTGTTCTTCTCCTGCATGCCTGTGCCCACAATCCCACGGGAGTAGACCCCCGCCCTGAGCAGTGGAAGGAAATAGCAACAGTGGTGAAGGTAAGGAAACTTCTCTCTTTGGTAACTGGCCTTATGAGATGCTTAACTGGGCAAAGTCTGAACGGTGAGAATTAGTTACTCTTGAGCCCACATTGTTGTCAGGAAAAAACTTACTTGCATAATTAGCAGTTCCTTTTTTTTTAAGATTTTTATTTATTTATTTGAGGAAGAGAGGGAGTGTACATGTAAGTGGGGGGAGGGGGCAGAAGGAGGGAAAGAATCTCAACCAGACTCTGCTGAGCACAGAGCCCAATACAGGGCTCCATCCCACAACCCCAAGATCACAACCTGAGTGAAATCAAGAGTCAGCCACTTAATCGACTGAGCCACCAAGGCGCCCTGCATAATTCGCAGTTCTTAATTGATGATACGTGAACAGCTTGAAAGTAATTTTTGTTCCTCAGCCTGGATGTAGGGAATTCTGATCAATTCTGTGGTTGGTTAGCCTGTACAGTGGGCATCCACTGGTCCCAGGATGTCTGTTATTAGCACCTACGTTTGCCCTGGTCAGGGTTACTTATTTGTCCTTTATATACTTTGTCATGTCTCCTATCCTTGCCTGTTTTCTCAGCATGACCATTATCATTCAAAGGATCAGCTGTCAGAGAAGGCACTAGTCAGTTTTAAGGGAGGAGGGGCACTTGGTGGCTCAGTTTGTAGAGCATGGAACTTATGATCTTAGGGTTAGGAGTTCAAGTGCCACATTGGAGGGAGAGTTTACTTTAAAAATTCCAGAGAAGGAAAATATTCCTGTTGCCTGTGTCCCCATTTTCACTTCTTTTGGTTTCCCTTTCTTAATATTCTGTCAAACCTGGAGTACAAACAGAATTAAACAGAGGAAAATAAAGAGAGAGCATTCAGAGAGCACTCTGAAGATGAGATGGTTCCCATGAGTCCTGGGTGTAAGATGAGGCTGCCAAAGTTACATTAGGCTGATGCTGGTCCTGTGTTGACTGGGCCAGAGTAATTACCCAAATTCCTATGAGCCTGAAAATAGCTTCCCAATTGATCAAGCAGCTTTCTGGGAAGATTGCAATTAAGAGTATCTTCTCTTAATGTCTTCGTGAGGGGCCATATCCACCAAAGTAAAAATATATATGATGATGTCTTAACTCAGGGAAAATTAAACATCTCCAAATTGCCACTGGGGTGAAAAAATTGTGTTAACTATGTGAGGGACACATGGTCCCAATAAGCATGTGGACATCTTGAGAGGGACTCCCTAAAGCTTTGCTCTTCTCTTTTCTTTCCCAGAAAAATAATCTCTTTGCATTCTTTGACATGGCCTACCAAGGCTTTGCCAGTGGTGATGGTAACAAGGATGCCTGGGCTGTACGCCACTTCATCGAACAAGGCATTAATGTTTGTCTCTGCCAATCCTATGCCAAGAACATGGGCTTATACGGTAAGCTAAGGGACCCACCCAGTGCATGAGATGTGTGTCCTGATGAGATTGAAGAAGTGCTGGAAGAGGATGCCACAGAGATACCAATTTGGGGGCTGGGATGTCTGTGTGTCTGTCCACACGCACATTTGTATGTGTGTTACACAGAGAAAAAAGATGACATGGATTTTACTGATCTTAGTCACATCTTCTTTCGTGTCTCTGAATTCTTCCAGCAGAGAAAACTAATGACTGCTTCTCTAAACAAAAAGTGACTGCTCCACGAGCCAAGAAGATGGATATAATTAAAAAAAAAAAAAAAAAAAGGAAGATGGATATAATAAAAAGAGACTTTTGAGTACTCAAACTTCCTGTTGTCTCTAGATTTACCATACTGGTTGTTGAAACCTTTTTATTTATAACATATTTTTATGGCACTTCTGATGGAAGCATAAAACCTAGCAAATTGAATCGTGATTTGCTTTAGCATGTTAGATTGGAAAACTAGAAGAGAAGATCTATTTGTGTCTTTTCAGGTGAGCGTGTAGGAGCCTTCACTGTGGTCTGCAAGGATGCTGATGAAGCTAAAAGGGTGGAGTCACAGTTGAAGATCTTGATCCGTCCCATGTATTCCAACCCTCCAATCAATGGGGCCCGAATTGCCTCAACCATCCTGACCAGCCCTGACCTGCGAAAACAATGGTAAAAGCACATTGCCACTCCCCAGCCATCTGCCTTTCCTGCCACTGATCTTTCAGATCTTGTTTATAATCAGCAAGTAGTGCCATAAAATATCACACAGCTTCTACATGTGGAAGGGGAAGAGAGGAGAGAGGAGTGTGCGTTTTGTTAGCCCTTTCAAATAAATACATTGGAGACACGTAATTCAGAAACAGCAGGGTTTTTTATTCCATCATCTCCACGTTAGGTAGAATCTGCCCTCTCCTCAACTGAAGTTCAAATTGAAGTGCCTTACATGGAAAACTTTTTTAAGGACATCATATCTTGGGACGCCTGGATGGCTCAGTGGTTGAGTGTCTGCCTTTGGCTCAGGATGTGATCCTGAAGTCCTGGGGTCGAGTCCCGCATCGGGCTTCCTGCATGGAAGCTTCCTGCTTCTCCCTCTGCCTGTGTCTCTGCCTCTATATCTCTCTGTCTCTCATGAATAAATAAATAAAACAAAATAAAAAAGAACATGATATCTTGGGGTTTTATTAGGCTTACTGTCTGAATCTCTTGGCATCTGTGCTTGCTCTTAGCTACTCAGTCTCTTGTAGTCCACATAAAACAGATATTTTGTATCATGACCCTGAACACACATTACCTATAAAACATACACGTAACTGAAACGCTTGTCAAAAATTCAACAGTTGGGCTTCATGTATTATATTCTAATGTTTTCTAAATGCCAGTTGCATCCAACTACCTTGAATATATGAGATATGAATGGGTGGTGCCACATAATTTAGAAAACCTTACATTTGATCAGAGGTTGGCAAACTGTTCTTGGGTCATATCTAGTCTGTTCTCTATTACAAAGTTTTGTTGGCACACAGCTACACCCATTTTTGATGAATTATGTATGGCTGCTTATGTGCCATAGAGCAGAGTTTAGTAATTGTGACAGAGAGCAAATAGCCCACAAGACCTAACACATTTATAATTTAGCCTTTTTTTTTTAATTTTTATTTTTATTTATTTATGATAGTCACACAGAGAGAGAGAGAGGCAGAGACACAGGCAGAGGGAGAAGCAGGCTCCATGCACTTGGAGCCCGACGCGGGATTCGATCCCGGGTCTCCAGGATAGCGCCCTGGGCCAAAGGGAGGCACCAAACCGCTGCGCCACCCAGGGATCCCTATAATTTAGCCTTTTATAAAAAATTTGCTAAGGGGATGCCTGGGTGGCTCAGTGGTTGAGTGCCTTCAGCTCAGGTCGAGATACTAGGGTCCTGGGATTGAGTCCCGCATTGGGCTCCCCAAAAGGAGCCTGCTTCTCCCTCTACCTAGGTCTCTGCTTCTCTCTCATGAATAAATTAATAAAATCTTTTTTAAAAAAGGGGGTACCTGGGTGGCTCAGTGCATGATCCCGAGGTCCTGAGATCAAGTACCCCATCAGGCTCCTGCAGGGAGCCTGCTTCTCCCACTGCCTGTGTCTCTGCCTCTCTCTGTCTCTCATGAATAAACAAAATCTTAAAAAAAAAAAAAAAAGGGTCATTCATTCCTTTTTTTTTAAGATTTATTCGTTTATTTGGGAGAGAGAGAAAGCAGAGGGTGGGTGGCGTAGGAACAGAGAGAATCCGAAGCAGGCTCCATGCTGAACACAGAGCCCAATACAGGGCTCAATCCTACAACCCCGAGATCATGACATAAGCCAAAATGAAGAGTTGGATATTTGACCAACTGAGCCACCCAGGTACCCCTCATCTTTCTTTTTTTTTTTTTTTTTTTCCCATCTTTCTTAGTAATTCAGTTATATTAGTCATTTTAGCTGCCTGATCAAAATAGTGTTCTGATAGAGCACAGTGCTGTAAAATAGCTTTTTATTTCCTGAACCAGTGACAGCATTTGACTTAGGCTAGGACAAAGAATTAAAGCATACTAGGGGAATCCTCAAGGAAGGTAAAATTGCTGTGAACTGCGGCTTATCTGTCAGTGCTTGTCCAAAATTGAGCTGCATCCCAGGGTTTTTTGGTTTTGTTTTTTTTCTTTGCAGGTTGCAGGAAGTAAAAGGCATGGCCGACCGCATCATTAGCATGCGTACTCAGCTGGTCTCCAACCTCAAGAAGGAGGGCTCCTCCCACAATTGGCAGCACATCACTGACCAGATTGGCATGTTTTGTTTCACAGGACTAAAGCCTGAACAGGTTAGTGGGCTCTGTTTTCTCCTCAGCTAAACAATTGATCAGTCCTGGCAAATTAGAATTCCTCATAGATCACCCACCTGTTCAGATTACACTTAAAACAGGCATTTTGCAGCCCTCTTAGGTAAAAGAAGAGTGTAGCATTCATTTTCTTTATTTTTATTTTTTGTTTTTTAAAGATTTTATTTATTCATGAGAGACACAGACAGAGACATAGGCAGAGGGAGAAGAAGGCTCATCACAGGGAGCCCAATGTAGGACTCGATCCCAGGACCCCAGGATAATGCCCTGAGCCAAAGGCAGATGCTCATACACTAAGCGACCCAGGTGTCCCTCATTTTCTTTTGTTTATTAGTCATTCACCTCTCTGTATCTCCCATGACACTGCGAACCACTGTTGAGCAGAGTGTGTTTTGGTCATTTTTGTGACCCTTGCTGCTCCTCTGAAGTGATATCAGAGCAAGCAAGAGCCTGAATATTGATAGACAAAGCTGTTCCATAGCTGGATTCTGGAACTATTGTTTCTAGAAATGCTGGACGGAAGGGTTTTTTTTTTTACCTATACACACCTCAGAATTGCTCATCCTACTTTAAAATAGTTTTTTCTGGGATGCCTGGGTGGCTCAGTGGTTGAGCATCTGCCTTCGGCTCAGGGTGTGATCCTGGAGTTCTGGGATCGGGTCCCACATCAGGCTCCTTGCATGGAGCCTGCTTCTTCCTCTGCCTGTGTCTCTGCCTCTCTCTCTATGTCTCATGAATAAATAAAAAATCTTTGAAAAAAAATAAAATAGTTTTTTCTTCCTTCTCTCAACACTAGCCCACCAAATTCTGGGAACAGGGTTTAAGCAAGAAAATCATTTCTGTTATTTTCCTGTTTTACTGCACCAGGCTAGGCAAATCCCCCTGCCTCAAATGTGCTCTTGTACTGTCTCCCTGCAGGTGGAGAGGCTGACCAAGGAGTTCTCCATCTACATGACAAAGGATGGCCGCATCTCTGTGGCAGGGGTCACATCTGGCAATGTGGGCTACCTTGCCCATGCCATTCACCAGGTTACCAAGTAATTTCCCTGGTGAGAGGGAACAGAGACAACCTTCCTGCCTACGGCCTCTGCTGTTGTGAGATTCACATGGAGAGAGGAGGAGGGTGGATGGTGGCAATCAGGTCTTTTCTTTCAACCACAGTAGTTAACACTCAACCACTGAATGTGTTTTGCAGAAAAGAAGGTGTAGTGAAATAGGGCAGAGGCACCTGTGGTGGGTGTCTGAAACTCTGGGGCTCAAAACCAAACTCCTGCCCCTCCTTTAACTCCAGCTGTTCCAAAAGAGTTTACATGTACAAGAAAGACATAGCCCAAAAAATTCTGTCGATCATACCATTGCAATATTTCAGAAGCTTTAACTGCAGTCCCTTACCAGCGGTATTGGGGCACCTCTGTAGATCTAGTATGAGAATAGCACCTACAAGGTGTTGTGGGCAGAGCCCATTCTAACATCAGCAGGCAGCCTCGTGTTTGTCATCCTGTGACTGAGCAAGCTTATCAACAGACCTCATTACAGAAATCATGTTTCATAAAAACCAGCAGGTCTGCTGCCACTGCAGTGAGGAAAATAAAAGATGCTATTTCCTGTCTTATTTGGGGGAGTGGAAATAAGGTTCTTTTTTTTTTTTTTTTTTTTCCCAGTACTTTTGGGCATTTTAAGTTCTGTTCTTTTCCTTAGGCACAGAGATCTATAACTAGCCTAGATTTTCATCCTGTTCTACTGCTTGATTGGCCACCTGCCCTATCCTATAGAGTTTACTTACTTGAAGAACTAAGAATATAATTTACTGCTCATCCCATACCCTCACCTTTCTCATCAAAGAATAGCAGAGAGTAGGTGATGGCTCTTAGATCAGCATCCTCTTCAATGATTGATTGTCTCCTGGCCGGAATGTTGCCTCTGCCTGGTTGGACCTCTTCGTTCAGTACTGTTGTGCGGTCTCGCATTTCACATCATGAGTGGGCAATGCAGGGCAGAACCAGGAAAGCAGATATCTGGGCTTTGGTTTTAACCTTTGTGTGCTGCCAGCTGGACTCAGGCTTCACCTTTTGGAAAGATAACCACCATCTGCTCCAATCATGTAGACTTCTTGCAGCCTGGTTTCTCTGAAAATAAAGTTACTGTAGATCCCACCACTGTCTACTCTGTTATGTTTTTCTTTTAATGGGGGAGTGGGTAGGAGTGGCCAATTGTCCCAGAAATCTGCAGTCTATTCAGCTGCCCGTAAGCCAGTAGGTGTGTGACTATTCCGAATGTAAACCAAAGCCATGGCTTTCTGTTTTTCTTGCCATTCAGCTTGTCCAGTCCAACGATGTTGAAAATGTGGGTATGATCCTTTGCACTGTGGGGTCAAATGAAATACTGTGAAGAAACCTGTAGATAGAGCAGCAGTGAAGAAATGGAGGGGCAGTGGCGACTTTAGGTGTCTACAAGAGCCAAGTAGGTAATACAAGCAGTGAATGTATGAATGTAAAGTAGAAAGTGATGTGAAATAGATAGGAGATCATGCCTGGTGCATAGCCTTCATCCCTTGGTGTTGCAGGGCAGTAGGGAAGTGACAGCACTGAAAGAAAATGTTCAGGACTGCAGGTCTTAAGGTCTTTAAATAAAATGGAAGTCCTGGTTTTTCAAGGGGTTCTATTGATGCTTAAAACTTAAAAGTTAGCAACTAATTCAGTTGTTTTAAAATGGTTTACCAAAAAAAAATTTAAAAAAAAATAAAAAAATAAAATGGTTTACCAGAAAGATGCAAACAGTAGTTTGCCAGTGTGAAGCCTTTAGCATGAAGTCATGTGTTCTGTCAGCATTTAGCAGTGGCATCTGCTTAGCATCAGTCCTGCCCAAGGTTATTCTGTCCCCTTCTGCTGAGTGCTAGGAACCATTCAAGAAGGGACGGCTCCTGGCCAGACACACAGTGGAACAGGAGCCAGGCCCAGAGCCCATCCCCCATCTGTGGTGTTGTGACAGTTGGAGGGGGAGGGGGAAGTGAGCTCTTGTTTCTCCTCCCTCCCTGAGGGACACAGTGCACAGGGTAGGGCGGGGGTGTTCCTATTGCTAATGGAAATACCAAGGTGGTAAAAGGAAGTAGACAGACTGGATTACTGGGTGTCTTTGGAAATATCTTAAAAAGAAAAGCAGTAGTCCATAAAAGGACTGATTAGGTTGGGAGAAACTGCTTTAAGTCTCCTTGTCTGGGGCCAGTAGGTTGAAAGTTGGCTGCCAAGACTTCAACCAAAAAGGAACTTAGCCACCCTGCTGACTTGTTATTTTTAAACGCATGTATTACCAGCTTGCCCTGGACTAAGTCCCATTCCTCACTGAAAACAGACCTGATAGGTGTGAACCTGATGCTTCTCCCCACTGTTCAGACTGTTTGTTTTACCCCTTCCATGTTTCTTGGGCTCTAAGATGTTAACATTCTTGCACATGATGGAGGAGGTGGTTCAGAATAGTCATCATGCCTTTGTTCTGTTATAATTTAAAGTATAATAGTTCCCAACCTGGATTGATTTTTTAAATACTGGTTCCCTGTTCTTACCTTTGGGCATGCGGACTCAGTATGTCTGAAATAAGGCTTAGGAATCTGTTTTTTAAAATAAAACATTCTAGGTGGTTCATATATAGCTGCCCCATGGACAGCCATTGGGCACTAGTAGACCTAGACTGCTTCAGGCTTGCATTTAAATAACCAAAGCCCAGCTTATTCATCCTCCTAGAAAAAAATTTTTAACTTTTTTCCTTCTAGGCTTAGGAATTTTTTTTTAAGAAATTACTAGTTTATTTTTAAATAGATAAATTTATATCTAGCAACCTGAAAGACCCACTTTTTCAAAATGACAGTCTTATTTAAAATGTTGAGATTAGGGCAGCCCTGGTGGCTCAGCGGTTTAGTGCTACCTTCAGCCCAGGGTGTGATCCTGGAGACACGGGATCGAGTCCCATGTCGAGCTCCCTGCATGGAGCCTGTTTCTCCCTCTGCCCGTGTCTCTGCCTCTCTCTTTTTTTAAAGATTTTATTTATTTATTCATGAGAGACACACAGAGAGGCAGAGACACGGGCAGAGGAATAAGCAGGCTCCCAACAGGGAGCCTGATGTGGGACTCATTCCCCAGACCAGGGAATCATGCCCTGAGCCAAAGGCAGGTGCTCAACCACTGCGCCACTCAGGTGTGCCAAGTGTCCAACCTTTGATTTCAGCTCAGGTCATGATTGAGCCCCACATCAGGCTCCACACTCAGTAGGGAATCTGCTTCTCTCCCTCTCCCTCTGCCCCTCTCCCCGTCTCTCTCTCTCTCTCTCTCTCTCTCTCTCTCTCTAATTTTATTATAAAATGCATAAAGCTCAATAAAGTTACTTATGTTTAAAAAACTTCCTAATAGCTCATATATCCTTCAACAAGTGATTACACAAACTGGTATATACCTACCATGGAATACTACTCCGTAATAAAATACATGTTATTTTTTTTTTTTTTAATTTATTTATGATAGTCACACAGAGAGAGAGAGAGAGAGAGGCAGAGACACAGGCAGAGGGAGAAGCAGGCTCCATGCACCGGGAGCCCGACGTGGGATTCGATCCCGGGTCTCCAGGATCGCGCCCTGGGCCAAAGGCAGGCGCCAAACCGCTGCGCCACCCAGGGATCCCAAAATACATGTTAATACACAACAATTTGGACATGTCTCTGGGGAATTCTGCCGAGTACAGAAAGCCAATCCTGACTACAGACTGTTAGATTCCATTTATATAACTTTTTTTGTTTTTGTTTTTATTTATTTGAGAGAGAGAGCAGGAGCAGAGGAGAGAGGGGCAGAAGGAGAGGGAGAAGCAGACATCCTGCGGAGTAGGGAGTCCAATGCAGGACTCAATCGCAAGACCCTGGGATTATGACCTGAGCCAGACAGATGCTTAACCAACTGAGCCTCTTACATAACATTTTTGAAACAACAAATGTTTAGAAATAGAGAACAGATTAGTGGTTGCTGGCGTTATGGAAGGGGTGGCTTTGCTGGAGAAGATGAGTATGGTTATAAAGCAACAGGAGGGATCCTTATGGCAAGGGAAACTTTCAGTATCTTGAATGTGGTGCAGATGTATATAAACCCTACACGTGTGCTTAAACTATAGAATGGGGGCACCCTAGTGGCCCAGCGGTTTAGTGCCGCCTTCAACCCGGGGTGTGATCCTGGAGACCTGAATCGAGTCCCACATCGGGCTCCCTGCATGGAGCCTGCTTCTCCCTCTGCCTGTGTCTCTGCCTCTCTCTCTCTCTCTCTCTCTCTCTCTCATGAATGAATGAATGAATGAATAAATAAATAAATTAAATAAATAAATAAATAAATAAATAAATAAATAAATAAATAAAATCTTTTAAAAAACTGTATAGAACGAAATACCTAAACAAGAGGAAATCTGAATATGATTGGTGGATTGTGTCAATGTCAATATCCTGGCTGTGTCGGAGAAGGACAAACATTATATGTTCTCATTCATTTGGGGAATATAAATAATAGTGAAAGGGAATATAAGGGAAGGGAGAAGAAATGTGTGGGAAATATCAGAAAGGGAGACAGAATGTAAAGACTGCTAACTCTGGGAAACGAACTAAGGGTGGTGGAAGGGGAGGAGGGTGGGGGTGGGAGTGAATGGGTGATGGGCACTGGGGGTTATTCTGTATGTTAGTAAATTGAACACCAATAAAAAATAAATTAAAAAAACATCCTGGCTGTTGTACTGTAGTTTTGCAAAATGTCACCACTGAGGAAAACAGTAAAGAGTACACAGGAGCGGGATGCCTGGAAGGCTCAGTGGTTGAGCATCTGCCTTTGGCTCAGGGTGAGATCCCCAAATCCAGGACTGAGTTCCACTTTGGCTCCCTGAGGGGAGCCTGTTTCTCCCTCAAGTACATAGGAGCTCTTGTATTATTTCTTATACCTGCATATGAATCTACAGTGATCTCAATAAAAATTTCAGTTAAAAAAAAAAAGACGGGGGGCAGCCCCGGTGGCTTAGCGATTTAACACCGCTTTCAGCCCGGGGTGTGATCCTGGAGACCTCTGATCGAGTCCCACGTCAGGCTCCCTGCATGGAGCCTGCTTCTCTCTGTCTCCGTGTCTCTCATGAGTAAATAAATAAAATCTTAAAAAAAAAAAAAAAGATGGGTTTCTATGACATTCCCTGTGTTCCCTCATTAGTGAGGACCTTTGACACATGGACAGGTAGGTATAGTGGAGAGCATCTTCTCATATAACACAGACCTAGTACATTGGAAAGATTTTGTGACAACTTGCAAGTGTCACAGAGCCAAGAACAGAAGCCAGGGCTCTGGACACCCATTCCTTCATGCAACTATTTATTTACATGAGTAACTAGATGCCTCAGAAACTTAGAATCTAGGCCCTGGGCAACACTCAGACCAGTCTTCTCATAGTAGAGAACACACAGCACAGAAGGTCCTTCCCTGTCCTCAGTGAAAGAAACTACAGGGTCTCTGGTTGCGAGCCTGAAGGCAAGGAGGGAGACCGACAAGGATTAAGGAGGCCAATTAGGTTTGCCCACTTCATGAGACTGCTCAGACACCAAAGCTTCTAATGCTCTTCCTAGGAGGAAAGTGAAGTGTTTGGCTTGACCAAGATACCAGGATTAAAACTAACAGTAGGGGACCCTGGGTGGCGCAGCGGTTTAGCGCCTGCCTTTGGCCCGGGGCGCGATCCTGGAGACTCGGGATCGAATCCCACGTCGGGCTCCCAATGCATGGAGCCTGCTTCTCCCTCTGCCTATGTCTCTGCCTCTCTCTCTCTCTCTCTCTGTGTGTGACTATCATAAATAAATACAAATTTACAAAAAAAAAAAAACTAACAGTGTAAGTATAGTGATCTGTATAGTGATCTGGGCGCGGAGAGGGGCTCAGGTCAATGCTGTGGGGTTGAGGATTGCAGGAGCTGGTGCCGTCCAAGACTAAAGCCGCAGAAAACTACAACTCCCGGCGTCTCCCGCGGCCGCCGCAGTCCCGGCGGTCATGTGACGGCTGCTCACGTGTCCCTGCCGCCGGCTCGGGTGTGAAGCGCTGTAGGTAGGTGGCAGGAGGACTGTGGAGGGTGGAAGCGTTCAGTGTCGGGGCCCCCGCTGCGGTGGGGTCCTGCCCACTCCCTGCAGGGCTCCGAAGCCAGGCGTCCTCGGCCTCCCGCCCGCCCTCGGCCAGCTTGGCCCCGCCGCAGCCCCGACCGACTGACTCCGCCTAGTGCTAGGCCCGGATCGCGTCCCAGAGCGCCTTCCTAGCTTACCTCACCGCAGCCCCGTCGCCTTGCTTCGGGCCTGGGCATCCTACCCTCCGGGTACGCCCTGACCCACCTCCCTATGCAGCCCACCCCGCGTATCTCTGGGATCCAGCCCCCCGGCTGTACAGGGAACCCGCTCCGATTGGGATCTCCGGGGGCCCACGGCAATGGTTACAGCTCTGGCCTGAGCCTGTGCACATCAGGCTTCTAGTTCTGGTTCTGCCAACTACCTGCTGTGACATTAGTCTAGCCCTTTTCCTTCACTGGGCCTGTTCCCCTGACCTATCTGGTGCTCCCATTCTGTGAGTTAGCGTCAGAGCTGCTCGGTTCCCTTCACTCTGCTGACCAGCCCAGAAACAGCTCAAACTCTTCCTCCTGCTGACAGCAGGTTTTAGGTGAAGTTTTGAGAAAGAATAAATTGGTGCCATAGAGGGAAGTGAGGAAAATCAGATCCCAGATCTTTGGGGAGAAAGACCTGTAAGGAGCAACTCACCCTCCACCGTAGGCCATCAGGTGGAAAAAGCAGGTAAGCTGGGGGTTGTGGAGCTGAGGATGTTTTGAGGAAGAAGAGCTGAGAGCTCTTGGACCAGTGCTGAGACTTCTGTGTCTGAGATGTAAGCGGGGTGAAAGCGGAGGTCTCACAGCTCTGGGAGTGCTGACTTTGCAAGGCTCTCCTTGGAGCCAGATGGAAAGCTGGGAGCCCAAATCTCTACCTCCACTACTCACAGCTTTGATTTTTTTGGCTGAGTTACTGGTTGGGTAACAGGTTGCATAGGAGGAAGCCCTGTGGCATCAGATTGATATTTCTGGACTTGGAGGCAGCAGAGAGGTATTTCCTCTGGAACTGGGTCCCCTGGTTGCATCCTTGGTGACAGTTGTCTGAGAGCGCCCCCACTCTTCCTTTTCCCTCTCACGAGTGTACGATTCCTACCTTTGTTCAGCCATCACCAGAAGGAGAAATAGGAAGCATCTGACTACCTACCTAAGCTTCTCATTAGCCATTCTAAATGTATTGAGGGCATCAAAGGGATGTCTCTCTGATGGGCGGTGGTTAGATCAGTGCTGCAAGAGAAGAGTGAGAATTAGCCTTGAATTTTGAAGGACTTCGAAAGCTATGCAGAATTTAGAGTCTGGACCAGAAAGAGGTATGTTGGACTGTAATTCACTGAAATAACCACAGTTGGGACGCATAGGTGGCTCGGTGGTTGAGCTTCTGCCTTAGACTCAGGTCATGGTCCCGGGGTCCTGGGATCGAGTCCCGTGTCGGGCTCCCTGCAGGGAGCCTGCTTCTCCCTCTGCCTGTGTCTCTGCCCCTCTCTCTATATATATGTCTCTCTCTCTCTCTCTCTCTCTCTCTTTCTCTCTCTCATGAATAAATTAATAAAATCTTTTTTTAAAATACCTACAGTTCTAGCTGAGGGCTGCTCTTGTGCAACCTTGTGAAGTGGAAACAGGCTGGGAAGCCAGATAAATTTAGATCCAAATCCTGCTCTTCCTCTTGCTAATATGTGACCCTAGGTCAGCTATACAATCTCAATGAACCTTAGGACCACTGTGGTATGGGACACCTCGGTGCCTCAGTGATTGTCTGTCTTTGGCTCAGGGCATGATGCTGGGATCAAGTCCCACATTGGGCTCCCCGGGAAGCCTGCTTCTCCCTCTGCCTATGTCTCTGCCCCTCTCCATGTCTCTCATGAATAAATAAATAAGATGTTTTTAAAAAGGAAAGAAAAAGGACCACTGTGGTAAGGACTGAATGAGATAAGATATGTCTACGATACTCCTGCTTCTCTGTAGTGCTATAGTGTTAGTACCCCTCTCTTTAATGTTTATGTCTTATTGACCATATGGGTCTGTAAGCCTGAAGCAAGCAGGATTTGCAGAGGATGTATTTCTGTCTCTGCCACCCTTCACTGTGGTACCCACTGCAGTGTTCTGCACAGAGGGACACCTGGGTTTGAATCTCAGCCATCTGACCTTGGGAATGTTGTTTCAGCTTTCTGTGCCCATCTCAGGATAACGGTAGTACCTGTCTCCCATCTAGGTTGAAAAGAGCTGGAGCTCACAGGCCTCCTAGGATAATAGTCCCAAACAGGCTGGTGCTGGTCTCCAGCTGAAGGCGTTCCCTCAGCTACCCAGGAGATGTGGTTGTGAGGCCAAATCCACAGACCCTGCGAGAAGAGGGCTCCCAGGGCCATGGCCCAGGTCAGCATCAACAGTGACCTTGGCGAGTGGGGCTCGAGCACGGACTCTGGGGAGCGGGCCCGTCTGCTGCAGAGTCCCTGTGTGGACACAGCCCCCAAGAGCGAAGGGGAGGCCTCTCCTGAGGGCCTGAGTAGAGGCACCACTTCCACAGTGGGGGCCATCTTTATCGTCGTCAATGCCTGCTTAGGTGCAGGGCTGCTCAACTTCCCCGCGGCCTTCAGCTCTGCAGGGGGTGTGGCAGCTGGTGTCACGCTGCAGATGGTGAGTATGCTGGCCCTTAGGGTGGAAATGCAGGTCAGGTGCTAGGCCAGGGCTCTGTACCTCAGAAGGGAGGTGCTGCATCCAAGATGGTCAGTGACACAGGTGACCACTCTCCCCACCCTCATACTTGGCAGACATTACTAATCTATTCCAGTGTTCTTTCCTCTGAGCCCAGATGAGGCTTCAGAAGGCCTCCCAGCAATCAGAGAAGTTTAGACACCAACTACATAATTAATTTTGTAGTTTACATCTAGAAAGTGGTCCTTATGTGTTAGAACTACATGCTAAAATATTTACTGGTGAAATAATTCCATAGCCTGTATTTCCTTCCAAATAATTCAGAGTGGGAGGGGAAATAGCAGAAACAAGATAGGCCATGAATTGATTATTTTTGAAGCTGAGTGATGGGTGCATGGGAGTTCATGATACAATTCTGTCAAATCTTGGGTGTGTTCGAAATTTTCTACAAAACTTCTGTTTTGAAAGAAAACCTCAACTCGGCAGCATCCAGCAATCTGGTACAGTTGCCTACAGGATGCGACTCCTTTACCAAACTGGCTTTGGGCATTGGCCTGGTAAATACTGAACAAGACCTGGCTGCCCTTTGCAGCCAGGCCTTTCCCACACTCTCTGGCTCTGTGTTGCCTGCAGGGCATGCTGGTCTTCATCATCAGCGGCCTCGTCATCCTGGCCTACTGCTCCCAGGCCAGCAATGAGAGGACCTACCAGGAGGTGGTATGGGCCGTGTGTGGCAAGCTGACAGGAGTACTTTGTGAGGTGACCATTGCCATCTACACCTTCGGTACCTGCATCGCCTTCCTCATCATCATTGGGGACCAACAAGACAAGAGTGAGGCTCCCCATCAATACCTCCCCCTCGACCCTGGGGATCCCTGGGGGGAGGGAACGGACATGAACAGCTGCCCAAGGCCTAGCCTGGATCCAGCATTCTTCTACAAATCCTGCCTTCTGGCTGCTGAGCCCATTAGACTGATGGAGGCCCTGAGGCTCACCAGAGCAGGAGGGTCACAGCCTATAGGAGCCTGGAGTGATGTTCCCTCTTTCTTCCCTGTGCAGTTATAGCTGTGATGGCAAAGGAGCCGGAGGGGGGCGGCGGCAGCCCCTGGTACACAGACCGAAAGTTCACCATCAGCCTCACTGCCATCCTCTTCATCCTGCCCCTTTCCATCCCCAGAGAGATTGGCTTCCAGAAATATGCCAGGTTCGGAGACCCCACCACAACCTGGGCCGGTTGGAAGCTCTAATCACAGGCAGCTAGAGACTCAGGTGCTACTGGAGAAGTCCTCTCCTTCGGGGGCAGCAAGAGTGGGCAAGGCAGGGTGGACCAGGGCTTATGAGGCTTCCAGCCTAAGATTTACTTTTGTGTCAGCAACAAGCAAGACAGTGACCCTTTGCATCAGTGAGAGACTCAGCTCCAGATGTCCTTGTCAAAGGAAGAACAGATGATAATCAGGAGTGTGAGGGCAGCTTCCTGGCCAGGGCTGTGGTTTTCCCAGGGAGAGTGGGATATTTGATCATTTGGAATCGTTGAGCCTGGCCACATGCTCCATGCAGTTTGGTATGAAGGGAAAGGACTGGCTTCCTGGCTCAGAGTCAGAAAAGCTGTGTAATTCTGAGCTGTTTCCTGTGATCCATAATTGACAGGGTCATACTCAGCTGTCTCCTAAGGTCCCCTTTAATGTTGACATTCCAGTATTTGAATCTTCAACTCTTTTACCTCCAACGGCTCCTGGTTCTCAAGGGCCCTGCTTGCAGCTGTCACCAAGTGTGGGCTGCACTAATCAAAGTAACAGATGTGCTTTGAAGCCCAGACGTCTGAGCTATGGAGCTGAACCAGTGCATTTCCTAATGGTCTGAAATGTTAGTCTCTTCCCCTCTTGAGGTCTTAGCTCCTTCCAAGCTGTGACCAGTTTCTCTAAAACTTATTTCTTTTTTTTTAAGTTTATTTATTTCTACATACAGCATGGGGCTCAAACTCATGACCCCAGGATCAAGAGTCACAAGCTCTTCTGACTGAGCCAGCCAGGCACCCCTCTAAAACCTATTTCTTGTGCATTTTTTTAAATCGTTGTTTGGGAATAAATAAATAAATAAATAAATAAATAAATAAATAAATAAATAAATAATTGTTGTTTGGAATAGTCACCCAATTCATTCTGACACTATGGTCACTAGAGCTGAGGGTGGATACTCCTGGGGTGGAGTCAGAGAACATCTGGCACTGGAGAAGAGGAAGCTCAATCCATTCTTTCTGGCAGCTTCTTGAGCGTCGTGGGCACCTGGTACGTCACTGCCATCATTATCATCAAATATATCTGGCCAGATAAAGAGATGACCCCAGGGGACATCCTGACTAGGTGGGTAAGAACCCCTGGGGAACCCACCTCTTGGGCCCGTGGTGGTGCTGGCCACCATCAAAAGGCCACACAAGTGCTCTTCTCAGGCCTCGTTAGCTCACCAGAGCTTGACCCATTGGTCATTGTAGGAAGGAGGCAAGAGGTCCAGACCCAGGGAGACTTTGCCACCAATATCCAAAAGATGAGCCATCATGAGACTAGGCCCCTGCTTATGGAGCCTACCGTGGTGAACTTGGACATTTTTACAACTTGTGCTTATCTGTAATTTCTCTATCTTCTATACAGTATAAATCTGTTTTGTCATGTAAAAAAAAAATCCTGTTTTTGAAGAGAAAAGGAAGCAAAAGCCCCAGTGCAGGATCCAGAAATTCCAGATTTTGGTCCCAGGAGGGTCTTCCAGAGCTTCACTTTAATGACCTGTGAAATGGAGATGCTCCCTCTCCCTGTTTCCAGACTTAGGGGGGTTGAACATGTGGAATAGTGGTTGGGGAGTGGGCATGGTGGGCTGAGTGAAGAATACGGGAACGAGCCACGGGTTGGTGGCTCTGGGGGGTTCACAGGCAGCAGATTCTTATGTGTTTGTCCACAGGCCAGCTTCCTGGGTAGCCGTATTCAATGCTATGCCCACCATCTGCTTCGGATTTCAGGTGCCAGTTGCAAGTTTCCTGTCGTCCTCTTAGCTCACTGCCCCCTCCCTGGGCTGGAATCCACATTACAGGGAGGATGGGGACATCCTGGGAAGAAAGAGTCAGGGCCCTGGGACATGTCCCTTTTCCCCGTGGCCTTTGTCCCCAAAGTACCTCCCTCTGGAAACTGAGGAAGGGGTCACTTCACCCCATAACCATGACCTTCACCCTAACAGTGCCATGTGAGCAGTGTGCCCGTCTTTAACAGCATGCAGCGGCCCAAGGTGAAGACCTGGGGTGGAGTGGTGACAGCCGCCATGGTCATAGCCCTCGCTGTCTACATGGGCACAGGTGAGTGCTCCCCTCTGAGGGCTGGGCTTGGAGTGCTCCTGGTTTCCCTTCTTGGCTCCAAGTCCCCTGGCCCAGCTCTTCTGGGGACAGCCCTGCACTCCCAGCATATCAGACACTTCCATAGGCATTGGCTTGACCCTGGGCTGCCTTGGGCCTCCTCTGTGGGCCCAAATGAGAAAGACATATTCATCCATTCACTCAGCAGCTTCAGTCAGTGCCTAGTAAGTGCCAGGAACTATTCCCAGCATGGAGGATGCCGTGAAGATTGACAAACATGGTTCTGCTCTCATGGAATTGACAATCTAGCTAAAGAGAGTCCTACAAGAGTAAATCAGGGATCAGTAAAGCATTCCAGGCAGTGGTGAGTGCCACCATGACAGTCAAACAGGGGAGTGGGACTGGAAAGGTGGTGACAGCTGCCATGGTTCGCAGGAAAAAAGTGGTTCACAGAAGGCTCCTCTCTGAAGGGGTGACATCTGGGGAGGCCCCAGTGGTGAGAAAGAGCCAGAATCTGAAGGGCTAGGAGAAGAGCATTCCAGACAGGCAGAAAATGCCAAGCCCCTGAGGCAGAGACAGAAAGGTCTGGAGTGGAGTGAGTTGGGAGCAAGTGGCAGGCAGTGAGGCCAGACAGGGGACTGATAGGTCCGATTGGGCCTGAGGACCGGGGGAACTAGAGAGGAAGCGTTTCAAGCAGGAGCATGTCTCAGCAAAAAATGGCTATGGGCGCCATGCGGGGAATGATTTAGATGACAGAGCAGGACAGAAGACCTTCCGCAGGTGTAATGGGGCCAGCACTGTCCTACCTCTGGAGACAAAGCCAGGAGCCAAAGAGGCAAATAGACAGAGTCCCTGTCCTTCTGGGGCTCGTGTTCTGGCTGGGGAGACACAGTGAACAAGTGTTAAAAAAAAAAAAAATGCAGAGAGAGAGGCGTGCTCTGAGAAAAGTAGAGCTGGGTGATGTGAGTGAGTGCCCAGTGTCAGGAGCATCGTGGACACACAGGGTGGATACCTTCTCTGAGGAAGGGCTGTCTGGGCTGAGACCTGAACGCTGAGGGGATGTAGGTGTGAAGGGCTGGGCAGACAATATGAGTGTTGACACTCTGACACGGGAACGGGAACGAGAACGTGCTGGGCTAGCTCAAGATGACAAAGGTGGTGGTGCGGATGGGCTGTGAGGCCTCGGGTCCCAGCCTCCAGAGCTGCCCCAGGACGCTCCCCATCTGGTGTGCCACCCAGGAGTGAATGGCCGCCCCCCCTTCCCCTACCAGGGTTGCTCCTGCCCAGCCCTCTTGTCCCTGTCCTCAGGCATCTGTGGCTTCCTGACCTTTGGGGCTGCTGTGGATCCCGATGTGCTCCTGTCCTACCCCTCAGAGGACATGGCTGTGGCTGTTGCCCGCGCCTTCATCATCCTCAGCGTGCTCACCTCCTACCCCATCCTGCACTTCTGCGGGCGGTGAGCTCCCTCCTTACCCCATAGGGTGCTTCCTCTTCTCAGGGCTCACAAAAGCCCTTTGGACATGGTCCTTTGACCTTCTGTGAGTCCTTTCCTGAACACCTAGTCTTGTGGGTTCCCAGACCCTTCCTTTTCAGGAGAATCAGTGTCAGTTCCCAGGGGGCCAGGCCAGGCACTGAGCGTGTCACGTCCACCATCCCATCCAGTCTCCGTGGCAACCACCGGAAGAATCCTGTCAGGCCCACTTCACAGAACAGGAAACAGGCTTGGGAGCTTAGGGCCAGACCCCCAGTCCACCCACTCAGAGGCCTGGCTCCCTGAGCTGGAGGTAGGGGCCTCTGATCCACTGTCTTTGGGGGCAGGGCTGTAGTCGAAGGCCTATGGCTGCGCTACCAGGGGATGCCGGTGGAGGAGGACGTGGGGCGGGAGCGGCGGCGGCGTGTGCTGCAGACGCTGGTCTGGTTCCTGCTCACCCTGCTGCTGGCCCTCTTCATCCCTGACATCGGCAAGGTCATCTCGGTCATTGGAGGCCTGGCCGCCTGCTTCATCTTTGTCTTCCCAGGTGGGCACTCCCGGTACCCCCACAGCATTGGCCCCCAGGCTCTCCCAGCCTCAGTACCTCCCTTGCTTTCCTGCCTGAAGAACTACCACTAGTGCTTATTAATCACCCGACTTAGGCTCTGTGCTGACCCCTGCCCCTCCTGAAAAGAAGTTACAGGTGTTATCTCCACTTTGCTGGTGAGATGGGAGGAAGTTAACATACTCAAGTATTGAGTAACAGCTTTTCTGATGCAGGTCTGTCTGGGTGTGCAGCCTGCACTCATCACCTTTCATGCACATACTTGTTGCTGCCTGACTGTGAGGGGTTGAGCTGGTTCAGCCCATTATAGGCAAGATGGCCATGGGGTCTGGTGCAGAAGTCGGGAGACCTGTGTTTCAGACACGATTCTGCCGCCAGATCTCCAAGGAAGTGGTCCCGTGTGCCCAGCCACGAGTTCCGCCTATACCCAGCTTATTCCTCTCCAAGAGGCCAGCTTGAAAGCTGCTGCCACTTTGCCTGGGCCAGGGGGACCACTTCTTAGAAGTAACTGGAAGGGCCCCGGGTATGGTGGGGGCTACTGCTATATCATCTTCCACGGCTGCCCTGTTAGCTCTGAGGTTCCTGTGCAGCCTAGGAGGTGCCTGTCAGATGCTGGCCTCTTCTGGAGGAGCAGATGCAAGGCCTCCAGCTCTGTGTGTGGATTGAGGACAGAGATGGAATATCTGGACGAGTACACAGAGGCCTTTGTCCATTCATTGCCACCACCTCTTGGTAAAGGGGGTGGGTGGGCCTGAGTGAAGGAGCCCACCTGAGTTCTTGGGGCCACCTCCTCTCTTCCAGGGCTGTGCCTCATTCAAGCCAAACTCTCTGAGATGGAAGAAGTAAAGCCAGCCAGGTAAAGCCGGGCACATCTATGGTTCTGTCAGGGAGGTGCTGGACAAGGGATGGTCCAGTAGGGGCAGGGAGGCTTAAAACAGGAAAGGATCAAGAAACTTGTATACTTAAAAAACCTAAGAGTTTTCTAAATACAGTTTTAAAAGACCAGGTGGCACATGCTGCTTCCAACTGTTCAAATTGCTACTAAAGAACTTTAGAGAAAAGAGTGGAAGTCCTTCTTGCCCCCACAGCCGACTCCGCACTGTATCCTTTCTCCTGAGAGAGCTTTGTGTACATAAACGAGGCGTATGTATACACAAGCATGTGAGGTTGTGTGTCTAGTTTGGTTTTTCCAAGAATGGCTTCAGGCCAAAGTTTTCTACCACTTGCTTTCTTTCACTTAACCATGTGTCTTGGAGTTCACTCTGTGTCCGCACAAGAAGATCCGTCCACTTCTTCCCTTTTTTGAGGGCTGCAGAGGATTCTGTTTGGTGAATGTATGAATACTCTTAGACATGTACATCTTGGCACACCTGGTTTGAGGATCTTGGTAGGATCAATTCTTTGAAGGAAATTTCTGGATCATGGGAAATGCTCATTTTTAACTTTGCACATGGGTTCAAATTTCCCTCCAGAAAGGCAGTACCAGTCAGAGTTCTAGCAGCAGAGTGCTCACTTCTCCACATCCCTGCCAGTACTGTATAGAACAGGCTTTTAAATTGCTGTTAGTCTGATAGATGAAAAACATGACATTGTTTTAATATCCACATTTCCTTGAATAGTACAGAGGTTGAAAACAGGTTGCTGCAAGCTTTTTTAAAAATTGTGCTAGTAATATTCATTATAGAAAACCTTAATAATACAAGTCTGAGGAAGAAAATTAAAGTCACCCTAAAAAAAAAAAATAAAGTCACCCTAATCTCGATGCCCTGTTGTACCCTCTTAATTCCCTGTTGCTGTTTTTGATACATAGATTTACAGATGTCTGCTTTCTTTTGTAAATGAAGTGGATCATACTCCATGTGAACTGCTTTGTCCTGAACCTATTTCCATCAGAAGACATGTGTTCTAATCCTGGTTCTGTCCTTGGCTTACTATGACCAGTCAATAAATCCCATTAGGTCTTGGTCTTCTGGCCCATGGTCTAGGGATTACACACCTGGCCTCACATACCTTTATATGAAAAGTCACTTAGAAGTAGGAAGTGCTTAAAAAAAAAGAAGTAGGAAGTGCTCTACCCACAGGAGAAGTGGTATAATTACAATAATTAATTGTAAAGAAGTGGGATAAGTAATTACAGTAATTAACTGATATATATATGTATATATTGATATATATTGATATATATAGAAGTCTGCAAAGTCAAGGGTAGGTTGACTGACTAGGTCCCTCTCTCCCTCTGCCCTACAGCTGGTGGGCGCTGGTCAGTTATGGTATCCTCTTGGTGACCCTGGGAGCCTTCATCTTCGGCCAGACCACAACCAACGCCATCTTTGTGGATCTCTTGGCGTAACAGCTGCCTCCCAGGCAACACATGGCCTTTGCCACTGAACCCAGGAGCCCATCTCTCAGAGCTGTGGGACCACTCTGAGTCCAGCATCATTCCCCTTTCCTGATGGGATGACATCTGGACATCCTTTTCCAGGGACAGTTTTGGAGTGAAATCAGGCCTCTTACCTCTGGACAGCTCAAACCCAGCTCCCCTCCTGCTCTCTGGTCCCAGCAGTGTGAGGATGCAGGGAGGAGGTCTCGTATCACAGAAGAACCTTCCCTGTCTGCCAGCTCTCAGCTTCTCCATGCCTGAAAAACATGGGTGAAGAGGGTCAGAACATCTCAGAAAAGAGAACCTGGCTTGACTTTCCTTTGGAGAAAGAGTGTGGGCAAAGGGCCACCGCCATCCTCCTCAGAGCAGCCTGTCCTGAGCAGGAACCATGCGTATTACTCTGAGACTCAGTGCCTGCTCCAGTTTGTCAGCCGCTTGGCCAACAGTGGCTTCTCTGGGATGGCAGCTTCCAAAGGTAGCACAAAAGTCATACAGATGCACAGAGGTAGATAGAGTCATGCCTCGTCCACCTCAGCCTGGGGCCTCTTTCCCCAAACCTGAGAGTCCAGGCATTCTTGTCGTCTTCTATCCCCAGACATCATCAAGTCTAATGTTTACAAACGGTGCCAGCCCGGCTCTGAAGCAGAGGCCAGGGGCCATACCGTGCCACCACGGTGCTGTGAGTACTCCTCAGTTAGCTTTTCCCTTGGCAGGAAGTCTACTTTGCTCTCTCAGATTCCAGATGTGCCCCATGCTTCAGAGACACAGGGAGGGTGATAAGTCTGAGAACCTTTCAAACCCATGTAGGCTGGGCTGGTCAGTGTCAAGGTGAGCCTCTCTGATAACTTCTCTTTCAGTGACTGCTTCTCTTCTTTTTTTTTTTTTTTTTTTGTTTTTTTTTTTGACTGCTTCTCTTCTGCTGGCCTTCTGCTCACCTCTCCTTGTCAACCCTAGCAGTATAGCCCACAGAGAAGAACAGCTGAGTTGTCACTGACTGGGCAACATTTTCGTGTAGTCATGACAGTCTGGAAGTTTCCCTTCCAGTCCAGATCTTGTCTGTTCCCTCCCTCCGTCGTTTCTTCACTCCCTACTCCATTTTTCTGGTGCAGGCTTTCCTGCTCACATAAGACTGAGGGTAGGGGGTATGCAAGACCTTCTCTTGCCAGCTTTCTCAGCATCACAGGTCCACCAGGCTTGGCCTCAGCGGTCTGTCAATCACACTGAGGTCACACATGGATTGTGCCCCAGGTGGGGAGAAGAGGGACATTTCTTTCTAGGTCTGCAGTCCCACTTTTCCCTTTTTGGCTGCTCACTTTGACCAATCCCAGGCATTGAATCAGGCTTCCTCCACCTGGAACTCCCAACATATCCTTGGCCCCTTCTGCTCAAAACCTCTGTTCCAGGGGTGAGCAGGACCCCCACCCAGCACCCACCACTCAGGGCTGTGAGATCGCAGAAGCAGAGGCTGGCTGGCTGGCTGGTGGCCAGATAGACTTTTGCTCAGTTCCCAGACTGGATGACCTGCCTTTCCTCAGATCCACCCACAGCCCCTGGGGCCAGACCAGTGCTGCTGTGTTCTCTTAGCCTGTACTCAGCATCAGGCCCTTCCAGTGCCCATCCCTTCCAAGCTTAGGATGGTCCAGTCAGCAGGGCTGAACAGCTTCCTAATGTTGGATTTCAGCCGAGGGATGGAGGATGTGAGGGGAGTCATCACACAAAACAGACCAGTCAGGAAAAGGAGTGGAATCTGGCCACTTGGCCTAACCTCGGGAGCCCCCTGCTCTGCCCTCCCCTCCAGGGTATTTTACTGTTTCTTTTCTACTTGTACGCATTCATACCAGAGAGGGTGGTTAATAAAAAGAGGCTGTGCTGCTGAGCTGTGTGGCCTATGTCTGGTGCTGGGGACAGAATCCAAGCCACTGACAGCAGGAAAATAGGCTGCGGGGGTAGGGGTTGGGGTGGGGACTTTTGGCCTTATCGACTCTGACCCCTGTCTCAGGCATGAGTATTGCTATGTTCCCTTCACCAAGATGGGAGCATACAAGTGGTTCTAGATGCCTCCTCTTTCTTGCACATCCTACCAGCCCTTACCTGCCAACCTGACAGTTTGCCCTGGTCTCCCACAGCCACTGCCTTGTTTCAAGTCCTCCTGTCTTCCCCACACCATAGGCCTTCAGACTGGCCTCCATGCTGCAGGGCTCACTGACTTCACATTCTGCGATGAGCTTCAGACTCCTGCCTGAACAACCACCCTCATCCCTTCAGAGGCATGTGTTAAGCAGGCCCTGGTTGTCCTGGTTGTGAAGCCAGGCACTTTCCAGGGCTGCAAGATACTCAGCTGTATGCAGCTCCATTCTCAAACTGCTGTGTAAGACTGATACTAAGCAAGTGGTCACATAAGTACACACTTACAAATTGTGATAGGTGCCAAGAAGAGAATATACAGAATGTGGTTTTTGGGGGCCTGAAGTTTGGGGAGTGAGAGAAAGCTTCCTGGAGAAAGTGACATTTGAGCTGGCCTCTGGATGATGAGTAGGGATAAACTAAATGAAGAGAGATAGGGAAACCTTTCCAGACCATGGAAGCTGCATGTGCAAAAGCCCTGTGGGGAGGAATTTGGAATTCGGCACTTGATATTTGAAGAACTGAAAAGTGGCCATTGTCTGTGGGATTATCACGTGAGTGTAGGAGAGACTTGCCTGGAGGGTCAAGTTTAACCAGCTTATCTCCCACCATGCTCCCTTTCCCTCCTGGTGGGAGTGGAGACTCTCCAGGGGGAAAATACTAATGAAGTGGCCCAGTACTTCTGAAGGGTTAGAGGGGTGAGACAGTTTCAGGCCATGTCTCACACGGGACTCTGGACACCAGAACTTGAGGTTTGGTTTCACTTTCTCTGAGTGAACAGAGAGAAGAAGAGGTTACGTCTATGCTAAAAGCAAACAATCATCCATTCATTCATGATACTCAAGACATTCCCAGTCTTGTTCACCTTACTTATAAGCACTTGATCATATATCCTCCATTACACTAAGCTCCATGGGAGCAAGGGCATATTTCTTGTTTTAAAAAAAAAAAAAAAATTAGGGGCACCTGGGTGGTTCAGTTGCTGAAATGTTCAACTCTTGATTTCAGTTCAGGTCATGATCCCGGGCTGTGAGATGGAGCGGCACATCGGTTGGTGGGCTCTTTGCTCAGCATGGAGTCCGCTTAAGATTCTTTCTCCATCTGCCCCTCCCCACCCCCTCTCTCTCAAGAAAAAAAAAAATTCAACTGAGTAAATCTGAAGATCTAATAAGGCTTTTATTAGGCAATTCATGAACTGGGCAGTATCCTATCCAAGTATAGAGAGGCTCCAAGGAGTTGTGCAAAATGGAAGGTTTTTATGGGAAGAGGAGTGGGACAAGCTGGTTATTAGCGAAAGAAAAGAACAGACTGCTTCAGGCAAAGTCACCTTCCCTTAAAGGGAAGGAGGGCAGGGAGCTTAGGTGGATTACTTCATCTTCCCTGGGGGATTGAGAGGCCCAGATGACAGATTGCCTCCTTGGTGCTGACCAGAAAATTCCTAACTGATCAGTTAAGACAGTTCTGGGGGAGGCTGAAACTGCATCTAAGTCTCATTTTGCTGCCTAGGGGCAAAGGACTCAACCTTGGGCCTTTGGTTTTTTTGAACACTTGTATCCATCTGGTATCTTAGCCCAGAGCCTTGAGCCTGGCACTTAAGTAAGCAAGTGTCCTATAGTTGTGGAGCAAATGATTGAATAGCAACAAATATTTGTGCATTCTTACCTTGTGCCAGCACTTCACCTGCATCCTCCTCATTTGATCTTTACAATAGCTCTGAAGACAAGGCTAAGAGAGATTATCACATAGTTTGCTCAGGGACATGCAGGTAGCAAAATTGGACTCAGCACTCATCATGCATAGATAAACAAGTGAGCAAAAGGCCCTCTCTAGTGGTTTCTGACCCCTGAAGGCAAGCTCTGGAACCTATGGTCCCCTTCCTTGCTGGTGCCGATGCCAGATCTGGGAACCCTTGGATCGTACTCCCAAGCCAATCCATGTCAAGTGCTGGGATGCCTGCTGACTAGTGGCTCGGGGTAAATTGCTTCACCCCTCTGGGCTTCTGTTTTCCCAGTTCTAAAATCAGAATGATAATCACTGACCTTATTTACCTCCCGGGGAAAAAGGAGCCAATGTAGAGACAGTACATGAAAAACGACAGAAGTGCTTTGTAGCCAGAAATCCACATTCACAGAATAAATAGGAGAACTCAGTGTCTCCTCAAGAAGGCAAACTGGCATTTCTCTATCACTTCCTGGGAGTCAGAGTACTCCTCAACCTTTAAGGTACAGATAAAAATTTTTATCTCCTTAGGATACATATTCCAATTCAGCAAGTGTGGATTCAGGGAGCCTGCCTGAAGTCTGTATTGATGTTTTTTTTTTTTTTTTAAGGTTATTTATTATAGAGAATGAGGTGGGGAAGAGGCAGAAGGGGAGGGAGAGAGAGAACTCTAAGCAGACTAGACTCCTTGCTAAGCGCAGAGCCCCATTCAGGTCTCAGTCTCCTGACCCTGAGATCATGACCTAAGCCAAAACCAAGAGTCAGATGCTCACCAGACCGAGCCCCACAGGAGCCCTGAGAAGTCTGTATTGTTGATGCTCTAGTGTTGCCCATGCTCTGGTCCTTGGACCACACTTTCAGTAGCAGGGGACTGGTAGAGCAAAGCCTTTAGCCTCAGGACAGACCTGGGGTGGGTCTTAGCAATGCTTGTTACACTGTGGAAACTCATGAAATAAAAAAAAAAAAAGAAAAAGAAAGAGAAAGAAAGAAAGAAAGAAAGAAAGAAAGAAAGAAAGAAAGAAAGAAAGAAAGAAAGAAAGAAAGAAAGAAGAAAGAAAGAAACTCATGAAATTAGTTCACTTATTTCAACCCTGTTTTTCTCAACTCTAAAGTGAGAATGATAGTGATGGTGCTCACCTTGTAGATGTAAATATTGTAAATTCAAGGACAGATGGCATAATAACATGTGAAGTGCCTGGAAGCTGGCAGGGGTTATGTGGATCATTTCCCTGTATGGAAGGAGTGTATGACTGCAGTTTCTTATTTTGGTCAATAGGGGTCATCTCTGTGTAATGTCTTCTTCGGAAAGCTGAGATTCCTGAACTCTGAGTCACTGGGGGTCCTGGTGATTTGGCTGCTGCCTGCTACCCATGAGTGATGCCCCTATATTGGGGTTAGGACCACCTCTAGATTCTGTCCTCCAGTTTAGTGGGGGAAGCAGGCCAAATAATCACAAAATCCAATTGTGTAGATTCATGTGCTAGATATAGATTAGAAGTTCCAAATCCAGATTTAGTAATAATTCACTGCTATGATACAATGAAAAACAAAATTCAGTAGGCATGGAAGAAGGCCAGAGACACTGTCTTGTGAAGGAACACTTTGTGTTTCCTTGGAGGGAATAGGCACAAGACTCATTCAGTCATTCTTCCATTAAACATGAAATTGATATGTTTCCAGTCCAGCATATAAGAAGCTTGGGCGTGGCCACTCCATCCTAACAAGTAAAAAGCTACACACACTGAAAAGTTTACTTAAATCTGTAAGATATCAGATTACAGGTCACACCACTTCCCCCAAAACTGGAGACAATGACAGACACGTACAGGGCAGGAACTCACCAGCAGAAACCTGCACAGGAACCAGCACGAGCTTAGGGAAACCAGAAATATAACAGATAAATTGCAGGAGGCTCAGTGTGCACAAATCGGAGAGATAAAAACACAGGGGACCCAGTCATGGGAGTGAACTCACTTTTGTGCATTTTACCTTCTGGAGTTCTACAGGTTCTCATGGTTAACACCAGATAATCCTCTTAAGTTTCTAGGAGGGGAGAGTAGAAGAAACCATTTTTGAAATGTGCAAAGTGGTGTGTTCTTTCACAAGATCTGCCCTCAGGACGCCTGGGTGGCTCAGCAGTTGAACATCTCCCTTTGGGTCAGGTGATCCCGGGGTCCCAGGATTGAGTCCCATCTAGGGCTCCTCGCAAGGAGCCTGCTTCTCCCTCTGCCTGTGTCTCTGCCTCTCTCTGTGCGTCTCTCATGAATAAATAAATACAATCTTTAAAGAAAAATCCTGAAAGGGCTGGGGGTGGTTTGGGTAGGGAGGTGGGGAGAATACCTACAGAAAAGCAAAGATAAGAATTACATCTGACTTCTCCTCAGACACCATATAAGCATGAAAAGAATGGAGTGAAATATTTTAAATATTGAAAGAATTCTGTATCCTATGAAATTATCCTTCAGAAATGAAGGAGAGGGTGCTGGGTGACTCAGTTAAGTGTCCTACTCTTGGTCTCAGTTCAGGTCTTGATCTCAGGGTTGTTAGTTCAAGCTCTCCATTGGGCTCTATGCTAGATGTGGAGCCTACTTTAAAAAAAAATGAAAAAAAATAAAAAAATAAAAAAAATGAAAGAGAACTAAAGACTTTCATGGACAAACAAAAATTGAAGGAATTTGTTGCCAGTAGACTTGCCTTGAAAGAAGTGTTAAAAGAAGCTCTTTAGGGGCACTTGGGTGGCTCAGTGGTTGAGCGTCTGCCTTTGGATCAGGGCATGATCCTGAGATCCTGGGATCCAGTCCCACATTGGGCTCCCCGCAGGGAGCCTGCTTCTCCCTCTGCCTGTGTCTCTGCTTCTCTCTGTGTGTCTCTCATGAATAAAATTTAAAAAGAATAGCAGTGCCTAGGTAGCTCAATGGTTAAGTGCCTGCCTTCAACTCAGGTCATGATCCTAGGGTCCTGGGATGGAGCCCCACATTGGGCTCCCTACTAGCAGGGATCTGCATCTCCCTCTCCCTCTGCTCCTTCCTCCACCCCACTCACGCTCGCTCTCTCTCAAGTAAATAAATAAAATTTTAAAAGTTAGAAAGAAAATGAAAGAGATATTACAATTATGAAACAAGAAAAGAATGCTTTAAAGAATAAGCAAAATAGGGGCACCTGGGTGGCCCAGTTCATAAAGTGTCCAACTCTTGTTTGCAGCTGGGCTATGGTCTCTCAGTCATAAGATCAAGCCCCAGGTCAGGCTCTGTGCTCAGCAGTCTACTTGGGATTCTCTGTCTCCCTCCCCTCAGGCCCTTTCCCTACCCACACCAGCTCTTGCTAAATAATGAATGAATGAATAAATAAATAAATAAGTAATTTTTAAAGAAGGAGCAAAATTAAAGTTAGCAACTAAAAATTAAAAGTGTGATAGCCTAATTTTTAAAAATCCAAGAAGAGGGACACCACGGGTAGTTCAGTGGTTGAGTGTCTGCCTTTGGCTCAGGTCATGACCCCGTGGTCCTGGGATTGAGTCCTGCATCAGGCTCTCTGCAGGGAGCTGCTCCTCCCTCTGTCTGTGTCTCTGCCTCTCCCTGTGTGTCTCTCATGAATAAATAAGTAAAATCTTTAAAAAAAAAATCCAAATTAGAGAGGCATCTGGCTGGCTCAGTAGGTAAAGAATGCTACTCTTGATCTCAGGGTTATAAGTTCATGATGTTCAAGCCCCACATTGGGTGTAAATAATACTTAAGTAAAATTTAAAAATAAAATTGGGGGATCCCTGGGTGGCCCAGTGGTTTAGTGCCTGCCTTCGGCCCAGGGTATGAGCCTGGAGTCCTGGGATCAGGTCCCACATTGGGCTCCCTGCGTGGATCCTACTTCTCCCTCTGCCTGTGTCTCTGCCTCTCTCTCTGTGTCTCTCATGAATAAATAAAATCTTTTAAAAAATAATAAATAAAATTAAATAGGGGCACCTGGGTGGCTCATTCGTTTGAGCAATTGCCTCTTGGTTTTGACTCAGGTCATGATCCATGTTGAGCTTGGAGTTTGCTTGGGATTCTCTCTGCCTCTGCCCCTATCCCCACTCCCACTCTCTCGCTCTGAAATAAATAAATAAATCTTTTTTAAAAAATTAAGAAAGGAGGAAAGGACTTCAAGGTACAGGTATAAGAAAACTAAATCTTTAGTCAATAGTTACTGCTTTTAATTTTTAAATAAAGAAATAGCAGTATAAATACATTGTTTTAAAATATTGAGACAAGGGGGAGTGCCCAGCTGGCTCAATTGATGGAATATTCAACTCTTGATCTCGGAGTTGTAAGTTCAAGCCCCACATTGGGTATAGAAATTACTTTAAAATAAAATACAATAAAATAGGGGATCCCTGGGTGGCGCAGCGGTTTGGCGCCTGCCTTTGGCCCAGGGCGCGATCCTGGAGACCCGGGATCAAATCCCACGTCGGGCTCCCGGTGCATGGAGCCTGCTTCTCCCTCTGCCTGTGTCTCTGCCTCTCTCTCTCTCTCTGTGACTATCATAAATAAATTAAAATTAAAAAAAAATACAATAAAATACTTAGATAAGGGGCATCTGGCTGACTCTGTCAATAAAGCATGTGACTCTTAATCTCAGGGCCATGAGTTTGAGCCCCATGGAAGGAACAGAGATTATAGCAAATAAATTAATTAATTAAATGTTTTTAAAAATAAAATACTGCGATAAATGCCATGAAAAACAGCTTAAAAGAGATGATTACGGGGAATAGGACTTGACAAGGGTGGGAAGAATTGGGACCAAGGACTACTGGCATTTGATATAAACTTTTTTTTTAAGATTTTATTTATTTATTCATGAGAGAGAGGCAGAGGCACAGGCAGAGGGAGAAGCAGGCTCCATGCAGGGAGCCCAATGCAGGACTGGATTCCCGGGACTCCAAGGATCACGACTGGAGCCGAAGGCAGATGCCCAACCACTGATCCACACAGGCATCCTGATTTTTTTTTTTTTTTTTTTAAGTAGGCTACCCACCCAGCGTGGAGCTGGAATTGATGACTCAGAGAGCAAGACTCACATGATCTACCGACTGAGCCAGCCAAGAGCCCCAGCATTCTATGATTTTTTTTTTTTAAAACAAAATAAGGAGCAAGAGGTCTTTTACCAGGAATGGTGACAACTCAGAGGAGAGGAGTGCCCCTGAGCAGTGTTTCTGCCTCTGCTTCTTGTGCTCACGCTGGGGCCTCAGGGTTCAGAAATGCCTCACCGTTTTGTTTACTTACTTATATATTTTTTTTTTTTTTTACAATTTCATTTGACCTCTGACAAAGGATTACTATATACAGGGAACTATTACAGGTCACCAAACTTTGGTTTTCAAACAAGAATTAACACTTTAGGAGCAGTTACCGGCCACTCTAGCTCAGATTCCTGCCAAGAAGTTTGGGAGCCATGCAGACTTGCAAAGTTCCTGCTGCGCATGCCCACGTGGAGATAGAAGGAAAGCTACAAAAAGCGGGAATAGGTGGGATGAGAGGACTCAAAAGCCTTTGCCGCTGTCTGAATGAGCCAAATAATAATAATAAAAAAAAAAGTAATCTCTAGCCCCTAGATCAGAATGGAGCTCACTGGCTTGTCAAAGCCGGCTGGTACTTGGGAACTCTCTTCCTGGAACTCAACTTCCTGGGTTGCAGCAGTGCCTTCAGCTCCCCATGTTATGGCATGCAGGTGTTCCCGGGGTCAGCTCTGAGAGGCCAGAAGGCACAAGCTCAAGTCTCATGTCCTCTACTGTAAATTCTCATTATATTGGGTGTCAAAGTAATTGGACCCTGTTCCCAGAAGTGTAGCATATTTTGTTTTTATCCTTAACCCTGGGAAGCCCTTGGGCTGACTCTTTTCTGTGGGCCCTAAAGGCTTCTGGCATGCTTCAGGGCATTGCCTCAACATCCTCCACCTCTACTCACCCTGCTGGGGGGCACATGGCTACCAGGGGTGTGATGCTGCCAACAGGAGCAACCTCTTGTGAACATACCAGTTCCACATGGCCACACTGTAAGTGGTTGGTCAGATGGGGTATAAGAGGGTGAAGAGCCATGCCCTGTGGTCTGGAGATAATTATTATAGGTATCACTTCTCTCCACCTTTACAACTAGTCCAATCCACCACCACCCATTGCCTGGACTATTATAATACACTTCTAATTTGGTGATTTTTTTAAAAAATATATTTAATTTATTTATTTGAGAGAGAGTGAGAGCATAAGTAGGGCAGAGAGGTGGCAGAGGAAGAGGGAGAAGCAGGCTTCCCACTGAGCAGGGAGCCAGACATGCAGCTCAATCCCAGGACCCCAGGATCATGACCTGAGCCAAAGGCAGATGCTTAATTGACTGAGCCACCCAGGTTCCCCCTAATTTGGTGATTCTGAAGCCACTGCCTTGGTCCCTCTGGCCAAACTTAGTAGTTTCTTTCTTTCTTTCTTTCTTTCTTTCTTTCTTTCTTTCTTTCTTTCTTTCTTTCTTTCTTTCTTTCTTTCTTTCTTTCTTTCTTTCTTTCTTTCTTTCTTTCTTTCTTTCTTTCCTTCTTGATTTTATTTATTCACGAGAGACACAGAGACAGAGGCAGAGACACAGGCAGAGGGAGAACCAGGCTCCCTGCAAGGAGCCTGATGGGGTACTGGATCCTGGATCCCGGGATCAGGCCCTGAGCCAAAGGCAGAAGCTCAACCGCTGAGCCACCCAAGCGTCCCTCCTTTTCTTTTCTTTTTTGCTTTTCTTTTCTTTTCTTTTAAGATTATGTGCATATCAAGACTGAGAGAAAGAAAACGAGCATGTGTACAGGAGCAGGAAGGGCAAGGGAGAGGAAGAGAGAGTCTGAAACTGACTCCACACCAGTGCAAGGTGGATGTTGCGTTCAATCCCATGACCTATGAAGTCATGACCTGACTGGCCAAAACCAAGAGTCGGACATTCAACTAATTGTGCCATTCAGGCATCCCCATTGTTTTTTTTTTTTTTTTTAAGATTTTATTTATTTATTCATAGAGATGCAGAGAGAGAGAGGCAGAGTCACAGGCAGAGGGAGAAGCAGGCTCCACGCAGAGAGCCAGACGTGGGACTAGATTCAGGGTCTCCAGGATCACGCCCTTGGCTCCAGGCGGCGCTAAACCGCTGAGCCACCAGGGCTGCCCCAGGCATCCCCTTTGTAGTCTTTTTTTTAGCAAGCATGTTTAGCCCATGTGATTGATTAACTACCCCCCCCCCTTTTTTTTTGTATTATCTATAGATCATGTATTGTTTCCTACAAGGACTTGGAACCAGACCCTCTGACACAACCCCCCCCCCCCATGCAGAACCTCTGAGAACCAAGATAACATCTGTAGCTGGCACCATGGAGTGCACATGCAATCAAGAAGTGTGACAGACCACTGTGCTCCCCTTTTACTGATTAACTGCCCTAAAATTCCTTTAAAAATCTCTGGGCCAGGCAGAAACGTCAAAGTTGGTGTTTTTTTTTTGTTTTGTTTTGTTTTGTTTTTAATGAGAGTCACACAGAGAGAGAGAGAGAGAGAGAGAGAGGCAGAGACACAGGCAGAGGGAGAAGCAGGCTCCATGCACCGGGAGCCCGACGACAGGGGACTCGATCCCAGGTCTCCAGGATCGCGCCCTGGGCCAAAGGCAGGCGCTAAACCACTGCGCCACCCAGGGATCCCTCAAAGTTGGTTTTTGTTTTTTTTTGTTTCTTTGTTTGTTTTTTAATTTTTTATTGGTGTTCAATTTACTAACATACAGAATAACCCCCAGTGCCCGTCACCCATTCACTCCCACCCCCCACCCTCCTCCCCTTCCACCACCCCTAGTTCGTTTCCCAGAGTTAGCAGTCTTTACGTTCTGTCTCCCTTTCTGATATTTCCCACACATTTCTTCTCCCTTTCCTTATATTCCCTTTCACTATTATTTATATTCCCCAAATGAATGAGAATATATAATGTTTGTCCTTCTCCGACTGACTTACTTCACTCAGCATAATACCAAAGTTGGTTTTTGGACAAGAGTTTGTCTTGCCCAGGTGGGCAGCCTCCTGAATAAAGCTCATATTCCTTTCCAATCAAAACTTGTCTCTTAAACAAAGCAAGACAAAACAGAAACCTTGTCTCTCTTGAGTACTAGCTTTTCGAACAGCTGGCATCTGAACTTGGATTTTCTGAAACAAATTTTTGCTGCCACCCTTCCTTTTGTATAGTCTCTTGTCCTTGCAATAGTCTTAAAACACATATCATCCTCAGCTCAAAATCTTCGATGGCTTCTCTTCTTACTAGGAGGAAACCCAGGGTCCTCATCCTGGCTAACAGGGCCCCACAGCCCTGGCTCCTCTGTGATCTCCCAATCGATCCCTCTCGTCCCCCTCCTCCACGGCCACTACCACCACCACTACCACCATCTCCACCACCAGAGCTCTGCCTCAGCCTCACCTGCAGACTCATGATATATGGGGAAAGGAGAGAAAATGAGTGGGAAATACCAGAGAGGAAGACAGAACATGAGAGACTCCTAACTCTGGGAAACGAACAAGTAGTAGTGGAAGGGGAGGTGGGTGGAGGGTTGGAGTGACTGGGTGACAGGCACTGAGGGGGGGACTCTTGACAGGATGAGCACTGGGTGTGATACTGTATGTTGGCAAATCGAGCTCCAATTAAAAGATGTAGGGATCCCTGGGTGGCGCAGCGGTTTAGTGCCTGCCTTTGGCCCAGGGCGCGATCCTGGAGATCCGGGATCGAATCCCACGTCAGGCTCCCGGTGCATGGAGCCTGCTTCTCCCTCTGCCTGTGTCTCTGCCTCTCTCTCTCTCACTGTGTGCCTATCATAAATAAAAAAAAAAAAAAAAAAAAAAAAGATGTACAAAATAATGAAAAATAGGGATCCCTGGGTGGCGCAGCGGTTTGGCGCCTGCCTTTGGCCCAGGGCGCGATCCTGGTAGACCCGGGATCGAATCCCACATCGGGGTCCCGGTGCATGGAACCTGCTTCTCCCTCTGCCTGTGTCTCTGCGCCTCTCTCTCTCTCTCTGTGACTATCATAAATAAATAAAAATTTAAAAAAATGAAAAATAAAAAATGTACAAAAAATAAGTTAAAAAAATAAAAATTGTATAATATGTAGATAAAAGAGCTAATCAGTTAAATCATTTGATTATCTGAGAAATGTGTTCACATAGATGAACAACTTTTTTTTTTTAATTTTTTATTTATTTATGATAGTCACAGAGAGAGAGAGGCAGAGACACAGGCAGAGGGAGAAGCAGGCTCCATGCACCGGGAGCCCGATGTGGGATTCGATCCCGGGTCTCCAGGATCGCGCCCTGGGCCAAGGGCAGGCGCCAAACCGCTGCGCCACCCAGGGATCCCTGATGAACAACTTTTTTTTTTTTTTTTGAACAACTTTTTTTAAACTGAAAAGCATTATGAAATAGAGTGATAAAGGAAAAAAAAAAAAGGTCTTTGCACTTTCTGGTCCCCTGCCTAGAACCCTCTGCCATGAGATTCCTGCCTGGCTTCCTCCCTCAGCTCATTAGGTCTCTGTTCATATCCTCTTCAAAGAGATCTCCTTAGACAAAAATAGGTGCCCATCTCCTTGTCACTCCATCAGCTTGTTCTGCTTCATTACTCTTCACAGCCTTTGATTCCCTAGCTCGCTTTATTTATTATTGTTTATCCACTGCCCCTCCCTGTTTTAATGCAAGATCAGTGAATGCAGGGACTTACTTTTTTGCTGCTACCTTCTCAATGCCACACACAGGAGGCACCTAATGACTATGTGTTGAATACGTGAACTTCTGTGCCTGGGACTAAGCACTTTCCATACTTCTTTTTTTTTTTAATTTTTTAGAGCATTTATTTATTTATTTATGATAGTCACAGAGAGAGAGAGAGAGAGAGAGAGGCAGAGACATAGGCAGAGGGAGAAGCAGGCTCCATCCACCGGGAGCCCGACATGGGATTCGATCCCGGGTCTCCAGGATCGCGCCCTGGGCCAAAGGCAGGCGCCAAACCTCTGCGCCACCCAGGGATCCCACTTTCCATACTTCATCTCACTTCACCCTCCAAAGAACCTCCACCGCAGGTGCTATTGTTACCATCATTTCACAGGTGAAGGAACCGAAGCTTAGAGAGGTGGTCTCCTAGCACAAGGTTGCCTAGGGTATAGAAGGCACTTTTACACAACAGGCTTGAGCAATGGGAAGCTGAGTGAGGCAAAGGGCCCACAGGGACGATGAGCTGAATGCAAGCAGGCTCATCAGGCAACCCTCCTCAAAATATCCACCACCCCTACCTGACCAATGGGCTACTTATAACCAGGCACAGATGCCAAAAGAGGAAATTCCGCATCCTCCCCACCAATAGCCTCCTCTACTGCCTCCTGGCAGCTTCTCTTTTGCCATCCAGCCTGCTGCTCCCTTGCAGTGTACTTGATAGATTTTTATCTCTTTGTTCTGACTTGGGTGGATTCTTTCATCGCCTGTGCCACCTGCCTCCACCCAATTGGCTCTCCCCCACATTTGGTGGCTCTCACAGGAACCCTCTGCCCATCCTGGGACTTTCCCCCAGATTCTCCAGCAGTTTCTGGAGACTTCCTCTCCATTGACTGACTCTAGTATTCCTTGGGGAACTGACATTCTCCAGCTGAAGCTACTCCTCAGTGAAGTCCGAGGAGGAACCCGCCAGACCCACTGCTCCAAAAGGGTGAGGGTTTCCCCCTCTTGCCCTTTGGAGGGATCCTTTCCTCCTTCTTTCTCTTTTCAGCCCTTGCGTGGTCTAACCCTGCCACTCCCCAGACAACTGAAGATCTCTGGTGAGAGTGGCTCCCAGGTGTGGTCTGAGGTCTCATGGTGAGCAGATTGGACTGTCCCTGCCTGTGAGGGTGAAGGACCCCTTTCCTCCCACTCCATTCCTCCCAAGGCCTCTGTCCTCCAGTGTGTGGCTTCCTTGGCGGCAGCAGTCTGTCCAAGGTGAATCTGCACACATCCTGGACTCCGTTGGAACCCTTTCCTGATGCTGGCTGCCTTTCAGCCACTCTGCTTCTGTAGAGCCCCACCTTTTCTCCTTTGTTCCGCAGATCCAGCTGCCACCCTGATCTCTTGGCAAAATATGTTCCTAAGTGTCTGAGTGGTGAGTGTCCCCCTCCTTTTTCAGACCTGGTTTGCTCAATGGTACTCACTTCCTTGTTGTAGGGGACATACCAGCAGGGATTCCAGTTACCATGTACCATGACCTTCCGCTGGTGGGCTGCCCTAGGAAGAGTCAGTTGCCCTGCAAAAGGTCCTTTCTCGGTCAGTGGGGTGCCCTGACTGAAATTGTGACCACTGGTTGGAGCTCCGTTCCCTTTAGTGCAACACCCCTTTGAGAATCAATAGCTGATCTTCCCCATGTTGGGACAAACCCCCTCTGTTCCTTTGGACTTGCCCTTGGGCTGTATTCTTTTTTTTTTTTTTTTAAGATTTTATTTATTTATTCATGAGAGACACAGAGAGAGGCAGAGACACAGGCAGTCTTCATGCAAGGAGACTAATGTGGGACTCAATCCTGGGACTCCAGGATCATGCTCTGGGCCGAAGGGAATTGCTCAACCACTGAACCACCCAGGCATTCCTCTTGGGCTGTATTCTTAAAAAGGTACAGGGATCCCTGGGTGGCTCAGCGGTTTAGCGCCTGCCTTTGGCCCAGGGCGCGATCCTGGAGATCCGGGATCGAATCCCACGTCGGGCTCCCGGTGCATGGAGCCTGCTTCTCCCTCTGCCTATGTCTCTGCCTCTCTCTCTCTCTCTGTGTGACTATCATAAATAAATAAAAATTTTAAAAAAGATAAAAAAAAAAAAAGGAACACATCTCACACCACACACACACACACACTGCTGCCTAAGGCCTAAGGAAAAATGTCTCATTTTTTTATATTACGTTTCCTGGCCCCAGTACAAAGTCCTAGATCAAAAAACAAACAAACAAACAAACAAACAAAGTCCCAGATCAAGAGATAGGGCCCCTCCATGGAACTCTTTTTTTTGTAATACAAATACAAGAAAATGTCCATCATTCGATTTCAACTGGCTTCCTCCCTTTGGGACCGTGCAACACAAAAGATGGTTTTCTTGGGAAGAAACCTAGTCAGGAGTCAGGGCTATTCTGGTTTCTTCCCTTCTTAGGATCCCAGGCTTCAAAACTTGTTCTCCTACTTATTGGTCCTCCCTCTTTAATTCTCTTTGTTAAATGTGTCTCTTCTAGAATCCAACAGCTTCACATAGGAGTGATGATTCAGTGGACTCCTGACCAGATCACTAGAGGATCTCCTCCCCCTAAAGACTGTGGACCTCACCACCAAGGAATTTCACTCAAACACCTACCAGCACATTAATATAATATCATGCTCTGTCTACAACTGTGCAGAACCCCTGATGGACCCACAAATTTAGGTAAGGACAGTATGCTCCCCTCTTCCCCGGGGAGGGAAGCCCCATCCAGCATTGCCCCTTCCAGCATTTCAGCAGCTCTAAAAATGAGACCTCTGCTCAAATGCCAAAGATTTGCCATTGTTGATCTGTCAGGTGGGTATGTAGAGGCTGATTTTAGGCAACAGGCTTGAGCAGTGGAAAGCTGAGTGAAAAGAAAAAAGAAAAAAAGAAAGCTGAGTGAGGCAAAGGGCCCACAGGGACAATGAGCTGAATGCAAACAGGTTCATCAGACAACCCTCCTCAAAATATCCACAGGCCCTAGCTGACCAATGGGCTACTTATAACCGGGCACAGGTACCCAAAGGGGAAATTCCATATGCCTTCCCCTCCCCTCCCTTAGCTATAGCCTCCTCCACTGCTTCCTGGCAGACAATCTCTCTTTTGCTGTCCTGCCTGCTGCACTGTTGAAGTGTACTTGGTAAACTTCTATCTCTTTTGTTCTGCCTTGGGTGGATTCTTTCACTGCCTGTGCCACCTGCTTCCACCAGACCAGGCTGCCCTACATAGGGCAGAGCTGGAATATGACTCTAAGGAGTCTGACTTGGGTGCTTCTGTGCCAGGGCAGTCTTGGACTGTGGGACAGCATGGTCTGAGCCTGAAAGGACTCAGGATGGTGTGGTGCTCAGGGTGGTGGGAATAGGGAACAGGGGCACCTTTCCAGAGTCCATCCCCCTGCTCACTCCCCATCTGGAACTGGTATGTTCTGGTGTCCTTATTTCTTGGGACTATCGCATGGTGATGGTGAGGCAGAAAGTCAGGTATGCAGGAGTGACCTGGCCATCCCTCCTCTCCGTCCTGCCTTCCCAGGTAACTCTTCCTGAGAACCTCCCACTGGAGTACAGAGTAGAGTAAGGGCTCCTGTGACAGAAGAGTTCCAGGTGGAAAGGATTTTAAGATCCTTTGAGCCAACTCTTCTGTTTTATAGAGGAGATTCTGAGGTATAGAAAAGGGGAAAAACTAGTCTGTATGTGAAGGGGATGAACAGAGTTACAGAAACAGATCAAGAGTATAAAACACAGAAAGAGTTTGTAGAATTCCAAGAATATCTCTATGAGACACACTGAGTTTGAGGGCCTGAGCTTGGAATAATGTGATGGAGGGAGGGAATGTCTGAGGTTTTCTACCTTATAACCCCTTCCTACATTCACTGCTTCCAGCCTCCTAATGGTTCCAGCCCTGGGGGGCCTGAATGCAGCAATGCCCCACCCTGTACTTGCAGCTGAACCAGATTCCCTTCCTGCCTGGGAACCCTGCGGTGAACCTGAGGTCTGGCAGCCAGTAGTAAAGGCAGGACGACGAGGCTGTGACCTAACAAGATTGAGGGGTTTTCTTGGGGAGAGGTATTAACTGTAGGGCAGGGGGTGCCTGGGTGGCTCAGTCTGTTAAGCATCTGACTCTGGATGTCAGCTTAAGTCACAATTCAAGAGTTGTGAGATATGGCCCCTCCTAGGGCCCATGCTGGGCATGGAACCTATTTAAGATTCTTTCTCACTCTCCCTAACTCTGTCTCTAAAAATAATGAATGAATGAATCAATGAATGAATGAATATATAAATGGAGGGCAGGATATTTGTTCACTGTTACAATCCCAGTACATGTACAGTGTCTGGACATAGTACTCCAATATTTATTGAAAGAAGAAATGGTTGAGAGGCACCTGTTGCTGTTGGAAGCAGGGAAGCAGAAGACACAGAGGTGGGGGCCCTTGGGTCCAGGAAGAGAAAGTGAGAAAGAGCTATAATCCTGGGGTGGTGAGAAGGCCCATGTCAAGGAGCAAATTCTTCCTGGTTGAAGAGGGACCCTGGGAATCCCAGTTCCCAGCTGCTTCTCCCTGCAGCTTCCAGGTTAGCTCTCATTCCCAGTGGTGGTATGTGACATGGCCCCTTTATGCTGGGAGCGTGACCCTTGTCCCCTTTTGTCTACAAAGGGGATGCTGACCTGGCTTGCAACTTCCTGAGTGGGGAGAGGTGTGTGGAGGCCCCGGAGCAGGTGAGGACCTGATGCCCCAGAGGATGCTAGGTGAGGGTGGAGGGCTGCAGCCCTTGATCCCTTCTGCCCTGGAGAAGAATCCTCAGGAAGAGGAGGGCTGGAGAAATCAAAGTATTTCTTTCTTCCTTTCAGAGAACAAAGAAAGAGGGCAGCCCCGGTGGCTCAGCGGTTTAGCCGCCTTCAGCCCAGGGTGTGATCCTGGAGACCTGGGATCGGGATCCAGATGGGATCGAGTCCCATGTCAGGCTCCCTGAATGGAGCCTGCTTCTCCCTCTGCCTGTGTCTCTGCTTCTCCCTCTCTCTCTCTCTCTCTCTCTAATAAATAAATAAATAAATAAATAAATAAATAAATAAAATCTTAAAAAACAACAACAAAGAAAGAGACCTTGTCCCTCCAGCTATCTAAAACGGAGAGATAACTTCTTTCCAAAACAAGTTCATTAGCATTTAAATGTGCACAAATCTCTCCATCTTAAAAAAACCCAAACTCTCCCTTCCATTCCAGCTACAGCTCCCACTCCAGTCTCCCACTCCAGTCTGGCTTCTGAGAAATGGTTCTCTCCAAGGTTGCCACTGGTCCTGTCACACAGCCCAAGGCCTTGTCAACCCCTTCCTTGCTGGATGGCACAAGCTCTTGCTGGCCTCCCTCAATGCTCTTGGCTTTCGTGACCTTACTTAGCTTCTACTAGTTCTCATCCTACTGGGCTGCGCTGTCCTTAGACTCTAACTTTTTTCTTTCTTTCTTTCTTTCTTTCTTTCTTTCTTTCTTTCTTTCTTTCTTTCTTTCTTTCTTTCTTTCTTCTTCTTCCTTCCTTCCTTCCTTCCTTCCTTCCTTCCTTCCTTCCTTCCTTTTTTCTTTTCTTTTCTTTTCTTTTCTTTTCTTTTCTTTTCTTTTCTTTTCTTTTCTTTTCTTTTCTTTCTTTCTTTTTTTTAAGATTTTTTTTTCCCGAGTAATCTGCACACAACGTAGAGGTCAAACTCACAACCCCGAGATCAAGTGTTGCATGCTCTACTGACTGAGCCAGCCAGGCACCAGAGCACTTCCCTCCACTACCAGGAGCATGACAGCTCTGCTCAGGGCCTTGGGCCCTCTGCTCTCTGAAGGCTCTCCCATTGCAGCTCTCTTGTTGGTGACTTCAGTCCCCCAGCAGAAGTCAGGCTCCCAGCTCCATCTCCAGCAGCTTTAGCCCAAGGGCCTCTCAATCTCTTCACTTGGGTGAATCACAGGTAGCATCAATCCCCAAACTGAACCCACCATCACTGCTTTCAAACTCCTCTAGTCTCCTCTAGTCTCCCTGCCTCACAGGGGAAATCATCTGGAGCACACAATCCTTCACTTTTTCTCTCTCATCTTTCACACCCCACCAGTTGCTAAAGCCCCATGCTTTTACCTCCCACATATCTGGTGGTCCCACTTCCCTCTCACCACTACCACTCCCTCTTCTGGCATTGGCAGCAGCTTCCTGGTTAGTCTCCCAGTAACTTCTCTGGTTGGGCACCCACCCTTTCTCCAGGGCACAGCCAATGTGACCTTAAAACAATGCCCATATTAGGATGTCACCTGTTCTACCCTACCCTTCAAAGGCTTCTGAGAGCCCTTAGCTTGTCTCTTTGTGTGTTTGTTTGTGTATTTTTAATAATTTCTACACCCAAGGTGGGGCTTGAACTCATTACCTCGAGATCAAGAGTCCCATGCTGAGCCAGCCTGGCACTCCTCCCAGACTCTTTAGGATAGAGGGCTGACCAAGGCTGCTTTAGCAGACCTGCAGCCTGCTACCTCCTGAGCTCCATCTCTCCTGGCCTTTCAATTCCTCAAAGATGTTCAAAGATGCCAGTATCATCTCTGTAAGGCTCAATTCTTTGCTGGGATGCATCCTCTCTCTGCCACTCTATCCAGAAAACTACTCCTTGCACACCCTTAGAGAGCCCTTGAATCCCTAGATTGGGTTGTAGACTCCCCAAAGCTCCCTGTGCTTCCTCATTTATGAACATTTATGCACTTGTAATTCTTCGACAGTTGGCTTCTCTGCTAGTCTGTGGGCAACATCAACCAGCACCTCAAGCACCTGTACTATTCCGAGCTACATTCTAGGACATAGTGGATACCTAATCAATGATTATTTGTGGAAGAAATGAGAGTTCTGCCCTGGTAGTCAAGGGGTGGTGGCTATAGAGATAGAGGAGTACCTGAGGCTCCAGCTCTCAATCTCCTCAGAGCCAATAACTGTGGCGGAAAACCCAGATGGGAGTCAATTGGTCTGAGGACTACTCGAAGAAGAAACCCCTTTGCAGAGCTTGTAGAGAACACAGTTGCTGAGTTACCCACTTTTTTGGTCTCCTAGATGGTGAGCCCCCACCATCCCTGGCACTAGAACAAATAGGCTGCTGGCTTCTTTAAAGAATATGAGCTCTCAGGGCACCTGGGTGGCTCAGTGGTTGAGTGTCTGCCTTTGGCTCAAGTCATGATCCTGAGTCCGGGGATCAAGTCCTGCATTGGGCTTCCTGCAAGGAGCCTGCTTCTCCCTCTGTCTGTGTATCTGCCTCTCTTTGTGTGTCTCTCATGAATAAATAAATAAAATCTTAAAAAAAACCCAATATGAGATCTCATTCCTCATAATCAAGGTAGGGCCACCCAACTCCTCACCAGTGCCTCACCACAACCTGTACAGGGGAGATGACTTGGGACTCCATCTGGGCTAGGTCCTCCTGGGGGTAGACAGGGGTGCTTGTCCCCCTTCAGTGAGTGAAGGATGCCAAATAGGACCCAGTCAGAAAGAACCAGAGTCCTGGCTTGAGACCTCAGGACTGGTTTGGGACCCAAACACTGTGGCTCCAGTTTGGGGAACTGAGGAAGGTAGATGCGTTAGAGGCCCCATAGCTCGGAGACTACTATTAGGAAGACTGAGGTTAGAGACATCAAGTCTTCATTCAAACACTACCTTCCCTGAGAAACCCCCAAACTTCTCCAGTGTTCTGTCCCATCTCTCTATCCAGGCCTCTGTAGAATAAGAAAAAAAAAAAAAAAGCTACTACTTTTTCTGCTTAAAAAAAAGTTTATACAAAATGTTAATTAACTCAGGGCTCTTGAGTGGCTCAGTCAGGAAAGCGTCTGCCTTCCACTCAGGTCATGATCTCAGGGTCCTGGGATAGAGCCCTGTGTTGGGCTCCCTACTCACTGAGGAGCCTACTTCAATTTTCCCCCAGCTCATGCTATCTCTGTCTCTCTCTCTCAAATAAAATGTTTTTAGAAAAATAAAATGTTAACTCTAGAGCAGTGGTTTTCAAAATTTTGAACATATCAGAATCACTAGGAGGGTGTGTGCTACTGGGCACCCCCTCCAGGGTTTTGGATTCTGTAGGTCTGAGCGGGAGTATAAAGGAATGTGCATTTCTAACAATATCCCAGATGGTGCTGCTGCTGCTGCTGATTAGGGAACTACACTTTGAGAAACACTGCTCTACAAAAACAGATAATTGTTTCTTTCTTCTGGGTAGGGCTCAGGTGTCATAGCGCTCCAATATCAACTGGTTTGGTCCCTGGAGACATTCAAGATATTCCTGAAGAGCACTTCCTTCTTGTGTTCTTCCTCAGCTGTGGGTAAGGTTCCCCAGAGGCTGGAGTCTTCCTCCCTGTATACCCAATCTGCTTCCTTTGGGGTGCATCCCCTTCCATGCACTCTCACTTTCCTTCTCCAAAGCTCTATGCTGCTGTCACTAATATAGTGAGACCTGGGAGAAGGAAAGGGGAAGACAAAAAAGGTTCCTGTGAGGAGAATAGACAGTAGCCCGCTCCTGGAAGTCTCCAGAAGCTGCTGGGTTCCAGTGAAGGTCCTGCCCCTAATTTGCTATGTGACCTCAATGGAGTCACTAATCTCTTCTGAGTCTCTGTATTCCCATCTGCAGAGTGACAGGAAACCTTCTCTTGCACATATCCTGCCTCCCAGAGCTGATGGGAAGGACCAAATTCTTGACATTGACTTGGAAAGAGTAAACCTTAACACAGGTTGCACTTTAAGAGGCTTTATCACGTAAAGGTAAATTTGAAAGCCACTTTCCCACATCTCTACCCATTCCCCCTTTCTGAACAGATGTTTCTGTTTGTGTCTATTGTCTGCATCAGGTGGCAGAATTAGCTATTGTATATGATTAATAGCCTATTACAAAAGAAATGATTAAAAAAAAAAAGAAATGATTTGGGGCGTTTTGGAGGCTCAGTGGGTTAAGCATCTGACTTAAGCTTGGGTCATGATCTGGGGTGCTGGGATCCAGCTGCACATCCAGCCAGCCTGGGTTGGGCTCTGCGCTCAGCAAGGCGTCCGTCTGCTTTCCCTCGCCAGAACTGTAAGAAATACATTTCTGTTGTTTAGAAGCCACTCAGTTTTGGTATTTTGTTATAGCAGCGTGAATGGACTAAGACCCTTCTCAAAATGCTTTCTTCTTCATGTACATTCTTTCATCTTTCACTACTCTAAAACAGACCAAGCACCACAGGGCTACAAAGACAAATATGGGCATATCCCTACCTTCAGGTGAGCAAATGAGGCTACCAAAGCTCAGTTTTTTTTTTTTAAGATTTTAATTTTATTTATTTATTCATGAGAAACACAGAGAGAGACAGAGAGACAGAGACAGAAACACAGGCAGAGGGAGAAGCAGGCTGCATGTATCCCAGGTCTCCAGGATCACACCCTGGGCCGAAGGCGGCGATAAACTGCTGAGCTGTCAGGGCTGCCCTATTCTAAAGATCTTTGATTATTATTTTCCCTGTGGGTTCTGAATTTGGGAGTTTTTACCTACCAAAAATAATGAACTTAGTAAAAGAATGAAGAAGGATATGCATTTTGAAATACTGTTCACAGGCCCCCAGTAGTGTATTTGAGTTCAAGGATTTCTGGTCACAGGAAGTCTTTTTGGGTCAGTCAGGTTGGCTGTTCAGCCCACCTTTTTGGGTAAGGGGTTATTACATTTGTTTAAGGTATGTATCTTGGAAGAGTTTCAACAAAAGTATTTCTTTTGGAACATTTTCCAGCACTGAGTTTTTTTTTATGATTTTATTTATTCATTAGAGACACAGAGAGAGAGGCAGAGACATAGGCAGAGGGAGAAGCAGGCTCCCTGCAAGGAGCCCAATGTGGTACTCTATCCTGGGATCCTGGGATCACGACGTCAGCCGGAGGTGGATGCTCAACCGCTGAGCCACCCAGGCATCCTGAGAATTTTTTTTTTCAGGTTTGTTGATTTATTTTAGAAAAAGAGAGAGGGGGAGAGAGTGCAAGCAGAGGAGGAGCAGAGAGAGAGGGGTAAGTGGACTCTGGGCTGAACGTAAGCCCACTGCGGGGCTTGATCTCATGGCCCTGAGATCATGACCTGAGCCAAAATCAGGAGTCTGAAGTGTGGCAGACAGAGCCACTCAGGCACCCTCAATGTTGAGATTTTTTTTTTTTAGGTTTCTTATTTATTTATTTATTTATTTATTTATTTATTTATTTATTTAATTTATGAGAAACACAGAGAGAGGCAGAGACACAGGCAGAGGGAGGAGAAGCAGACTCCTTGCAGGAGCCCAATGTGGGTCTCCATCCCGGAAGTCCAGGATCACATCCTGAGCCAAAGGCAGAGGCCTAACCGCTGAGCCATCCAGGCGTCCCAACATTGAGATGTTTGATCCATTTGTTCTATAGGTAACATACAGGCTTCAATTGTTCACTACGTATTAACTGGTTTATCTTTTGCTCCTCCAAAGAGTGACTGTTAGCATCTTAAAGGCAGGGTCCTTTTTTTCTCAGATTCCTAAGACTCTATGTTGTATTTGGAAGAGATTAAATGTCTGATGGACTTATACCTTAGAGAGAGAAATGTGGAATGCTGAAGAGTTTGGAGGACAATCCTTAGACTTACTGCTCCCCTCCCACCTCCAAGTTCAGGATATGGTATAAGTTTACATCTCTAAGGTCCCTAAGATGATAGTAGAGATGAATCTTAGGTTAAAAATGTTAAGTCTGGGGGGAATCTGGGTGGTTTAGTGGTTGAGCATCTGCCTTTGGCTCAGGTCGTGATCCCAGGGTCCTGGGATCGAGTTCCTGCATCAGGCTCCCTGCATGGAGCCTGCTTCTCCCTCTGCCTATGTCTCTGCTTCTCTCTCTCTGTCTCTCATGAATAAATAAATAAAATCTTTAAAAAAAAAGTTGAGTCTGGGGAAGGGAGAAAAAAATGTGAAGTTTAAAATTGGGGCTGAGATAGTTCTTTGAGAAGTCTATAATAATAAATGAACTATCTGCTAAGGCAGGGGCTCAGATGGGTGAAAGATGAAGAGTTTGGGCTGGGGCACCTGGATGGCTCAGTTTGTTGGGCATCTGCCTTTGGCTCAGGTAATGATCCCAGGGTTCTGGGATCAAGCCCCAAGTTGGGCTCCCTGCTCACTGGGGTGTCTACTTCTCCTTCTGCCCCTATCCCTTGCTCTTGCTTTCTCTCCCTTTCTCAAATAAAGTCTTAAAAATAGAATTAAAAAAGGATTTGGGCTTATGGTCCAGCTTACAGGTAATCACTTCAAACAGTAGGTCTATAATCAGGGAGGACACAAAAAATTAGAGCAGAGTCACAGACTCTGTCCAGCTCAGAATTCTGTCAGTTGTCCTATGTTTCACTCATCTGTCTAGATCCCAGGCAGGCTTCCTAGATCTGCTCCAATTTGTTTGCAAGCATCCATTTAGATAGTTCTAAAGTACTTATGAACCAGAGGAGATGTGTGGCCTTTCCTTTTACTTCCTAGCTTCTTTCTTGTTTTCTCATGAAAAGAGACAGGGGGATAAATAACCTTAAGTCAGGAGCTCCTATACAGCCCTAGGACAAATTTCCTGTTAAGGAGAGGACCTAATAATTCAAATGTAACTTCAACTGGAAAACATCAAACACATAGCAGTATTTGAAGAACCCATTATTACTAACTCACAACACCCTGTCAGATGACATGTCACATTTTTTGTTGTTGCTGGGAAAGTAATCTGGTTTTTAATGGGCCACTGAATGTCACAGCTGGCAGGTTTCCTGGGCAGGGGTTTTTCCAAACTGCAGCTGAGAGTGTGGTGCCTGAGAATGTGAGCCTTGAAGTCTGACAGCTTGGGTTCCTACACTTGTTCTGCCAGGTATTTGACCTCGGATGAGTGACTCAACCTCTCTAAGCCTCTGTTTTATGATCTGTAAAATGGGGTAAATAACTCAGACTCTACCTCTTAGGGTCCTGACATGTGAATAAGATAAAGCAAGTAAAAGTGTACTTTTAGAATATATGGGTTGACTAAAGAAACCTGTGCATACATAAGAATTCCAGCACCCCACAGCAAATCCTTGGCTTCCTGGGAATCAACAGCCCACAATTTGGGAGCCATGTAATGTTTGTCCAATATCCTCAGAGTAGAGAAGAAGGGGAGAAAAAAGGCCCAGGGAGGGTACATGACCCTCCCAAGGTTACACAGAAAGTTGGGGGTACAGCCCGGTTTGGGACTTGGGTTTCAGAATATTTTTCTGTGAGTTTGCAATATGCCTCCCCAGACATCCTCCCTTTGGGGTAGAGCCACCAGAGTAATACCAAAGCATGTGTGCCTGGGGAGTCAGGAACTTTGTTACTAGGCAGTAGTGATGGGCTGGAAGGGTTAGGCTGTCAGGAAGTTGTTTGGACAGAGAGTTGTAAAGTAGTCAAAACTACTATAAATTGAATTTACTGAATCACTTGATAAATGGGACTGAAAAATAGGAGCATGAAATAATAAGGTTTGTACTCTGCTTACCCTTCTTTCAAGCATTTCAAAAGTAATACAGTTCACACGGGTCTTAAAGTCTCAAAGTCCTTCCTCTTCTGAGTAAATTTGCATCCACTGACTGCAACCCAATTCCATAAGGTTTTTTTTTTTTTTTTGTTTTCCATAAGGTTTTTGTTTCCTAACTGGTAGGTTTTCTCCTCCATGCTGTTTTGGGAAACAAGAGTTTGTCAAGTGTTTCCAGAGCCTGGGATGCACAATTAACTGGAGGGTGAAGGACTGGAAGATGAAGGCTGAGGAGAGGCCAGGTGAGTAATTAACAGCTGGCTGAAATATCCTGTTTCCAAATACCTTTGAACCCCAGGACACATAATTGCTGAGTTATTTAAGGTGATTCAGTGAATCCTTTGTGAAGGTCTCTAGTAAAATAGTTTGGGCATGATTTCCTACTATGTCTTTCAGTAAAATGAAAAAGGTACATCACATGATCTCCATTACTTCTTAGTTTGTGAACATTCTATAAGTCTCTTTGCTTTCGAGTAGGGACAGAAGCCACCCAGAATTCTTGACAACATACAGTTGAAGAACTTTGATCTCCAGGCTACTGTGTGAATCCTACAGCTACTTGGCTAAGTCCCCAAGGCAAGTCAAATTCTAGGAGTGGCATTGATGTCGTTTTAGGGGAGGGACTGTCGGTGGGTTAAGAATGTCCTGGAACAGCCTCAATATAAAGTAGCAAACCATTTTCTGGCAAAGACAGACTGAAGTGGGGAAAGGCAACTCAGTTTTATTTCAACTTATTTTAGGAGATCTATGTTTGAGGCCTGAACTAGTTGTAGAATTTCAGAGTTGACTTCAGATAGTTGACCTTTATGGGTCTCACTTTGTCTCTTTTAAAATTTTAAAAAGAGACGCCTGGGTGGCTCAGTGTTTGAGCATCCGCCTTTGGCTCAGGGCGTGATCCCGGGGTCCTGGATCAGCTTCTCCTTCTGTTTCTCCCTCTGCTCCTCATCCCGTCTGTGGTCGCTCACTGTGATGCTCTCTCTCAGATAAATAAATATCTTAAAATAAAGTATTTTTAGACACAAAAGGTAGCATGAGACAGATGGTTGGGAGACAAGCCACTGAGTCTAGCCCAGGATGCAGGATGGAGTGATGAGGAGGGTCTTTTTTTTTTTTTTTTCCCCCAAAAGGTAGAAAAACCAAGCAGTCATCACTTCCTTCCCCGTCCTCCCACCTTTGTGTGGGAACAGGTGACCATAAAATCTTACAATCCGATATAGGTAAATCGCAGCAAAGGTATGTTTCTATGCTTTTTCTAATGAGAGCCTTTCTGATACCTCTCTGATAGGTATCCTGATACTGCTAATAGGGCTAAGTCAAAAAGAGAATCTTAGCTTCCCATCTTTCTGTAAGGGGTCCCTTCTTCAATAGGCAGGACTAGATAAGGAGAAAGTTCTGATAAACGTGTGGCAAACTAGGACCAGGTAGGAGACTACATTCCCCAGCATGCAATGCACCCTTAGGACGCAGTCCGTGGCGGAAGAAGACGCGATACTTCAGCGTCAAGGATGGTGCGCGGGGCAGAGGGACGACTACACGTCCCAGAACGCAGAGCCCCCCCCCCGCCCCACCCCCCGCCCGTAGTTATAGCCTGGCTCCTGGCTTGTTTTCCGGTAACTGGCGTTCTTACCAAAGGGACGCCAGGGGAGGGGGGTGCAGCCCCGCTGTATACCGGACCCGGCACTTCGAAAGGGGTTAGGAGAGTCGGGAAAAGTGTCTAACGCTCATTCAAAGTACTTCCCGCGCGGGGTGGCGAGGGTTTATGGGGCCCCTCCCATATTTATTGTTTCTCAGAGGCACTGCCAGGCTCCGATTGGTCGAAGACCTCGAGGGCAGGTGGGAAGTCCGTGAAGCCCCAAATCGAAGTTGTCTGCGTCTCCCCATTGGTCTTCCTCTCGAGCGCAGGCGCGAGGGCCCCGACTCCCGTCCCCAGGGACGGGGAAGCGGCAATTGGCCCGAGCCCGCGAAGTAGGAGTCCGGATTGGTAGTTGCTAGCAGGAGCCTGGTTTCTTCCTTGACTTCTGCAAGTGATAGTGTATGATTGGTTTAAATCCGCGGGCACCTGACGGTGATTGGGCGGGAGCCCCGGGCTGGGGCCCATCATTGGCTGGTGCCGGGGCCGTCCCTCCTCGGGCGGGCAGCGAATGATGAAATGGGAACGGGGAGGGGAAAGGCCGCGACGTGAGCGCGCGACCTCCGGCGCCATTTTGTAGAGAAACAAGCGGAGTTAACCGAAGAGGGGGTCGACGAGAGCCGGAGACGGGGACTCAGGAGTTTCCTGTGTCCAGCGCTGCCGGAGCCGCCTGAGGTGAGGCGGGCCGGGGTCGGCGGCTGCAGCCGGCTGGCGGTGTCAGCGTCGGGGCGCGAGCGCCCCTGGGCGAAGGGACGGGGGCGGTCCAGGGGCCATTGGGAGCGTTTCCCGGAGCTCCGCGGGCTGAGGGGCAGTCGGGACCGGGAAGTGGGGAGGCGGGAGACGGCGGGCTCTTTCCACGGCTGGCGGAGCCTTCGGGCTCTGAAGAGAGGAGGCTGGGGCGGAGGCTTCAGCGAGCGGAGCGCAGAGCGCGGGGTGAGCCCCGCGGCGGTCGGCGGCAGGCGGCAGGGCCTGGGGGCCGCGGGGGCGGCCGGGGGGGCGGCTGGGCCGCGCTGGGCGCCCGCTGCACCCTCGTCGGACCCCACGAGCTCCTCAACTGCCCCTTTCTCTGCGGGCTTCCGGAGGGGTGCAGCGGGCTCCGGCCCCCGAGGCCTAGTTCCCGAGGCGAGGGTCCGTGGCTGGAGTGGCTGCAGGCGCCTGGGTCTTTCTGGGGGATGCGGAGCCGGCCGCCCGCTCCCTGCGCCCCCAGCACGTTGTCACCCCCCGGGTGTTTCGGTGCCCGCCGGTGCGAGGGGCGGGCGGGAGCCAGCACTTCCTCATTACTTCTGGCCACAGGTTTTGTTCCAGTCGCGCGCCGGGGCGCTCCGACTTCTCTCCGAAGTCGGCCGTCGCCCACTCGGGCCGGTGAGTCTGAGCTGTAGAGGCGGCTCGGCGCCCCCCCCCCCCCCCCCCCCCGCCCAAGTGTCCCCCCAGTGAGCGGAGCGCTTGTAGGCCTGGGCGCTGGGGAGAGACTTCCTTCCTGCACCTCTAGCAGAGAGGTTGCTTGAGGCCAAACACAAAATAACTCATTCGGTACCAGTTCCTCTGCAAAACTTGCCCAGCTAGCCTCACACAGATCGTTATCCCCGCTAGGAGTGAGGTTTGTAGCTTAAAAAAAAGAAAGAAAATGTCTGATACCTGTGGGTTTGGAAATGCTGTGTTTAAAGTAAACTTTGAGAAGTAGGCTTTCCCCCCCCCGAAGCCACCCAATCAAATGTCCCATTGCTTAGGACTCTAATAAAAAAAGTGTTTTCTTCCTGTAAGCAGAGTAACGATGCTTCTTTCCCCTTTTCTCTGTAATTCTGTTGCCTTGGAAGATTTAACAGCCAGTAATTTGAATAAACTATAATTGAGTATTTGGGGGGTAAAAAATTCTGATCATGGCCCTCGTGACAATCCGTTTGATAGGAATAAGGATACATATATGAAAAAAAGGGGAGGACAAGGAAAAAATTAGAAAGGTCAAACATTTAGAGCAAGCCTGTTTTTGTTGGGGTATTTGGGTTTAATATGTTAGTAATGTGTGGCTCAGGTTGACTTTATCCTTCTAAAGCTGGGCAGCGTGGTATTTTTGCTATTAATATATATGGTAACAGTTTAAGTAGTCTTGTTTTGGGACACTGCAAATTGTTACCTTGTCTTAGCAGAAAATGAGCCGATGATACATAAAGTTTTAGGCATCCAGTTTTACTTTAAAATGGTAGTATGTTGATAAAACCTGTTGAGAGGGTTGGTCCCTTTTCAACAAGTGTTGGTCCCAAGACCTTTATTGGAAACTTAACTCTAGAATCAAGGAACAAAGACTGGACCATTAATAACTGACAGCGTTTCCCTTTCTTGCTTAAGATATAACCTTAGAGGTTTTAAAGCAGGGTTTTGTGGCATCTTGGTGGGACTGAAATGCTTTTGGTTCCTAAGTCAAATATATTAGTTTCTGGCTTAGTTTTTTTCCTCTAATCTCTAAATTTCTACTAGGCTTGTTTAAATCCCACTCTCTTCAAAATGGAATCTTGTCAGGCTAAGTACTGTGACGTTTTAACTTTGGGTTATGTCGTTTAGAAACAAACTGTATAACTGTATGAACACAAGAGGAAATGCTGTCTGTTCAAGACCCTGCTTAAAGACTGATCTCATCATTGCATGTTGCTTTCTCTAAGCATGTTTTTTGTTAGATTCTGATACGTAGTTATGAAAAACTTTTTGAGCAGCCTGAGTTGATGAACTTGACTTTTTTTTTTCATTCCATGAGGTAACAAAATTTTGGGCATTCAGTGCGTGGAAGGGAATTTGTCCATAATTCTAATTAAATGCTCACACATTCTTCTTTTTTCTTCTTTCTTCTTCTTAGATTTTATTTATTTATTCACGAGAGACACAGAGAGAGAGGCAGAGACACAGGCAGAGGGAGAGCAGGCTTCATGCAGGGAGCCCGATGTGGGACTCCATCCCAGGATTCCAGGATCACGCACGCCCTGAGCCAAAGGCTGGAGTCCAACCGCTGAGCCACCCAGGGATCCCCTCACACATTCTTTAAGGCACTAATTTTTGTTAAGATGTTTATGCTTCTGGAGTGACCAAAAATAATAGCCTGCCATTTTGAAATGCTGTATTTTATGAACTTTGGTATACTTTATTAGTACAAAACTAACTTTCAGGTCATTTAAAAATATTAGCTGAAGCATTTTTAAATGGCCCTCTGACCAAACTGAACTTCCTGCTGGGACATTTCAAACTGGCATCCCACCGAGTCTTATTTTAAGACCTTATATATAGCAAAGTCCTACATTTCCTTTTCTGTTTGCTCACAATTTTTAAGAAGCATGTTTCAAAGCTAAAAGGGGCTCAAAACCCTTAGCACCCTATATATACACAATAGTTTAGCGTTGTTCTTTTTACTCTTATGTTTGTAAGACTGTAGCAAAGCAAATAAAACATTAATTGAAAAGCACCTTTAAGAAGTCAGTAATTAGAGGCGTAGACTTAATCTGAAACCTTGTGTTGAGATTTGAAGAAAGTACAGCTTTTGGAAGTGTAGACTGTTGATTTAAGAAATGGACTTCTGTCTTTAATGTTGGAAAGCTCAGCATAAACTTCCAGGATAAAATGTTTCGGTTAATTTTGTTAACAGTTGTTAGGAAATTCCTAAAATTGAATGAGATGTTAAATTGTCTGCCGGAGAAGTGTTTGTGTGTGTGTATGTTGTACTAATTATGTAAAATATAGAAGGGAATGAAAGCATATTTCAAAAGACATCATCTTCTGTTCTTTTTTTTTTTTTTATCTTCTGTTCTTAATCCTCATTAAGAGCTCAGCATTTTCCCTTTCAGATAATTGAAATGCAGTGTTACTTTTAAATTTTTATTAGATTAATCCTAAGAATAGTTAACCCTTTGTTTCAGACTTTTTCTTTCTTTTTCTCTTCTCTACTCCCAGTGTGGGGCTTGAACTCATGACTCCACGATGGAGTCCCATGCTCTACTTACTGAGCCAGCCGGGCGCCCCCTGAAGCCCACCCTTGCCTTTTTGCAGTAGCTTGCTTTCTTTTTTCCTCAAGTTGACTTACACACTGAGCATGGAGCCCACCCCGGGCCCCAGACCCAGAAGTCATGACCTGAACTAAAATCAGAAGTTGCTGCCTGGGTGGCTCTGGTTGAGTGTCTGCCTTTGGCTCAGGGTGTGATCCCAGGGTCCTGGGATCGAGTTCCCTGTGAGGAGCCTGCTTCTTCCTCTGCCTGTGTCTCTGTCTCTCTCTCTCTCTCTCTCTGTGTCTCAAGGATAAAAAAAAAAAAAAAATCTTAAAAAAAAAAAAGTTGGCACTCAACTGACTGAGCAACCCAGGCACCCCTTTGCAGTAGCTTTCTAACTAATCTCCCGTATCTTCCCCATGATTTATTGATTGTTTTTTAATTACATAAGTAATATGTAAGTACATTCCAAGTGTAAATAATTCCAGGAATATAATTAATTCTTTACTGCCAGATTGCCTCCTAAGTCACTGGTTTGAAAAATAGGCATTCTCTGCTCAAAAGTCCTTCAAATCCCTTGGCCTGGAGCTGTGTGTTGATCCTTTTCCTACCTGTGGCATCATATTACTATCTTGTAGTAGTCAAAAGACTGTTACATAGTGGTTCCTAAATATATCTTTATCCTTTATCTCTTTTATCTGGAAAGTCATTGTGTCTACCAAAACATCTATCATTCAAACTCAAATATACTGTCTATAGAAGTCTTTGCACTGATATTCCTAACAAGATTGGTTTCTTAAATACCTCTTGGTCAGTTTTGTTACATATAGCATATACTGTTTTGCCTTGTAAATTTTTTCTGCCTCATTGCCCTGAATTGTAATTGGATAATGCTTCATTTGTTCCACTAGGGTAGATGTATAGAGCCTTTTTCTTGGAACTATAAACTTATAATTCTGTTGACATCTTTTAGATGGTTACACTTTGAGAGCTAGTCATACAGAATTATGGTATCATTCTTTAGGAAATAGAAGCTGAGGAAAGTAAGGTGACTTTCTTAGTTTAAGGTCAGACAGACCAGGTTTTCCACTGTATTCTTTTTTTTTTTTTTTTTTTTTTAATTTTTATTTATTTATGATAGTCACAGAGAGAGAAAGAGAGAGAGGCAGAGACACAGGCAGAGGGAGAAGCAGGCTCCATGCACCGGGAGCCCGATGTGGGATTCGATCCCGGGTCTCCAGGATCGCGCCCTGGGCCAAAGGCAGGCGCCAAACCGCTGCGCCACCCAGGGATCCCTGTATTCTTTTTTTTAAGTTTTTATTTATTTATTCATGAGTGACACAGAGAGAGAGGGAGAGACAAAGGCAGAGGGAGAAGCAGGCTCCCTGCAGGAAGACGTGGGACTCAATCCCAGGACTCCAGGATCACGCCCTGGGCCAAAGGCAGATGCTCAACAGCTGAGCCACCCAGGTGTCCCTCCTACTGTATCCTGATGTTCATTCTGTCTTTCCATATTCTGCTTGAGTTCAGTACAAGGAAAAGAAAGATATATGAATTTACTAATCAAAGAAGAGCATAGGGGCACCTGGGTGGCTCAGTCAGTTAAGTTTCAGACTTTTTTTTCCCCTTAAGATTTATTGATTTTAGAGAGAGAGTGTGCATGTATGAGCGGGAGAGGGGAAGCAGACTCCTGGCTTGAGTGCAGAGCTTGATGAGAGGCTTGATTTCATGATCCTGAGATCATGATTTGAGCCAAAATCAAGGGTATGTTCAACTGAGTGAGCCACCCAAGTGCCCCAAGTATCTGGCTCTTGATCTCAGCTTAGGTCTTGATCTCAGGGGTGTGAATTCAGTCTCCCCGTTGGGCTCCATGCTGGGTGTGGAGCCTACTTAAAAAACAAAAAACCCATAATCTTTGTGGTTAACCATTTGTTTTTTTTTTTGTTTTTTTGTTTTTTAAAGATTTTTATTTATTTATTCATGAGAGACACAGAGAGAGAGAGAGAGAGGCAGAGACACAGGCAGAGGGAGAAGCAGGCTCCACACAGGGAGCCCGACATGGGACTCAATCCCGGGACTCCAGAATCACGCTCTGGTCCGAAGGCAGGTGCTAAACCACTGAGCCACCCAGGGATTCCCCAACCATTTGTTTTTTTGAAGGAGTTTGTCATTGTATAATTAAAATCTCTGGAGGTTGGTTTGGTAGTTCAGGATTTCACTTTCATTTAGTGGATTGGATTTTAGCACATCATGAATATCTATTAAAAATAGCTTTCTACAGAATTAAATTGTTTCTTGGGTAATTAATTACCTAGGAAGATTTTTTTCTTTACTTTACTTTACTTTTATTTTATTTTATTTTATTTTATTTTATTTTATTTTATTTTATTTTATTTTTTATTTATTTATGATAGTCACAGAGAGAGAGAGAGAGAGGCAAAGACATAGGCAGAGGGAGAAGCAGGCTCCATGCACTGGGAGCCTGATGTGGGATTCGATCCTGGGTCTCCAGGATCGCGCCCTGGGCCAAAGGCAGGCGCAAACCGCTGTGCCACCCAGGGATCCCTTTTCTTTACTTTTAATGAGTGTTTCTTCCTGTTTTATTGACATAATTGACACGCAGGACTGTATATGTTTCATATGTATAGAGTAATGACTTGACCTACCTTTATTGTGAGATACCTCCAATGTTCATTTGGAGAAGATTTTCTTAGTTGTGACTAAAGGAAACAAAATCCACCCCCCCACCCCCCCCGGAAATTTTTTGTAGGATAAGACATGAGATTTGAGTGTTTCTTCTCTTCACTGTGAAAATATAAAACTCTAAACTGACAAAAAGTCGACCTTTTCAGTTACAGTTATTGTGAGTGGTCATTAATTAACCTTAGTGTAAATTAACTCGCACTTCTGTTAAGACCACCAAAGGATAGGAAAGGACTTAGGTTTTAAAATGTTCTTGAGCACTATAAATTGAATTCTGACAGATACAAGTAAGTTTTCTCTTGGTGTAGTTATATATGTGTGTGTGTGTATGACTTATTTATTAGAGAAAGTGTGTAGGGGGAACAGAGGGAGAGAGAGAGTCCCAAGCAGACTCCCCGCTGAGCAGGAAGCCAGGCTCTAGTCCAGTCCTACCTCCAATGAGACCAGGACCTGGACCAAAACCAAGAGTCAGACGCCCAACTGATTTAGCCCCCCAGGAATCCCTGGTGTAGTTTTAAGTAGCTCCAAGAAGGATACTCCGTTATCTTTTAGTAGTCAAGTATATTATATACTATGTAGCTTTATAATTTTGTAATTACTACTGGGTTGGTGCTTCTTTTTTTTTTTTTTTAAATTTTTATTTATTTATGATAGCCACAGAGAGAGAGAGAGAGGCAGAGACACAGGCAGAGGGAGAAGCAGGCTCCATGCACCGGGAGCCCGACGTGGGATTCGATCCCGGGTCTTCAGGATCGCGCCCTGGGCCAAAGGCAGGCGCCAAACTGCTGTGCCACCCAGGGATCCCTGGGTTGGTGCTTCTTAATATTCGGTTGATTTCGGATCAAGAACTTGATTCTTGGGATCCCTGGGTGGCGCAGCGGTTTGGCGCCTGCCTTTGGCCCAGGGCGCTATCCTGGAGACCCGGGATCGAATCCCACGTCGGGCTCCCGGTGCATGGAGCCTGCTTCTCCCTCTGCCTGTGTTTCTGCGCCTCTCTCTCTCTCTCTGTGGCTATCATAAATAAATAAAAAATTTAAAAAAAATATTAAAAAAAGAACTTGATTCTTTTTTGGTTTTGGAGTACTTTTCCTGGTTCACTTTCTGTTTTTAAGAAATAGGGATTTATTGGGGTTCTTGGTTGGCTCAGTCCATAGAGCATGGGTCTCTTGGTCTTGGTCATGAATTCAAGCCCCACGTTGGGTGTAGAGCTTACCTGAATAAATAAATATAGAAGTAAAATGGTTTATTTGCTAACACTAACAATATGTCATGCTGTGCTAATGTATGGATTCGATTAAGTCTTGTAAAATTCTGAAAGTATCTACAAAAGGCTATGAAAGGTTCTTTTTAACAGTATTAAGATTCTATTGATTCCAGTAAAATAGCTTATTTAAAGTGGCATGGTTAGGGATCCCTGGGTGGCGCAGTGGTTTAGCGCCTGCCTTTGGCCCAGGGCGCGATCCTGGAGACCCGGGATCGAATCCCACATCGGGCTCCCTGCATGGAGCCTGCTTCTTCCTCTGCCTGTGTCTCTGCCTCTCTCTCTCTCTCTCTGTGACTATCATAAATAAAAATTTAAAAAAATTATAAAAAAAAATAATACAGTTTAAAAAAAAAAAAATAAAGTGGCATGGTTAGAGGATGCGTGGGTGGGTCAGCAGTTGAGCATCTGCCTTTGGCTCAGGTCTTGATTCTGGGGTCTGGGAATCGATTCCTGCATCTGGCCTCCTTCGAGGAACCTGCTTCTCCCTCTGTGTCTCTGCCTCTTTCTCCGTTTCTCATGAATAAGAAAATGAGATCTTAAAAAAAAAAAAGTGTCATGGTTAGGAAGCAGTTGCAGCTCTTTCTCCATTTGTTATCTCATTTCTTTTTCTTTTTCTTTTTGTTTTTGTTATTTCAAATCTATTTACTACTTGGTGACCACTATGCTTTTGAATATTTCCATAACCCTTGTCAGCTTCAGCTCTGTTCTAAAAAATAGTTTTATGTTAGCTTAGCTTTCTTTTTCTTTTAATTTTTTTTCTTCACCTGCTCAGAACAGCAAGGTTTTTATTTTTTATTTTTTTGTATATTTTTTATTGGCGTTTGATTTGCCAACATATAGTATAACACCCAGTGCTTTTTTTTTTTTTTTAATTATTTATTTATTCATGAGAGGCAGAGACACAGGCAGAGGGAGAAGCAGGCTGCCTGCAAGGAGCTCAATGTGGGACCAGACCCCGGGACTCTGGGATCATGCCCTGAGCTGAAGGCAGATGCTTAACCGCTGAGCTACCTGGGTGTCCCTAGACATTTATATTCAGATAACTTTCCTCAGATAACTTTCGTTGGGTGTTCATTAGGTTGCCTTCTGTGGGGTAATTCAGGAAACCAGAGTCTTTGCAGCTTATAGCTCTGGTTTTCTCTAGAGGGAGTCCTCTTCATTTAGCTGGCAGATTGTGAAAAAAACCAAAGGGTCATGAGTAAGAGGTTTTCTGGACCGGGTCTGGAAGTGGCTGGCATCACTTATGGTCTACATTTCATTGGCTAGAACTTAGTTTCTTGGCTACACCTATGCAAAAGAGGCTGAGAAATGTAGTTTAGCTGTTTCGCCAAGAAGAGGGAACAGATTTGGTGATCATGTGTCTCTCTTACTCACTTATTACCTAAAATATACTCAGACCAATCCACATAGCTTCCAGGATCGTCTTTATGATAAAATCCAGAAGTCTGAAATGGATTATCTACATGAGAGAAAAAAGGCACAAATTGGGTCTCAATTACCTCCAGCAGACATTTCATTTTTGGCCCTTGGCAAGGTTAGTTTGTGGGTTGTACTTAGGGCTGTGATTTATTACAGCAAAAGAATACAGAGCAGAATCAGCAAAGGGAAAAGGCATATGAGGTTAGTGTTGTAACAAACAACCCCAAGATACCAGTGGCTTAACAGAGTAGACATTTATATTATTTTTTTATTTGTTTGTTTTGAGTTGGTATTTAGTTATTGGCTATAAAGCCCCCTTGGAAATAGTGAGCTCTTTCTTTTGAGGAAACCAAGGGGAAGTCTAAGGAAACTGCACTCATGCTCTCAAGCTGAACCTCTCCTAGTGCCTTTCCCAGTGGAGTCATACTGGACATAGTTAATTCCTTCAGCAAGGAATTGTGACAACACGTGTGTGAAATGTTAACAGGGAAGCTCGTTAGAGACTCAGTGCCTAGGATTGTTCCTGGGAACTTGTCATGTGGGCATCATCTACCTACTACACACTAAAATTCCAGATTCCTGGAGGGAAGGCAGGTGTTCAACATAAACCATATATTTTTTGTGTGTGTGTGTGCAGCTTAGGCACAGGGAACCACTCTCACTTGGTTCTGGGAGTGTGTATTAGTTTTCCACAAAAGAAGTTCTAACAGCCAAAGGCCAACCTGGCATGTCTTTCTAAGGATAGCAATCTCAGACCTTCTGTGTTAAACTGTTTGCTGCTCAGTGAGTAAGGTGAATGATCTCCATTGAAAAGGATGTTGTAGAGAGAATCTAGGAATATGCAAAACTTAGTTGACTTGGTATTTTGTCTTAAAAATTTTCTGTTTCAGGGATCCCTGGGTGGCGCAGCGGTTTGGCGCCTGCCTTTGGCCCAGGGCGTGATCCTGGAGACCTGGGATCGAATCCCACGTCGGGCTTCCGGTGCATGGAGCCTGCTTCTCCCTCTGCCTGTGTCTCTGCCTCTCTCTCTCTGTGTGACTATCATAAATAAATAAAAATTTGAAAAAAAAATTTTTTTCTGTTTCAGTAGGAAAGAAAGTTCCTAGTTTCTTTTCTTTTTTCTTTTATTTGAGAGAGAGAGAGAGCAAACATGCCCCCATACACAAGTGGGTGGAAGAACAGAGGGAAACAGAAGCAGAGTCCTCGCTGAGCAGGGAGCCTGCTCCTGTAGTTGATAGGCTCTGTCCCAGGACCCTGGGATCATGACCTGAGCTGAAGGCAGACTCAACTAACTCAGCCACCAAGGTGCCTCCCCTTAGCTCCTTTCACCTATCTTTTTAGATAGTTATTTTTGTATCATTCTAGATATCTGCATATAAGGATATATATATATATATATATATATATATATATATATTCTGTAACTTGTTTTCCTTCCAATAGATAATTTCCAATCTTTATAACTTTTTTTTTTTGTTATTACATAATATTCCTTTTTATGGTTTACTTAACCAGTGCCCTTTTGATGGATATGTAGGCCATTTTCACATGATATGTTTTTAAAGAGTTCATTTCCTGGATGAAAAGGAAATGAATTAAAGATGACTCTTGAGTATTCATTGCAGAATTGGGGCTTTAGAATTCTAAAACTCTTACTCTTTATACTTTATGTAAGGTTGGAGTTACTTAGATCAGGGTTGGCTTGTTTTAGGAGTTGGTATTAAAACAATTATTTAGGGTTGCCTGGGTGGTTCATTTGATTGAGCATCTGCTGTCGGCTTGGTTCATGATCCCAGGGTCTTGGGATCCAGCCCTGCGTTGGGCTGCCTGCTCAGCAGAGAGCCTGCTTCTCCCTCTGCCTACTGTTCCCCATGCTTGTATGTTCTCTCTCTCAAATAAATTAATAAAATCTTTAAATAAGTGAAACAGTGATTTAGACAATGATTTTGAAGGTACAATACAAGGGCTTATGTTGTTTTTTGAATCATCTTACCTCTACTGTCCAGTTCTTTAAAGTTCTATTAAATACTGTCTTTAGGGGTATCTGTGGCTTAGTTGGTTGGCTCAACCCCACTCTTGATTTTGGCTCAGATCATGATCTCAAGGGTTGTGAGATTGAATCTCTGCATTGAGGGCAGCCCCCATGGCTCAGCGGTTTAGCGCCGCCTTCAGCCTGGGGTGTGATCCTGGAGACCAGGGATCGAGTCCCACGTCAGGCTCCCTGCATGGAGCCTGCTTCTCCCTCTGCCTGTGTCTCTGTCTCTGTCTCTCTCTCTCTCTCTCCCTCTGTGTGTGTCTATGAATAAATAAATAAAATCTTAAAAAAAAATGAATCTCTGCATTGAGTTGGCATTGGATGCTGCACTGGACGTAGAGGCTGCTTAAGATTATCTCTTGCCCTCTGTGCCCCGCCACCCCCCCCAAGAAAAAAATTTGTCTTTAAAATTTTATTAGTAATGGCAAGTCAAACTATTCTTTACATACATACATATATTATGTATGTATGTTTTTCTTTTTTAAAGTAAGCTCTAGGACTGAAGTGGGGCTTGAACTCCAAACCCAGAGAGCAAGAGTCACATAAATGCTCTACCAACTGAGGGTGCCAGGCAGTCCTCTTCATCTATAAACATGATATAATACCTTTCTCACAAAGAGTTTAACAGGTTTAAGTTAATATATGAAAAATGATTAGAACAATTCTGTGTATTTGTTGTGATTATACTTCGATAAGTTGCTCTATTTTGTACACAGTAATTATAATTAAGACTTTAATAAGTGAACCAACATTTTGGGTTCAGAACTATGTACTGTAAATCTAGAATCCCTGCCTCTTGAAGGAATTTTTTTTTTTTAATTTTTATTTATTTATGATAGTCACAGAGAGAGAGAGAGAGAGAGAGAGAGAGAGAGGCAGAGACACAGGCAGAGGGAGAAGCAGGCTCCATGCACCAGGAGCCCGATGTGGGATTCGATCCCGGGTCTCCAGGATCGCGCCCTGGGCCAAAGGCAGGCGCCAAGCCGCTGCGCCACCCAGGGATCCCTTGAAGGAATTTTAAATACCAGGATGAGTATTTTGTTTTGAGTTGGTATTTAGTTATTGGTTATAAAGTCCCATAGGAAATAGTGAGCTCTTTCTTTTAAGGAAACCAAGGGGAAAAGTGAGGCATCTAGGAAAATTCGTATTGGTTGTTTTTGGATGCTAAAATAAGCTACCTTTCTTGATTTATATGGATCATTAGAAATTTACAACTTTGTACAATATGGTAGCCACTACCCACATGTTGGCTGTTTAGTTTATACTAAGATTAGTTAAAATTACATAAAATTTTTAAGAAAGCTGAGTTCCTTAGTCACTCTAGACACACTTTAAGGAGCCACATGTGGTTAGTACCTGCCACATTGGACAGTACCGATGTAGAGCATTGCCATAGTTGGAGAAAAGAGATCGCTCAGCTTGATGACTTAAAAATTGGAATGCTACTTATAAGAGTTGGTAAGAATTTTCAAGGTCAGTCTGTAGTGTTGGTAGACTTAAGTATTCTTTTTTTTTTGTTTTTTTTTTTGATAATTTTTATATAATCTCTACACACACCAGGGGGCTTGAACTTAAAACTCCAAAATCAAGAGTTGGACGTTCCACCAACTGAGCCAGCCAGGCGCCCCTCCATATACATATACATGTACATATACATATATACATATATATGTATGTTTAGAGAGAGAGCATGTGTAAGTGGGGGTGGGGACAGAGGGAGAGGGAGAATCTTTTATTTTTTTTAAAGATTTATTTATTTATTCATGAGAGAGACACAGGGAGAAGCAGAAACACAGGCAGAGAGAGAAGCAGGCTTCCTGCGAGGAACCTGATGTGGGACTCGATCCTGGGACCCTGGGATCACATCCCGAGCCAAAGGCAGATGCTCAACCACTGAACCCACTCAGGTATCCCAAGGAGAGAGAATCTTATGGAGGCTCACAACTCTGAGATGATGATCTGAGCCGAAATCGAGTTGGATGCTTAACTGATTGAGCCACCCAGGTATCCCCATATATTTTTAATATTGGCATTTGGAGTTTTAAAAAACTGATAGCCTTGGATCTGGCCTCTTTGGCTTCTTGAAGTACCTGTTGATACTTAGAGCCAGTTAGGAGATAATACCAAGATTGCTGGCAGAAGTGAGTGGGACACCAAATTGCTTTTACAGAGATATTTTTGGCATAACTGGCATAACTGGATGTTAGGGGAAAAGGAATAGATGTGAAGGACTTTCCTGGTTGTCTTAGAGATTACATTAAAGTTTAATATTCCATTAAAAAAAGTTTTATTTATTTATTTATTTATAAATTTTTATTTATTTATGATAGTCACAGAGAGAGAGAGAGAGAGAGAGAGAGAGAGAGAGAGGCAGAGACACAGGCAGAGGGAGAAGCAGGCTCCATGCACCGGGAGCCCGACGTGGGACTCGATCCCGGGTCTCCAGGATCGCGCCCTGGGCCAAAGGCAGGCACTAAACCACTGCGCCACCCAGGGATCCCCAGTTTTATTTATTTATATGAGAGAGAGAGAATAGGAGTAGAGGGAAGAGGGAGAGGGAGAAGCAGACTCCACACAGAGTGCAGGGCCTGATGCGGGGTTTGATCCCAGGACTCTGAATCACAACTTTGAGCTGAAGTCAGACACTCAACTGACTGAGCCACCCAGGTCCCCCAGTTTGGTATTCATACTTACTTTCTCTCTCTCTCTTTTTTTTTTTTTTCTTTAAAGATTTTATTTGTTTATTCATGAGAGACCCAGAGAGGCAGAGGGAGAAGCAGGCTGCCTGCGGGGAGCTTGTGGTAGGACTCCATCCCAGGACCCCAAGATCACGGTCAGATGCTCAGCCACTGGGCCACCCAGGCACCCCTGGTATACTTTCTAAAAACATTTCCCAGAGCTATTAGTAAGTTTAGTGGTTCTCAGTCTTTAAAGTACATAAGAGAGACACCTGGGTGGCTCAGTGGTTGGGTGTCTGCCTTTGGCTCGGCATGATCCCGGAGTCCTGGGATGCTTGCATCGGGCTCCCTGCATGAAGCCTGCTTCTCCCTCTGCCTGTGTCTCTGCCTCTCTCTGTGTGTCTCATGGACAAATAAAATTGTATAAAAAAATAATAAATTGCGTAAGAATACAGAGTGTTTAAAATACAGTGTTCTGTACTTAAGGATTTTAATTTTTTTGATGTAAGGTGGTGCTTAGCATTTTAAATCGGTCTCTCCCATCTCCCAATTCTTTTTTTTAAGCTCCACCCCCCCCCCAATTTATTTAAATAATCTCTACGTCCACCGTAGGGCTCAAACTCAAAACCATGATCTAAAATCACATGCTCGGGATCCCTGGGTGGCGCAGCAGTTTAGCGCCTGCCTTTGGCCCACGGCGCGATCCTGGAGACCCGGGATCGAATCCCACATTGGGCTCCCGGTGCATGGAGCCTGCTTCTCCCTCTGCCTGTGTCTCTGCCTCTCTCTCTCTCTCTCTCTGTGACTATCATTAAAAAAAAAAAATAATAATAAAATAAAATAAAATCACATGCTCTTCTGACTGAGCCAGCCAGGTGCCCCCTTGTTTCCCAGTTCTTATATATATAATTGCCTTAGTTACATAGCACTATAGTAAAATCTATATTTATTCTGTTAAGCCCCTTGAGGTAGGTGTTCTAGAAAACAAAAAGTAAATAATTAGTCACATGGCTTAGAGCTAGGCTCAAGTGTTTGTATTAATAGGAGTGTCATCTTTAGCAAATGAAGGTATTTATAAAGTAATCCTGTAGTGAAATGGAAGGAGATCATTTGGGACATTTTATATAATCCTGATAAAATAAGGGATAATAGTAAATTTGCCCAATTAAAAAATAATTTCAAAGTTGAATGAATTTGAGCTTGTTTCTGCAGTCAGGTTTATGATGGTTTTATGCTTGAAAAGCCTATGTACATTTTAATCATCTCCAAATTATTGATAGTTGACCTCAAAGGGAAGTCTCATTTGCACAAATAAGGGTGTTATATTTAAGACCTTTTTAGATCCATTCAAAGATTTAAAATGGAAATATTTAAGATTTATTTATCTTAGAACGAGAGGGTGCATAAGCAGGAAAAGGGGCAGAGGAGAGTTTTAAGATTTTATTTTTTACAAAAGATTTGATTTATTCATGAAGGACACAGAGAGCAAGGCAGAGACATAGGCACAGGGAGTTGCAGGCTCCATGCAGGAAGCCTGACGTGGGATCGATCTCTGGACCCTGGGATCATGCCTTGAGCCAAAGGTAGATGTTCAACCACTGAGCCACCCAGGTGTCCCTAAGATCTTATTTGAGGGAGAGTGAGTGTGCACATATGCAAGTAGAGGGAGGGCAGAGGGAGAGAATCTTCAAGTAGATTACCCTGAGTACAGGGCTCAATCCCAGGACCCATGAGATCTGACCTGAGCCAAAACCGAGAGTGACGCTCAATCGACTGCAGTACCCAGGTGCCCCCAAATTGAAATATTTAAAGGTAATGGCTTTCTTCTTTTTTTTTTCTTTTTAACAAAATGTAATAATTAACTTTCAAAAATTTGTAAATAATATTTGAGCCCAGAGACACAGAGAGAGAGAGAGGCAGAGACACAGGCAGAGGGAGAAGCAGGCTCCATGCATGGAGCCCGACGTGGGACTCGATCCCGGGTCTCCAGGATCAGACCCTGGGCTGAAGGCAGTGCTAAACCGCTGAGCCACCTGGGCTGCCTTATTTTATGTTATGTTATGTTATGTTATGTTATGTTATGTTATTTTTTTATTTAATTTAATTTCATTTATTTTATTTATTTATTTATTTTATTTTATTATTTTATTTTATTTTTTTATTTTTTAAATTTTTTAAATTTTATTTATTTATTTTATTTTATATTTTTTATTTTATTTATTTTATATATAAATTTAATTTTTATTGGTGTTCAATTTGCCAACAGATAGAATAACACCCAGTGCTCATCCCATCAAGTGCCCCCCCCTCAGTGCCCGTCACCCAGTCACCTCCACCCCCCCTAGTTTGTTTCCCAGAGTTAGGAGTCTCTCGTGTTCTGTCTCCCTTTCTGATATTTCCCACTCATTTTTTCTCCTTTCCCCTTTAATCCCTTTCACTATTTTTTATATTCCCCAAATGAATGAGACCATATAATTATAATGTTTGTCCTTCTTCATTTATTTTTTAAAGATTTTACTTATTCATGAGAGACAGAGGGAGAGAGAGGCAGAGACATACGCAGACTCCCTGCAGGGAACCTGATGCAGGACTTGATCCCAGCACTCTGGGATCATGCCCTGAGCCAAAGGCAGACGCCCAACCACTGAGCCACCCAGGTGTCCCTGAAAAATGTTTATTTTTTATTTTATTTATTTATTTTTAAAAGATTTTATTTATTCATGAGAGACACAGAGTGAGGCGCAGAGACACAGGCAGAGAGAGAAGCAGGCTCCATGCAGGGAGCCCGACGTGGGACTCGATCCTGGGACTCCAGGATCATGCCCTGGGCTGAAGGTAGTGCTAAATCACTAAGCCTCCCAGGCTGCCCCCTGATAAATGTTTAATATGAGAATTTGTTTACATTGCAGCATTGTAAGGCATTACAGCTATCTCACATGCCACTAAAACATAGACGACAAGAGATCTGAGTTTTATTTTTTATTTTTTATTTTTTATTTTTTTTTATTTTTTTATTTTTTTATTTTTTTTTTTGAGATCTGAGTTTTAATTCCTTCTCTCAACCTGCCACTCAGGGCAGCCTGAGTGGCGCAGCGGTTTAGTGCCGCCTGCAGCCCGGGGCATGATCCTGGAGACCCAGGATTGAGTCCCACGTCGGGCTCCCTGCATGGAGCCCGCTTCTCCCTCTGCCTGTGTCTCTGCCTCTCTCTCTCTCTCTCTGTGTCTCTCATGAATAAATAAAATCTTAAAAGAAAAGAACCTGCCACTCAGCCTATCATCACTTTGCACCAGTTAGTCACATCTTGTCCAGCCTGGCTATGCTCCTTGTTACATGTTTTATAAACTTCTACAGCTCCACTGAAGACTGACAGCTGCTCACCCTTCTTTCTTTTTCCTTTTTTTTTTTAAAGATTTTATTCATTCATGAGAGACAGAGGGGCAGAGACAAGCAGAGGGAGAAGCCCAATGCAGGACTCGATCCCAGGACCCCAGGATCACAACCTGAGCTAAGGCAGACATTCAACCCCTGAGCCACCAAGGTGCCCCAGCTGCTCACTTTTCAGCAAACTCTTAAAGCAGATATGAGGTGATAGAATATCTCATCCACTGTGCTTATGCTAAATACTTGCTATTCGCCTGATGTTATCAGAAGGTAGACTGGGTTAGCTGCTCTACGAGACTGTCTTGAGGGCTTAGAAGATTCTTAATTCTCTGTGCTACCTCCTACCCATTAAAGATCTACCCTTTTGGGGAAGCTCTGGTTAGAAGATGCCCAAGTTTTACAAATAGTAATTGTTATTACTTTTTTTTTTTTTTTTAAAGATTTTATTTATTCATGAGAGACCCAGGGAGAGAGAGGCAGAGATATAGGCAGAGGGAGAAGCAGGCTCCATGCAGGGAGCTTGATGTGGGACTCTTTCCCAGCACTCCAGGATCACGCCCTGAGCTGAGCCCAACTGCTGAGCCACCCAGGCATCCCCTAAAATTGCTATTACTTATCTTAAACTTTAAGTTTGTAAAAACTACTTTATAGTTTTAAAAATTAAAATACAATTGAGAGGGGCATCTGGGTGGCTCAGTGGTTGAGCGTCTGCCTTTGGCTCAGGGCGTGATCCCGGGGTCCTGGGATTGAGTCCTGCATCAGGCTCCCTATGAGGAGCTTTATTTTAGTTTCGTAATGTAGAACAGACCCCATTTTTTTCTCTCCCTGCTGATGTTTTGACAAGTGCAGGCCAGTGACTTGGTAGAATGAACCAGTATTTGGATATATTTGTTAGAGTCTCATGCGTATTATAAACTTGTCCCTTTAACCTCTTTATTTCCTGGGAATTGATAGGTATGGAGGTATGGTTAGGCTTATGGTAATTATTTTTGGCAAGAATACGTCAAGGTGATAACTTCATATTGCAACACATCAGTAGACCTATATGTTGGGCAGTTTTACCATTAGTAATACATTTGGTTACTCATTTGGTTAAGGTAGTGACTGCCATAGCTGTATTGTAGGGCAGCCCAGGTGGCTCAGCGGTTTAGTGCCGCCTTCAGTACAGGGTGTATTGTAAAGGGACATTTTTTCCTTCTCTAGTTAGTAGGTAATTTGTTGGGTAATAGTGTGCAAATGTCCCAGCACTCTTGCACCTGATGTTTTTTAGGCATTGGTAATTTTTGGCCTGAATCAACTTAAAAAAAAAAAAAAAGATTATTTTAGAGAAAGTGTGTTGCATGCACACGTGAGCGAGTGAGGGGAGGGTAGAAGAAGGAAAGGAGAAAGAATCTCAAGACGACTTCCTGCTGACTAGAGAGCCTGATGTAGGGCTTGATCCCACAACCATCAGATCACGATCTGGATGCTTAAACCAGCTAAACCACCCAGGCGCCCCAGTTGCCTGAATCAACTTTTATACAGGTTACAGGTGTTACAAAATGGTATCTTTATTTTTCTTTCCTACTTTTTCAATTTATTCGTTGGCATCTTTTAGTAAAAGGTACATCTTCCTCTTTAAGTGTAATCATGGATTCAGGGATTCTCATTTACTGTATTCAGTTTTTTTTATGCTATGATTTGTTAGGACATTTTTACCCATAGTGTTTTACTGAAATTGCAGATTAAGTAACACATTGTTGTTTTAATCATATATTTATGTTAGAATATTTAATTGTGTTAGTTTTTATTTTTTAAGATTTTATTTATTCATGAGAGACATAGGCAGAGGGAGAAGCAGGCTCCCTGTGAGGAACCCAATGTGGGACTCAATCCCAGGACCCTGGGATCACAACCTGAGCCAAAGGCAGACACTCAACCCTTGAGCCACCCAGGTGCCCTGTGTTAGATTATTTATATCTGTACATATATGAAGAACTTACAACATGTAGAAAGAAATTTGTGACACCAAATAATAAACTTGTGTATTCACTGGCATGCATTCAAAAATGATATATATTTTTTAAGATTTATTTATTTGAGAGAGGGTGTCTGTGATTTTGTGTGCAAGTTGGGGGAGGGGCAGGGGGGGAGAATCCCAAGCCAACTTTATGACCCATGAGATTATGACCTGAGCCAAAACCAAGAATTGGGCTCTTAACCAACTGAGCCATCCAGGTGCCCCCCAAAATGATATGTTTTGATAAATTAAGAATTTAGAATGTATTGGTTGACAGTAGTACAATATGCACATTATTTTGAATTTTGCTCCCCCTTTAGGCATTTCTTTCTTTTTCTTTTTCTTTTTCTTTTTCTTTTCTTTTTCTTTTTCTTTTTCTTTTTCTTTTTCTTTTTCTTTTTCTTTTCTCCTTTAGGCATTTCTAAATGATGTTGCACTGGGGGCAAAATACACAGTTGGTCATTGATCATAATATAAGTCCTTTTTCGATGTCCAGATGGACCCAGAATTAAGTGAGACTGCCTTTAATTGGCTTTTGTATCTTCCTGACATATCCCTCTTGGATTTTTGAGTGTTTCCTTTTGTCACGGAATGGATACAAACTCACCTTGTATTTATTTTCCTTATCCAGACTCTTGGAATTAGTCATTTCTCTAAGAAACCATTGCTTTTTAGTGTTCAGAAACCAAGATTTAGGAGTTACATGGGTGCATTGCTTTTGGGATATCATTGTTTCTATCTAGGGCATTTATTTTTTTTTTAGGATTTTATTTATTCATGAGACAGAGAGGCAGAGACATAGGCAGAGGGCGAAGCAGGCTCCCCACGGGGGGGGCGGGGCGGGGGGGGACACTGATACGGGACTCAATCTGAGGACCCTGGGATCATCATTCAAGCCAAAGGCAGACGTTCAACCACTGAACCACCCAGGCGCCAGTAGGGTATGTTTTTAAAAAAATTGAGATATAGTTGACATACAAGTTTAAGGTGTGCTACATGATTTGTTACATTCATACCATTGTAGCATTAGCTAATACTCTGTCACTTCAAATGATTATTCTAGTGATGATAACAATTAAGATCTAGTCTCTGGGACACCTGGGTGGCTCCATGATTGAGCATCTGCCTTCGGCCCAGGGTGTGATCCTAGAGTCCTGGGATTGGGTCCCACATCAGACTTCTGCATGGAGCCTGCTTCTCCCTCTGCCTGTGTGTCTGCCTCTGTCTCTGTGTCTCTCATGAATAAATCTTTTTTTTTTTCTAGTCTCTTAGCAGGTTTAATGTTTATAATACAGTTTTGTTGTATATAATCACTGTATTGTGTATTAGATCTCCAAGACTTACCTACAAATCACAAGTTTGTACCCTTAAACATTCCTGTCTTCACTTCCTGGTTATGACTATTTCACTCTGCTTTTTTTTTGTTTTTGTTTTTAATTTTATTTTTATTTATTGACAGCACAAGCAGGAGGAATGACAGGCAGAGGCAGAGGGAGAAGCAGGCTCCCCGTGCAGCAGGGAGCCTGATGCGGGGCTGGATCCCAGGACCCTGGGATCATGAACCGAGACAAAAGCAGACAGACACTAACCTACTGAGCCACCCAGGTGCCCCTCACTCTGTTTTGTCATTTGGTACTTAAATTATTTATTTTGTTTTTGAGGTAGAGTCAACATAGAGCACTATAATAGTTTCAGGTGTACAACATAATGATTCAGTATTTCTGTATATTGTGAAATGAACACTAATAAATCTAGTTAACATCTACCACTATCCAGGAACACCTGGGTGGCTTAGTCAGTTAAGTGTCCGGTTCTTGGTCTCAGCTCAAGTCTTCGATCTCAGGATATGAGTTCAAACCCTGCATTGGATTCCATGCTGGGCTCCACACTGGGCTTGGAGCCTACTTAAAAACAACAATAAGAACAACAACAAGAAATCTACCACCACCCATAGATAGAAGAATTTTTTATTCCTTGTGATGAGAACTTTTAAGATTTACTCTTTAATCACCATGCCATACATTATATCTTTGAGACTTACTGATCATAATTGAAAGTTAATCTGTTGACCACCTTCATCATTTCACCACCCCCATGCCTATACCCCACCCTTCCCCACCTCTGGTAACCACAATATGTTTTCTGTTTCAGAGTTGTTTTTAAGATTCCACATATAACCGATATCATACAGTATTTGTCTTATTCTGTCTGATTTATCTCAGCATAATATACTCAAGGCCATCCATGTTGTCACAAATGACAGTATTTTTTCCCCCCATGGCTGAAAAGTATTCCAGTGTATATATGCACCACATATTTTCCATTCATTTGTTGACACTTAGATTGTTTCCATATATTTTTTTAAGATTTTATTTTTAAGTAATCTTTCTACCCAATGTGGGGCTTGAACTCTGAACCCCGAAATCTACATGTTCTACCAACTGAGCCAGCCACGCATCCAGGTTGTTTTCATATCTTGGTTATTGTGAATAATGTTGCAGTAAACATGGGAGTGCATGTATCTTTTCAGTAACCTGTTTTCATTACCTTTGGATATGTACCCAGAAGTGGAATTACTGGGTTCTCTGGTAGTTTTATTATTAATTATTATTGTGCTTTTAAAGTCAGCTCCATGCCCAATGTGGGGTTTGAACTCACAACCCTGAGATCAAGAGTCATATGCTCTACCGATTGAGCCAGACACCTCTATTTTTAATTTTTTGAGGATCTACACTGTTCTCCATAGTGGTAGAACCACTTTAGAGTCCAAACAGCAGTACATAGGGGTTCCCTTTTCTCCATGTCCTCTCCAGCCCTTTTCTTGTTGTAGCCATTCTTACAGGTGTTAGATGGTGTTTTATCCTGGTTTTGGTGTGCATTTCCCTGATGATTAGTGATGTTGAGCACCTTTGCAGATGTCTTTGAGAAAAAGACATCTTTTGGTTTTCTGCCCATTTTTTAATTGGATTGTGATTTTTTTTTTTAAAGATTTTATTTTTTTATTTTTTTATTTTTTTAATTTTTATTCACTTACGATAGTCACAGAGAGAGAGAGGCAGAGACATAGGCAGAGGGAGAAGCAGGCTCCATGCACCGAGAGCCCGATGTGGGATTCGATCCCGGGTCTCCAGGATCGCGCCCTGGGCCGAAGGCAGGCGCCAAACCGCTGCGCCACCCAGGGATCCCTTTTTAAAGATTTTAATTTATTTATTCATGAGAGACAGAGAGAGAGAGGCAGAGACACAGACAGAGGGAGAAGCAGGCTCCATGCAGGGAGCCCGATGTGGGACTCGATCCCGGGTCTCCAGGATCAGGCCCTGGGCTGAAGGTAGCGCTAAACCGCTGAGCCACCCGGGCTGCCCAGATTGTGATTTTTAAAAAAGATTTTATTTATTTATTTGACAACAGAACACAAACAGGGAGAGTAGGAGAGGGAGAAGCAGGCTACTCACTGAGCAGGGAGCCTGATGTAGGGCTTGATCCCAGGACCCTGGGATTATGATCTGAGCCAAAGGCAGAAGCTTAACCAACTGAGCCACCCAGGTGCCCCTGGATTGTGACTTTTTTTGTTGTTACTGAGTTGTAGGAATTTTTTTTTAATTAAAAAGAGGGGTGTATTAACCCTTTATCTGGTACATGTTTTGCAAATATTCTCTCATTCTGTAGATTGCCTTTTCATTTGGTCAATTGTTTCCTTTGTGCAGAAGCTTTTAATTTTGATGTAGTTGCGTTTATTATTTTTTTCTTTGGTTGTTTGTGTTTTTGGCCTCATGTCCAAAAAAAATCATTGCCAAGACTGGCCCTGAAAAGTATGCTTTGTGCGTTTTCTTCTAGGAATTTTTTTTTAAAGATTTTATTTATTTATTCATGAGAGAGAGAGAGGCAGAGACATAGGCAGAGGGAGAAGCAGGTTCCATGCAGGAAGCCCCATGCGGGACCAGACCCTGGGACTCTGGGATCATGCTCTGAGCCATCCAGGTGTCCTTCTTCTAGGAATTTTTTTGGTATCAGGTCTTCTGTTTAGTTTTGAGTTAATTTTTGTGAGTGGTGTTAGGAAAGAGGTCTGTTTTCATTTTTCTGCATGGATTTATCCAGTTTTCCCAGCACCATTTTAAGACACTGTCCTTTCCCTATAGGTTGTTCTTGCTTCCCTTATCAAGTTTTTAGTTGACTGTATATACTCTCTGTTCTTTTTTTTTTTTTTTTTAAGGTTTTACTTATTTAGTCATGAAAGAGAAGGAAGTAGAGACATAGGTAGAGGGAAAAGTAGGCTCCATGCAGGAAGCCTGATGTGGGACTCAATCCCACGACTCCAGTATTGCACCCTGGGCCGAAGGCAGGCGCTCAACCGCGGAGCCACCCAGGTGTCCCCCTGGTTTTGTTCTTATGTTTCATGATTGCTTTGGCTCTTGAGGATCTTTTATAGTTCCATACCAATTTAGGACTTTTGTTTTTCTGTTTATGTGAAAAATGCCATTGGAATTTTCACAGGTTTTTTGTTGAATCTACATGGCTTTGGGTGGTGTGGACATTTAATTTAAAATTTTTTTTAAATTACTAATTTTTAGAGAGGGAGAGAGAATTTTAAGCAGGCACCATGCCCACCGGAGAGCCTGATGCAGGGCTCCATCTCACAATCCTGAGATCATGACCTGAACTGAAATCAAGAGTCAGATGCTTAACTCTGTGAGTGATGTGGACATTTTAAGAGTATTAACTATTTAAAAAAAAAAAAAAGAGTATTAACTATTCTAACCCATTAACATATGTCTTTCCATTTGTGTCTTTTTTTTTTTTTTTTTGAAGATTTTATTCATGAGAGAGAGAGGTAGACACATAGGCAGAGGGAGAAGCAGGCTCCCTTTGGGTGGCTGTTTGTGTCATATTTGATGTCTTTCAACAAAGTCTTGTAGTTTCATTGTATAGGGCTTTCATTAGACTCAACTAAGAAATGATTTTTGTTTTTAGATAGATAGATTTATTTATTTATTTATTTATTTATTTATTTATTTATTTATTTATTTGAGAGAGAGAGAGAGAGAGAGCTTGTGGGAGCCAGGGGGATGGTCATAGGGAGAGAATCTTTTTTTTTTTTTTCAAGATTTATTTATTTATTAATGAGAGACACACAGAGAGAGCGCGGCAGAGACACAAGCAGAGGGAGAAGCAGGCTCCGTGCAGAGAGCCTGATGTGAATCTCGATCCCGGGACTCCAGGACCACAAGCCGGGTCGAAGGCAGGTGCAAACTACTGAGCCACCCGGGGATCCCCACAGGTTGAGAATCTTAAGCAGACTCCTAACTGAGCTGGGAGCCTGTGGCTAGCCAATCTCTCCACCTGAGATCATGACCTGAGCCAAAATGAGGAGTCTGACGCTTAACTAACTGAGCCACCCAGGAGCCCCTAAAGAGTTACTTTTTACTCTTTTTTTTTAATTTTTATTTTTTATTATTTTTTAATTTTTTTTACTTTTTACTCTTTTACTTTACTTTTTCCTTTTGCTGAGATAGACTTCCCTGAAAATCTGTGTCCTTGGAGTTCTTGATGCAAAAAGAACTTCTATATCTGGAGGGATACTTTATTTATTTTGAATTTTAGGAAAGGTTGTACAGTTAATACTGTTGTTAACAGTCTGATGAGTCCTCTCTTTGCTTGTAAACTTTTTTTTTTTTTTAAGATTTATTTATTTATTCATTCAGAGAGAGCGAGAGAGAGGCAGAGACACAGGCAGAGGGAGAAGCAGGTTCCATGCAGGAAGCCCGATGTGGGACTCAATCCCGGGTCTCCAGGATCACACCCCGGCTGCAGGCAGCGCTAAACTGCTGTGCCACTGGGGCTGCCCTTTGCTTGTAAACTTATATAGGCCCTCAAAGTTGGATGTCTTACTAGTCAGATATAGGAAATATTGCTATGAATAGAATGTGAAGGAGACTTCTCTAAGATTTATAACAGGCTAGTTTAGTTGCAAGTAATGGATAGATAAAAACAATTCATGTGTTATTTAGAATGAACAAAACATCTTGGCACATTTTCAAGCTCCTCCTCTTTTTAAATTTTTTTTTAAAAATTTATTTATTCATGAAAGACACGAGGAGAGAGAGGCCGAGACACAGGCAGGGGGAGAAGCAGGCTCCATGCAGGGAGCCTGACGTGGGACTCGATCCCAGGTCTCTAGGATCACGCCCTGGGCTGCAGGCGGCGCTAACCTGCTGAGCCACCCGGGCTACCCGCTCCTTCTCTTTCTTTAGGGAGCATGTGGAGTGATACCATAGGTTGAACTTTTGCTTTGTATAAAGTTGAAACACCAAAACAATGTAGTGTTTCTAATTTGTTTAGAAATTGTTAAAGGTAAAGGTTTTACTGTCTCTAAGAGAGCCTTTTAATCTTTGTGAATTTTCAGGATGCCTGGGTGGCTCAGCAGTTGAGCTTCTGCCTTGGCTCAGGGTGTGATCCTAGGGTGCTGGGATCAAGTCCCACATTGGGCTCCCTGCATGGAGCCTGCTTCTCCCTCTCCCTGTGTCTCTCTGCCTCTCTCTCTTTTTGTCTCTCATAAATGAATGGATGAAATCTTTAAAAAAAATCTTTGTGGGGCAGCCTCTGTGGCGCAGCGGTTTAGCGCCACCTGCAGCCCAGGGTGTGATCCTGGAGACCATGGATTGAGTCCCACGTCGGGCTGTGTGCGTGGAGCCTGCTTCTCCCTCTGCTTGTGTCTCTGCCTGTCTCTCTCTGTGTGTCTATGAATAAATAAATAAAATCTTTAAAATAAAAAAAATAAAAATCTTCGTGAATTTTCTGATTATAATGAAATTTGGGGATTTTAGAACATGAAGTTTTGCATAAGTTCAGCTCCTTGTTTTTAAAGATTTTTGTGTTTCATCAGCGGTACTTGGTGAATTCCTAAGAAAAACTTGTGATTCTCTCCTCTCCTTTTTTTTCCCTCCGCCCCTTTTTTTAATACAGAATAGTTTTTCTGACTCAGCCCCAGGTTGGAATTAAACAGATAAGCATCCTGTCATTTTCTGCTTAGGGCTTCCTTTTCTAAATCTTAGTAATATTTTCAACAATGTGGGAAGGAGTTTGGGTTCTGAAGCTCTTACTTGCATTTATGACAGCCATTTAAAACCTAAAACATACACCCTAAGGTACAGCTTTAGGGCCAAACTATCATACTTGATTCTGAAGTGTAGTACACAAGGAGTAAAGTCAATAAATGAAATCTTAAAAGTAGGTTGTAGATGGTGTGTGTAGAGGAACTGAAAATGTCCGATGAGTTTCTTTCCATTAGTCCTAATTTTAAGTACTTTCCTGCTATTTCTAAAGAGTATAGTATAAGCAATCATTTTCAAGTAGATAAAATAGAAATCCATATATTATATTTTGTCTTGCTAAACTGCAACTTTTTTGAGGGGGGATATTTCCTGCTTATACTGGCCTTACCTAATTTTCCAACTTGGCATCTTCTTCTGTAACTAGTGGTCGAGACATCTTAAAAAAAATTTTTTTTTTTTTTTTTTTGAGTCCTTAGTGGTCTTTCAGGTATTAAGTTGGAGAGACAACGGCTATTCAACTCTTCTCTATATAAAAAAACTAATTTAAAAATCTGATTTTTCTTTTCTTTTTTTTTTTTTTTTAAAAAAAAACAGGTGCCATGTTTCAGGACAGAGTAATACCCCTGGTAAAGAAGAACTGAAGACACTGTACAGACATCAGATATAGGCTAATTACAAAGAAAGCATTAACCTGCCTCTGAGGTGACTAAAGGGGAATAATGGTGATTTTGCGCCGGGCTCGGCCGCCTGCTTCCGCCCCAACCAGCAATGAATCTTGACTCGCTCTCGCTGGCCTTGTCTCAAATCAGCTACCTGGTGGACAATTTAACCAAGAAAAACTACCGAGCCAGCCAGCAGGAAATACAGCATGTAAGTAAACTTAGAAAACAAGTGCCATTAGAGGAATGAGTATGCAGTAGAAAGAAGGTTCTCCTCAGCTTTAATATATAAAAGATTTTATCCCAATTTATTTTTTTTTAAAGATTTTATTTATTCATGAGACACACAGAGAGGGGCAGAGACACAGATAGGAGGGAGAAGCAGGCTCCTTGTGGGGAGCCAGATGCGGGACTCGATCCCCAGACTGGGGATCATGCCTTGGTGGGTGGAAGGCAGATCCTCAACCGCTGAGCCACCCAGGCATCCTTTTTTTTTTCTTTAAGATTTTATTCATTTATTTGACATAGAGACCGTGCATCCGTACATAAGCAAGTGGCAAGCAGGAGAGGGAGAAGCAGACTCTCTGCTGAGCAGGGAGCGATGCCTAACTGAGCCACCCAATTGCCCCCTCAATTTTTCCTTTTTTTTTTTTTAATAGATTTTATTTTTATCGATGTGAGACACACACACACACACACACACGCAGAGACACAGGCAGAGGGAGAAGCAGGCTTCATGCAAGGGAGCCTGATGTGGGACTTGATCCCGGGTCTCCAGGATCATGCCCTGGGCCAAAGGCAGGTGCCAAACAACTGAGCCACCCAGGAATCCCCCTCAATTTTTTCTTTTTTTCTTTTTTTTTTTTTTTTTTTTAAATTTTTTTTAACTTTTATTTATTTATGATAGTCACAGAGAGAGAGAGAGGCGCAGAGACACAGGCAGAGGGAGAAGCAGGCTCCATGCACCAGGAGCCCGATGTGGGATTCGATCCCGGGTCTCCAGGATCGCGCCCCGGGCCAAAGGCAGGCGCCAAACCGCTGCGCCACCCAGGGATCCCCTCAATTTTTTCTTTAAAGAAGCCACAGATTTAAATTTGTCTATAAAAATTATGAAATGTCTGGTTTGTTTTGGTTTAGTCTCATTTTTTTCTTATATATGTTTTACTATTTTTTATTTTTTAAAAATATTTATTTATTCATGAGAGACAGAGAGAGAGGCAGAGACACAGGCGAGGGAGAAAGAAGCAGGCCCCATGCAGGGAGCCCGATGCGAGACTTGATCCCAGGTCCCCAGGATCACGTCCCAGGCTGAAGGTGGCGCTAAACTGCTGAGCCACAGGTGCTGTCCTTATCTATGTTTTAAAATTAAGATGTACTTCACAAACTTTAAAATTTACCCTTATAATGAATGTGCAGTTTGGTAGTTTTTAGTGGATTTACTAAGTTACTTAATCATCACCATCTAACTCCAGAATGTTTTCATCACCTCGAAAAGAAATACTTGAATCTATTAGCAGTTGCTCTCCCATTTCCTTCTCCCTCCAGACCCTGGCAACCACTCATCTTTCTGCTTTTATGGATTTGCCTTTCTGGACATTTCATATAAATGCAATCATACCAGATGTGGCCATTTGTGTCTGCCTTCTTCCACTTAGCACAGTGCTTTCAAGATTCATCTGTCTCGTGGGGGCACCTAGGTGGTTCAGTCACTTAAATGTCCAACTTTCAGCTCAGGTCATGATCTCAGGATCATGAGATTGAGCCACACGTGGGGCTCTGCACTGAATGTGGACCCTTGCTTGAGATTCTCTTCCTTCCCCTCCTTTAAGATGTTTCATCCATGTTGGGAGTCTGTGCCAGTATTTCATTCCTTTTTATGAGTAATAATACTGTATGAATATTATTTATAATAACGAACAAATAGTTCTGTGGATATTTTACATTTTGTTTATTCAGTTGGATATTTAATTTATTTCCATTTTGTGGCTATTAAGAGTTTCAACATTTGTTTATGAGTTCTTGGATCTTTGTTTTCAATTTTTGAGATATATAATAAAGAATGGAATTGATGGGTTATATGGTAACACTAACTTTCTGAAGAACTACCAGACTTTTCACTCGATCACTTTTCAATTCCACAAGTAGTTTACCAGGGTTCCAATTTTTCCTTATCCTTACTAACACTTGTTATTTTATATCTTTGTACCCATTCTAATGAGTATGGACAAGTACTTTGTTTGGTAGTGTGGCTAATGCCGTTGAACATCTTTTCCCATGCTCCTCTTTGGAGAAGTGTTCAATTCAAATCTTTTGCCTCAGTGTTTTCACTGTTGACCTTCAATTTTAAAAAATCCTTGTTCTCAAGTATAGTTTTGACTTGTTGAGCATTTCATGCCTTTTTTTTTTTTTTTTTTTTTGGGAAGAATGGAGACATTAGATACAGAGAGAGGCAGAGACATAGGCAGAGAGAGAAGCAGGCTCCCTGCATGGGACTCCAGGATCACACCCTGAGTTGAAGGCTGATTTTCAACTGCTGAGCCACCCAGGTGTCCCTCATGCAATGTTTATGAAAGTTAAATAGTATACTGTATCTTAGTTTTAGTGATGGTACCCTTTTCTTATTAATAAATCAAATGGAGAGATGCATGCATGGGTGGCTCAGTGGTTGAGCATCTGCCTTTGGCTCAAGTTGTGAACCTGGGATTGAGTCCCACATCGGGCTCCTCGCAGGGAACCTGCTTTTCCCTCTGCCTATCTGCTCCTATCTATCTCTCATGAATAAACAAACAAGATCTTTAAAAAATAAATCAAATGGAGTTCCATACTTAGAATTGTATATGTTGTTAAATTAAAACTTACACTAGTTGTGTGATAGTAGTAGGTAGCTTTTCTGAACTTTATTTTCCTCATCTGCAAAATAAGGATAAAAATAAAATTTGTCTGACATCCTTGTTAGGAATAAATGAAGTTAAGAAGAGCACCTAGGGGTGTTAAGGCAGGTGCTTAACCATCTGAGCCACCCAGGTGCCCTAATTTTATTTTTAAAATAGATCATCTATTAACCTGATTACCCCAGCTACTCGTTTTTTCTTTGCCCTAGGCAATTGATGTTTTCTGTTTCTTAACTGTTCTTTCGAAGATACTTGCACATAGAAAACAGTAAAATATTATTCTGATAATGCTGAACCATGTTAAACAAAATTATTCTTAAAAAGTTTAAAAATGAAGAAAATAGTAAAATATTTTCCATCCTTTTTTCATATGTTGGCATATGATAGTTTTCTTTATCTTGGGTTTTTTCTTTTCTAACTTACCAGTCTGTCTTAGAAATGATTCCTTGAAAAAAGAAAAAAAAAAAAAAAAAAAAAAAGGAAATGATTCCTTGCAGGCCTGGCTGGCTTAGTTGGTAGAGCATCTGACTCTGGATCTTAGGGTAGTGAATTTGAGCCCGGTTGAACATGGAGTCTGCCTTTCCAAAAAAAAAAAAAAAAAAAAAAGAAAGAAAAAGAAGAAAATAAAGTACTCCTTATTCTATACGTAAGATGTTTCTTCATTTAAGGCGGTGTAGGACACCATTATATGAATGATCATAATTTATTTCTCTATTGATGGACATTTAGGTTATATACTTTTTTTTTTAAGATTTTAAAAATTTATTCATGAGAGACACAGAGAGAGAGGTGTGAGAAGCAAGAGAGAGAGAGAGAGAGAGAGAGAGAGAGAGGTGTGAGAAGCAGGCTCCACCCAGGGAGCCCGATGTGGGACTAGGTCCTCGGACTCCAGGATCATGCCCTGGGCTCAAGGCAGGCGCTAAACTGCTGAGCCACCAGGGATCCCTGTATACTTTATTTTTTGTTTTTGCTATTGACATTGCTGTTACAACATTTTTTTTACATGTGTGTTAGCTTTTTTGTAGAATAAATTCTTAGATATTCAAACTTGGGTCACTCTTTTCTAATGGAAAAGCTCAATTCTTGGAATTACTCAGTACTTATTTTTTCTTTTCATGTAGTTCAGTGTATGTAGTATATTGAAATTTTTTTTTTAATTTTTATTTATTTATGATAGTCACACACACACACACAGAGAGAGAGGCAGAGACGTAGGCAGAGGGAGAAGCAGGCTCCATGCACTGGGAGCCCGACGTGGGATTCGATCCCGGGTCTCCAGGATCACGCCCTGGGCCAAAGGCAGGTGCCAAATCGATGCGCCACCCAGGGATCCCTGAAATATCAGCTTTGTATGCTTGTAGGGTTTATTGCAATTGATGCTGCTTTGATGAATTATAGTGGTTAAGTTCATTGTTCTTTTTTATTTTTTTAAGATTTTATTTATCCATTCATGTGAGACACAGAGGCAGAGACACAGGCAGAGAGAGAAGCAGGCTTCACACAGGGAGCCCGATGTGGGACTTGATCCCGGGTCTCCAGGATCAGGCCCTGGGCTGAAGCCGGCGCTAAACCTCTGAGCCACCCGGGCTCAGGGGTCCTTTGATTAGAGAACAAAATCTAATCTCAATCTGAATTTTAGGGCCCTTTAAGTCCTTCTAAATCTTGGAATTTCCATTTTGGAGAAACAAATCCAATAATATCTCATTAGTGAAGACTTACCTCTTTTCGTCTTTATTTGGAATAATTCTTCAGGATAAATTCTGAAAGCTGTGTTGGTCAGAATGTGACCTGACAATTTCATTCAGCTATTTAAGCATCTGCTCTGTACCACACATTTATTGTTCAAAAAAAATTTTTAAGCCTTTATTTATTTGAGAGAAAGCTAGAGTGTGCTGGATGGAGCTGGAGGAGGGGCAAAGGGAGGGAGGATACAGGGACATTTGGACTCCATGCTGAGCTTCTGATTCAGGGCTTGATCTCATGACCCTGAGGTAATGACCTGAGCTAAAATCAAGAGTTGGATGCTTAACTGAGCCACCCAGGTGCCCCTTACTGTCACATCTTTTTTATTTTTATTTTTTAATTTATTTTTTTGTTGTCACATCTTCTTAAAAAAAAATATTTACTCATCAGAGACAGCGAGAGGGAGAAGAAGGCTCCCTGTGGGGAGCCTGATGTGGGACTCAATCTTAGGACCCTGGAATCATGCCCTTGAACTGAAGGCAGACACTTAACCACTAAGCCACTCAGGTGTCCCCCCCCCCCCCCCCGACTGTCACATCTTTAAAAAAAAAAAGCTATGGGTTCTGTGGGTGACTGAGTTGGTTAAACATGCGGTTCGGGTCATGATCTCAGGGAGGCGAGAAGGAACCCCATGTGGGTGCTCTGCACTGGTTGTGGAGCCTGCTTGGAATTCTCTTTCCCTCCCCCTTAGTCTTTCCCCAGCTCGTTTGGGCATGTGCACTTTCTCTCTCTAAAAGAAAATGCACAATAATTTTTAAACATGTAATGTCTAGTTAATACTCAAATTTCCTCTTTTGCCTCATTAAAAAATTTTTATAACACTTGGGCTTGAATTAGGATCCAAATAAAATAAGTGTTTGTTGCATTGGCCCTTAATAAATTTCTTTTAAAATCTGTGGTTTTTGGGACACCTAGGTGGCTCATTGTTTGAACATCTGCCTTTGGCTCTGGTTGTGATTCCAGGATCCTGGGATGGAGTTGGGGCTCCCCACAGGGAGCCTCTTTCTCCCTCTGCCTATGTCTGTGCTTCTCTCTGTGTCTCATGAATAAATAAAATCTTAAAAAAAGAAGAAAAAGTCTTCATTTGCAGGAAATAACATACTCAAGTGTCTAGCATCAAACCAGTAAAAGAAATATGAATAGGGAGAGGCAAAATAGGTGAAAGGGAGCAGGAAATAGAGTTCCAGTTATGGAATGAGTAAGTCACAGGAATGAAAGATCTAGAATATAGTCAATAGTATGGTAGTAATGTTATATGGTGACAGATGGTAGCAACACTTGGGTGGCATAGCAGAACATGGAATTGTCAGATCACTATGTCGTACTGTCAACCATACTTTGATACAAAAAATATATATAAATAACAAAAATAATTATGGTAAGATGTTAAATTGCTGAATCTAGGCAGCAGTTATACAGCTGTTCACTGTACTACTATGATTTTTCTATACATGTGAAATTTTTCTTGATAAAACTGGGGATGAGGGGCATGTGTTACTTTTTAACTAAAGCAGGGACTACAAGCATGTGATGTGATTTCCAAAGACTTGTTTTCTTTTTTTAGAATTTTATTTAGAGAGAGAGAGAAAGAGCAAGAACGCAAGAAAGAGAGCAAGGGACAAAGTGTGGAGGGGGAGGGGCAGAGGAAGAGGGAGAGAATTTCAAGCAGACTCCCGCTGAATGCAGAGCCAGATAGTAGCTCAATCCCACAGCCATGAGATCATGACCTGCACTGAAATCAGGTGTCAGAAGCTCAACAGACTGAGCCACTCAGTTGCCCCCCAAAACTGACTTTATACTCAATTGTATTTTATTTTAAAATTGTTATTTATTCATGAGAGACACAGAGGCAGAGACATAGGCAGACATAGGCATTTTGGCTGACCTAGGCACAAGAGGACTAGCTTTTGGTCAGTCAGTTTCGACTTTCAGCATGCCTTGCTCAACTAACCTTAATCATTTCTTTTGATTTGTAGTGAGATATGTTTGACTCTTCTTTCATTTGAACGCTTAGGAGGCCATTGTAGGGTTATTAATTGTTCTAACTTCAATACTGTTGTGTCACAGGTAATAGAGGGAAAGAGTTTGGGAAGCAGCTGGTTGGTGAAGTAGTCCGAAAACACATGGCGTTTATTACGTCTGGTGTCTTATATGGGTGTAGTTATGGTGCCCCAAAACAATTCTAGTAGTAACATCAAAGGTCACAGATTATAGATCACCATAAGAAATATAATGGGAAAATTTGAAATATTGTGAGAATTACCAAAATGTGACAGAGACAAGAAATGAGTGAATGCTTTTGCAAAAATGTCACTGATAGACAGTTGCCACAAACTTTCAATTTGAAAAACAAACATTATCTGTGAAGTGCAATAAAATGAGGTATAGCTGTGTATCTCACTAGAGATATACCATCAAATTAATGTTTTGAGGTATTAAGAGAAGTTCTTGGCATCGTTATACTACCAACTGGATATACAATTGGCTTCATTGTTTTCATATTACTTTCAGTATTTAGGGAATACTTCTAAGAATTTAATTTTGCTAGGTAATTATGTAAAATTTTTGTTCCCGAAGTTAAGTCTGTAAGACAACTTTTATTCAAAAGGCAATATAGTCTTACTAGACATGTGTTCTTTTTTTTAAAGTAGGCTCTCACCCAATGTGGGGCTTGAACTCATGACCCTGAGATCAAGAGTCCTCTCTGTTCCACCAGCTGAGCCCATCAAGCCCCATTACTAGAAGTGTATTATATATTGAATAGATTCAGTTCTTATTGCCTCCTGTCCTTTTTCTGTATTCCCCAAAAGCCCTCTATTTTCGTTCATTTCTTTTTTGGCTGCAGATTATTGTCAGATTTGTTTCATTTTGAACTTGAGTGGTGTTAATGAAATTCTTTTATGCTTGAGAATATGTTTTTCACTTTTATATATTTTTTAATTATTTATTCATGAGAGACACACACAGAGAGGCAGAGACATGGGCAGAAGGAGAAGCAGGCTCCCTGTGAGGAACCCGATGTGGGACTCGATCCCAGGACCCTGGGATCACGCCCTGGGCCAAAGGCAGGCGCCAAACCGCTGAGCCACCCAGGGATCCCCTATTGTATATCTTTTAATACCCCATTCAGATCTTTTTGGATTTTGTTGTTTTCTTTGAATTTTTTTTTTAAGATTTTATTTATTTATTCATGAGAGGTAGATAGAGGCAGAGACCTAGGCAGAGAGAGAAGCAGGCTCCATGCAGCGAAACCCCATGTGGGACTTGACCCTGGGACTCTGGGATCACACCCTGGGGTGAAGGCAGGTGCTCCAACCACTGTGCCACCCAGGTATCCCATCTTTGAATTTTTTTCGTGTGGATTGAGATCTACTGATACGTGGTTATCTTTTCTGAAGATTTTTGCCTTAAGTTTCTTTCTTAAGTACTGCAAGCTTACTTTCATTTCCTTATCTTGTCCTTGGACCAGTGTTTTTTGAGGACTTTTCCCCTTAAAAACAGTTCATATAATTTCTTTGACAATATGAAATATTATTTATCTAAATTCTTCTGTTTATTTGGGTAAGTCCTTTAAATGTATGTTTTTCATCTGTCTTAACTGTTTGCTCCATTTATTTTACAGTTCTTTCAATAGGTTCTATGCTAAGTCTTTGGATTTTTGCTCATCTTTGAATCAACTCCGTTATTTACTCAAATGTAAACAATCTTAGGGATGTTTGAGGACAGGGAAGTATGTTGTGGTAGAGTGTCATTTCTGTTTTCTAATTATGTAATGGTTGCTACCTCCCATGTTCTCCTTCATTCTGCTTCTCCAGCATTCCCCTTTGGCTAGATGGCTTGCTCATAGACGTTAAAAGCGGTATCTTGAGCTTTGTTGTTTTTTCAGCTCTACCTCCTTTGTCATTTATGCAGTATGTTGATCTAGGTTTCTAAATGTATAGTCTCTTTTCTTTAATGGCTCATTGTGCCCCAGATTCATCACTTGAACAGAGGGACATTTTTTGGGACATTCATCAGTCCTTAACAGTTTTATTTCTGGAATTCTCAGTCCCAGGTAGAAATCTACATTTGGCCTGTCATTTGAGGGTGGTAATAATGAACTATTCCTTTTCTCCCTGGACCACTTTTTTCAAGAGTATGTTTTACTGAAAATGGAAATTAAGTTTTTTGTTATTCAAGAACAGAAAAAAGTACTCATAGTTTCACCATGTTTTACTTAAGGGTTTGAAAAATTTGTCCTTTAAATTAATGATTTTCAAGTTAGAACTACCCTTTATATTTGATGCACAATTTTTTCATTTTTTATTATACTAAACAGTTTCAAATACATGCAGTATTTTTTTTTAATTTTTATTTATTTATGATAGTCACACAGAGAGAGAGAGAGAGAGAGGCAGAGACATAGGTAGAGGGAGAAGCAGGCTCCATGCACCGGGAGCCCGACGTGGGATTCGATCCCGGGTCTCCAGGATCACGCCCTGAGCCAAAGGCGGGCGCTAAACCGCTGCGCCACCCAGGGATCCCCATGCAGTATTTTTAAATAAAGTAACCTGAAGTATTCATACAGATAATATAATAAAAACCTAGAATCAGTATTTTTAAGAATTAAAATTGTTTAGTAAGTATTACTAGGAAGATGCTTCGTTACTTGCATATATTACAGTCCAAAACTGTGATCATTGGAATGTAGAGAGTTACTGCCTTCAGTTTGTTTGTTTGTTTGTTTGTTTATTTATTTATTTATTAAGATTTTATTTATTCATTCATGAGAGACAGAGAGAGAGAGAGAGAAACAGCCTCCATTCAGGGAGCCCGATGTGGGACTCAATCCTGGGAGTCCAGGATCACGCCCTGGGCCAAAGGCAGGCACTAAACCACTGAGCCACCCAGGGATCCCCTGCCTTCATTTTAAATTTAAAAAATCTGGGGACCCCTGGGTAGCTCACTGGTTGAGTGTCTGCCTTTGGCTCAGGTCATGATTTCTGGGTCCTAGGATCCAGTCCTGCATCAGGCTCCCCACAAGGTCTTATTTAACTGCTGCATTTTCTGGGTGGGGATAACTGAAATTAAAATAAGTTAACTTAGCCAGCTGCCATGTAATTATGGTACAGTGGAGTTGGACTACAGATCTTGATTTCTTAGTTCATGGACTATAGGATTTAAGGCTCATTAGTCTGATACAAGTATCCATCTCTTTATCTATAAAATTGCAGTAGATTTTGGCAGAGTTGTTGAAGATTAAACCAGGGAAGTTCAGTACCATATTTAGCCTAAAGTGTAAGAAAATATTTGTAATATTTAAATGATTACTCTGTCCTTGTTGTGTGCTAAGCTCTTTTCCAGGTGTGAAGAAGCTAGCTGAACTGCACAAATTTCCTGTTTTCATGCAACTTAAAGTCTAGTGGGGGATATTGAGAATAAATTATCAGATGGTCATAAGCTCTATTAGGAAAAGTAAAGCAGTGTGAAGGGGTGATGGGAGGGCAGGTCATGTAGTTAGGAGCTGAGAGAACAGCTCATGTATAGATAATTGAAGCTCTCTAATTAGAATAGTGAGTACAAACATAGGTAAATTTAAGAAATAGCAAAAAAAAACTAATGGAACTTGGGGGCAGCACTAAAGTACTGAACTTATTAGACTTTGTTTGTTTGTTTTTTCTTTTTTAATTTAAGCTCATGCCCAGTGCTGAGCCCAACTGAAGGCTTGACCTCAAAACCCTGAGATCAAGAACTGACCTGAGATCAGTTCTCAGTCAAGACTGAGAGATCTTGAGATCAAGACTCTCAAGACTGAGAGAACTGAGATCAAGAGCTGGACATTTAACTGACTGAGCCACCCAGGCGTCTCCAGACATTTTTGTTTTGTTTTTAAGCACGTTGCCTTGTAGCTAAAGAGTTACAGTTGTGTTGGAGTTCAGGTTATATTTTTAGGGTACAAATACTGCATAGAAAAAGTGATTTTCTCGTAACTCTAGTTTGGTATAAAATTGTTGCCTTATAATTAAAAACTTTGTATTCTTACTACATGTCATTTATGCTACTTGGTGTTTTGGTTTAAATATTGACCAAAGTACACACAGTTATGTGGACTGATTAATTTCTTCTATTTTTCCTGCCAATGACTGTAGGAAACATTTAATTATAAAATACTGGTATCTCCATTTTATTAATTCCTGTAACTCTTACTCAAAATGAATAATTAATGTAGTTTGGGATTTTGCCTAGGGACATTTTTTTTAATCCTCCTTAATGGTGACTACAAATTTATATTTTTGGTCTTTTTAGATTGTGAATCGGCACGGTCCTGAGGCAGACAGGCATTTATTACGCTGCCTATTTTCGCATGTGGATTTCAGTGGCGATGGTAAAAGCAGTGGCAAAGATTTTCATCAGGTATTGGGACTTAGAGTTTATGTTTACTTAGATCTGTTGTTCAATGAATTGCATTTTGGGCATAGTGTGTGTAGCAAACGATACATATAAATCATTCCAGAGATAATCTTAGCTCAATGGCTAAAAGATACTGGGATTTGTTCTTTTTTTGTTCCTCCCTTCTGCCTGGCTGCAGACCATTAATAGCTGCCTAGTTCAGGCTTAGATTGCTGGGGATCAGACTTGCCTACAGGAAGCAGGAATGTGGGGGAAGTCCTGCTTGATAAATAAGACAGAGAAAGGATCTTTGTTCTAGATAAAGTTTCTCTGGCTTGATTTTCAGTATGACAATAGTTTGTCATTATGTTGTTCCTTAGAGTTATCTTCTTGTCAATGGAAACTATTCTGTAGAGGTGTTGGTGTTGACTTGTTGCTAATGGACTCTAGTTTAAATGGGATTTTTAAAGAGCTAATTCTGATAATGCTTAGAAAAAATGTGCAATATTGAATTACACTTTAATGTTCTGAGCACCTCTGTGTCTGTGAAGAAGATGAATGTTTGTGCTTGCTAATGAAAATTCACTTTTTATTTTTAAAGACTCAGTTTCTGATTCAGGAGTGTGCGTCGCTGATTACAAAGCCAAATTTTATCTCGACGCTGTCCTATGCCATTGATAATCCATTGCACTATCAGAAGGTTGGTATTGCTTTTATCTTTAGTAGTCCTAAGAATGTGACTTTCTAGAAAGGCCTTAAACCTTGATGTCATAATGACATGTCTTAATTAAAAAATTTCAATAGTTACTTGGGTTTTTAAAAATTTTCTAGCAAAATCAAGACTGTTTGATAATTAATAGAAATGCACTAAAACCAGATAATTTGAAGGTTTAAAATGGTCAGTCCACACACAGTTCTAGGATATGGTGTATTGTTTCTAGCATGACTAGAGAATTCTGTCACTCCTCTGTAGCAGCATAATTGGGTGAATAGATGCTTTTATAAACTTGCTGAAAATCTTAAGTTCTCTTTTTTAAGTTTTTGTTGTTTTAAAATAAAGTTTGGTTTGTTTCAGAGTTTAAAACCTGCACCCCACTTATTTGCCCAGCTGAGTAAAGTTCTCAAGTTAAGCAAAGTACAAGAGGTAAGTGATTAAAGAAGAGAGGCAAAATTGAATTAAAAACAATTACTTGACTCTTCGGTCAATCTGACCCTTTTGTTTCAGGTAATTTTTGGCCTTGCCCTCTTGAATTCTTCCAGCTCAGATCTCAGAGGTTTTGGTAAGTTCTTTTTTCTTAAAGATCCTGTAGTGAAGTTAATTCTTTAAAATCCATGAGTTTTTGAATCTTGAGGCTCCATAGTTTAAATTTTAGAGTGTAAGATAATCCAGGATTATTTTCTTTTGGCCGGTCTTTCGAATGTATATATGTATGGTAAAAACATGCCATAAAAAACTTAATTTCATAACCATTTTTAAGTGTATAGTTCAGTAGTGTTACTATATTCATTGTTGTGTAATAGATGTTTGGAACTTCTTCATTTTGCAAAACTGAAACAGTAAACCCTCTGAACAATTCTCCATTTCTCCGTCCCCCAGCCCCTGGCAATTGGCTTTATTTTATACCTGCCAGCTATAACTATGAAAACATTAGAGGGTAAGGGGTGAGTTGGTGAATAAGAATGATGGTCATCTGTGTTCTGATGTGACTTTTTACCTATTGTGGTGCAAAAGTAATTTGTGGTTTTTGGTTTACCTGACTTCTAGCTGCCCAGTTTATCAAACAGAAGCTTCCTGATCTTCTGCGTTCTTACATTGACGCAGACGTCAGTGGAAATCAAGAAGGTGGCTTCCAAGATATAGCAATAGAGGTTCTACATCTCCTCCTCTCCCATCTCCTCTTTGGGCAGAAGGGAGCCTTTGGAGTTGGACAGGAACAAATAGACGCTTTTCTTAAGACGTTGCGCAGAGGTAAAGGAGTATCTGTTGCCTACAAAAGATTATTTCTTTGGATGAACACAAACACATTAGAATACAAGTGAAGACCATGATTTCTGTACTTAAGTTTAACTTTTAAAAAGAGAATATTTTGTAATTTCAAATATGAAACTGACTAAAGCCTCATAGGAAAAGTTATAAAATGAACATGACTTCAATAATCTTGTTCTGTAAATACAGTCTAAGTTATGACTTAGTATATTTCCATGTAGTCTAGACTCCATCACCTTAGGGTGATGGAGACTACATTGTTGTGGTATGTTCTTTTTACTTTAAAAAATTGATCATTATTGATATCCCCATTTTGTGGACTTTTTGTATTGCTGTGCTAAGATAACTCCTGGTCCTGTTGTTATTCTTTTCTCAGATCTTTATTTTAGAGACATAAGTAGTCTTTTAAAAACAAATCTTTGTACACTAACTGCTGTTCATTTTCACTGTTAAAACTTGACTATTTATGGCTTAGTTTATTCAAAAAATTTTTTTGGAAAGATTTACTTATTTGAGAGAGAAAAAACACACCTGAGCCAGGTGGGGGAGGGGCAGAGGGAGAGGCAGAAAAGAAGCAGACTCCCCGCTGAGCTTGGGGTTCAATCCCAGAGGACCCTGAGACCATGACCTGAGCCGAAATTAACAGTTGGATGACTAACCAACTGAGCCATCCAAGTGCTTCTTAATTAAAAAAAAATTAAAGTTTAATTATATTTAAGTAATCTCTACACCCAACAAGAGGCTCAAACTCAGAACCCTGAGATCAGGAGTTGCGTGCTCTTCCAACTCAGCTAGCCAGGTGCCCCCTGTATAATTTAATTTTAAACTACATTAACTTTCTCAATGATAGAAAGCTTTCTTCTTGTCAGTAAAGTTACATTGATACTCTGATTCTCTCTAATGTTGTCTTTGGGAACTGGTAGTCCTGTGAAAACTTAAAGTGATATTGTGAACTGGCCACTAGATACTGGGATCCTAATACAAACAAATTATTCAAGCAGATTTTGTGATGAGAAAATGTTCATATTTTGGAATTGGTGTTAAGGTCATAACATGGGTTTGTTGGATTGGAAAACACTGAAAAAACTTGGAAAATGAACTTATGGAAGATTAAAGTTTGAGGCGCTTTTAGGATTGTTTTTAATCGGGATAGCAGTCATAATCTTCTTTTCCTCCTTCAGATTTTCCCCAGGAACGCTGTCCCGTGGTGCTTGCACCACTTTTATACCCTGAAAAACGGGACATTCTAATGGACAGGATCCTGCCTGATTCCGGAGGGGTAGCTAAAACCATGATGGAGAGCTCCTTGGCTGATTTTATGCAGGAAGTAGGCTATGGCTTTTGTGCAAGGTTGGTAGTAAGACATATTAAACTTTTGATTACTCTTGTGCCAAATATGATGTAATTTTTTTAAGGCAAGTTCCTAAGATTAGTTAATGTGCTATTATCTCTGCCTCTCAGGAATTTCTCTTATAAATTTATTTATTTATATATAGAGAGATCTATAGATCTATAGATATCTTTCTCTCTCTCTCTCTCTTTCTATATATATATATATAGACATATGTATATTATTTATTCATCAGAGACACAGAGAGAGGCAGAGACACAGGCAGAGAGAGAACCAGGCTTCTCATAGGGAGCCCAATGCAGGACTCCATCCTGGGATCTCGATATCATGCCCTGAGCCAAAGACAGACGCTCAACCTCCTGAGCCACCCAGGCGTCCCATGCTTCTAAATTTAATCTTACACATACAGGCATGCCTCGTTTTGTATGCTTCAGTTTACTGTGCTTCAGAGATACTGCACTTTCTTTTTAAAGATTTTATTTACTTATTCATGAGAGAGACAGAGAGAGAGGCAGAGACACAGGCAGAGGGAGAAGCAGGCCCCATGCAGGGAGCCCGATATGGGACTGGATTCTGGGTACCAGGATCACGCCCCAGGCTGGAGGCGGTGCTAAACCGCTGAGTCACCAGGGCTGCTTCCCCCCCCCCCCCCCCAATAAACAAACTGAAGGTTTGTGGCAACCCTGTGTCAAGCAAGTCTTGGCACATTTTTTCCAATAGCATTAGCTTATTCTTGTCTCCTTTTTGTCACGTTTTGACATTTCAAACTTTTTTATTACTCTGTTAATGGTGATCTATCATCAGTGATTATAACTCACTGAAAGCTCAGATGTTGGTCAGCAAATTTTAAGCAAAAAAGTATTTCTGTTTAGACTTAATGTTATTGCAAACTCGGTAGACCTACAGTGTAGTGTAAACATAATTTAAATACCCTGGTAAATGAAAAAATTCATTTGACTTGGTTTTTTTTTTTGTTGTTGTGTCTGGAGCCTAATTCATAAAATCTCCTGGATATGCCTGTACTAGTTTTGGTGGCAGCTGTAAATATCCTGGTGGCTAAATTTCTGTCTCTTTTTCCTCCCCTAGTTTCTCAATTTAGAAATCAGAGCTTCCTAGTCTAGTTGCCAGGATAGACATTTTTAGCCTTTGGAGGGGAGAGAGCATTAAGGGGAGTATTTGTGGAAACTGTATCAATTCCTACTGGATGTGTTTGTCTTTTCCCTCCTTGCACCTTCAAATCCCCACTGTATCTTCATTTTCTACAAGCTTCCTTTTTTTTTCCCCCAAGCTTCCTTTTTTTATTGTTTCATAGCTGCCACTTGAAGGTTTTTTCTCATTTGCTAGGGACACTAAAGGAAATACTGTAGTGTATTTAGAATACACTAAATTCCACTGTTAGTGGAATTTATGACCGTGATAAAGTAGATTGTCAATGTTTTCTTGAGAGTTAAGGGCATTAATGCGTTCTGCTTTGACTTTCAGTGTAACTTTTAATGTTTTCAAACTGTTCATACAAACCAAATTTCCAATTTTGAAAATACATTTGTGGGTGTGAATATGTGCCTGTTATAAAACTTTTGTTTAGTTAAACTTCAAGGAAAAAAGTAGAAGAGTTAGGATATATTTTCAAGGCTTTGCATGTATTATAATAATCAAACTCACTTTGACTTTCAGTATTTTAGTTTATTATTCTATTTTTTATCTTTTTTTGAGGGGTTAGGGGTGGGTCAGAGGGAGAGAGAGAGAATCTTAATTTCCCTGCTGGGTTCTGTGTCATGACCCTGAGATCATGATGTGAGCTGAAATCAAGAGCTGGATGCTTAGCCAGCTGACCACCCAGGCACTCTTAAGTATCAGTATTTTAAAGAGCAACTTGATTCATATTGAAGATGAATTAAATTTTGTTTGTGTGAAAGATAATCATTCCTTTTGGCTTGGCTTTTCTTCCATCGATCTTTGAAACTTCTTCTATTTTTTTTCCCTCCAGTCTTATTGAGAAATAATTGATGGACATCACTGTACCAGCTTAAGCATATAGCATGATGGTTTGATTTACATATATTGTGAAATGATTACCATGATAGATTCAGCTAATATCCATCTTATCATATAGACAAAGTGAAAAGAAAAGTTTTCCTATTTTCTTGGTTAAGTAGGTGTTTTTTTATATTTATAGCTATATAAAATAACATGGAATGAAGCTTATTAGTAAAAGTCGAGGGTTTCACTTAGGGCTTATTTCATACTAGCATCTCTTAACCTTGGTAATGAAGGTGGTAGCGTTTTCCTGAGGTTTAATTTTTGTTTCAGTATTGAAGAATGTCGCAGTATAATCATGCAATTTGGTGTTCGGGAGGTCACAGCTGCCCAGGTTGCCAGGGTTTTGGGAATGATGGCTCGCACCCATTCAGGATTGACAGATGGAATTCCATTACAGGTAAATACAGAAATCAGCTGGTTTGCCATGTGAATTAATATCCTGCCCTCTTTATTTTATTTATCAAATTACAGTATGATTGATCTACCAACTAGAGCTAAGTACTTTAAGTAGTTGGGTTTGTTTAATTCAAATTTTACTTGTACAGAGTATCTCTGCTCCTGGCAGTGGGATCTGGAGTGATGGAAAAGATAAAAGTGATGGAGCACAGGCACACACATGGAATGTAGAAGTCTTGATTGATGTTCTCAAGGAACTGGTAAGTACATGTAAATCATGATCTTATATTTTTGGTGTTAATATAGATCAAAGAAAGCAATTTTTAATAAATAAAATGCTCAGCCGAATGAGAGCAGCAGTTTTGGGGGTCCCGACTTCATTGGCTTCATAGTAATGAAGTTTATGAGATGATTATGTTTTAGAGCAAGCATTAATGTCTTCATGGTTTACAAGAAGTCACAGAACAAAACTAAATTATCCATGGTGCTTTGAAGAGTTTTAAATACAAACTTTGGACAGCCTTTTTCTTTTTTTCTTTTTCTCTTTCTTTTTTCTTTTTCTTTTCTGATTTTATTTACTTATTCATGAGAGACACAGAGGCAGAGGCAGGAGAAGCAGGCTCCATGCAAGGAGCCCGATACGGGACTTGATCCCAGGACTCCAGGATCACGCCCTGAGCTGAAGGCAGACACTCAACTGCTGAGCCACCCAGGCATCCCAGCCTTTTTCTTTTCAAGCATAAAATAAACTTAGTACTTTGTGCAGATTATTTGGTAAATTAACTTCTATAAACTTGTTGCCTTTGCTTTGTGTTTTCTGAAGTCTCATACTACTTTTTTGAATACCTTTTCATAGAACATTTTTTTAAATGGAATTTTCAATCATTTTACCTTAAAGAATTTAGACCACTTATCCTGATGCATAAAATTGATATACTTTTTAGGGGGAGATCTTCAGTTAATTAAGAATGGTATTGGGAGGGTGCCTGGATGGCTCAATCTGTTAAGTGTTCAACTTGATTTTAGCTTAGGTCGTGATCTCTGGGTTGTAAGATCAAGCCCTGCATCAGGCTCTGTGCTCAGCATGGAGTTGGCTTGAGACTCTGCCATTGCCCCCACACATGGGTGCATGTGTTCTCTCTCTCAAATAAAATCTTCAAAAAAACTGATATTTGAGATAATTATCTTTACCACTTTGTTTCAAGGTAGTAGAATCTTGGTGTAAAAACAAAGAGGCACTAATTGAAGAGTTTTGCCAAACTGGGGTAGGATTGTTTGTTGGACTAAGTACAGAAGAGAGAAATCCCCTTTACACACTCCAATGGTCAGAATATATCATGATCTAAAAGGTGGAATGCCTTGCTAGTAGAACCAGTTATTTTATTTTATTTTTTAAGATTTTATGTATTTACTCAGAAAAAAAGAGAGGCAGAAACATAGGCAGATGGAGAATCAGGCTCCTCAAGAGGAGCCCCATGTGGGACTCAATCCTGGGACCCTCGGACCACACCCTGAGCCAAAAGCAGATGCTCAACCACTGAGCCACCCAGGTGCCCAGGACCAGTTCATTTTGAATATTAAGAATTACTTTTCTAAGTCTCTAGAAATGCCAGGTTATGATTATTTTGAGTTTATAATTAGAACATTTTAATTTTAGATTTAATTTGGCTCTTTGGATAAAGCATAGAAATGTGTACACTTTTTGTTCATTAGATTATAAAATGTTTTTCTGTTTTAGAACCCGAGTTTGAATTTCAAGGAAGTAACTTATGAACTGGACCATCCTGGATTTCAAATTCGCGATAGTAAAGGACTTCATAATGTGGTTTATGGCATTCAGAGGGGTTTAGGTATGGAAGTGTTTCCAGTAGACCTCATATATAGACCTTGGAAACATGCAGAAGGCCAGGTAAGTGAATGCTGTTTCACTGTAGAAGGGGAAGCAAATAATGACTTCTTCCTTATATAATATAGTGCCATCTATCCATTGATTACTTTTTTATTTCATTAAAAAAATTTTTTTTTAAGATTCCACCTATTTATTCATGAGAGACACACACACACACAGAGGGGCAGAGATACAGGCAGAAGGAGAAGCAGGCTCCATACAGGGAGCCTGTCGTGGGACTCCATCCCGGGACTCCAGGATCAGGCCCTGGGCTGAAGGTGGCGCTAAACCGCTGAGCCACCCAGGCTGCCCTAAATTATTGTTTTAATGTAGAATTTGCTTTGTGCAGTGCAGAGTAGCAGAGACTGTCAATAAATTTTGAAAAAAAATATCATCATAGTTTAGTACGGTCAGACTTAACTGAAATATGTATAGCAACCATTTTCCCAGCTGTCTCCAAGACCATTTTATCTCATACTTTTCATGTGTTTGAATTGTCTATGGTTTTGAAAGAGCACGTAATTAAGATTTAAAAGATGAATTGTTCTAGTAAGATTGAGAGTAGCCTAATAAAAATATTTCCTATTTTTATAGCATTTGCAGCCATTTATGGTGGTAAGGACTTTGTTCTCTTGTTCCAGCTCTCTTTCATTCAGCATTCCCTTATAAATCCAGAGATCTTCTGTTTTGCTGACTATCCCTGTCATACGGTTGCCACTGATATTCTGAAAGCACCACCAGAGGATGACAATCGAGAAATTGCCACATGGTAAAGACTCTCCACTAGCTTTTCTTGCAAGGGCCACTTCTGCTTGCTTTTTCTTTGCAGTACAAAATTAACAGGGAGCAATTACTTAGTTAAAAGGTTTTTGCCAAAACCATATTTTTAATGAGCTTATTTAAACTTTAAATTTTTATAGAGGGATGTTGATGGATAAACATCCATTTTTAGTTTCTTTATCTTTAGATAGTTATGTTTTTACTCTTAAGTTCTGCCAGTGGGTATTCTCTGAAACTGTCACATATTGGAATGAGGTTTTACTTCTCCCTTAGTTTAGATCCCTTTCTTCTGTGTACAGATTTGCTTGTTTTCTTTCCTTTGTAAGTAGCTCAAGATGGCCAACCCATCAATTCTAATCCTTTCAGCTAAATTACCTAGTTTATTTGAGTTCCAATTCCTAATTTCTGAGGGAGAATCTGACTCTGGGCCAGTACGTTTCTCCTGGAACTCAAGTCCCTCCTCTAGGAATGTGAGGTAAGGATGGTGAAAGTTCTTCCATTACTGTACACACACGCACATATCCGCAGCTCAACTGAGCGGGGGGGTGGGGGTGGGGGGGACACATGGGCCAGCTTGCTCCTCAAAGGTAACTACTTTGTTTCTTACATTTTTTCTAAGTAGTTTTCTGAGACCCTTTTCCAACATGGAGCAGATCATTGCATTTTGAGGGTTATGGGTGGGATTTTTAGGGCAGTGTAAAACCCTTTAGGCATTGCCAGATCTACTAAAGTAGAAGATGGTGAACTTTTCTTGTAACGGATTAGTTAATATCTGTCTGGCTTTTCTGGTTAGGTGGTCTCTGTAGCAACTGCTTAAATCTTTATTGTAGCAGAGTATAAACATGGGTGTAGCTCTTTCAATAAAACATTTACTGATAGGCAGTAGGAGGTAAGATTGGTCCTGTGGATGTAGTTTGCTGATCCCTGTTCCAAAAGATTGACCCCCCCCCCCCCATGTAGTAGTTTGTTTTAAAGTGTGTCCTTTTTGCAGGTGCTAGAAGATTGGATATGAAGGCTTAGTTGTTGCTTTTTTTTCTCTGTCAGTCTAATAGTATAGCAGTATTTCTTTTATAAAACTGAAATGTCATAGTGCATTTAACAATTCCTTAACATAGCTGTATATTCAAATTTGTATCAAAAACGTCTTTTTAACAGTTTGTATGATGAAGAATCCAGACAGGATTCACATAGTTTCTTTTATTCTGTAAGTCTTCCTTTTCTCATTCTCTTTTGAAGTATAATTTTTTCTATCGCTTTGATGAAGTAATAGGATAATTTATCTTTTAGTCTACTCATTGGTAGGGGGTTTATGTTTCCTCATGGCATTTAATTTGATCTCTATCCCCATAGTTTTCATGGACTTAGGGTAGAGTAAGATCTTGAGATTTGATTAAAGTCAACCAAATTCAGCTTCTTGGGGCAAGAATAATGCATAGGGGATGCTGTGGACTTCTGAACTTGCTTGACATCAGGAGGCACTTAAGTTATACCTTTGTATTACCAAAGTAAGTGTTCAGGCTATATTTTTGTGTAGATTTTTTGTGTGTGTATAAATTAGGTCTATGTTTATATTTTGGATTTTTGACTTTCTAAAGTTTGTGATGTTTCTATTTTTTACACTAATCACAAAAATCTTTGATGTTAATTCCTTGGTAAGAAGGATCCATGATTATATTACTGGTCTGTGGTGTCCCACCCTACTTCATCACTTACTGTCAACTTGGACTGCCTTTGAAATTAGTTTGAAAGTATACCAGCATATAATTTTAGTATGAACACCTCCAATTTAAATATTTTTCAAGTTGATAACTCAATTTTGTTTTAATAGCTGGTATCACTCATTTGGAAAAATGGATTTTTGTATACTTAGGTCTTCATTGACGAAGTATCTTACTTCCATTCTTGTTAGGAAGAGCTTGGATTTGATTGAATCTCTGCTGAGGCTTGCAGAGGTGGGGCAATATGAGCAAGTCAAACAGCTCTTCAGCTTCCCCATTAAACACTGTCCAGACATGCTGGTATTGGCCTTACTACAGATCAACACCTCTTGGCACACCTTGCGCCATGAGCTCATCTCCACACTGATGCCAATTTTCCTTGGAAACCATCCCAACTCTGCTATTATTTTGCACTATGCATGGCATGGACAGGTAAGACATGAGCATTTCTTTCTTTTAATAATTGACATTCTTTGGAGGATGTTCAACAGAATTGTCAATCTTAAGTTTATGACATTTATGGAAAGTGGCTCTTCCATCAAACTTACTTTATCTTTTAGCATCATGGGTGTTAAAATCTAAGACTTCAAAGAAAAATAGGGAGGAGGCAAAAAGCCCCACATTCAGTATCATGAAAGTTCTGTACTACGAGGCATCAGTATGCTTTTGATAACTGTAAGGAGTTTAATTACTTACCATGAAACGAGAAGGTGCTCCTGTCACTTTTTTAATAGTAAATGGGAGATTACAAATTAATTGATATTTTTCTTTTATCCAAGCCCAACGTCTAAATTTTATTTTGGTTTCTGCTGAAAATGCCTTTTAAGCTCTGTGCTTTTACTCCCTATTCCTGTAGAATTTACTTTACCTGTAAATATTTTTTGTTCATTGAAATTTTTTCCCATAATAGCCTATATTTTTAATAATGCAGAAGCTTAGGAAAAGCAGTTATCAAGCACTTTATCCCTATAAGACAAAAAAAAAAAGATTATTTAATAGAGAGCATGCATGGGAGAGGGAGCAGAGGGAGAGAATCTCCTAGCAGATTTCCTGCAAGGTGTGGAACCCACATGGGGCTCCATCGAATCACCCTGAGATCATGACCTGAGCTGAAACCAATAGTTGGACGCTTAACTGACTGAGCCACACAGGTGTCCCTCAAGTGCCTTGTTTTGGCTACTTTTTTCTTTAATCATTTTATTTTCAATAGTTGACATATACAAGCCCTTTATTTTTTTATTTCTTATTTTTTAAAGATTTTATTTATTTATTCATGACAGAAAGAGAGAGAGACAGAGACACAGGCAGAGGGAGAAGCAGGCCCCATGCAAGGAGCCTGACGTGGGACTTGATCCTGGGTCTCCAGGATCATACCCCAGGCTGAAGGCGGTGCTAAATCGCCGAGCCACCGGGGCTGCCCATACACAAGCCCTTTAAAATATTTGTTAAGATTCTCATTTATAAATGAAAGTGTTAGCTTTGGTTCTGTGCTATTCAGTCAGCCCTCCATTTCTAGAGATTCATATTACATAGTAAACTTACAGGTTACAGAATGTTTAACAAACATTTATTCAAAAGTTTGCAGCCCAGATATTTTAAGGTCTTTCTTGCCATAGCTATGAGGGTATGAAGGGCAGGCCAAAAGGAGCTGCATCTCCTCACTTCTTGTTGAATATTTGTTTCATTTGGATCTTCTGTTGCTCTAGGACAGTTACTGGAAAGGGATTTAGGTGTACAGTGATAGCAGTTGCTTTGCCATTGCTTCTATGAGAACTGTTCCCGAAATACCAAATGTTTATTTCTATCATTCAGCTGCAAGCCTTTAGATCAGTCCTTAAAGCCAGACTGTTTTCTGGAAAAAAAGGAAATTGAATGATTACCAAAAAAAACATTCTTATTTGTGAAAATAGCTAGATGTAGAATACCACTCTTGGAAATACTGATGGAACACTGCATTGTGTGACATGAGAACTTATTACCTTAAAATATTTTTTAAAAATTTATAGACCATTAATTTATAATTTAATAAGGAATTTTTTTTAAATAATAAGGAATTTATACAAATTTCTTGTACCCGTATGTTCACATCATATTCTATTCTGTTTGAAAATGTTTTGACAGACATTTTATAGGACATTTATTGAATGACTCTGACCCAAGGTTTAGGGACAGGCTTTCATTTGGAAGATGTGGAAGTAACTTTACTTTACTACAGAGAATGTCACTGCATCACTGCTTGAGGATTAAACTTAATGTCTTTATTGATGCATTTCAATTTTACATAAATATAACAAATTAGCTGGGTGTTTGCAGTAGTGCCTATGAAAATGTTAATCAGTATTGATATGTAACCCCCGTTTTCTTTTCTTAGGGACAGTCTCCCTCAATCCGCCAACTTATCATGCATGCAATGGCAGAATGGTACATGCGAGGGGAGCAGTATGACCAGGCCAAATTGTCTCGAATACTTGATGTGGCCCAAGACTTGAAGGTGAGCTTGGAGGGACAGGTTAGCACTTATATATTAACGAGAAGAAAATCACAACATTATTTTTTAAAGATATATGTTAGCTTGAGTGGGCATGTGGGGGGGGGGTGGGGAGTGGCAGAGAATCTCAAGCAGACAAGCTGACTTGCTGAGTATGGAGCCTGACGCGGGGCTTGATTTCATCACCTGAGATCACAGCCTGAGCTGAAATCAAGTTGGATGCTTAAAACTGTGCCACCCAGGTGCCCCCAAAATTTTTCATTTAACATATGCCTTAAGAATAATTCAAATGTAACTAACTTTTAGCTAAATTATGTTGAGATTTACAGTTTGCCTTTTAAGTTCAAATGTATTGGAAGGAGAGTGGTTTTAGAAATGTAAAAAATGGGGCTGCCATGATGGTTCAGTTGGTCAAGCATCTGCCTTTAGCTCAGGCCATGGTCTTGAGGTCCTGGGATCTGGCCCTGCATTAGGCCCTCTGCTAAATGGGGAGTCTTCTTTTCCCCCTTCTCAGTCCCCGCCCCCCCATGCATTCTCTCATTCACTTGATGTCTTTGACCAGTAGGTGCTTAGTACTTATGTTGAGGCTGGGCTTAGGTTAGAATAAGCCTGAGTTTAGATTTAAAAAAAATGGAGTAAGGATCCTTTTTAATGTATTATGTCTTGCTCTTATTTAGGTTTAGTTTAAGAAGCACAGGGTAAAGTCATGTGTCTGTCCACCTTTGAGATGTGATCTTATTTTAAGTAAGAACTAATGTCACTGTTGAATTTTACTGAGCTATTTAAATTATGACCAATAAAATATTAGCAATATGTTTTATTTAGACTTGTTTGTGAAAATAAAAGCAGGGAACAGAGACTAGGATAGATGATAGATATGGAATTGCTTGATTTATAGTTTGTTTCTTTTAAGATTTATTGATTTGTTTGAGAGAGAGGGCACACATATGGAGTGGGGAGGGGCAGAAGGAGAGGGACAGACAGAATTTCATTCCCTGCTGAGCAGGGAGCACGCTGTGGGGCTTGATCTCACAACCTCGAGATTGTGACCTGAGCCAAAATCAAACGTCAGATGCTTAGCCCACTGAGACACCTAGACACCTTGACTTAAAGTTTCTAATACTCTTTTGTTTTAGGCCTTGTCAATGCTGCTAAATGGTACTCCATTTGCCTTTGTTATTGACCTTGCTGCACTTGCTTCACGTCGTGAATACCTCAAACTTGACAAGTGGCTCACAGATAAAATTCGAGAGCATGGAGTAAGCAGGATTTGTCCATTTGTTACTGCATTAAAATTTTGATGCCTAAAATAGCTAAAGAAACAACCCCCCTCCCCTTTTTTTGAAACAACCTTTTTAAATGGCAATGAAGATGTTACTTGTGGATTTTAGTCATACTGTCTTTAATAGTCTGTAATCTGAAAGCAGTTTATCTTAAATTTCAAAGCAATTAAGGTCAATTTCAAATAAACCAGGAGACTTTCTGTTTTTCAGGAGCCCTTTATCCAAGCATGTATGACTTTTTTAAAGAGACGATGCCCTTCCATTTTGGGTGGACTTGCTCCAGAGAAAGATCAGCCCAAAAGTGCTCAACTTCCCCCAGAAACTCTGGCAACAATGTTGGCCTGTTTACAAGCTTGTGCAGGGTAAGAAGAGCATGCTTGAATAACTAATGTTGGAATTGGATTATATTAATAACTTGTTTGGGGAGGGAAAGAGGGATTGAATGATTAAAAGTGACAGCAGCTTTGATAATCCAATAATTTTTAAGTCTAAAGTAATATACTAAAAATACATAATAGATCTATTTGAATTTTTTTCGTATACTATACGAGGTCCAGATTCATTGTTTTTCATATGGATGTTTATTTGTCCCAATACCATTTGTTGAAAAGATTGGTCTTTCTCTTTTGACTTGTCTTCTGAAAAATAAGTTGCGCAAAATGTTTTATCTGGATTCTTAGTTCTGTTCTCCTGACCTATACATGTCGATCCGTATGCCAATACCACATCATCTTGATACTGCAGCATTTCAGTGAGCTTTGAAATTGGGAAATGTGACTCCTCCAACTTTGTTCTTTTTCAAGATTTTTTTTGGCTATTGTGAGTCCCTTATATTCCCATATGAATTTTAATATCAGCTTGTTAATTTTTGTTACTTTGTAAGGAAACCCACTGGAATTATATTGAATCTTTACATTATTTTGGGGAATATTTCCATCTTAAAATACTAAGTTTTCTAATTCATGAATTCTTTTTAGATCTTTAATTTCTTTCAGTGATGTTTCATCATTTTCATGTACAAGTCTTCTTTTGTTGCATTTATGAAGTATTTTGTAAAAGTCATGTCATGTTTGAGTAGAATTTTATTTTTTCCTTTCCTATCTTTTTTTCCTATCTTTAACAAACATTAAGTTTGTTGTTAGCTGTGTGGGTTTCTGTAGATACCCTTCAGGTTAATGCTTCCTTACCTTTAATTCTAGTTAGTTGCATGTTTTATCATGAAAGTATTTTGTCACATGCTTTTATGTCTGCATCTCTTGAGATGATCATGTGGTTTTTGTTTTTTATTTTGTTGATGTATCTTATATTCACTTGGTCTGTGTGTGTACTTTTTATATGCCACTGAATTCAGTTTGCTAGTATTCAGTGAGCATTTTTGCGTCTGCATTCCTAAGAGATGTTGTATCCTAGTTTTCTTATGTTGTTTTTGTCTGATTTTGATTATCAGGATAATAAAAGCCTCATACAATGAATTGATAAGTATTCTTTCTCTTCCCTCTTTTAATTTTTTGAGAAAGATTGGTGTCGATTCTTTAAATGTTCTATAGAATTAAGCAGTGAAACCATCTGGTCCTGGGCTTTATCTTCTGGGTAGTTTTAAATTACAGATTCAATATCTTGTTATAGATCTATGCAGATTTTCTTTTCTTTTTTAAGATTCTTATTTTTAAGTGATCTGTATAACCAATGTAGTGCTCGAATTTACAACCCTGAGATCAGGAGTCACATGCTGTACTGACTGAGCCAACCAGGTGCCCCTATCCAGATTTTCTTTTTCTTTTCTTTTTTTCCTTTTGAATCAGTTTAGGTAGTTTGTGTCTTTTCTAGGAGTTTTCATTTTATTCCTTTATACTATATCCTTGTAATCGTTCTCATTTCTCTAAGTTTGGTAGCAATATCCTCTCAGTTCCTGGTTTTAGTTATTTGACCCCTTTCTTGTCTTTGTGGCTTAAATGGATGTCAATCTTGTTTACCTTTTCAGAGAGACAACTTTTGGTTTGTTTTTCTTTCTTGTTTTTCTGTTCTCCATTTATTTCAATTCTCAACTTTATTATTTTCTTTCCTTCCTATTTTGGGTTTAGTTTGAACTTTTTTTTTCTTTTAAAGATTTTTCATTTATTCATTCATGATAGACACGGGGGGTGGGGTGGGTAGAGAAACAGGCAGAGTGGACTCCATGCAGGGAGCTGACGTGGGACTGGATCCCAGAACCCCAGGATCATGCCCTGGGTCAAAGGCAGGCGCTAAACCACTGAGCCACCCAGGGATCCCCTAGTTTGAACTTTTTAAAGCTAAGATGGAAAGTTTGGCTTTTTATTTGAGATTGTTCTTAACTGGGGCATGTATGGCTTTGAATTTTCACTATGAAATACTTTAAGTTTGGTATTACATATTTTTTGTTTCCATCTGAAAGTATTTTGTATTTCCTTTAACCCCACAAGAATATGTTGTATTTAATTTCCCCATATTTGGGGACTACCTGATTTTTGTTTTGTTACTGATTTTTAGTTTTATTCAATTGGGAGTGGAGAATATGCTTTATACGATTTTAGTCTCTTGAAATTTATGGAGACTTATTGTATGGCCTAATTGTGGTGTATCCTGGAGGATTTCCCATGTGCCCTTGAAAAGGATGTGTAGTCTGCTGTTGGGTAGAGTGTCCTGTATATGTTTGTTAGGATTAGTTGGTTTTATACTGTTGTTGAAGTCTTCTATTCCTTGTTTAACTGCTCTGTGGTTCTGTTATTTTTTTAAAGTTGAGATATACTTGACATTGTGTTAGTTTGTGTATGTGTTGATTTGATACATTTATATATTGCAATATACAATTATTACAATAATGTTAGCTAACACCTCTGTCACATTATGTAACTATCATTTCTTTTTTGTGGTAGGTACAATTCTTGTCTCTTAGCAACTTTGACTTGTATAATACAGTATTGCTGACTATCAATTATTGAAAGTAGGGTATAGAAGCCTCCAACTATTTTTGAGTTGTCTATTTCTCCCTTCAGTTTTCCCTTCATGTGTTTGGGGGCTCTGTTTTTAAAGGTATGTATGCTTATGATTATTACATGTCTTCCTGTAAGAAGGATTGGCTTTTTTTGTTAGTATTAAATGCTTTTCTTAGTTCCTGTTAATTTCTTTCTTAATGGCTATATTTTGTTTGGTATTAGTGGAGCCATTGTAGTTCTCTTTTTGTAAATGTTTGCATGGTATCTTCTTTCATCTTTTACCTTCAAGTTACAGGACAACATATAGTTGGATAATTTTTTTAAAATCCATTTTGACCATTTCTTTTAACTGGAGTATTTAATCTATTAATATTTAATGTGATTACTGATAATTTATTCATGTCACTATTTTTCTATATATTTTATGTCAGTTTTTTTCTTTCATTCCTCTGTTACTGCCTCCTTTACTGTTAAGTAGATATCTTGTAGTGTGTCATCTTAAGTCTCTTATTTCCTTGAATATATGCTTTTGAGGTTTTTAAAAAAAATTAAAAAAAAATTTTTTTTTTACTTAGTAGTTACCTGGTATTAAAATTAACATTTTAACATAAAACAACCTAGTTCTGTTTAATTCCAACTGAATTTCAGTAGAATGCAAAAATTTACTCAATTAGGTTCCCTTTCTCCTTCATTGGCTGCTGTTAGATTACACCTCTGTATGTTGTGTGTCTATCAAAAAATGTATAATTATCTTGTACAGTAAATGTCCTTTAAGTAGGAGCTAGGTCTGTGGCAAGCTGTGGACACTGGTCTCTGTTCTGCAAGATGGGTTTGTTAAAGTTGTCAAGAATAAGGCTTATCTCAAGAGATACCAAGTGAAATTTAGAAGACAAGAGGGTAAAACTGATTATTATGCTTAAAAAGTCTTGGTAATTAGGATAAAAATAAGAACAGCACATCCAAATATAGGATGATAGTTCACATAACAGATATCATTTGTCAGATTGTTTATGCTGGTATAGGAGGAGATACGATACTTTCTGCAGCTTATACTTACGAATACCAAAGTATAGTGTGAAGTTTAACTTGACAAATTATGCTGCAGCATATTCTACTGGTCGGCTGCTGGCCTACAGACTTATTATTATTAGTAGGTTTGGATTGGACAGCATCTATGAAGGCCAAGTGGAGATGACTGAAGATGAATACAATGTGGAAAGCATTGATGGTCAGCCTGGTACCTTCACCTGCTATTTGGATGCAGGGTTGGCCAGAACTACTACTGGAAATGAAGTTTTTGGGATCCTCATGGGAGCTGCAGATAGAGGCTTTCTTGTCTGTCCCTCATAGTACCAAACAGTTCCCTGCTTATAACATAGAAAGCAGGGAATTCAATGCTAAGTACATCAGAAGCACATTATGGGTCAGAATGTTGCAGGTTATATGTATTATCTAATGGAAGAAGAGGAAGATGCTTACATGAAACAATTCTCCGCTCTCATGGCTGGGTCAGCTGATGGAGCATGTGACTCTTGATCTTGGGGTAGTGAGTTCAAGCCCCATGTTAAGTGTGGAGATTACTTAAAAATAAAATCTTTAAAAAAACCCAAACCATTCTCTAAATATATAAAGAACAAAGTAACTCTAAACATGGTGGAGGGGATGTATAAGAAAGCTCACAGTGCTATATGAGAGAATTGAATCTATGAGAAGAAGCTTAAGAAAGAAGTTAAAAAGAAGAAATGGAACTGTCCCAAAATGTGTCTCGCTCTGAAGAAAGCTGAGGTAGCCTAGAAGAACACAAGCTTTTGTAGATTTTAGGAAGTGGCCACTGAGAACTAATAAACTATAATTTCTATGAAGATTTTTTGGCTAAAGACCGTAATAAACTTATTCACCAAGCCAAAAAAGAAAGAACAAGTAGGAGATTTAAAAAAAAGATTATAAACAAAAAAACCCACACTTCTGTACTATGTTTTTATATTAATCTATATTACTTTACTGATGCTCTTATTTTTTTCATATTGATTCAGGGTACTGTGCGGTGTCCTTCATTTCAGTTATGGATCCCCTTTATTTTATTTCTTGTTAGGGTGGGTCTTTTTTAAGAATGAATTTCCTCAGCTTTGGTTTATCTAGGAATGTCTTGGTTTCTTCTTTGTTTTTGGAGGTCAGTTTTGTAAAATAGGGTTCCAGATTGACTCTGCTTTTCCTTCAGCTTTTTGACTATGCAATTCCACTGCTTTCCGGAGTCCATAGTTTCTGATAAGACATCAGCTGTTAAATTTTTTTAAGGCTCCTTTGTGTGCACTGAGTTTCCTCCTTGCTGTTAAGCTACTCTCACGGTCTTTTTTTAATTCAGCAGTTTGATTATATGGTTTCCAGGTTTGGACTTGTGTTTATATTACTTGGAGTTGTGGAGCTTCTTGGGTGTGTAGTGTAATGGTTTTCATCAAATTCAGGAAGTTTTCAGCTGTTATTTCAATAGATTTGAAGTTACTTCAACAAATATTTTCTTTTTTTTTTTTTTTTTTAATTTTTATTTATTTATGATAGTCACAGAGAGAGAGAGAGAGAGGCACAGAGACACAGGCAGAGGGAGAAGCAGGCTCCATGCACCGGGAGCCCGACGTGGGACTCGATCCTGAGTCTCCAGGATCGCACCCTGGGCCAAAGGCAGGCGCCAAACCGCTGCGCCACCCAGGGATCCCAACAAATATTTTCTTCTCCCTTTCCATCTCATCTCTTCTGGGACTCCCATTATATATATGTTGGTACATTTGGTAGTGTTCCACCTGTCTCTATGTCCTATTCTCTCCCTCCCTTCTTTTTACTTTCAGTTTTCAGGCTAGATAATTTTAGTTATCTTCAAGTTCATAGATTCTCTTTTGGCTTGCATGAATCTGTCCTTGGGAACTTGTAATGAAGTTTTCAATTACTATATTTTCAATTTTATTCATTTTTTCTATATTTTTCAACTTTAAAGGAAATAATTCTTTTTTTTTTTTTTTTAAGATTTTATTTATTTATTCATGAGAGACCCACACACACAGAGGCAGAGACACACGCAGAGGGAGAAGCAGGCTGCCTGTGGGAGCCTGATGCAGGACTCGATCCCAGGACTCCAGGGTCATGCCCTGGGCCGAAGGCAGGCACCAAACTGCTGAGCCACCCAGGGATCCTCAAAGGAAATAATTCTTAAGGTTTATTTATTCAAGCCATTTCTACATCTACATGTGAGACTCAAACTCAGGACCCTGAGATGAGGAGTCTTATAACAACCAGCCAAATGCCTTAGGAAATAATTTCTATTGACATCCTCTACTTTGAGGAACTTTTTTTTTTTTTTTTTTTTTTTTAAGATTTATTTACTTCATGGAGAGTGAGAAAGCATGCTCATTTGGAGTCAGTGGCAAAGGGATGGGGGAGAGAGAGAGAAAATCCCAAGCCTTGAGATCACCACCCCAGCCAAAACCAAGAGTCACATGCCCAACTGGCTGAGTCATCCATCTCTGTGCACCCCTCCGCCACCTATAAGGATTTTTTTTTTTTTTTTTTTAAAGCAATCTCTACGCCCAATTTGGGGCTGAAATTCAAAACCCTGAGATCAAGAGTTCTGTGCTCTACCAACTGAGCCATCTGGTCATCCTTTGAGGGGCATCTTTTAAATTTTTTCTTGTAGTTCTTTTAACCTGTTTTTCTTTAGTTCTTGGAACATATTTAAAATACCTGATTTAAAGTCTTTGTCTACTAAGTCCAACATGTCTTTTTCTCAGGACAGTTTTTGTTGATAGCATTTTATTGCAGTGCACAGGCTGTGTTTTGTTGTGTTTTTTGCATATATTGTAATTTGTGGTTGAAAACTGGTAATTTTAAATAATGTGGCAGTTCTTGAAATCAGGTTCTCCCCCTTCACCTGGATTTTTTTGTTTTGTTACTTTTATTCTTTTGTTTAGCGACTTTTCTGAATTATTTCTGTGGTGTCCATATTCTTTTTTGGTCATGTTTGGGCACTGATGTCTATGTTTGGGTAACCTTGTGGTGAGTTAAGATTGGGTGATTTTCTTAAATGTCAGAATCAGTAAGTTACTCTTCACCTTATGGTTTTGTGTGCATATTGGGGCACATCTTAACACTAAGCCAGTCACTTAACAATTCCTTGTTAGCCTTTACTTCATAGAGCATGAAGGTCAATTTGAGGCGAGAGCTTGTTCCTTTTCAGGTCTTTTGTGGGGCTATCACAGATTTAGGTATTAGCAATGTTCTACACATATCTGAGGACTAATTGATTCTCTGGGAAAATGAGAGTTTTTCCAAGTTTTCCTTTTAAACTTTTTGATTAACCTGTTGTTTGCTCAAACTGTTATCTTCCACCCCAGGCAGCCAGAAAATTAAAAGACAGTCATCAACAAATACCTCAGGAGGAGAAGGCTGTTTGCACTTGACCAGCTCTTAGGTCAGATAAAGATAAGGGTGCCATTGTAGTCCAAAGGGAATCCTTTTGTGAAATAATGACAGTTATCGCAGAATGAGGCTTTGAATATGCCTCAAACCAGTCCTGAAACCCTGTCCTGTGACTGTCCTGCCACTGGTTTTCTCTGTGATTGTGGGCTATTAATTTTCAAGGCTGCTGTGCAGCTGGAGAAGGGGGCATGGGAATAAAGCAAATTGAGATGCCAGAAAGCTTTCTTTTATTACTAAGATCTAGTCTTCCTGAAATAAAAATTTCTGGATTATTGTAAGCCTTTAGTCTCCAGAGTTCTGATAAAGTGGATTCTGATAGTTTTTGCCACTTTTCTAGTTGCTTTTTATGGAGGAAAGAATATTGGAGGGTTTTTTTTGTTTTTGTTTTTTTGTTTTTTTTTTTTTACTCCACCATTTTTTCTTATGTGCTCTGTATTATTTTTTTGTAAGTTCCGAACCATATTAAACACCTGTGAGTCTGCTGTGCAGCTTAAACTATAACATTTTTTGGAGCTCACTTTGTCGTCTTCTCCATTCCTGTTTTCTAAACCTCTCCCATGTAGATCTTGAATTTTATTTTGCTTTTCTGTGCTTTTAAGAAAATTTACGCATATATATCCCTAACACAGTGCTCTCAGCCAAGGAGTATGTTGCTCCCTCAAAGTCATTTGATATTGTTATTGTTATAATCAGAGAGACACGTCCTTTTGGCATCTAGCAGATAAAATACAGGGTTGCTGCTAAACATTTTATAATGCACAGTAGAGCCTCCCACACTTGGATATTTCTTTGTTGTCAAGTCCAGAGTGCTAATAGTGCAACCATTGAGAAACACTGCTTTATATTCTTAATATTCTAAAATATAAAGTTTTAGAATTTTGCCTTTCACATTTATATATTATAATCCACCTGGAATTAAATATTGGAAAATTTAAGAGCATATTGAAATTGGGAAAATTATTTTTTTATCTTTGAGAAGGTAATTTACCTAACTCTAGGTTTCAGTTTCTTTTGTTGATGTATCAGAAAAACCTATCTTCTTGAGAAATTTAATGAAATAATGCATGTAAAATGCCAAAGAAGGAAAGTTCTTCCAGTTAATATGTATAGAAGTAATTATGATGGAGTTAAACTTCAGTGGATGATAAAAGTTGTGAAAGAATGAGGATCAGGACAAGCACCCGATTTTGGAGGGTCTCCCCACAAATTACTTAATAATGTTATTATTAAGGGGAGCGTTGTAACAATTCAGTGGAGAAACCTGACAATTTAGTGGTCAAAGTGATCACCAGCTGTCTTGTGCCTCCTAATAAAACACACTAAAGGGGTACCTGGCTGGCTTAGAAGAGCATGTGACTCTTGTTCTTGGGGTGTAGTGAGTTTAAGCCCCATGTTGGGTGTAGAGGTTACTTAAAACAATGCACTGAGAAGAATATGATATAACTTATGTGGTAGTCCTGCCATAAATGCATCTAAAATCTAAGGTATCAGACAAACTCAAGCCAAGGGATATTGTATACAATATCTATTTAAAAAAAAATCAAGTTCAAGAAAGACAAATCATAGCTGATGAATTTCTCCATTTAAAGAAACTAAAGAGGTGACAACTCAATGTAGTAGATTGGATCCTGATCCAGGGGAAAAATATCAGTGAAGTACATTGTGGGAATAATTGATGTAATTTGAATATGGCCTATTTTATCAGTTATAAACTTCCTGGTGTTTATTGTTCTACGTGGTTATATAAGAAAATGTCCATGTTCTTAGAAAAACATAGTACAGTATTTAGGGGCAAAAGATAATGTCATCACAAACTTTTTGGAGGAGAGTGTAGAAAGAATGGCTAAACAAATTGGACAAAATGTATCTAATTAGTGAGTAAAGCATTTATGAGAGTTCCTAATGATATTCTAGCCTCCTATTAGTTTGAAACTGTCTAAGAAAGTTCTTTCACAAAGTTGAAAGTTTTTTCAAATAGTAAAAAATACTTTAACCATAGTTGATGAATTTAAGATACCCAGTATATTAAATTAATATTTTAACACCTGAAATGATTCCTATCATTAGTGACATCTTGATAGTTAAAATTAGCTAATCATTTCCTTTTTGTGTAATACATAAAATAATGTGTCTTAAAATTGTAGGCATTTTGTTTTCAGTGCAGCATAATGATTATTATTTACTACTAGAAGTCATTAACTCATGGCATAGGTATTTTTGCAATGGTTTCTTTTTTTTTTAATATTTTTTATTTATTTGTTCATGAGAGACACACAGAGAGAGGCAGAGACATAGGCAGAGGGAGAAGCAGGCTCCCTGTGGGGAGCCTGATGCAGGACTTGATCCCAGGACCCCAGGATTCCAGGACCCCAGGATCACGACCTGAGCCAAAGGCAGATGCTCAACCACTGAGCCACCAGGCATCCTGGAATGGTTTCTTTTTTAATTAAAAGGGTTCTTTGTGGCTCTTACCCCCGTCTTCCTCTATAGGTAATAATTTTCATTTATATTGATGTTATCTTTGCATTTTAAAAAATATTTATTTGTATGTTTCTCTCTTATAGGAAAGGCAGTATATTATATACTATTGCAATATGCTTTCATTTGATCATATATCCTAGAGTTCACTCCATAGAATTAGAGAGCTTCCTTGTTCCTTTAATTACTGCATAGTACTCCATTGAATAGATGCTTATGCTTTAGTAAACTAGTCTCCTTGGTGAGATTTCTGATTGTTTTTGCTATGTATCATCAATAGTGTTGCAGTAAATAATATGTTGTATCCATTGTCTTTGCCAGTATATATTTGGGATCATAAGAAGTAGAGCTGTTGGGTTAAATGCATGTATAATTTTGTTAGGGTGCTGCAAAATTTCCCTCCATAGGAAGTTTTCCATTTTATATAACTACCAGTAGTGATGAAAATATCTGTTTCCCCGTAGCCTTGCTGATGGAGTATTTGCTAATCTGAAAGATGAAACTCATATGTCCATGAAGTTTTAATTGTAGGAGAGTGGGTATTTTGAACCTAGATACATAGAGGCTAGAGAGAGCTACTCACATTTTTCCTATTTGAACTGTGTTTGCAGCATCTTTTGGAAATTAACAGTTTTAATTTTTATTACTAAGGTAAATAAGTAGACTCACACCTTTAGTACTTGGCATGTGCTTCTTCTTTTCCATGTTATGTTAATATTTTTCTTCCTTGCGTTCTTTAATGGGTGAAAAAAATAACTCCTTGTTCATTTAAATTTGTAATCTATATTGGAGTCACTGTGTCTTTCATATTGGCACAAGAAAGAATTTTTTTTTTTTACAAGCAAGAATTTTGTAGATTTTGCTGTAGTGATTTAATGTACAGTTTTTTTCCCCCTAAACTTGAAACCGCGTTGTTCTCTTGAGTGACTACTTTTTATCTCTTGATGCCCAATAGTTAGATTCTGAATTTAGGAGGGAAGATTTAAGATGGTATCAAGTTTGTTAGGGTTGAGGAGTACAAGGGATTTCTACAGTTTTATGAAGCAATAACACCTTAAGAAAGGAAGGTGAGTTTTTCACTAAATAAACATTTATCCTACTTGATGTTTTAGAAGTCAATTCTTTACGTGCTTGTCAAGTGTAGTGACTATGCATGTGGTATTTTTATCTATACTTAAGTAAATGTGTTGTCTTCAACTATGAGAAAATAGTATTGAAATTTCTTCTCTGTTTGGTATGTTGAGGTGTAGGCATAAGTTTTGAAAACTTGGTTGAGGATATGTAATGTTTCTTACAGTGTTTTAAAATATGTTTGTTGTACCATATACAAAGTTTAGTTTCAGAGGTATAAATTAGGTCTCTTCAAGATCGAGCCAGGGCTCAGAAAATCCTTTTGATTAGTGATAGTTGCAAAGACATGGAGTATGGTGGAAATTTAGCTATATGTTTTAGCAGGTTTTCTTTATTAGAAAATTAGGTTTGGAGGATACCTGGGTGGCTCAGCAGTTGAGCGTCTGCCTTTGTCTCAGGAGGACGTGGGATCGAGCCCCGCAGCAGGCTCCTTGCAGGGAGCCTGCTTCTCCCTTTGCCTGTGTCTCTGCTTCTCTCTGTGTGTCTCATACATACATACATAAATAAAATCCTAAAAAAGAAAGTTAGGTTTGGGGTACCTGTTCTGTTGGGTAAGCATCTGACTCTTGATCTCAGCTCAGGACTTGATCTCAGAGTTGTGAGTTCAAGTCCCACATTGGGCTCCAGGTTGGGCATAGAGCCTACTTAAAAAAAAAAAAAAATCAGATTTGTTTATTTAGGTGTTCTGAGGAATAGAAAGTGACACTTTTCACTTTTCTTCTGTCTTTAGGAGTGTTTCTCAGGAGTTATCAGAAACCATTCTCACCATGGTAGCCAATTGCAGTAATGTTATGAACAAGGCCAGACAGCCACCACCTGGAGTTATGCCAAAAGGACGCCCTCCTAGTGCTAGCAGCTTAGATGCCATTTCTCCTGTTCAGGTAAATGAGTGCTACAACTGATACATCTGCATTTGTTCATAGACTTGGAATAGAATAAACTTCTACATCATTAGTAATCTCTCAAAGGAAAATTTGTCTAAATTTATTATCTTATAGATACCTGCATGTCTAGCATCCACTACTACATTTTAAAGGAGATCCATAAATAGGCATTGTAGTTGAGGATAGACTTTAATAATTAAATAGAACATAACTCTGAGAGGAAAGATGCAAAACAGTTTATTTAGGTAAATGGTAAGGGCTTTTTAAAATAAGAATAACGTAGACTCGAGAAATAAGCACTGCCTTTGAACCTGATGTGTCTTGTTTGTAGCTTCACGGGCCAAGCAACAGTGCTAGAGCATAAGGACTTGTTATAACTGGGGCTCTTCAGCTCTCAACTGAACTGCTCTTTTAAAAACAAGGTACATTTAAGTTACTCCCTGACACCAACCACCCCCCTTCTCTCTGGGAGCAACATATTCTACTTCTGTTTTCATCTGCATTGATTGGCAGATTGGGGTTTAAGAAAAAAAAAAAAAGAACATTTAGTGATTCCGCAGGGGCCACTTTATATAAAAGGCATTTTGTTTACCATTTTCTGTGTCATGAAGGTTTGAAAAGAATGCCACAAACTAAGAAACTTGAAAGTTCAGTTATTAGATATTTTAAAAGATCTTTTGGTAAATAGCATACCTTGTTTTTTGTTTGTTTTAAATTAGAGCTGATCTCCAACCCTCAAGATCTTCACATTTTGAGTAGATTTATTTGTTTTGACTGAAAGATTTATTTCTAATTGCTAAACTTTTATTATGTTGAAAATTAAATAACATAGTTTCTTTCTGTTGTAAAGGGGTTTACTGGAAAATTTAAAGACCTTATTTAACAATTGTCCTGTGTCACTATTAAGTGCTTAGTGCTATGGCCTCAGGGCAATTCTTTTAAATGTTACTAACTGTTATTCATGAAGTTTTGTATTCCTCATATTATGGCTCTGGTCCTTTGGCAGAGGCTAACTCTTTAAACCTACTGTCATACAGTAAGAAAAACAACTAGCACAGTTGACTTGATTTGAGGATTTAGGTATCATCATGATTGCTCGGGGTTTTGCAGTTTTATATGAAGAGCTAAAGATTTCTTTACCTGTGTCATATGTCTGTATGTTCTTGAAGTATGTTTAATACATTTTTATAATGTTTTTCTTTAGATTGACCCTCTTGCTGGAATGGCATCTCTTAGTATAGGTGGTTCAGCTGCCCCTCACACCCAGAGTATGCAGGGTTTTCCTCCAAATTTGGGTTCTGCATTCAGTACCCCTCAGTCACCAGCAAAAGCATTTCCACCCCTTTCAACCCCAAATCAGACAACTGCATTCAGTGCTATTGGAGGAATTTCGTCACAGCTTCCAGGTAAGGGGGGAGGGGAGGTAGTGGTGGCTGATGAGAGTGCAGATTATTTGTAAATCTCACTTCACTTTAGTGTGTGGTAAAGTGTTTGGAATCAATTTGATAATGAAAGCTGTTTAAATTATAAAGGCTGTTTCAATCTTCAAAGCTGGGAAGAGAAAACTATACTATGATAATATTTAAATTGTAAGGATTCTGTATTACCAAATGATAGTATAGACAGTAACAACTATTAATCACACTCTGAAAGATGGGGGTTTAGCTAAAGAATTCATAGCTTTATGAATCATTCAAGGTTGGTATAATAAAGGTAGAAAATATTTCACATATCTGATTGAGGTATATGTTCTGCTTCATTGCACCTCACCTACCTTGAAAATGATAGTAAAACCCTAAAACTTTTTCAGTTACTGCAAGTATTTTGGCTTTGAACTTTATATTGAAGTGAAGATTACATTTTTTCTCTTCTCCTTTACCCATTTGTTTCTCCTAAGCTCTCTGCATCTTTTATCTTCAGAGTGTAAGTTTTAGTTTTAGTGTACAAAAATTTAAGGACTGAAAATGTATGACTGTAACCTAATTAACAATGCTGCTATATGGTTTTAGCCCTGATTGTTGATTTATTTAAGTCAAAGCTAACTTCCTTCATAAGGAAGGAAATAACTTCTTAGCATAGTTCTAATTATTATGAATTCTGTTTGCCAGAGTTGAGAGGAATAAGAAAGTCCCGGCTCATGCCACCTGGAAGATAGTATGAAATTCTTTAGAAAAGCAAATCAGTTCCTTTTATTTTGACTCCCTTATTTGTCATATCACATGAGAATATACAGTTAAAGATTTGCATTATAATCTTATTAAGAAAGTAGACTCATGAATAATTCTAAATGCTGATGACATTTTAGGGATTGTCCATTTTTATCTACTTTTATTAATTTAGATTCTCTATAAAATAGACGTTCTAAGGGAATTTACAAAGATCACTCTTTCAAATGAGATACTGTATCTGTGATGTAAGTGAAGTCAAGAATATGAGTAATGATAAGACTTCTGGCTGCTTTCCTTCTTTCTAGTAGGTGGTCTTGGCACAGGCAGCCTGACTGGTATAGGAACTGGGGCTCTCGGACTCCCTGCAGTGAATAACGATCCTTTTGTACAGAGGAAACTGGGCACCTCTGGATTGAACCAGCCTACATTCCAGCAGAGTAAGATGAAACCTTGTAAGTGGTAGTGTTGTCTGTGATTGTGAAGTGTGACTGATGCACATAAAGCTCTTTAGATTTCCAATTTGTTGCCACTAGAGTTATGTGGACTTAATAAACATTGACTTATTCTTAACTTAAAAATATTGACTTATCCTAATATATTGTTACTAGGGCCATATGTTGATGTGCCTCCTGGATCAGTAGGAATTACTTTTTACAAACTTTGAGTTACTAAAATGAATTAAGGTATCATTCCACCTTTGATCTGGATTGTTAGAAAAGTATGACGGTTAGTAAGAGGTAGCATCTTTTAGGGGCATTACTCTAAAAGTAAGAAATACTGTAAAAAGTCACTTTTAGGAATTTAAATGTATGTATATAAATTTTATACTTGCCCTAAAATTGTGTTGGTGGTGGTTTTTGTTTTTGTTTTTAACAATACAGGAGCAGCCATGAGAATTTCAGATTTCTGTTTCAGCCTGGCAGTTTATAAAGCAATTTATTTTAAGGTTAAAGCTTTTATGATATGTCTAGCCTTATATTTAATAAATATTGCCATATAACATGTATGATGTAACTTGGAAAACAGTTTTTAATGTAAGTTAACTCTCAAAGTCAGAAGTCCTCTTTGTAAATACATAAGTGTGATTTACTTACAAATACCCGTGTTTTTGGGACAAAATACTCATTATACAGGATTTGAAAGTATACCAGTTGACTTGAAAATGTTAGTGTGAAAGGCTTGTCTGAATGTTATGTTCTGTAGCATGCTTTGTGTTTTATATCAGTGTGTCATGCACATGCATTGGTAATTCTTACATGTTAGATGTTTTTATTATAAAGTAGTGAAGACTTGTTCATGGCAAGTGAGGTTAAGGGTAAGTGCATTGTGAATTTGAATGTAGTGAGCTTTCATGGTTAAAGCCTGATGAAGAAATAATAAGAACTATAGTCACAAGACAATTTTGATAAAATCTTTTATATGTACCTAAAATACTTGAATATTGATCCATGGCCACTTAATAATTTCTTCATTTTCTTCATTTTTTCCCTTAAAATTAAAATCGTATTGTTCTCTTTGGCTATCCTGTGTGTTTTATGGGCGACTGGGGAATAAGTTGAAATGCCCACTGGTTGCCTTTCTGTTCTAACAGCGGACTTGTCTCAGGTGTGGCCAGAGGCAAATCAGCACTTTAGTAAAGAGATAGATGATGAAGCAAACAGCTATTTTCAGAGAATATATAATCACCCACCACATCCAACTATGTCTGTTGATGAGGTAAGTGTCTAGGGTATTCTAATACTTTATGTAAATGTGAAAGTAAATATCTCTTTCGAAGTTTTTAGAAATTCAGTTCCGAATGTTCTCCTATATCTATGTACCCTTTGAAATCTTAACATTCATCTCAGGCTCAGTGTATTGTTAAATATTTTGCTTAACAATTCTTTTTTTAAAGATTTTTTTCAAGTGTGTTTATTCTTTATAGTAATCTTTACACCTAATGTGGAGCTTGAATGCACGACCCCAAGATGAAGAGATGCTTGCTCTTCTAAATGAGCCAGCCAGCCTCCTCCAACCTTAAAGATTTTGTTTTTAAAAGTATATTCTTTTTAACAATTCTTTGAAGAATATGTAAGGAATGCTTTCCATAATAGTTTTCTTTATGCGTGTTTTGTTTTTGTCTTGCCTTTTCTAGGTATTAGAAATGTTACAGAGGTTTAAAGATTCTACCATAAAGAGGGAACGAGAAGTCTTTAACTGTATGCTGAGGAACTTATTTGAAGAATATCGATTTTTCCCCCAGTACCCTGATAAAGAGTTACATATAACAGCCTGCCTGTTTGGTGGGATAATTGAAAAAGGACTGGTCACTTACATGGCATTAGGTCTTGCCCTGCGATACGTTCTTGAAGCCTTACGCAAGCCTTTTGGTTCCAAAATGTATTATTTTGGGATTGCTGCACTAGATAGATTTAAAAATAGGTGAGTGAATAGGTTTTCTATGAAGCATCTCTCTCTCTCTCTCTCTCTTTTTTTTAATTAATTAATTTATTTTAGAGAGAGCATATGCCAGAGTGGGAGGGGCGGAAGGAGAGAGCATCTCAAGCAGATTCCACACTAAGCAGAGAGCCCAACTTGGGGCTTGATCTCACCACCTCAAGATCCTGACCTAAGCCAAAACCAATGTCAGGTGCTTAAACTACTGTGCCACCCAGGCACCCCTGAAGCATCTCTTTTTTAATATAATAAAAAATAATAACTATCATTTATCAACTAGTTCTTGTTATGCCTTATTATTATATGTATTTTAACAACTGTATGAAGTAAAAGAGGAGGAATTGAAAAAATTTCTTTATAATTACCAAAGAAGTGGTAGGAAAAGTATAAACTAAAATAGTTCTTTTGTTACTGTTTATTGAAATATACTTTAGATACAGTGAAAGTCACCATTTTAGCTTTTAGTTCTTTGAGTTTTGGCAAAATTTACACAGTTATGTGGCCTCCACTATCGTAATGAAGATACTGTATATTTTTGTCATTCCCAAGCAGTTTTCTTGTTTCCTCCTTTGTAATTTTGTGATCATCTTTGGTCCCTGGCAGTCACTGATCTGATTTCTCTCTAGTATTTCCAGTGTTCTTTAAGCAGAACCTTGCACAGTATTCTTGGAATTAGCATGATGGTTTTGAAATTATTCTGTATTGTATGTTTCAGTAGTTGTGTCTTTTTATTGCTGAGTAGCATTCCATTGTTTGGATTAACTGTGAATTGTTTTTCCATTTACCTGTTCATGAACATTTGAAATTATTTCCAGATAGTAATTTTAGTGCTTCATTGTAATCAAATTTTAACTGAAATAGGACCCTTACATGAAATAATGAATGAGTAAATGTTTTTGTTGACAGATTGAAGGACTATCCCCAGTATTGTCAGCACTTGGCTTCTATCAGTCACTTTATGCAATTTCCACATCATTTACAGGAGGTAAGTGTCTTTAATATCTAAAATCTATTAGTTGGAGAGTTTATTTTAATTTGATTTTGGAATTTCTGGGACTGGCATTAAGATTTCTTAATGATTGGCATGATACAGGGATATATACTATTTGCCATTTTGCAGCTTAATAATAGGTCATGAAAAATGTCATGCTTGGATTATCTTAGTGCTTTTGCTTCATATAATAAAAGTTTTTATCAGCTATTTTAGCTTTATAATGTTGTTGAAGAATATACATCTTGTGCTATTGCTAAGAATTCCTGCATGGTGGGATGCCTGGGTGGCTCAGTGGTTGAGCATTTGCCTTTGGCTCAGGGTATGATTCTGGGTCCGGGATCAAGTCCTGCAATCGGGTTCCCTGAAAGGAGCCTACTTCTTACTCTGACTGTGCCTGTGCCTGTGCCTGTGCCTCTCTCTGTCTCTCATGAATAAATAAAATCTTTTAAAAAATATTAATATGAGCCACGAGTGTTGCTCATTCATGTGAGGGATTGGGAGAATATGCCACTATTGTAGTACGATGTAGGAAAGCAGAGTTTTTAATACTAACATGAGAAGTCAGAGGTTTACCACAATAAAATGTGTTTGGAATTCAGATCTGGGAATATAGACCTTGGAAAAGTGAAGACAAAGAGAAGTGGCATGGAAATGATCACACAAAATAGTGGTCTCCAGCAACCCCTCTTAACAAGATAATAGCTAGAGGGTGAGAGAGAGGTTATTTGTATTTCTATACTTAGTCAATTTATTTTTATTTATTTATTTTTAAAAATATTTTATTTATGTGTTCATGAGAGACACAGACAGAAAGAGGCAGAGGGAGAAGCAGACTCCCTACAAGAAGCCCGATGTGGGACTTGATCCTGGGATCATACCCTGAGCCGAAGGTTGAACATTGAAAAATGTTTAACTTCAGAGCCACGCAGGCGTCCCTATACTTAGTCAATTTAAAGTGTTATACTTTATTCAGAAATTGCCTTTCCTATTTGAAAATGCCCTTTATTTTTTTTAAAGATTTATTTATTTCAAAAGTGAGGTTGGGGGGGAAGGGCGGAGGAGAGAGTCTTAAACAGAAGCCTTGCTTAGTGTGGAACCCAACACGGGGCTTGATTTCACAACCCTGAGATTGAGCCAAAATCAAAAGTTGGATGCTTAACCAACTATGCTACCCAGGTGCATCGAAAATGTCCTTTTTTGATTAAAGTTATATGTCTAGATAGTTTTTTGTTTTTTGTTTAGAAAGGGAGGGGGAGGGGCAGAGGGAGCAAGAAAATCTTAAGCAAGGCTCTTCACCCAGTTCAGAGCCAGATGCGTGCAGGGCTCGATATCACAGTCCTGAGATCATGACTTGAGCTGAAATCAAGAGTTGGACACTTAACCGACTGAGCCACCCAGCCACCTCTGGATAGTATTTTTTTTGTTTTGTTCAGGCCTAAACTGCTGGAAATAGGATCGGGAACCATCTATCAGTTTTCTAATTTGTGTATGGAAAGGTGGTTGAGTGGTCTGTGAAATTGAAAGAAGTCTGCCCTCTTGCTTATTACTCTCTCGTTGGCTGGGCTTTCTACAATGTGTTCCTTTATTTTGTAGTTATAGCTTTATTGGGAGGTAACTCACAGTGTATTTTTTTAGGCCTTAGGTTTCTCATCAGCATCCAATAAAAGAGATCAATTCAGTATAGAAATTAAAAATGTTAAAGTTTACATGTATTAAGGGATTTATGGAAGTATATATGAAGGTATCGGTGGCGGCTGTTTTGTAAGTTCTTCTCTAGAGTAGTTCCCTTGTAAATATTTTAAGACATACCAATATTTTACCTCCTAAAGAGTTCATGGTATCTACTTATGTATAATATATATATATATATGAATATGGACCAGAATGAGGCAAGGAGTGAGGGATATAGATGAACCAGAGGAGTGGTCTGAGGATTTCTCCCTTCTGAGAAGTGAGGGGAATGTAATTCTGAATTTTCAGTTTTTGTTAAGTCTTTTAATGTCTTTCCCTCTCCCTGTCCCTAGTATATTGAGTATGGACAACAATCTAGAGATCCTCCTGTGAAAATGCAGGGCTCTATTACAACCCCTGGAAGTATTGCACTGGCTCAGGCCCAGGCTCAGGCCCAGGTTCCAGCAAAAGCTCCCCTTGCTGGTCAGGTTAGCACGATGGTAACCACCTCAACAACCACCACTGTTGCTAAAACGGTTACAGTCACCAGGCCAACCGGAGTCAGCTTTAAGAAAGATGTGCCAGTAAGTAGATCTTTTTTCTTTTCTCGGGTATTTTATGTTGTAATGTCTCCAGTAGTGAGCATTATTTTAATTTTAATATAAATATCACATCACTTTACTAAATGTAAAGACCAGCATTTCTTCTTTATTATCTCCCCTCCCCAGATTTCCCAGAGGCAGGCACTATTAATAGTTCAATATATATTTTTGCCAACACTTTCCAGTGTACAGTTGTGTATATACCATGTGTATGTTTTTTTACTAAAGGAATCAGTATACATTTTCCCCTGGGATTTGTCAAGCAGGCATTTCAGTTTATGTTCTGTACTTTATTTTTTTTAGCCTTCTATTAATACTACAAATATAGACACGTTGCTTGTGGCCACAGATCAAACTGAGAGAATTGTAGAGCCCCCAGAAAATATCCAAGAGAAGATTGCTTTTATCTTCAATAATCTCTCACAGTCAAATATGACCCAAAAGGTGAGCACAATGTAATAGTTTATATACCATTATGAATGCTGTCTATTCTTACCCATAACGGGTTGGGGGGATTTATTCTTGATGTTTTGCACCCTTTGTAATACTTTAAAGGTTGATAGAATCAAAACAAGGAGAATGTAGATATACAATTAGTGGCTAAGGTTTTTGTAGACATTAAACAGCACTAGTTTTGCAGTTAGTTTCACAGGCTTTTGAAGTAATGGTCTCATCAGGGTGGAAGGTTTCACTTCTGTCTCATCGCAACTCATGTCCTCCCAGAGACCATTCAGAGTTTTTATTAAGTGTCTAAGAACTGAGGTAGACTTTGTGCAAAGCATAAGAAATCCTTACCTTTCAAGATTATATTATAAGGTATTGGAAATGTGTACTTTAGCCAGTAAGATTAGCCTGAACAAGTATTTTTTGAGATATTATCCATATGCCATCTTTCAAAATCCCACCAGAATTGATTAGGGGGAAATAAGCTGTTATTGTCCTTTTGGAAGAGAAGTTTCCTGGAGATGGAAATTTAGGGAAAAAAAAGTTTTGGCATTAGGTCTGTTTATGATAGGTTGTACATTAATAATTTATTCAATTTTTGTCAAATGGAGAGTTGAGTAAAATGGAGGTGAGGGACTTCATGTTTTATAATTTTAAAGCTGAAAGCGGCCATAGATGTTTTAGTCCTTATCTCCCACAGTTTGAGAGATGACTGATTGTACTAACATGGAATTAAATATATATACTTAATGGCATATGTCTGATATGGGGAGCAAATAAAGCATGGTGCTTTAGCATCAAATTTTGCAAGGAGCCACATGTTGTGGTGTTGATCACAGGAAAAAACACAAGACTGTATTTTATCTTTTAATTGTCATATTGGTTGGCTAGGTTGAAGAACTAAAGGAAACTGTGAAGGAAGAATTTATGCCTTGGGTTTCACAATACCTGGTTATGAAGAGAGTCAGTATTGAGCCAAACTTCCACAGCCTCTATTCAAACTTCCTTGACACGCTGAAGAACCCTGAATTTAATAAGATGGTTCTGAACGAGACCTACAGAAACATCAAAGTAAAATTTAGTTCTTGTATTTCTTTTCGTTACTGTTCTGAATTTGGAAATACCTGATTGTACAAGCAGAATTTTGGGGGATAGGTTGGCTGTTTTTTTCCTATATGTTGTCTATATTAGGTTATTTATGAAAGTTGCCCTAGGGTTTGTTTCAAATATGGAATTAAAATTCACGAAGAATTTGTTTTTATTTTTATTTATTTATTTTTTAAAAGAATTTAGTTTTATAGACGTGTACTGTTTATTTTGAAAGTAGCTATACTATTCTATTTTCATCATTCCATGCACAATTTAGAATCTTTATCTTCTATTGATGTCTTTAACTTTTTTCCCCTTCATATATGTAATAGGCTCTTAGCTGGAGTCCCTCAGGTTCTTTTTCAGGTCTTATAGAAAGATTAATAACTTATAATAACTTTCACTGTTAAAAAGACAATGTTGCAGTGAATCTTTTATGTCTTCTTTTTTTTTTATTTTTTTATTTATTTATGATAGTCACAGAGAGAGAGAGAGAGAGAGAGAGAGAGGCAGAGACATAGGCAGAGGGAGAAGCAGGCTCTATGCACCGGGAGCCTGATGTGGGATTCGATCCAGAGTCTCCAGGATCGCGCCCTGGGCCAAAGGCAGGCGCCAAACCGCTGCGCCACCCAGGGATCCCCTTTTATGTCTTCTTAAGTGCCACACATTCTAGCCTTATTTGTGGAATAGCTATTGTGAAGGATTCTCCGCAGTTTAGAGTCAGAGATTTCCTAGTGTGCTAACACTTGTTCCATAAAATTAGGTATTTTATTTTTCAGGAGGATTAATGTTTCAAGAAAGCAGCATACAGCTCTAATTATTCTTTGCATAACTTGGGGCATTGGTAAAAAAAAAAAAAGAAAGAAAGAAAAAAAAACTTGGGGCATTGGTTTAGGAATCAGCACTATATTTAAACCTGTGGATGGGAATTTTCCCCATTCTTGGTTACGCTGTAGTGCAAAAGAATTCCTGGCTCTTTATGCTGCACAGCTGACATTGTGCCATTCTGCTGTTGCTGAATAGAGTTAAGGAACATAACTATAATCACCGTTTTTTATCTGATTGCAGTGTGATTGGGATGTGAAAGTTTCCACATATTCTAAAGCAAAATTTCAAGATACTTTTAAACAAATTTAAATTATAACTTTGTAGCCATAAATTTTATGGGGTAACCTATAGTAGATGTATGTAATGTGCATGCCCCAAAACATTCATGTGATGGTTATGTCCCACATTGGAAATTAAGAACTAGAGAATTAATGAAATAGCTATTCTAGAAATTTTAAAAGAAGTATTATTATACTGTGTTTCAGAAAGCTGTTTTAGTTCTCTGTAGTGATAAATAGTGACCTGGATAATACTAAAGACTGCAGTAGGTAATTGTGAATGTGGTTACGTTTTTCCATATGCTTGTTGTCTTGAAAGACTTGGAAGCATCGCTTTAATCATCATTTGAATTGAATGTTTGCTCTTCAAAACTAGATTTGCAATTGGGTGTCTGCTTCAAACCTAGCTAAAATTATCAGTTTTCAAATACTTTTCTCTGGGACTATAAATGAGCCTTTGTAGAGTTATATGGAATAGATCTACTCTGGGGACATGTTCTCACAATTGATGGCTCATTTTAAATATAGGATAAAGTGGAATTCTCAGTTGAGTTTCTTTCTTTTTTTTCTTTTTTTGAGAATTTTTTTCCTTAAGCTCATTTTCTGTCTTTCTTAATCTTATACCATTTCAGGTGCTCCTGACCTCTGATAAAGCCGCAGCAAATTTTTCAGATCGTTCTTTGCTGAAGAATTTGGGACATTGGCTAGGAATGATCACTCTAGCTAAAAATAAACCCATCTTACACACTGTGAGTTCCAGCCAGAGGTTATGTAAAACTTGAGAATGTTCATATATAGCATATTATGTCTAAAAATCTGGACTTTATTTGGTACTATTTTTTTAATGATTATTGGGTGTTTGTAAGAGTTTGGTGCATGTTTTGAATCAAATTGTGGCATGCTTATGATCCTACATTATTTAGCAGGATAAACACAAGCCAGTAAGGGATGGCTGTCATTCCTTTTTGTAAGGCAGGGTCTTATTATATTGATTCCTAATTTGGGAATCCATTTGGCAAGATACCTTTCTTTTAGTACTTTTTGAGGGGTTTTGAAGTATATTCCCAACTTTTAAAATATTTTTCTTATTCTAGGACTTGGATGTAAAATCTTTGCTGTTAGAGGCTTATGTAAAAGGACAGCAGGAGTTGCTCTATGTAGTGCCCTTTGTTGCCAAAGTCTTAGAATCTAGCATTCGTAGTGTGGTGAGTAGATTTTAATACTTTATTGATGGTTAATTTGTAATAATTAGTTTGTTTCAGCAAAAGGGCAAGAGATTATATCCTTAGTTCTTAGGAATGTAGAGCTAGTTTAGTCAGTCTTAGAGAAACTTGGATTTCCAGTGTGAGAGGCTAAGGTAACATTATTTTAAATCTGATTTTAATGGATGGCTTTTGGTTTTGGTGTTTTCGTAAAATATGATATAGATTGGAAAAGTAAGGATTTTGTTATGGGCACATAAGTGCTTAACTATTTTAAATAATACAAATTAAATAATGGTTTTTGGGGCCAGCTTAACATAGTAGCTTTTCTTTAGGTTTTTAGGCCACCTAACCCCTGGACAATGGCAATTATGAATGTATTAGCAGAGCTACATCAGGAACATGACTTAAAGGTAAATTTAAAGGCTGCTTTATCCTTTGGGGCATTCTCTGCCTTCACATTATTAAAATTTACAGGAAAGGTAGAGTATTTGGGGGGGGAAGGGAAGCGCTGTAACATTTGGGTGAGAACAGTAGATGTTGTGAATAAAGCTACATTAAAACAATTCTATTCAAATATTTGAATCCTGCAGTTAAACTTGAAGTTTGAAATTGAGGTCCTCTGTAAGAACCTCGCATTAGACATCAATGAGCTAAAACCTGGAAACCTCCTAAAGGATAAAGATCGCCTAAAGAACTTAGATGAGCAACTCTCTGCTCCAAAGAAAGATGTCAAGCAGCCAGAAGAACTCCCTCCCATCACAACCACAAGTAAGTGTGATAATTAGCCCTCTGCTTACCAGAATCTTCTTAAATGGTTCATCTTCATGCATATAGCAAGTTAAAAATATCCACATAATGTGGTGCTGAAATTTCACAAACTTTTTGGTAAGCTATCTAAATTATTAAGGAAAAGTTAGTTTTAGGTAGGCATTGCCTTAGGTATTAGAAGCCATCTAATAATTCATAAAATATTCTTAACTCAGTATCATTAATCATATCCCAAATAAGCCAGATTATCTTTTACATTGTTTGAATTCTCAGAACTGCATGGCATGATGGTCTATGTTATTCCTCAAATCTTAGGCTGGCCAGACTACCAACTAGACTGCATGGGGAGTGAATTATTATACTTGGATCATGTAAATTGGAAGTATGGGGGCTATGGGAGTGTTGAATGAAAGATTCAGATGTGAGTTAGAATAAACTAGCATTTCATTCTCTCTTAGTCTGCAGTATCTAAGAATCCCCAAATGAAACCAGGCAACAGCCTAGACTGGAACAAAGAATAATCCAGCAAGGCTTGGGTTTACTAATGCAGCATGTCCTCACAGTTGATTTACTTGCTCTGGGGCATTGTCACTGACATAGTTTTACATACTTTGTTCAAATCTTTAAAACAACAGAAGTTTTCTTATTGTAATTTAGGGTGGAAAAAATCTGACCTGTATTCCGGTCCCCCAGGAAACTAAATCTAGTTAATCTAATGAAAAATCACTTGATAGCCTGCTAATGTTACAGTAAAGAAGTTTGCTTTTTATTAGCTCTTGTTTTATCTTTTAATATTTAGCAACTTCTACAACACCAGCTACCAGTACCACTTGTACAGCCACGGTTCCACCACAACCTCAGTACAGCTACCACGACATCAATGTCTATTCCCTTGCAGGCCTGGCACCACACATTACCCTAAATCCAACAGTAAGTAAACACTGCTCCATTCCCCAGTTCCTACTTTGTGACAGGATAAATTGGCCACCTTCCTTTCCTTTTTCCCCCTTCTTCTGGATTTTTAGCAAAGAGCAGGAATTGGGAACTGCTATGTAGTACAGCTTGGATTTTTTTCTACTCTAAGAGTAGAGTATCATCTGTATTGTTCCTCATATCTAAATCCCGAGATTAATCAGCTGGCAATATAATTACAGTCACCAGGAATTCCTTCCAGAAATCAAAAGATCCTTGGGGTGTTCATAGCTTTTTTGCTCTTTATTTTCGTTGTCATGCCATCTTTAGCGTTACATTATGCCATTTCTTTTGGCAGACGGTTTGAACTGAGTTGTTTCCTATGTGTGTATTTAAATCTCTAGGCAAGGGTCTAGAAGTGGAACTTAATACTTTAAGTTAAATTTCTGTAGCTTGGTTATAGGAGGAAGTTTAGTTTGAAGTCCTGTAAGATTCCTATTTTTTTTTCTTTTTTTTTTTTTTTTAAGATTCCTATTTTTAAAAGGTAGTATTTTATTCTGGTATGTTCAGAGTGATGATTATCTTCTGGTTTTTATTCTCCTTTACACTTGTTCAAAATCAGATACTTGGAGTATGATAATGGTCTTTTTTATTTTTTACTTTTTTTTTTTTTAAGATTTTATTTATTCATTCATGAGAGACAGAGAAAGAGAGGCAGGCAGAGGGAGGAGAAGCAGGCTCCATACAAGGAGCCCCATGTGGGATTTGATCCCAAAATCCAGGATCACACTCGGAGCCAAAGGCAAACGCTCAACCGCTCAAAGGCAAACGCTCAACCTCTGAGCCACCCAGGGGTCCCTGATCTTTGTTTTTTAGAAACTGAAAATATTCACAAATACAGGAGTAAATAACATTAATACATCGAGCCTCTCCTCCCCCCCTTAAGGACATAAAGAAAGAGATCATTTTAACCTGCCCCCTGCACTATGTTTTGGGGAGAGGGGGCAGACCTGGATCTAGAAAACGTGATTTCCCTTTATGACACTGTCAGTAATCTGAATACTTTTTTGTATCCAGCATGAATATTTTAAAAATTTCCTACAAAGCCATTAAGTTAAATAGATGAAGTATTAGGGCATAGTTTGTTTCCCTGAGATAAAAGATTGTAAATAGTCTTTAAAGTAAAGCAAAATGGCTTTCAACATATGGTAGTATAAATGTTTGCTATTCTGAATTATTTGTAGTAATGTTTTTTAAGAAATCCTTTTCACTGTAAACTTGATTCTTTTTGCAATTCTCCAAGCAACTAAAAAAATTACTTTCTTTAAGAGAGTATTTAAGCTACGGACGCGTGGATGGCTCAGTGGTTGAGCATCTGCCTTTGGCTCTAGGTGTGATTCACAGCAGGATTCAGGGATTGAGGAGCCTGCTTCTCCTTCTGCCTGAGTCTCTGCCTCCCTCTCTGTGTTTCTCGTAAATAAAACCTTAAAAAAGTACTTAAGCTACATGGGGTGCCTGGATGACTCAGTCTGTTAAGCATCTGCCTTTGGCTCATGTCATGATCTTGGGGTCCTGGGATTGAGCCCCGTGTTGGCCTCCCCTCTCAGGGAGTTTCCTTTTCCCTCCCTCTCTGCCCCAGCTCATGTGCTTGGACAGATTCTCTTTCTCTCTCAAATAAATCTTAAGGAAAAAAAAAAAAAAAAGTACTTAAGCCACAGATTTTAACTAAGCAAGCATGTAATGTACCCTATAATAAAAAATTTGCCCATCTGTCTTAGACTTTTTTAAAAAAATTGAAGATACATCTATTGTCACATATCACAAGGTATACTGAATACTACTCTCTTTGTAGCTTAGATTCTATTTCCTGTGTTTTTCACTGCTTAATTTAAGGTAGACACTGGTAGTTAATGATTAATTTGTAGTAACTTCCAAAAGTCATGGGTGTGATTACCGATGAAAGTTGGGTTGTCTTAAACAACTGTTGACTTAACTTGTTTTTTCCCCACCTAGATTCCGTTGTTTCAGGCCCATCCACAGTTGAAGCAGTGTGTGCGCCAGGCAATTGAACGGGCTGTCCAGGAGCTGGTCCATCCTGTGGTGGATCGATCAATTAAGATTGCCATGACTACTTGTGAGCAAATAGTCAGGAAGGATTTTGCCCTGGATTCTGAGGAATCTCGAATGCGAATAGCAGCTCATCACATGATGCGTAATTTAACAGCTGGAATGGCTATGATTACCTGCAGGGAACCTTTGCTAATGAGCATATCTACCAACCTGAAAAACAGTTTTGCCTCAGCCCTACGTGTACGTTGATTATGTTCTTGGTGTAGTACACAATTCTTTATTTCTTGTCTGAAAGAGTTTTTCTTTGCATATCACATTTGTTTGATGCCTTCCTTTCTCTCAGATTGTAAATTCCATGAGGTGAAGCATCACATTTGTTTTTTGCTCACTATTATGTCCTCAGTATGGTGTTTGGCAGATAGTAGATCTCCAAATATTTATTGGTTTAAGGAAGTGACGGATAGAAAAAAGTGTCTAAGTTAGCAATCTTGTTTATCACTAAAAATTTAGATTAAAGCACTTGGAATAGGGATAGTACAAAGTAATTTTGGAAAGTGACTTCGTGCACACACACGCAGAAGCACACACTCCAGTAACTCATTTGTTTTGAGTCTTGCATGTCATATTTTCTTTCTTTCATTGCTTACTGTTTTCGTATTGTGCATATCAGAACAGCCTGATAAGTAAAATGTTTTGGGTGAATAGTATTTTCATCTTGTATACAGATGAAAATGATTATTAGGCTATTTCATGGTCACAGCTGATGAGTCATAAGTGGAGTCAGGGCTTTTTGTTTCGTTTTGTTTTTTTTATTTGTCTAGGTATTGCCATCCACAGAAAGACATCCACTCTTATGTCTTAACCATCCACAGAAAACTTTAAATTGTTTTCTTTTTGTTTCTTCTTCCAATAGACTGCATCCCCACAACAAAGGGAAATGATGGATCAGGCAGCTGCTCAGTTAGCTCAGGACAATTGTGAATTAGCTTGCTGTTTTATTCAGAAGACTGCAGTAGAAAAAGCGGGCCCTGAGATGGACAAGAGATTAGCAACTGTAAGTGTTTACATTTACCATTTAAGTATTTTTTTTTTCTATTTAAGAAAATGCCTCATAACAAGAACCTCAGTGACTTTTTTTATTTGCAGGAATTTGAGCTGAGAAAACACGCTAGGCAAGAAGGGCGCAGGTACTGTGATCCTGTTGTGTTAACATACCAAGCTGAGCGGATGCCAGAGCAAATCAGGCTGAAAGTGAGAATCGGGGCTTTGTCTTTCTCTGACCATCTTTGTTTTCTTTCTATTCTTGTTGCTTAAGCTCTTCACTAAGACAGTGGGGTTGTATATTTCTGAGACAGATCCTACCTCAGTAGCATATCATTTGAAGGCTACCTATGGAGAAGGCATGAAAGATAACTTAGATGGGGGTGCCTGGCTGGCTCAGTTGGTAGAGTGTGACTCTTGACTTTAGGGATGGAGTTCAAGCCTCATGTGAGGGATTACTTAAAGTTACTTACTTTAAAAGATTTCCTAAAGATAAAATCTTTCAAATACATATATATTTAAAGAGGGTAATCTTAGAGGCAGCCCAGGTGGCTTAGCGGTTTAGTGCCGCCTTCAGCCCAGGGTGTGATCCTGGAGACCCCGGATTGAGTCCCATGTCAGGCTCCCTGCATGGAGCCTGCTTCTCCCCCTGCCTATGCCTCTGCCTCTCTCTGCCTCCCGCCCCCCCATAATTAAATAAAATCTTAAAAAAAAAAAAAAAAGGATAACCTTAGATGTATGCACCTCCCAGTTGGTTGAAGTGTTACCATAAAGAGTTCATGTCCTTGTTTGGTTTTACAACTTGGTCTTTCCTTCTGGTACTTAAGTTTTTATTGCTAGTTACTTACTATGAAAAGATCATGTGAGAAATCTGATAATTTTACCAGCTCCACTGGAGAATTGGGACTTGTTTTGGTCCAATCTGAAGCATTTTCCAGTGGAAAAACTCAAATGAATTTATCAATGAAGGGGACTCTTGACAGGAATCAGGGAAATGGGAAACACTGAATTGTGTGCAAACCGTACTCAGTCATGCACACAACGTCAATATGTTGCAGTGACTCCTCAGTCCCCTCTCAGAACCCCCGTGATTATTCCTATGCAAACTTTCCACTTTCAAAAAACTTGGGTTCAGTTCTGTAAAGAGGATCCTGTCAAAATTGTTCTTTCCAGGTTGGTGGTGTGGACCCAAAGCAGCTGGCTGTTTATGAGGAGTTTGCACGCAATGTGCCTGGCTTCTTGCCCACAAATGATTTAAGTCAGCCCACGGGATTTTTAGCTCAACCCATGAAGGTAAGTCATTGCCTGGGATTAAATTGAGTGTTTTACATTTTACTTTGAATGTTTTTATCTGTTAACCTATCACTTGCTTCCTGTGAGCTTAAGTTAGGAGGAAAACTTAACCCCACAATTATTGAGTATATCTGTTCTTTGTATCAGCTCAGCACTGGCATATGGGGGACACCCCCCCCCCCCCCCCATGAAATTGATTTTCATGTTTGGCCTAACTAGAGGAATTTACATGGGTGATCCACATGGCTTCGCCTGTTTTTATTTGTTTTGGTTTTGTTTGTTTTGTAAAGACATTTTGAAATAGTCATATACAGAAAACTTGAATATATAGGAAGAAACATTTTCCCCGTGAACCATTTGAATATACAATGCTGACCCTTAGGTCCCAGTCACTCTTGAATACTTTGGTCTGTATTATCTAAAAAGACATTCTCCTGCCAGTACTGCCATTGAAATCAGGAAGTTAACACCGATATATTGATACTTAATTAGTCCTCGTTCAGGTTTTATGAAGTGTCTCAGTATCACTTTTTTATAGTAAAAGGCCCTATTTCAGAATCACACATTTCAGTTAGTTATATTTTTTAAATTCACCCCAGGTTGGTCTGTTAGAACACTTCTTCCTCCTCTTTTATGATCTCAAGACTTCTACAGACTATAGGCCAGTTATTTTCTAGAACGGCTTGATTTGGGTTTGTCCAATATATGTTCTCAGGAATAGATCTAGATAGTGCATTTTTGATAGGTTTATCACAGAAATGATTTTGTGTTATTCTATCAGGCTTTGATAGCTGGACTGAATACTATTTTCCATGATTTGGATTACCTAATTTCCTAGGCTGTATCCTATCCCATTATTTATCTTGCTTGCTTTAATTACTTGATTGTGTGATGGGTTTTCCTCAGTCAAATGAAATACACCCCCCCACCCCCACCCACCCCCACTGGCAATCCCTGCCTTGCACTTCACTGCCCCACCTAATGTTATTAAGATTGAATAGTTCAGGAAGGGGAAAGGAAGAGAACCCTTCTATGTTTCAATGAGAAAAAAATTCAGTGAGTAAACATACTAAATGACTTTTTAATTGCTGCACGAAAAATCTTTAAAATTTTCCTTTTTGGTTGTCTCCTTCTGTAAAACAGCAAGCTTGGGCAACAGATGATGTAGCTCAGATTTATGATAAGTGCATTACAGAATTGGAGCAGCACCTTCATGCCATCCCACCAACTTTGGCCATGAATCCTCAAGCCCAGGCTCTTAGAAGTCTTTTGGAGGTTGTAGTATTATCTCGAAACTCTCGGGATGCCATAGCTGCTCTTGGATTGCTCCAGAAGGTTAGTTATTAAATGTTACCTTTTTTTTTTTTTTTTTTAAAGATTTTATTCATTCATGAGATACGGCGGGGGGTGGCGGGGCAGTTTGCAGAAACACAGGCAGAGGGAGAACCAGGCTCCATGCAGAAGCCTGACATGGGACTTGATCCCGGGACTCCAGGATCACACCCTGGGCCGAAGGCAGGCGCCAAACTGCTGAGCCACCCAGGGATCCCCTTAAATGTTACTTTTAAGAAGAGACTAAAATATAGTGACTCACACCACCATCTCCTTAAGTTATCCTAAGATTTTAGAATTCAGATAAAACAAATTCTGTTTGGTAATAAGGCAAGTAATTTTCTCTCGAATGTAGTCATGACAGTCATCAATGGTGAAATGGGACAGAAATTTTTCATTAAGAGTTTTTGAAAATAGGGATCCCTGGGTGGCGCAGCGGTTTGGCGCCTGCCTTTGGCCCAGGGCGCGATCCTGGAGACCCGGGATCGAATCCCACATCGGGCTCCCGATGCATGGAGCCTGCTTCTCCCTCTGCCTATGTCTCTGCCTCTCTCTCTCTCTCTGTGACTCTCATAAATAAAAAAAAATAAAAAAAAAATAAAAAATAAAAAATAAAAAAAAGAGTTTTTGAAAATATAGTTAAGAAACTTTAAAAGATAGCACTTTAGATTTGGTGAAATAGATTGATCCAAGTACTTGGGTGATGTTGGGAGGGTTGGTGGGGAACATTGGATTTTCACCCTGTAGGGATGGTGGGGCATTTCCTGTGTAGAACACTGAGTATAAACTAGATAAAATTTAAAGAGTTGTGTGTGTTAGGGTAAGTGAAAAGCATTTTGGTGAGTGCAGGCATTGTTAAATGGAGGCTTTAGAAGCTATGTTGTAGTTTTTGTTAAGGTTTGGTTTTTGACTTTGATGGTTGGGCCGCGAGTCCTGTATTTTCCATGTTTGTGACTACTGTTTTTCTTCCATAGGCTGTAGAGGGTTTATTAGATGCCACAAGTGGTGCTGATGCTGACCTATTGCTGCGCTACAGGGAGTGCCACCTTTTGGTGTTAAAAGCTCTTCAAGATGGCCGGGCATATGGGTCTCCGTGGTGTAACAAACAGATCACAAGGTTAGTAGCCATCTTAGAAGAATACTATTTATTGGAGTGCTTTCTAACATACATGCCCTGTTTGTGTCCAGAGATTTCCTTTTTCTAGAAGGTAAATGGGACATTTGTCCAATTCTAAGTACTGAGAATAGTTGATTGGTTGGCAACATGATGAGTATGGAAAACCAGTACCTTGCATTGGGGGATAAATTGTAGATCATTGGTTTTAGAAGGTTTCGATGATTTCATAGCAGTGGTGTTCATATATAAATATTTCAGTGTCTTAAGTGGAATGCTTTGTTTTCTAGGCTTTGAAAGCAAAACTTGAGTTATAACACTAGGCTGTCTGTTCTACTTCATTATTGGCTATTTTGAACCTTAGATACTAATTTGCAGTTGGTTCTCAAAGCATCCTTAATTTGGAACAAATTACAATTGGATAAAACGGGTTATTTTACTTGATACAGTATGGTTAGGTCTTTTCTCTAAAGACATAATTTTTCTAGGTGCCTAATTGAATGTCGGGATGAGTATAAATATAATGTGGAAGCAGTGGAGTTGCTCATTCGCAATCATTTGGTTAATATGCAGCAGTATGATCTTCACCTAGCTCAGGTATGGAAGAAAGTTTGTTTTTTGTTTTTAAGGTTTATTTATTCATGAGATACACAGGGAGAAAGGCAGAGACATAGGCAGAGGGAGAAGCAGGCTCCATTCAGGGAGCCCGATGCGGGACTCGATCTTGGGACTCTGGGATCATGCCCTGAGCTGAAAGGCTCAACCACTGAGCCACCCCAGTGTCCCGAAGAAAGTTTCTTAAAAAGGAAAAGAGACTCTGGTAGTTGGGAAATGTGTTTGCTTTAAGTGTTGTCTATCTTACATTGTGCTTTCTGTGTTGCCAGTCAATGGAGAATGGTTTAAATTACATGGCCGTGGCATTTGCTATGCAATTGGTAAAAATCCTATTGGTGGATGAAAGGAGTGTTGCTCATGTTACTGAGGCAGATCTATTCCACACCATTGAAACTCTCATGAGGATTAATGCTCACTCCAGAGGCAATGCTCCAGAAGGGTGAGGATGAAATGTTTTAGGATCTTTGTGTATGTAGTCTATGAAGGAGCTTTAGAAATGAATGTGCAGACTTACTAACAATACCTGTTAACAACTGCTGTACCTACAATATGTGGGAAAACTTTAATGAGGCCTGATGTTGTCCCTTGAAGTATGAAAGCTTAACTAATTGACAAGGCTTCTTGCTATAGAGCATGTAGTACACACAGTACTAGACTTGATATTAAGAGCCCTGTGTTTAGGGCACTTTTAAAATCTGATTTTAGGCAAGTTGATTTATGTTTTCTTAAATAAAATAGAAGTAAAATATCTCAAAGAATTGTTGATAAGATAAATAATAAACCATGGCACAGGGTAGGCAAACTGTCAGTATTTGTTGACCATGAACATTAGCTCCATTTCAACTGGCCCTTTTTGCGGGGCGGGGGGCGGGGGCGCGTCAAGAAGTGGCATACCCAAGTTTGGTCTTTTGCATGTTATGTGGTCATGAGTAAACAGAAGAACCCAAGGATAATTTTGTTTATGTATGGAAATCACTAAAGTGGTTTCTGTTAAATAAACAAATTGTCCAACTGTATGTCTGTGAAGTCACAACCATGAGTAGACTGATTTTCACTCTGGATTTATTGTACTAGATTGCCCCAGCTGATGGAAGTAGTGCGATCCAACTATGAAGCAATGATTGATCGTGCTCATGGAGGCCCTAACTTTATGATGCATTCTGGAATCTCTCAAGCCTCAGAGTACGATGATCCTCCAGGCCTGAGGGAGAAGGCAGAGTATCTTCTGAGGGAATGGGTGAATCTCTACCATTCAGCAGCAGCTGGCCGTGACAGTACCAAAGCTTTCTCTGCGTTTGTTGGACAGGTAGAGCTTTTGGAAAGAAAGGTGCTTTTTATTCAACATAAGTAGGGTGTGATGCCTCCAATATTTAAGCTCAGTATTATGTACCTGTGGTCAGACAGTTTACCTCCATACTCATGTAAACCAAAAATGTCATCATCATTATTCTGTTAAATTGATAAAGCCTATTTCTTTCCTCATCTTTGGACCCTAACCAGTAAATTCAACATTTCATGTCCCCTTTAGTTCTACTTTATCCCATTTCAGTTGTCACAATTACAAAGTACAGTGGATCAGATAATGAAAAATGAAATTGCCAGATGTATGTAGTAATTTCACTAGCTCTATAATCAGTAGTGAGGGGATTATGGGCTAATAAATAAATAAAATTCTCATAATAGCTCATGTTAAAAAAAATAGGAGAACAACAAAAAACTTAAAATATTTAAATGGTAGAGCCTTTTATTATTAAGTAGCTTACTTACCTAAAACTGATTAACATATTCTTTTGGGAAATAGTTTCCAGTATTTATTTTCATTTGATTTGATCTAAATTGGACTTTGAGTTAAAGTGTTAAGAAACAAGTTCCTAGAATAATTAGGTTTGGAAAGAGTATTTGTGAACAGGATGAACAAAAATGTAGGAAAAGAACCATAGTACCATTTAGCATTCTGTTTTTGATCATTACTGTCTGTTTTCAGCCACTGTGAGGGATTCATACCCATTAGTCAGTGTGTCCTACTAATCATATTACTTAATGGCAAGAATGGTACTTTTGCTGAACTGGCCTTAGAATTCCTTTAGTAGAACTGTTCTTTGTTTAGGGAGAGATATTTATCTGGTTATTTCTGCAGATTGACCATTGTATTTCTTTAAACTGAGACCAAAGTTTAGGTGTGCTACCAAAGATTGCAAATTAGATTTGTTATCACATAAATGACAATGGAATGTGGAAGAGCTGATTTGAATTTCAGAAGTTAAAGTTGAATTTACTTTTCAAGATGAATGTTAACTTATTTAAATAAATCATACTAAGTAGGTCTGTACCATAACAGAATTCTAAAATATACCTTAATGCAAAGCTGTTATTGAATGTTATAGTTTGATACTTGATTTGGATAGAAGAACTTTAAATCAGTTGGTTTTTGTGATCATCAGTATTTCATGGGTATGGATGTGGCACCTGTCTCAGCTCTTCCTGCTGGCTTATTTACTCGTTTCTTCTCTCTGTTTAAAAAAAAAGGATAATTTATACTTTTTGTTCCCTTTTGCATCCTTTTGAGAATTCTTTCCTCCTTGCGTTCCCTTTTGATCACAGCAGTTTGTCTTCATTACCACCACCACCCCTTAGTTTTTCAGATTTCAATGTACAAAAGTCCCTCTGCTGACCTCCTGTCTTGCCTTAGGGTACATTAATGTCAATTCAGCTATTTTATTTTTATCAAGGGACAGTGAAATTGTTTTAAAGTTTCCAAGATAATGATCAAGTTTTCATTCTGGGCTTGGTTTCTTTAAGTAAGCACTGACTTTGCTCTCCGTCTGCAGCCTTAACCTTTGTTATGCTGCTGCCTTTTTTTGTACTAGCCAAGTAACTGCTCTGCTTCGCTTCACTTGCAAATCATGTCATAAAATTTGTACTTTTATCCTTTAACATTTTATTTTAAACTGTGAATTTACATTAAAATAAACTTTAGTTTTCATTAAAATAGCCAAATATGATCTGTGGCTATTTTCTTTGGTGTACCCACTTAATTGTACAAATTATTACTTGATTTTCCTGTTGCAGCTAGTTGGCGTTTTGAAAATTTTGTCATTGGTTAAGTCAGCTGGAAAAAATTATCTTAAATTCTGTAGGAAAGTGAAATATATGTAATTTAATTTCATACTTGGGGAAATGAGTTGTCTAGAATGTCTTTATATGATTTCAGTGGGTTCCTAAAAATTGTCTATTTGCCTAGTTAAATTTCCACAATATTTGGCTGTGGACTATTGTTCATGTTATGACAATAAATTGTCATGTTATTATCTTTCTCAATTTTAGTCTTTTTTGTTCTCCATTAAACTTAAAACTGAGGAATTCTGTCACCAGTCCTTAATGGAGAAATCATTTTCATAGCACGTTTTTTAAAGTAAGAATTAGAAATGTGACAAGGAATAAATGAGTGAATATTTCTTAAGCATGAAAATTTAAAATTTGTGTATTTATCTTACTGTGTTTTTGTTTTTTATATATGTGTGTGTATATATTATTGTTGTTGTTGTTCCCTTGATAGATGCACCAGCAAGGAATCCTGAAGACTGATGACCTCATAACAAGGTTCTTTCGTCTATGTACTGAAATGTGTGTTGAAATCAGTTACCGTGCTCAGGCAGAGCAGCAGCACAATCCTGCTGCTAATCCTACCATGATCCGAGCCAAGTGTTATCACAACCTGGATGCTTTTGTCCGACTCATTGCACTGCTAGTGAAGCACTCAGGGGAAGCCACCAACACTGTCACAAAGATTAATCTGCTGAACAAGGTCTGAACTTCTCTTTTGCCTTAGTCTTGGTACACTTAAAATCTACAACAGTGGTTCTCAGGGCCCAACCCGTTCCCTAAAACATTTAGTAACATCCTTTTTCTGTCTTGAAATTAAATTATAAAGATAATCACTAAATACTTGAAGAGTGTGGTGCCTTAACTAAAAGACCAAAGATGGTGGGGGGAACAGGATATTTCAGTATGTTAATATTTGGTAATGACTGTCCTTTGCTGTGAAGTGGGAAAATCAGGTGGAATGCAGGATGGTCCTTTGACACATTTCTACAGCCTTGATCTTTCCTGGTTGGCCCTCCATCTACTAAATGCCAACCATTTCGCCTCTTGGCAACTTCACATCAGACCAGAAAAATTAGGTTTTTAGATTGTATTAACTAATAGAATATGATGTACCACGCTCATTTCTAGACCTTTTAATACTGGTGGGTGTTTGTGAAGAGTATACATCTCTGGTCCAAGATTATCGAAATTCAAAGAAAATACACAAATCTGCAGGCCACATCAAACCAGTGTTTGGTGGCCCCCTTGGCTGCCAGCATTTAATTGTGTATTCAAACGGTATATATCCTTTCTTTTAATGTGGGGCTTAAGAGTACGATAACAAAGTATGTCTAGTGAATGATAAGTGAATTATCTTCATAATTTATAAGCTCTAATCTATGTACTCTGTAGGTCCTTGGTATAGTAGTGGGAGTTCTCCTGCAGGACCATGATGTTCGGCAAAGTGAATTTCAGCAGCTTCCCTACCATCGAATTTTTATCATGCTGCTCTTAGAACTCAATGCACCTGAGCATGTATTGGAAACCATTAATTTCCAGACACTTACAGCTTTCTGGTGAGTATTGTTGAATTTAATAGACAGTTCTTGTTAAGGATTGCTGTTTTAGTGGTAAAATTGAGAAGTAGTAATCTTGTGGATTTTGAAGCATATTGATTTGAAAAATAGCTTCCATGTTGTCTACTTACTTATGTTGATCTATTGTTTACTATATTTAAGTTGGACCTTGGTTCTGACTAAGTCTTTTTTCCCTTCAGCAATACATTCCACATCTTGAGGCCTACCAAAGCTCCTGGCTTTGTGTATGCCTGGCTTGAACTGATCTCCCACCGGATATTTATTGCAAGAATGCTGGCACATACGCCACAGCAGAAGGTGTGGCTGCAGTTTATCTCCTACAGATGAAGACTGTAACTACTTGGAGCTTATTATTAGCACTCAGTCATTTAGTAATAATTGCACTTTTCCCAGGCTTAGTCGAGAATTATTTAATGTGGAGTATAGTTATGGAGAGAGGTTTAACCAGTACTTGACTGCCTCTGCCTAGAAGCCACTCTTCAATGATAAGGGTATTGCTTTTCCAAGTCTGTTGTGAGCCATCTGTATTAATCTCTCTTAAGGACTTTTATTAAAAAGTTGAAACCTGGGCAGCGCCGGTGGCTCGGTGGTTTCGCGCCTGTCTTCAGCCCAGGGCGTGATCCTGGAGACCCAGGATTGAGTCCCACATCGGGCTCCCTGCATGGAGCCTGCTTCTCCCCCTGCCTGTGTCTCTGCCTCTCTCTCTGTGTCTCTCATGAATAAATCTATCTTTGAAAAAAAAAAAGTTAAAACCTTGGAGCACCTTTGTATAAAGCTTTGGATAATTAATGGAGCTCTACAGCCTGCCAGTTTTATAAGTTCTCACTCTAAATGCTAAAGCTCTCACACTCAAGGGTGAAGACCACTGGTCTATATTTGAAGAAAATTAGGATCAAGTTCTAGTAAAGAGTTTTTAATTGTGTAATTGCAAATAAACACAGTTAACATGAGAAATTTTTCTCCCATTTAAATGGGAGAAAATGGCAAATGAATACTGTAGAAAGTATCCTTGATTGGCCCTTCCAATTAAATGTGACTAATATGCTTGGCAGAAAAGAAAGTGAGACAGTCCTTAAATGGAGTGGGTTTTATTTGGTATTTCAGGAGGAGGAACACAATAACAATAAAATTGTCCAAAAATAAACATGATTAATATAATTGGGAGATGGTGACAGTCCAAGTTTGGCTGAAAATAGAGGATTTATGTTGTGAACTTTTTGTAAACTGGATTAGGTTATTTGACAGGAGTTGGAAGTGGGGGAAAAATGGTTGAGACCTAGGGCTTAATTAAAAGAGGGAATTAAAACAGACCTCTGTCAGTTTCTTAGTTGACTGTTCTGTGTTGTGTCTGAAATTTTCTCAGTTATCTCCTCCTCTTTAAGTTTTGCTTATAGGAATTTCTGGAGAGTACCCCCCCGCCCATGATTGATTGATTTATCTTTTTTTTTAAGATTTATTTTTATTTATTTATGATAGAGAGGGAGAGGCAGAGACACAGGCAGAGGGAGAAGCAGCCTCCATGCCAGGAGCCCAACACGGGACTCGATCCCGGGACTCCAGGATCGCGCCCTGGGCCAAAGGCAGGCTCGAAACCGCTGAGCCACCCAGGGATCCCCTGATTTATTTATCTTTAGAGAAAAAGAGCTAGAAATCCAAGCTGACTCCCCACTGAGTGTGGAATTGGCCAGGAAGCTCAGTCTCAACGACCTGAGATTACAGCCTGAGCCGAAATCAAGAGTCAGATGCTCAACCAACTCAGCCACCCAGGCACCCCTGGAGCAATTTTGTTTTAAATACCATTTCTCACTATTGCCATAGTTACGCTTACTCCTTTTTAATGTCAGTCAGTCCTTAAGAGAGGTATATATGTCAGTATTCTCTAGTTATATTAGTAAGAGGAAGATAATAAGTCACAATGTAGCTGCTTGGGCAACTTTTTGGTGGTAGATCAGCAGCTGAGTATAATTATGACTCATGTATATTTCTTTCTTTCAGGGATGGCCTATGTATGCCCAGCTACTGATAGATTTGTTCAAATATTTGGCTCCTTTCCTTAGAAATGTGGAACTCACCAAACCTATGCAAATCCTCTATAAGGTAATTAATTTGGAGTTATAAAGCCTAATTTTCTTTTATTAAGTTTTCTGTTTCGGGGGTTTTTTAAAAAGATTTTGTTTATTTACAAGAGAGGGCAGGGAGAGGGGCAGAGGGAAAGGAAGAGGGAGCCTGATGCGGAGCTAGATCCCAGGACCCTGAAATCGTGACCTGAGTTCAGGTCAGACACTTAACCAACTGATCCACCCAGTTACCCCAATTTTTTATAAAGCCTTTAAAGGATAACATATTCAGAAAAGTACAAAAATCAAATGTGCTTGCGCAGTTAGTCCCTGAACAGGGATTCATAGGTTCAACTTTAGTATATACTACTAGTTTTACTAAATAGATATGTCCATTAACTCTTACACCAGCATATACCTATTATTGTCTGCTTTTTATTTTAACTTTTTTGGGCAGTTGTACAGTAGGATCTCATTATGGATTTATTTTGTATATTCTTGGTTTTTTTTTCTTTTTGTGAGTATGGATTAGTCATTTGGATTTTAAGAGTTTTTTATTTATTCATTAGAGAGAGATAGCACACGTGTGGGTGCACAAGCAGTGGGAAAGGCAGAGGGAGAGAGAGAAGCAGATTTCCTGCTGAGCTAGGAGCCTATCATGTGGGGCTCCATCCTAGGACCTGGAGATCACGACCTCAACCATCTAAGCCCCCCTGGCACCCTGCCATTTGGGTATTCTTTTGTGATGTTCCTTTTATAGTTTTATGCTCAAATTTCCACTAGATTATCTGTATTTTTTTTTGTAGGAATTTTTTATGTATTTCTGGATATAAACCCTTTAATACGTATTCAAACCGTTGTCACTCTTGTGGCTTGCCTGTTAACTCCCTTAAACGTTAGGTGTCCTTTGAGGAATGGAAGTTTTCAAAAATAATCAAGTTTTTGCTTTCATTAAATGTTTCTTTTTAAATCTCATGTAAGAAATCTTTGCCAATCCCAAATTGCAATCTGTTCTGTATACACTCTGTTCACTGACCAAGAAGCCATGTTACTCTGGCTTTTATGCCTAGGTGATATGATCTGTGTCTCGTATTTATTTTTGTGTATGGTGAGGTTCTTTTCCTTCTTTTTCCTTTATATTCCCACCCCAATAAATAATACAAGGCTTTTCAGTGCCATTCTTCATTCCATATTGAATTGATTGGGCACCTTTGTCAAAATAATTGACTATTTGTGTATGGCTGTCTTAGTTGATCTCTTTATCTGTTTGTAGAGGCCAGTACCAAACTGTCTTGATTCATAAAACTTATAAAGTCAGAGTTATCAAGCAGAGTAAGTGCTCTTCAACTTTGCTCTCTTTTAAAAATTATTTTGGCTATTTTGTGTCATTTGCCATTGCATAAAGAACTGCAGTCAGCTTGACTTTGAAAACTGGCTGGGATTTAGATTGAGATTGCAGGGGATTTGTAGATCACTTTGAAGAAAATAGACCTCTTAATAATATTGAGACTTTCAATCCTGAACATGTGTATTTCTATTTAGTTAGGTCTTTAATTTCTCTCTGCAGTGCTTTTGTATAGTTTTCAGCGTAGAAGTTTTCAGCCTCTTTCTTTAGACTTATCTGTAGATATTTGATGTTTTTTGTAAAGTGGTAGAACAGCTTTTAAATTTTTTCGTATTTGTTGATCCTGTATAGAAACAAAAATGATTTTTGTATATTGGCCAGCTACCTTGCAATATTTACTTTCTCTGCGAGTTTTCTTGTGTCTTTTGTGGGGAGAAGTATATTCTGTATACACAGTCATTAAATCTGCATATAACAGTGGGTTTTTGTTTTGCTTTTTACCTACCTTACTGCAGTGGCCAGGAACTCCAGGACAGTGTTGAATAGAAGAGTGATAATGGCATGCTTGTCTCATTAATGCTCCTTAAAAAAAAAGCTTTCAGTAATTCAGCATTAAGTGTAATGTTTTTATAAATCTACGGTTTTGTTTTGCAGGTATCATTATCTAAATGAGGAAATGCCCTGCTATTCATAATTTGTTGAGTTCTGAAATCATTCAATGGGTATTGAGTGCCTTTTCAAGATTATGTAAAATATTATTTCTGGGGGTGCCTGGGTGGTTCAGTGATTGAGCCTCTGTCTTTGGCTCCGGTCGTGATCTGAAGAGTCCTGGGATTGAGTCCCGCATTGGGCTCCCTGCAGGGAGCCTGCTTCTTCCTCTGCCTGCGTCTCTGCCTCTCTCTCTGTGTCTTGCATGAATAAATCAATAACATCTTTTTTAAAAAACATTTTTTCGGGCAGCCCCGGTGGCCCAGCGGTTTGGTGCCCTCCCAGCCCAGGGTGTGATCCTGGAGACCCCGGATTGGGTCCCATGTCAGGCTCTCCCTGCATGGAGCCTGCTTCTCCTCTGCCTCTCTCTCTCTCTCTGTCATGAATAAATAAATAAAATATTTAAATAAAAAACGTTTTTCTGTTGTTAACTCCAACAAATACTTAAACTGCCATTGCATTTTGGGCCATTTGGTCATGATATATCATTGTGATTTCTAGTTCCGATATTTGGCATTTTTGTGTGATTTTTCACATCAAGTTTTGGTATCAATATTACGCAAATCTCATTGAAAGAGCTGGAAAATATTCTTTCTAAATTTATTTTTGAGATCATGAAAATAGTATTCATTTTTCCTTAAATATTGATAATTAATTTTTTACCAGTAAAGCTATTGAGGCCTGGATTTTAATCTTTTCAAAGAACGAGCTTTGCTTCATCTTTCCTTCAGTACTTTTAAAACATGTAATTGATTTTGGCTCTTTTACTTTCTTGGTTTTCATTAGCTGCTTTTTCCATCTTCTGCAGACTTATGTCATTTTAATTACTTTTTTGCCAGCCTCTTTGAGCATATACATTTAATGTATAAACTCCTCAGAGCTAGTTATTGGTGATTTAAGCCTGTAATTTGTTACTGAGGTATATACTTTTGTATTTACTTGTTATGTTCATAATAGTATAAATGTTACTCTCATTTCCTAACAATGTGGAAACAGCCAATGTTTTTCTCATTTTTAAAAAATAGGGCACTTTGAGGGTGCTGCTGGTTCTTTTGCATGATTTCCCTGAGTTCCTTTGTGATTACCATTATGGATTTTGTGATGTGATCCCACCTAATTGTATTCAGCTAAGAAATCTCATTCTGAGTGCCTTCCCAAGAAACATGAGGCTCCCGGACCCATTCACTCCTAATCTGAAGGTAAATTCCAAACAATTTAAGGAAAAGAAAGTTTTGTCTTAGTATTTTAGTCCTTTCTCTGGTAGTAGACTTATTTAACCCCTTTCCTTGCACACACACACACGCACAAATTTGTTAGGTAAGGATGGTCTTTGCGGGGGTGATCATGTTATTAATATTAAGCTTGCTGAATATTGGTTCACAGTATTTGCCTACTTGCTATTTTCAATTAATTTTTATAGAACCTCAACTGAGGTATTATTTGCTGGCTGGCCCTGATGGCATAGATTTGCAGGATAGACCTTTGTAATGCTCATATTTCATAAGTGGTTTTTTTTTTCCATAGGTGTTTTTTATGTCTATAGCCCTGATTTGGCTACTGTAATTTTTATGTATTTTGTCTATTTCAAATACATTATTTTCTTTTTAAAGTAACAAGTATGATGTTCTGTTCTGCTGGGGCATCTTTTCAAAGACTAGGGATCTTGGTGTGAGGAATTTCCTCTGTACTCTTTGAAATCCAAGTCCAGGAAACAATTAGTAATATACATTAGACCTCTTCACAAAAGGTACCTATCCTGCCTTAATTTGAAAAGATAATTTATTATAGAATGAGAGATTTTTATCATTTTGTATAGATTCTTTTAATTAAAAATTAATAAAAAGTGGCAGCTTTTATCAAGACATTTACAATGTGCAGTTTATTTTTTTTAAGGCAGAGAAAATTTGCTGTTAACTCCTACACATGCTTCTGGTTTTGATTGTTTTATCTGTCTGGCAGGTGGATATGTTGAGTGAAATTAACATTGCACCCCGGATTCTTACCAATTTTACTGGAGTGATGCCACCTCAGTTCAAAAAGGATTTGGATTCTTATCTTAAAACTCGATCACCGGTCACTTTTCTGTCTGATTTGCGAAGCAACCTACAGGTTAATTTGTTTGCCTTTTTAGAAAAACACTCAGGCTACCCACAACACTATGTATAATATTATTTGGAAGTCAGTGTTTTCAACTGGATTTAAAATTTTTAAAACATACTGTTTCTAATGGTTGGATGAGATTAACTAGATTATGCATTTTACTCGTTGTCTTATCACCAACACAAAGCTATTGCCTTGGAAGAGACAACCAGGAAATAGGTTTATTTTCTGTAAGAATTGTACTGCTGATAATTGGCACCTGTTAGTATGCTCAAGATTGTTCTAAATGGATTCTAGTTTAGTTTGCTATACAGAAGAGGACTTGAAATTGTGTTACTACCTTCCAGTCTTTCCACACCACACTACTTACCCCCTCCAAATAGAAGATTTCATGGAGTAATCTCCACACCTAATACGGGGCTCAGACTCAACCTCGTGATCAAGAGTCACACACTCCACCCACAGCCAGCCAGGCACCCCTCCAAATACTTTCTGTAATTAAGATAATGCAGTCTGACTTTACAAACTTTTTTTTTTGCTGGTACCTGTTGAAGCTTTGGCTTCTAAAAGGAACTCCTGTTTCTGTTATTGACCCAACCACCCTTAGGCTGCTGTGTATTTTGTTCAGCAACCTCACAAAGTCCAGCAGATTTCTAAAATTTAAATCAAAAACTGTTGGGAAAAAAAAAAAAAACTGTTGAGAGCAGTTCACCTTTTCTGTGAAGGCATAAAAACGATTTAGAAATACTGAATCCTCTGTGAATAAGGAGCTTTCTGTTTTGTTCATTTAGGTATCCAATGAGCCTGGCAATCGTTACAACCTCCAGCTCATCAATGCACTGGTGCTCTATGTAGGGACTCAGGCCATTGCGCACATCCACAACAAGGGTAGCACGCCATCAATGAGCACGATCACCCACTCGGCTCACATGGACATCTTCCAGAACCTGGCTGTGGACTTGGACACTGAAGGTGAGTGAAGCCAGACAATTCTCAGAGTTAAGTTCTTTGCACTTTTTGCTACAGTCTGGTCATAAAATGCTTTAGCCACAACAGACAAATATTTTGTCAACAGGTTTATGGCTCTATTAAAAAAATTTCTTATTTTAATCCAGTTAACATACAGTGTTATAGCAGTTTCAGTGTATAATAGTAATACAATTCCATATATCACCTGGTGCTCATCCTAAGTGCATTCCTTAATTTCTATCATCTATTTAATCAATCTCCCCGTCCCCCTCTCCTCTAATAACTATCAGATTGTTCCTATAATTAAAAGTCTTTTTTTTCTTTTTTTTTTTTTTTTGCTTGTTTTGTTGCTTAAATTCCATATACATGTGAAATCATGTTATTTGTTTTTTCTCTGCTGGCTATTTCAATTGCATAGTATCTGCTTAATGCAGAAAATTCAGAAAATGGAAAGAAATAATCCAGAATCCTTACCACATCACTTAATACTTCAATGTGTATGATTACAGTGTTATTTAAGTGTGAAAATAAACAACATTTTTTTTACTAGGCTCTCTTTAAAAATAACCTCATTTTACATTGTTTTGTTAGTCTGCCTTTCCCCCCATTTATTAGTGTCTGTTAGGCAATGTATTAAGTATTAGGTATATACAAATTAATGCATGAGACTTTCCCTACCTGCTTTGCAGAAAGTTGGCAGTATAGTTTTTCCCATAAGTTGCATCTTGCATGGTGTAATCACATTTCTTTTGAGCTTCTAGATTCATTCTTATTACAGAGACTCCAGTAGGTACTAACCAACTACGTAGTCTTGCTTATTTGAACACATATGGCTTGAGCCCAATGTGGTGTTGTGGTGTTTGAACTCGACTCTGAGATCGAGTTGAACACTTTAACCCACTGAGCTATGCAGGTGCCCTTAAAACACGCATAGTTTAGAATGGATGCCTACTTTGCTATCAGTTCTTGAGAGGTTAATCTTGAGATATACATACACTTGCTTGTCTATTTGTAGAAAGGATTTGAGATAGCTTAAAATCAAGATTTAACAAAATTGAATACCTGATTATCCAGAGCCCAGCAAAAAATTTTTAAAAAGGTAGCCCTTAGTGTTAAAGCTCACCTGGATATAGCCATATCACACATGACTAATACCAAGCAGAGGCAGACAGCCAAACCCAGTTAATACTTACTCCATTATAGTCTAAATTAGCAGTTGTTAAAATGTGGTCTGGACACCCTTGAGGGTGTCCCGACCTTTTAGAAGAGTTGTAAGGTCAAAACTATTTTCAAAATAATGACAACATTTGTGTTTTATTGTTTTGTTTGCACTCATGTTGTCATGAGTATACAGTGGAGTTTTCCAGAGCTACATGAAACAATACTGGAACAGATTGAACACAGAGGCAGAAATAAGAATCTAGCTGTCTCCTATTAAGTGACATTAAAGAAACCTGTGAAATGTAAAACAGTAATATTCTTACCTACATTGTTTTGGAAAATATTTATATGCAGTGGACCTGTTTTTAAATATTAAAAAAAATTAATGCGGAAAATACAAAATAAACCCCCCAGAAATGGGAGCATTGGGGATCCCAAGTACCACTGGTTGAAAGGATACTACGAAAGCCTGTATCAGAAAATCAAACCCTAGCCACTTAGAATGATTTATCTTTTTTACATTGGCTTTTCACAGTAGGTTTGCAATAAACTAAGTTTTCTGAATTTCTAGGTCGGTATCTCTTCCTGAATGCCATTGCAAATCAACTGCGGTACCCAAATAGCCACACTCACTACTTCAGCTGTACCATGCTGTACCTTTTTGCAGAAGCCAACACTGAAGCTATTCAAGAACAGATTACAAGGTAAGGGAGAAGTTTTGATAATTTAAAGTAATGCCTCTTCCCTTTTCTTATTAATCTTTTTTTTTCCTGTGCAGTGTTCATTAAGTATCTTCTACATGTCCATTTAAGACATCTTTTACATGTGTTAAATAGGAGATACAGTTGTGAACAAAATGGACATGGTTCCTGCCCTAGCAATTAAGTCTGATGGACACAAAATCACAAGCAGAGAATTATAGATTCTAATCATTACTAAAATAAATGGTTTTCAATGGAAGGTTGTTACCAGCATTTTGATTATAAATCAATTTGTCTCAGGTGGTGATGACAACTTTTTTTTTTTTTAATGAGAACATTCTTATCCAGAGTCTTGAATCTGCACAAGCCTATTAAAAGCCATGTTTCTTGTTTTTGTTTAAATATTTATTTATTCATGAGAGATGCAGAAAGGCGGAGGCATAGAAAGAGGGAGAAGCACACTTCCTGCGGGGAGCCCAATGTGGGACTCTATCCTTGGACCCCAGGATCATGACTTGAGCTGGAGGCAGGCTCTCAACTGCTGAGCCACCCAGGCATTCCAAAAGCCACATTAAAGAGCTTGGGCTTTTCTTCATCCTCTAAGATGAGAGGTTTGAAGGAGAAATAACAAGATTGTACTTTTTTTTGTTTGTTTAATTATAGGAATCTATTGCAGATTGCTTGGACTGTGTATAGCATTGGATATTGGACAGTAGGTGATAGAGATATATATAACACATTTTAAAAAGTGGGCCAGACTTTAAAAATGTGTCCCTTTACCCAATAGTCTGTGTATTATGTATCATATTCTCATTATTAAATGAGAATGTTCTATTTGTGATTATAAAGCTATAGTGAACTTCTTGTACATAAATCTTTGTTTTTGTATTTTTATGGTAAATTTAGAAGTATAATTGGTTAGGGCAAAAGATAGGAAGATGTAAGCTAATAGTGACCACCATTCAGAAAAACAGCAATTTACACATCCACTGGTGGTAGAATTCATTTCCTCTTTCACTGTGTGTGTTACTTTCTGTGAACCATGTAATCTAATACTATCCTTTACCGTAACTTAGTTTTCTAGGCTCACTAATGGTAAGAGGCAGAATTTCTAATTCTAGAATCCATCTGCAGTAACCATGCTGTATGTAGACATTAATCCATTTGTCTTTTGTAAAGGTAATAACTTTTGCATGTGGTTTAGTAATCAAAGAGAAAAGTTAGGAAAAAAGGTAAAGGAGAAGTGTGGTTATAAATTTGTAGGTTTCTCTATGCATTAACTAATCTTTTTTTTCCCCTTCAGGGTTCTCTTGGAACGGTTGATTGTAAATAGGCCACATCCTTGGGGTCTTCTTATTACCTTCATTGAGCTGATTAAAAATCCAGCGTTTAAGTTCTGGAACCATGAGTTTGTACACTGTGCCCCAGAAATTGAAAAGTGAGTTCAAAGTAATTTGTTTGAGAATGAGAAACATATGATGGCTCTAGCTTAGGATGGGTGATTAAGAAGGTAATAAATAATAGTCAAAGCTAATGTGACACAAGATATTGCTGGCCTGAAGTTTTTCTCAAACTTTTAACTGTCTCTGTTCTTCAGGTTATTCCAATCGGTTGCACAGTGCTGCATGGGACAGAAGCAGGCTCAGCAAGTAATGGAAGGGACAGGTGCCAGTTAGATGGAACTGCATCTCTGCTGTAAACATGTCAGTCTGGAGGTCCCACTGCACCAGGTTTATAAACCGGCTGAAGAATCCTTTCAGCTCTTCCTGACTTTCCCAGCCCTTTGGTTCTCGGGTACCTGTCCCAATTACTGTTTGGGTCAGCTTCCTGTCTATGTGGGCACGTTCCAAAGTTTAAATGCATTTTTTTGACTCTTGGCCAAAATTTGGAAGATGCTGTGAATATCATTTTGAACTTGTGTAAATATATGAAAGACAAAACCTTTGTCTGGAACTTCTTGGGTTTGTGCAAAATGTGTCCAAGGCAAGTAGATAAACTGGTACCTGCCCAGCTTGTAATTGAAAAGGCTGTTGATGCCATGCACTTGTCCGGGGACATAACATAGCTCCATGTCTTCTGACATTCCTGGTGTCCCAAAGAATAGCAAAAAAGCCAGTTTAAATATTGTGTAACTTATTTTTTTAACGTGGACAGGGGACCCTGAAAAATCACAAAGTTGTTAAAAATGTGTATGTGCTACTATTTGGTATGCTTAGGGAACATGGGAAGAGCTCACAATGGAGATCCCATGGGTTTTTGTTTTGCCTCTTCCCCAAATCTAAAGCTGACTGCTGGGAGAGCATCATTTTCTCATTTCTACTGGAGAACTACCCCCTTAGGCCCTGTGAGATGCAGTCACCTCTTTTTATAAAGGGAAACCAGACCAGGCCTAAAAGTGCCCCTAGCTCTCTCATACTTGTAAATTGTGGGAAAGGGAACAAATAGTGGATGAATTACCCTTCCCTATTATCCCAGTGAATAGCCATACAGGCTATGGTGAACAACAACAAAAAAGTCAAAAGGACCAATACAGCCCCTTTTGTAAGGATTTTGAATGTTTTGTAAATGTATTGGTCCACGTGTTGTATTTTGTAGCCTTTCTAGTTCCTGGGCTCTAGCTCCCTTTCTTGTATGTGTATGCATACTGTAGTCAAAACATTAAAGTCATGACACACATGTGAGTCGTCCACTGTGCCTTTCTCAGTAGCAGCAGCCAGTGCTGGTGGTGAGGAGGAAGTGGACAACCCAGTCTCTCAGAGCCTGGGGCCACTGGGAAACATCACTTCTTACTGAATGATAGATCTTTCCCACTAATCTGGCTGTTTAAACAAGCAAGGAAGTGAATTTTGTACAGTGTTACAACAGTAGGAAATCACTGGAGCAGGTTTCTGTGGTTAAACAATTTAAAAAACTATTTTTCTTACCCTTTTATCCTCATAGTATTTTGATATATACCTCTTCCTTTTAAAAAAATATTTAAAATTTATGCCACTTAAAATATACCTTACCTTTAATGACTGTCAAGTTTCATGGCCACAGAGGACAAAAAGGTTCAAGATTAAATAGAAATTTTAATGAGGTTTGAATGTCATTGGTGTCTTAGGGTTTCTTCCCTTAAAGAGGAAACAAGGTCTTGCGGGGAAAAATTTGCTCAAAACAGACCCAGGTCTACTTTCAAAGTCCATGTTACTAAATGCTAGCTTATACTAAAGACCTTATTACTATCACATTTCTGCTAACTCTGGTTCAAACCAAGAACAAAATAGTTATGAAATTTATTGGTCTTAGTGACCAGCAGCAATTCCCGAGTCTGCTATGCCCGGTTCTTACACAGTTCTTAGTTAACCCTACCTAGCACACTATCTTTGCTACTTTTCCTTTTGGTATTTAATAAAGGGAAACCAAAGCAAAAGATGCAAATTTCCTTTTTTTCAAATATCAGTGAATATTAGCTTCAAATAAAATTCTTCTCGTGCATGTTCCTTCAGACAACAGGGAACCTGCTAACTTGTCAGTTCCAACAACTGGTTTAGGATCATCTTCTGACCAAAGCGAACCTGTAAGGCCTGTTGTTCCCTCCAGCTGAGTTTGGTGTAGACCTCCTTGTTACTTAGTAAATCTTGTTCAGATTTTAAGTCTGTGGCATAGGTTTGCAGGGTCAACAAAACACTGTCCCGAAGAAGCTGTCTCCATGATGCTTTAAGTTTGGGGATATTTTTGATTGTCAAGCTGTCCTCTTCCCTTTTATTATCTCCCCATCCATCTTGGTCTTTAAACTCTCTGAACTCCTCAGCAGACATGCATAGTACCTAGAAGCAATTGTTGGGCCTTTTGATTAGGAATTTGATTGCCCTTTGTCAATTTCTGAATTTAGAGAAGCCTATTTTGGCAGCTTAATAAGTGTCTTCTCCCTCCATCCCACCTTTCCTTTCTCATCTAGCTTTATCTACCTCTAAACATTTTAGCCATTCTCAGCCCTTTACCTTGAGTGTTGTGGTCAATTCCTCTTCAGTCAGTACCTCCTCACGCCCAATCACAAAGGCTCCCTCTTCCCCAACCATCTCCAGTTTGCATAAGAAATCCCACCGTTCCAACAGTAAGAGCCTTTCAGCTTCAACTTTTGTTCCTGTAGATAGTAATAGTGTGAAAGTCTCCGTCTAAAATCATCATTGCTTTTTAGTCTACAACCCAGTATCCAAAAAACAGGACAACTGCTGCTATGTAAGAGCACCCGGGGTGGGGATAGAGACCTGTCCACCAGTCTCCCAAGACTGGATCAATCAGACACTCACCCTGTAATGCTGCTTCACGAACTGTCACCATCTGAATGTCAGCTGTGTCATCTGTGTTGTCAGGATATGGTTCAGCAAAACCATACATATGAATCAGTTGCCAGTTAGCCATCTGTCCGTAAGTGTTGAAAATTTCATGGCCTTTAGGAATGGGCTGAGTGGCCACCATCCGAAGACAATTCTAGGGTGGAAGGGAGAAGCTGGGACCTGGCCTTTCTTTGGGCAGCTCCATGAAGATTAATTCCCTCTTAGGAAAAGCCTCCCAGTGGGTACAGTTCAACAGTGGGACTGATCACATACCTACCAACATTCTACTTTTAGTTCCTATTATGATCCTGTATAGGCACACCTCAGAAATTGTACTTAGGGTTCAGCTCCAGACCACCACAAAACAAGTTTTTTTAAATGCGAGTGAAATGAACTTTGACATCCCAGTGCATATAAAAATCTTATTGTAGAAAACAGCTTTATTGCTAAACTGTTCTAACCATCTGAGTTTTCTGTGAGTTGTAATTACTGATCAGATCACCAAAACAAATATAGTAATGAGAAATTTTGTACTAAGATTCTTCCCAAAATAAAACAGATGTGAAGCATGTGGTGTTAGAAAAATGGCACTGATAGACTTGCTCAACACAGGATTGACACAAACCTTCAATTTGTAAAAAGCACAATCTATCTGAAGTATAATAAAGTGAGGCATGCCTGTACAATAGGATGAAAGAGGTGTGATTTAGAAAGGTCAAGTTTAGCCCCATTACTTGATTAAGTCTCTCTCCTTAGTCCTCTTCAGAACTTAAAGCTACTAGCTTTTAAAAATGAACAGTTAAACTCAGATCAAAGTAGGAATGGCAGACAGAGGCTAGGATTAAAAAAACAGCCATTCCCTAATTTCAAGAACTCGGATCTTTTCTTGCAACTTTCCACAAAGCAAATGGAATTGATACATAACACTGGTATCATCTTAGATCTGACCTATGGCCATGCCCTTTTCTCCCCCTTCCCCAAAAGTAATGACTGTATAGCTGTTCCAGGCTGATGTCAGGAGGGCCCCAACACTGCCTTGGCTCACTGGTACGGACTGCATAGAGGAGCCAACCTCCAGCACCAAAAAAATGATTGCAGTAGCTTAGCAGAGACTTAACCAAAACTTTCTTTGTGGGCTGAGGTTTTGTGTTCAAACTATTTGACGGGAATACACAAACTGAAGATACATTAAAAAAAAAAAAAAAAAAAAAAGCTAATTTCACCTATGCATTTATACCATGCCAAGAATGGAGCCCACTTAGCCCAACTGTCCCACCAGCATAAATGACAATCACTGGTTTGAATCAAATGCCTGATCATCCGTGCAATAACAACAGCACCTGGGTGGCTCAATGGTTGAGTGTCTTTTGCTCACGTTGTGGTCCCAGGGTCCTGGGATCCAGTCCAGCATTGGGCTCCCCATGGGGAGCCTGCCTCTGCCTCTCTCATGAATAAATTTTTTTTTTTAAAGGAATAACTAAGAGGGATCCACTCACCGGAGAGTATTCTAGATTGGCATTATGATTGGCTAAGTGGTTTAGTATGTCTGCAGCAGGCACCATCAAAGGGGAGTTTGGCTCCTTTTCATCGTCCTCTTCCTCCAGTGGTTCCTGAAAGCTGCCACAAAGAGAACTTTGCTAAAGCCCAGAGACTGGGGTGTGGTTCAGTGTTCTTTCCCCTCTCATCCCTCAATAGAATTCTAAAGCAAAAAAGTCCTTCGTTCTGCTCACTGACCTGTAGGCCATCACAAGAGCCACAAGCTGGCGGTAGAGATCCAGGGAGCGAACCCTGGGGCTGAAAAGATCCGGGTGGGCTTCCATGAAGGGCAACACGATGGAATAGTATTCACTGCGGATGTTGGCCAAGTCCTTCTCCACGGCCTCCGGTACGCCCGTGCCCTGCAGCAGTTGCCGGCGCTCCTCCTCGGGCCTGCAGGGAGACCCCACCGGGTTCCCTTCACACATCCCACCGAGACTAGTGCTTGGGAGCCCTGTCCCCGGGCCAGGGCTGTTTGAGCTAGGCTATGGTGCTGGTGCTCCCCACCCGTACTGAGGCTCTCACCAGAACATGGGGTGTTCCAAGCGGCCCAACTCCGGCCAGAGCGCAAAGTAGGGGCTCCAGAGCGAGGCTGGGGTCTGCAGCTCATGCAGCAGCGCCAACAGCAGCGGCACCCAGCCCGACTGGCTCTGCAGCGCGCCTCGCTCTGAGGGAGACAGGGAGGTGAGAGCCCGGGCGCCACCCCGCGGCCCGCCTCCCCGTCCCGCTCCCGCAGGCGCACCCACCTCGCTCCAGCAGGCCGCCTATGGAGCAGGTGTGCTGCGACAGGAGCGCGGCCCGCGGCACGGCGAACAGCAGCTCCCCGGGCTGCACGCTCTCCCGGGCCACCATACCGTAGCCGGCCACCGTGCCCTGCCGGCTCACCGTCACCTGAACGGGGGAGCGGCCGGTCCGAGCTGGCCTGCGCCCCCGCCCGCCCGCGCCGCGCCCCCGCCCGCGCCCGCGCCCCCGCCGCCTCACCTTGGGACTCAGCTCCAGCCCCACCTGCCGGCACCAGCTCAGGAAGCCGGCCACCGGGTCCAGGTCCGGGTCCGGGTCGCTACCGCGCACGGGCCCCGCCACCTGAAACGAGCGAGCGCCGCGGAGACGGCCCACCCCGGAGGAGGCCGAGGCGCGCGTGGAGGAAGTGCTCTGGGTGGGGGAAGGGGCGCGGTGAGAGGGCGGGGGCCTGCGCGAGCGGAGGGAGGGGGCGGGGGGCCGCGCTGCGGGCAGGGTAGGGACGAGGCGCGGCGGGGAGGACCCTGCGACTTACCCGCCGGCGCTTAGCCCGGGTCGCCATGGTCCCGGCCCCGCGGCCCCGCGGCCCCGCGGCCCTAGAGCCCCGCGCGCGCACTTCCGGCGTCTGGGGAAGGGCCTGGCGGGGACGGGGGCGGGGACGGGGACGGGGGCGGGGGCGGGGGCGGGGACGCGGGCCACGTGACGTGGCCCGGGCCGCGGGGTGGAGGGCGAGCGGGGCTTGGAGCCTGCGCGATCGCTCCTCCCGGGAACGTGCTCCCGGGGCCGGGGTGTCCCCAGCGGGGTCTAGAAGACGTGCGGTCGGGTCCCTCCAGAGGACCCGCATCGAGCGAGGGTCTGAGTCTGCCTTCCTGATCTCGAGTCCCAGCCACTCAACTCGTCCAACCCGTGTTATTTGCTCCGTAAGAGCAGGTTGCGTGTGCGCGTGCGTGTGTGTTTCCGAGGGGCACGGGAAGGGGCACGGGAAGAGTTCCCAGGGCTGGAATAGCCCCTCCGCCGCACTTGCTAGTATATCCCTCTGTTTTTCATCGTATACATGGGGTTTTATTTACGTGCTTTATTAGTTGACACATAGCAGGTACGCAGTATCTATTAAGTAAATGAGTGAATCAGAAATGGTGGTTAAACACAGGAAAGTAGAATACTTTTAAGAAACTGAAGCAGCGAATATAGAGGGCTTTGCAGTCACACAATGTTAAAGCCAGCTCCCAGCTTGGCTTAATAAGAAGCCTAATAAGATGGCAAATTCTTTATCTTGAGGCTCTGTTTCCTCAGCTGTGAAACTGAGATAACATATACCATGTGGAATTAACGTAAGGATGGGTGGGCACCTGGGCGGTGGCTCAGTGAAGCATCTGCCTTCAACTGTGGTCATGATCTTGGGGTCCTGGGATCCCGCAGCACCGGGCTGCGGTTTAGCAGGGAATCTGTTTCTCCTTTTACTTCCCCCTCTTCGCTGCTCTTCCTCACTAGCTAATTAAAAAAACAAACAAACAAACAAAAACACATAAGGATTGGTAAGATAATGTGATAAGAACTGTAAATAAGTGGGGGACCTGGCTGGTTCAGTTGGTAGAGCATGTGATTCTTGATCTGAGTGGTCCTGAGTTCAGGTCCCCAGGAGTTGAGTTTTTTAAATAGAACTAGAAGTAGAAACAGCAATGGGAACTCCTGCATACTCAGTCCCACCTAAACCCAGGAAGGACCTCAATGCTGCCATCTCAAAAGCTTCCCATAACGGGCCTGGCGGCACTATACTTGAATTCTTCACTTATTAGTTTGTCAACACAGTTAATTAACTCTATTTGACAAGGGTTTTTATTTGTTTTACATTTTGTCATCTCAAAGTTTCATGACATCAGCCACCAGAATACATAAAGTTAGGTTCTTCACTTTATACAGAGAGGAAAATAATAAACTCCAGTAGAAGTTCACTTGACCAAAGAGACCACCTCTGATGGAAAACCACACCCAGGAAGACCCAATATACATACACACACACACACACACACATATATATATATATATAATGTATAGATATTTATAGATATCTCATCTGAAAGAACACAGAAAAAAAAAATCCAAGGTCTGCAGCACTATCTACAGTAAAGAGGGATTAATTCTACCAGCTTTTCAAACAGTCACATTTGATATTCAAAGGAAGCACGTGAATGAATAGAACTGGGCACAGACTAACACTCCACCAGGCTCTAGAGCAGTCTAGTAATGGCTTAAGATTCTAGAAGGGTGTGATATGTGCAAAGGAAAGGTGGATGCAGGTGTCCGCTCAGCCTCAGAGCACCCCACACACAACTGTCCCCTCCACAGCCCTGCAGTTTTCATTGCTCTCTCTCCCCTTTTACTATTTCGTTTTGTGCAATTGAGTCTCTGAGACCAGTAGCTCCAGTTTTCAGATTGGGAAATTCTCCCTGTGTGGGTGGGTAGGATGTGTATGGCACAGTCCTAGGCTTCACGTGAACGGGGAGGGGACCAGGGTGTGTGGAGAGCCTTTCTCCTCTGCCTGGCCCTTGTTCACTTTAGGAACCTTCACCTCCCACCCCAGGACCCAGCAAGGCCCAAGCCACTCCAATAGTCCTGAGACGGTGATGTGGGCCTACAGAAGTCTGCCTTAGACCAGTTATCTCCAAGTAAACTTCCTTTCTTAGTGATACCCACAGAAAATATTGGCATAGCTTGACCAGAAATCTAACACCACCATGTTTCCGGTGGCCTTGGACACGCTGCTGTTGATTAGGTTGTCCTCTATGGAATTGGGAATCAGCCACCATGGCCTCTGGCCACATACTGCTTCCCCAAGGCAGGCACCATGAAGTGGTCGGGTCTGCCCAACCCCGATGGGCTCTCCTAGCATTTAAGCTCAGCCCCCAAATCCAGTCCCAATGGAAACAGAGGATCAGGCAACTTTCTACCTCAAGGCCTTGGTACAGACATCGGACAAGGCCAGGAGGTGGTGTAGTGTATGGGCTGAGACAGTCTGTGGGGTTCCTGCCTTTATGGTCCTCTGTGTTCTGTCTTCCTTGGGCAGAGAAACTCTGTTAGTCCCTGCCTGCCTGGCCCACATCACCAGGCCAGCCAAGAGAGCACCAGGAAATCTGCTGCCTGGTAGGAGCACCCCCTTGTGGCTATGGTTCAGATGATTGTCATATGTGCAAAAAGACAAACAGATGTGCTTGGTGAGGAGATGGGGAGAAAGGGGCCTGCAGAACTGCAGGGTGCCTGCCTCCCACTGCTCCCCAGTGTTGTCTCCTGGTTGTCACCTCAGTACCTGAGCTGGACCCTGTGCTCCTGCTGTCCCAGCACACCACTTCAAAACCCCACCCCATCTTCAAACCTGTCTGCCCAAGGGGGTCATCCCATGCTTTCTTCCGCCTAGGATATCCTGGATCCTGCCCAGAGAAGGACTCCAGCTCTCTCCTTAGCAAATCCCCTTCCTCCCTCTACCCCACCCTGACTGTGGGGAGTTGGAAGAGGGAATCTAAGTCAGCCAAGTTAACAAGGTGAGCTGGGGTGGGGGGAGGAGCCTCTCAAACCATCTGGACATTGTTCTGCAGCATCTAGGATGAATCCCCTCATCTTTTTAACAAAAAAAGAAGTAAACCCATTTCCTCCCCTTGGCCTTCACAAAAATAAACTAAAAGGGAAATGAGCCGGAGCGAGGATGGCAATGGGACATTGATGCAGAGGATGAGGGAGTGGGGGGCAGCTGGGTGGCTCTGCTGGGCCAGGGGCTTCAACAGGACACCTCCATGGTGTGATTGACCTGGCCCAGGCCCTCGCTGCTTTCTGAGTGGGTGCAGGCCTGCGGGCGGCTGCCATCCACCGAACTGGCACTGGTGAGTGACGCGGTCCGGGAGCGGGCGAGGCGGGTCATGCTAGCCGAGGGCACTGTGGATAGAAAAGGGACAGGCATGAGGACTGGCAGGCAGGGCTGAGTGCCAGCAGGCAGGAAAAGGACTGACGCAAGCAAAGCGGCCAGCAAGACCCGTTCTTCCAACGGCACAGAGGCCCATTTCAAGCCACGGCTCTGGCACCTACTTTGTTAAGCCAGAGGCATGCAGCATCAGCAACCGTAACTGAGCCAAAGAGGTGGGGGGTGACAACTGGCCAGAGCTCTGGCCAGAACAGGGTGATCCGACTGGGTACCCCTGAGCTGCTGCTGGGATGGGACGTTATTTCCAACGATACCTCCATTAAGAGGATGATGGGATAGGGGAGCAGGACTACTTCTGTAAAGGAGGACAAGGTGTGGTGGCCACAAACTGCCATAAGTCTAGTTTCTGTCCTTATTTGGACTTTGACAAGACTCCTGAGAGCAAGCTCAGGTGGGCAAGCTCCACCTTCCTGGACTCAACTGGCCACCCATTCGGCTCAGGCATGGCTGGGCACCCTTGCCCCTGTGGCCAGGCCCGGGCAGTACCTCTGAGAGGCTCTGGTTCCAACAGCCTGAGCTGTGGAAGTCACGTGGCCCATGGCAACCCAGAAACCAGACTGCTCTAAACCCCACCCAAGCCTCATGTGGGATGCAGCCCACTTGGCCCAGGATCAGTGAAAAAGCAGGACGCTCTTGGGCTTTGGAGGCGAGCAGGACATAAGAGAGTTCCCAACCACAGCAAGATGAGGCCCGGCTGCAGCACCACACAGAGGCAGGAGCAGGGGGGACTGGGGCGGGGGTCCATGCATCAGGGGAGGGGCCACAGGGCTACCTGCTCCTCCACTCAGCCTTCGGTCCTTCAAGTATGCAACTAAGAGAGAAGACAGAGCCAGAGGGGCGGGGCGGGGCAGGGTGGGGCGGGGGGAGACACAGAACATGGGTGAAGAGTGTGATCCGGCAAGGCCGGGGTGTTGCAATGGGTCGGAGAGAGAAGACGACAAGACAGCAGGCACAGAGTGGGCTAGGGCAGGCCCAGAGCCTCAGGAAGCCCACCCCTGCCACCCACCAGAGTAGCAGCCCCGGAGGGAACCCTGACACCACAGTGGGGGCAATCCTCTTGCCCCCTCTTCTCCAGCCTGGGCTGCAGCGCTGAGGGCCTTGTGTTGACAGGGCTTTCTGGGGCCCATATCTGAGTGCCAGCACCTGCACCCTTCTGGATCTGTCTCCCCAGGTACAAAATGGGGGAGGCCTGCACCAGCTCCTAAATCCTGCCCACCTCTTGGGCTGCCTGGTGGTATTTCTCCCAGGGCCTTGAGCATATGTCCCAGCCCAACAAGCATTGCTCATCTCCTCATCTCACAGGTGTTCACTGAGAGCCCCCTGGGCTCAGGCCCAACCTCTGAGTTCCCACTGTGTCCCACCGCTAGCTTCGGCCTCTCTCTGCCCCACTTTTTCACAGAGAGGGAGCGCCTCTCCTGGCTGGGCCCCCAGCCTTCCCCTGCAGGCCTTCCAAGGAGGCACAAGCTCCAGGGACTGAGGTCTGGGTGGAGAGATATTCAGGTAGGGGAGTTCTGCTTCCAGCGGGAGGGCCAGGTATGTTCGGGAAAGGGGAGGAATCAAGTTGATAAGGTGTGAGTGTGCTTGCGTGCATGTGTGTATGTGTGCGTGGGTTTTGGAGGTGCTCTTGAGCAATCTGGGTGGCTCATCCCTGCACAAGAGGTGGTTTGGAGAGGGGAGGAGAGTGGGCATTGCCACCCCACAGCCCCTATCATTTTGGGGTCTTCACATATGCTACCCCCAGGCTCAGCTGCCTTCGGCTCTCTCCAAACACCCAGATGGCCCCACGCGCCTTTGTCAGGCCCCAGACTTCAAGACCACTCTGCTGCCCCTGGGACCATCCACCACTTGTGACAAAAGCCCTTCTCAAGTGCTGTAGGTCTGGCAGGGGAATGGGTGGTGTGTATGACTCACCTTTAGGTAGCCTTTCTGGGCAGGCCCCCACCCCAGGCTCTGGTCCCCCAGGCCTGGAAAAAGAGCCTACCATTTCAACATTGCCATGAGAACGTGTCCCACAGCCTCCCCAAGGGCATGGGAGAGCCAGACATAGCCTGGGATCATCTACTCACAACTCAGGTGGAGGTGCCCTAGAGAGTCTCCAGTCATAGTGGGGAGCATGTGGTGAGTGGCACAGCATCTGGGCCCTGCTGACACAGATCTCATATGCCCCCAGGCTGCTTGGTGTCACCTGCTGCTGCTGGTGCCAGTCCCACTCTGCCCCCTGCCCACCAGTCCCCAGGGCAGGGGCAGGGGGAAGTTAACTTACTGTAGCCCATGCCTTGCAGGAAGTATTTGAAGGCCTCAGTCAGCTTCCCTGGCTGCAGGACAGAGGGACAGTCACATGCTTTGATTGGCTGCCTGGGATTGGGGGGAGGGGAGGCTCCTCCCACCTGGGCTAAGATGAGGGAGAGAGGGCTCACCTGTGTGACCTGGGGGAGCCCCCCGGAATCTGCCATCTGCAGGGAAAAGAGGGGGGTGAGCTGGGCAGGGGTCCCCCCACACCTTGCCCAGGCCACCCTGAGCAGACACACTGTCCTGCTCCCTCCTGCCTGCCCTAGGACCCCAGGCAGGCCCCTCCCTGAGGCTGGGCCCTTGTCTGGGGAGGAAGTGGAGGAAGGGGAGGAAGGCCTCACCTTCAGGAAGGTAGTGGTGGTTGGGTCCAGTTTGGAGTTGCACTCCACCTAGGGATAAGGTCAACACAGTAAGGCAGCCCCAGCCCCATATCCAGGGAGCCCCCCACCCCAGTCACTAAGGCAGGGTCTGTTGCCAGGCCCGGAGACTGTACTGGGGAGGTTCAGCGTGCAGGGGGCAGACACAGGTGGCAACGCAGCCCTGGCTGAGGCTGCCCCTCACCAGGCTGCCTTCCCAAAGTCCAAGCCTCTGCAGGTAAGGGAGCAGCCCTTAAGGGCCCTGAGACCCCTGGACTCCCACCCATGGCTGCTGGCAGGGTAGGCCTGGGGCAGGGGCAGGGGCTGGGCCAGCTCCTCATGGGGAGCCAGGGGCCCCCTTGGTGGGAGTGGCTGAGGAAGACCCAGGGACCACAGGGGTCAGGCGGTGAGGTGGGGGAGGGCCAAGCATCGGCAGGAGGCTGAGGCCTGCGCCTGGACAGCACAGCCCACACCCCATTCCCAAGCCCTCAGACATAGGGAAGGCATACTAGTTTCTGTACACATTGGGGACTGCCCTGGGGACTCCTGGACCCTCTGTGCTAAGGGGGACATGGAACCCCTGGCCGCCTGCCTCCAAAGTTCCAGTGGGAAAGGTTATAATCCCCAAATGCAGTGGGTGCAAGTCGTAGTCAAAGGATGCAAATGCTCAGGAGTTATTTCACAGTGAACGGAGCAAGCTGTAGAGAGGAGAGCTCTGTGTCTGGGCCTGGAGTGGGCGAGGTCAAGGTGGGACTGCACTGCGGGAAGGGAGGGGTGGAGGGGTTGACTGGCAGGCAGGTGGTCTGGCCCCAGCTCCCTCAGGGTTCCATGCCTCCCTCACTGGAAGGGTGGGGCTGTGCCAGGTGGGGATGCTTGGCTCTGAGAGCCGTTAAATCAGGGCCTGCCCCGCTGGCCAGAGGCCAGTGGTCCCTTCCCTCCCACCTCCCACCCCTACTCAGGGCGGCCCCAGACTCACCACCCCATCCTCAGCAGGTGCATTATCCCCCACCACCAGCATCACGGGGCAGCTGTAGACACAGAGGAAAAGAGCTGTCTGGACTGGGCATGGGGGGCGGGGGCGGGCCGGGGGGTGAGGGGCACTCACCGGAGCGTCTTGGCATTGGGCACTGTTCCAGGCCTGTTAATGTCCAGGTCTCTGCGGCTGCAGGGAGAGACAGAGGTGGAGGGGGGCCGTGTGCCCCGGGGCCATAGCCCATCCTCCCACAGCACCAGTATGGCCCAACATCCCAGGCTGGGCCCAGAGTTGGGGCTTAAGGTTACTGAATTGTCTCCGCTACAGAAAAGGCTTCACAGATCCCAGCTGGTAAACAGGGAGACAGGGTCATGCTCTGCACAAATAGGGGGGTCTTCAGGTCTCCCCTCAGGTGGAACTTCTCAGACCACCCCAATTCATGCCAGGGGGCCCTCGAATTTGGGTCTCTCTCCCCCTTGAAGCACAGTTCTAACATACAACGCCACCTGTGTGTGGACTTGCCGGGTCATAGCAGGAGGCCGGGCCTGATTCTCATTCTTCATGATATCCCCAGCACCATGCACAGGTGCTTAATAAATATTGGGAGGAGAGAGGAGGGAAGGCCAGTGGGCTCCAAGGAGCACAGCTTGAAAACCATGGACTTCATCCAACCTCCTCCTCATCTTCCGATGTCAGGCCTGAGGCTCAGGCTGTGGGGGTCAGTGATGTTGCCCACACCCCCCATGGCTCCTGGCTGGACAGCAGTGCCCCAACGGAGAAGGCGTGGAAGAGAACCAAGAACCAGAGTCTGCAGCCCTGCTTCCCCTCTGCCCTTCAAGGGAGGGTGACCCTGAGCAAGAAGTGACTCTTGTCAGAGATACAGCAAGCTGCTCATCCACAAACTGGGGAGAGCATGTCCCCTGCTGGCCTCCTTCTATGATTGTTGTACAGAGGGGACCCCAACAGAGTGAGCACTGTGTGGCCTGGTGCCGCAGAGCTGAGCTCCACCCCCACCCACCCCCATCGTCAATACCTGTTGTACATGTTCCAGAAGAGCTGCAGGTTGGCCTGGTTCACCACGTTCCCAATCTGCTGCCGGTAGCTCTGCACCAGCTCTGTGTTGCTCACCAGCTCCTCCTGGGGCCCCCCGGGGGATCAAGGAGGGGAAGATGTACAGTAGACAGGAAGCCTCATGGTCTCAGAGGGGTCATGCAGGAGGCGCAGCCAGAGCAGCCCCTGTCCCCTTCCCAGCAACCATGAGGGTATTGGGGGCGGGGCCCCATGAAGTGAGGGGAGGGCTCTAGCCAGGGGTGGGAGTAGGCCCCCCCACATCTGTCTCAGAGGAGTAGAGTGAGACAGGGCAGAGGTCACAACCCAGACCCCCTCCTGCTGCCCGGCTAGGAGGGGGACTAGAAGCCTTGGGCACCCCCGAGAGTGGGCAAGAGGCTCCCAAGACCACCAGTCCAGCCACTATCCACCCCCTTACCTGGCTGAAGAGGTGGGTTAGCACCGTATCAGGTAAAGTGCTGGTCAGGCCAGAGAGCTGTGGGCCGGGATGGAGACCAGTGTGAGCGGGGCCCCTTACCCCTGCCCCCTACCCCATCTAAGTGTCCCATGCTCACCTTGGTGGCCGCCCAGTCAATCCAGCCTTTGCCGTTGGGGTCAATGTTCATCAGCACCAGCCCCTCCACCAGGTCGGGAAAGATGAGCTGCCGTGAGAGGAAGATAGGGCTTGGGAGGCGGAATAATGCATAGGGAGCCCCAGTCTTCCCACCCAGAAGGCTGTAAGGTGCTGGGCCTGCCTATCTCACAGGGGCAGGAGGGGCCCAGTCCTGGAAGGACTTCAAGATGCCAGTGGGTCATACAGCTGGAACCTTCCTGGGAACTCCCTCCAGCTGCCCCTGCTTGTCCTCCTTCCCACTTGGAATCTTTCCAAATTCTTTGATCAACTTCGAACCTATGCCTATCACACTGATTTCCACTCCTTTTAACAGATCTTTGAGGATACTGCTATTGTAAGCCTGAGGAATACACATCTTCAATAAAGCATTTTGTTTTTTTGCTTTCATAGAAAAAGAAGTTGTAGCAGAGTAACAAAGTGACCTTTCCAAAGCCTGCGTTGTGTTTGATTGTAAAAGAAATCGGAATGATTTCTTCAGGGGAGAATGATCACATATGTATGACACGGTTATCCTGTGGGGTTCATCTAGGGTGACAGGGGTTGGCTGACAGTTAACAAGTTGGTGAAGTGCTGAAATCCGTACTGGGGTTCAAAATTCTTGCTCTTTTCTTTGGAAAAAAACATTTTAAATCCTGAACATTAAGCTTTTGTTTTCAGAGATGAGAAGCTTGTGGGCTCCTGCCCAACATGATGTTTCTGAAATGCAACTTTCTTTAAACCTTCCAAACTTTCACGTGAGCGTAATTTTTGGTTAAGAGATGACTCATGTTTAAATATTACCCGAATCAGTGCACAAATGATTAGGATAATCCTCCCTTAGAGGCCAAAGCAATTCTTTGTGTAGTTTGTGGATAACAGAAAATTCTCTGGCTAGTGGTTAAACACGTTATAATTTATAGTCTTTGGAGGAAATGTATTAAAAAAAATACCTCCTTTTTTTTCTAATTTCCTAGGATGAAAAACAGGGGGAAAAAGGAGCTTTTCTAAGTAATGAGGAAGTAGGGGGAGGGGAAGGAGCAGGAAGAAAGAGCAAATGTTCCTGTGGTTGAAGGGTTGAAGGGAGAGGGAGTCAGCCCCTGGATGGGTGTGGGGGTGGGGTGGGTGTTGGGAGACTCACCGCAAACTTGGCCAGCACATAGGCCCCAGCTCCCACTCCGATGCCAATCACGTACTTGAACCTGGTGGAAAGCATGGCTGGTCACTTGAGGGCTAGGGGAGCCACTTCCCAGGATTGCTGTCAGCTGGAGCCTGGTGGCCCTGCAGTGGCAGGAGGCACCCTCTGGCCCCCAGCACAGGGATAGAGTCTGGGGAGGGGGTTTCTCACCCAAAGTGCTGCACCACACTGGGGAGCATGGCGGCCAGCTGCTCCATGGAGGGGAACTGGTACCTGCAGGCAGAGGAGGAAGTCAGGGCACAGGTGCAGATGGGGCCACAGAGCTGCAGGGGGGGATTGGGAGGGGGTGCTCCCAGGTACCTACCCCTGGGGAAACTGTGACGCCCCCACCTGCTGACCAGGGGCATCCACGTGGCACACCACAAAGTGCTTGGTGATCTCCTGCATGTCCTCGAAGTTGAAGAAGGTATTGAAGCACAGCTTGTCTGCAAAGACACACTTCTCAGCGGGGGCTCAGCAAAAGGGTGGGGGGGCCACAGGCCTGAGAGGAGGGGCAAGGTGGAGGTGATCAGTGTTATGGGCCAGCAGGGACACCAAAGGCCCAAATAGCTAAGGTCACAGAACTCAGTGCAAATGGGGATCTGCGGGCCCCTGTGGGGAAGGTCGGGAGGCAGAGGAAGGCGGGATGAGGCTGGGGTGAACTTACGGTTAAGGCCCACGTCATGGTAGGTGAGGATGGCTGGGCGGTTCCCTTTGGGGGAGCCCCGGATCACCACATGCAGCAGGCCGTACGGTGTCTCGATGTCATGTTCCTGGAAGGGAAACAGCACTGGACACTCTGGGCAGCTCTCCCTCCTGGCCATGGGGTAGCCCGGGGGTAGTGGGGCCTGTGCTGGGGCTCCCACCTGCCAACAGGAAGGCATCTCCTTCTCGTCACCCCCTCGAGCAATCCCCGGGGAGGGCGGACCAGATGGTGCACCCCTGCCTGGAGGTGTCCAGCTCAGGGACCCTCTGCTGACCAGTCCCTGGGCTGCCACTGCCCAGGTCCTGCTGCTCGCAGCCCTGCACGGTCCAGTGAGGTTCGTCCTCTCCATTTTGCTGCAGCCCCTCAGGGACGGCTCTGTCACCCAGCGTGAGTCCTGCTCTCACCATGTCCCTCCTGCACTCAGGATCCTTCAGTGCCTACCCTGAAGGTGAGTGGCCTTGACAGTCTTGAATTACAGCCACCACCCCCGTATCAGCCAAGCCCAGCCTCCAACCCCCCCACACCAGCCCTGGTTCCCACTGCCAGACTCCTACTCATGTTGTTCCTTCCACCTTGAATCCCCCTCCCCTCAACCCCCAGGGCCTCCCTTCCAGGCAGGGTAGGTTCAGACCCTCACCCCCACCCCAAAGACCTTCTGCAGTGACTACTCTGGGATCCTCCTGTGTTTGTGCCTTTGGTTTTGTGGCTTAGGCTTACTAGTCCTTTGGGAATGGGTGCTGGACACCATAGGAGGAGGCTGATGTGCTCAGACATCCTTAAGCCTTGGGGAAGTGCCATGCAGGCTCAGCAAACTAGTCACTTTCGGTCACTCTATGGACAGATTCCAAGAGGGTCTGTCAGAGCTGAATTATACCAGCCTTGCCCTGTACCATGGGGAACACTGGGAGTTGGCCCTGTACGTTGGAGGTGGGGCTAAGGTCAAGGGTAGGAAGAACATGGGACTGACCCCCAAATGTGGGCCAGGTACCAAGCATGTTATGCATACATTTTCCCCTTTTGCACATGGAGGACACTTAGGTTTAGAGAGAACCCAAGTTCCTGCTCCTGATGGAAAAGGGGAGACTCGGGAGACAGCGGACAGCTTCCTGGAGTCTGGTCTTCTTGGGTCGGAGCTCAGAGGACCACTGTTCAGGCCTGTGTCTCCAGGGGGAATGACAAGGCGGTGTCAACTCCATTGACAAAGGCCACACCCTGCGAGCCACAATTCTGCTGTGAGGCCCTGTTAAATAAACCTGATGTCCTTTGAGTGGGCCCAGGGCCACCACAGCCTTCCCACATCCCCGGCCTGTCCTCCCTCAGGGCCATCAACATGAGGAACACTTTCTGCTCACTGGCGGCTGACCAGCTACTTTTCATGTGTCTTCTCATTTACTTCTCACAGGGACTCAAGCCCCAAACTGAGAGGTTCAAAAGGAGATATGACTTGCCCAAGGTCAAGTGCACAGAGGGCAAAGCAGGCCCTGCCAGCTGCCAGCCCCAGAGGCCAAGGGTATGCACTGAAGACACCACCCCAAAAATTTCCAAGCAGGCAGTTCTCTATAGCCGCCTGTCCCTGCCCTGGGGTAGGGGGGGCATGCTGCATCCCCCACCAGCCTCCATGCTCTTACCTCTGGAGGGCAGGGGTTGAGGGAAAGATTGGGAGGGTGGGGAGGGTGGGGAGGGTGGGAAGGGTGGGGGCAGGAGGGACGCCCATTGCACAAGACCTGCAATGCGCTGCCTCCGCGTGAAGGGTGGATCTCCACCGGGTCAGCTCTAGTGCTAACGCTGCGGGCTACGGGTCAGGGCCCAGGGTGCAGGGTGCAGTCCTCCACTGCCAGTGGCTGTGCATGGGGGTGTCTGCCCCCTCCCAGGCCAGGTGTGACCGCGCCGTCCCCGGCACCAGTCCCTGGGTCGTGGGACTGGGTGCAGTGCTCTCCCGACTGAGGCTCGGGGGCGCAGGTGGGATGGGTTGTTGAGGGCAGCGGCCCAGTGACTTGGCTGAACCCTCCCTCCACCAATCCAGGAGCTCTGACCCGTCTCAGCGGGCTAGGAGCCCCGTCCCCATCCCTTGGGAGCCAGATGCCCCACAAGAGGGGTGACCTGAGGGCCGCAGCCTGGCCTGCTCGGAGCCCGGGCCCCCAGGGCCCAGCACTCCCATTGGCTCCTGGTGACGTCAGAACCCCCGCCTCCAGGTGGGCGCCGGCACTGCGGCAGCCAGGGAGGGGGCTCTGACGTTCTCGGTCTCGGTCTCGCCAGTGACCTTGAGGGTTGCAATGGGAGGGGAGGCTCCCAGCCGGGTATCAGGGTAGCAGCGAGCAGGAACGGGTGAGGGGCTGGGGGAGGGGTTGTCTAGTGTGATTCATTCCATCAACCACATCAGCAGTTTGGTGAACCAGGTCTGCCGCGGGGTAGGCGAGGACGTGCTGCCTGGGTGCTGCCTGGGTGCTGCCTGGGTGCTGCCTGGGTGCGGGGAGGCCCGGTGGTCTGTGCTCCCTTGCAGGGCAGGCCCAGCGTGGGGGTGGAGGAGGACTTGTGCCCTGCTTCCTCCCTCTTTGAAGAATAGCACCTAGGGGCACTGCTGCCTGGGCCGCCTTTCCCCACCCACAAAATAAGACACGGCGACCCCCTCCTCGTCCCCTTCCCGGCAGGGACTTCGGCCTGAAGGCTGGGTCAGCACCCTGCCCAGACCTCCCCGCCTCGGCCAGGCTGGCACCGAGGCTCCCTGGGGACGACGGCGGAGCTGCAGGCAATTCCCAGGGAAGGAAGGGGACGCCCTTCTGTTCCCAGCCCAGTGCAGCCACCCAAACCACCAGGACAATCCTTGCTGGGTCAGGAGGGTGGACGTCCAGGTACGTGTCTCCCCCAGGGCTGAGGCGCTCAAGGGCGCGAGGCAGACACCGGCCGGGCACCTGCTGCGAAGGGCACACGGTCAGGTCAGCGGGGTGCGCGGTTCGCACAGCCCCCTCCGGCCCGCGGATCCCAGCCCCTCCCCGCAGGCCCTGCCGGGCGCTGACTCCCGACGGCGGAGGCTGCCAGAACCTGCAGGTAAGGAGGGCCCGAAAGCGGGGCGGCACCAGACAGAAGCGGAGGGATGTCCCTTCCTCCCTACCCCCCGGCCGCCCCCAGAGCCCTCACTCACCCCGTCCCAGCACTCCGGCATCTTGCCGAGCGAGCGAGAAGGCGATCTGCCTCTCCCAAGAAGGGCAAACAAAGGCCTGAGTCACCGGGGTCCAGAGGGAGGGGACAGCGCCAAGGGGAGCCGGCGGCGGCGAAGCTGGGGCACCGCTTCCTTCCGGCCTTTATATGCGGCGCTGGCCCGGCCCCCCTAGGCCTTTCCAGGCAGCCACTCGCTCTCCAAGCCCCGCTTCCAGATTGGCGGGCGGGAGACGAACCTGGCTCCCATTGGCTTCCGAAGTCCTGGCTCAGCCCAGCTCCTGCTCCTCCTCCAGCTCCACCCCCATCCCAGCAACAGAGCATCCTAAAGGGTCCCCAGGCCCCGCATCCTGCCTGCCCCCAGCACGCAAGCGCGTGCGCGCACCCCCCCCCCCCACAGCCACTGCTGCACGCGGGGCCCTGGGAAGATGAGACCAGGAGTCACATGTACAGGTGTGCCCTGTGTCAGGTACACAGGAGCCACTCACTGACACACACAGCAACATAGGGCAGGGTGGGCTCACAGGCACGCCCCAGACCGCGCAGCCCTTGACCCATTCCCTGGGGAGCAGGGAGGGCCTGAGAGGGCCCCATGCCCAGCCTCCACTTCAGGAAGGTCTGAATCCACCGCTTAACCTTGAAGGGATGGGGCAGTGACTGGCTGTCTGGGGGCAACCTTCTGTTGTGACCCTGATCCAGGGACTGCTCCTTCACCACTCCCCAGGGTCTCCCCTAGGGCACCCCTCATGCCCCATCCCCGTGTAAGCCCAGCGCTTGCCCTTGGTGCTGAAATGGGGCTTCTGGGGGCGAGGGGCCTGAGCTGATGGTAAGATGAACAGCATGGTGGGGAACACACCTGCTTGCCCTCCCCACCCCCATCCTACATCAAGGGGCTGGAGGCCACCAGGGAGAGGACAGGAGTCAGCCTGTCAAAGTGGACATGCCCACCTCCTGCAGAAGCTCCCCAGTTCTCTCTCCTGGGGCCAACCAGTGTGCAGCTTGGCTCCCAGGTCTCTGGGGAGCAGGATGCATGGGCCACCACAGGCTCCATGCCCTGTCCTCCTGATGGCAAGGACTTGTGTAGGGAGTTGGCAGGTAGAGGAATCTGGGGAGGAGGAGGCAAAGGAGAACAGACAAAAGGAAACAGGTCAGGGAGGGGAGCCCAGGAGGGAGCCCAAGGACTGAGAGAAGCAGAAGCAACACAGAGGAGGGTGCTGGGCACACAGGGGAGGGCAGACACAGACCCCATTCTGTCTCTCTGGTGAAGGAACATGCCAGTCACTCCAGCCTGCAACGCTAGCCCCACACACTGGCTGGCAGCCTTGTGGGGAGGGGGCCACCTCCCCATCTCTAGGGGCCCAGTGTCCTGGTCAACACCTGTCATGTGTGCTATTCCTGGCCACGTCCTCTGTCTGGGGCACACCAATAACTCTCCATGCCCCATCTGTGACCTCTGGCTCTGGGGGCCCAGCGCCCTGCGCTGTCCCAGAGCAGCCAGGGTATGGATCAGGGTGTCCCACTGCCCCTGGGTACTCGCCAAGCTCCCTGTTCCCTGTAGCCACCAGCACAGCCCTGCCCCGTCCACATGACCCTCCTACCTGCTCCTTAAAAAGGATGGGGTGGGGGTGGGAGGGCATCTTCCCATTCTTCCTGCCACTAAACCCCTGCTCTTCCATTCAACTTTATGCCCAGTCAGCCTCTGACCTCTGAGTGGCTCTGCCACCCTTTTCCCTGGGTGAGAAGCTAACTCTGGATACTGCCCATTTCCAGCCATGGCCCCATTCCTGCTCAGCTCACTGGCTTCAAATCCACAGACCCGAGTTCAAGTCCTGGCTCCCCCACCCACCAGCTGGGTAACCCTGGGTAAGGCTTTCTCATTTCTCCATGCCTCAGGCTCCTCAATTGTAAACAGCAATTGTGCTTTCCTGAAGAGTTGTTATGAAAAAGAGAAAGAGCTCCAGAGGGGTTCCACAGACCCGAACTCATGCCCGCCCAGGCCCCTTGGGGAGAGACAGGGCAATTGGCGTGCCTCTTCTAACTGTTGACCCCTTCCCTGGAGGCTGTGCAGTAGTGGCTGATGAGGCAGGCTCAGGTCCTGCCAGCCAAACCTAGGTACCAGTTGTATCTGCCACTTCTCTACTGTTTAACCGTGGGCAAGGCAATCAACCTCTCTGAGCCTCCACACCTATAAATGGGAGAAGAGCTGTGCCGTCTGTGTAGGTAGCTGCAAGGATAACACGCAGTCCTCACACACCTCTGGAAAAGGATGAGCAAACTAAAGCATAGGGACATTAACTGTCCCACTCAGCTAGTAACCATGGAGTTTACCAGCACCCTAGCACTCTGGGCCTTAGGTCACATGATTAAGAGTCGCAAATCCTTATCAGCCTATCTCCCAGTTGCCAGCCTCCTCCAAGTGCCTTACACGTGTCACCTTATTTTATCCTCTTAACATCCACTTTACAGACAAGGAAAATGAAGCACAGAGAGGTTCTGTAACGTGCCCAACATGACACAGAACCCAGAACCACACTCAGGCAGCCTGCCTCGGACTCCATGTGCTCTGGTGACCACACAGTCACAGAGAGCTTAGGAGCTGAGTGTCAGGCCTGGGGCATCGTCCCCCAACCCTACAAATATCCGGGGGGGTCCCAGCTTTCTTCACTGTACAAATAAGGCAGTGACGTGTGCTGGAGGTCACATGGCCCACAACTAGCAGGGACAGGCCTGGGACTCAGGTCTGTCTGGCTCTTGTCTGCCTTGCTCTCCTCCCCCTGAGATTGGCTGGGTCCATTGAGGCAAGGAATGAAAGAGGATAAAATCCCTGCCAGGTCTTGGCCCAGATAAGAGTCATCCATCCTCTTAGTGCTTTAAAAAAAAAAAAAAAAAAAAAAAAAAAAAAAAGCCAGCCTCTCTGCGGCACAGTGGAGTAGAGGAGTAGATGCCTTTTTACACATACTGCCCTTTACCAAGCAAAGGGTCCCAAACACTGCTGGCAGCAGTGCTGGGTTAGGTCCAGCCCACAGCTCCAGGATTTCCCTCTCCCCTTTCATGACCCCACCCCAGGTGTGTTTTGGGGGCTGGCAGTCAGCACTACTAGTCTGGTGGGTCCCACCTGGTGTCAGGCAGGGGCTGGCTGCTCCAAGATTTTATTTCCCCAGGCCCTCCTGGGGCAAAGGGGCTATTTATCCATATATTCCTGCCCTCATTTGAGTGGGTAGGACAAGAAGTCCCCCTTGAGGGGCCTGCTCTGATCTCTAGCTGGGCCTGGGGCGTCTCCTCCTTTCCCTCCTCCTGGGCTCCTGTCTATTGCCCAGACTCCTGTTCTCAGCTCCAGAGCCCTCTGTGTTTGGTGCTGGTGCTCCCCCACCCCCACCCCCGGGACATGAGCACGTGTGCACAGGCTGCTCTGAAGCCTCCTCTGGTGTCCTTGAAGGGGCACATGACCCAAGGCCTGAGGCATAGGCCTGGGATCTAGGTCCTTGCTGCAGCACTGTGTGCCTGGTGGTGGTGGTGGTGGAGGGGAGGAGCCTGCAGGCCACCCCACCTCTGGCGTCACCCCAGAGGTGTCCAGACAAGGAGGCTGGGGCTGTCATGGGGTTTGGAAACAGGAGACCAAACCAAATTAAAGTCAGGCCCCAGGAGAGGGTAGTTCCATCTAGCCAGGAGGAAGGTCCTAGAAGGGTCTGATTTTGTTCAGCAGGTTTTGACTGCCAGCAGGACTCTGTCTGGAACCCGCAGAGGTTCCCACTGTGTCTGCTGTCAGAAGTGATGTGTTCCAAGACCCGGAAATAAATGGCCAGGATGGGACTCAGAGGGAAGAAAAGGCTGGTCAAGGGAGTGAACTGATCACGCAGACGAATAGAAACAAAGAACAATTTCAATTTTCGCAAGGAATCTGGCATCAAACTAAAGAGGACACGGGTGTCCCGGCAACAGTTTCCATGGAAACAGGAGCTATTTCAGAGCACCAGCCCCGCTGGAGATTTTCCTCATTGGAGGAAAGTGCTGATTCAGATGACAGTATCCCATCTCCACCCCCCCACTTCAGCCCTGTTCAGGGAAGGAGCCAGGTCTCCACTAAGCAGGAGGCAGGCAAAGCTGCTGTGAACCACGGTGGGGGCAGGGGGCTGGGGGGAGGGAGGGATGGTGGTCCTGGAGATGCCAACCAGAAGGGCAGTGACCCTCCTCTGGGACCAGGCTGGGCAAGGTAAGGGGCTGGCCGGCTGTTAGGCTCCTACCTTGGAAGGCCGAGCTGAGACCTACCTTCCAGTCTGTGTCCATAGCCAAGAGGAAGGTGTCGGAGTTCTCCTAAGGGAAGGCAAACAGAGAGGGTGCATGTCAGGCCCTGGCTGGCCCAGCAGGCTCACGGGGGTTCAGCCCCAAGCAGGCTCACTTGCTTTGTATCCCCATTCATTTTTAGGTTAACAGAAGCGACCCAGGGCTTCCCAGGCAGCAGGCCAGTTAAGGGCCCGGTGGATAAGCCTACGAGTAGCTACTCATTTCACTCTTACCTATTAATTTAAAATGTGAAGATTTCCATCTTACAGGTGGGAAGGGTGAGGCTTAGAGAGGTTGACTCACACAGCTAGGCAGTGGTGACAGCTCTGAAGCCAGATCCTTGCTGTCACCTTGCCCCACTGCTCCCTGCCCCCCAATACCCCCCAGCCATTGGGCCAAGGCTGCAGAGGCCGGGGAAGGAGGGCAGTGGTAGGCAGGACAACCGCACCCACTTTAGGGACAGGGGAGCTGAGGCCATGCAGCAGGGGAGCAACGCAGGGCTTTTCCAAGCTGCACAAAGGCTCTGCCTGGGCCTGTGGTGCCTCCCACCTTTCCAGACCTGCCCGCTTTGTGTTCTCAAAGCACAGATGTCCCCTGCTTCCAGGCTCATTTACCCCAAACAGTGGGCATCTTTGGTGCGCCGAGTCCCTCCTACTGGGCTGCAAGTGCCAGGCTGGCTGTGCCCTCTCCATAAAGCCTGGAATGGAGTGGGCTCCCCAAACCCAAACAGATCTGGATGAATAAGCCTGACTTTGCAAATGAGGGGAACTCAGCTCAGAAGCACCCACTGTTTGCAAGGCAGCAGAGGTGTGGAGTGGAAGGGGGCCCTAGAACTCCATGTGTGTGTCCTCTGTGGGTCTGGTCTAGGGAAGGCAGTCACGGCAGTGAGGGGGGTGGGGCAGCACATGTCCAGGACAAGCAGAGCTCCTGGGCCTCTGCCTTGTCTTCCACCGTGTCTGTCTAGAAACTTGTCCTCCCCTCCGCTCAGCTGTGACAAACGAGGCAGGCCACCTAGCTTCTGGGCCTCAATGTCCGTGAGGATCAAAGAGAAGTGCGGTGTCAGTTGTCACTCCTTTATACTCCTGCACTTGACTTTGTATGCTGCACAAGCTCCCTAAGGCTCTACCGAATAAATACACGGATAAATGAGACAATCAGAACAGGGGTGAGCTGCTAATGTACAAGAAGGAAGATGACCCCAAATCATGGGAGTAAAAGGGAAAAAATGAAAACCAGCAATTTAGATGTTTTACTCTCACAATAAGGAAAAGTTCAACCACCTGCTTTCTGGCAGTGGGGCTGGCGGGGGTGGTGGGAGAGGGAGACAGCACGAAAGGGTCTCACACTGCAAGAGGGAAGCCTGGTGTCCTGCAGCTGGGACTGTATCATACACAGTGGCTGTCCTCTGGCCACACCTTCTGGCTCCTTCAGGGCCTGGGGGTTCTCCCTGGGTGTGGGAGGTGTCAGGGGGGAGAGGCAGCAGCCAGGCCACTCCTGGAACCTCTAAGAGAGGGGATGGGGGCTCAGGGAAGGGGACCAGGCTGGTTACTAATGAATCATCTCACCAGAAGATCATGCCCAAGTGGGGGAGGGCAGGGAAAGAGATGGGGAGATTGTTTATTCCAGAGGCCCTAAGGCTATAGAGAAGGAAGTGGTTTCTTTTGGAACAAAATCAACACAAACCATGAGGCAGATAATGGCAGGGTGCACTGTGAGCTCTCCATGTGCTGGGGACCCCCGGACGTGGGAAAGTCTCTGGAGGGGCAGGACCCCAAACCAACAAATGGCAGGAATGACACAAGCTAATACAGGGCCCCGGGAGGTCCTGGAAGGAGTACAGGAACCTTCGGAGGAAGACAGGTGGGAGAGAGGGCCCGGCTGGGAGGAGGCCCAGGAGCATGGGATGGAGGCAGAGGACCGGGATGCAGGCAGGGGGAGGAGGAGCAACAGCTCTCCCGGAGCCCTGGACACCTGGCGCCTGAGCCTCCAAAGGCAAGCGAGCCTGAGATGGTAAGAGCCCTGTGGGGTAAACACTGGGGTGCTATTTGCTCCTCACTCAGAATTTGCACAGACGGTTTATGAAGTCAGGGACACACACCCTCCAGCACTGCAGCTACACAAGGAGAATCAGGGGAATGGCGGGAAAGAGAATAGCTCTGGAAGGTGAAGCGCGAGCTCACCACAGTCTGCAGCCACCAGCACAGGGGCTTTGGGAGGTTGGGGACAGGGCTGTTATGCAGGCGGGACCAGGTCTGTGGCCAGGAGAGGAGAGAAGCTGCTGGGGACGCAGGGCTGAAGCGCAGACCTGGTGGGGACCTCTGGTCCTGTTGGAGTGGGATGAGGTGAGCGACAGCAAATGCACCCAACAGAAGGCAGGGCCAGGCTGCTGGTCAAGGTACCACACCACCAAGTCAGGGTGGGAGGGAAGGGGCACAGGGGCAGCTCTCAGGAGACGAGGGGAGGAAGGGCCAGGCAAGGCCATGGTGCCCTCTGTCTGTCCTCTGGGCCTCGCAGGGACATACAACAGCATACACCTGCAGGCGACACCTCCTCTGTGCAGCCGCTGCCTAAACCCACGCCTCAGCCCTAAAAACACTTCAATATTTTAATGTCCTGACCAGCAGCAGTACAAACACTAAAAGCAAGGGTTTTTTTTTTTTGCCCAGAAGAACAAAAGCAAAAAAACCAAAACCCTCAAACAGGAAAACAAACAAAAATCCCCCCAAGCCACATATTAAAAATTCCAGGCTTTTTATAACAAAATTTAAAGTAATCAAAACACACAAAACTTTGTTTTTTAATATATATACACAGTACACGGCTGAAGCACCTTTGGCTTTTCTCTCAAAATTTACATTTGTAAGAAAACACAGCCCACTGTGGTAACAATTTGGTGGGTGTGAACGTATGTACACATAGAGGTCTGTATGTTTTCCCCCACGGAGTAATAAAAAGGTACCTTCAGTTTGTTGATGCACTTTATAGGAGAGCTTTTCCAGGGAAAAGCCTTAGGGGCACCGTCCACTACTAAGCCTCACAAGCAGGCCAGTCTCTGCTTACCTCAGAAGGGTGGTAGTTGGGAGGAGGGACTTTTTCAGGAAGTTCTGGAAAACTTCCTTATTCTCAGGTGCATCCCAATCTGTGATGACCTGACCCCGCACTGAAAGCCTTCAGTGTGCAAGGCTGTGCTAGGCCCGGGGGAAGACTGGGAATAAAATGGCCAGGCTCTCTGTTAGGCCGTATCAGACCTAGTGTCAGAGGGGTGGGAGCACAACCTGCAAAGACCCGGGGGCCTGACACTCAAGGATTCTACAAGCAGTCCACCCACGGCTTTTCCTTGCAGAAAGGGTAAGGGAGGCCAGGTCAGGGGTCACCCACAAGAAAACGGGGTACAAACAACTGGAATCTAAAGCCTGGTGCCCAGGAGGGGGCTCTCTGGGACAAAAACAACAATCTCAAGTGCCTTTGTCCCACTGCTCCTGACAGCACCATGAAGAAAGAAAGGCCCTGCCTTTCCGCTGCTCTTCTGCTGCCCACTGGGGACCCCTGTGGGGATCCAGGGCCTCCCAGAACCGACGTTGAGTATCTTCCCCAGTAGCTCTGCGACCTTGACCAAGTGGCTTAACTTTCTGTGTCTCAGTCTTCTCATCACTGAGATGGGAATAACTCTCCTAAAGAGACTGCCCGGGATCCCTGGGTGGCGCAGCGGTTTGGCGCCTGCCTTCAGCCCAGGGCGCGATCCTGGAGACCCAGGATCGAATCCCACATCGGGCTCCCTGCATGGAGCCTGCTTCTCCCTCTGCCTGTGTCTCTGCCTCTCTCTCTCTCTCTCTCTCTCTCTGTGACTATCATAAATAAATTTAAAAAAAGAGAGAGAGAGACTCCCAGCCTCGGAGACAGCCCGCGCCCCCGCGGGGGAGGGGTCTGCGGGGCGCGGGAGGACTCGGGCGCGGCTCCCCGACCGGCCGCGGGCTCCTCCGCGAGGTTTCCTTCTTGGCCGCGAGGTGGCGCCCCCCGCCCAGGAGCGCCCGGGCCACTCACCAGCTCGGCGGCGTCCTGACCCCGGAGCAGCGGCTTCTCCTCGGGGAATCGCAGCTCCTGCAGCCCGGCCATGGTCACGTCGTGGAGCAGGAGCCCTAGGGGAGGGCGGGGGAGGACGCGGGTTGGGCCCTGCTGCTGAATCTCCGGGTGGACAGGCGGGCAGGGGCACCGGCGAGCACACCCCGCAGCCGCCCCCCGCGCCCCGAGTGCAGGCCCCTGCGGGCCGGCGTGGGGGGGCCCTCCGCAGGCGGGCGAGGCTCTTCTAAGACTGGCTCTTAAAAGTTAAAACACGTTCAGCAAGAAAGAAAAGAGAAAAAGCACCACAGGATGATCCTTAAAACAATGCCAGGGTGAATTCTGCACTTACTGAGCTGCAGAGAGATGATGTGGGGAGGTCAAATGCAGGGCGGGAAGCAGAGGGAAGCCCTCTGTGGTCGGAAGTGGACAGTGAGGGCCTGGAGGGCATGGCTGTCCGGGGGCCTGGGAGGAAAAGCCTGGGTGGGGATGGCCCTGGCAGTGGGGCAGTCTGTGTACAGTGAGGATGAAAGAGGCGGTGCCAGTTTAGGCCAGCCAGCAGCAGGGAGGGATGACCGCTCAACCCACAGCCAGCAGGTGATGGATCCCAGGCCCTAACGGCTGGGTGTCCCTGGGAGACTGATGAGCTTTCAGTCTGAACCTCAAGAAAGGGTTCTCCGTGCACATGTGTGTATGCGTGCACGCCTGTGTGTGCTTGGAGGAGCCCGTGGTGGGGGCGGGGGAGGCGGAGATGATCTGTGTAGCCTGGCATTGCCATCCTCACTTGGATTTTAGGACAGAATAGATTAGAATGTACCAAGAGAAAAAGCAGCCAAGGAGGTGAACTGGAAGTCCGTAGAATTAACACTGACCAATAAATACGCGAAAAAATTTTAAGGCTCACTAGATGTCAAAGAAATTCAAATTAAAACACGATGCTTCCCCCCCCCCCCCCCCCCCCACCGAACTGGCAGAGTCGGCAGTGCTGGCAGTGATGCACCCAAAATGGCACTTCTCTTACTGCTCGTGGGTGTATAAACTGCTACCTCTTTCTGGAGGGCAGTTTGGCAAAATGAATTAAAGTAATTTAAAAAGGTTCATGTTCTTGGATTTAGCAAGCCTCTCCCTGGAAGAAATTTCCTAAGGAGGCCAGAGAGGGCACCTATTGATTTATCTGTAAGAATGCTCACCACAATGCCTTTTAAAATAATAATAAACTTGAAAAAGCTAAATGTCCATCCATAGGACATGAGACAAACTGTAGGTCAGTCACTTGTAAACGATTATGTAATAACACGGGGGAAATGCTTGTGTCCTCATAAATGGGAAAAGAAGTTATAAACCACACAGTATCACTGAGATTACGAAATAGGAGTAGCTCCACAACAGACAAGCCTAGGAAGATGTACACCATAAAGGTCATAGGTGTCCTTCCCAGGCAGAGGACTGAAAACCAGGCTAATGCGACCTGAAATCTAGAAAAACCAACATTTTTAAAGACTATGTGAGGATCACGATCATTCCTTCTTCTTGCAAGCATTTCACTGCTCGCAAAGTACTTTCCTTGCACTATTTCACATCGCCCCTGAGGGAAGCACAATGGGGAAACCAAGAAGTTCCGTGGCGTGCCCAGATAGGGTCTTGGGATTCCTATCTGGGTCCAGTGCTCACTCTATGGCACCACAGCTGCGTGACCTGGAAGGATGGATTGCTCTCCTTCCTCTCATTCGATTGTCCTCCCTCAATTCTATTTTAGTCTTTTTAGGGGTAAAGCCCTTGACTTTCCCTTCTGCCCCTGAATCCCACCAGCTGGTTGATCAGAAGGCGCCCTCTGCCCCACCCTGCGCCTGCCCGTCCCTTCTCCCCGTGGAAGGCCCAGGGACTGCAGAGTGGGCACAGTGGTCCTTGGGACCCAAGGGCGAAGGGAATCATCAGATGGAACCTGTTTCTGTGGCAGAATGTCAGGACACCGGCGGGGGGGGGGGGGGGCGGTGTGTCCAGACCTTCCCCGGGCTTCCTTCCCTCCTGTGAGAAGCAGGAAGCATCAGTCCTCCAGAGTATTAGGAAGACAGTGCCTCAAGATGTCATGGGGTCTCCACCTGAGTCTAGTTTAAGATTTAGATGTGCTGAGGGTAGACTGGGGGCTGTTGGCCGCCCAGGCCTCATGGAAGGCTAAGAGAGAGTTCTGCAGGGCCCCCCTAGGAGAGCCTCACCCCCAGCATGAACAGGCCAGGCCAGAAGGTCCCTGCCCACTCAGCCCCCCACCCAGGCCCCGCAGCTCTGTGCCACGCTGGAGAGGCTCTTCCCAGTGGTTTCCGGGGAAACCAGCTAACACAGTGCAGATGGGCTGTATTTTTAGAAAGGCATCCTCTCCCCTCCCCGGTTCCCTTCCATCCTTTCTCATGTGTGCACACTCCTTCATCCACCCGGTTGAGGGGGGAGGGCTGAAAGAACCCCCCCCCCCCGAAAACTCTTCCCCCATTAGGACTTTTTTTAGCTGCAGTCTCTCTGAATAACCAACTCAATTAAACCGCCTGGCAGCACTGGGGTGTCCCCACCCTCACCCGGAGCCTGTTATGAAACCACTCTGGAGACCACCCTCCCCAAGGGTGGTGCTATTGAAAGGGCTGAGGGTGGGCAGTGCCGGGACAGATGGCCCGTGATGGAGGGGGCGGTGGGGACAGGGTTGGGAAGAAACCTCATAATCCAGAGAGCCAGGAATGTCGGGAATGTCGCAGCCTGCAGAAGACACAGGCAGCCCAAGGCCCAGCAGGGGGTGATGTGGGGCTTCAGAACAGACATCCCCACAGGTCCAGCATAGAAGGTTCCTCCTAGGAAATTTAGGGTTTAGAAAAAAAAAAAAAAAGCAGCTAGATGCTAAGTTGAAGGAAAATGAGATTCCTTATCAAATCAACACATTGTACACCTTAAACGTACAGAATGTTAAACAGTAATTCTATCTTCGTAAAGCTGGGGAGGGGGAGAGAGATTTCTATCAACCTCCTGCAAAGAAGCCGGGTTCAGGTGGCACAGGGTAGAGAGGGGTGGGAGAGGGGAGTGGGTGACTCCAGGGATCTGGGAAGCAACAGTGATGGCTCTTCTCACCCTCCTATTCTTTCTCCCCTCAGGCAACCTAGTATGTTAGATCCAAACAAGCCTGGGATTATTCTTCTGCTTTCTCGGGGCTTAGGAGTCACTGGAACCCTGGCCGGTATTTCTTCTGTGTCACTTCTCTGTGGCACAATGGGTATCACACACAGTGCAAGTGTCCCACTCACAGTGAGTGAGATTTTGGGTAAATCACTGAAAGGATGTTATCTGTGAAGCAGGAGCATGGGTGATCCTCTGCCCACTTGGGAGGTGCACCAGACAATGGGCAGGAAGATGCCTTTGCAATGGAAGCTTTCGGTACCCATTTGATGAGACAAAGAATTTAACACAGGTGACTGGGGGCTTCCTTGACCTCCTCTGCATATTTAAGGCAGCTCAGAGCTCTTTTCTTGCTGTCTTTTGCTCGAGGAAGGATCCAACCTAGTGGCAGAGGCCACACTGATGTTCGTAATAGAGGGCAATGCGGCCTCTTTGCCTGCATGACAGGGACATGTCACAGTACAAGGGGATCTGGGAGTGGACAGGGTCTCCTAAGCAGTACAAATGTGGGTGCTTCTTTCAGAGGAGGTTTGTTTCTTTCAAATTACTTTTGGTTCCTGTTTTGTGCTTCCTTCCATGTGACTCTATGCTGAGGCCTGGGCCATGTAAACCCTTGGATGTGTTAGGGTTAAAAATATAAGTGATTAGGGTGCCCGGGGTGCTCGGTTGGCTAAGCAGTTAAGCATCTGAATCTTGATCTCAGCTCAGGTCATAATCTCAGGGTCATGAGATTGAGCCCTGCCCCAGGCTTTTAGTCTGGTTAAGATTCTCTCCCTCCCTTTGCTCCCGCCCTTCAAAAAAAAAGACATACATGTGCAAGTGATTACTATGGTCATTCTTGAAATTATTCAATATATTCATATTATTCAGTATGTCAGTTAAACTGATCGACAGTAGTGACCCACTCTAGTAAAGCAACTGCTGAATGAAAGCACTGCTCAGACACTGGAAGGGAATGTCTTGGAAATATACTGTGGGGATCTTTGCTCTCTCAGCAACTAAGGACTCCAACCAGTGTTTAGTGTCCAGGAGCCAGAGAGGAGAAGGGTGCTGTGCAGGGACAGTGCTTCCCCGCCCCCCCCCCCAACACCCATCGCTGTGCCACTGAGCAGCATGGGAACTGCAGCCAAAGAAAGGCAAGACAGAAAGAGAGTGAAGTTAGTATATGGGAGAAACTAAATGGGGCACCAGACCCCACGGGACAAGAAGAAACTGTACTGAGAGAAAAGAGGCGGGATTGTGAAATGGTTCATATTCTGTCAACTACAAGAGTGATGGAGCCTCTGGCAGGTCACGGTCAAGGTCATGGTCCAAGGTGCCCTGTGTATGCTGCTTTCCTGAAAGTCCCGGTTGTGAGGTCCCCTTACTATGGGAAAAGCCACAAGCAAATGAAATAAGCTGCAACCAGGAGCAGAGTCAAACTGGGCCTGGCCGATTCCACCCTCTGGGAAGGGTCTCTGCACAGATAACAAATGGCGAATGACATTGCAGAGGGCAGCACAGGACTCCTTCAAGCCTGTGCACCCAAACACCTTTCCATCTTTCCACCCTCACCACACCAGCACCATGGTTTGAAAAGAATCCCCAGAAATGAGGAATTCAACTTCCAGATGCACTCCATTGGGAGTCTGGCACCTTATAGATAGCTGGTCCCTTCGGTCACTCTCCCTGTCCCTATCCTGACCTCAAATGGCTGGGGCAGCACCAGAGGGTGGAGCTGGGGTGAGGACTAGACCTTCCTTCATTATCCCCCCCTTCACAGGCCAGAAAACAAGGAAGGCACAAGGTGGGAGTGACTGGTGGCAGATCTGGGAAGAGAACCCAGAGCCTCTGCTCATAAACCCATACTCCATGTGTATCCTGCCTCCCTTGGCAGGCGTACACAGGGCATATCACTTTTTGCTGGCTCAGCCTTTACCTCTTATCTCTCATGTTGGCCCCTTGGTTTACGCCCAGCCTGAACCAGACCAGATTTCCTGTTTTCTTCCTGATTTGAGTCTATGAATTCCCATCTCTCCACAACTACCATCACTCTGACAACACACACACATACACATCTTTCCAGCACATTCCACTGTGCTTCTTCCAGTGCTTAAGGCAGCCATATGTGGATGCTGACACTCATAGCTAAGGATCCCAGCTGACTCCTTGGGCACATTCTACCCACAGCAAGCACATGCCTTTGTTTGGGCTGCTCCCTGCAACCGCGGTGCTTTTCCCCATCGTATACCCACATGACAACAGAACCAATCACTAATATTTTCTGCTGGCCCTTAATAGGTTTTGTTGAATGAGATGAATGAATGACTGATTCTTCACTTAGATTTCAAGTATCAAAAGACTGATAGCATTCAGGGCTGGTGAGGTTGTGGGGAAATAGCACAGAGTTTTATATACTGTTGGCTGGATTGCAGTGAGTTCAACTTTATTTGGAGGGGAACTTGGTAGTTTATAGAAATGCAAATATCTGTAAACTCTACAAAGTCTATCTTTAGGTATTTATCCCAATCACAGGACACACTATGAGGCAGTGTGTGCAAGGATGCACTGTTTGGAATAGTAAAAAAAAAAAAAAAAAAAAGTGGAAACAGTCCAAATGAATGTCAAGAGAATGGGACATCTACACCTGGAGCATCAAAGCCATTTAAAATATGAGGGATTTCCATATTTCTTTTTTTTTTATTTTTTTTTTTTTATTTATTTATGATAGTCACAGAGAGAGAGAGGCAGAGACACAGGCAGAGGGAGAAGCAGGCTCCATGCACCGGGAGCCCGATGTGGGATTCGATCCCGGGTCTCCAGGATCGCGCCCTGGGCCAAAGGCAGGCGCCAAACCGCTGCGCCACCCAGGGATCCCCGATTTCCATATTTCTATTGAAATAGGGAAAGCATTCTAAAATATGCAGTTAAGATAAAAAAGATATCGCAGAATATTAAGTATTAAACAAACCCATTTAAGCCCTCACATGATTCAGGGGAGCTGCAACAGTGCTCATATGGGTTTGGAAGGATATAGCAGATTTTTATTCTACCAGCAGATTTGATCAGATCTAAGATATCACTGATTGTAACTCAAATTAACATTTTATGTACCCATAAAAGAGAAAAAAAAAACACTGCCAATTAAGACATAACACGTTATGCCCCCTTTTAACTTATTTTGAAAGAATTTCAATCTTATAGAGAAATTGAAGAAAAAACAAAGCACAGAAATTTCCCACATACCCTTCACCCAGCTTCCCCTAATGCTATCATGCTATAAGACCAAAACACAACCAGAGGAAGCAGGAAATAAAACACTGATACAATAGAGTTATCTACACGCCTTACATGAATCTCATCAGTTTTCCCAATAATGTCCCAATCCAGGATCCATGTTGCATTTAATCGCCATAGGGCTGGGGACAATTCTTCACTCCTCTGTCTTCGACAAAGTCCTCCGACATTGACACTTTTGAGGAATACTGATGGGTTAAATCTACAGAATGCTCCTTAGTTTGGGTTCATCTGTTGTTTCCTCATGATCAGAGGGAGGTTATGCATTTTTGGCAAGAATAGAACAGATGCTGTGTGCCTTTCTCACTGCATCCAATCAGTAAGCAGGTGATGTCAGTCTATTTTATTTCTGGGGATGCTGCCCTTGATCACTTGATTAAGGTAGTGTCTGCAGGTTTCTCTACTCTATAGTTAGTATTTTTCTCCTTGTGATTAATCAATATCTTGTGGGAAGATACTTTGAGAGTATGCAACCTCCTGTTTCTTATCATACTTTCCCCACTAATTGCAACCATGGATGATTCGTGCCTACCAGTAATAACTATCCTGTCTTCTTTTTTAAAAAAGATTTTATGTTTTTATTCATGAGAGATAGAGAGAGGCAGAGACATAGGCAGAGGGAGAAGCAGGTTCCATGTGGGGAGCTTGATGTGGGACTCGATCCCAGGACCTAGGATCATGACCCGAGCCAAAGGCAGACACTCAACCACTGAGCCACCAGCAGGTACCCCCTGTCCTATTTTCTTAATGGCATTTTTCTATCATCCCTTCTGCATTTATTAATTCAAGTTCTCCTGTGAGAAACAGCTGTCCTTTCTCCTCCACTTATTTATTCAATTATTCATTTACATCAGTTTGGATTATGGAAACTTATTCTATTCAATGGGTTATAATCCACTCCTATCATTACTCTGTTGTTTCAACTACGTCAGATTTGGCTATTGGGGATTCCTCCAAGTTGGGTTCTTTTAGAACCACCCGCAACTTTTGAGTAGTTTCTAATTTTCCAGTCCCTTATGATGTTTGAAACTCATATTTTCTCTGCTTGAATCCTGGAATCAACCCCTTCTCCAGGGAGCCAAGTTTCTTTGTATTGCATATTACCGTTTAGAAACCAAGATCTGGGTACTATGTATGCTCATTGTCATTGGGGTGCCACTGTTCTAGGCTGTCTCAACAGGCAGTTAGAATATGTATGTAAGTATACTAACACGTACACACGTCTACAACCATCTGTGTGTGTACATAAATCTGAAATTGATATTGATACATTTGATTCCAATTTACCACAGGCTTTTTAAAAAAGAAATCTTTAAATTCTTTTTTTTTAAGTAGGCTCCATAGCCAACATGGAGCTTGAACTCATGACCCTGAGACTGAGTCACATGCTCAAAAACGTTCTAGTTTTCCCTCTTTCTTTGTAATTTTTTCTGCTGTGATAAGAAAACTGGCTTTCATTATCCATAATACTTATGCTTATTTGTTCATTCCTCACATACACAGAAAGTAATTTTAGAACTGATGCTCCTATAATGAGTTCTTATTGGTCAAAACTTTTTGTACTTTAATTATGTTTTTGGACTTTACTCTTTTAGACTTATACCTGAATTTTTAAACTTTTTTTTTTGAGAGGGGGAGGGGGAGAGATAATCTTAAGCAGGCTCTGTGCTGGGCGTGGGATCTCACAACCCTGAGATCATGACCTGAGCCAAAATCAAGAGTAGGCTGCTTAACAGATTGAGTCACCCAGGCACTCATAGACCCAGATTTTTAAAAGTATCTATCACTCTTATAAATTGAAAAGGAACATACACATGAGATAAATTGTTTAGGATCTTCCTAAAACTTCTCTACATTCAGGGTCTGATGCCCCTGAATCACTCCGTCTTGAAGTTGTTGCTGCCTGCATGCTTTTCCACAGTCCCGGCTCCTCTGACATCAGGTGTGCTGGCGGTGCCCCATTCCCACCAGGGCTCCACTACTGTCTCCAGGATTTCCCTCCGAGCCTCAAACTCAGAGATGCTTGAGGCAGCAATGACAGTGCTGCTGAGCCTGCCTCACCAACACAGACTGCATTTTAGATGTTAAAGTGTGAAAAAGTTATGCATCTCAGAGTTGACATAATAGAGCTCTTTCATAAAATTTCCTTCTACTGAGGTTCAGCACCAACGTGGGAGCGCTGTTTCTTAGTACAACATGGCCCCAGGGATTAAACATAGACATCATAAACCTCCAACCCGCAGACCAGGACCAAGGAGAGATGGAACTAGAATCCCAGTAACACATCTCTGTGGGCAGCTGCATAGGGAACCAGTAAAAAAGTCCCACTGTGGCAGAGACTATTAATTCTGTTCTCCCCTTCTTCTTTAGGAATAAATACATCCCCAAGGGATGCCTGGGTGGCTCAGTGGTTGAAGCATCTGCCTTCAGCTCAGGGCATGTTCCCGGAATCCCAGGATCAAGTCCCACATCCAGCTCCCTGCAGGGATTCTGCCTCTCCCTTTGCCTATATCTCTGCCTCTCTGTGTCTCTCATGAGTAAATAAATAACATGTTAAAAAAAAGAATACATTTCCACATTTTCCTTTCTTTTTTAAACTTGGTATCCATCCATCCACCTATCCATCCATCATTCACTTAATTAAAGTATGTTCCACACCCAATCTGGGTTTAAACGCAGACATCAAGACTCTGACATCAAGAGTTGCATGCTCTACTGACTGGGCCAGCCAGGAGACCCTACATCCCTACATTTTAGATGCACATGTGTATTATGGGAATAAAAGTTATTGGCCACATGACAACATTCTGCCAGTAAGATGTAAATGGAAGCATGTGACTTAAAAGGAGGAGACATGCCATTCTTCAATCCATCCTCCTTCCTGCTGGCAGGAATACAGATGTGATGGTGGGAGCTTCAAGGGCCATTCTGGGTCCTGGGTGGGGGTATCGTAAGGAGTCTAGGTACTGGAGAATCATGAAGCCATGATTCTGAATGGCCTATCTTTAGACTGTTTATAAAAGAGGGAAATACACTTTTATCTTAATATATTATCTTGGTTTTTCTTTTGTTCCATATTATTGAAACGATCTAAATGTGGGGCATTTTTCTTGGAGGCCCACGCAAACATGCTGAAGGAGTGGAAAGCAAGGGAAAGGAAAGGGGTAACCCAAGAGAAACCAGGAGAAAGCTAGAGCTCCGCCAGAACTTGCAGCTTTCACTCCCCTGTGGGCAGCACAATCCACGAGGCAATCCTTTCCATTAGCTCTTCGACAAATGGGCCCAGCCCCCCACCCCCCCCCCCCCCCCGCCCCCAGTAACTGTGCTGATATGGGTAACCACGACTGACCTAATTAGTTAAAAAGCCGAGTCAGGCTTTTTTTTTTTTTTTTTTTTGCCACAGATTCTGTGTATTTGCCTCATTTGGCAAGTTTCCCAGAAATGAATATATACTTGTCCTGGATCTTTGTACAAGACTCAAAGAGGTAAGCTAAGGCAACAAGCCTTGTTCAGCTCAGGGGTCTGTAATGTGGCCTGAATTAAAGACAGAGGAAGCAGCGTTCTTGCTGGGCATCTGTTCACAGGAAGCCCCTATTCCTCTGAAGTGCTGTAACGCATCAGCGTTGGCAGGAACACCACTCACCTAGTAGAGGACTCACTCCAAGCGGCTCTCAGAGTCTTCCTGCCTCAAACACAATGTCTCAGAAGAGGCCCTGTGTCAGGACCCACTCAGCACCCAGGTCCCTTCTATTCGGAAGGGCACCGGCTTCCTTTTGGGAAACATCCCCCCTGCTCCACTGCCAATCCAGGTGGTTCAGGAAGGGATAACCAACCCCCCCAGGCGTGGCCAAGTGGCTCAGATGGAAGTCCCTCCTTCATTCACCCACCAGATACTGACTGAGCACCTATTATGTGCCAGCCACTGTTCCAGGACCGGCGATGTACTGCTGACCATTACAGACAAAATGTCCTGCCTTTGTGGAATTTTCTAGTAGAGGCAGCAATCAACAAGTCTAAGTATATGGTGTGTCAGATGTGCCAAGTTCAATAGAGGAAGCAGTGTCAGAGAAGGAGCTAGACAGCAAGCTGGGGGCTGCGTTCTGAAATGGGGCATGGAGGTGAGGGAGAGGGTCCAGAGGGCAGGTGTGGAAGGGCACCGAGGGCAGAGAGAAGCGCAGAGGCTGTGAGGCAGGCATTTGCCTGTTCAGGTCCATGCGAGGAAGCCAGTGTGGCTGGAAGAGGGGTGGCGGGGAAGGACCTGGGGACAGAGAGATTAGGGCAGGAGCATCAGATCCTATTCTGCCTCGAATGTTATTTAAAAAACTCTGGTTAAAAAAAAGAAAAAAGAAAAAAGAAAAACTCTGGTTTTTCTCTGAGTGGGGTGCCCTGGAGGGTTCTGGCACTTGAAAAACTTCCTCCACCTGCTCTGTGTGGTCCAGATGTGGGGGTGGAAACAGGAAACAGGTGGAAACAGGGAGACCAGTTGCAAAAACCCAGAAGAGACTTGACAGCTACAGTGGAGAAGTGTTCAGATTCTGGGTGCATCCTGAAGGCGGAGCTGTGGGCCAGCAGGTATGAGGCATGAGGGGGGGACAAGAGTCAAGGGTGACTTGGGTTTTGCTTGAAGCTGTTGGAGGAAGAGAGCTGGGAAGAAGAGGCTGGGGAGGGGCAGGCTTAGCCTTGGGCAGGTAGAGTGGCAAATGTCTGGGCTGCGGACTTTGGGCACAGTGCCCAAAGTCATGAGACTGGATGGGGCCAGCCAAGGGGTGAGTGAGCCCAGAGAAAGGAGAGGAGGGGAAAGCTGTGAGGCTGGAGGGCAGGGAGAGCAGTGGTGGGGGCTGGAGGGTGGGAACCAGGTGGACACAACAGAGGGCCCGCTCTCAGAGACATACAGGGAGGCCTGTGAGCTCCAGGCAGGACCAGGTCTTTGCTGGCCTCCCTGGGGAAGAGACTCTTCACTGAGGTGACGAGGAGGATGGTCTACAAGCCAGCAGCTGCCTCGCCATCTCAAGGCACAATCTCGAACCCAACCAACTCAAAGACCTGAACAAGTAGGAGTGGTGGGGTTGGGGGTGGGCGAGTCTGGTGGCCCATGTGCCCTGGGTCCACCATGCTGCACAGACACCCCCAAATCCCCTCTGTGTTCAGTTTCTGCAGTCAAGATGTCAGCATCTTCTCTCCCACATGGCCCAGCACCCACCCATCCATCTAGCCTTACACGGGGCTAGCCAGGTCCAGCGTTGGGCTGGAGGGCTCACAGGCTTGGAGGCAGGACTCCCCACCACACTCCAATGGCAACATCATGGTCCACTCCAGCTGCTCGGGGCGTTTCCAACCCTGAACATCCTAGGGCCTACGGCCCTCCTGGATGACCACTTGGGATTGCAAGGGACTTCCACTATACGTCCCCTCTACCCTATCCTAGTATGCTGACGAACACTCTGGAGCTGGTCAGGGCTTTGGAGCAGTGGGCTTAGAGTTCTCACCGTAGGCAGGAGGAAATGCAGGAGCAAGGGCTCAGGGTGTGACCGTCGGGATTCTCCAGGCAACCCGACGGACAACCGGCCAGCCTCACTGTTCCCCTCCCAGACCCTGAGCCCCAACAGGCCATCTCTACTCCTGAATACCAACATGAGAAGGATGCTTAAAAGCTACTTCTGGGGGATCCCTGGGTGGCTCAGCGGTTTCGCGCCTGCCTTCGGCCCAGGGCGCGGTCCTGGAGTCCCGGGATCGAGTCCTGCGTCGGGCTCCCGGTGTGGAGCCTACTTCTCCCTCTGCCTGTGTCTCTGCCTCTATCATAAATAAATAAAAATAAATCTTTAAAAAAATAAATAAATAAAAGCTACTTCTGGCACTCTTAAGCCTGGCCCCTGGACTAGGCTATCGGGAAATGGTCTCTGTGCAGAAAAAGGTCCTGGCTATAAACCACAGACTTGGCTGTGGAACCCCCCGGTCTAGGGAGATGACATCCCAGAAATATTCCCCCTGTCCCCTCCAAGGAGGCTGGGTACCCCCATCACACCCAAGACAAGGTGTATCAGCAGGCACACTTGCCCTGCCATGTCTCTCCTGAAAGGTGAGCTGAAAAAGCCCTTAGGTCCTCAAAGGTATTTGTTATAGGGCTTAAGAGCTAGGATCGTTCTGGCTGGAGTGTACATCCCATCCGTGGTTTGGAGTTTAGCCCACTTGCGGATTAATGCAAACGAGAGCTCTTCCGTCACCACACAGAGACCAGGTTTGTGTCAATGTTTATGTGACACGCTTAAGCTGACAAAACAGCATCACAGTGCTCTCTCAGCTGACCCCTGTGGGCTCACGGGCTCAGTCCGAGGTCACACGGCCAGGGCTGGTGGTAACCAGCTTTCCAGACCCCAAGCCCATGGTCTGTCCCCTTGTCTGTGCTGCCAGCCCCCGCGGAGGCAGCGAATCTCACCTGCTGACACCCCGGAACTGGGTTCCTGGGCCGCTGTAACAAATCACCACAACCTGGGTGGCCTCAAACAAGACCTATTTGTTGTCTCATGGTTCTGGAAGTCAGAAATCCAAACTCCACTGCACCAGGCAGAAATCAATGTGTTGACAGGACCACTTCCTCTGGTTCTAGGGGAGAATCTATTTTCTGTCTTGCCCAGCTTCTAGAACTGTGTTCCTTGATCCATGGTCCTCTTCAAGGCTAGCATCATGCAAGGGAAGCTTCTTCCTGCAGGCATCTGCCTCCTCCTTCTGTGCTCTGCTAGACTCCCCCTCTGCTGCCCCTTTGTAAGGATACACGTGGTTGCATTTAGGGCCCATCTAGCTAATCCAGGACAATGATCCCATCTCAGGTGCCTTAACCTAATCACACCTGCAAAGTCTCTTGCCTGAAGTAACATTCACAGGTTCTAGAGGTTAGGATCTGAGTATGTTTGGGGTTTGTTACTCAGCCTAGTGCACCCCCTCCCCATTGGTCTGCAGCCCTTTGTGTGTCCTGGTGACTTTCCTCCTCCCTCCACTCAGGGAAAGCCCACTTCAATATCCACCTTGAAGGACTGCTCCACGCTCAAGTTTTCCAAGAAGACACCCCCCTCCATAGCACTGGGCTGTAGCTCTTCCTCAGAGTTCCCATGGGGTTGATTTCATCAGAATCCCAGCAACAAGCGCGTTCCCCTCTGTGTTTGTTCATTTTTAGTTTTTAAAAATAGAACTTGAGTTTCATGTAACACACATTCACTGGGAAAAGTCAGAGACACAGAAGAGGAAAAAGAAGTAAAAAGCACATATAATCCCTAAGTTGCCAAAGGAAAGCACCGTTAACATTTTTACTTATGTTCTTTCATCTTTTTTCACTGCTCATCAATATGCTGAATAAGGATTTTTCTGAAGACAAAAAGAAAAACAAAAAACAAAAACAAAAACACACGGTTTTGAAACATATTTTTGGACTCCGGAGCAGATATCCTGGTTCAAATTCCAGCTAGCCACTTACCATCTGTGTGACCTTGGGAAGGTTACTTAACCTCTCTGTGCCTCACTGACCTTATTTACAAAAAGGAGGAAACAATAGCATATCCCCTGTAGGATTGTTAGGATGATGAGTTAATATATTGAAAGCACTCAGGATGGTGCCTGGCACATGGCAAATGCCATACAAATGTGAGCTGTCATCACTGTTGTTATTATTAGATAAATAAGGGAATGTTGGTTCATGTGGCTAAATCACCTCTGGTAGCATAATCTGCAGCTGCTGGGGTTTCCTGGTATGATGGTACTTGCATTAATTTAACCTCTTCTGCTGTTAGGCATTTAGATTGTTCCAGGGTTTTTTCTTCATCTTCTATAAACAACTATGAGATAAACATCCTTGAACACCTCTGCACACATCTTTATTTGTTCCTAAAAATTTAACTGCTGAGTCAGAGATCACACATATTTTTAAACTTTTGAAACATCATTGCCAACCTGCCCTTCAAAAAAGTTGCACCAGTTTACCCTACGCACACGCGGTTGGGCAGTGTACACATCCCCACACACCCCACCTTCACCTGGGGTCCTGGGCCTACCTGCTTGTCTCTCCCTCCTGCAGCTCAGGCCTCCTCACCCCTCTGCATGTCCCCCATACCCACATCACTGCCCGCCCCCCCCAGCCAGCAGTGAGGTTTGCTGAAATGGAGGAACTGGAGATGAGGTTTGGGGATCCTATTTTCAGCCTCCTGGATAAATCTGTGCTTTTCATTTACCCCCACATGTAAAAATGTGGGTCAACACACCTGCCAAGAATCCAACGCTATTTAAAGGTAGTCTATGAAATTGTGTGGGACTACATATTCCATGCATTAAAATGACACCATAATTCCAGACAGAACGGGCAAAAGTTTTGCTTTTTAATCACACATTGAGTGATTAAACTTTGGATATTTTAAAACATTTCCAGCATCCAATATCAAGGCTCCCAAGGGACCATACCAGAGCCCCAAATCTGCCATTCGAGAGCTCTCTCTCGGGATTCCAAACCACCTTGGAGACAGATCCTTTAATTACAAATGCACACAAGCCATCACCTTCCTATTTGGAGGTAGACTAATGTCCCACTTTCCCACATCACACTGAGAAATAAAAGCTACAAAAGGCACCAAGAGTCTGCCCTCTGAGGACCACAGCAAGCCTGTGTGTGGACACAGCAGTGTACTGGGCTCCTTCTCACAGTGCTAATGATGGAGGGCCCTTATTCCCATTTTCTGATCAGGAGACCGAGCCTCAGAGAAATTAAGAGTTTTTCTGAGGAGCTAAGAACAAGAGAGAAGACACTGACATTACAACTTTTGATCACCAAATCTCTGCCCTCTCTACATTTCAAGACACTGAGGGTGCCTGGAAAATGCTGGCCACCATATGCATCAGTCACCCATGAGACTTCCTAGAATGGCCCTGACCACCCAATTCTCTCTGCAACAAAAAGACATGCTCAGGGTGGGCATGACAATTTATGGACATCCTCTGAATCCCACAGGTGAGGGGCAGATGTCAGAACTGTGACATCTGACCAGCAGGGCCCAACTCCAGACACCGTGCCCCAACGTGTCCGAGAGGATGGGAAGCTGAGGTCTCAGCAGAGTCCCCCAGAGGCACATCTCAGGGAGATCTGGATTGTGTGGAGAAGCCAGAAAAGGAAGTAAACCTCCTGGAAGAAGAGACCCCAGGACACTGAGGAGCGGGTCATGGACATCAGCCCCACAGCTGCTGCCATTTGCTGAGCACGAGCCGGACACTGTACTCAGCGTTCACGCTCTCACGGCTAACTGCTGAAGAAAACACAACCAGGTGGGTACCATGACGATCCCATTTTACAGATGGGAAAAAGAAATGCAAAGCAGCTCCAAGGCTGGCCAGAAGCCAGGCAGTCTGCACACGAGATGACTCAGGGCTCAGGGCTGAAGCTGGGCTCCACCTCTCTCCAGCTGTAGGAAGAAGTGATCTCACGGGGCAGGGGGCGTGGTAACAGAGGGGAGAATGCGAGAACTAGAACAGCTGGAGAAACGGATTCAGCAAACAGGTTTAATGAAAAAACTCCCTACTGCTGCCACGGGGCGGGGGGAGTCACAGGCCTCTAAGAAGGTATCCTGGAGACACATGCGATGGGTGGGAGATGTGAGCCTGGACCGAGTGGACGATAATGGAGCGGTTGCTGTGTGCCGCCACAATCTTCGGGCAGGAGAAATGGGTCAACGTCTCACAGGTGCAGGTGAGCAGGAACAATGGGCAGGGGAGAGGGACAGATCCAAACCTCCTAGTGGCCAACCAGCCAGAGGAGGGGGGAGGTTCTCCATTATAGGACCAGCCAAGACCAAGGAACCAGAGGGAAGGTGAAGCCCAGAGGTGCCCACCGGGGCCAGGCCCCTCACCCGTGCAACCTCCGTAAGCCTCAGGCCAACTCTCAGAGGGAGGGGTCGACAGTTCCACCTCTAGGACGAGAAAACTGAAGCCTGAGAGCTTAAGCAAGCTTTCTGAAGTCACACAACTGGCCAACAGTGGGATGGGGATTTGAACCCCGGTCTGTAGGACAGGAATGAGTTGGAAGTATGGCTGCAAAGACCACGCACGAGGCAGAGACTGAAGGGACACACTGAATCCCGGGGCCTGGTGAGGAGTGCAAGGGGGTGGGAGACAGTGCCCAAGGGGCTCCCGTTCCAGGTTCCAGCCTACTGGGGGTCAGAGAGTCTGTCAGCATTGGGCAAGTCTGTCTGATGAGGGAGGAGAGGCCTTGACCCCTGTACTCAGGAGACAAAGGCACATCACACTGCATGAGGTAGGAGGGTAAAGCTGGGCCCCCACTGGAGCGTCCAGACCCGCCTCCCAAGAGCATTCTTCCTCCAGGCCCTTCTGGGACCAAAGAAGAGAAGGGGAGGATCCAGAAGTTCTGCCTTCCATGTAGGGCTCTAAACACCCGAGCGGTTGTAAAAACTTTTCCCTCAAGGGCACTGGCAAGTGCAGTGTCCTGCCGGCTGGCCTGCCTCAAGCGAGCTCTACAAGGAAAAGCTGGCAAGGGACTGGAGGGCAGGTCAGCCCCGCTGCTCTTGGGCTCAGGTGCGGCACTGCTGAGCACCTGGCCAGATTTTCCCCCCGCTTCACAGCAGCCCCCCATCCCTTGTCTGTGAGTCTTTCATGAGCTGCAGGTGAGTTAGCTCTTTCACAGACCAAAACCTCAGCAGACCTCATTCCTCCAGCCCTTGCATCACTCCCAGGGCCCTTGTGTAAGCGGGTCCCCCCGCCCCCAGCCTGGAATGCCACCTCTCTCTCCAGTAATAGAAATCCTCTCTTAGGAAATCCTAGCGTTCCTTAGGATCCACTTCTAACATTGCTACATGCTCAAATCTCTCTGCTCCCCTCCAGTGCCCTCAGACTTCAATCTGTTTCCTGAGTCTACCCCCACCATGCTGTCCCCTTCCCTGTAACAGGGTTCTTGTGCTCTGTTCTCACACACCAGACAGTTAAGGTCCTGGGGGTCAGAAACCAAAGCCTTCCAGGTGCCAGAGGACATGTACGGGACTCCACATACCCACACAGTGCACACTGAGCACCTCCACCTGCTGTGGGGTTGTGGGTGGGGAATGATGGTGCTCCAGGGGGTTTCCCTTTCTAGCCCCTTCCTCATGAACCTCTCTGGGACCTCAGGGCTGGGGGAGCTTTCCCACCTTTCAGATGCCAGGTCCCCCATCCCTGCTCTGTTTCCTGCCTCCACTTCTGGGCATACTCAAGCATCCTCTGTAGATCTCCAGCCACAGCAACCTGGATGCGGTCTCCAGCAGGGGTGTCCCACTGCTTCTCCAGAGGGATCCCAAGGCTGAGGGTCCCATCTGGTTTCCCACTTCCCACACCACTTGGCCTCTACTCCCAGGAATAAACTTCTGCAAGGGAGAGGCGCTCAGTTGTCACAGGGAGCAGGAAATAAGAGGCCTATGGCCGGGCTCCTGTGCCGGCAGGGCCACACTGGGTGGAGGGCTCGGGCTGCTGGGGGACTCTGAGCGGACTGGAGCAGAGCCAGGCGGGCGCAGCCCCACGTCTCCTCCCGGCGCCGGGCTCGCACCAGCGGGCGTCCGCACCCTTTCCTCTGGTTCGACCCGAGCAGCCCCGAACCCCGAGCAGCGCGCCGGGCTCCCGCTCCAACTCGGGACGCCGCGGGAGGCGAGGGCCGCGCCCCGGGCCGGGCGGGCGGTACCTGTCAGCAGTTCGATCCTGTGTCCCAGCACCTTCATCCCTGCGCCGCGGCGGGGAGCGCGCTCGGCCCGGCCGGAGAGGAGTCGGGAGGCGAGGAGGGAAGCAGCTGCGGAGCCGGGAGCGAGGCGGGCGGAGCTGCCGGGAGCCTGGAGCGCTCTCGCCGCCCCCCTCGCCGCGCTCCCCCCTCCGAAACGAGTTAAAAAAAAATCCAACAATTGCACGACCGCGCACCCCTAAAAGGCGCGCGCCGCCACCTGGTCGGGGTGAACTCCGGGAGGCGGAGGGGGCCGCGGGGTGGATGCGGGGTCACTCCCGTCGGCGGCGGAGGGCGAGCGGGGGGGGGGGCGTCGCGCTAACAAAGAGGCCCTGCCACCCGCGCCTCCCCCAGCGCGACACACGGGGGTCCCCGCGTCCGTCTGGAAAGGAGGGAGGGGGTGCCACCCTCGTAAGCAAAATGTGGCCCGCGCGAGGGGGCGCGTGGCTCGCGAGTCTCAGGTCTGCCGGGGTGTGGGGGGGGGTGGCCGCAGCCCCCGCGGGGGGAAAGGGGGCGGGGGGCGGGGAGACGGGCCGAGGGCGCCGCCGACTCACCGAGGGTGATGCGAGGAAGAGCGACGCGCAGGCGGGGAGCCGGGCCTGGGCGCGGCGGGTGCAGGTGCGGGCGCGGGCGCGGGTGCAGGCTCGGGTGCGGGCTCCGGTGCGGGTGCAGACGCGGGTGCAGGCTCGGGTGCGGGCCGCCGCGGCCGCGGGGGGGGGGGGCGGAGCCGGGCTGGGGGCGGTGCGCCGCGGGGGCGTGCCCACGTGGGTGTGGCGGGCGTGGGCGCTCGGCAGGCAGCGGGGACCCCGCGCCCCAGGCCGCCCCGGCCCCGGCTTCCTCCTCCTGGGGCGGCGGGAGCGCCCGAGCCCCGCGGAGTCCCCGGGCGGAGCCGCAGCCCCCCTCCTTCCGCGGGCGTCCGGGGAGGCGCCCCGCCGCTGGCCCCCGCCCGCCCCCCTGCCCCCGGCCGCGCGGCGTAGGACCCCCGCGGGGGGGGGGGCGGCCTCCGTCCCGGTCTTTGTTTAGGTTCCCGACGGGAGCCCCCTCCGCCGCTGCCGCTCGCGCCCCACCTGCCTGGCGCCTGGGAGCCCGGCGGGAAAAGCCCAGGGCGGTCGGAACGAACCAGCAGCTCAGGGGCCCTGGAGCCTCGTCCAGTTTTCAGAGCCCCGGGGTTTCCTTGGAGGGGCTCATAGGGGCGGGGGAGGGAGTGATGGTTTCCAGGCAAAGATGTTCTGGGGCCCCAGGGTCCCGCTCGGTGCCTCAGGGCTCCTGCTCTCCTCAGTTCACCCTTCATTGTCTGAGCAGGAAGGGGGAGGGAGGACTGGCCTAGCCTTGTCTTCCTCGGGCTCACTCTGGTCTGGCCCAGTTGCTCTCGCCTGTCACCCCAAAGGAGGCAGCGCTGAAGTCCCTAGATAGAGTCCTACTGTAGGGAGCAGGAAAATTTGATGACCTGAAAGAATTTACTTGGTCAAGACGTTCAACAACAGTGCTTCTGGAGACAGGAGTTTGTGGAGGCCCACCCAGTGATCTTGGCCACCCATCCGCCTCTCTCGGATCACACAGCCTATTCTGCGCAGAGTCAATGAGGTGGACCTGTCATCCGGAGGTCCAGGATGACATTGGGTGGGAGGTCAAGAAGATTTGCAGTACCTCCTCCCCTCTGTCGGGGCTGGCTTGTGTAAGGTCCTGGCTTTCCTTCAGCTCTGGGCTGTGGAGGAAGCTGCCATGACATTGAATTAACTGACTCATCTGTCTTGAAGATGCTGGTAAGATTTGGTGGCCTGAGATGGGGTACATGCTCCTGCTTGGAATACAGTATATTAACCACATAAAAGCCAGCAAGCTTGAGTTCGCCTTACAGCCCCCCAGGTCTCACCTTGGGGAAATCCCTGCCTCTCACTCTACACCTTTGTAAGAGGGCTGTGGAAGGTCGGTGGTGACAAAGTAAACCTGTGTGTCCAAGACATCCAGGAGACTATGGTTCTATATATGCCAGTCCTTAAGAGCACAGGCAGGTTCTATAATTTCCTGGCTGTGTAATGTCCAACAAGTTACTTACCGTCTCTGAGCCTTCATGCCATATTCTGAAATTGGAATGATGAACCTTCAGAGGGTTCTTATAAGAATTAAATGAGAGGACATAAAGAAAATTTTAGTGTAGGGTTCGTTGTGTGGTTTAAGTGTTCACTGAATAGTTGCTGTTGTTATTGATTAAATTGTTATGACTGTATTAGAGATTCAGGCTTCCCTGAGTTATACCTTTTTCTTTCTTTCTTTTTTTTTTTTTTAAGATTTTATTTATTTATTCATGAGAGACACACAGAGGCAGAGACACAGGCAGAGGGAGAAGCAGGCTCCCTATGGGGAGCCCAATGCAGGACTCAATTCTAGGACCATGGGATCATAACCTGAGCTAAAGGCAGACACTCAACCACTCAGCTACCCAGGTGCCTGAGTTCCACCCTTTTCAATAAATTCAGACCTAGCCATCACAGAAAACTAATTGTTAATATTCTGGTAGCATAATTCATGAGGCCTAGGCTGTTCTGAATTCCTTGGGGGGGGAGGGGAATACAGGCCCCAGGAGGGTGTTAGGGCTGCCTAACAAAAGCTTTGACACTATGACATGTTTGTCTGTGCAGAATGGCGTCTATGAAGGCCTTGAAACGATGTGCACAATCCACAAGGCTCAGATAATTCACGAATCCCAAGCGAGCATTTAGGTGGGTCAGGTTGTAGGTTTGAACACTTAAAAGCAGACAATATAGATGAAGAAATGTAAGAACCCTCACCCCCAACCCCTGGGGAGTGGGTCTATTGCACCAAGCACAGGTGCTTAGAGAGGGGGTCCTGGCCCCTTCTGGAGGAGACAGGCCAGGAAAAGAGGAAGCCCTGCTGAGGCAGCAGAAGGGCCAGCTCTCAATCTCTTTTGCTCCCAGGCTCTCTTCCTCTTTAACACCTTGTGCAGGAGGCATGATTGAGGACAGGCCAGATGGTGGGGCTTTGAACAGAGGAAAGCAGAGCAGGGTGGAGGGCCAAGCTGGTGGCTGGGACTGGGGACCTCTACATTGTGTCCCCTGGCCTCACTCCTAATTACCTGAAAAGTGCTGCGTAAGTCACTGCCTGTGCTGGACTTCCCCTTTGCCATCTGTAAAATGGGTAGGAGACCTGCCTGCACCTCTATTGGAGACAAGACACAGCATTTCTGAAGATCCCTTTGAGCCTTCATTTCCCCATCTGGAAATTCTGGATACGTAACTGTCTGGGCAGTTGCAGGAAATAGAGCCTGATGCTGGCTAGTTGAAGCAGAAAAATGCTTTGTTAAAAGGAGGGCAGGCCGCTCTTGCGATCTCAGGATTGAGGCCCAACACTGCAGTGTTAGTCTGCTGTCAAAACCGCCACTGCCATCCCCAGGCCAGTGCCACCCGTGGGCAAGGACACTGGACACTGCCGTCCAGCGGGACCATGGCTGCCTCTGAAGCCTGAGGTGGTACTGCTGCTGCTGCTGCGCCCTCGCTAGGAGGGACTCGGTGTGGCCCTGGCTTCCTCATGCTACTCGTTTCTCAATCACAGTCAAGCCTGGGCGTGTCTGATCGGAGGCGCCCAGAGCAGGTCATCTGCCAAAGCTGCAAAGGAGGCTGGGAATAGATGCTCTCAGACCCTCTAGGACGAGGGGGATCTGCCCTACAGGAGGGACAACTCAGATGCCTGTGGCCAAAAATGTGACAGCACCTACTTCCAACGATGGTGGACTTGTGAAGCCACTGTGAGTTTGACGGATGGCACACACCACATCTGGTCGCTGAGATTCATATCACGCTGCGAACCTACAGTGTCAACTGGTGGTGCTCCTCCATGGCTGAGTCTGATTTTTCAGCAGGTGAAAGACAAAAGGACCTTGAAAACACTATGGCTTGCTGCCCTTCCAGATGCAGAGGCAGCTCTGGTCCTGTTGCCAGGAGGACAGGTGACTGGGTTTTTCCATTGTGGTGATGATTTGGGCTGAGTCACCATTCCTCTCCAGGCCCCTTGTGACCATGACTGGAGCAAGTAAGAAGAGCTAGCAGGTGGGATCGGAGGTGCAGATGAGCCCAGGGCCACAGAGGCTTGTTCTCTTAGCAGGGGAGGGTGATGCAGGAACTGCCCCCCACTCCCCACTGATACTCCCCACTCACTGATCGTGAGTCCAAGGGCCTCAGGAGGAGAAGAGTGGATCCCTTCTCTTTTATAGGATTGGTTGAGTGCCTCTTTGGTGCCAAGGCCTGTGCTGTGGGGTACATTAGAGAACCAGAGCTGACCAGGACATTGACCTTGCTAAAGTCTATGCACCTGATGGAGTGCCATCTTAGTGTCCCATAACCAGGTTAGCGTCCCATAATTTAGGTATGATGTCGACTCTGCTAAAATGCGTGATTGAGGTTACCATGCAGCATGGTGGGGTCCTGCAGGGCTCAGCAAGGGCTTCTTGGAGGAAGAGGCTTCAGAGACTGCAGAGATGGGGAAAGTGGGGATGGGGAGATGCCATCCATCCACCATCCCTTGGGTCACCCAGGCCTTTTGCAAAGCTCGGGGAGGCTCAGAGCTAGACACAAGGCAGCCCTGCCCCTGCCAGGAGCTCCTGAATGGAGGTGCAGGATGCTGGATGTGCGAGAGCAGAAGGTAAAGAAACTGGAACAAAGAAGTGGGTGAGAACGAGCATCTAGTTCTGGAATTTCACCAGGCACCAGATTACCTGCTCCCTGCTCCTGGGCCACCCTGGGCCACTCACTGGTGGACGTGTTGTCTTCTTTCTCCCATGCATGCAAAGACCCTTCTCCTGCAGGTAGTCGCCCTTGTGCTCCGGGTGACTCCAGACACCTTACCATCTTACCCCCGCCACCCACCCCAGAGGGAGCAGAACCCTCCCCCAGCCCCGGAAGTTTTAATAGACACATGAAGCCCCCCCAAGTTTGTGCTGAGTCAAGACAAGGGGTGGATCTGGCAATATTTTAAAAAATTCTAATAGTGACATATATTCAATGCAGAAAATTTATAAGATGGAGAGGGAATTCCATTGCCATGATTCCACTGTCTAATGATAATCAGTGTTAACATGTTAACATTTCGGGAGTTATATCCTTCAGCAGTTTGTGTGTGTGTGTGTGTGTGTGTGTGTGTGTTCGTTTCCCCCCAAAGAATCATACTGCACGTATTATTTCCATGCTCATTTATTCCCTCTGGGGTATATCATGAACATTTACCTTGATAAAAGTTATTCTACAGTAACATCACAATAGCTGCATTGTCCTTCTTGTGTGGGAGCTTCATTCTTTTCTTGGCCACTGTCAATCGCCAGGCATTCAGGATATTTTTTCATTATTGGAAACAAAGTTGCAAGCAATCCACTCGAGACCGGCTTTGCCCACATCTCTTGGATGACCTCCTAAGGCCACTCTGCAGCAACCTTTTGCCTGGCTGCTTAGTCTCTTGACTTCTGCTAATGCCAGCCCATCTGTCTTCAGAAGGAGGCCCATGGATGCTTAGAATCCCTGATTGTTTTCACACCTATGCAGGTTCTTGGGGGGAATTCTGGGGAAGGAGTGAACTGGTTGTCAGCCCTCACCTTCCTGATTGTACCAATGCCATTTTAAAACCTGAGGCTTTGGGGGATCCCTGGGTGGCTCAGTGGTAAACTACCAGCGCTAAAGCGCTGCCTTTGGCCCAGGGTGTGACCCTGAAGACCCCGGATTGAGTCCTGCGTCGGGCTCCCGGCATGGAGCCTGCTTCTCCCTCTGCTTGTGTTTCTCTCTCTCTCTGTCTATCATGAATAAATAAATCTTAAAAAAGTTGAAATCATCCTTAAAAAAATAAATAAAACCTGAGGCTTTGATCTTGTACTTACTTGTAAGATGTTACCAGTGGGAACACAAAGTGAAGGGTACATAGGACCCTATCCCCTCTCTCTCTCTCTCTCTTTTTTTTTTTTTTTTTAAGATTTTATTTATTTGAGAGTGAGAGAGCACAGCAGAAGGAGCAGCAGAGGGAAAGGGAGAAACAGGCTCTTTACTGAGCAGGGAGCCCATTTTGGGGCTCGATCCCAGAACCCTGACATCATGAACTGAGCCAAAGGCAGAGGCTTAGCTGACTGAGCCACCCAGGTGCCCCACACATAGGACCTTTTGCAACTTCCTGTACTTTTTTGCAACTTCCTATAAATCTATAATCATTTCAAATAGCAAGTTTTAAAAAAGACAAACTGAGGCAGGACTGGGGGTAAGCTATTTGGCTCCAGTCTCAGGAACTAATGTTTTTATGTCCATACTTTGTCACAAGGACCAGAGTTAAGTTTGGGTTAATTGAGCTTGCCTCAGTTTCCCCTGAAGGGTAGGAATCATTCTAGGAGGAGGCAGACCTGCTGAGGGGGGGTGGTACTCCAGGCTGTCCTCTGTCCTAACTCTCCTGCTGGCCCTGAGCAAGTACTCCCCGCCTCAGGAGAGGAGGGGACCCAAGAGCTGAACAGCCTCCCTGTGGTTGGGCTCCAGCAAGTTCCCAGGTAGAGGAGAGTCTGGCAGGAAGCAGACAAAAGCTGAGGTTCTCTCTCTTGGAGAAGAGCAAAGCCATTTTTCTTCACAAAGAGGACACACATGTCTGGAGGAGCCTCTGTCTGAAAGTTCTGGGGAGAAGCAACCCCTTTTCTGCAATGTGCTTGACTGGGCTCAGGCCTGAGTTACACCAGGTGCGTGCTGCTGGTACACCTGGGGACTACTTGGCCTTGTGGCTGGACTGCCCCGGGACGGGGGGTCCCTCCCCTCTCCAGACCACAGCAGGCTCCACAGAGTCCTCTGGAGTATCACCTGATACTAGAAACTGAAGAAACCAAGGAAGTGACGAATGATGCTATGTCATGGGCCCCCAAGTCTACCTTTGTGCTCAGTGATTTGCTAGGAGAACTCACAGGGCTCAAAAAAGTAGGCGCCTGAGTGGCTCAGGGGTTGAGCATGCCTTTGGCTCAGGGTGTGATCCCTGAGGCCTGGGATCGAGTCCTGCATCAGGTTCCCTGTGGGGAGCCTGCATCTCCCTCTGCCTATGTCTCTGCCTCTCTCTGTGTGTCTCTCATGAATAAATAAAATCTTAATAGCTTTTGTGAGTTCTTTTCTTTTTGTATCATTCACAGTTACCATGGATTTTAATTGAAAGATATGGAGTTAAATCAGTGAAGAGAAAAGGTGCATGAGCAGTGTCCAGGAGCCACCAGGCACAAGCTTCCAGGACCTCCCACTCCCTGCCAGTGGAGTCACATGGGGACAGACTTACTTCTTCTGGCACCAATGTACAAGAACATGTGCCAAGTGTCAGCCAGACATGCTTGCCTGAGCCTTGGTGTCCAGGTATTGGGCTTGGTCACATGAGAACGCAGCTTCAACATGATTGACCTTAGCCACTCAGTGTCCAGGCCCAAGAAGTCAGTGATACAGCATGGCCTGGGCCTTAAATGCTCCCAAACAGGGATCCCTGGGTGGCGCAGTGGTTTGGCGCCTGCCTTTGGCCCAGGGCGCGATCGTGGAGACCCGGGATCGAGTCCCACGTCGGGCTCCCTGCATGGAGCCTGCTTCTCCCTCTGCCTGTGTCTCTGTCTCTCTCTCTCTCTGTGTGACTATCATAAATAAAGAAAAAAATATTAAAAAAAAAATGCTCCCAAACATGCATTCTCCTTAAGTCACATTGTTACTGCAAACCATGTGGGCTAACTAATACTGTGTGGCCCAAGGCTCCAGACATACAGAAGCTGCTATTAGGCAGGATATTCCAGAGCCTCAGAGGTTATCTCTCCAGAGCTGTCAAGGGCCAGCCAGTCCTTTCTTTGGAATGTGCAGGATCTGAGCAACCCAAGCTTAGTAGGCTAGACCCTTACTAAGAGTCTAACTTGGGTCAGACCCTTACCACATGGGCGCCAGTCATTTATTCTGCCAAATGGAAACCCAAACTGCCCTCCATTATCTACATGATTTTATAAAAGAAAGGAAGTTTAACTCTAGGAAGGTACGCTGAATATCATGATGTGATATGGGTCAGTGCTCCCCAAGAGAAAACAGTTGGCCCAATTTTGCTTGCTTTGAGGATGAGGTAGGGGGCCAGGAGCCAGCCATCTAACAGGAAGCCTCCATGTGTGTTTTCCCTTTTGATCTATTCAGCTTTGTGCCCAGGTAAGGAACAGATGAGCTGAGATGCTCCCTCTGGCTCCTGCACAGCTCCTGAGAAAGGCCTGGCCCTGCTGAGGGTGGGAGGGCACAGTCTGGGACCCTTGTATAAGTGTCCAAGCCCATGCATCCCTTTTGCTCGTGGGGCTTGCTGCTGTTGCAGTTTATCCTGGGAAAGAGAGGAATGTGTTCTTTTTAGCAAATGCCCCGCCCCCTGCCCTGGCCTTCACCTGGGGCTCTGGCCTCCCTAAGTCGAATCAAGGGTAGACCAACTATTCTTCCAAGGCTCCGCCTCATCCCGTTTTCCTGTGTGCAGGCCCCATGCATGGGGCTGAGCCATCAGGGCTGAGGCTGCTGGCCTGTGTGGTCCTCCTGATGTGGAGTCAGACAGCCCTTGGTTCCAGCATCTACTACCTGCGTGACCTTAGGCAAGTCTTCTCGTTTATCACATGGGTCTATGATAAAGCCATGAAGAGTTAAACGCTGTAACTGAAGAGGCCTCAGCCCGGGGCCTGGCACCTTGTCAAGGCCCATTGGTTAGTGGCTGATAGGATGATGAGTCTTGTGGCTCCAGGCACAAAGTGTGGGGCCAGTGAGGATTCTTGTGATGAGTAAAGTAGGTACAGTGACATATCCAATCACCCTAGAGCTGGATGCTGAGAAATCAGGGGACCCCTATGGCTTCTGGATTTCTGGGGAGGAAGCACAACTCATATACACACATAGCATGAAGAGACCTGGTGTGGTTTCAGGGTCTCATGAAGATTGAGAGGCCTGTTCACCACAGGGTCTTTGCACATGCATTCTCTCTGCCTGGGACCCTTCCTTTTACTTTTGACACTGCCCCTGGCTAATCCTGCTTATCCCTGGGGTGTCAATTTAGATCTCACCTAACTCCCTGATTCCCTGATTCCCCTCTTCGTGCTTAATAATAATATACCAGGATTAATACTCTACCGTTCATTAAGCCCTTACTGTGTGTCAGGCATAGAGCCACTTTATTTTTCTGACAGACCAGATTCAGCGTGTTCAGGGTGGTATGGCCAGACTATTTTTCTGATCTTACAGATAAAGAAGCAGGTATAGAGAAGTGAAGTAAATGGCTCGACCACCTGAGCCAAAGGCAGACAATCGACTGAGCCACCCAGGTGGCCACTAATCAGGTGATTTCAACATAGAAAGGTTGTCCTGTATTTTCTGAGTGGTCCCAATGTAATTGCAAGGGTCCTTAAAAATGGGGGAGAGGCAGGAGAGAGCCAGGGACGGCACTGGGAGAAGGATGTGGCTTGCCAGCACTGCTGCCTTGAAGATGAGGGAAGGCCACCAGCCAAGGAAAGCAGTCTCTAGAAGCTGGAGAAAGCAAGGAAGTGGATTCTCCCCTAGAGCTTCCAAAAACAATGCAGCCCACAGATATCTTGAATTTGGTCCAGTGAGACACATTTCAGATTTTGGACCTGGAGATCTGTAAGAAAATACATCTGTGTGGCTCTAAGTCTCGTTCTCGGTCACCATCAAAACCCAGGCCAGTCCCTCCTGATGCCAAAGATGACACCTGGTGGTCACTTATTCCATGACCATCGAATTGAATTGGATTATGACTGTAAGCACCCCACTTCCTCTCAGAAAAGACACATAAAAGGGCTTTTTAAATATTTTGGGTTTATTACAGTAGAGGCCTAATGGGGAGGTCTCAAGCCTTAAGATGGGTTAGAGTTTGAGCCTGAGACAAAGCCGTTGGCTCAGCAGACTGGGTTGGGCGGGGCCGCAGGGAAGACATGAGCTGCCTTCTAGGGGAACAGAGCCACTGGCTAGCAAGGAAGCACTGATGCTAGGCAGGGAGAGTTAGCATCCTGGAGCACCCACAGCCTTAGGCCTAAGGGTGCCATCTCTGGGCACTGCACCTGCTGCCTCCATAGTCATCAGGGACATCACATTCTGCAGGGAAGCATCCTAAGCGCGCCCCCCCCCACCCCCCCACAGCAGCTCAACTTCCCTGTCTCAGTCATCTCTAGTTGCTCTAACAAAAACTAAAGGCTGAGGTGTCTTTTCTGTAGTTCTGGAGGCTGGAGGTCTGAGACCTGGGTGCCAGCATGGTCAGGGGCTGGTAAAGGTCCTTTCAGAGTTGCAGACAGCCGTTTCCTCCCATGGTGGGGAGCGGAGAGAGCCCTCTGGAGTCTCTTCTATAAGGTGATTAACCCCCTTAGGAGGATTCCACCTTCACAACCTTGTTGCCTCCCAAAGGCCCCACCTCCTAATACCATCCATCACCTTGGGGGTTAGGATTTCAGTATATGAATTTGGGGAGGGAACACACAACCAGTCCCTAACAAGCTCTGGCATGCAAGTACCATGGTAGTGCCAATTGGCCAGAGGAGGGAACAGCCAGCTCTTGTATAGTTCACTGTGTCGGGCACTGTTCCAAATGCTAAGCATCCTTAACCCCTTCCAGTTCTCCTCAAAACTCCATGGGGCAGGTGCTATCATTATGTCCATTTTACAGATTAGGAAACAGAGGCCTAGAAAGGTAAAGTCACTTGTCCACTCACATAGCCCATGGTTGAGAGTGAATGAAGGCAGTGGGGCTTCAGAGTTTCTGTTTTTACCCACTGTGATCTCCTGCCTTTCTAGATGGCATAGTGGCCACAATAGCAGAAACACTACACAGACCTTTCTGTTCACACACCCTCTCTCATTATCCTTGAGGTGGCCAGTCATTATGAGTAGGGCCCCTGCCTTACATCATGGGAAACAGCTCAGGAGAGGGAGGCACCCAGCCATTCGAGGCAAGGGTGGGATTCCTGCCCCTGGCTCCTGGCTCCAAGTCCAGAGTCTCTCTCTTCTATCAGCTCTCCTCTGCCTTACTGTGATGCATTATTTATGACCCATTACTCACCTCCTGCAGGCGCCCAGATGCTGCCTGCCACAGTCGTGACCTCGCTGTGTCCCCTGGAAAGGACCAAGGGCAACTCCTTGCCCTCATCCTCCCTCTCTTCTCTCCCTTCCCCCCATGCAGCTTCTTTGGGTCTCAGCAGGATCCTGGTGTCTGGCACAGCCTGTCCCCTCTTCCCACCCACGAGAACCACCTTGTGAGCAGTTTCCTCTTTGCCAAGCCAGCCGACACTTTCAGCAAGCTCCCAGCTCTCTGAGCAAAGCAGTAGCAGCAGCAAAGTCCAAACTCACCATCCCCCCCACCCGACATGGCCAGCACATGCAAGTGGGTGGTTAGTATGTGTGCGTGTGCGTGTGTGTGTGTGTGTGTGTGTGTGTGGTGGTGGGGAAAGAGATAAAGTACTAACAGCTGGACACCTCTGACATACCTCTTCTGGGTCTTGCACCAGAGAGCCCAATGAGAAAGGATGATTTTCTTCTCCCTTCTTTACTGGGGGCACTGGGAAGAGGTGTTCAGGTGGAGGGTTAGGGTTGGGGCAAGACACCCTAAAACTGCTGGACCCCACAGTTCGGAGCTGTGTGACATTGAACAAGTTGCTTCCTCTCTCTGCACATTATTTTCCTCCTCATTAACTACATCACTGGATCTTTACAGGACTAACAGAGACAGAATGTGTAAAGCAATCAGCAAAAAGCCTAAGGCCAGTAAATGCTGATAAATGTCTCTGGACAATGCACCATATCCTGCCTCCCTGTAGGCAAGGCAGGATGAGTTTGGATCACGGGCTCTTGGGAGAAAGGGCCCCTGGAGGAAAGGAGAAGCAAAGGGTTCCACAGACCAAACTGGCTGGTATCTAGACAGTAGCAGGGTCAACTTCCCCTCAGTTTTCATGTCTATAAAATGGGTAATAACTGAATTTAGCAGTTGCTTAACATCACCATGGAATTCTGGAAAAGGAATTAACACATAAAACCAGAGAGCAGGCATCTCTGTCTTTCTCCTCCCCATTTTATTCTTTTATAAAGATTTTTTAAAAAAAAGTAATCTCTACACCCAACGTGGGGCTCAAACTCACAACCCCAAGATCAAGAGTTGCATGCTCTTCTGACTGAGCCAGCCAGGTGCCCCTCTCCTTCCCACTTTTAAACTCAAAACTCTCAGGTCCTGAGAGCAATGAGACAGCTGGGGTATCTGTGTGGTCAATCCAGTGAGCCCCAAGTGCCAGCATCCCCATCATTGCATCGGTACTTGGTGCAGCCAGCTCTGCGTACCTAGACACCTAAACACCTCCTGGTCCACAGGGCTGCTTATTCCAGATATGAGAGATTGACGGCGATGTTGTTTGCTATGTATCCCTCCCCCCCATCCTGCTGCCCTTACCCCCCTCCTCAGGTGAGTGTTAAGTTCCTACCTCTGTTGACCTCAGGCTTGGCTGTGATTTGCTTTGGCCAATGCAATGCCAGCAGAGGCCACACATGTACTTTTGAGATTGGGTTGGCTCTTGCTCTCTCCTGCCTGTTGACTTGTAAAGGACACACAATGTGTAGCCACTGCCTATATGACCTGGGCCACAGAATAAGATGCAGGGAGTGTGGCCTGGCAAGGCCCTAGGGACTGAAGCAGAGCTGTACCAGCCCATCTACAGACCCCCTAAGCAAACCAAAGCAAACCAAACCAAAACACAAACACTCATGAACGTAAGCCCCTGAATTTTGGAGATGGTTGTTATCCAGCAGCACTACAGCAATAGCTGACTAGTTCACCGGGATCAATCTATTTTCTCAGAGGCTCCTGAGGTTAGCTCTGCCTGTTTTATTTTATTTATTTATTTTATTTTTTACTCTGCCTGTTTTAAATCTCACTGAGTGGTTTCTTGCCTCTAGTGAATCAGCAAGAGTCTTATGTTAAAGTTCCAAGTCATTTTGGTGACCTTCACAGTGCTCAGTCCCTCCCTTCTCCAGAATCAGCTGTGAGCCTCCTGGATGCACGCCTGTTCTTCCTTCTTATTCATCATAGGAGCAACCACAGTCATCACCTGCAAGCCTTGAGTGTAGGCCACAGACTGCTAATTCATCTGAAATGTTCTATATGTTTGTCACCACTATCCTACAAAGTAGGAATCTAGATGATTCCTGTCTTATACATGGGAAAGCCAAGGCGTGGGGAAGTTAGGAAACTTGCTGGCAATCTTAGCGCCGGTAAGTGGTAAAGCAGAGGCTGGCCCAGATCTCCCACCTTGTGTTCTTAAGCATTTTTCTGAGGTGCCTTCTGGTGCCAGTAGAAATGCCTGCTTTTCTAGGACCACCGCTCCCCAAGCACCTTCCACACAGCCCTTTGCCAGGGCCACCTTCCAGTTTCTAGTCCTGTAGCTACCTCCCACCTGCAGCAAATGTACTCAGTTCCTGCCGCCAGGAGTTAATTATTTCCAAAAAGACATTTGGAAACTCAGCTGTGTCATGTCTAATGTGTTCCCGTGTGCTAATTAATAATTCTGTTTTTCAAATATGAGTGTGCTTTAAAAATTTGTTCACTGGGCTGTCATTTTATTACCCTCCAGATATTTTCCCAATGTTGCTATTTTTCCTTTGAACCCATGCTCACACAAGCCCTGCAGATTTCAGAGCTGGGACTTGCGTTTTGTGACCAGAAAGTCTGTTCACCAAGGGCCAGAGCTCAGCTGTCTGGGTGCCCAGGCTCAGCAACCAGACAGGACAGTCTGAAATCAAAAAATAAAAAGTACCGGATCATTTTTAAAAGAGGCAGCTTGGGTTCTTACTGGTGCATTTGGTTCACCAAATGCTAACAGTGGTTAATTTTGGGTGGTGGATTTTTTTTTTTTAAGATTTTATTTATTTTAGAGAGAACGCACGAGCCGAGGAGAAGTGCAGAGGGGGAGTGAGAGCGAGAGAATCTCCCCAGACATTGTGCTGAACGCAGAGCCCTATGTGGATCTTGATCTCATGACCCTGAGATGGGGCTCTGAGCTGGAACCAAGAGTCAGGTACTCAACCAACTGAACCACCTGGGCACCCCTGAGTGGCAGATTTTAAGGGAGTTTTTGTTTCTTTATGTGTCTCTGATTTTTTTTCTTAATGTGTCTCTTGTTTTACTTCCCATGATTTTTACATAAGAGGATGTACATTCCAATAATAAAACAATAATAAAGTTACTATCATTAAAAATAATGTGCATTATCAGATTCTGAAGGGATCTGATCCTTCAGGCAGACCATCACAGCAAGTCTGGCTTTTATGAATTTGTGAAATAAACTTTTATAAACTTGTTAAATGAACTTTTATGAACTTGTTAAAGCCAGTCAGAGAAGCAGAAAGTGAGCAGAACTCTGCTTAAAAAGAGAAAACAATGGGGTGCTTGGGTGGCTCAACTGGTTAAGCATCTGTCTTCAGCACAGGTCATGATCCCAGGGTCCTGGGATCCAGCCCCATGTTGATCCACTGAGTGGGGAGTCTGCTTCTTCCTCTAACCCTCCCCCTGCTTGGGATCTCACTCTCTCTCATACTCTCTCAAATAAATTAAATTTAAAAATATTTTTTAAAAAAAGAGAGAAAACAAGATCCAGGCTATTATGTTCACTAAATAATTTTTATATTTTTCTCTTTTTTAAAAAGATTTTATTTATTTATTTATGAGAGAGATTCACAGAGAAAGAGGCAGAGACACAGGCAGAGGGAGAAACAGCTAAACTGCTGAGCCACCTGGGCTGTCCAGTGTTTATTCTTCTTAAGAATTAACTAGATCTGGGGATTCCTGGATGGCTCAGTGGTTTAGCACCTGCCTTCGGCCCAGGGTGTGATCCTGGAGTCCTGGGATCAAGTCCCACATCGAGCTCCCTGTATGGAGCCTGCTTCTCCCTCTGCCTCTCTCTCTCTCTCATATGAATAAATAAATTTTAAAAAATTAACTAGATCTATCTATCCATCCTTCTATCCATCCATGTTCTTTTTTTGTCTTTCAAGGTAAACTGTGGGCAGCAGTGTGATTCCATTAACACTTCAGCATACACGTCATTAATTAAACTTCAACCTTTTCTGTTTTTTTTTTTCTTTTAATGTAAACTTTATAGTGACATGCAAAAATCTTAAGCACATGTTTGTTGAATTTTGACAGATGCATACACTGGGGTAACCCAAATTGCTGTCAAAATATGAGATGTTATCGTCACCTAGACAATCCCTTCATGTCCAGCCTCAGGCAATCCTAGTCTCCACCTCCCAGAGACAACCACTGTTCTGATTTTTCCCCACCGTAAATTAGTTTAGTTGAGGCTTCTCAACCTCAGAGCCATTGAGATTTTGGTCCAAGTAACTCATTGTTCTTGGAGGTTGTCCTGTGCGTTATCCAGCCGCTCCTAGACCTTAATGTCATTGGAATATATCCTCTTTCATTTGGCTTCTTCCATTTAACATGATATTTATGAGATTCATCCATATTGTTCTGTGTATCATTGTTTGTGCCTCTTTTACTGCGGAGCGGAATTTCATTGTCTGGCTACCCCACACTTGATCCACTCTCCTGTTGATGGACACCTGGGCCATTTCCAGTGTTGGGGTTATTATGAAGAAAGCTGCTATAAATATTCTTGTGCAACTTTTTTGGTTGTATATGTTTTCATTTCTCTTGGCTAATTACTAAGAGGAATTGCTGAGTCACAGAGTAGGTATATAATTAGATTTTTAAGGATCATCATCATTTTGTTTTCCTAAGTGGTTGAACCATTTTATATTCCCACAGACAAGTTATCAGAGTTGTACCAGCTCCACATCCTTGCCAACGTTTGGTCTTGTCAGTCTTGAATTTTAGCTTTTCTGGCGAGGGTTAGCTTTTCACGGTGGTTTGAATGTGCATTATCCTGATGAATAATGATGCTAAGCACTTGTACTGTTGGCCATGTGTGTATCCTCTTTTGCAAATGCTCTGTTCACATCTTTTGCTTGTTTCACATTGAATCATCTACCTGGCTAGGACTCAGTTATAGCACTATTCCTGCGTGCTAGGAGCTGGCCTGGGGCTGAGCTCCTGAGGGCATCATAGCATCCTGGTGAACCCAGCGCACCCTGGGCTAGGGGGTGGGGCTTTGCTCTGCCTCCCCTCCAGCAAACCCCACCCCCCAAGTGTGCCTCCCTGGAGAGCAGTGAGCAGTCCCCTGTGCCACCTTCATGTGCCTTTGTTATGGGCTGTATTGTGTTCTCCTCTAAATTCATATGTTAAAGTCCCCAGGACTTCAGAAGTGTTTTTAAAGAAGTGATTAAGTTAAGATGGCATCATTAGAGTGGGTTGTAATCCTCTAAGGTGGGTGTCCTTATAGAGGACACGTGGATGCAGACAGAGAGATGATGTGAGGACACAGGGAGAAGGAGGCCATCTACAAGCCAAGGGGAGAGGGCTCAGGAGAGACCAAACCTGCAGATACCTTGATCTTGGGCTTCTGGCCTCCAGGACTGTGAAAACATAAATCCCTTTTGTGGGATTTATTCACCCCCCCCAACCCCCCCAACCCCCACCCCCCACCCCCCACCCTCGGTCTGTGATACTTGTTTGAGCAGCTCTAGCTTCTGCATACGGCCTCACTGGAGAACAGCGAGCCTCTGCTAGCGTCCACCCTGGCAGGCGCCGGTCTCGGGGCGCTCACCTTGTTGACAGAATCAGGATTTCCTCCTCAAACAAGTGTATGGCTGAACAATGATCCTTCTTATTTTATGATTGAACCTCTGATCCATCCGTTCTGCTTTCTACATCCCTCCAGGTTTGAGCCTTATCCAGGGGCAGAGGGCTTCTTCCATCTCTCATCTCCCAGCCCCCAGGTGGCTTTGCCTCAGGACACTCCCTGGCAGGTCCGTGGTGTTCCTGGTTCCACTTCCCTGTCAGGGAGGTAGGATTAATCACAGAGCCAACCTGGAAGGTGGCAGGGAGGCCTGATGAGGTGAGGCTGGGCGACTCCGGCTCACAGTACGCAACAGTGTTTGGCCTGTTTACTGCCAGTGGCCCCTCCTTGGGGAGGGACTGCAGCCTGGGTGGGGTTACTGTCCTCAGCTTTCACTGGACAAGTGAGGAAACCCATAGTCTGAGAACCCGAGGGACTTGGGGCTGAACTTCAAAGTTTAGAGGAAAACAGTCTTTAAAAAGCTGTATTGTATCATCCCACAAACTCTCCTTGCTCCCTAGAATACCACGGAAAAATTAAGCCTGGAAGAGACGTTGAGGTGTGACTCCTTACACGAAAGAAACCAAGCCAGAATCAGAGGCACGGTTTCCTGCAGCAAGAGGAGAGTCCCCTGGGCAGCCCCGGTGGCTCAGCGGTTTAGCGCCGCCTTCAGCCCAGGGCGTGACCCTGGAGACCCTGGATCGAGTCCCACGTCCGGCTCCCTGCATGGAGCCTGCTTCTCCCTCTGCCTGTGTCTCTGCCTCTCTCTCTCTGTGTGTGTGTCTCTCATTAATAAATAAATAAAATTAAAAGAAAAACGTCCCCATGAATGAGAAAGTCCCAAGGGGGGCCAGGGGAGCAGACAGGGACAGGGGCAAACCATGGCTGGTGGCCGGTGGCCTCTTGCAACTCAGAGATGTGCTTATTTATGCAGTGTTTACTTTATAAAAAATCTTTGCAAACATTTAAAAATCAGGGATTCTCTCTCCTCTCTCTCTCTCTCTCTCTCTCTCTCTCTCTCTCTCTCTCACACACACACACACACACACACAGTCTAGGTATCAGGCATCTCCTGAAGGCTCAGAAGATCAGGTCATACCGGCCACTGGCTGGGGCATGAGTCCCACAGTCCCACCCTGCCATCCTTCTCACTTGGCTCATTTCACTCACCAATGTCTCCTGCTTGCCCCTCAAAGGCACTGTTTGGGATCTCTGACTCTCAAGTGTTAATGCTGCCTTTTACAGTGGGGAGTTTTCTCAGGATTCTCCATCTGGCAGCCTTGGGTCAAATTCAGGGGGCCTATGAATTTGGGTGGCTGTATTAACTACGTATTCCTGATGTTTTAACCTCTGGGGACTTGCCAAGCCTAGAGAGATTGTGCGTCCCAGGGCTAGTTAATTCCTGGAGATGGCAAATGTCTAGCCTATGAGTACATCTTTCAACCTAAAACCTTCTAAATCTAAACCCATACCCCAACAACCTCTTTTTTTTTTTAATATTTTATTTATTTATTCATGAGAGACACAGAGAGAGGCAGGCACAGGGAGAGGGAGAAGCAGGCTCCATGCTGGGAGCCCGATGTGGGACTCAATCCAGGGACCCCAGGATCACACCCCCAGCCAAAGGCAGGCGTTAAATTGCTGAACCACCCAGGCGTCCCCCCAACCACCTCTTTATTGGGCTCTTAACACTCTGGGCCACTATTCTCACATCTTCACCTCCCCAGGGCAAGGTACCAGCAACCAGAGATTGCTCCTACACCTCAGAGCCGCTGAAAGGATTCAAAATAGATGATTCACTGAAACCACAACAAAGGCTTGTGGCCTTGGTTTCCTCTTGCTCCCCCAGCCTGCTGACTGAGCCCAGGGCCTCCCCATGTGACCCATCTTCTGGGGATCTGTAACGATCTCTCCCTCAGGGCAATCATCTCTTAATCTTCTGGCTTTATTATGCTTAATAAAATCTACATTTTAAACCAATGCTAACAAAATTACACCCTTCTTTTCACTAACCTCTAACTGCAAACCCCAGTAGGGTCAGCAGAGCCAGTGCCCCGGTTCCAGTGATACTAGGCATTTTCATATTACTTTATGGTTATTGCAGATGATTTGAAATATTGTTTTTGTTCATTGCTACTTTGAAATGATGGTAGTCAATAAGTTTGTAGAAAGATGGGGAGTGGGGCAAGAGGGCTTTGAGCCACCCAGCCTGGCCTCCAAGCCCTGGCTGGCCTCCTGTGAATCAAGCAGAGAAATCCAGGACCAGAACTTCAACCTGAAGAGGGAGACGATGGTCCCAAAGGGCAGCCCTGAAGGGCGGCAGGGTCACTAGACCAGCTGGGAGGTCCCAGACTTGAGACTGCAAGCCACAGATTTGCTGCATCCTCTATTTCCATGCTTCTGTGTCCCCACAGCCCAAGGCACATACCTCTTATGACGTCCAAGATGTACCATATGGTTTTAAGTGGCCGTAAATCTCATGGGGAGTTATTCCTTTCAGCGCTGATTATACAAAGAGAAAGTCTCTGTTTGGTGCTGATGGTCTTAAAAATCTCTCTAGCTCTTGTTAATGGTTCTTACCAAAGAGAGACAGGCCCTAGACTTAGAATTATTTCCTCTGTGTTGTATTCGGACTTGCCACTGTGCATTGAAGTTTTAAAGAGTGGGTTACTTGAAATAAAACTGGTGGCAAGCAAACATGGTGAAAATCTGAATGACAAACTTGAGACGCACTATGCCAAGTGACGTCCCAAGGTCTTTTGAGGTCTTGGGAAATTCTTTGCATAATAACCATCTCCATACTCTGATCTTCTGTGAGGTCTGGTCATTCATTCATTCATTCATTTCCATCGTATATTGACATCTCTGTGTGCCAGGCCTGTTAGTTGACAGAGATCTAGCAGCTTCCTGCCACTCCCCATCTGGACATGGGATTCCTTTTACTGCTTTGCCAGCTTCTTTCTGAAAATGTACCTTTCCTTGTCCCTCTCTTGACCTAAGAATCCCATTCCTGGAGGAATTAAATGCATTAATCCTGGGGTTAGCGAACACGCCTGGAACTGGGGCCATCCCAGGATATGGGGGTGGGAGGCTGAAGGTACCTAATGGGATAACCAGTCTGCCTGGGTGGCCCCCTCAAAAGAGGGGGCAAAGGTCAGGCTCTATCTGGTATCCACAAAGCCACTTAGGTGAGCATCTTTTCTGCCCACATTAGATATTCTCCAATGCTGATGACAAACCTGCCCCTTATTGATCGTCCCCACCAGCCCTGAGTAGTCAGGCACAACCTGGTATGCTGTGGTCTTGCTGTACTCCAAGTTTAGAAATCTGCCATTGGTTTGGGTATGTATGTGTGTTAGAACAGTTGTATGGGGCGGAAATCTAACAAAGGGGCTTATAAAACATAATTTAAGGGGCACCTGGATGGCTCAGTCGGTTGAGTGGCTGACCCTTGATTTCAGCTCAGGTCATGATTTTGGGGTTGTGAAGTTGAGCCCTGCGTTGGGCTCTGCAGTCAGTGGGAGCCTGCTTGAATGTTCTCTCTCTCTCTAAAATAAATAAATCTTAAAAAATAATTTAAGAAACCGCTAATCTGCTCATAGAGCTGGGAGGTGTGGGGATAGAGCTAGTTCAGGCACAGCTAATCCAGGGATGCAGATGCCACAGTCCTCAGTTCCTCCTCATTTCTGGCTCTTGTTTCTCCAGTGTTCACTTTACTTCCAGGTTTTGTTTCGTGGCCAGATGGACACAGGAGTTCTGGCACCTACCTCCTCTCCAGTTTCCGGTCCAGCAGGAACTCATGCACAACCAGGGTTGCGTCCAGGGCTTCGACTTGGCTGTGTGCCTGCTCTTGCCTGGGCCAGGGGAATGGGAGGCATGGACTGGCCTGGGCCAAGGAGGATCCTGGGAACTGGGCTCAAACTCAGCTTCTCTGTGACCATGTGAGTCAAAGGGGTGGCTTCCCAGAGGACAATAGGAGTATAGGTATGGGCAGGTAGAGAATGTTGACAGAAAACAATAGATGTTCGTGGCTTCTTATGGATACTAAGTGGAGGAGTGAGGCTTCGATGGGGGGCTGTTGATCTCCATGCTTCCCTGGTCTGTGACCCATGTGTATCCCATGGGCTCCTCCTTGCCCTACCACCCCATGCCTGGCAAACAGTAGCCACTTAATACCTGTGTGGTGAAGTGACTTTCCTGGTGCCAAGCTCTGCTCACCTGCCTGCTGGGGCACCCTCTTTCTCTGGGCACCCACCCATTTCGTGGCTTCTCCCACTCTAGAAATTGGGTTCTGTCCCAAAGGTGAGCCCCTCTCAACTTCCCCTCCTCTTTCGCAGCAGAGCTTGGTCTAGAGTAAAACATGAGGAAAGAATCCAGCCCACACGGTTACGGACACACACACACACAGCCTGCAGGTTCTAGACATCCCTCAGACTTGGAGGGGTGGCTAGGAAGGGACTGGGAGCCCTGCAGTGGGCTTCCCCTGGAGCAGGGCTTGTGGGAACAGTGACCCGGCACCAATCCCACCAGCTTGGGGCTGTGTACACAGGGAGTCTGATGCCAAGCGGCAGAGGAGCTGGGTGCTCGGCTTGGGCCGCAGGTGGGCGGGCGCTGCAGTGCCAGTCACTGGCTGTAAGGAAGCTCAGACAGTGGTGGCAGCTCCCCAGCTGGCCGGTACCCAGCCCTGAAGCTATTGGAAGAAATGAACCCAAAGCTGTGGAAGTGCACCCTCTCACCATGACTGGAGCCAGGCCATCGTCACTCAAGCTGCCCTAGCAAAATGCCAGAGACTGGGTGGCTTCTACAGAAATTTATAATCTACCGCTTCTGGAGGCCAGAAGTCCATGATCAAGGTAGGTTTCATTCTGAGACCTCTCCTCTTGGCTTGGGCGTGGCCACCGTTTTGCTGCAGGCTCACAGATCCTCTTGTTCCAGTGTGTGAAGAGGTAAGGAGGAGGGAAGCAAAGAGATATGCAGGTTCTGTCTTCCGTTAGGGCACTCATGTCACCATGAGGGCCCACCTTCATGACCCCCTCAAATCCTAATTACCTCCCAGAGACCCCAGCTCCAAATGCCATTGCACCGGGGGGTAGTGCTTCAACCCAGGAGCCTAGGGGACACTTTCAGCCTGCCGCACCTGTGGGGTTCCTCTGTGCCCCGACCAGCCTTGCCTGCGTGGTACTCTGCGCTATTTTACAAATGAGGATGCTAGCAGGGGTGAGGGACAGACAGGCCCAGGTCTTGGCGCCTGCACTGGCAGGGTTTGAACCTGAGCTCACCTGGCTCCAAGCCCACACACTAAGTCGCTGGGCTCCACAGCCCTCCAAGGGCCAGGAATCTGCACTGACCAGGCTCCTGGAAGCCAGGGAAGTGAGCCTGGAGCAAAACAGCAGCACTGCCACCACAGTACTAGGGCATCCAGCAGGTCAGCTGGTCTGAGACATGAAAACATGTAGGAACCCCTTGGCCTGTCACCAACAAAGGAGACCAAAGTATGTATGTATGTATGTATGTATGTATGTATGTATGTATGTATTTTTAAAGTTTGAAGTCACTGCTACATGTTTTCATGTCTCAGACCAGCTGACCATGTAGGTCTCTCTGGTTCTGGTGGTGGCTTCCTCTCCTTGACCTTTCAGCCAGGAGAGGTACTGGTGTCCCACCGGGGCTAGTCCTGGGTGCACCACTGTGCTCACACCACTGTATAGTCCCTTCAGCAATTCCCTTCCCTCACCCGTTGGAGCGTGCCATGTCTGGGTGCACCTGACAGGTACCACGCTAAGTCCGCCCCCTCTTGCTCACTACCTGGGTTGTCACTGTGTTGTCTTCCTGCCCTGATCACTCTCTGAAATTAACTCAGGGGCTTACTTTTTGAGTTCTTGCTTCTCCCCATGGACTGTGAGCATCATAAAGCCAGGGGCCTTGTCTGCTGTGTTCACCTTTGTAGCTCAGCAGAGTGGGAACTCAATCCAGAGTCAGTGGATGATTACATAAATAAATGGCAAAGTCATTGAACTTGGGTCCTGTCACTGCTAATTGAGTGTTCTTCCACCTTATATTCTAGAAGGGAAATGAACCAAAGAGTCTGACATCAGACCTGCCCTGAGGAGGTTTATTATTCTAGTAAAACATAATGATTATACAATAATAATGTTAAGATACTTACCATTTACTAGATAATGGTCCAGTTCCAGCTACTAACCTTCCCTTCTCCATTTCCTATGGTCCTCCATGATCACACCAGGACATGGGGACTGCTGTGAACCCTGTTGACAGAGGAGGAATCAAGCCTGAGGATCAGAGAGTTGCTTGTCCTTCCTGGGTAGGTCAGCTGCAGGCTCAAGGGCTCAAACAGCAGGTAGAGGAAAAACCCTAGGAAGGAGGAGCTGTCCCATCCACCGCTGTGGCCCGTGACAGAGCCTAGTACATGCCTGGCCAGCTCCCACTTAGCATGTGATAAATGAAGGAATGCTCAATGGATGGAGAAACCAGAAATTACTATAACGGCAAGTGGGGGAAGCCCTAGGAGTTGGCTATCCCTTCTACAGCCACTTTGGTAAAGCAGCAGAGGATTTCTCCTTCTCTGTAGACTGATTGAGCCCCAAACTCTGGGCATATCTTGGCACATTTGTGCACTGGTTGGGGGGGTATGGGTGCTGCACTAGAATGCAAGCAGTGGCAAGGGTGAGAGGAGTCCAAGGCCAGAGTCTTGCCAGCCTGGCTCAATTGCCTGAGGTCATGAGGCCAATACCATAGAAGAACCAGGACTTGAACCTGGGGCAGATTCTAAAGCCCTGAGCCTCATCTACCCTTGCTTTAGAGTAGACACAACCAGGGGCCTCTGGGTGGCACAGTAATTATGGAGATGGTCACTTATTTGTCATCTCATGCTTCTGGGCCACTGGGAGGGACCCACTCAGACTTTCTTCTTCTTGGCCATTGTGGTCCTTGTGGTCCGTGAAGTCCTGGGGGTAGGGGAGTGAGGGTGTCTGCTGTTCTTAGGTCAAATGGAGAAGGGCACAAGGCTAGGAGCACATTAGGCTGGCTTTCCTGTGAATTCTTCCCACACAAATTAGGCGCTGAAGTTGAACCTTTTTTTTTAATTTATAATAGAGGCTTTTTCCTACTCTATTATTTATGATGGTACCTCTCTTAGCAGCCTTTCTCTGAGATTTAATGGGCCAAATATACCTGGTCTTTCCATTCTCTGAGAGCACATGGAATGGAAATGAGAACAAGGAACTAGTCAGTAATGTGATAGGGGCAATTCTAATATTTCACTGTTTGTTGACACAACATGAAGTTTAGGAGGAATCAAAGTCCTGCCCCGAAGTCAAAAACAGACCAAGGACTCAAGAACAGGATGGAAGAGATGTGATGGAAGAAGTTTTAGGTGTTCAGTTCATTTTCAGCTCGATGAGCATAGTTTAATGTGAGATTCCCAGATGTGCTGATCAAATCTAGAAAACGCTTACTTTGCTCCAGTCAGCAGGGTCTGGAGTGATGGGTCATTCTGGGATTGACATTTTGAGAAGGACACAAACACCTTAGAAATTATCTGGAAGACAGGGCCTGGGATACAAACCATGGGTACGTGAATGATGATAAATGAATGAAGAGAATGGCCTTATCTTCTGAACCAGCAATGTCATTTCGGGTCTCCTGTTGAATTATTTTCTCATTGCTGCTATGACAAATTATTACAAACTAGTTGATTAAAACAATATATATTAAGAGGACCCTGAAAAGACAGTGGAATAGGAAGCACCTGAAGTGGGTCTTCCCACCTAGACAAAAGTTGCATGGACAGGGTCTGTCTGATGTGTTTTGGATCTCTGGAATCTATTGAAGGCTTATAACTTCCAGGGGAAGGGTTTGGACAGGTCAGTTATAGTTTACTTGGTCAGTTTCAGCTCAGAGCTTAGAAGTACCCATCCCTCAACCCCATGGTAGACCACTGTGTCCATATTCCTGGAACAGCTTATAGGGGCCAGAGTAGGAAAAAAAGGACCTTGTTTTCCAAATATCAGAGACCTATGCTCTGAGTGCTGATTACTGCTTTTGATCACAGAGGTGTAGATAAAGGGACAAAGCACCACTGTTGTGGCATCTCCCCCTGTTGCTGTAACCCCTCCCCCTCCAGCTGAAGTGACTTCCAAGGGATTTAAAGGTCCAGCACCCTTCCTCTACCCCCTTCACATTTACCTTTTTCTACTTCTGGGAGCCAGATATTAAGGCTAGGACAGTGTATCAGTCAGGGTTCTCCAAAGAAAAAGAACCAATATATTATATGTTATATGTAGATATAATAAATCTCCTATATATATGTACCTAAGGATTACTTCCTGCTATGGAGGGTTAGAAGTCCAGTGACCTCTGTCCAGTGACCTCTGGAGAATCTGGAAAGTCACTGGTATCACTCAGTCTGAGGCTGAAAGCCTCAGAGGTGGGGGGCCTGCTGGTATGAGTCCTTGAGTCTGAAGGCCCAAGAACCAGAAGAGCAAATATCTGAGGGCAGGAGAGGATAGACATCTCAGCTCAAGAAGAGAGAATTTGTTTTCTGCTACCTATTTGGATCCCCAAGGCATTGGACAATGCCTGCTCACATTGGTGAAGATGGATCTTTACTCAGCCTACTGAACCCCTTCTAATCTCTTTTGGACATACCCTCACAAACACACCCAGAAATAATGTATACCATTACTATTTGGGCATTCTTTATTACGGTTAAGCTGACACACAGAATTAGCCAATCACAGACATTTAAAAACAACTGCATATTTAAAAACAACTGCATAACAACTGCATATTTCCACAAAAATGGAAAATGACCACACATGTCCAAGGAAAAGCTAAAAAAGACCCAAGACCTTAAATTTACACTTTTGGCTGATCCTTGGCACAGAGACAGTCTATAGTAATCAAAAAAGAAAAACAAAAGCCATAAAGTTAAAAAACAAAACATGAGCAAGTCTGGGGAATGAAGAACATATGATCTCCACAGTTACCACATTATTAAATTCAAATGTCCAAATTTTTTCAAAAAAATTATAAAGCCTACAAAGAAACAGAAAAGTACAATCCATCCAAAGGAAAAAAGTACATCAACACATTCTTTCCCAAAGACCTGGTGGCAGTTATACTAGATGAAACAAGAGTCTTAAAACACGTTAAAAACAACTATCTTAAAGATGCTCAAAGAAACAGAAGGAAGATGTGGAGAAATTTAAGCTAATGATATATCAACAAAATCCAAATATCAATAAGAAGATAGACAGCATAAGAAGAAAAAAAGTATTTGAGCTGAGAAGTACAATAATTGAAGTAAAAAATTCACTAGAGGGATTCAAAGGCAGATTTTTTTCAAATATTTTATTTATTTATTCATGAGAGAGAGAGAGAGAGAGAGAGAGAGAGGCAGAGACACAGGCAGAGGGAGAATCAGGCTCCATGCAGGGAGTCCAATGCAGGACTTGCTCCCAGGAGTCCCGGGATCATGCCCTGAGCCAAAAGCAGATGCTCAACCACTGAGCCACCTGGGTATCCCCCAAAGGCAGATTTGAGCAGGCAGAAAAATCTTGAATGATCTTGAAGATAGGACACAGGAAATGATCAAATCTGAGGAAGAGAAAGAGACTGAAGTAAATGAAGGCTGAGGAACTTGTGGGATACCGTCAAGTGGACAAGATACACATTGTGGGAGTCCCAGAAGGAAGAGCCAGCATAAAAAGAGAAAAAGAATTGGGGGTGGTGGTGGTTAGAGAGAACATTCAAAGAAATAATGGATGGGAACTTTCTAAATTTTATGAATATAAATATCCAATAAGCTCAACAACCTAAGTAAAATGAATTCAAAGAGATGCACACCAAGACACACCAACCATCAAAAAACAAAGACAATCTCAAAAACAGCAGGAGAGAAAAGCTACTTATCATGTACAAGGGATCCTTGATAAGACTATCAGCAGATTTCTCATCAGAAAATTTTAGAGGCCAGAGGGCAGTAAGCAGATATATTCAAAGTGTTAAAAGAAAAAACTGTCAACCAAGACTCCTATATCTAGCAAAACTGTCACTCAAAGAGAGGAATGAAGACACTCTCAGATTAAGAAAATGGAAGAGGTCTGTGGCCTCTAGACCTGTCCTGCCAGAAATGCTGAAGGAAGTCCTACCGGTGAAATGAAGAGACATTAAACAGTAACTTGAAGCCATAAGAAGAAACAAAGACATCAATAAAGGTAAATACCTGGCCAATTATAAAAGCTAGTATTCTAGCAATGGCTTGTAACTCCACTGTTTCCTGTGTGATTTAAGACACTAATGCATTAAAAATAATTATTTACATTTTGGGGTATATAATATATAAAGGCATAATTTTGTGATAACATCAAGAGTGTAGCTGTAAAGGAGCAGTTTTTGTATATTATAGAAGCTTGTATAAATTTAAAGTAGAGTGTTATAACTTTAGGATATCAAGTGTAATCCCCATGGTAACTACAAATAAAGTAGTACACAAAAGGAAATGAAGAATTAAAAAAAAAAGTCAACACAAAGGGATGAGGGACAAATGAGTTAAAAGAAAAAGCTCTAAGTTATAAAGAAAACAAAAATGACAGAAGTCCCTCCTTACCAATAGTTACTTTTATATGGACCAAAGATCAAGATTGGCAAAGGTGGATAAACACATGTGATCCAACTATATGTGGTCTACAAGAGACTCACTTTAGACTCAAACATTAATAGATCAAAAGAATGTAAAAGGTATTCCATGCAAACAGTCAACAAAAGAGAACAAGGTGGTTCTACTAATAGTCTACAAGTGACTTCAAATAAAAAAAATGGGAAAAAAAGAAAAAAGAAACAAATAAAAAAATGGTTACAAGACAGGGATCCTCGGTGGTTCCATCAGATAAGTCTCTGACTCTTAATTCTTGCTCAGGTCATGAACTCAGGGTCCTGGGATTGAGTCCTTTGTCAGGCTCTGCACTCAGCATGAAGTCTGCTTGGGATTCTCTCTCTCCCTCTGCCTCTTTCCTTGCTCATGCTCCCTAGCTCTAAAATAAATAAATAAAATATTTTAAAAAATGTTACAAGAAATAAAGAAGGACAATATGTATTAAAAATCTGAATACACCAAGATATAACAGTTACATATCTAAGGACAATCAAAATAGACAAAACAAAAAATAATTAATGAGGAGAGAAACCGTTCTATAGTAATAGTTGGAGATTTTAATAGCTCAATTTCAATAATGGATAGAGCAACCAGACAGAAGGAAATAGATACAATAAACCAACTAGATCTAACTGATATAGAACACTCTAAACTACCACCAATAGCTACACATTCTTCTCAGGTACACAGAGATTTTTCAGGATAGACTATATATATATATATATATATATATATATATATATATATATATATATATATATTAGGCCACAAAAATCAAGTCCCAATAGATTTATTTATTTATTAGAATTTATTTATTCATGAGAGAGACACACACACACACACACAGAGAGAGAGAGAGAGGCAGAGACAGGCAGAGGGAGGAGAAGCAGGCTCCATGCAGGGAGCCCGACATGGGACTTGATCCTGGGTCTCCAGGATCACTCCCTGGGCTGAAGGCAGCGCTAAACTGCTGAGCCACCCAGGCTGCCAAAGTCTCAATAGATTTAAAAAGATTTCTCCAAACACAATACAAAGTCAGAAATCAGAAGCAGAAGGAAAACTGGAAAATTCAACAAATCTGTGGACACTAAACACACTTGTGAACAATGGATCAAAGAAATCATAAGGGAAGTTAGAAAATACTTAAATATGAAAACAAAACAAACCCACAAAATACAAAAACTATAATGCAATGAAAACAATCCTAAGGGAAAAGTCATAGTTATAAACAAACAAGAAAGATCTCAAATCAAGAACCTAACTTTACAGCCTAGGGAACTAGAAAAAGAGCAAACTAAATCCAAAGCTAGCTGAAGGAAGGAAATAATAAAGATTAGAGCAGAAATACATGAGATAGAAAATAGAAATGGGTGGCCTGGCTGGCACAGCCAGTATAGCATGTGGCTCTTGATCTTGGGGTTGTGAATTCAAACCCCAAGTTGGGTGTGATTACCTAAAAAAAAAAAAAAAAAAAAGTAAAATCTTAAAAAAAGAAAATAGAAAAAATAGAAGGGGAGGAAATCAACAAACCAGAAATTGGTTCTTTGAGCAACAAATTGACAAACCTTTAGCTAGATGGACTAAGAAAAAGAAAAAGACAAATGACTAAAATCAGAACTGAAAGAAGAGACATTACTACTGATTTTACAGAAATAAGGAGGACACAGAGACTACTGTGAACAATGGCTGGCCAACAAATTGGAAAACCTAGATGAAATGGACAAATTCCAAGAATATAAAACCTACCAAAACTAAATCATGAAGAAATAGAAAATCTGAACAGACTTGTAACTAGTAAGGAGACTAAACCAGTCATTAAGAATCTCCTAAAAGGGGCACCTGGATGGCTCAGTCAGTTAAACATCTGCCTTCAGCTCAGGTCATGATCCTTGGGCCATGGGATCAAGCCCTGAACTAGGCTCTCTGCTCAGTGGGAGTCTGCTTCTCCCTCTCCCTCTCCCTCTGCCCCTCACCCTGATCGTGTTTTCTCTCACTCTCTCTCAAAATAAATAAAATCTTTAAAAAAAGATCTCCCCAAAGAAAAGCCCAGACCTGATGGTTTCACTTGTTAGTTCTATCAAACATTTAAAGAACTATCAGCCTTCCTCAAGCTTTCTAAAAAAAAATTGAAGACAAGGGAGTATTTCCTAAGCCATTCTAGGAGGCTGGCCTTGCCCTGATACTGAAGCCAGAGACACTACAAGCAATAAAATAAAATAAAATAAAATAAAATAAAATAAAATAAAATAAAATCAAAAAACCAAAACTATAGACTAATTGCCTTTATGAACATTGTTGGAAAAATCAACAAAATACTAGCAAGCTGAATTCAGCAGCATAGTCAAAGGACTATAAACCATGATCAAGCAGGATTTATTTCCCCAATGCAAGAATGGTTCAACATACAAAAATTAGTCAATGTAAGACACCACACTCATAGAATGAAGGTGGAAGGGGACCACATGATCATCTCAATTGTTGCTGAAGAAGTATTTGACAAAATTCAACACCCTTTCATGATAAAAACACTTAAAGAATAGAAGGAAACTACTTCAACAGAATAAAAGCCACTTAGGCAAAACCCACCTCCAAGCATCATACTCAATGGTGGAAGACTGAAAGCTATTCCTCTAAGATCAGAAACAACACAAAGATGTTTACTCTCACTACTTCTATTCAGTGCAGTACTGAGAGTTCCAGCCAGAGGTGTTAGGCAAGAAAAAGAAATAAAGGGCTTCCAAGTTAGAAAGGAAGTAAAATGATAGGACCTTATATGTAAGAAACATTAAAGACTGCACAAAGAATAAAAGCCTGTTAGAAGTAATAAGTGAACTCAGCAAAGTAGCAGGATACAAAGTCAACACATAAAAGTCAGTTGCATTTCTGTACATTAATAGCGAACAATCTGAAATTATAAAAGTTCCATTTATGATAGTATCCTAAAGAATACCATACTTATGAATTAACCAAAGAGGCGAAAGATTTGTACAATGAAAATTATAAAACATTGCTGGAAAAAATAAAGGAGAGATGCATGTAAACACATCCCATATTCATGGATTAAAATACGTAATACTGTTCAGAGGTCATTACTACCTAGAGTGATCTGCAGATGCATTGCAATCCATCAAAAATCCCAGTGATGTTTCTGCAGAGATAGAAAATTCTATTCTAAGATTCATTTGGAACCTCAAGGGACCTGGAATAGCAAAAACATTATTGAAAAAGAAGATCGAACCTGAAGAACTCACACTGTATGATTTCAAAACTTACTGCAAAGCTACAGTAATCAAAATAGTGTGGCATTGGCATAAAGACATATAGAACAATGGAGTAGTATAGAAAGCCCAGAAAAAAACCCCACATATATATGGTCAAAAGACTTCTGACAAGTGTGCCAAGCCTGTTCAATGGGAAAAGGACAATTTTTCTAACAAATAGTATTGGGAAAACTAGATGGCCGCATGCAAAAGAATGAAGTTGGACCCTTACCTAACATTACATACAAAAATTAACTCAAAATGGATCAAAGACCTAAATATAAAATCTAAAACTATAAGACTCTTAGAAGAAAAGCAGGACAAAAGCTTCATGACATTGGATTTGGCAATGAGTTCCTGGATAAGATGCCAAAATTATAGTCAACAAAAGGAAAAATAGATCAACTGAACTTCATGAAAGTTAAATTCTGCACATCAAAATATACCATCAACAAAGTAGAAAGGCAACCCACAAGAATGAGAGAAACTATTTGCAAATCATATATATATGTGTATATATGTGTATATATATACACATATATATATGGTTTAATATCCAGAATATATAGAGAACAACAAAAGACAACCTAATTTAAAAATAGACAAAGGATGGGACATCTGGGTGGCTCAGTCATTAAGCGCCTGCCTTTGGATCAGGTCATGATCCCAGAGACCTGGAATCTAGCCCTGAGTGGGGTTCCCTGCACTGTGGGAGCCTGCTTCTTCATCTACCTCTGTACACCCCCACCCCAAGTGCACACATGTTTTCTCTTAAATAAGTCTTCCAGAAAAGTGGCATAACGTGAGCTTTTGAAAAACAGGAGATACTTGTAAACATATGGCCAACAGCACATGAAAAGATGCTCAACATCACTAATCATTATGGAGATGCTAATCAAAACTACAATGAGATACCACCTAACAGCCATTAGGATGGCTAGTATCAAAAAACAGGAAACAAGTGTTGGTAAAGATGCGGAGAAATTGAAACCCTTGTGCATCTTGGCAGGGGGGGCATAAAATGGTATAGCCACTATTGATAACAGCACAAGGGTCCTCACAACATTTAAATTAAAATGACCGTATGACCTAGCAGTTTCATTTCTGCATATAGACCCAAAAGAATTGAAAACAGTGTCTCAAAGAGGTATCTGTAGACTCATGCTTATAGCAGCATATTCACAATCACCCAAACAGAAGAAACCCAAATATCCATTGACAGATGAGTGGATAATTTTAAAGCTGAAAAAAAAAAAAAAAAAGTAAATAGCACAGCAATGGAAAGAATCCGCAATGACCAAAGTCTGTAGAACATCTGTGGGTAGGAGTTACTTTTTCTGAACTGTTCTAAAGCTTCTCTAGAACTTTACACACTAGTTTTGACCCACCAGGAGCATAGAATTTCGCATGTTTGCATCTCCAATGGCAGGTATAACCCCTAGTCATTACCCACTTGTTTCTTAGAATTCTACATCAAGTCAACTTTGATCTAGCCCATTTATATTTTTTAAAAAACAAAACTAAAAAGACTTGGTTTCTTTCTGAAATCCAGTTATAAACCCCTTTGTTAAGTTTAAACAGCATGAGTTAGGTAAAATTGTCACTGATTTTTTTTTTCATGGATATCTTTTACATTGTCAACTGATTCAAATTCGTTGATGCATCCTCAGCTGGGTTTTCTGCTTGGAATCAGCTGCCACCTCATGGGTTCTCAGCTAAAAATGTGTGACTCCCTCTGGAAATCCACCAACACACCATGGAATATTATTCAGCCTCAAAAAGGAAGGAAACTCTAACCCCTGCTACAACATGGAAGAACCTTGGGGACATTATACTAAGTGAAATAAGTCAGTTGGTTGGCGGCAGGGAAGGGAGAAGGGGGAGTCACTGTTGGAGAGGTACAGAGTTTCTGCTTTACAAGCCGAAGAGTTCTGGAGATGGATGGTGTTGATGGTTGCACAACATTAGGCATGTATTTACCAGCCACTGAACAGTATCCTTAAACATGGTTGAGAAAGTAAATTTTATGTTACACATATTTTACCACAGGAAAAAAATCTGAAAAAAAAAATCCACAAACTGATTATCTTTCAGTTCTGGAGGTCAGAAGTCCTGAACAGGCTGGCAAGGCTGCATGCTCTCTGGAGGCTCTAAAGGAGAAGCCATTTCCCTGCCTCTCCCGGCTGCCAGCGGCTGTGTTCTCTGGCTCGTGGCCTCCTTCCAACAAGGACATTCTTCCAACCCCTGCCTTCTCTCATGTCACCTGCTGAAACTTCTCTTATAAGGAGCCCTGTGATTATAGGAGGCCCACTTGCTCGTCCAGGAGACACACCCATCTTGGGACCCTTAACTCCTCATACCTGCAAGTCCTTTCTATGTAAGGAAACAGATCCCAGGTTCTGAGGATTAGGACACGGGCATCTTTGGGAGGCTGTTATTTTATTGACCACAGTTGTCTGCAGAAACACTCACAGGAGTGTGTGAGGACAGAGGAACAAGGACTTCAAATATTGAAAACACACAGAGAGCCTGATGTCTGGTTAAACCATGGTGCAGACGTTCTCTAGGCCACGATGCAGCCGTGAAAAGAATGAGCTAGAGGACATGGAAGGATGTCGTGGTGCACATCTGAGTGAGAGACAAGTTTCAGAACTTCAAAATTCACTTGTTGTATAAGTATTTCCAGTGTATACCATGTGCCAGGAACTAGGAACACAGCAGTAAGTTAAACAGGAGAACTTTATAGTCCCTCTCTGTACGAAAACAATATACTGAAATACATGTGTGCATGAAAAACAAATATCTGGAAAGTAAACATTAAATTGTTAACAGTGACTGGGATCCCTGGGTGGCGCAGTGGTTTGGCGCCTGCCTTTGGCCCAGGGCATGATCCTGGAGACCCGGGATCGAATCCCACGTGGGGCTCCGGGTGCATGGAGCCTGCTTCTCCCTCTGCCTATGTCTCTGCCTCTCTCTCTCTCTCTGTGACTATCATAAAAAAAATAAAAAAAAAATTGTTAACAGTGACTAACTCCAGAGAGGAAAAGGAGAGAGTGCAGGCAGTGAATGTTTGCTCTTTTTATCTAGATGTTTTTGCAGTTTGATTTTTCCCAACAAGAATTTATTTCTGCTGATTTATTAAACTAAGATATAGTTATGAGGACAGGTTATCCTGCCTAATCCCATTTCATAATGATAAAACTGTACCATCTACAAAACAGAAGGAAGGAAGGAAGGGAAAAATGAGCGGAAAAAAGAAAACAGGTGGAGAAAACCAACAGGCTGCTTGATGTTAATTTGGAGAAGGCAAGGCTCGTGGGGCACGGAGCCCAGTGTCCCCAACCCCCCCAACCTGCCGCAGGAACTGGCAGCTTCTGAAGACGTGGTCCCTCAGAACCCTCCTCTGGCACCCTGCCCTGGGCCTGTCTGCCGCAGGTGATCAGTGATGCATTGGTGACAGGCCAAGTTACAAAGGGGAGCGCCTGGAAAGGTGTAGATGAAGCCTGAACAGGACAGCGAGCATCCTGCCAGCGTTTGTCTTTGACCCTATATGGCAGCAGGCACCGCCACCAGCCTCAAGTCCACACCGAAAAAATTCATCTCCCCTCATCTATAACTGGTTCAGCTCAGCCCTGGTCCTGCCCAAGCCCCTGGGAAGTGCTAGTTTATCCCAGAGGTTCTGCAGTTCGAGAAGTGGGTAGAAATTCAAGGTCACTATTTCAGCCACAGTGGGCCCCATGATGAACTTATGGTTCACTACTTCTTTGCCGTGAACTGCAGCCTCGGGGACGCCTTTCTGCCCTCTCCATGTGTCTCTGTGGCTGGGGCTCTGTGGGGTGCAGGGAAAACAGGAGGGGTGAGGACCTGGGACCCTCCACCCTGGCAGTGTCATCTCAGATTCACAGCCCTAAATTCCCCTGGTAAATACTGCCTCGAAGTCACACACCTGGCAAATGGGCTGTCTAGGAACACCGCCCGGGAACAAGCAAAACAATCTTGTGTCTTTTCATTTTATTCATGGTTCTCAGGGTTCTAGGAAAAAGAGACTGGACTTAAGTATTTGAAACAGTCACATGTTTTGCTCAGAAAACAGGGAGCCTCTGATTCTCTTTGGGGGGGGGTGGCAATTAAGAGAATTATCACTTCCTTTCAGCATAGACTGCAAACAAGGAAAGCATAATTTCAAGTTGTTCTAAATGTCTCCTTGAACACCTACCTCATCCTTCCTAGACCTCTAGTTGCACAAAAGTAGAACTGCTCCCAAAGTGAAGTTGGATTTGGTCTGCCCAGCCCTCTGTGACATGTCCCTGCCCTCCTCTAGCCCTGTCGTCTCCCCTTCCAAGTTCCCCTAATGCACACCCTGGCACTTCCTGCCCCAGGCACTTTGCACTTGCTCTTTCCTCTGCCCGAACACTCCACCCCCAGATGTCCTCCTCTCTACATCCTGGCTTTAGGTCTCTGCTCCAGTGTCATCTTTTCAGGGAGCTTCCCTGACCACTCTCTTTAGAATTGCAATGCTCACCTTGTCCCAGCTTTCCCACCTCTCAAACCTGCTTAATTTTTCTCTGCAGTATTTGCCACTTTCAAATAGGTTACCTCTTTATTTTGTTTATTGTCTACCTACCTTTTAATGTAAGCCCCTTAGGGGCAGGGAGTTTGGTCCTTTTACTTACCATTGTGAACCCAGCCATAGAATCATTAAAGGGCGCCTGGGTGACTTAGTCGGTTAGGTTAGGCGTCTGCCTTCAGGTCAGGTCATGAGTTCAGGTCCTGGGATAGAGCCCTGCAAGGGGCTCTCTGCTCAGCGGGGAGCCTGCTTCTCCCTCTTCCTTGCCCCTCCCCGCACCCACTGCCAGCTTGGGCTCCTCTCATTCTCTCTCTCTCTCTCTCTCTCAATCTCTCACAAATAAGTAAATAAAATCTTTTTTTTTTTTAAAGATTTTTTATTTATTTATTCATGATAGTCACAGAGAGAGAGAGAGAGAAGCAGAGACACAGGCAGAGGGAGAAGCGGGCTCCATGCAGGGAGCCCGATGTGGGATTCGATCCCGGGTCTCCAGGATCGCGCCCTGGGCCAAAGGCAGGCGCCAAACCGCTGCGCCACCCAGGGATCCCAAGTAAATAAAATCTTAAAAAGAATCATTACTTAATCTGAATCTTTATAGAGGAGTTTCACATTATGTATCTCAAATCTTATAAATATGCTAATCCCACCTAGCGACTCCCTATCTAGAAATTTATCCCTGGGAAGTAATCACAGATGTGTGCAAGGGTATAGTTAGAAATGTTGCAAAAGCCAAACTCTGGAAACAATAAGAGCTGACATTTAATTAGCACTTACCATGTGCCAGACCCTGTTCTAAACATCTTACACATACGGACACTTTAAACTTCACAGCTACCCTATAACCGACCTGTTACTGTTTGGATTTTACAAGCCAGGACACAGGCAGACAGAGGGACGGAGGAATATGAAATACAACCAGCATTTGATGTGGTGTCTGACTCAAGAGTCCATATTCTTTAAAAACTCTGTGGGTTAAATCATCTATGCTCCACCCATACTGAGGCATTCAATGCAACTGTTTAAAATGATGGTGTGGGGGTGCTTGGGTGGACTCCGTTGGTTAAGCATCAGACTCTTGATTTTGGCTCAGGTCACGAGTCATCTCAGGGTCATGAGATCAAGCCTTGTGTCTGGCTCTGAGCTGAGCGTGGAGCCTGCTTAAGATTCTCTACCCCCCTACCCGGCTCACATGCTCTCTCTCTAAAAAAATAAAATAAAATAAAATGATGCTGTAGACTAGGGATTTTTTGGTGGGGGTGGGGAGGATGGGCCCCCGAAATTACATACAAATTATGTGCTCATACACATTACTGGGAAGAAAACAGCTTTACCAGATTCTCAAAGATGTCTAAGAACTAGGGTTGTAGAATATTTTTTCTACATAAACAGATGCATGTGAATATAGCCTACACATGGGCTGTCAATAATGTTTTTAGCAGTCTTTCAAAAAAATTCTTTTTAGCTTCCCTCCTTCCGCATAAGCTTTGTCTTTCTTGCCTCCAAACCATGTTAGCAATCTTGAATGTCACCAAGGAAGAATCTTGAATGACTTGTGAAGATCTTTGTGATATATACTTAACTGCAAAAGGCAGGTTTCTAAAAAGGGTATACATTATGACCACATTTTCATAACAATTTGTGCGTACATATATGCATACTAAAAGGACTCAAACAGATCATATGTTAACAGTTGTCATTTCTGGGTAATGGAATTATGAGTGTTTTAAAATTTATTTTCTGGTCTTGTTTATATTCTGTATAGTTTTTATAAGAATAGGAGTTATTTTTGTAATTAAGGAGATTTTTTTTAAAGGAAAAGACAGCTTTTGGGAAGATAATTGGGTAGTAGGTACCAACATTTTAGGAGTACACACCCTTTGAGCAATTCCATTTCCAGGAACGTACTCTATAGAAATCTTTGTGGGGCACCTGGGTGGCTCAGTGGTTGAGCATCTGCCTTTGGCTCAGGTTGTGATCCTGGGGCCCTGGGATCGAGTCCTGCCTATGTCTCTGCCTCTCTCTCTGTGTCTATCATTAATAAATAAAAATAAAATCTTTAAAAATTTTTTAAAAAAGAAAAAATTTGAAAGAAAAGGAAAAAAAGATATCTTTGCATATGAGTCTGAATTCAGGTCCAGTGAAATTCACTACGCTGTTGTGAAAATTTCTTTTTTTTTTATTTGAAGATTTTAAAAAAGATTTATTTATTTATTCATGAGAGACACAGATTGAGAGAGAGACAGAGACATAGGCAGAGGGAGAGGCAGGCTCCACGTAGGAACCCTGATGTGAGACTCGATCCTGGGACTCTGGGATCATGTCCTGGGCTGAAAGTAGGCACCCAATCGCTGAGCCACCCAGGCGTCCCTGAAGATTTAATTAATTTATTTGATATATATATATATATATATATACAGAGAGAGAGAGAGCACAAGCAGGGGGAGTGGTAGAGGGAGAAGCAGGGTCCCCGCTGAGCAGGGGGCCCATGTGGGGATCAATTCCAGGACCCTGAGATGATGACCCGAGCTGAAGGCAGACGCTTTGCAGACCAATCCACCCAGATGCCCCTGTTGTGGTAATTTCTAAAAGCTTTCAGGGAAGGTGAGTGGTTAAATAAAATATGATTATTTTCATACTATAAAAGCAGCATAGCAGTTACAGAGAAAGGAAAAAAAAAGCCTAAGTCGACAGATCCCTGGAGGGAAGCAGTGGAACAGGATGTATAACGAGGTCCCCCCTAGATCGGGGCTGGGCAAGCGGCGTCAGGGGGCTGCCAAGGGCCTGGCAGGAAGCCAGCGGTTGGCTGGTGCGGGTGTCTCCGGGGAGGCCCCGGGCGCTGGCTGGGGGGTGGGAGCTGGGGGAGGAGGAGGGGACTCTGGTTTGTTCTGGATGATTTGAATCTTTCCCGAGTCTATATATGCACCAACACGTATTATTTATGTAAAAAGCACACAGTCAAACTATGACATCGTTTAAAATTTAAAAAGCTTCCAAACCCCAAGATGCCTCTCCACTGGCTGCTCCAGAGCTCCGTTTCCCAGCTGACAGTGTCTCAGGAAGGGCTTGGGATCTTGGTTCCGCTCAGGACCAGAAACAGGCTCAGTCACCAGCAAGGGGCGGGCCGTTTTGTAAAAGGTGGGACAGGCGGGCGGGGGCGGGGACTGAGGGACAGGAGTCTAGTGAGACCCCGCAAGGCCCGGCGGCACGCGTAAGGCCCCCGGAGAAGGGCGGAGGTGAACCAGACGGCACCTAGGATCTTGGCCCAGACCTGTGTCCTCCTGGGGCTTCCTGGAACCTGCAGGTCATCTGGACTCTGTAGGTGTCTCACCCGTACAGCCAGCGGTCACGCGTCCTCTCTCCGCCCCCCACCCCTCTGGCCCGGCACCCCCTCCTCTCTCCCCATCACCGCAGGGCCTCCTCCCTCCTGCGAGGTGTTCCTGCCCGGCCGCCCCGCCGCAGCCGCAGTGACCTCCAGCCTCTGCACAGGGCCCCGCCCCGCGTGCCCACTGCTTCTGTGACCACATGCTGGCCGCGTCCCCAAAGCCTCGCCTGGTCTCACTCAGGCCCATCTCCACAGCGCCCGTCACTTCTTCCCTCCCAGGGCCGAGTTGCAGCCCCGCCCTGGGGACCACACTCCCAGCCTTCCCGCCTCCCGGCCTCCCTGGACCGCTGCTCCTTAGACTCCCCAGGGAGGGCCCCTCTGGAGCACCCCACCCTGCGGGCGCCCCAGGCTCTGTGCGCCCGCCTGCCCATCTTCAGCAGTCTATGCTCACCCGACATCTTCCTTTCCCCTTCACCTCCCAATCTCCCCACCAGCCACCGTTCCTTGAGGGCCTCCATGCGCCCTTTTGAGGGTTCCTCAAAACCCTACAAGGTAAGTACGACTATGAGCCCATTTTACAGAGGGAGAAAGTGAGGCTCAGAGGTAAGGAGTTGCCCCTATATCAGGCAGCGAAAGGCAAGCAAAGCAGGGATTTGAACCCAGGTGGCCTCAGTCCAGAGCCGGGGCCCTTTACTACTAAATGGCCCTGTCCCAAACCACCAGTGACATAGAAACTGATCCGTTATTTAACTTGTGAAGATTTGAATTGGCTGGAGGAGCAGGGGAAGGCCTTACACACAGCTGGCGCTGGGGGCACAGCCCATAGGGCCACCACCCCTAAGCTTTCACTGCCTCTGGTGATTTCAGGGACATGACTCGGTCTGCATCTGCCTGAATCTAGGATAGAACAGGCCACAGAGTTCTGCTTTTTGTTGACTCTCCGGGTCCTGAGTCCATGAACTCATTCCCTTTCTGTGTCTCTCCACAGGGTCCCGCTGCCAAAGGGGGCCCAGCCCTAACACCTGTGGGACTAGAACCCTGCAGTGCCTCTGCTTGCAAAAGTAGGGGACTCCATGCCTATTTGGGTTCAAAACCCCATTAACTTGTTTCTATCAGAGCAATCAAGGTGTCAGGCCTGATGCTCTGCATTGTTGTGGACAAGACACTTTTTTTTTTTTTTTTTAAGTGAAGCTATTCTATTTGCAGGCAGAGCACTTTCTTTCCTAAAGGAGCCTTGTGGGGGCACCTGGGTGGCTCCGTCAGCTGGTGGTCTGCTTTTGGCTCACATTCTGATTTCAGGGTCCTGGGATTGAGCCTCGCGTCGGGCTCCCTGCTCCACGGAGAATCTGCTTCCCTCTCTCCCTCTGCCTGCTGCCCGCCCTGCTTGTGCTCTCACTTTGCTAAATAAATAAATAAATACAATTTTTTTAAAATAAAAAAATAAAGGCCTCTTGGGGCTGAAGTCTTGGGCTGGTTCTTAACCCCATGATGGGTTTTCTTAGCAGGTAATCTGGCAACATTGGCTGCAGCTGGTCTTGAGCTGAGCTTGAACATAACATCATTTCCCTTCTGCCTTTTTTTTTTTTTCCTTTTGCTTGATTTTTGTAACTTGAAACTGGTTAAGGGCTTCCAACCACCAGTAGCAAATGTTCATTCCTTTCACACCTTGTAAAAGTTTAAGCACCACCCCAGGGCCCCAGGAGGCCAAGTGTGAAGTTTCACTTGGCTATAGAGATGCATTTCTGTCTCTACCTTTGCACCTTGAAATCAGCTATACCCACATGAGCCTGACCGTGTCCTCATTCCATGCAGGGTGGGTGTGACCCGCTGGTGCACCGTGCCCACTGCACTTCTGTGTCTTAACACAGGAGCACCTTCTGGAACTGGACGGCTTGTAAGTCGACCATTCAATAACAGAGCACTTACTGGGTGCAAGGTTCTGTGCTTCGTGTTGTGGGGGATCCGGTGGGTCTAGGGTAGGGCCTGAGAATTTTCATTTCCAAAGAATTCACAGGTGGTGCCAGTCCTCTTAGTCAGGAACCACACTTTGAGAACCACTGCTAGGATTTTGCTTAAATGTCACTGCCCCGAGACACACACTGACTGGGGAGGGTCCTCGTGCCATAGGTTCTTAAGCAATCTATATAGACTCTCCTGGGGTCTTGCTTGCGATGACTCAGTAGTGTTCCCCCACCTTCTACCCATCAGCTCCATGCACAGGGTGGGGGTCTGTTGTATTTACCCCTCAAAGGATCTAGCCCCTATTTCCTACCCCTTGACTTCCTCCTACCTTCCCCTCTGTCACTCTCCTTCCTTGTCTTCCATGCACCTGCCACCCAGGCCTCCTTTTCTTAGAATAGGCCAAGCTACAGACCTCATCCTTTCCTGCACAGGACCTTGGTACTTGCTACATTTACTGCCTGGCACATTTTTCTCTGGGCTCTTCAGTTGGCAGGCTCCACATCCTTCCTCAGAGAGGCCTTCCATGAATGTACCATTTAAAGAAGCTCCCTCCAGCTCTTCCCTTTCACATGTCCCTTAATTCATGACAGGTCTTGTCACAGATATAATCCCCCAGGAGGCAGCAGGGGTGAGCATTCCACTCCCTACTGTAGACCTGGCGTCTAGCACTGGCTCCGAGTGGATCCTCATCAGAGAAGCAAATGAATGGGGTTTCTGCTCTCAGTGAAATCCACATTGGAAGAGGTCAGAAACCAGCCAGCCTTGCTCTGTGGGCTCTTCTTCCTGCAAACCTCCCTTCTAACAGACCAACCACCCAGCACTTTGTTTTGCTTGTTTGTTTGTTTTAAAGATTTATTTTTATTTATTTATGAGAGAGAGAGAGAGAGAGGCAGAGACACAGGCAGAGGGAGAAGCAGGCTCCATGCAGGGAGCCAGACGCGGGACTCGAGCCCAGGGTTCCAGGATCGTGCCCTGGGCCAAAAGCAGGCGCAAAACCGCGGAGCCACCCAGGAACACCCCCCCCCCCCAACCCAGCACTTTGTTTTGAGTGAGGGGTTGGGGCGGGAACAGAGAGGAAGGGAGGGGAATTTTGGGAACAGCCAAAGTTGCAGATTAGACACATATAATCAAATCCAGAGGGCTGCACTGTGTTCTGCCAATTGAGATACCAAGGGCCCCTGGAGCAAGACGCAATGCAAAATATCTTCAAAAATAGCAGCTTCCAATCTCCAGAATGAGCATGAATTGTCAAAGACATGAGCAGTGTTTTGAAACAGAAAGAGGACTCCTTTTTAAAAAAAAAATTTTTTTAGGACTCCTATTTATAGGAGTTGGGCCAATTTCCCTAAAGGCGATGCTTAGGAGTAGTAGCATGGTGATGCCTGCAGAAGCTGTGTTGGAAGGACCACAGCTAAAGAACGAGACACCTGGTGGTGTGCTGGGAAGAGGGCTCTTCCCATGGCTCCTGGCCTGGCTCTGCGGCTCACTGCGTAAGTCGGCAGAGCAGTGAAGAGTTCAACCTTCAGAGTCAACTGGACCTGGGTTCCAGCCCTGGGCTCAGCGTTTGCTGCTGTGTGACACTGAGCAGTTACTTAACTTCACTGAGCCACTTTCCCAGGAAAATGAGGGGAAATAGTAATTTATCCCTCAGGGTTGTTGAGAAGAGTAAATGAGATAATGCATACAAAGTCCGTTCACAGTGCCTGGAACAGAGTAAGTGCTCAATAAATGACAGCTATTATTAGCTATGATATTTAAATTTTTTTTTAAATGTAAATTGTGGGGGCAGCCCCGGTGGCTCAGCAGTTTAGCGCCGCCTGCAGCCCAGGGTGTGATCCTGAAGACCCAGGATTCAGTCCCACATCAGGCTCCCTGCATGGAGCCTGCTTCTCCCTCTGCATGTGTCTCTGCTTCTCTCTCTCATGAATTAATAAATAAAATCTTTAAAAAAAACTTTAAAAAATGTAAATTGTGGTGAAAAATATATTTCATAAAACTTACGATATTAACCACTTTTAAGTGTATAGTTCAGTAGTGTTATGTATATTCATTGTTGTGCAACCGATCTCCAGAACTTTTTAAACTTGCAAAATTGAAACTATATACCTGAACAACTCCCCATTTCTTCTGCCCTTGGCCCCTGACAACTACCACTCTATTTTCTGTGTCTAAGAGTTTGACTATTTTAAATACCTCATATAAGTATTTGTCTGTCTATGACTGGCTTATTTCACTTACTATGATGTCCTCAAGGTCCATGGACATTGTAGCAGGGGTCAAAATTTCTTTTGTTTTTAAGGCTGGATAGTATTCCACTGTATGCATTACTACATCTTGTTTACCCATTCATCCATCCATGGACACTTGAGTTGCCTCTAGGTCTTGGCTATTGTGAATAATGCTGTGATGAACATGAGTATGCAAATATTACTTCAAAATTGTGCTTTCAGTTCTTTTGGGTATATACTCAGAAGTAGGACTATTGGATCATGTGATAATTTCATTTTTAACTTTTTGAGGAAACGTCATACTGTTTTCCACAGTGGCTGGAAATTGTTGTTTTCTGTTTTGGGTTTTTTTGTTTTTTGATAGCAGCCATTCTTTTTTTATTTTTATTTATTTATGATAGTCACACAGAGAGAGAGAGAGGCAGAGACACAGGCAGAGGGAGAAGCAGGCTCCATGCACCGGGAGCCCGACGTGGGATTTGATCCAGGGTCCCCAGGATCGCGCCCTGGGCCAAAGGCAGGCGCCAAACCGCTGCGCCACCCAGGGATCCCGATAGCAGCCATTCTAATGAGTGTGAGATAGTATCTCACTGTGGTTTCTTTCTTTCTTTCTTTCTTTCTTTCTTTCTTTCTTTCTTTCTTTCTTTCTTTCTTTCTTTTTCTTTCTTTCTTTTTCTTTCTTTCTTTCTTTCTATGATAGTCACACACAGAACACAGGCAGAGGGAGAAGCAGGCTCCATGCACCGGGAGCCCGACGTGGGACTCGATCCCAGGTCTCCAGGATCGCGCCCTGGGCCAAAGGCAGGCGCTAAACCGCTGCGACACCCAGGGATCCCTCACTGTGGTTTCGATGAACATTTCCCTAATGATAAGGGATGTTGAGCATCTTTTCATGTTTATTGGCCATGTGTATGTCATCTTTAGAGAAATGTCTATACACTCCTTTGCTCAATTTTTAATCAGGTTGGTTTGTTGTTGAGTTGTAGGAGTTGGTTATATATTTGAACATTAACCTCATCTCAGATACATGATTTGCAAATATTTTCTCCCATTCCATGTTTTCTTTTTCACGTTATTTCCTTTGCTGTCCAGAAGTGCTTACTCCCATTTAAGTATTTTTACTTCTGTCACCTAGGCTTTTGGTGTCAGGTTCAAGAATTCATTACCAAATCCAAAATCATGAGTATTTTCCCTATTTTTTTAGGAGTTTTATACTTTTAGGTCTTATGTTTAGATTTTTAATCCATTTTGAGTTAAATTTTGTATATGGTGTTAGGTAAGGGTCCAACTTTGTTCTTCCGCAGTAACATGTTTGTATTGAGGAGTTCCTATCACTTCTTTGTGCCTATTCTCTCTTCAACTAAAAAAGTAGGTTAAGAATTTTTCTATCCATCAACAGATACAACAAATAAAATTAAATGACAAGCAACAAACTGGGAGATATTTTTGCAACATGGAAAATCAACAAAGGATTGGTATCCAGGATAGTCCAATAGATCAGTAAGGAGAAGACAAAAGCCTACTAGAAAAACAGGCAAGACACATAAAAAGACATTTCAGAGAAGAGGAAGCATGAACGTCCAGTAAACATATAAAAAAAAATCAGCTTCATTAGTGTTGAGCAAAATGCAAATTAGCATCACAATGAGTTATTTCATACTCATTAAATGGGCAAAAGTTAAGAACTCTAATAATGAGGACTCTTAAACATAGCTGATCAGAGAGCAGATTGGTACCTTTCAGCACTACCTTGTGAGGTCAAGCACCCACAGAACCTACCAGCCAGCAATTTCACTCTTGGGTGAAACTCACCCAAGAGAAGCTCTCAAATAAATGACCCAGATGTGTCAAAGAATGTGCGCAGTGACAATGTTTGTGATAGGAAAAAAGACTGGATGTGAACCAAATGTCCAGCAATGAGAGAAGGCTTAGAAATTGTGACATATTCCCATAGTAGGATAATGTTCAGCAGTAAAAAAGAGCTACAATAGGGTGGTTGGAAGTTAAAACATAAAATTGAGTAAAAGAGGCAAGGTGCATGCAGCATGGTATTTGACAAAGTTTGAAACCAAACCAAAATAATATAATTAGACATATAAAGCAAGAGAGTCATATGTGTAAAATCCAAGATAATGGTTACTCTGGGATAGGAGGCAACAGGGAAACCATGCATAAAGAATCAAGAAGCATTGATTATGTTCTAGAACTTAAATGAGCGGAAGTTCATGGGGTTTCATGTTGTAATGCTTCGTAATCTAAAGATAAAGTACAGATTCTTTCATGTGTATTTACATGTAAATATAACCCGATAAAAAATATTTTTTATGGGGTGCCTGGCTGGCTCAGTCAGCCAATGTGACTGTTGATCTCAGGGTCATGAGTTTGAGCCCCATGTTGGGTGTAGAAATTACTTTTTTAAAAAAGTATTTTTTACAACCTGTACTAGTTAATCCTCCTGGGTCCCTTCAGCTCTAAGCTATTGTGTCACAGCTACCAGTTTAGGGAGACCTCATAACAAACACTCCATTATTCTAACATCTGCTTATTTGGGGAGGAATTTGGGAAAAGCAGGCATGTCACTGCCTCCAAAACAAATTCTGGGCCTAGAACCCAGAGTGGTGGCTGGAGGCTGGCGAGAGGAGGCATCAGGAAAGACCCTGTGGACAGGAGGAAAGAGCCAGATGGTGAACTGTGCCTGACCCAACTCCCCCACCAGCCCCAGGACTGTGAGAACTCTTTAGCCTATACCTTCCTGCACTGTGGCCCAAGTCAGACACGGAATGCGTGTCTAGAAAGGACAGGAATGGAATCACTAAACAAAGGGGTCCCACAGAGAATACAATCAAGAGGTCATCCCTACATTAGTTCACTTTCTTTGGCTTTCCAGAATTAATGACCACATCAGGGGCCTGAAGACATGACCTCTTTCCTGAGAGATCTGTTATATGGTACAGGTCCTCATGGAAGTTTGCTGCATCCCGTGGATGACACTGAGGAGGTGGGCATGCCTCAAGCTATAAATAAGCAAGGTAAGACCATCATCTCCATGTAACTCAGCTACACTGTTTCTTTGACAAAAACAGATACATAACTTGACACTTTTTTTTCTTATGCTTTCTCTGTTTTATTGCAGTGGCAGGGAAGCCTTTTAAAATCACAACAGTCAATGGAGCTAACAGTCTTTCAAAATGGAGTGATATTGGTCAGTTTGGGCTAATGTCTTTTGAAAATGCCTTAAAAATTGCAGAACTTGATTTTCATTGCTGGCCATACAGAAACATGGCTGCATCATGTTATATGGACAGCTCCCCTTAAAGATATTTGAAATGATCTGGACAGTCAGCCAGGAGAATCCTCCAAAATGTGGTTCAAGGCCTGAACTGGCTTAAAACCCAAGAAAAACCTCTCCTGGGCTTCCCAATGATTTGAAAAGAGGCACATTACTTAATATTTATCTGGAATCTTAGATAAAGACATGAGCACGAAATGCTAAATTAGAAAATGACAGTGTCTTTTGAAAAGTTTTGTAAGTGTTTTGCTCCTGATCCTATAAGATAGCTGACTGCCAAGCCCTCTTGTTTCCATTTAACATAAGGTCATTCTCTGGGAACAACTGTTGTCACCTTTCCCATCCTACGGTTCTGGCAAATGCCGACTCTAATTACAGGTTTGTCTCTAGTCTTCAAGCGTCAACATGCATCTTCACCACACGTTCCCTTCAGTGAATCATACCGCCTCCTTCTCTGACCTGTCTCACTGGTTGCACTTGAATCTGTATTCCTTAGCCACTCATTTGCTTTTTTGTATCCAAAGCAAAGAAACTGTCCTCAGGGAAGAATTTTCATTGCACAAAGGGAATCATGAAAATTATGTGAGAATCAAATAAACTCTCAAGGGTGATACAGGAGCAAAGAATGTCATAAAGATTTAAAACTCTGGGATTTTTTTTTTTTTTCCAGTTGGGCATAGGTGGGAGATATCTGCCAGGATTAGCTGGTTCTGTGTGCTCCCTTTATGGATTCTGAAACACTAGCAGTTCCCAGGCACTATTTTCAGAGTTGTCCTGACACTTGTTAATAATGTTGGTGTATAAAGCTGTGCTCTTTTTAAACTCATTTAGACACAAAGAAAATTAGCTAGTATGCACCAGAAGGGAAAGGAGAGAGAATTATGTTATTGCTGTCGAGAGAGAATGCTAAAATTTTAAGTAAAATCAAAGAGGCCTTTCCCCATCAGATCCAAATATAAGGGAGTAAAATTTTCCGGTGAAAAGCAGATTCTCTGCCTTCTTGATGAACTGACCAGCAGCTTGCTCTTGGACAAGGCCTAAAAGGCCCCTACTTGGCTGCCCTTACCTGTATCGATGCAATGAAATGTTTCCAATACCCTAAACTCCTGAAAATAATGTAGGGAAGAGTCTGATGTCCTTTTTTGCTTTCAAAAATGACTGCCCCCTAAATGCAAGATGATTCTAAAATTGCATACTGGAACAGGAAAAGGATATTAGTGGGAAAACTGGTGAAATGTCAATAAAGCCTGTGGCTTAGTTAACAGTGTTTAATAAATGCACATGGTTACATAAGATGTGGGGGAACACTGGGGGAAGGATAGGGCGCCTCTCCATGCTGCCTCCACAACTGTCGTATAAATCTATAACTACTCCCAAATAAAAGAGGTTTAATGGAATGATGCCCCTTTAGCCGACTTGACTCTGATCTCGGAAGACACACAAGGTGACTTCTGGCTTCTGGGGGCAGCCCCACTGGTACCTTCCTAGACCCAGCACAGGCAACAGGAGAGAGTACCCCGAAAGAAGAATGCTCTTCCTAAGTAAGGCTGCCAGGCAATAAGCTGGGTCTCAGTGTCTCTGAGTTAGACAGAAATGCACAAGCCTGGAAAAATCAACAAAATGAGCTCAAACAAAAGCTGGCTGGGCCCGTCACCTTTGTTAATCATTTGCTCGATGTAAGAGAGTGTGGTTCTGCATTGTCTCAGGCTTACCCTTGATTCATATGGAGGCTTACTGCTCAGTCAAAATAGTAGTATCAAGAGTGAGCAAGAGAACTCCAAATTTAGACACCTGTCTTTAGGTTAAGGGTATTTAATGGTCTTTTAGAAATTATCAAGCAGTGTGTATCCAATATAAAAAAATTTCAGTTTGCCCATACTAGGTAAATGTTGTAAAATTAAGGTTCTTATAGTTAAGCATCTATCCTACATTTTGTTCAACCAGTTACTTCAAGTATAGATTTTTTCTCTTAAATACAAAGATATCTACTTTCAGAAACATATGGCCTCTGCATAGTCATTTTCCTTTGCTAAAATGTGTAAAATATTAATTTTCATTTAAGTACAACTGTTTCAAGCATAAAGGTGAAAAAAGCACTTTTGGGGATTTCTTGAAGGATGGGCAGGGGACCGAAGAGAACAGATAGACTCACAGTGCTCGAGCACATCACTCAGTACTTCTGCATTCTGATTTCACTACTTCAGGTGCAGCGTTCCAGAAATTTTTCAGGTCCAGTGGTGCCGAGACATTAATGAGAAACTCTATAAGATACTAAAAAATTTCTTAGGCAGAATGTGAAATTTTTATTTAAAATAAATTAGGGCAGCCTGGGTGGCTCAGCAGTTTAGCACCTGCCTTCAGCCCAGGGGGTGATCCTGGAGACCCAGGATCGAGTCCCACTTTGGGCTCCCTGCATGGAGCCTGCTTCTCCCTCTGCCTGTGTCTCTGCCTCTCTATGTATGTGTCTCTCATGAATATATAAAATCTTTAAAACAAAAACAAACCAAAAAAAAATTACTTCTGCTACACCAGAGGTGTCTGGTATCGGCGGTTAAGCATCAACTCTTTATTTTGGCTCAGATTATGATCTCAGTGTCCTGAGACAGCCTTTCATGGGGGCGGGGGGGTGGGGGGGGGCAAGGTGTCCCTGCTCAGTGGGGAATCTGCTTGAGAGTCTCTTCCTCTGCCCCTCCTCCTGCTCACCCTCTCTCTCTCAAATAAATAAATCTTTCAAAAAGCAGATTAAAAACAATTTCTACATCAGATCACTGGGGTTAAGTGAACTTTTTAACAAAAGGGATTGGGATGGTGGAATGACCTTTTTCTCAGAGATAGGGTTTTGAGCTGAGAATGAGTAAGATCTGATTTATTTTTGAATAAGACCATTCTGGCTGCTATGGTGAGGTCTTAAGGTGGGTAAGACATGGTCAGGTTGTGCAAGTGATTTGAAGGTAGAACCAAAAGACACAGAGAGTAAGGAAAGGGCCAAGGAAGTAGTTGGGTTTTTGTCCCCTGCAACAGGGAGTACTTTTCTGGCCTTAGTCAGAAACAGGGAAGAGAAAGATTATAGGAGGAGCAGATGGAGGAATACTAGCTCAATTTCAGCGATGTTAGGTCAGATATTTAAGTAGAAATGTCAGGCAGGTGGCTGGATGCAAAATCTGGAGTGGGAGGGAGGGGTCTGAGCTGGAGATAAAATTTTGGGTAGTCAACAGCACATAGATGGTATTTAAAGCTTGAGATGGGATGAGATGCCCTCAGAGATGAGAACCGCTAGGGGAGACCCAGGACTGAGCCTGGGGCTCTCTAAAGTTCAGAGGTCAAGGGACTGACCCAGGAGGCCAAGACTTCCCCCACTCCTTCTGCAGCCCAGATGGTCTCAGGGAAAAAAACCTGAATATGGTGAGGTCTTTGTACTTAAGGCCAGTTACCTGGGAACAAAGCCTTAAGGGGAAAGGACATACATTTCCCTGACTCCTTGATTTTAAGAGTAATTTGCTATGTGAATCATTTTGGACTCTTTTTGAAATAGTGATCTCTAAGCCTGATTTGGGAAGGACCGCAGGGAAGAAGGGTAGTAATTGAAAGGCTTGAAGGCAAACTTGTGACTGGAAATAGGTTTCAAAAGCTATTTGTAATAATCTGTTCAAAACGTAAAACAGGGAATAAATTCTGCACATGCATCCCCACATAGCCCTGGCATGTGACTCTGGCGCGTTTGTTTTTCCAGTAAGAGGAAAAAAAATGGCAGCTGCCTTTGGCCAGACTTTAAATACAAAGCTATCTGTGAAAATAGTGACTCCAAAAATGAAATGATATGCTCTTTTAACCCTATGAATCCTCTCCAGGGCTCTGGCTATATGTAAATGCTGTGCTAGCAATGAAGTCCCACCTTTCCGGGACACGTCTTGTTCCTACAGAGAACGTACCTCACATTCACGAGTCTGGTGCAAACAAAAGAGGAGTCACTGACACACAGGTTTAATTGGGCATTACTGTTGAATTTGATCAAAGACAAAATTCTCTGATCACTTTGATCGTCTGTAGTACTCGAGTTACAGAAATAATACTTGTACAAAATGTATTCATGTGCAAAATAGATCATTTATTTAGCATCAAAATTAAATTATAAAAACATTGGTTTCATCTTGAAACATGCATTTAAAAAGCCATTGTGGCATTCTAAATTTGCAGGGAGACATGTGCACAATCTGGATACCCAAACCCCTTTATAATTTCTAATGACAAAGACAACTGTCACTCGTGGGAGGCTGGTGGCAGCACAACTACCCTTCACATGCTGGCCTGCAGGGAATGAGGCCTCTTCCTGAGCCAGCGTTTCTGCCTTGATCTTCGGAGGAAGAGCTTTGTGCTTGCATCAACAGATCCTTGATAAATGGTCAGGAATCCTCTCGGTAGTCATGCTGCTGAATTTACTGAAGAGGAGAAACATAGTCACGGCCTCCTGCCCACTTAAATTTGTCATGTTAAGCTTCTCAAACGGGGCTCTTCCTAACCAGCAACCCTAAAAGTCCAGCTTTCAATGTAGTAATAAGGGCTGGCTAACACCCTTTAATAACTACTTTGCAATTCCAAATGACTCCCTGTTGGCTCTTCTAGGGAGGGTACTGATTGCTGTGCAGGTGGTTCTGAAGCTCTCAAGCCAAAAGACAGGCGCAGGTTAATCATTCCCCCCCGCCCCCACCCCAGGCTGACTGCTGAGTTCTGAGACGCTCAGTCCCTGCCCTGATGACAGAGGAGGAAAGCACTGCCTTCTCTTTAGAAGCCCTGCCATTCATCTGCCTTTTCCTTTTTCTCCTTTATTCATGGCAACTGTTTTTGGAAACTGATAACTCCCCAGAGGCAGGAGATACAGGTAAGGCCGGTGTCTTGGGGGTGCCGTCCTCTGGACAAACACAAGGAAGATGGGGCAGTTAGGCTTGAGAGAATATTTATGAGCAGGCTAAGATGGCCCATTTGTACCTGCGCTTTGGAGCCATTGAAAGTGGACATGGGAGGCTGTGACACTCCCAAGCATGAGGGATCCCAGTTCCAACTGTATTGCAATGCATGTATTAACTACCCCTATTTCTGGAGGACTTAGGTTTCTCCCTGGCTGTGGATCAGCAGGATAGGATAGTTTTGTAAGCCTTACAGGCTAGGGACATCCTTCAGCATGTCCCAACCAGATGGTCCCACTCCTGGGACTGCTGCCAGGAATAAGTCATGACATGGGACACGGTTCTGGTCCTAGACAAAGTCAGCGAGGCTCCTTTCAAGGACACACAGTGATAACTCCACCAGGAGCACTTCTGTGTTCTCCTGGCCTTCAGCCTTCCATGTCAGTGAGTTTTCTCTTCTTATAGTTCTGAACAAGGCTGGAAGCTGTGATCTGAGAAGCCTGGCCCTTCTCCCAACACTGGAAGTCATTTAGTCCTTTCTGTCCTGTTTGAAACAAGCCCCTCTCCATCTCATCGAGCCTGGCTACCAGAGCTGAAGTGTCTTCATTGTAAGCGTTCTGGGAGGAGTCCATGATGCGGCGAAATCGTCCAATGAATGTCTGGAGGGAGAAGGGAGTAAGAGAAATCAGATCCATCTTTATGGCTAACATTTTCTTTTTAAAGATTTTGTATCTAAGTAATCTCTACACTGAGTTCAAGTGGGGCTCAATCTCACAACCCTGAGTTAAGAGTTGCATGCTCTACTGACTAAGCCAACCTGGTGGCCCCATCCCTGAACGTTTAAAAGTCATGGAGGGAAAGGGTTTGGTCTCGGACTCAGTCGGAAGGAGGTCTGAGGCAACTTTACCACTCGAGGAAGTTATATGACATTGCTACATCTCAATTTCCCCATCTGTGAAATGGACTGTTAGGAAAATCCAATGGTTGTCAGGAAACCAGTGAAGGAACACATGTAGAGCACCTAGCAAATGGCTAGGAAGAGTAAGCTCCTCGAAAAGCCTTACCCATCTGTTATTAGTGACAAAGGCCATAATAATGTCCTGTGACACATGATGACAGGTTTTAACCAGAAACTGATCTAACTGAATACATTTTCTATTTTTTTTTTTTCAGTCTGAGAGCAGGACAGAGACACGTGTGATCTAGGGGTGTCATTCTACCCTAGGGCTCTGAGGCCAAACCATAAGCCCCTGCTGAAGTTTCATCAACTGCCTCATGGCAATGTCACCTCCTATATAAGCAACTTTATAGGACTTCAGAGCAGTGTTGGGAAAAGAAAACACAGAACTCACTAACAAAGGGCAGTGTTCCTGGTCAAGAACATGCTTTGGTGACATTGTTAGACCAATGGGTCTTCCTCATTTTTAGTTTCCTGTTCAAGTTTCCTAAGCTCCAACTGTCTATAGTCTAGGTATTATCTGAATGGATTGCAACAAAGTTTTTCTTTCTTATCCACATTAAAAACAGCACCTGTACATATTAGGCCAAACAACCCTTGAGCCTGATGGATGGCATGTGCACAGCCCAGGGAGAAAATGTGTCTTCAGCCTCCAGTTCTTCTAAAGCTAGAAATGAGGAAGTAAAACAGGAGGTAGGAAGGATGGTTTCTTCTAATATTAGCAGGATAAAAAGTAATTATGGAAAGTTAAAATAAGGTCATATAGTAAGGATGATAATATACATAAAACATTACTTTATCTGTAACCTGACAGTAATAGGCACCATTTATGAAATAGCACGACATCATCTCACTGCGATGTGATAGTTTTAGTACTATTATATTTCCATTTAGCAGGTAAAAGTTGAGAAGCCTAGAGAGGTTAAGTGACTTGACCAAATTACACAGTGAGTACATGGCAGGGCCACATCTTAACCCCAGAACAAGGGAAGTGAACAAGAACACATGCATTCCTGCCAGTCCTGGGGCTGGACTGGGCTGGGGTGCATTTGAGTGCCTGTCATGTGTGCTCAACCATCATCCCTTTCTTATTTCCAGGACTTCCTGCTGGTCCCAATTCTTTTTTTTTTTTTCCCAATTCTTAATAAACAAATATGAAGAGCCCAGACCAATCACTTTTAAGTATGTATATCATTGGAAAACACAGTCTGTTGGTTGACATGGAATGACAAATACACTAACTGTATAAATGATGCAAGTCTGGGGCTTTTGCCATGCCAGCTCCGGGGCATGTGCAGTGTCCTGGCTTTTCACATTAATTACTTGCCTGCAGGAGAGACTCGGAAATGTCTGCATTCTCTGGACTGTCGAAATGCAGGAGCTGGGAGCCAAACCCGTAGAAATGTGGCCCCAGCTTGTGGAGGTCCACCACATTGGCATCGGCACTGAACACTGTCCTCCAACCTTGTTGGTAGATCTTGGGAAGTTCCACAGAAATGATCCGCCGCTTGTTGTCAAAAAGTCCCTTCGCCAGCCACAAGGGGAGTTCAAGCTTGGAGCCCTGCCTCAGACAAGAATGGAGATTTTTAAGAGCAAATACCATAGTAAATGTGTGTGGCAGAAAGGAAATATACACAGCTTGAGCACTATCAGTGCTGCCTATTCTCTTTGGGGGCAGAGCTACCAAACACAGAAGATCTGGATGTGACCTGAAAAACTGAGCTGCACGGGCTGAAGTTTCATAAATGTCATGATGGAATGGTGAGAGAAATGGATTTAGTCCACAAAAGCACAGAACAGAAGAATGGGGTAAAGGGAAAGTTTTCTAACTCACAAATAAAAACTTCTAATTGCAGATACTTCAGAAGTATAATAAACATTTTTGCTTCCTATGAATATCTATTGCTCATACATGTGCTGGGGGCCTACTGTGTGCTAATCACCAGCCTGGGTGCTGGGGGCTCCCAGGAAAAGTGGCATCAGCCTGAGCTCAGGCCACAGCGCCTCTCTGTCCCGCTTCACAGCTTCAGAGGTGACAGAAAAGATAAATGTCTATATTTTTAAAACATTAAGAGAATTGGGAAATATGGTGAGATGGCCATGATAGACCAGAAATGAAGAGAAATGTCCAAAAAAATATAAGTCAAACATAACTGAATCAAAGGAGGCAGCAACAGCATAAAACTGCTGCAAAAGGTAGGAATGGCTCTGTGGTGTGTGTGAGCACAGAGCTTTCTGCCAACCTCACAGGGCCGGAGTGACAAATCCTGAGTTCAAGGCTGCCAAGCAGCCAGTACATAAGGGACCAAGATTTGAGAAAAAAGGGACAGAGAGAGAAATAAGTCCAATATCTGGTACCGAATATTAAGACTAATTAGGCACCAACTTTAAATAAATTTTTAAAAATCAAATGGAAATTCCAGATCTGAGAAATGCAAGAATTGAACTTTAAGAACTCAGTAGGGAGGGACGCCTGGGTAGCTCAGCAGTCAACCATCTGCTCAGGGTGTGATCACGGACTGGGGATCAAGTCCCACATTGGGCTCCCTGCATGGAGCCTGCTTCTCCCTCTGTCTGTGTTTCTGCCTATCTCTGTGTGTCTCTATGAATAAAAACAAACAAACAAACAAACTCAGTAGGGAGCGCCTAGGTGGCTCAGTCCATTAGGCTTCTGACTCTTATTTTGGCTCAGATCACTATCTCAGGGATGTGAGATTGAGCCCTGCATCAGGATTCTCTCTGAGCACTATCAGAGAGAATAGTGCTCCGTCTGCCCCTCCACCCCTTAAGAAAAAGAAAAGAAAATAGATTAAGTCACATTAACTAGCTTACCAGATTTGACACAGTCATGAGTTGAAAAAAGGGTAAATAGAAACTATCTAACTGAAGCATAAAAGGAAAATAGAGAAAAGAGCGTAAGAGACATATGGAATATGGTGGAAGGAAAGGAAGGAAGAGAAAGAAAAGAAAGAAAAGAAAGAAAGGAAAGAAAGGAAAGAAAGGAAAGAAAGGAAGAAAGGAAGAAAGAAAGAAAGAAAGAAAAGGAAGAAAGAAAGAAGTCAAACCTGCATGGAATTTGAAGCCTGGAAAGAGAGGAGTACATTGAAGCAAAGAAAGTATCTGAAAAGACAAAAGCCATGGATTTTCCAAACTAAAAAGAGATATTAAATCACAGATTCCAGGAACATTATGAACACCAAGTAGGATAAATATTAATAAAATCACAATTAGGCACATCTTACATTGCTGAAAAAATGAAGACCTAGAGAAAATCCCAGAAGGTCCTGCTGGTGGGAGTGAGGAACACATCTCTCTCTTTTTTTTTTTTCACATCTCTTTTACAAAAGGAGCAAAAAGAGTCAAAGTCATCTTCTCAACAGATGGAAGCCACAAAATAATGAAAATAGAATGACATCTTATTTTTTAAAGATTTTATTTATTCATTCATGAGAGACACACAGAGAGAGAGGCAGAGACACAGGCAGAGGGAGAAGCAGGCCCCATAAGGGGAGCCCGATGTGGGACTTGATCCCGGGACTCCAGGATCACGCCCTGGGCTGAAGGCTGGGCCACCCAGGGATCCCGAATGACAGCTTCTTAAAAAGGCCTGAAATAACCGCAAATCTAAAATTCTATGCCTAGTGAAAATAACCTTTAAAAGCAAAGGTGAAATAATGACATTTCCAGATAGGAAGTGTACAGAAAGTTAACATAGCCTGAGACTGCCCTCCTAGGAAGGGCCTGCTTACAAGGTTAGTCTTTGGTGGGTGTCCTAGAACTTGGGTTTCAGGAGGGTTCCCAGTATTCTCAGGATGGATATGAGTGAGTCACTGTGCTTAAACAGTTTACGCAACGTGCTTTATGCTGAATACCTGCTTTCCTTCTGGGAGCCTGGAATCTTGATATATGTTAGGTAGAGTGCTTATGTAACTAGCCTTCAATAAAACCTTGGGTAGTGAGCCTCTAACGAGCTTCCCTGGTCACGATATTTCACGCACATGGTCATAATGCATTATTGGAGAAATTCAGTGCATCCTGTGTGACTCCACTGGCGCAGGACTCTTGGAAGCTTGTGTCCAGCTTCTTGCAAACTTCACCCCACACACTCTTTCCCTTTGCTGATTTTGCTCTGTATCCTTTTATTATATTAAAATTTAAACATTAGTATGACTGTATGCTGAGTCCTATGAGTTCTCTTAGTGAATCATCAAACCCAGGGTTGGTCCTGGGGATCCTTGTACAGACAGAAATGGAGACAGACCCGAAGACACAGAGTAAGGAAATCTTGAAAGGAGAATGAAAATGATCCCAGAAAGAAACATGGAAATGCAGGACACAAAGTAAATAGTAGGAAGGCAAAAATAAACACAAACATATCAATAATTAAATATAAACAAATTAAGTACACCAATTGGAAAACTGTCAAACCAAAGAAAAACAAAACCCAACTATACGCTGTTTAAAAGAGATATATCTTAAATATAAAGACACAGAAAGGTTGAAAAAATGCCATGCAAATAGTAGTCAAAGGAAATAAGCATACTAGAGATAAAAAGGACATCTGACAAGAATAACAGGATCATCATATCCACAAGAAAAAGAGGTGGGTAGCCCGGGTGGCTCAGCAGTTTAGCACCGCCTTCAGCCCAGGGCATGATCCTAGAGACCCGGGATCGAGTCCCACGTCGGGCTCCCTGCATGGAGCCTGCTTCTTCCTCTGCCTTTCTCTCTGCCTCCCTCTCTCTGTGTCTCTCATGAATAAATAAATTTAAAAAAAGACAGGTAGCTGTTTAAACTGACAGAAGTAAAAGGAGAAACATGCAAATCTATAATCTGAGTGGGAGACTTTGGCATATCTCTTTAGATAAATAACAGCCAAAAGGTAAGAATATAAAAGATCTCAACAAAACAAACAGCAAACTTGACCTTACATTATTTATCACACACCATGACTTCATAATACACATCTGGTTCAAGTGCATATAGAATGGTTAAGTTGATTTTATGTTGGAGTATAAAGCAAGCCTTAACTTTCAAAAGACTGAAATCATTCAGATTACATTCTTTGGCTACAGTGGAATGAATTAAGCTAAAAATCGAAAGCAAAAAATAAAGAGCAAAATCCCAACATGTTTAGAATTAAGCACTTGTCTTCTAAATAACCCATGAGTCAAAGAAGAAATCACAAGGGAAATTAGAAATTATTTTGAACTCATTGATATGAAAATAAAATACAACAAATCAAAACTTGTGGAATGCAATTAAAGGTGTGCTCTGAGGAAATGTAGAGCTAGAAAATGCATAAAGGCAGGCAGAAAAATCAATAACCTGGGGACCCATCTCAAAATGCATTGTTAGTGCTGAGGGTGGTGGTGGTAGGAAACAATGAAAATTAAGTCCAAAGAAAGTAGAAGGAAAGAACTAATTAAGAGCTTAATGAGCTAGAAAACAAAGGTACAAAGGAGAAAACTAACAGAGCTGTAAGTTCTTTTAAAACACTAATAAAACAGGGGCACTGGGGTAGTTCAGTAGGTTAAGTGTCTGCCTTTGGCTCAGGTCATGATGGGGGAGGGGGGGAGGGTTGTCCTGGGATTGAGGCTCACATCAGGTTCCCTGCCCAGCAGGGGAGTCTGCTTCTACCTCTCCCTTTGCCCCTGCTCTGAACTCTCTCTCTCCCATATAAATAAAATCTTAAAAAACAAATAAAAGCCTAAGAAAACAGATGAACACATGTGAGAGGGGAAAAAAGAGAGACAGAAGGAAACAAACCATAAAAGGCTCTTAACAATAGCAAACAAAACAAGGGTTGATGGAGGTAGGTGGGTGGGGGATGGGCTAGATGAGTGATAGGGATTAAGGAGGACACCTGTTATGATGAGCACTGAGTGTTATGTGTAAGTAATGAATCACTGAATTCTACTCCTGAATTAATATTTCATTGTACGTTAACTGGAATTTAAATAAAAAATTTGAATAAATAAAAAATTTGAAGAAAAAAAACACTAATATAATTGATAAACACCTAGCAAGACTAATGAAGGGGGCATTTCTTATCAAGAATAAAAAACCAAGACACCAACATAATCCTACAGATGTCAAAAAGACAGTAAAAGGAGATTTCGAATATTGTACCACTCCATCTGAAAATGGAAATGAAATTGTCAAATTCCTAGGGGAGAAAACAATATACCAAGAGTAACACAGGAAGAAACAGAAAACGTGAATAGTTCTATATCTACAAATGAAATTAAACATGTCCTTAAAAACCTTCCTACACAAAGCTCCCATACAGAAGAATTCTAAATAATTTACATAGACACTCTGCCCTAAAAGAAGTACGTAACTCCCTATTCCTTAAGTGAAGCTGTGCATGACTCCCCCCCAAAAAGAACAGTATGGAGGGTGGAAAAAAGTAGCTTTACGGTGAAGAATCCTGAGAAACACTACTTCAGCTGGGTGATCAAGGTTCTATCAATGTGATAAGTCATGCTGACAGCATGAGCTCTTGATATGATACGATAAAAGCAGCGCTTTACCTCTGTTTTCTTCCTCCTCAAAACCTGTCACTACAATCTAACCATGAGGGAGATGTCAGACTAATCCCAATAGAGGAACATTCCACAAATTATCTGACTGGCACTCCACAAAACTGTCAGTTATTAAAAACAAGGAAAAGCTGATAAACTGTCACAGCCAAGAGTGGCCTAAGGAGACAAGATACTAAATGCAATGGGGATTCCTGGATGGAATCCTGGAACACAAAGTGACATTAGGTAAAAGAAGGTAATATGAATAAAGTATGGGCAGCGATGCACCCGCACCCCAATGTTCATAGCCGCAATGTCCAGAGCTATTGTGGACATATAGCCAAACTACGTTGAGAGCCCAAATGTCCATCAACAGATGAAGGAATAAAGAAGATGTGGAATATATATGCAATGGAATACTACTCTGCCATCAAAAAATGAAGTCTGGGCAGTCTGGGTAGCTCAGTGGTTTAGCGCCTCCTTCAGCCCAGGGTGTGATCCTGGAGACCCGGGATCGAGTCCCACGATGGGCTCCCTGCATGGAGCCTGCTTCTCCCTCTGCCTGTGTCTCTGCCTCTCTCTCTTTCTCGCTGTGTCTCACGAATACATAAATAATATCTTAAAAAAAAAAAGAGTTTGCCATTTGTGATGACACGGATGGAATCAGAGTATTATGTTAAGTGAAATAACTCCATTAGAGAAACATAATTATCATATGATCTCACTCCTTTGCGGAATTTAAGAAATAAAACAGGATCATAGGGGAAGAGAAGAAGAAATAAAACGAGAGGAAAAAAATAAAATGAAATCAGAGTGAGAGGGCAGCCCCGGTGGCGCAGCGGTTTAGCGCCACCTGCAGCCTGGGGTGTGATCCTGGAGACCTGAGATCGAGTCCCACATCGGGCTTCCTGCATGGAGCCTGCTTCTCCCTCTGCCTGTGTCTCTCGCTCTCTCTGAATGAATGAATGAATAAATAAAATCTTAAAAAAAAAAAGAAATCAGAGTGAGACAAATCATAACGGACTCCTCACAGGAAACAAGAGGAGCGGTTGCTGGAGGGGAGGGGGTGGGGTGACCCAGTGATGGACATTAAGGAGGGCACGTGATGCAATGAGCACTGGGTGTTATTATGCAAGTGATGAATCACTGACATCTACCTCTGAAACTAATAATACATTATATGTTAATTAATTAAAGTAAAAAAGGGCAGTGCATCTCAGTTTACCAGTGTGTAGGAGTACAAAATCCTTTATCTACTAAAACGCAAAGCCAAGAAATAATTTATTTTTTTACAAATCAAGAAAACAAGCTTAAGACTCTTATTTAAAAACAGAAGTGGGGCGCCGAGGTGGCTCAGGCCTAGCTTGCGCCTGTGCCTTGGGCTGAGGTCGTGACCCCCGGGCCTGGGATCTAGCCCCACGCTGAGCTCCCTGCTCAGCAGGGGTTCTGCTCCCCCACCCCCCCGCCTGCGGCTCCTACTATTTGTCCTGTTTCTCTGTCAAAATCTTAAAAAAAAAAAAAAGAAAGAAAAGCAAAGGCGAATCCTGAAGAAACTATTCAAAAAGTCGCCCGAAAGTGAGGGAAAGCAAGGCAGAACCTACTACTACTTTCTGACACAAATTTTGTTGGTACCCTCTGACCTTTAAAACGCCGTATATGCATTACTTCGATTAAAAAAACAAAACAAAACAAATATGCCGAAGTAACACACCCTTCCAAACAAAATGTAGATGAAAGAGAAAATAACAATAACGCCGACGAGCCCTTGCCGGGACGGACCTGCGTGCGCAGTCACAGCTCCAGACTGCAGTCCTAAGCGCACCGCGGGCGGCGGGGCCCTGAGCAGGTGCACAACCCGTCCTGGCCCGATCCCTAGCGTGCGGCCGCGTCCAAGCACAGGGTCGCAGGATCAAAGGCGTCGTGGAGGGAGCCTCTCCCTCGCTCCACCCACGCCCGCGTGGCCCGTGGACGCTCGCGGAGGAGCCCTCATCCTTGCGCAGGCACGAACCTCGCCGCGTGCGGCTCCGAGACGTATCACGTCCTCCTACAGAACCAAAGCTTTGGTTTAAAGACAGACGTGATCAGAACCCCGGTCCCGAAACGGCCAGCAGTAGCCAATTCTACAGCCTTCGACACACGGGGGTGGGGCGGACATGCTCAACTTGGACAGCTTCAAAAGTGAAAGCAGCGGCCTGGCCGCGTGGGACCAACGCTCAGAAACCAGCCGGGCGCGCGGACGCCCGCTTCCCCGCACCGCGGCAGCGCGGCAAATCCCAGGGAGGGCAGCGCCCTGCGACGTGGCCGCGCGGCCCCCTGGGAACTGTAGTCTTTCCGGCGGGTGCCGCGCCCTAAGGCTCACCTGAGGGATCGCGTGGTCAGTCTCGGCCCCTCCGCTCCGCTCCAGGAGGAAGGCGCCGAGGCGGGGCATGGCGGTCTCTGTGCGCACTGGGAGCTTCTCGTGGGACATCAGGATGTCGTCCAAGGACAGAAAGTTTTCCTCAGGCCCCAGCGCACCCGACTCCACCCGGAAATAAGCCTCGGACATGACGGCGACTGCGGCTTGAGCGTCTCCGCTTCCACTCGTGCGATGCCGGGAGCCCGGGACGGAAAAGCAGGAGGAAGCGCGGGCAGCTCCGGGACGCGGAGGGTGTGGCGGTCTCGGCGGCCGCGGGGCGGGATTGGAAGTTTTCCCGCGCCGGGGACGAGCCAGACCGGAGCAGTCGATTCCGGCGGCTCTGCCCAGGCAGAAGCAATCGATAGTGTGCGGACTTGGTCCCACGTGATTAGGGGCGGGAAGCAGTCGAACCCCCGCCCCGCCCCGCCCCGCCCCGGGGCAGATTTCTACCCTGCACAGTGTGAGCCCAGTGTGGGAAACTTAAAAAGGAGCTGGAAACGCCCATTGCTGGATGCGTTGTACTAGACTGTGTTTATGTGATCCTCATTAAATGTTTACATAAAATTAAAAACACTTTGCAACACGTTTGGGGCCGTGTAGAAAGGCATCCTTGTGGCCTCCGTCTCGGGCTCGATCAAGTCAGACCTGTTTACTCCTGTTTTGTCACTGTACCTGTTATTCTTCGTCCTTGAAAGAAACATTAAAACAAAAAATCTCCAGCACCAGCCCAAGATAATTTATGCACTATTTGTAGTATTTTGGCATTAGTAAGGGATGGAGTAGGAGGAGGGGTGGAGCACTAGTCCATCCCTGGCTTAAAGGTCCTGAGTTGACTTCAGGGCCTTCCAGTTCACTTTACCATCCACTGGAAATCTCTTGTCGGCTCTTAATTTGAAAAGAGGACATCTGATTGGCCCAGTTTGTCTTTTGGGGAGGGTCATAACAGTCCCATGTTGCCAGCCACCCCTGTAGATTGGATGGGTACTTGTGTCAGGTGCAATCACTTATTTAGTCGGGGGGGGGGGCAGGGGGGGGAGATAGAGAAGGGATCATGGTTATTGTGAAAATTATTAAAGAGAACCTCATTAAAATGCAGTCAGGAGATTCAGCAGGGGGAGCTCTCATGCCCTACCAGTCTTTGCTAGTTGCAAATCCAACAGGGAGAGTAGGACCTTGCACTGGGGTATAATCTTACTACCTTAGCAAAAGGAAGAAAGGCTTTCCTCGAACGGACCAGCCAAATGAGAAGCAGTCACAACTGAGCCAATGAGAAGCCACTGTCCATTTTACTCCAACGGACTTCTTGTTTATTTATTTGTTATTTTTATTTTAAAAAGATTTTATTTATTCATGAGAGACAGAGAGAGAGAGAGAGAGGCAGAGACACAGGCAGAGGGGGAAGCAGGCTCCCTGCAGGGAGCCTGATGAGGGACTCAATCCCAGGACTCCAGGATCACCCCCTGGGTGGAAGGCAGAGGCTCAACCCCCGAGCCACCCAGGCATCCCATGACTTCTTGTTTATAACAGCTTTCCCAACTGCCCCCACGCCCCACAAATGAGCCAACTCTGGTTTGCTCTCTGGTCATATCTTTGGTGTTGCCATAAGTTGCTTGCCCTGGATCGCAATTCTCTGCTATTCTCGAATAAACATATTTTTGCTGGGAAAATAACGCAGTTTTATTTTTAAGGTTAACAGTTACGTGCTACCAGACTTGGGGTGCTATTCATCACAGCTATGGGCAGTGGCGGTGTTGAGAGATGCACTGTAGAACTTCATACAGAAGGGCATTTTCTGGGGTGACTAGAGCTATGAGCCAAAGGTTCATGGGAAGGGAGATGTGTATTAGTTATGTTTCTTATTCCCTGCATTTTAAAATGCTGTGACATCTTGGGGACTTAGGCCCCCTCCACTCCCAGAAGCTGTCCCTCCTAAAGTGAGCTAACTCCTACAGTAACAAACAACTTGCCAGTGCACACAGCTTCCACTAACCAAACAATTGAAAGTCTGTATCCCCAACTACTTCCTTTAACTCTCACACACCAAGCCAATAGTTCCCTTGCCCCAAATCACCCCAGGGCTGAGTACTGGACAATGAGAGACACCTTTTTTTATTACAGAGTGCACTGACATTATTCAAAGTATCCCATCCTAAGCTCACTCAAATTTGCCTACTCTATGTCACCCGTTTCTTCCCACAGAAACCACAATAAAGGCTCTGGATCATGCTCTCCTTTCACTCCTTTTGTTTTCCTTCCTGACCCTAATACCTCCCTGTGTGGCTTTTTTTTTTTTAAGATTATTTATTTATGAGAGAGAGAGAGAGAGATTGGCAGAGACACAGGCAGAGGGAGAAGCAGGCTCCATGCAGGGAGCCCGATGTGGGACTTGATCCCAGGACCCCGGGATCACACCCTGGGCGGAAGGCAGGCTCTAAACCGCTGAGCCACCCAGGCATCCCTCCCTATGTGGTTTTGAATAGCATAATGTTCCCCCTTCTTTTGAGATATGTGAGCAATAAAACTTCTTTCAATGGCACTGACCACTCTGTCATTACTCAGTCACCCTTACAAATTAAATCCTGTTGTAATCAAAACAAGAGGTGGTGGGGGAAATGGGGCCAAATTGTGGAAAGCCCCGGGTGCTAAAGAGTATAGGCTATTCCACAGGGAATAGGGAAGAGTAAGATTTTTGAGCAAGTGACAACATAAATCTGAGCTTTAAGGAGAGAATTCTGGCAGTAGGGTGAAGAAGGTAGAGATTCGATACAGGGAAGTCAGTTTGGAAGTTCAGTGAACCATATCTGACAATTAATTAGATAAAAGTGAAGGGCAGAGAGAGGCCAAAGATAATTCAGGTTTTTAGCCTGGTTGACCAGGTGGATGGAGATGTCATTAACGGATATGCAGAACACAGGAATATGGGCAATTTGGGGTAAGAGATGAGTTTGGTCATGGAGTCCAGGAGCCACTAGACTGGTAGATTTCCAGCCCTATAGAGAAACCAGTCTTGAACATTTAGTTAGGCATCTGTTTAGAGGTAGTTACAGGAGAGTCCTTAATTTTATCATATTTTAAATGTTCCATTTGCTAGACTACCCAATATAAAAGTAAACATAATTCATAGTCAAATTTTATAATTTGATGAAATGGCTGTAGGGTCTGGATACAGTGACTAGAAATATGTTAATTTGTCTAACTGAAAGCAATGCGGGTTATTTACTGATAAGGCTAGTAAGCCATTTTTTATGTTGAAACCATTAAGATAGATGTTTAATGATTTATCAGTGCCAAAAAAGGCTTTATTTTTCTACAAATTGTCTCTATACTCAAATGCCACAGCTATTTTAATACTAAAATAATAGGCTAGTGTTTAAGATAAAATCAGATTACCTTGTTTTTCTTTTGTGGTATCTTGGTTCGGCATGAAACTTATTCACTGCTTGCGTATTTTTGCTTTATTTAATGTCTTCTTGAACTAATGAGTAAGCCAGGAAACGTGAAAATAAAGTTTGAACTTATGATGCTAAACAATTGCATTAATTCACTTGACAAAAGTGGTACACAGTTTATCAAGTATAGGTCTGTTTATACCCTAAATTTTAAGAGCCAGGAAAGTTTCTTTTCTCTCTGAAAGCTTGTGTTCCTTACTACCCAGCTTATCAACCTATGTACCAGAATTGTGGTAGACAGAATTTCAGCATATTTATGATATTCAGATGTGGGCACTATATTTACCATATATAGAATTTCAGTATTCCAAAGGTGTCTACTGAATCCCTGAAAAAAGCACTAATTTTCCCAGTGTCATCATTTCAAGATTGCAGAATCCTAGAACTGTGGGACAGACACAGACTTTAGATCACCAAAACCACAAGCAGCGTTAAATCTGTTCTTTTGAATACTGGTGCTTTCTAAATTTCTTCCACTGAGTGGGGAGGCTGTGATGCAAGTCACAGAAATCCAGCAGAAATCCAGATCTGGGGGACGGGAGAGGATCTATGGAGGAATTTAAAAAAGAAGATGAAACGTATTGAACTCCATCCTTCCAGTTGCTTCCTAGGCCAAAAGTTCTAGGGTTTTTCTTCATTCATCTCCCCTTGTACTCTATAACTAGTCCATCAGCAAATGTTGGCTCTGCCTTCATAATATTTCTAGAATTTGATTATTTCTTGCCAGCAACCAATATCATCTCTTGCTTGGATTTTTGCAATAGCTTCCTGTATAGTCTTGCTTCTGTCCATGACCTCCTTTTTGTTGAAAGCACCAGGCATGCTCATTTCTCAGGACTTGGCACTGTCTGTTCTCACTCACTAGATTGCCTTTGTCTTGGATTTTCATATGTGTGGTCCCTTTCAGGTCTTTATTCAAAAGTCACCATCTCAATGAGGCCTTCCCTTGCCATTCTATCCAAAATTTTAACCCTCCCCAACTGACCCCCTCTTTTTTTTCCTTAGTACCATCACTCTCTTATGTTCTATATATTTTACGTAAAAAATTATTTATTTAAGAGAGAGAGAACACAAGCAGTGGGGGAGGAGAGAGAGTAGAGGGAGAAGCACACTCCCTGCTGAGCAGGGACCTTGACACAGGGCTCCATCCCAGGACCTGGGCATCATGACCTGAGCCAAAGGCAGACGCTTAAATGACTGAACCACCAGGCACCCATATATTTTACTTTTTAACCTTGTGTATTGTCTGTCACCCCTACTTGAACATTAGCTCCATGAGGTCAGGGATTCTTTTTGGTGTATTTTTCATTCCTATATTCCCACTTCCTCGTGCATGTTAGGCACTTCATAAATATTTGTTGAATGAATTAGTTCATCCTCTTTAGTTATAGTAGGGATATTATTTTCCTTTAAAACATTAAGCAAAAAACAATGAATCAATTTTAAGTAAATAATAGGACAAGTGGTGTACACATATTACAATAGTCACAATGGGTAGTAGTGAAACACTGAAAACCCTGAATTAAAGTGATAAAAAATAGAGGTGTCTGGGTGGCTCGGCAGTGAAGCATCTGACCCTTGATTTTGGCTCAGGTCATGATCTCAGAGTTGTGAGATCAAGCCCCACATTGGGCTCCATGCTCTCAGCGGGGAGTGTGGTTGAGATTCTCTCTCTCCCTCTCCCTCTGCCTCTCTCCCCACTCATGCACACACACTGTCTCTTTGAAATAAATAAACAAATATTTTTAAAAAGTGGTAAAAATAGTTTGCCAAAGTAAAAATAGTATGCAACAGATTAGGTTGCATAATCTTCCAGGTCCATGAACTTAAGTCATTGATAATGCCCTGATGAAAACTCATTGATTGGGCTCCACTAATTTAAAGTTATTGAAGTTTTGGTACAACTATCTTGAATTTTACCTTCATGCCAACTGTAAATATGGAATTTGTAAGCAAAAGGAGTGAATAGGATTTAAAATGGCTTAGCTCCCTACCCATGGAACATTTCTAGCAGCCATTTATATTCAACTGCTGTGTGACTTCTGGAATCCAATAGGCCTAGATAGAGTCCTATTTGCACTACTTCAGTTGGCTTTGTGATGTTGGAGGGTTACCTATCTAAAACTCAGTTTTTGCACCTGTAAAATGGGAACAATCATGGTATGAATGGAATGAATGAGCCAATATATGCAGAGCACTTAGCTCAGGGTCTGGCCCATACGTAGCAAGGGCTCAGTGAATGTCTTTCTTACCACTATTATTCAGATGTATCTGTTTACTGCTGTGTCCTCTGCACCTGCTGGCACAAAGCAAGCACTCTGAATCTTTTTAAATGGCTATCATCATTCATTATTATCATCATCAAACTAGGTGTGGCTATACTTGCCTCGCTAGCAATTCACATTTCCAAATGGACTTGAAGGGGACAAACTGGTATTCTTCAACTTTTTCCTGCAAAGATTCAGATAGAACTTATCTCCTCTGAGTTCAAATCATTAAAGGTTTTTTTTTCATATTTTGAAATTACAGTACTATGTTTGAAATTTTATTATGTAAGGTTAATGGATTTAAATCACTAGAGTTCATTTTTACCTAATTTAAATTTAAATGTTCTTTTGGTTGAGCTATTTCTTGAGCACTGCTCCAAAACGCCTTCAATGATATCAAAATAAATTGATAGGCATGATGCGACCTTATGTGTGGGTAGTGCCGATTTTAGATTCTTCCCACAGTCTTCAGCAGTACTAGGAGACATTGTAAACCCATCTCATACATCCAGAGAGATTCAGTGTGTGTGTCACCCTCATAATTTGGCAAAGGAACAGCAATCACATCATTATAATCAAGGTACTCATTTGATCCAACTTTTCTTTTTCTGTGTTCCCAGCTCCATAAAAATACCTCTTCCTTTTGTTCCTATATTTTCATCTTTTTTGAGTAATCTTTTTTTTAAATTTTTATTTATTTATGATAGTCACACAGAGAGAGAGAGAGGCAGAGACATAGGCAGAGGGAGAAGCAGGCTCCATGCACCGGGAGCCTGACGTGGGATTCGATTCCGGGTCTCCAGGATCGCACCCTGGGCCAAAGGCAGGTGCCAAACCGCTGCTCCACCCAGGGATCCCCTTGAGTAATCTTTATATAATTTAATCCATGATCTGATAGCCAGAGTTTACCTCAGTCCAAAGTGGGTGGAGTGGCAAGGAATTTCATTAGTATGAGAAGAATATGGGGGAAGAATAGCTATCATTTATTCAAGATGCTCAAATGCTGCAGGGCTATGGTGTGGACATGATGAATATGACATGTTCTGGACTGTTTAGGAGGTTGGTTCCCAGTGGAGGAAATAGTAACATGAAATGATTAAAGCTATAATAGAACTGTGTCCAATATATTATGGAAGTTACTAAAGAGTGATAATCTCTGACCTGGACCTCATAGGGATTCACAAAGGCTTTACAAAGGAAGGTGCATAAGAATGGGGCCTCTGGGTATGAGGAGGACTTTTTTAGCAGGCCCAAAAACGTGAGGAGAGGGTCGTTCCAGACCCAAGAATCAACTTTGAGCAAAGAGGTGGGATTGTGAAAGTTCATGAAATTTCTTTCCTTTCAAACCAGCCCCTCCTTTTCCCTGCATATGCCAGTTAATGGCTCCACCATTCACCTGATTATCTGTATCTATCTTTCAAGTAATAGGGAAATTCAATTCAAACCAGCTTAAACATCAGGGGATTTCTAGACTCCATGACTGGGGCGTCCAGGACTTCATGGTCAGTTGATCCAACGGCCCGAAGGTGTCTTTGGGGATCTATCTTTGCTCTGCTCAGCACATGGTCAGCTCTAGTCTATGGCTCATTCCCCTGGGATCACAAGATGTTTGCCAGTTAAGTCAGGTATATAAGCTTCCTTGTTCTTGTCCAGTGGGGGAGAACATTCAGTTGAGAGTTCTGACACTCACCTCCATTGCATGTTTAGATCACATGCTCACTCCTGAACCAAAAACTACCCAGAGCAATGGCATGTGCTAATTAGTGTACGTCAGTAAAAGCCTGCCATTAATGTTGGGATAGGGTGAGCTTCCCCAAAGCACAAGGGCTGCACAATAGGGAAGATTTGGGGTCAATTCTAGAGTGTTTTTGGGATGGAGGAAGCTAGGTGGGAAACATAAATGTGCACTACAATCACTATCCAATCAAGAAGCTGGCAGGATTCTGTATTGCTTCCTTTCACAGCTCCCCATGTCCAGCTGGTCAATACACTGCTGATTCTACCTTCTTACCATTCTTTTGTCTGTCCAGTTGCCTTTGTTTGAACTCTCATCATTTCCCACCCATACTCTTAAAATCGCTCCCCGCCGGTTTTTCTCTGTCTCTACCTCTCCTTGCTCCAAAGTTCCTTTGTACTTCTCTGGCAGTGATCCTCCTGTCCAAAGCTCTGATCCGGTTACTCCCAGCTTTCAACCCAAATCACCCCCCACTGGTTACAGAATAAATTCTAAACTCCTCAGTAAATCTTAGATGTTTTCCAAGACCTGTATTAGTTTGACAGGGCCACCATAACAACATACTGCAGACTGGGTGTCTTAACCAAGAGATAATTTTCTCATAGTTCTGAAGGTTGAAAGTGCAAGAACAAGGTGTCAGCAGGGTTGGTTTCTCCCAAGGTTCTTCTCCTTGGCTTGCAGATGGCCACCTTCTTGCTGTGTCCTCAAATGGCCTTTCCTCTCCGCATGCACATCCTTGCTGTCTCCTCTTCCTCTGTAATTAATTAATTAATTAGAGAGAGATTGAGAGTATAGGGGGAAGAACAGGGAGAGAGAAAAGAAGCCTCCATGCTAAGCACAGAGCCTGATGCAGAGCTCAATCTCACAACTCAGATCATGACCTGAGCTGAAGTCAAGAGTCAGATGCTTAACCCACTGAACCACCCAGGTGCCCCTATCTTCCTTTTCTTTTAAAGATTTTATTTATTTATTCATGAGAGAGAGAGAGAGAGAGAGAGAGAGAGAGAGGCAGAGACACAGGCAGAGGGAGCCTGATGTGGAACTCGATCCCGGGACTCCAGGATCAGGCCCTGGGCTGAAGGCGGCACTAAACCGCTGGGCCACCAAGGCTGCCCCTCTCTTCCTTTTCTTATAAGGATACTAGTACTATGACCACTCCTATGACCTCATTTAATCTTAAAGGCCAGGGCTTGCTGGCCTTTACATAGCACAGAGTAAAATTGGGAGGGTGTCAGATTAGCATGGATCCTCACAAGGATGACGTGGATTTGTGAAGCATTCCGTATTTTTCATAGTATCGCCCTACAGATGACATGCTGATCACAAAGAGGAAAGTGAACTTTTACAGTGGAGAGATCTGCTAGTCACCACCATATGGAAGTGATCAAATCTAATGCACTAACCGTGGAACAGTTTCTGTGCCTGTAGAGAGGCAATATGTGTGTTGACTCATCTAGGCTTCCAACCTGAATCCAATCAAGCCTCTAGACTTTGCAGGAAATATGGCAGTTGGGTTGGTGGGGTGGGGTGGGGGGGGTGGGTGCTATGAGAAAAAGTTAAAAAGACACCAAGAGAAAACAAGTAGATACAAAAAAAGAATGTGGACCATTTTACAAGGGCATCAACTAATAAAACATGGTTTTTGGGGGGGGATCTGGTACCTAAATGTAAGATGTATGTTTCTGACCTCAGAAAGACAAGATAGTTCTTCATAATCTGCTCAGGTACACAGTTCTCTGAGAATCTTAAAGGTATGCTCTATAGCTCCTCTCAGAGAGCAGTACTTTTGATTCAGGTATACCTCATTTTATTGTGCTTTGCAGAGATTGCTTTTTTTTTTTCCCCCCAAATTGAAGTTTATGGCAACTCTGCATTGAGCAAGTCTATTGGTGCCATTTTGTTCACTTCATGTCTCTGTGCCACATATTGGTAATTATCACAATATTTCAAAATTTTTCCTTGTTATCATATTTGTTACAGTGATCTCTGATCAGTGATTGTGACTTGTTGAAAGCTCAGATGATGGTTAGCATTTTTTTAGCAATAAAATATTTTAAAATTAAGGTAGTATGTTTTTTAGACAATGCTATTACACACTTAATAGACTACAGCATAGTGTTAATATAAATGTTACACGCACTATGAAACCAAAAAAAAATTCATTTGACTCGCTCTATTGGGGTGGTCTGGAACTGAACCTCTAATGGCTCTGAGGTATGCTTGTACTCCTAAGGATGTGGTCCAACAGAAGTTCCACAAGGGATCTAGGTAAGGAAAGTAATTTCTTGAAGAGCCTGATCGTGATGTCATAATGGGATGAGATTTTAAAGAAATCCTGGAAAAGAGTGTATTTTGCGAGTGAAAGAAAAGCAAATAATTTGTGGCTGGAAGGCACAGTGATCTCATGGCAATTTTTAAGGCATAGCTCCAAATTCCTTAAATCTCGGTGGGCTTTGTGACTAGTTCCACACAGCATGATGGAAACGATGCTTTGTGACTCTGAGCCAAGATCATAAAAAGTAATGCAGTGGCACCTGGGTGGCTCAGTGGTTGAATGAAGCCTTTGACTCGGGGTGTGATCCTGGGGTCCTGGAATCGAGTTCCACATCTGGCTCCCTACAGGGAGCCTGCTTCTCCCTCTGCCTGTGTCTCTGCCTCTCTTTCTGTCTCTCATGAATAAATAAAATCTTTTTTAAAAAAGTAATGCAGCTTCTGTCCTGTTTACCTAAACACTTGTTCCTGGATGGATGAGCCATCATACCAGAAAATTGACCACTTTGAGGCCACCATGCTAGAGAGGCTCCATGGACACACTCTGGTGAGCATTCTCAGAGCTGAGTTCAGCCTTTCAGCCACCCCAACCAAGGTGCTCAGCAAAAATGACCATGAGGCCTACCTGGAACCTCCAGTCCAGTCCATCTGTCAACTGAATACCAGCAAATGGCTTCTGTCAATGTTATAGGAAACAGAAGAATTCCTTGACTGAGCCCTGCCTAAATTCAAGATTCACAAAATTGTGAGATACAAATAGTTGTCTTAAGAGACACCTGGGACTTTGATCTCAGGGTTTTGAGTTCAAGCCCCATGTTGGATGTAGAGATTACTTAGAAATAAAATATTTTGAAAATTAAATTAAAAAATTAAAAAATAGTTGTTTTAAGCTACTAAAGTTATAGAAGATTTTGGGGAATATAAAAAATAGTGAAAGGGAATAAAGGGGAAAGGAGAAAAAATGAGTGGGAAATATCAGAAAGGGAGACAGAACATGAGAGACTCCTAACTCTGGGAAACGAACTAGTGATGGTGGAAGGGGAGGTGGGCAGGCGGTGGGGGTGACTGGGTGATGGGCACTGAGGGGGGCACTTGATGGGATGAGCACTGGGTGTTATTCTATATGTTGGCAAATTGAACACTAATAAAAAATAAATTTATAAAAAATAAATAAAATAAAATTCTCTATATAGATGGCTAGAACAGAATTTGGCTCTTTGAAAAGTCAATGTGATACGGGGAGAAAGATGGGTGGATTTAAAGGACTATAGCAACCAAAGGCAATAAGTCAGCCCTGACTGGCTTCTGGTTCAAAAAACTAATTTGCAAATGCTTTGGGGACAGCTGGGGAGACTTGAACATGGGCTATTAGACAATATTTTTAGAAAATTATTGTTAATTTTGTTAGATACAATCATGGTATTGTGGTTATGTAGAAAAATGTTGTGATTTCTAAGAGACACTTCCAGAAGTAGTTATGAATCGAGTGTCATTATGATTGCAATTTACCATACAATGCATCAGCAAAATAATCACACACACACTCATACACACACACCCAGAGCAGATATAGCAGAAGGTTAACAATTACTTGAATCTGGGTACTAGGTATATAGTTGGTTGTTCATTATACAATTCTTTTAACTCTTCTGTGTGTGAATATTTTGCAATAAAAAGCCAAGAAAAAAGTATCAAGGAAAATCAACTTATGAATCAAAGTATGTGGCAAAGTGATTAGCACATGTTAAGTATTCAATAAATGTTGGATAAAGCACTTAGGGTAGTGAAATTCATAGAGAAAGCAAGTCAAATGGTGGTGGCCAGGGGCTGAGGGCATGAGGAGGCTGAGGGGGGAAGGGAGAGGAGGGGGCATTAATGTTTAATGGGGACAGAGTTTCAGTTTGAAAAGATAAAAACATTCTGGAACTGGATGGTGGTGATGGATGTACAACAACATGAATGTACTTAATTTCACTGACTGTATTCTGAAAAATGGTAAATTTTATGTTATGTCTCATTTACCACAATTTGAATAAAAAATTTTAATGTTGGATTGGTAAGCAGAATACTGGCCCCTCACAAAACACATCAAGGACCTAGTCCTTGGAAACTGGAAATATATTCCATAGCAAGGGGGAATTAAGGTTGTTGATCAACTGACCTTGAGATGGGGAGATTATGCTGGATGATTTGGGTCAACCCAGTGTAAACACGAGGATCTTTGTAAGTGATGTAGTGAAGCCACAGAGAGACTCAGGGATTTCAAGATGCTGCTCTGTTGGATCTAAAGATGGAGAAGGGGCAATGAACTAAGGAATGCAGGAGCTGGAAACACAAGAAAACAGATTCTACCTTAGAGCCTCCAGAAGTAACAAGGCCACACTTACATCTTGACTTTAACCCTATGAGACCCATTTCAGACTTGTGACCTCCAGAACTGAAACATAACAAACTTGGTGCAGTTGTAAGCTGCTAAATTTGTGGTAGTTATTAATACAAACAGCAAGGACATAATTAGATGAAATTTTAATGTATAACCACATTTGGTCTTTATTACTACGAAGTATTTTAGGCACACCAAAAGGGCATAACTATCTAAGTACCTGTATATCCAAGCTTGCACAATTCGGAAGAAGTAAGCAATTAAAATGCAAATCTGATCACTTTCTCCTTACAACCATCAATGATTCCTATAGCCTGTAGGAGAAAGCTTAAATTTTTGCTTCTAACTGGGCTCCTGCTTGAAGTTGTGGCCGAGTCCTCTGCCTGGCCCTCTAGAAATACTGAATTTCTGGTATTCTTACTCCACAAGCTTATTTGCTTATGCCTCAGTGCCTTTGCCTTTTTAATCTGAACTACCTGGAGAGAGATAGAGAGAGTATCCATGGAAGACAGTGATACCTACCATGTTACAAATAACTATTTGTACCCTGTGGCTGGACCACACATTCCTTAAAGACATAGCTTGATTCATTGGCATATACCATCTGCTCAAGTTTCTCAGTTAAAGCTCCCTCCATATACATGAGAGAAATGTGTAATGAGCCCTTCGTTGTTTCAAAAATACAGCCTGTGAGGGTGACAAAACATGAGAGACACCTAACTCTGGGAAATGAACAAGGGGTAGTGGAAGAGGAAGTGGGCAGAGAGTTGGGGTGACTGGGTGATGGGCAATGAAGGGGGCACTTGGCAGGATGAGCACTGAGTGTTATGCTATATGTTGGCAAATTGAACTCCAATAAAAAAAATTTTTTAAAAAGAAAAAAAAATACAGCCTGGAGAATTGGCTTGAATAAAAAATAGTAATACTATCTGACTATATGAAAAGATCATATGGTACTCTTCTATTTTTGGTAAGTCACTTTTCAGTTGTATAAATTTGATTTCATTTTTTAAAAATATTTGATTTATTTGAGAGAGAGAAAGAGCACAAGAGAGAGTGTGAGTTGGGGGTGGGGTAGAGCGAGAGGAAGAAGCAGACTCCTTACTGAGCAGGGAGCTCAATCCCAGGATTTTGAGATCATGATCCAAGCCGAAGGCAGACGCTTGGCTGACTGAGCCACCTAGGCTCCCCTAAATTTGATATCATTTTAAAGAAGTTTAAACTCATCTTAAAAGTCAGCAACTACTCTGTGAAATAAGTTGATGGCATTTTTTTAAAAAGTTTTATTTATTTATGATAGTCACACAGAGAGAGAGAGAGGCAGAGACACAGGCAGAGAGAGAAGCAGGCTCCATGCACCGGGAGCCCGACGTGGGATTCGATCCCGGGTCTCCAGGATCGCGCCCTGGGCCAAAGGCAGGCGCCAAACCGCTGCACCACCCAGGGATCCCAGTTGATGGCATTTTGATAGGGATTGTATTGAATGTATAGATTGTTCTAGGTAGCATAGACATTTTAATAATATTTGTTCTTCCAACCCATGAGCATGGAATATCTTTCCATTTCTTTGTGTTTTCCTCAATTTCTTGCATAAATGTTCTATAATTTTCTGAGTAAAGATCCATAACCTTTTTGGTTTATTCCTAGGTGTCAAAATACCATCAACTTATTTCACAGAGTTGGAACAAATAATACTAAAATTTGGAACCAGGAAAGGTCCCAAATAGTCAAAGGAATGTTGGAAAAGAAAACCAAAACTGGTGGTATCATAATTCCTGACTTCAAGCTCTATTACAAAGCTGTACTCATCAAGACAGTATGGTAGTGGCACAAAAACAGAAACATAGACTAATGGGACAGAATAAAGAACCCAGAAATGGAACCTCAACTCTATGGTCAACTAATCTTTGACAAAGCAGGAAAGAATATTCAATAGAAAAAAGGCAATCTCTTCAACAAATGGTGTTGGGAAAATTGGACAGCCACATGCAGAAGAATGAAACTGAGCAATTTCCTCACACCATACACAGAAATAGACTCAAAATGAATGAAAAACCTAAATGTGAGACAGGAATTTATCAAAATCCTAGAGGAGAAAACAGGCAGCAAACTTTGTGACCTTGACTGCTTCAACTTCTTACCAGACACATCTCCAAAGGCAAGGGAAACAAAGACAAAAGTGAACTCTTGGGAACTTCATCAAGATAAAAAGCTTTGCACAGCAAAGGAAATGGTCAATGAAACCAAAAAACAGCCAACAGAATGGGAGAAGATGTTTGCAAATAACATATTAGATAAAGGGCTAGTATCCAAAATCTATAGAGAACATATCAAACTCAACATCCAAAGAACAAATAATCCAATAAAGAAATGGGCAAAAGACACAAACAGACATTTCTCCAAAGAAGACCTACAAATGGCCAACAGACACATGAAACAACGCTCATCACTTGGGATCAGGGAAATGCAAATCAAAACCACAATGAGATACCACCTCATACCAATTAGAATGGCTAAAATTAACAATCCAGAAAATGACAAATGTTGGTGAAAAGGAGAACTTTCTTACACTGTTGGTAGGAATGTAAGCTGGTGCAGCCACTCCGGAAAATAGTATGGAGTTTCCTCAAAAAGTTAAAAAAAAAAAAAAAAGTTCAAAATAGAGCTACTTTATGACCCAGCAATTGTACTACTGGGTATTTACTCCAAAGATACAAATGTGGTGATCTGAAGGGGCACCTGCACCCCAATGTTCATAGCAGTAATGTCCACAATAGCCAAACTATGGAAAGAGACCAGATGCCAACTGACAGATGAATAGATAAAGATATGGGATATATATATATATATATATATATATATATATATATATATATAATATACTGTATTTTATATATATATATACTGGAATACTACTCAGCCATTAAAAAAAAGAAATCTTGCTATTTGCAATGATGTGGTTGGAACTAGAGGATATCATGCTAAGCAAAATAAGTCAATCAGAGAAAGACAATTATCACATGATCTCACTCATATGTCGAATTTAAGAAACAAAAGAGGATCATGGGGAAGAGAGGAAAAAATAAAACAAGACAAAATCAGAGAGGGAGACAAACCATAAGAGACTCTTAATCTGGAAATAAACTGAGGGTTGCTGGAGGAGAGAGGTGTGGTGGGATTGGGTAACTGGGTGATGGGTATTAAGGAGAGCGGGTGATGGGTATTAAGGAGAGCATGTGATGGAATGAACACTGGGTGTTATATAAGACTGATAAATCACTGAACTCTACCTCTGAAACCAATAATACATTTTATGTTAATTATTTGAATTTAAATAAAATTTAAAAATATATAAAAGTAAATAAAAATTTTTAAAAATCAGCTACTACGATAACAAAATCCTTTTTTAACCTATTGGATTGGCAAAATTTTTAAAAATTTGAGAAGACACTGTGTTGAATATGACTGTAAATTGGTTCAACCTCTTTGGAAGATAATTCAGCCACTATCAAGATATAAAGTGAACATACTTTTTGATACAATAGTTCTATTTCTAGGTCTTTTTCCTCTAATTTCTTGTTCATGTGTGAAAAGATATGTGCAGGTATATTTATTGAATATTGTTCCTATTAGCAAAAGATTAGAATCAAATAAAAGCCTACTGATAGGACACTGGTAAAATAAATTAAGGCAATTTTACTATGGATACTACGAAACCATTAAAAAGAATGAGGCAGATTCATATTACTGATTGATAGGACATCTAAGTTATATTCTTTTTAAAAAATCATGATAATTTAAAAAAAGATTTTATTTATTTATTTGACAGAGGGACAGAGCCAGAGAATCCAAGCAGCAGGGGAGGGCCAGAGGGAGAAGGAGAAGCAGACTCCCTGCTGAGCAAAGAGTCTGATGCAGGGTTCCATCCCAGGACTCAGATCATGACCTGAGCCAAAGGCAGACTCTTAATGGACTGAGCCACCCAGTGGCCCAACCATCAGTAATTTTATTGATAGAGATAATGCTAATTGACAAAGAATGCAAGCCAAAGGTATACTTCTGAAACTATTAACTTCAAATTTTATTTATTCAGCACTAATTCTAGGTAAGAGATTAAGTAAAGTTAGTGATAATAGTCATATGATGCAGGAATCAAATGCAGAGTGAATGGGTGACGGGCACTGGGTGTTATTCTGTATGTTAGTAAATTGAACACCAATAAAAAAATTTAAAAAAAAAAAAAGGAATCAAATGCAGTGTGCATAATGCTCTTTTTTTTTTTTTTTTTGCATAATGCTCCTGATAGCATGAAAGGAATTAAGAAATTCTTTGAAGAAAACCAGTGATAATGTTTATCAAACACTGGTTACTGATACTAAAGATTTGCAGAACCTCTTGATTTTGACACCAACTTTTCCCCCATCAAAAAAAAAAAAAAAGTAAAAAAGAAAAAGAAGCTCCTCAACTGAAAAATCTCATGACCTGAAAGTTATGTTCTTTAGTGAAGCAACAACAATGACAACACTGGGAGAAGGCAAGAAAAAGAAATAGAAGACATACAGCTTAGAAAGGAAGAAATAGAACTACCTTGTGCAGAAAAAGTAATGACAAACACCAAATACAGGCAAGGATGCAAGGAAACTGGGTTGTCAGTGGGAATGCAAAGTGGTTAAAATGGAAGTTTTCCAATTTCTTATAAAAATTAAACATATAATTACCATATGGCCCAGCAATTATACTCTTGGGCATTTACCCAAAAGAAATGCAAACTTCTGTTGACACCAAAACTTATACATGAACATTCGTAGCGGCTTGATTCATAAGAGCCCCACACTGAAAACAACCCAGATATCTTCCAACAGGCTAATAGATAAATAAACTGTGGTGTATCCATATTGGGGGAGACTGCCCAGCAATAGAATAGGAACAAACAGGGGCACGTGCTTAAGCATCCCTCTCAATTTTGTCTCAGGTCATGATCTCAGGGTCGTAAGATTGAACCCCATATCGGGCTTCATGCTAGGCATGGACTCTGCTTGTTCCTCTCCCTCTGCTCCTCCCCCTGCTCTCTCTCACTCTCATAAATAAATAAATAAATAAATAAATAAAATCTTAAAACAACAACAACAACAAAAGGAATGAACTGCTGAGACATGTAACAGTTTAGATGAATCTCCAGGAAATTGTGCTTAGGAAAAAAGAACCAATACCAAAAGGTTACTTACCATATGCTTCCAGTTTTTTTTTTTTTTAAGATTTTATATTTATTCATGAGAGACACACAGAGAGAGGCAGAGACACAGGCAGAGGGAGAAGCAGGCTCCATGCAGGGAGCCCGATTCCAGACTCGATCCCAGGATCTGGGATCACACCCTGAGCCAAAGGCAGAGCCACCCAGGCGTCCCTAAAAATTTTTTTAAATTAAAATTAAGGCAAGATAGGACAAAATTTTAGAAATGCCAGGGGTTCAGGATGAGGAAGGGGCTGGGAGGCAGTCAGGTATGGTGATAAGTGGCCCCAGGAGAGATGCTTGTGGTGATGCAGATATTTTATGTCTTGATTGTGGTGGGAATACAGGAACCTGCACAGGCGATAAAATAGTTCAGAGATAAATACACATAAGGGAGTACAAGGAAAAGGGGGGAATCTGAACTATGTGGCTGGAATGTATCGATATCAACATCTTGGTCGTGATAGTGTAGAACAGTTTTGCAAGATGTTACCATCGAGGAGAATTGGATAAAGAGTATGTTGATCTCTCTGCACTATTTCTTATAATTGCATGTACATCTACAATTATCTTTAAAAAGCTCGATTTTAAAAAAGCAAGATGCAGGACAAAATGTAGAACATGCTACCATTTTTGTAAAACGGGGGCTCTCAATTTATAGGTATGCTTATCTTTGCATAGACTATTTCTGGAAAGATATTCATCAAGATGGTAACTGGTCTCCTCTAGGAAGGAGAAATGGGGTCAGAGGGCCAGGGGAGAGGGGAGACTTACTTTTCACTTTTCACTTTTCATAATCTTTTGCACAGTTGGACATTTTAAACTTGTGCATGTCTTGAGGAACCTGGGTGGCTCAGTAGTTGTGCGTAGTTGCGTGTTTGCCTTCAGCTCAGGGCGTGATCCCCGGGTCCTGGGATCCACTACTGCATCACGCTCCCTGCAAGGAGCCTGCTTCTCCCTCTGCCTATGTTTCTGCCTCTCTCTCGCTCTCTCTGTCTCTTTTGAATAAATAAATAAAATCTTTTAAAAAAACTTTTGCGTGTCTTACTTTTACATTAAAAACTCTAAGAAATTAAAAAATAAAGCACGTTTGAATATTAAGTATATATTTTTGTAGTGAAAGCCAAAGATGAGCACTTATAAGCCACCACTTTACGTATGATAAGGATACTATGCCCCTTTTAATGGGGGAATCAGGACTTTTACTGGGAGAAGGGAAACAACTTCTGGGAAAGCTCCAGCAGCATGTACCCCTGCCAGAGGCCACTTGTATCTCCTAATTTATAAATTCTGGGTGAGAGAGTTGTCCCTGCACCCCTTATACTGACAAAAGCATTTGCCAACATTCTGCTGCTGGCTATACAGACAGTACTGTGACTCCACTTTTAAGCCCCCATGGTTCAGTCCCAGGGGAAGCTTTTATCCTCTGAAATATCATTACACATAATTTAACATTTAAAATCAATCATCAGTCCCAGGTACGTAGGTGTTCTTATGTATTAACATTCTGAGTTGGAAGGTGTGCTGGAGGTAAAGATGGCCCACGCTTCCAACAGTAACCAGGAACAGCCCTTGATGATTCTGATCCTTGTAGGGAAGTTACTTGTGGCTGTTTGATCTTTAGAAAGGGACTCAGGTGCTCATCACTCACTTTACCATGGTCAACACCATATCAGCATTACTGAGTCCTTTTGAATTCTTTTTACCACTGATTGTGTTCACCTAATATTTGTTGGTGAATCTTTTTTTTTTAGTAGGTAAAGATTTTTATTTAGCAAAAATAGAAAAATTAGCTGAATAGTCTGTAAAAAATACACTAAAAAAATCCTGCATCCCACACTACCAATAGACAAAAGCCAGTATCTCACAGTTGAAATTTAAAATGCGAGATTTAAGGTACAACTAGTATGATTTGATTCCGTGATGAGTGGATCAAGTACTTATTTCTTTAAAATGTCTCTTTCCCTTCTGCCACCTCCAATGCCATCAACGACCTAAAATATTTCAGACCTGAAAGATGCTCAAATCTGTCAGTGTTTAACAATTGGGAAACCCATGCAAATAGAACATGACACCTCCCCAAAACCTACTGTTCCTATTCCTACCACACAACAAGTCACGTTACAGACCCTGACAAACAGAGGCAGTGTTGGTTAGACTGACAGTAATACCAAAGAACATGTTTAATGCCAGAAACTGAGCATTCAGTTTTTACACTGCACAACCAATGCAGTGTGAAAGAAATATATAGAAAAAGGATGCCTTTGGCAGCTATGTGTTTAAGAAACAATACACAAAAGCACAAAGGAAGAAACAGATCTTGGGTTTACTGAAAATGCATGATTGCAATAAAGTTTCTTATTAATGGAAAATGCTCTTAGCTTTATAAGAGTTAGGTCTTTGAAGAGCTTCGTTTGTCAATAAGGCCAGGTTTATGCAAAACTGAATCCTGTCGTGTGAATGTGTGAGAGAGAGTGATCTTCAGTGTCCCCTTTGGACATGGATTCTGTCACTGAGACCTGGACAGTCCACTGGAGGCCTCTGAGAGCTACCTCTCTTTAGTCTGCTCTGTCCTCTAGTCTTCCGAGGCTGTGTGGGAGGGGCCACCTTTCCTGGAGCACAAGGTGATGCTCTCACTTGCTCATGCTGAGGTCCTGGCTTCCAGTGTGTTTGCTGGGTTCCTGTCTACAGTGGGTTCATGTCCCAGTTTGTCCTGGCCTGAGGGGTTTCTTGGGGCACAGAACTTATAGTGGTAAAACTAAGCACTAAAGATGAAAGACTTAGGACATAAGACTGAAGGGACGCCTGGGTGGCTCAGTGGTTGAGCATCTGCCTTTGGCACAGGGTGTGATCCTGGGGTCCTGGGATCGAGTCCTGCATCGGGCTCCCTGCAGGGATCCTGCTTCTCCCTCTGCTGTGTCTCTGCCTCTCTCTCTGTGTGTCTCTCATGAATACATAAATAAAACCTTTATTAAAAAAAGAACTTAAGATTGGGAACTGTAAAACTCCTAGATGAAAACATGAGGGAAAGCTTCATGACATTGGTTTTGGCAATGATTTCATGATAGGACACCAAAAATCCAGGCAACAAAAGCAAAAAGAGACAAGTGGGACTGTATCAAACTAAAAGATTTTGCACAGCAAAGGAAACAATCAACAGAAAGAAATGGCAACCCGTGAAATGGGAGAAAATATTTGCAAACCACATGAACACAACGGGGATATCACACCACCCCTGTTAGAATGGCTGTTACCAAAAGGTAACAAGTGTTGGCAAGGATGCTGGAAAATTGGAACCTCGTACACTGTTGGCTGGAGTGCAAAATGGTGCAGCTGCTATGGAAAACAGTATAGAGTTTCCTCAAAAAATGAAAAATAGAATTACCATATGATCCAGCAATTCCACTGCTGGGTATATATCCAAAGAATTTAAATCAGGGTCTTGAGGAGATAATCTGTAATCCTATGCTCATTGCAGCATTATTCATAATAGCCAAGATGTGGAAACAACCGAAATGTCCATCAACAGATAAATATACAAAGAAAGTGAGGTATATACTTGCAAAGGAATATTATTCAGCCTTTAAAAAAGGAAGAAACTCCTACAATTTGCAACACATGGGTGGACCTGGAAAACCTTATTCTAAGTGAAATAAGTCACCACAAGACAAATACTACATGATTCCATCTACATGAGTATATAAAAGAATCAAACTTATAGAAGCAGAAAATAGAAGGGTGGTTGTCAGGGAGTAGGTGGATGGGGATATGGGAAGTTGTTATTCAGTAGGTATAAAGTTACAATTTTACAAGATGAGTAAGTTCTAGAGACAAACTGTACAACATGATGCCTATGGTTAACAGTGGGGTGTTATGCCCTTATAAAGTCAAGAGGGTGGATCTCATGTTGAATATTCTTAACACACAGGTACACATATAAACACACATACATAAAAGCAAGAGGACACAAGGAAACTTTTCGAGGTGACAGATACATTTATTTCCTTTATTGTGCTGGTGCTGATATCATAGAAGTTATTCTAACTCATTAAAATGTCTACATTAAATACATATGATTTTTTGTATATCAATTATACGTCAATAAAGCTATGAAAAAAAGGGGCACCTGGTTGGCTCAGTCAGAGGAGTGTGTGATTCTTGATCTCGGGGTCGTGAGTTTGAACCCCAAATGGTGTATAGAGACTACTTACCTAAATAAAACTTAAAGAAAAAGCCATAAAAAGAAGATACGATATATAATTTTATGAACGCTCTTTGGTCAGTGTCCTGCAGCAGTTCTGTATAATCTTTTTTTTTTTTTTAGTTCTGTATAATCTTGATGCTTTTGATATGGAAATTTGTTTAATGAAATCTTCAGTCGCTATTTTAATATTAAAATATTAGAGTTTCTTTTTTTAAAAGATTTTTATTTATTTATAGAACAAAGAGAGAGAGAGCACAAACAGGGGCAGAAAGAGAAGCAGGCTCCCTGCTGAGGACCCTGGGATCATGACCCAAGCCGAAAGCAGACGCTTAACTGACTGAGCCACCCAGGTGCCTCCTAAAATATTAGAGTTTCTTTTAAAAAAGAATCAGTCCCATTGACAATAGCCAAAAGGTAGACGCAACCCAAGTATCCACCAACAAATAAATGGTTCAGCGAAATGTAATACGTCCATAGAATGTAACACTTCCGCCTTCAAAAGAAATGAAATTCTGACACCTGTTACAATATGGATGAACCTTGAGGACATCATTCTGAATGAAACAAGCCAGACACAAAAGAACATATATGGTATGATCCACTTTCATGTGGTACCTACAATAGTCAGATTTAGAGAGATGGAAAGTAGAATGGTGATTCCCAGGGGCTTGGGGACTGAGGAGTTGAGTTTCTATTAGGGAAGATGGAAATGTTCTGGAGATGGTTGGTAGTGATGGTTGCACAACCATGTACCATAGTATCTTACCATAGTACCAATGCCATAGTATCACTTACTATACATACTATATACAGATTGTACTTAACGCCACTATACACTCAAACTGGTTAAAATAATAAATTCTCGATGTTAATATTCTACAACAAAATGTATAAAGTGTTGTCAATTTGATTATTGACACATATAATATGTTTACAAATAAACTGTGGTGTTGATCAAAAAAAAATAATAATAAATTCTCTTATATGTTTTATCACTGTAAAACCTTTTTTAGTTAAAAAAAAGAAAACTGAGCCACTGCTAGACAAACTGGGACAGTGGGCCATCCCCGTCTTGCACCTTTGTATTCTTCCCTTCCACCCGTCTGTCATATGGCAAATGTATTTTGATTCACCTGCTCACTCGAACCATGATCCCATCGGTGGAAGATTCCCTGGCTTCAGCCTCTGTTGTTCAAAAGGGCAGGTTCTGAAGAATCAGATCCCATTTTCGCTCCAGCCCTGGATATAGGTGATTAGATGGGTTGACCCTTGGTCCAAACAGAGCATGACTCCTGATGTGGCTAGAAAAGATGATTTGTACCAGTCAGATCTGTCCCTTGACTATTTGTACTAATTGGCACAAAGTACAGATGCAATTGGCACCAGACTCTGGAATGAGAAATAGAGAAACAGAGTGAAACACAGAAGGGTCTGAGGGACTCTTCCTTGAAGCTTGCCGATTCAGCCTTCTTTGGATTGCAAGAAGACTTTATTCTCATGATAGCCTTTCACTTGAGCTACTTGGACAGGATTTCCTCCCCCAACTCCCCAAAAGTGGTGGTACTCACTGAGAAGCCTTTTGTGCACTTCTGTAGTTAGAATCACTTGATAAAATTGGATTTTATCTGAATAATTATAATAAAAATAAGCTGGGAAAATCACATAGCCTAGAGCAGTAGTTTTCAACAGGAGGTGATTTTGCTTCCCAGGGGATATTTGTTAATCTTGAGAGACATTTCTGGTTGTCAGAACAGAAGGGAGAAGGTAGGTAGGTGTTACTGGCTTCTAGTGGGTGCAGGCCAGGATCTGCTAAAGATCCTACAATGCACATGACAGTGGTCCACAACAATGCATTATCTGTCTCAAAATGTCAATAGTGATGACTTTGAAAACTCCGCTAAAGAGGATTGGAGCCTTCAAAATATATGCCCAAGAATTTATTCAGATCCTGGGGCACCTGGGTGGCTCAATCGGTTAAGCATCTGTCTTAGACTCAGGTCATGATCTCAGGGTCCTGGGGAAGAGCCCCATGTTGGGTTCCCTGCTCAGCTGGGAGCCTGCTTCTCCCTCTGCCTGCCACTCCCCCTGCTTGTGCTCATTCTCTTGCGCTCTCTCTTTCTCTGTCATATCTATCATCTATCATCTATCTATCATCTATCTATCTATCTATCTATCTATCTATCTATCTATCTATCTATCTACCTATCTTCTATCATCTATCTATCCTTAAAAAAAGAATTAATTCAGATCCTAATATACTAACATTAAATCATTTAAAAGCATTTCCAACCACCAAGACAGAGGCAATGGAGGACACAAGCTGTTTTTGTTTGTTCAGAATCTATTCACTTGCAGTAATCCCTCCTCACCTCAGTCCTCACTCTCCGCTCTCGGGTCCTGTGGATTCTGTGAGGTTGACCTGAATGGTCATGGATCTCAGGCTAGCCAATCAGAAAATTGATACCTTTTTCAAAAGTGATCAGGGGGGATCCCTGGGTGGTGCAGCGGTTTAGCGCCTGCCTTTGGCCCAGGGCGCGATCCTGGAGACCCGGGATCGAATCCCATGTCAGGCTCCCAGTGCATGGAGCCTGCTTCTCCCTCTGCCTGTGTCTCTGCCTCTCTCTCTCTGTGTGACTATCATAAATAAATAAAAATTAAAAACAAAACAAAACAAAACAAAAAACAAAAGTGATCAGGGTAAAGAGATGTGTTTGTGACCAAACCAGACCAATTCTGGCACCAAGAGCATTGTCTTCTAGTGGGGGATGCTGTGAAGGTAACTGAACTGCTGGCCACCTAGAAGGGAGCACCTGCCTAGCCTGGGAGCCCACAGAGACAAGTGAGCAGTGAGAGGGGGTGAGGCTTGGTTCTCTTGAAGGCAGTAGATCTAGTGATACCAGAGCCATGCCCTGCAGTTTTCTTTTTTTTTTTTTTTAATGCCCTGCAGTTTTCAGTGCTATGAGCTGGTACAATACAATTTTGACTTATGCTACTTGAAGTTGGGTTTCTGTCACTTGATAGAGAGAGACAGAGAAGCTCAAATAATATCTCAGTCATTGGTTTAGCAAAGCATAGGAAAGATGTTCCTAGGATGACATGTAGAGTGTATGTGTGAGTGTATGTGTGTATACAATTGTATATAATATACATCTTGGTGCTGAGTCCTGCATACACATGGCCTCATTTGATGGGCAACAAAACCCTCTGTGTTGATACTATTACTCTTCTCATTCTACAAATCAGGAATTTGTTCATGACCTCACAGCTCATAAGAGGTTGACTTGGGATTCAGACTCCAGGTCGGTTGGGTCCCACTGCTGTGGTCTTCACCATTATTCCACACTGCCACCTAGTTACTTAGAAATATTAATTACTTGAGCCAGGAATAAAAATGTTCTATGGAATCGAATCAATACATTTCTTTTTTTTTTTTTGAATCAATACATTTCTGAGAGACATTTTGTCCTACATAGGCTTAGATATGAAGAAAGTTACAACTTTTGTATATCTATGGATTGGCATTCATAATCTCAAGGCATTTTCTTTCTTTTTTTTAAAGATTTTATTTATTCATGAGAGACAAAGAGAAAGAGGCAGAGACACAGGCAGAAGGAGAAGCAGGCTCCCTGCGGGGTGCCCAATGTGGAACTCAACCCCAGGACCCCAGGATTATGACCTGAACCGAAGGGAGATGCTCAACCACTGAGCCACCCAGGTGCCCCCTCAAGGCATTTTCAAATTAAATACAGGCTCCCAAAGTTTCCACAAAAGGAAATGTAACTTCCATAGTTCTGGTCTGGTCTGCCAGCTGTATACCACGATGCAAGCTTTTAAATCACTGTTTGATAATGCATAGGCGATGCTTAGTAATATATGGTGTCACGTGGCTTTGTGTCTGCATTTCTGAGTCATGGCCAGGTACCCATTACAGTCAAGTGACATAAGCTCTAATGGGGTCTGACTCACTTCTGTAAGCTCATTAAGTTGACAATTTGATTTTATAAAATTGAGGAGGACTGTCCAAACTCTGATTTTTTCATATTTATATATAATCATAATAGGAGTTTAAAATTATCCCTATAACCTCAGGTGACTCGGTTTAGTCATTGCTTAATTGCTCTCCTTTCATCTGGAGTGAAACCTTTCAAAAGTGTAGTATACCCTGCTGTGCCCATCATTTTCTCCCCAGCTACATTTTTTTTAGCTTTACAAATATTTTAAATTTTTTTTCTTTTTTTTTAATTTTTATTTATTTATGATAGTCAGAGAGAGAGAGAGAGAGGCAGAGACATAGGCAGAGGGAGAAGCAGGCTCCATGCACCGAGAGCCTGATGTGGGATTCGATCCCGGGTCTCCAGGATCGCGCCCTGGGCCAAAGGCAGGCGCCAAACCGCTGTGCCACCCAGGGATCCCTAAATTTTTTTTCTTAAATTCAATTTAGTTAACATAGAGTGTATTATTAGTTTGAGGGGTAGAGTTTAGTGATTCATCAGTTGCATCTAACACCGAGTGCTCATCACAGCAAGTACCTTCCTTAATGCCCATCACCCAGTTACCCCATCCCCCTCACCCACTTTCCCTCCAGCAGCTCTGTTTGTTTCCCAGAGTTTAGAGTCTCTTGTGGTTTGGCTTCCTCTCTGTTTTTATCTTACTTTTCCTGCCCTTCCCCTATGTTCATCAGCTTTGTTTCTTAAATTCCATTGAGTCATTTCTCTACCCTTTACAGCCTGGCTCTCTGGCTTTTGTCCCCTCCATGTCACTGAACTTACCCATGATCTCCTAGACCCAATGGACCCTTTTCAGATCTTACCTGGCTTTGGCTTCTCTGCAGCATACTATTTGCCATTCCACTCTTCTTGACATATTCTCTCCTCTTGCATTTCAAGATAGCATGCTCCCTTGATACATCTCTTGCCTTTCAGCACTAATTTTTAGTCTCTCTTGCTGGCTTCATTTCTTACCCTCCTCTCTTTCCATAGTCCTTACTCCCCTTTTCCTTTCTAGTCTAATAACCATCTTCCATAAATACCTACCACCCTACTGCCCCAGAAATCTTCCTATTATAACTTGACTAAATCTTGGGGTCTCTACTGCCCATCTCAGCTTGGCATGGCATTCAAAGAAACACACCCCAGTGAACAAAGGAAATTAAAAATACTTCCAATGTTCTCTTCTACATCTTAAAGAACATCATAAAGAACGTCTTATGTTTAATCCTAGACACTACCTCCCCAAATCTTCTTTCCCTATTTTGCAGACATTTAAAGAATAAGGTAAATTTATACGCACTAGCCTGGAAAGCTAAAATGATTAGTACACTCTTAAGTTAAAACAAAACAAAACAAAACAAAACAAAAAAACCCACAAGTTATGGAAAAAAATGTAGACTACAATTCCATCTATGTTTACAGAAGGTATATGTGAGTATATTATAGGGAAAGTTCAGCATGAAATACACAGAACAATTAGTAGGTGGTGACTTCAGGGCAAGGTGATGGTAGAGGGAGGGAGTAAGATAAGAGTGGAGGGTTTTTGTATGCACACACAGGTAATATGGATCATTTAAACTATTTTTTAAAAATTCTCTGAGAGACTAGAAGCTTTCCCACTAAGATCCAGAATGAGGAAAGGATGCCCCCCTCCCGTCACTTCTTTTCAGCATTATATCCTAGTTAATACAATAAGACTAGAAGAATAATTAAAAGAGAAGAAAGAAATAAAACTGTCTCCATTTGCAGATGACATGATTGTTTATGTAGAAAATCTGAAATAGTCCAAAAAAACCCTCCTGGAACTAATAAGAAAATTACAGGTTACAGGTTACAAAGCTAATATACAAAAGCCAATTACTTTCCTCAGTTACTTTCCATTCATATCAGCAATGAACAAATGGAATTCAAAACTAAAAACAGTACCATTCACATTGCCAACTCCAAAATTTAAATATTTAGGTATAAATCAAGCAAAATATTTACAGGATCAATACACGAAAAACTACAAAACTGTGATGGAAAGAATCGAAGAACTAAATCAATGGAGAGATATTCCATATTCATGGATAAAAAGACTCAATATTGTCAAGATGTCAGTTATTCCCAACTTGATCTACAGATGTAATGTAACCCCAATTAAAATCCGAGCAATTTATTTTCTGGTTATTGACAAACTGATTCTAAAGTTTTTATGGAGAGGCAAAGGACCCAGAATGGCAAACACAATATTGAAGGAGAGGAACAAAGTCAGAGGGCTGACACTACCTGATTTCAAGACCTACTATAAATCTATAGTAATAAAAACAGTGGATATTGGCAAAAGAATAGACAGATCAATGGAACAGAATAGGGAGGCCAGAAATAGACCCACATAAATATATTCAATCAATCTTTGACAAAGGAGCAAAGACAATACAATGGAGCAAAGGCAGCCTTTTCAACGAATGGTGCTGGAACAAGTAGACATCCATATGTAAAAAATATGAATTGAGACACAGACCTTACATCCTTGACAAAAATTAACTCAAAATGGGTGCATTTATGTCAAATACATAACTATAAAACTCCTAGCAGATAGGATAGGAGAAAACCTAGATGACCTTGGGTATGGTGATGATGTTTTAGGATACCACAGCAAAGGCATTATCCATGAAACAGAGAATTGATCAGCTGGACTTCATTTTAAAAACTTCTGCTCTGGGATCCCTGGGTGGCGCAGCAGTTTGGCGCCTGCCTTTGGCCCAGGGCACGATCCTGGAGACCCGGGATCGAATCCCACGTCGGGCTCCTGGTGCATGGAGCCTGTTTCTCCCTCTGCCTTTGTCTCTGCCTCTCTCTCTCTCTCTCTCTCTGTGTGTGACTATCATAAATAAATAAAAAATTAAAAAAAAAAGACTTCTGCTCTGTAAAAAACATAGAATTAGAAGACAAGCCCCAGACTGGGAGAAATTATCTTCAAAAGACAAGACTGGTGTCCAAAATACATAAAGAACTCTTAAAGCTGGGCAGCCCGGGTCGCTCAGCAGTTTAGTGCTGCCTTCAAGCCCAGGGCCTGATCCTGGAGACCCGGGATCGAATCCCATGTCAGGCTCCTTGCATGGAGCCTGCTTCTCCCTCTGCCTGTGTCTCTGCCTCTCTCTCTCTCTCATGAATAAATAAAATCTTTTTAAAAAACGAACTCTTAAAGCTAAACAATAAAACAAATAACCCAATTTAAAAATAGGCCAAAGATCTGACATCTCACTAAAGAAAATATACAAATTTTAAAGAAGCACATGAAAAGATGCTCAACATCATACACCATCAAAAAACGCAAATTAAAGTAACAATGAGATACCACTACACATCTATTAGAATGACCAAAATGAAAACCACAAATACCGTCAAATGCTGGCAAGGATGTGGAATAATAGGAACTCTCATTCACTGCTGGTGGGAATACAAAATGGTACAGCTACATTGGATGACAGTTTCTTACAAGACTTAAAATACTCTTACCATATGATCCAGCAATTGCATTCTTTGGTATTTACCCAAAAGAGCTGAAAACGTACGTCCACACAAAAACCTGCATACAAGTCTTTATAGCAGCTTTATTCATAACTGCTAAAAGCATGGAAGCAACCAAGAAGTCTTTCAGTAGGGGAATGGATAAACTATGGTACATCCAGACAATAGAATATTATTCAGTGCTAAAAAGAAATGGGTTATCAAATCATAAGAAGGCATAGAGGAACTTTAAATGCATATTACTAAGTGTGAGAAGCTAATCTGAAAGGCTGCATACTAATAACTCCAACTATAAGACATTCTAGAAAAGGCAAAACTATGGAGACAATGAAAGGATCAGTGGTTCCTGGGGGTTCCAGGAAAGGAAGGATGAATAGGCAGAGGAGTTCTAGGGCAGTGAAACTGCTCTGTAGGATAGTGTAATGATTAATTCATATCATTGTACATTTTTGCAAACCCATAAGATGTACAACATCAGGAATGAACCCTAATGTAAACTATGGTGATAATGAGGTGCTAGTGTTGGTTGATTAGTGGTAATAAACATACCACTCTGATGGGGGATTTTGATAGTTGGGGAGGCCATGCAGTGTGTCCGGGCAAGTGGTATGGGAATTATCTGGACCTTCCATTTGATTTTGCTGTGAACCTAAAATTGTTCTCTTTAAAAAAAAATATTTATTTGAGAGAAAGAGAGAGCATGAGCAGTAGGGGCAGAGGGAGAGGGAGAGGGAGACAGAATCCTAAGCAGATTCTGCACTGAGCATGGAGCCCAACATGGAGCTGATCCCACAACCCCAGTTGAAACCAGGAATCAGACTCTCAACTGACTGTACCACCCAGGTGCCCCAAGTGTAAAACTGTTGTAAAAAAATGAAATTAAAAAATCTCTGTGTACCATTCATATTGTTATCTACCTCCCTCACCCCCAACACACACACTCTTTTCCCCTTTTTCTGCCTCTATTCTTTTGGTCTTTGTAAGTAAATTGCACATCTGTAGACCTCAGCACCGGAGCATTCATCCCAGAATGGGAAGGGAAGTGGAAACATTCCTTCATTAACATTGTTGCCCTGGTTATACCAAAGTATTGCACCCTGCTTTAAAGCTCTCCAGTGGACACAGAACACTCATGACATTGAAGACTCCCCTTGATCTTGTCCTTCTCCACTGCACTTTTCTTTAGACCATGCTGCCATTCTACCAGGCTCCCAGAGCATCTCCTCTCAACATCTCTATGAAGATGAAACTTACGTGCCATATGAAACTTACGTGCTTCCCTCACTGGGTTGGAGAGCTCAGGGAGTCAGGTATTTATTCTATCCTGTTCACTTCTTGGTGCCCAACACAGTCACTGAAACACAGTACATGGATGTTCTAAGGATAAGAGCAAACACAGGTTGAGTGCCTATGTGTATATGTGGGCTTTGAACTAGGTTAAGATGGTGCCCATCCTCCTCTCTTAAAAAACAGCTGTGCCCTAGTCATGCAGAGGGAATAGCCACAGGTGCCCACTTCCTACATCATGAAACCTTACTCCTGGACCACAGACGTCCAAACCAGGCAGGAGGAGCTGGCTCAGACCAGTCCACCCAGAGAGGAGAGCACCCTATGAAGGGCTCAACTGAAAAAACCCTACCCAAAAAGGGTGGGGGTGATTAGCTATGCCCACCACATTCTCTCCTGAGAACTTCAGCTGGGTTGCAGTCCTCCTACCACAAAGGATGTCAGTGTCCATCAGGCCAGTCAATTGGTGGCTATTTCTGTGAGCTCCTGCAGGGGGCAGTGCCTGGGTGAGCATCCAATCTTCACTGCTGCTGAGGCCTTCATGATATGCCCCAATTACCTGCCTATATCTGTGTTCTTCCAAAGCCTGCGTAGTAGGGATGCTCTACGTTGCCACCTGGGTTAATTTTTTATAAGAACCTGGAGCCTCTGAGAGGTGAAGTGACCCCCGCTCCAAAGTGGTGGAGCCGGGCTATGAATTCAGGTTCACTGACTCCCAAGTTCATGGTGGTACAGCTCTTACCTGGCATTCTAATGTCTAATGCCTTCATTGATGAGGCAATGAATAAACCGGAGTCAACTCCAGTCTCTTCCCAGGCTATGCAATGCAGACTCTTATTCAACACGCTTTTATAAGTCATGTGTTTCCGTTTGCAAAAGCCTGCACCTCATTAATCTTCACGATGACTGTACCAGATGGTATCCCAAGCTCTGGGTATGTAACCAGCTGAGTTTCAGTTTGGTAACAGTGATAACAGGAGGGAACTAGGAAAGACAACACTAGATCATAATTATGATGATTGAATATTGGAATATTCAGTTATTTTTTTTGTCTGCCCTGAACCTCCTTTCCCACTCTTTTCTAGAACTTGCTTCTCTGCCCATTCCAGCCGTATAGTATGGATGAAAACTGGCCATGACAGATTCCCCATCCCTGGCTAGAGTGAATTGGGTCAGGGATGGGTATGTGATCTTTCCTTCTCTCCTGAAGCCTGAGAAAATCATATTGCCCCCATCCTGTCCACCTCTGATTGGTTTACACATGGGCATTTCCAAAGCCAGGCCAATCAGAGAGCCCTTTTTGGGGTTTTTCAGTCTGGGATAAACTAAGACGGGCATTGAAATTCATGGAAAAGTTTTACTTTCTCTCAACCACAAATGAGGTGAACACTATATTTTTTTATTGTGGTAAAATACACATAATATAAAATTTACCTGGGATCCCTGGGTGGCGCAGCGGTTTGGCGCCTGCCTTTGGCCCAGGGCGCGATCCTGGAGACCCGGGATCAAGTCCCACATCAGGCTCCCGGTGCATGGAGCCTGCTTCTCCCTCTGCCTGTGTCTCTGCCTCTCTCTCTCTCTCTGTGACTATCATAAATAAAAAAAAAAAATATATATATATATATATATATAAAATTTACCATCCTAACCATTTTAAGTGTACAGTTCAGTAGTGTTAAGTAACACAAATTGCTGTGTAACTAATCTCCAGAACTCTTTCCAGTTCGCAAAATGGAAACTCTTGTATCCATTAAACAGTAACTTCCTACTTCTCCTTTCCCTCAACTGACAACTACTCTTGTCCTTTCTATGTACTTGACTACTCTAGGTAGCTTAGATGAGTAGAATCATACAAACACTAGTTTTGTTGTTGTTGTTTACAGTAAAATAATGATTTAAAGAAAAGGAACTTTACTGAGCTGAAATCGCTTACAGTTTATAAACACTCTAAATATATTATAGTCTGATTATTTAACCACTGTAGGATTATCAGCCCATATTTTACTTTTTGGAATTTCCCAAGTGAGCCACAGTAGATAGCTTCTTCATTAATCTTCATAATAACTGCACCAGATGGTAGCCCAAGCCTTGTGGGTAACCAGTTCAGTTTCAATTCAGTGACAGGTTTTGTTTTAGTGGCTGAAACTGTACACCCATGGTCCTCCACTGGGGGGCAATTTCCCCCTCACGGGACATTGGCAATGTCTGGACACATTTTTGGTTCTCATAGTTGGGGATGGGTGTTCCTGGTATCTGGTGGGTAGAGAATGCTGGTAAACATCCTACAATGGACAGGACAGCTATCGACAACAAGGAGTTATCTGGCCCCAAATCTCCATAGTATTGAACTTAAGAAATCCTGATCTACACAGTGGTGGCATTTCTCTGCTCTACACTGACCATAATTTTCCAACGAAGGACTTGTAGTGAACATAATGGAATTGAAAAGTGCCTCCTTTCCCTAAAGAGACACGGAAGGTTCTGACAGCTTTAGTCTACTATCAGCAAAAATGTTTCTGAACAGTAACTTATGTTTAAAAAGGCTTCCCAAAAAAAAAAAAAAAAAAGGCTTCCCCTGCTTAATTGTTCCAATATCTGACCTTACATGAAGCTTTTACCACCTCTTCCTATATCTTACTTTACATTATTGGCATTTTGTAGTGCAAACCATAAATCAAACCAGTATTCTAGCTTTTTGGAGAGGTGATGGTCAGGACCCCCTCTCCTTTTAGCTATTGAGTAAGAGCACTTTCAAATTCTTCACTCTCAGGTGGTCTGGAAAATGGATATAATCCACAAATTTATTTGTTTGCAGCAAATATCTCCATATTAACACCCCCATGTAGCAATGAATCTGAAATATACAGGAACCAGGTCATTGTCTCCAGTTGGCAGCCACCATCCTAGGTCAGAAATCCTCAAAATTCCAAGAAATGGTATTTCACTGATTTCCTGAGAGCAAAGGAGGAAGTGAAACTAGACACTTCAGACATTATTTAAGAGAGTTCTAATTCAGAGGTAAACAAGGATTTGTGGGATAGTCAGTGACCAAAGAATCCCTGCATTTGAGATACTCTGTGATGTAGTGAGCTTCCCTGCATGAAGCTGTTGGGTACCTTGTGCCAAGTTATTAAGCAAATGTCTTGTCAGGATTCTTGTTATAGCAAGTTTCAGAAGACCCAACCCCACCTGGGAATGTGCTGAAATAAGTGAGGGTCCTGGGGGATCTGGGTTTGGGACTTAAAGTGATGTGCTCAGGCCTCCACCTCTTAGTGTATTGGCTGTGTTCTCTCTGGGTGTTAGCTTCATTCCCAGCTTTCATGTTGAGTCAAGGTGGCTGCAGTTGTACCCTCTCATTCTTCCAGGTTCAAGTCCAGCAGGAAAAGAGAAGAAAGGATTTTCATCACTCCCCTAAAACCCCATTCAAAGCTACAAGCCGTCCCCGCCCCCCCGCGCACTGGGCACGTGCCATCCTGTGGACAGACCAGCTCCTGCTCTGGTGGGGAAGGTGGGGTCAAGTGTACCTGAGCAGAGGACTGAGAGTGGGGAGAGGTGGCCCTAGGGCAAACTTGCTGACTGTTATCAGCAAAGGAGAAGTTGATGTTAGGTCATCATCAAGAGAGCAAATGACCTCTACTAGCATAAAAACATAGCCAATCATGAAACAGAACAAAAGGAACCCTTATGCCACCTAACTTTTTAGTGTTTTAAAAACTTCGGAGTGTGTTTATGGTGGTTTTCCTAGTTGTCCTTAGCAATATTCCCATGACTCAGTTACAGCAAGCACAGCTACTCCCTCTTCCTGAGGCAGGAAACTCAAGCCTCACCTGGCTTGTGTGATGTCCTTGGTCACCCGGGGAGCAATGACCTGACTAGAAAGCAGGTCTGGGGAACCCTAGCATTGCCTTCTATTAATTCTGAGGTGCTCTGTGTATAGATAATTATGTGGGATTTTTTTATAACTAAAAAAATGTCTAGTAGCAGTGGCTAAGTTTCTATTTCAGGTAGGTGAAAGAATCTACAACCCAGAAGCCTCAAGTGCTTTTGGGAATCATTTCATTTCCAGAGTCTGGGCTAGAAGACCTCAGAGAGCATGATACAGATGTAAGCAATATGTCTTAGGCTTTCAGATTGTCTGTGAAGTCATAAACATCTCAGTAAATCAAAGAAACACTTAAGTCTTTCCAGAAATACTCAGTCCCCCCTTGGTTTTCATTTGAGCTGTTTGTCAAGGGCGCCCTCTGCGGAGAGGTGGTCCTGGACACAGAGAGCATCAGGGATAGGGCAAGAACAGCCATGAAGTGGTCATGCTGGCAGTAGGTCTTTGCCTTGTATTGTTTCAGGGGTTAAAATCCAAAGAGACGCGGGTGGATTGTGCCTTTGTTTGGTGGTGTTCTGAAAATTTCTTCTCTGCTCCTAATTTTAGAGCTAGCAGCTGTCACTGCTTTGTTCTAACAAGTCAGTAATTTTCCATTCCTCTTGCTTACTGTATCCCCTTTATATATCTCATCATTCATCTTGCCAAAACTTCCAACTTGGTCTTATCCACTTTTTTAGCCGCAAGGAAGGAAATGGATGTCATAAATTCTGTCACTCAATATTTCTGTAACTTAGTCATCGCTTAAAAAAAGAAGTTTCTCTCCTTCAGACCTATACTTCACCTGCATGCTCAATGTATGTAATAAAAACATTCTTACATTTTTGACAGATGGAGTTATATCACCCCATGTTTTATAGGATATGACATTTAATGCTTCTTCATCTTCATAGTAGGGAGCTTGCTTTTGTTGGTTTCTTACTTGTCCATAGGATTCCATGCATGCTACTAGAATTCCTTGGCAGTGTTTTAAAGGTGGTACCATGACTTTATTTTTCTATTTTAATTTTTCATTGTCTGAGATTTGCTTCAAAATAAATCCAGATGGTGGGAGGTGCCTGCTTGACTCAGTGAGAACAGCATGGGACTCTTGGTCTTGGGATCCTGAGTTCAAGTCCCACATTGGGTATAGAGATTACCTAAACAAACAAACAAACAAACAAACAAACAAACAAACTCTAAAAAAAAAAAAATCCAGGTGGTGGAGAAGGGGATCTGGGCCAATAAAACAAGACTGATGATGGTAACTGTTGAAATAGCTGGTGAGAACACGGTGGTTCATGATATTACTCTCTACACTTTTATTTCTGTTCAACATTTTCATAATTAAAGAGTTCTAAAAATTTTTGCAAAAAGATGATTTCTAGTTATTTCTAATAATCTGCCTTTTAATAAAGAGGATGCTAATAGTACAAATATTGCCACCTATAGGTGGAAAATATATTACACTTGTTTTTCTTTGATTTGGGTAGGTGGTAACATCAGAGACAGGAAAAATGTATCATAATCTTCATCTCCAACTTAGTAATAACTCTAAAATGTTACTGCCATTATTATTATTTTCCCAAAACTCCCCATTAATATGAGTTGCTAGGTAAAACTCACATAAATTTTATTTTATGACATTCTCTCTTTTATATATCAGTAAGCCCAGTATTTGAAAAAGGTCAACTTACATTTTAATATAAAGACTCATGATTGTTAAAACTTTTAAAATTCCAAACCAGAATATAATTAAGAATGTATTTTTGACACTTCCAATATTTTTTGGTGACTTGAGAATGAGTCTATATTTTAAGTTCTCATAATCATGTAAGGTTGATATTTTCATGTGAGCCCACAAATAAAGACAAGTGCTTGTTTTCAAATTTGAGGGAAATGTAGGAGAAACTTTTAAGAATCCTTTAGAGTAAGGGTGCCTGGGTGGCTCAGTAGGTTGGGTCATGATCTCAGTCAGGTTCATAGGATCAAGCCCCACATGGGGGGGGGGGCTCTGCCATCAGCAGTGGAGTTGACTTGAGATTCTTTCTCTTTCTCTCCCTCACTCTCTGCCCCTCCCCACTCCTATAGAGTAGATAACTTTATGGATACTATAAATGAGTGACAAAAATAAATTCTTTGGGGGTTAAGCAGAATGTTGTGGAAATTGTACTTGAAGCTTTGGGTGTTTTTTTTTTTTTGGTATCAACCAGAGTAATCAGAAAGTTGCCATCAGAGCATATTTCAAGCCTCTCTTCCTCTCCTATGATGAAAGTACATGTTCACTCAATCCTCCTTTGTTTTCTGAGGTATAATTTTTATTCTACATAGTTGTCATATATATGCTTTTCAGATAAAATTTATAATAATACTTGGCCAGTTAAAATTCCAAGAGTTGGGGCACCTGGGTGGCTCAATGGTTGAGTATCTGCCTTTGGCTCAGATCATAATCTTGGGTCCTGGGATCAAGTCCCACATCAGGCTCCTCTCAGGGATCCTGCTTCTCCTTCTGTCTATGTCTCTGTCAATCTCTCTATGTCTCTCATGAATAAATAAAGTCTTAAAAAATTCCAAGAGTAACAATCTTTTCTGAGATGCCTGACATTTTTTCCTCATTAATTATGTCTATATATAAAAAATAATTATGTCTATAAGACCATGTCTGTACCCTCTGCTTCTTCCAGGTATTCTAAGGACAGAGATTCACCCAGTAGTGAAGACATGTTACATTGATCCTGTAAGCCAAGCCTACTGATGAAGAGAGTCAGGATACTTTAGCAGTGGCTGGCTCAGGCTCTCTTATTACTCATCAGGGCACAACACAAAAATAAGATTCAAACATTCTCAGTAATGGCAACACAATCCCTAATCAAAATGATACTAATTCAATTCACTTGTAATTTTGTTTATTTTTTTTAAGTAGGCTCCATGTCCAGTGACTCTGAGATCAAGACCTGAGCCTACCTCAAGAGTTGGACACTCAACCGACTAAGCCACTCAAGTGCCCCCACCTGCAATTAAAAAAAATGAAATAATGAAATTCCCCGCTTGAACTGATGTCGAATTTCTAATATTTTAGGGTTAGAAACCATTTGGGGGGACTTCATAGCACTATCAAATTGTTAGCTTATTCTTGGATAAGACATTAAAAGCATAGGTAGTGAAAGAAAAGTAGACAAATTGAAACTATATCAAAATTGAAAACTTTTGTGCATCAGAGGACACCATCAAGAGTGGAAAGGCAATTCATGAAATGTGATACAATATTTGTAAGTCATACATATCCAGATTATTTAAACAACCTCTACAATTCAACAAAAAACCCCAAATAACTTGATTTTAAAATGTGCAAAGAATGAATAGATATTTCTCTAAAGAAAATATAAAAATGGCCAGTTAGTACACAAAAAGGTGCTCAACATCACTAATCATTAAGGAAATGCAAAATAAAACCACAATGAGATACCACTTCACAGTCATTAGGATGACCACCATAAACAAAAACATAAACAACAGAAAATAACAAATGTTGGCAAGGATATGGAGAAATTGGAACTCTAGTGTACTGCTGGCAGGAGTGTAGAATGGCATAGCGACTATGGAAAACAGTATGGAAGTTCCTCAAGAAATTAAAAATGGAATTATCAAATAATCCAGAAATTATATTTCTGAGTATATACCCAAATAAATTAAAAACAGGGACTAGAACTGATATTTGTATACCTATGTTCATACCAGCATTAATCACAATAGCCAAGAGGCAAAATCAACCCAACCCAAGTGTCCATTGATGGATGAATGGATAAACAAAATGTGGCACTTTTATATAATGGAATATTATTCAGCCTTAAAAGGAAAGGAAATTCTGACATATGCTACAGTGTGGATAATACTTGAAGACATTACACTAAGTGAAACAAGCCAGTCACAAAAATTCAAATACTGTATAATTCCACTAACATAAAGCACTAGAGTAGTCAAATTTATAGAGTTGGTTGGAAGATAGAATGGTGCTTACCTGGAGCTGGGGGGAAGGGAGAAGAGGGAGTTACTGTTTAATGCATACAGAGTTTGAGGTTTGCAAGATGAGAAAAGTCCAAAATGAATGTACAATATGAATGTACTCTCTACCACCAAACTGTACACTTCAATGTGGTTAAGATGGTAAATTTTGTGTTATGGAAATTTCACAAGTAAAACTAAATCATATGAATTTAAAAAATTATTCTGAGGGCAGCCCCGGTGGCGCAGCGGTTTAGCGCCCCCTGCAGCCCGGGGTTTGATCCTGAGGACCCTGGATAGAGTCCCTCGTCCAGCTCCCTGCATGGAGCCTGCTTCTCCCTCTGCCTGTGCCTCTGCCTCCCTCTCTCTCTCTGTGTCTCTATGAATAAATAAATAAAATCTTTTTTAAAAATTCTAAAAAATATATTCTGAATAAAAATTGAAAATTAAAAACTTGTTATGTTGTTGAAAAAACAATTTTTGAATTCAAAAAAGGAATAATTGAAAAAAGGAATAGTTTCTGAGAGAGAACTTTAAAAAAATGCTATCTAAAAGCATCATGTTGGGATGCCTGGGTGGCTCAGTGGTTGAACATCTGCCTTCTGTTCAGGTCGTGATCCCAGGTCCTGGGATCGAGTCCCTCATCGGGCTTCCCACAGGGAGCATGCTTCTTCTCTGCCTATGTCTCTCTGCCTCTCTCTGTGTCTCTCATGAATAAATAAAATCTTTTTAAAAAGCATCATGTAAATTCTTACCAATTCAGAAACCGTTCTTTTCGATAGTCTTTGGAATTTGTCTCTGGGTCTAGCTCACTACCACATACTGACTTGCACACTGGAGCATAGGAAACATTAGCCTGGCCTTTGAGGACAACCTTGGTGGAAAAAATATGTTATATATGAAGCAAGTAACAGGAAATGGCTATTCATGACGAGACTTCCAATGCCTGTCACAGAGAAAAAGTTTGAGAGAAAAGGAGAACTTGCAGGAGGCCTGGTCATGGGGAGAAAAACACCTATAAATGAGAGGTGTGAACAATCCTGCCATTGCTTTGAGTTTTTAAATCTAGTCTTTAGGGATGCTGGGTGGCTCAGTGGTTGAGTGTCTGCCTTTGGCTGAGGCCATGATCCCGGAGTCCTGGGATTGAGTCCCACATCAGGTTCTCTGCATGGAGCCTGCTTCTCCCTCTGCCTGTATCTCTGCCTCTCTCTGTGTGTCTCTCATGAATAAAATCTTAAATAAAATCTTTAAAAATATAAATAAATAAATAAATAAATCCAGTCTTTAATTCAGAGCCATCTCAGTTCAATCAAACAATGAATACTTCTTGGACATGAACTGTGAGTAGAGAGGGAATTACAGAATCTATAGGAATGGACATAAAACTTTCTCCACCCTCAAAGAACTTATACTCTCATAAAGGAGCCAGGGTATATATACAAATAATTATTTTTTAAAAAGTTATTTTATGAAGATGTGGTTTATGTATACATGGAATATTACTCAGCCATTAGAAACGACAAATACCCAACATTTGCTTCGACGTGGATGGAACTGGAGGGTATTATGCTGAGTGAAGTAAGTCAATCGGAGGACAAACATTGTATGACTCATTCATTTGGGGAATATAAAGGATAGTGAAAGGGAATAAAGGGGAAAGGAGAAAAGATAAGTGGGAAATATCAGAAAGGGAGACAGAACATGGAAGACTCCTAACTCTGGGAAACGAACTAGGGGTGGTGGAAGGGGAGGAGGGCAGGGGGTGGGGGTGACTGGGTGGCGGGCACTGACGCAGGCACTTGATGGGATGAGCACTAGGTGTTATTCTGTATGTTGGCAAATTGAACACCAATAAAAAATAAATTTATTATTACAAAAAAAAGTTATTTTATTCATCAGATTATGGCCATTAAAAAACCCCCACAAAATGTTCTGCAGCCTCACCATTCCTTGGATTTTTACATCATGGGAGCTAAGTTCTGTCAGTGGCCCAAAGAGAACTCTCTCGGGGACTTGGTCATGAGATGTCCCTAAGTAATTTTTGATGAGTTAAGTCCCCTTGACCTAGTCTTAGGCACTTGGGACTCAGTGGAAAACACTCCTAACTAGACATCAGATCTGCTGCCTCCAGCCAAGCTGTACGTAACCCAAGGAGACTCAGGCAAGTCACTAGCCTCCACTTCTACAAACAAGGGAGTGGGACAATCTGAGTTCTGTCCTTTCCAACTCCACAATTACCCATGGTGGTTCTTTACTTTTACCATTTGCCAGAACAAAAAGACAGCCACTGTGGTTTTCTCTGAGGTCAATCAAAGTTAGGGGGAAGGCAAAGGCAGGAGAGAAGTCTCCCCCAAGCAGTGGGGAAAAGTCCACCCTGCCAGCTAGGTGAGGACAGAATCCTCTCCCAGGAGAAAGGTCTGAGACAGGAAAATGCTCCAATCAGGTGTTTCTTCTTGCCCAATACTTATTCCTGACTTCGAGGATGTCATACAATTGCATTTCCAGATGAGCTTCCAGAAAAACTCATCTGTGTTCTGAGTAGTGATGCCTATTTCCATCTTTCCAAACAAAAGATTTTGGAACACCTCTAACGTGCAAATCCAAAAGGGTTGTGTGTTGATCATCTTTTCAAAAATAATTTGGATCACAGTTTTCTACTTGGAAGCTTGGATTTTTTTAGCTTTCGTTTACAATTCAAGCTTAGAAACACTAAGCTCTGTGACTCTATTCAAACTGACCACAACCAGGTTTAAACACCATTTCTGTAAAGAGCTTTGTCTTTCCCAATCTTGAAGTATAATCCCCACTGCCTCTGTGTGCCCCTGGGTCTTTGCGACAGTACTTTCTAAAAAAAATTTATTATTTATTCATGAGAGACACAGAGAAAGACGCAGAGACATGGAGAGGGAGAAGCAGGCTCCATGCAGGGAGCCTGGTGTGGGACTTGATCCCAAGACCCGGGATCACGACCTGAGCCAAAGGCAGACGCTCAACTGCCTTTGAGCCACCCAAGTGCCCTGATGTTACTGGTTTTTGAAGGTGTTTTGTTTTGGCAGCAAGAGAGAATTTCTATCAAAAAGAACCCTAGCCTCAATCTCCAATACAAAAACAGGGCCCTTCTCAGTCTCCTGGATTCACAGCCTGTCCATGAGATTCTGCGGGGGAAGGCAAAAAGCAGCTGAGACCCCAAGTTTCACTAAAGTAGTGATAATGTTCTAAACCCAGGGAGGGTGACAGCCACAGACAGACATTCTCCTGCAAGGCCAATCCACCTGTTCAGCCTCTACTTTGAGAATTCATTTAAAAGAAAGTCCAGATGCTAAGCTGCCTTGGAAAATGAGGCAAATTCAGGCTACTTGACATCAATGAAAACACCCTAACCTGCCAAGCTTGTAATTAAAATTTTAATGAGTTTATTTTTTTTAAGATTTTATTTATTTTTTCATAGAGACAGAGAGAGAGAGAGAGAGAGAGAGAGAGAGGCAGAGACACAGGCAGAGGGAGAAGCAGGCTCCATGCAAGGAGCCTGATGGGGGACTGGATCCTGGATCCCGGGATCATGCCCTGAGCCTTGGCTGCAGGCAGGCTAAACCACTGAACCACCCGGGCTGCCCAATTTTAATGTAATAATAAAATTTCAGTAAGTCGACAAAAGCAAGCAATTGTTTCCTTTTTTAAAAAGCAGTTCCTTCTTAAAAAAACAAAACAGGGATCCCTGGGTGGCGCAGCGGTTTAGCGCCTGCCTTTGGCCCAGGGCGCGATCCTGGAGACCCGGGATCGAATCCCACGTCGGGCTCCCGGTGCATGGAGCCTGCTTCTCCCTCTGCCTGTGTCTCTGCCTCTCTCTCTCTGTGTGTGACTATCATAAATAAATAAAAATTAAAAAAACAAAACGAACAAAAAAAAAACAATGATCACAGACCAGAGAAGGTGCATTTCCTTTGGACACTTTCTTTCACTGTTGTGAATACCAGCTTCTCTGCCAAGGAGTCCTCCGCATAGAGACCTTTTCAGTTAATTGGCTGGAGTGTCGCATCTGGCTGCCCTTCCGAGAAACCTGGAAGGTGGAATGTCTCAGGCAAGATCGCCGCCTGCTGGCTGAAGTGACCACCACACACAAGTGCCAGGGTGGCATTTGGTTGGCCAGGTGGCTTGTGGCTGGAGAGCTTTCTTGGACAATGGATGAGAGATAATATGTATGTGGTAACTTCCAGAAAGAATGAGAGCCCAGAACCTACCCACTTGCGGAAGGAGTGTTCTTATTCTGTTGCCACTCTGGGAACCCTCTTTACCTAACAACTGGCGTTGTCTAAAATGAATAATGTCTTAGAAAGTCACCTTGTAGAACAGAAGCTCTAAAAAGATGTAACCTAATGGATTTATAAGTTGTTAAATTTGAAAGAGCAATCTAAGATCAAGTGGAACATCACCAGATCTTACCCAGCAGAGCTCACATCCTCTACTGGGCCAGGCGTTGGAAACTAGGGATATTCACCAGGTCCGTGCCTCCCACAGACTGCACAGTCTAGCACTTAGCTTACATCATGTTCTATTTTTTAAACACGCCCAGAGGATATCCTTTTTAAATCCTTCTTACCACTCTGAGTGGGTGCAGCATCTGTGCAGAGCAGTAGGTCATTCCTTTCCCAAAATACAATTTTCAAGAGAATATTTGTAATTTAGAGCATATACTGTGAAGTCAGATCTGGGCTTGCATCCCAGCTCCATTACTTAATAGCTGTGTGACCTCGGGCAAGTTGCTTATACTCTCTGAGCTTCAATCTCCTCATCTTTATTATTATTTTTTAATCTCATCTTTAAAATGTAGATAATAAGTTCTACTTCCTGGGATGCCTGGGTGGCTCAGGGGTTGAGTGTCTGCCTTCAGCCCCAGGGCATGATCCTGGAGCCCCAGTATCAAGTCCCACATCGGGCTCCCTGTGTAGAACCTGCTTCTCCCTCTGCCTATGTCTCTGCCTCTCTCTCTCTCTCTCTCTCTCTCTCTGTGTGTGTGTGTGTGTGTGTGTCTCTCATGAATAAATAAAATCTTTTTTAAAAAACTGTCAAAAAAATGAATTCTACCTCACGTGGCAGTTGTGAGGATTAAATAAGATATGTGTTAATGCATTGAGCAAAGTGGCCTATTGTAAAAGTAGATGTTATAAGCATTTCCACATGTAGATTAAATATATTAAGGTGGTTTTGCTCTTTGACTTATAGAGTGGGACTTGGTTGACATGCAAGCATTTTCAAATTTTTGTCTTGTAATGCTCAAGCTCTTTAGAGCTGCTTTGACCCTTGCATTGAGGCAAACAAGTCTGTTTCTCTGGTTTTCCAGTTCTCAGGGGAGGAAAGGGGCTGCCTTACCTGCAGGAGATCACACCAGGTATGTTTGTAAATACTCACAGAGGCCCCATGATGTCCTTGGATTTGATGCTGGTGCCAGAACCCATATAATTTTGGTTTATTTAAATAACTGGTACTCATGGACTTCAAATTTTCTGAAGCCAGAGAAGTGCTTTTTCAAAGTGGTCACTTTTCTGTCTCTGAAGATTGTGATCACTTTTGGAGCAGCTTCCTTTGCTTGGAGATAATCTCCAGGATGGGACTTTTAGTGACACTAATGTAAAAGATTCTTGGTGACAACTGTGTGGTCATCTGTAACCAAAATGTCGATGCTTTGGACCAGGATATCCCATGAATGAGACATGTGACTGGTGGGGGCATCGCTAGGCCAAATACGTCTTTAAAGAGTCAGAGGGCTCTAGGCCATAAAGATCAATCCAGATTGCACCATCTCTAAATGTGATGATTTGTTCTTGGGGAATAAGCATGCCCAAGAGGCTCCCCAAGGAGATCAGGAGCAGAGGTCTGGGCAGGAAGGATGAGCAGCATCCCCTCCTTACCTGGAGTGGGTCCCAGAAAAACAAGCTCCAGGGCACTGGGCTGGGGAAGTGAGGGACCTCCCTTGGAGGGGAAGTGTTGTTCCTGCACTGGATAAGACGTACGCTGTCAGAAGCACTCCTGAGGCTAATAGGTACGCTGGCCTGTCAACAAGGAGGAAGGAGATGCCACACAGAGAGGAGGCCAGAAAGAGAGATTCCTTGAGCCACTAAATTAGACTGTCCAGAGGAAGGCCTGGGAATCTATTAAACCAGAACCAGACGCACATGGGTGGCTCAGTCGGCTAAGCATCTCACTCATGTTTTCTTTCTTTCTTTCTTTCTTATTTATTTATTTATTTATTTATTTATGATAGTCACAGAGAGAGAGAGAGAGAGAGAGGCAGAGACACAGGCAGAGGGAGAAGCAGGCTCCATGCACCGGGAGCCCGATGTGGGATTCGATCCCGGGTCTCCAGGATCGTGCCCTAGGCCAAAGGCAGGCACCAAACCGCTGCGCCACTCAGGGATCCCTCACTCATGTTTTCAGTTCAAGTCATGGTATCAGGGACACGAGATCCAGCCCCCCCTAGGGCTCCTTGCTCAGTGCAGGATCTGCTTGAGGTTCTTTCCCCCTCTCCCTCACTCCCCCTTTTCTCCTTCCCCCACCTTGTACTCACCCACATGCGTGCTCTCTCCCTCTTAAATAAATACATAAGTACGTACATAAATAAAATCTTTAAACCAGAACCACATTTGGGGACCACTGTTCCAAATCTATGGTTTACAACCTTAGATTACAACCTTGCCAACGTATTAGAATCTTTGGGGAGCTTTTAAAAACTACAGATGTCCAGTATATACCCATAAAGGATTGAAAAATAGATGTCAAATTTTTGTGTTACATGAATAGCAGCACTATTCACAATAGTCACACGGAGGAAACAAACCACATGTCCATTGATGGGTGAGTGGATAAACAAATTATGGAATATCCATATGAAGAATATAAGCTAGCCTAAAAAGGGATGACGTGCTGACACCTGCCACAACAAAGAGGGTTCTTGAAAACATGCTGAAAGATGGTAGATCGAAAAGGTCCCATTTTGCACGATTCCCGTTATGTGAAATATCTAGAAAAGTTAAATCTGTAAAGATGGAAAGCAGATTTATGGTTGCCAGGGGCTGGGGTAAGGGTGGAACGGGGAGTAACTATTTAATGCATACAGGATTTTATTTTAGGGCAGTGAAAATGTTTTGGAACCAAATGGAGGTGGTGGTTTCATGACAAAGTGAATGCCCTAAATGGTGCTGAATTGTTCGCTTTAAAATTAATTTTGTGTCGGGATCCCTGGGTGGCGCAGCAGTTTGGCGCCTGCCTTTGGCCCAGGGTGTGATCCTGGAGACCCGGGATCGAATCCCACGTCGGGCTCCCGGTGCATGGAGCCTGCTTCTCCCTCTGCCTGTGTCTCTGCCTCTCTCTCTCTCTCCGTGACTATCATAAATAAATAAAAATTTAAAAAATAAAGTTAATTTTGTGTCATGTGAATTCCACCTCGATGAAAAATGATGACATTGAGAAAATATACAAGTGCCCTCCCCCACTGCAGACTAATTAAGCCAGAGCCTCTGGAGGTGGGATGCGAGGTGAACATGCTTAGAAGCTCCCCAGTGGCTCCAGGGCACCCAGGCTGAGAACACGCTCACGGGGGATTTGCTATTTCTCAGAAGTGTAGCGCTTGGCTCATACCTGGTCCCCCTCCATGTCTCCAGTCAGACGTCTCCTCCTTCAGAAAGTTGTCATCAGGAACATGAGAGACTCCTAACTCTGGGAAACGAACTAGGGGGGTGGAAGGGGAGGAGCGCGGGGGTGGGGTGACTGGGTGGCGGGCACTGAGGGGGGCACTTGATGGGATGAGCACGGGGTGTTATTCTATATGTTGGCAAACTGAACACCAATAAAAAATAAATTTATATATATAAAAAAAAAAGAATGTTGTCTTCAAGGGTGCCCCCTCCTCCTGCCTAGGTGGTCTAGGTGACACGCCCCTTCCCCTGAGTGCTCCACGACACCCAGGGCTTCTTCCAGAACATGTTTGGTTCTCGGTTGCCAGATTCTGAGCTTTCTGGGGGAGGCACCCGGCCTCCCTTCTGGCTCGGTTTCCCCGGGGCCCAGCCTAAGAACTGTTGAGTGAATGAGTGAGTGAACAAATGGATACTAAGTGGGTGAGGGAGTGAATGGAAACCTGGCTCCCCTGTGTCTTCTCCACCCGCCCAGCATGTCCAGAGCTTTCCAGGAGAACTGCTGCCGGGCTCCTTTGGGAGCGGGATTCTGTTCCTCCTACAGGTTATTCCTACAAAGTCGAAGAGGCTCTTACATTGGGACCACCTGAGGAGCCAAGTCCCGCCCCTGCCGCGTCCCCAGCATCTGACTCAGCTGGTCTGGGTGGGACCAGGGAGGGCATGGAGGTGTTTGAAAGCTGCCAGATGGTTCTAATGTGTAGCCAACCTCACAAACCACTGTGCTTTGTTGCAGTATTCTTCAACAATTTTTACCCCTAAAATCCCAAGCCAGGGGCACCTGGGTGGCTCAGCGATTGAGTGGCTGCCTTTGTCTCAGGTTGTGATCCCAAGGTCTTGGGATCGAGTCCCCAATTGGTCTCCCCGCAAGGAGCCTGCTTCTCCTTTTGCCTATGTCTCTGCCTCTCTCTGTGTCTCTCATGAATAAAATAAAATCTTTTTAAAAAAATAAACAAAATCCCAAACCATTCAGAAACTGTCATGTTCCCTTACATGGAAACAGAAGAACGTTTGGCACGACCATGGTGCGTGCATACCTTGAATTTGCTCTAGAATGTGATGCCATTTCTTTGAGCCTAATCACCTTCAGGATCAGACAGGCTCTGGGGGAGATGATGGCCCCCTGTGCGCTGGCTGAGTCAGGCCGTCCCAAGGGGAGAGGGAAGAGGCGGGGCAGCCCCTACAGAAGGAATACCTTCTCCTGTCCACGCAGCCTTCATGCTGCTCAAGCGAGAAATCTCCCGGGACTTGAGAAGCTGGAGGATTGGGCAGCCCTGATGGCCCGGAGGTTTGGTGCCACCTTCGGCCCGGGGCATGATCCTGGAGACCTGGAATCGAGTCCCACATCGGGCTCCCTGCATGGAGCCTGCTTCTCCCTCTGCCTATGTCTCTGCCTCTCTCTCTTTCTCTGTGTCTGTCATGAATAAATAAATAGAATCTTAAAAAACAAAACAAAAAAAAGAAGCTGGAGGATTATCTACCTTCCCCAACCTGCAAATAAAGAGGAGTGGGGGAAGCCAGCCTCATAACCTGACGTTGCAAGTGGTCCTTTCCCATTCACTCAGCACGGTCTGTGGAAATACAATGACAGCACGTTTCATATTTATAGTGAAAACAGTTTTTAACTCATGTTTGTTTTGTTAAAATTACTGTACCTTGCTGTTGAAGAAACAAAATGCTAAGCTCCTTCTTTTTGTTAAATATGCTTCAATATTTGTTATTTTGGGTGATAATTCGCTGGTAGTGATTTGTTGTTTCTCTTAATACAGTGTGACAAAAAAGAATTCACTTAAATATTCATGACTAATTCTTAAATTAGATACAATCTTGTCGGGCAGCCCAGGTGGCTCAGTGGTTTAGCGCCGCCTTCAGCCCAGGGCCTGATCCTGGAGTCCTGGGATTGAGTCCCATGTCAGGCTCCCTGCATGGAGCCTGCTTCTCCCTCTGCCTGTGTCTCTGCCTCTCTCTCTCTCTCTGTGTCTCTCATGAATACATAAATCTTTAAAAAATAAAATGGTTAAAATAGTCAAGTTTATATTATGTCTGCTTTACTACAATAGTAATTAAAAAAATCCAAAGTGGTATTTGTGAAGTCATTAGACAGGATCATATATTGTTTTTTTTTAAAGATTTAATTTATTTATTCATGAGAGACACAGAGCGAGACAGAGACACAGGTAGAGGGAGAAGCAGGCTCCCCCTGGGGGAGCCCAATGTGGCACTGACTCCAGGATCACACCTGAGCCACCCAGGTGTCCCCTTTTTAACCATTTTATTTTTTTTTAAGATTGTATTTATTTATTCATGAGAGAGAGAGGCAGAGGGACAAGTGGGCTCCAATGCAGGGAGCCTGATGTGGGACTCAATCCCGGGGTTCCAGGATCACGCCCTGGGCCAAAGGTGGCGCTAAACCACTGAGCCACCCGGGCTGCCCCATTTTAACCATTTTAAAGTATGATTCACGGGGTACCTGGGTGGCTCAGTCGGTGAAGCACCTGCCTTCTGCTCAGGTCATGATCTCAGGGTCCTGAGATTGAGCCCTTGTGGGGCTCCCTACTGGGCAGGGAGTCTGCTTCTCCCTCTCATTCTGTCTCTCCCCCTGCTCATGCTCTCTCTCAAGTAAATAAAATCTTAAAGTATGATTCAGTGGCATTCAATAGATGCAGTGTCGTGCAACCACCTAGTTCTACCTGGTTGGAAGCATTGTGTTCCAGAGCTTTCATATCAGCCATTTAGTGGTCACTCCTCATTCCCATTTTCCCCACATGTTAAATGGTTCTATTTATACGAACTATCCAGAATAGGCAAATCCAGAGACAGCAGAATAGCGACTGCCAGGCACTGGGGCAGGGGTATTGGGGAGAAATGGAGAGTGACTATCAAAGTGTATGTTTTGTTTTAATGGTAATGAAAATGTTCTAAAATTGATTGTGTTGGTAGGTGCACAAATCTATGACTATGCTAAAAGCCACTGAAGTTTAAACTTTAGGTGGGTGACTTGGATGGTATGTGAATTATATCTCAATATAATAAGAAAAAACAACAAAACACTAATGTCTAATTTACTGAGCTCTGAATAAGCCCTGGAGTTGTGATATTTATTTGTTTGTCTCTTTGAGTGTTTTGTTAGATCAGACCTTTGACTCTGGGGAGTTTAGTAAAATGGGCATCTCTTCCAGGGAACCCCCAAAGGAAAAACTACATTCTTCATCCCTGCTTCTTGGGCAAACTAGGTTGCCTGCTGTATTTCAGATTTCTTTTTTATACAGTAAGGAGCATGTTGTAAAACTACCCATTTTCCTGAGTACAGCTCTGTCTGTGGGGTTTGAATGCAGTGTTTGGTCAGCATTATTTCCCAGAGTCTATAAATTTGTTTTTTGTCTAAGGGTAGTTTGATAAAAAGTCCTGACGTTTTCAAATGGTTGATGTTTTGCTTTTACTGTTTATTTCTAGGTTTATGGTGTCGTGATCAGAGAATGTGATTTGTACTATTTATAATTCATTATGTATAACTAGTTTTCCTTTGGGTTCATTTTTATAAAATTTTTCCATTCATGCTTAAGAAGAAGTCTACTCTGTTCGAGGGGTGCAGTTTAAGATATTTAGTTACCGACTCTATTGTTCTTGTGGTTTATTAATAAATACATATATTATTACTAATACAGTGTTAATATATATAATTTTATGATATAAAATACTGTAATTATTTAAATAATAATACTAATTATATTATTATTTCTAATTTTCTTACTTTTTCTCCACTATCTAGTCTGACCAGGACTGACATAAGTGGGTGAAAGTCTACCTTCACTGTTGTATTTCTCTCTGTTTTGCTCTGTTATTCCTGTACTCTGACGTTATGTAAGACACAGGAAACTAAATTGGGACTCCTCATTCCAGCTTCCACTGAGGACCCAAAATAGGGTAAGACCAATGCAACACATGCCATGAGCCCCACCTCCTAAGTGAGGGGCAGGATTGCCTTCACAGGACATGCTAAGAGGCTGTAAAAATGCAATTAATTAATTAATCTTACAATGATGAAGAAACAAGGCAAAGCTTAAAAATAATTTATAGTTGGTTTATGTGATAGAATTTTATGCCACTGTTAGTATTAACATATTTGAAATATTTTTATAAATAATGACATGGAAAAAAATCATATTATTAATTCTAATTTTATTAAATAAATGCATATGCAGAAAAAAAGGAAATAAATACCCTGATCGAGATTTCAGGTCGTTTTTCTTCTTGACATTGATCTGGACTTTAGAAATTTCCTACAATAAATATGGATTGGTTTCTCTTTTTTTAAAAAGATTTTATTTATTTATTCATGAGAGACACACAGAGAGAGGCAGAGACATAGGCAGAGACAGAAGCAGGCTCCATATAGAGAACCTGACATGGGACTCGATCCCAGGGCCCCGGGATCATGCCCTGAGCTGAAGGCAGACGCTCACCTGCTGAGCCACCCAGGCATCCCAAGAAACCAGTTTTTTAAAAAATGATTAAAATGCTTAAGTAATCACCTTCCTGCGCTACTTTTACTCCTCAACTTAAGACCAATATGTGAATGAAGAGCCATGGATTTGGGAGTGATCTTCCTCTTCTGCAAGAACTCAGAAGAGGGCAGGGGCTGATGACCTGGCTTCATTAGCAGGCAGTCTTAACAGCAGATTCTACTGCTTGTTTTCCCAACAAATGACCAGAACATCTCAAGAGAAGTGTCAAGTTTGCCACTTGCTCATACACTTATTTGGGGCTAGTGCTGGGACTCATGCAGTAGTTCTAGTTTTATGTCTCATCACGGCTGAGAAATTCGGTTGTCATAGATACAGAGGACCAGGATGACGTCTGATGTCACTGTTGCCATTTGCTTCATGAGTTGGTTAAAACTGACCTTTAAAATTTAAGCTTAATTATGTTTGCTGCCAAAATAGACCCCTAGGGAATATGCCTTAATGGATTCATATTTTGACAATTATTTCCTTCTTTCCTTATCATTATAACTTATTTTCTGGGCCTGCCACTGAATCCACACTAGGCCTTTCTGAATTAGACGTTTTCCAAATCTATATAAGACAAAAAATCTTTATTTGCACTCTGCTTTCTCCCTGGAGAGGAGGGCCTGAATGGAGACCCACAAAGAAGGTGGTCTACTTCTTTCTTTGGTCCTTCTACCCTCCCCTTCGAAGGGGTCACTTGTCAGGAGCAAAAGAAGGGAAGGGGTGGAGGCTGTGATGATCCAAGGCACACCCCACCTCTTCTGTCTCTCACTCCATGCAGCAATATCTTGCTCTATAGATACTCTGGAAAATAAATTCTAAAATGAAGCTAGCTCTGGTTTGATTTTTTTAAAGTATCCAGCCATGGTTCTGCACTGCATGCCCATACACACAATTGCCAAGCCTACAACCCAGAGCTTCAGCTGGTCCACACGTGGATGAACGTACATTTTCATTTTTTGAACAAATGTCCTAGAAATTCAGCATCCAGCAATGAACAAAAAGATTATCAACTCCACAACCACCCACCCAACCAGTGTTAAAGGCTGTGAGGGAAGGACACATGATACCATGAGAGTCTATTTCTCCTCTGTAGGGTGGAGTAGGGGAGAGGAAGTTTCATGCAAAGTCTTCCTGAGGAAGTGTCATTTAAATTAAGACCTGAACAATGCCCATCTAGGTCTTCTGTATAGGAGATGATTCAGGACAGTATTCAGGTTAGAGAAAATGCCAGAGAAGGGGAGGTGATGGGTAAGCCTTCTCCAAACATCCCTTTTTCACCAAACCTGGACATGATAATTGACATAGTCAAAGGGAACAAGTGCAAAGGTCCTGAGGTCAGTCTTCTAGTAGAGCATTCTGATAAAAGATCTACACACAGGGCAGCCCTGGTGGCACAGCGGTTTAGCGCTGCCTGAAGCCCGGGGTGTGATCCTGGGGACCCTGGATCGAGTCCCGCATCAGGCTCCCTGCATGGAGCCTGCTTCTCCGTCTGCCTGTGTCTCTGCTTCTCTCTCAATCTGTGTCTCTCATGAATAAATAAATAAAATCTTAAAAAAAAAAGATCTACACACAAATTATTGTTGTAAACAATAATTTCTGGTCTCAGAACATTTTTACCCTATGAAAATTATTGCTACTCCAAAGAGCTTTTGTTTATATAGTGCATATCTACCAAAAATTAACTACTTATTAGAAATTAAAACAAAAGTCAAAAACTATTATTTAAATGTTAATTCTTTAAAAAATAATAAACTAGTTACATTATTGACATAGTACATTTTTTGAAAAAAAATTTTTCCCAGAAAAAAAGCATTTTGGAGAAAAGTGGCATTGTTGTACATTTTTGGTAAATATCTTTAATATCTAGCTCAGAAGGCAACTGAATTCTCATATCTGCATTTGCATTCAATCTGTTTCACTATGTTATTTTAGTTGAAATATATGAAGAAAATTTGGCTCCCACATATAGGTAGTTAGAAAAAGTAGGATATTTTAGTGGCCTTTTTAGATAGTTGTAGGTATCCTTCTTTGATACCATACCCAAGACTGACACCTGATAGTTATTCCTTACAGGTTAATTGCAATGTGAAACCTGAAACCATATCAATGATTTTTTTTTTTACGCAGTTATATTAAAACCCATTGGTCCCGTTGCTCTATGTTTTGTTGTTGTTGTTGTTGTTGTTGTTGTTGTTGTTTTAAAGATTTTATTTATTTATTCATGAGAGAGGCAGAGACACAGGCAGAGGGAAAAGTAGGCTCCCCTGCAAGGAGCTTTATGCAGGGCTCAATCCCAGGATCCCAGGATCACAACCTGAGCCAAAGGCAGATGCTCAACCACTGAGCCACCCAGGTACCCTGGTCTACTTGCTCTTTGAGTGAATCTTTTACTCATGCATGATTTTGTGACATCATGTTTGGGCCATTTAGAAAATATTGGTTCATTGAGTTGTACAGATTTTTCCAAATGTTTTCATTATATAAATTTTAAAAATCATGTTTGTTAATAATCACTGCCAATCTCATTTAAGTACTGGAAAGCTGTCTGCCTCACAATAATTGACACAAGTTTTCCAAATGTTAATTTCACCTGAAAGCTCAAAATCTCTCATTGTCCACAAATATTTCTGTTGTTTTCACTGACTTGACAGCCTCCTTCCACTCATTTTCAAGAAAACATCTGCCAAATACGCAAGTCTGAATAATCACAGTTTGTAAATCATTCATTCTTTTTTTTTTTTAAAGGGTTTTATTTATTTATTCATGAGAGAGAGAGAGAGGCAGAGACACAGGGAGAGGGAGAAGCAGGCTCCATGCAGGAAGCCCTATGTGGGACCCGATCCCGGGACTCAAGGATCACGCCCTGCTCTGAAGGCAGGTGCTAAACCGCTGAGCCACCCAGGGATCCCCTGTAAATCATTCTTTCAAGTAAAAGTGATGCTATGTAGTAAATAAAGGGGCTAGTTGGCTGGCAGTTCAATCACAAAGTGCTTTTCCTCTACATAACTACTGTCTTTAGTTTGCAGAAAAAATGCTTTATGCTTACTTCCTGGCTCATCATGCAGAATCTTTAAAAAACCACATACTCAAAGGTTAAGATTTAATAAAATAATTTCAGTGGCTTCATCAAAGACATTATTAAGTGAAAATAGATCCCCTTCGATAAGTGTGTGATGGCAGAGAACAGGCCAAGTTTGTGTTTAGAACTCTTTTACTGTGTTACCTTTGACATATATCTCAAACGCCACCATTACTCTCTCTAATCCACTTTCTCCTCCCTGGTCTGAGCCTTGGCCGTCTCCAGCAGCTCCCTAACTGGAATCACACTGCCATACTGGTGGCACGTGGGTCACCAGTGCAATCCTACAGTCTGCTCCCTCCACATAGCAGCCTCCTTCCCTGACTACTCCTTGAACAGCACAAAACTCCCTGTTGCACCTGCCTCATGTTTTCTTCCTAGTATTTACCGTGGACATTTTTTTTTTTCTGTATGTGGTTTTATTTTTTATTTTCTTTTACTACCTAAAGGCGAACTTAGCATGCAGGGACTTTATTTGGTTCATGCATCTAGGGATGTGTCCAGCACAGGGCAGCTGCTCAATTGACATTTATTGGATGAATGAAGAAGTGAATGTTTAGAGATGCCAGTGCCAGAGTCTGCCTAACTCATCACCCAAAGACTTGTTCCCTCTCCTCCTCTCTCCCTCCCTGCCTTGTGTTTTTGGGCCAGGCTTGTGCTCTGCCCTGGGAAGATAAAGCAAACAAGACATAGTCTCTCCCTTCAGGAATCTCATGTTTCCATGCAGAGCACATCCACATCCACTCATGATTCTCAAGTGGCTCAGTGGATAGGAGCCTAGGACTCGGACTGGCAGGGACCTGAGTGCAGACCCTCAGTCTTTACCCTTCCAAGCCTCAGTTTCTTCATCTGTAAAATGGCAATGACAACAGGACCTGCTGCTCAGATTGGTTGTGGGAATCAAATGAGCTAATATAATAGTACAATGACATGTCTCATATATTGATTATTAATAGATGTTTCAAGTGGTGAAGATGGAATTTGAATCTTAAGGACTATATATTAAAAATACATACAGAATTCACCAGAGTCAGGGACAGTGGGTGGCAGCAGGATGGGGGGCCTTTCTGGAGGAGGGTGGGTGGGACATTACATGGGGCATTGCTTCCACGGGATTTGGTGAGGTGGGTGCCTAAGCAGGGGGCAATAGGATGAGGCTAGAGAGGTTGTCAGGAGCCTAACGGCAGAGGAGTTTGTGACCATGCTGGGGCTTCCTGTCCGTGGGCAAGGAGGGAGACCTAGGTAAAGTGGCCAAGCGAGATGACTGGCAGCGTGGTGCAGGATGGATGGAGGAGGTAGGGAGACCAGGGAGGGTGCAGGATCTGTGGGAGATAATGGAGGGGTTGGGGGCAGGTAGGAAGCTGGGGGTAAGCCTGCCTTGGGGAGGACCTCGAGTACCATGCATAGGACTTAGGCCATAATTCCAACAGTCTTCTTGCTTTTGTCCTCTCATGCAACTGTCAGTTGAGGTATTTTTGTTGCCCCAAATTTCCTGTCCCTCCTGTCGTCTCAATAAAGTGATGTAGATGAACCCAGGATGGCAATTTCTGCAATGAGGCAGAGTATCTTAACAGCCAGTCTGACAGTCTCTTCAATTGTTTTATTTTGTATTGAGGAACATTTGGAGTCCTTCCTTAATTTTTTTTGAAGATTTATTTATTTATTTATTCATGGGAGACGCAGACTGAGAGAGAGGCAGAAACATAGGCAGAGGGAGAAGCAGGCTCCTCAAGGGAAGCCCAATGTGGGACTTGATCCAAGATCCCAGGATCACGACCTGAGCCAAAGGCAGGCGCCCAACTGCTGAGCCACCCAGGCATCCCTGGAGTCCTTCCTTCCTTCCTTAATTAGTTAATTGTTAGCTGGTTTAGATACATCACATTTTGTTCCAAGAAAAAAAGATCCTCTTGTTCTTTTTTTTTTTAAAGTGTTTTGTCTTTATTATTTTTATTTATTTTTAATTTATTTATGATAGACATAGAAAGGGGTGGGGGCAGAGACACAGGTGGAAGGAGAAGCAGGCTCCATGCAGGGAGCCCGACATGGGACTTGATCCCGGGGGCTCCAGGATCAGGCCCTGGGCCAAAGGCAGGCGCTAAAACGCTGAGCCACCCAGAAAATCCTCTTGTTTTAACTCTTATTCAGTAAGTGCTTATTGGCCAATAAATGTTAAAGCTATGATGTATTTTTTGAAGCACAATAGTCTTTTTAAATTATTTATAATAGAAGTTTTTAAAATTAACTCTGCTCCTTGGAGCTCCGCAGAAGGGCTGGTAGGACTGCAGCCTGCATTCGGTAAATGTACCTCACTCTACAAAGGTAACCTGAGCTTACTGGAGAGAAAGTACACAATTAAATGAAGCCCAAAGCAAAAGATTCTTATCTATCTCCACCACTCCCACCTTCCTAATCTACTCCTCAAGGGTGTGAATGTGGTCTTTCAGACATTTCTTGTAACTTTAAAAAACCCAAAATCAGAAAAGAGCTCACACTCTACACCCTATTTTGAAACTTGCCTTTCTCCTTCAACAATAGATGGCCAGGCCTTTTGGGGGTCCTGGCATTGAGTTGCACCCCCTTCTATGTACTGGCTGAAGAATCCTGTCCATGCAGACTTTGTTCTTAAAGGCATAAGTGGCTGTCTGTATTAGAAAAAGCAGATCTCGAAGATGTCAATGCAATTTGCAAGAGGATCCTTGGCAAAATGGAAGTTTTTGTTCTTTACAAAGCACCAGCCTATGGCTGGATGCCATGTGCCTCAGACTCAAGGAAACTATAAATCTCCCCCAGCAGCAAGAGGGTCCCAGGGGGGACTGGACAAGCCCCAGAGAGCAGGAGAAGGCGGGGGTGTGTGTGGGGGGGTGGGGAATAGTTGTGCTGCTGGGTCAGATTCTTGCTGTAGGGGATCCCAGAGCCCCAACAGAGCATGTTTTGGTCACATTTTCCATTTCCTCTGGGGCTTTGGTCACTGACAATAAGAAATATGACAAGTTGATTTATTTTATCTGGAAGAAAAGTTCCTCCCAGGAAAACTAACTGTTACATTCACTCAGGACAGTTAAGCAACAATGTTTCTTCAGTGTAATGGGTTAGTTCTACGAAATACAAAGAAAATTATTTATGCTTGCCTATGGAAACCTGTACACAAACAGTTTCTGCTGGATTATTTATTAGCATTTAAAAAATTGGGCACAATTCAAATATCCATCAGCAAGAGAATGAACAAATAAATTGAGGCACTTTCATAGGCTAGAACACTTGTCAGCAATTAAAATGAATGGACTCTATCTCGAAATCACATTGAAAGAGCAAACAGCAGAATGTTAGGTATGGTGTAAGAGTGTTTTAAAAACACACACAGAATCCTGCATATTGTTTACAGATATGTGTGATTTGTAGTAAGAGTGTGAAAAACACCAGAGATCATGGTGTTGACCTTGGGGAGGGAGATGTGAAAGGGATTGCCTGCCTGGACCACATTACATACATTACATAAAGTGTGATTTATTTGAGAGAGAGAGTGCACATGAGTGGGTGGGAAAGGGAGAGAGAATCTGAAGCAGACTCTGTACTGAGCACAGAGCCCGACATGGGACTTGTCCATGACCTGAGCTGAAATCAAGGGCCAGATGCTTAACTGTCAGGAGCCACCCAGGTGCCCCCATCTTAACCATTTCTAAGTGTACAGTTAGTTCAGTAGTGGTAAGTATATTCACATGGTCATGAAACAACAGATCCCCATAACTTTTTCATTTTACAAGATTGAAAGCATCCCCATTAAACAATAACTCTCCACCTTACCCCCATAACCATCATTTTATTTACTTCTATGAATTTGACTACTCTAAGCACCTCGTATAAATGGAATCATACCATAACTACCTTTTTATGAGTGGCTTATTTTACTTAACATCATGCACTCAAGATTCATCCATGTGATAGCATGTGTCAGAATTTCTTGCCTTTTAAAGGCTGAATGATATTCCATTGTTTATGTATATGCCACATATTGTTTTTTTAAGATTTTGTTTCTTTATTCATGAGAGACACACACACAGAGAGAGAGAGAGAGAGAGAGAGAGAGAGAGAGGGGCAAAGATACAGGCAGAGGGAGAAGCAGGCTCCACACAGGGAGCCCAACATGGGACTCGATCCCAGGACTCCAGGATCACATCCTGGGCCGAAGGCAGGCGCTAAACTGCTGAGCCACCCAGGGATCCCCTATGCCACATATTCTTTATCCATTTAGTTGGTTGAGCATCTGCCTTCGGCTCAGGTTATGATCTTGGGGTCCTGGGATCAAGCCCTGTGTCAGGATCCTCACTCAGCAGGGAAGCTGCTTCTCCCTTTCCTTCTGTCCTTCCCTCCAACAGCTTGTGCTTTCTTTCTCTCTCAAATTCTAAAAAATCTAAAAAAGGATTAAAATTTCAAAAGGTTTGAATTTGAATGTTTATAAGTGATATTGCTATATAACTGTTATATAACATGTGTCACCCAATTATGGATTCCCGTGCAGAAATATCACTGCTTTTCAGTGAATACAGTTATTCTTATTGTTAAGAGATCTTATTAGACAACAGTCACTCATCCGACATGCAATAACAATTCTTAAGCATAAAAGATACTCTGAGCCCTAGGCCAATGGAGTCGTCAACTTTTCCTTGGTCAGAACATATAGAAACTTCCCCTGACTCTTATGCAGTAAAGAGGTTTGCTGGCAGCATATGAACTGGTTCACAGAAGAGCCAGGTCTCAGGGAAGACAGGACAGGAAGAAACACTCAGTATGGCAGCAGAGCCAGCAGAGCCTGCTGTTGGCCTGGCTTGGTGGTTCCAGCTGTTTCAGTTCCTCTGTCCTTTGGCTCAAGACTCAAATTCCAAGGGCGGGAGGGTCTACTGGGCCTGGCTAAGGTCACAGGTCCACCCCTGGGCCCACAGGAATAGCAGGCCTATGTGATATTACAGCTCCAACACACAAAATGAGGGGATAGCTACAAGGTTCCATGAAGTATAAAAATAATGCTGAAAAGCAGAAGCATAAATACTGTAACTCAGAAAAAGAGTGGCTAGGACTCAAATGTGATTCACTTATTCTGGGATAAGTGATTCTGAGAGTGTGATGCATTCAAGTAAGCAGCCAAAAATCTAAGTGAATAAAACCAAACAACAGCAATAAAACAATCGAAAGTGAAATAGGAAGTACAATGATAACTACCTGGAAATTATATTTTCCTCTACCGGGAACCTATTTGTCCAATTTCTAACCCATGGTTTGTTGTAAAGCTCAGTCCCTTTTGGCTTTGAGCATCACTGCAGGCTAGGTGGTCTGAAGAGCCTTCTCATTGCAAAAAAGTGCAGAGGACACACCCTTTAAGTTATCTTTGCTCTTACAAACTATAGCAGAAGATTCCAAGAAAAGTGAGCTAAGGCTCTCAACAGCTGGGAGAGGAACGATTACCTTATGGCAGGGGCTTCAGCAGCACAGCTGTTTAAATTCTGAACTAGTGGAAAATGTGGGAAGCCAAGCCATAGTCCCTGGTACTGATGCCTTTTGGTGACTAGAGACAGAAGTAAACTCTGGAAGAAAATATGTACAATTTAGACCCAAGGGGTACTGAACCTGACCATCATTACAAAGGCACATGAGAAGATAATTTGTATAGAAGTTAGCAGACAAAGCAAAAAAGCATGTTTAGAGTTCTCTAACCCTGAAATAGCAGATCTTGCAACTGTCAGATATCAAATACAGAATAGATATATAAGAAATGGATGAAGAAATAAAGGATGCAATGACAAAGACCACTGAGATATAACCAGAAACAGGGAAACATTGGGACGCCTGGGTAGCTCAGTCTGTTGAGCATCTAACTCTTGATTTTGGCTCAGGTCATGATCTCAGGGTCATAAGATTAAGCCCCACATTGGACTCTGTGCTGAGTTTGGAGCTTGCTCAAATTACATCCTCTTCTCTCTCTGCCCCCACCTCTACCCTTGCTTGTGTGTGCACTCTCAAAGAAAGAAAGAAAGAAAGAAAGAAAGAAAGAAAGAAAGGAAACTTTAAAAAAATGGATCTTCTAGAAATAAAAATATTCCTTTATTGAATTAAAAAATATAAAAACACCTCCAGAGAATAGTTGAACAGTGAATTAGACATAGATGAAAATGGAATTAGTGGCGGGGTGGGCACCTGGGTGGTTCAGTGGTTGAGTATCTGCTGTCTCTGCCTCTCTGTGTCTCTCATGAATAAATAAATAAATCTTTAAAAAAAGAAAATGTAATAATTAGTAAACTGGAAGGTATATTTACAATAATCACCAAGAACACAGCACAGAGTGACACAAAGCTTGGAGCTTGGGAAGATGGCAGAAAAGGAGGGTCCTGAGCTCACCTCCTCCCATGGACACATCAAGGCTGCAACTATATTTGGGCAGCCCAGTGGCTCAGCAGTTTAGCGCTGCCTTCAGCCCAGGGCATGATTCTGGAGACCCAGGATTGAGTCCCATGTCGGGTCCCTGCATAGAGCCTGCTTCTCCCTCTGCTGTGTCTCTGCCTCTCTCTGTCTCTCATGAATAAGTAAATAAAATCTTAAAAAAAAAAAAAAAAAAAAAAAAGGCTGCAACTACATTTGGATCAACATACTTAGAAAACAACCTAAAGATCAGCAGAATAGCTAATAACAGGGTACAGCTAAGGATATAAAGAAAAAACACATTGAGAGGGGTAGGAAGGTCAGATACCCGGTCAGAAACCAATCCACTTGTGCGGTGACCCACAAGTGGGAGGGATATCACAAGTGCCCCTGGAGGATTAGGGGATCAGCCAGCACATCGGCCACTTTGGGGATCTGCACCAGGAAGATGAGCCCCCATAATATCTTGCTTTGAAAATCAGTGGGGCTTAACTTTGGGAGAACGAGAGGGCTATAGGAAAATTGGGACTCTGCTCTTTAAAATGCCAGTGCCCTAGATCACTTGGTCTGAGACCCAGCACAGAGGCAGCATTTTAAAAAGTACTTTGGCTATACATGAAGGGGATTTATTGACCCCTTTTAGGGCATGCACCAGATGGACAGAGATCTGTAGGAAATTTCTCCAGTAACAGAAGTGCTAGCAACCACTTCCTGCCTCTCTTTCTGCCTAGCTTGCCTGACACTGGCAGGAGCCAGTTTTGACACTCTCAATCTATCTACGTAACACCACTTGCCCCACCCCAGCATTCCTCCATTGATTAACCCCTCTCAACCCATTCACCTTTGAAGGCACCCCTTCAAAGTGGCTCCTGTTCAGCCACATCTGGCAGGAAGCCTCACCCCTCCAAACAAGTCTTGTGCTGGAGACAGGGAAGGCAGCCCTACCCACCATCATGTCTGCAAACAGTTGTGTCCAGGCCTGCCACGCAGCTGTATGAGGGGCTAGCCCTGCCCACCAGTACACTGGCAGCAGTTTCAGCCCATGCGAAATAGGAGGGCACACACACACAGCCCACACAGGGGATACCTCCGGAGCACCTGGTTCTGGTGACCAGGCATGTTTGTCCTATGGGACCCCACAGGGTGCCATGTACACAATGCTGCTATTTTTAAGACAAGGGGATCTGGATTTTTAAGATTCCAGGAGACAGAGGAATATGTTCCAAATGAAAGAACAAGACAAAACTTCAGAAAAAGAATGAAATGAAATGGAGAAAAGCAATTCATCTGATAGAGAGTTCAAAATAATGGTCATAAAAATGCTCACCAGATTTATGAGAAGAGTCGATGAATTCAGTAAGAACTTAACAAAGAGAAAATATAAAAAGGAACCAATTCAGAGCCAAAGAATACAATAACTGAAGTGAAAAATACACAAGAGGGAATCAACAACAGATTAGAAGATGCAGAACAGATCAGTGATCTGGCAGGCAGGGTAGTGGAAATCATCCAAGCTGAACAGCAAAAAGAAAATAGAATTTTTTTAAAAAATGAGGACAGGTTAAGAGACCTCTGGAACAATATCAAGTGTACCCGCATTCATGTTATAAGGATACCAGAAGGAGAAAAGAGAGAAAGGGGAAGAAAACTTACTTGAATAAAAAATAGTTGAAAAAAAAATAGTTGAACATTTTCCTAACCTGGGGAAGGAAACAGACAGCCAAGTCCAGAAAGCACAGAGAGCTCTAAACAAGATACACTCAAGGTGGTCCACACCAAGACACATAATAATTAAAATGTAAAAAAAATTAAAGATAAAGAGAGAATCTTAAAAGCAGCAACAAAGGGGTGCCTGAGTGGTGCAATCAGTTGGGTGTCTAGCTCTTGGTTTCAATTCAGGTCATGATCTCAGGATCATGAGATTGAGCCCTGTGTCAGGTTCTGAGCTCAGCGTGGAGTCTGATTAAGACTCTACCTTTGTCCTCCCTTCACTTTCTCTTAAAAAAGTAGCAAAGAGGGACACCTGGGTGGCTCACTGGTTGAGCATCTGCCTTTAGCTCAGGTTGTGATCCCAGGGTCCTGAGACTGAGTCCCTCATTAGGTTCCCTGGGGGGAACCTGCCTTTCCCTCTGCCTATGCCTCTGCCTCTCTCTGTGTCTTTCATGAATAGATAAATAAAGTCTTTTTTAAAAAGTAGCAAGGTGGGGGGGGGGGGTGTGCGGAGAAGCAACTAGTTACATACAAGGAAACCCCATATTGCTATCAGCTGATTTTTCAGCCGAAACTTTGCAGGCCAGAAAAAAGTGGCATGATAAATTCAAAGGACTGAAATGAAAAAATTTAGAATCAAGAATACTCCACCCAACAAGGACATAATTTTTAATTGAAGAAGAAATGGAGCTTCCCAGACAAGCATAAATTAAAGGAGTTATCACCATTAAACTGGCCTTAAAAGAAATGTTAAAAGGACTTCTTAAAGCAAAAAGAAAAGTCCATAACTAGAAGTAAGAAAATTATGAAAGGAAAAAATTTCACTGGTAAAAGCAAAATATATAAAGGTAGTAAACCAATTATTAAGAAAGCTAGTTGGAAATCTAAAAGACAGAAGTAGTAAAATTTATTGTATCTATAATAATTAGTTAAGGTATACAAAAAATAAAGAGATGTAAAATATGTAGTTACATACATAAAACATGGAGGGAGGAGTAAAAATGCAATGCTCTTAGAAAGTGACCATCAACCTGAAACAGACTGCTATGTACATAGGATATTATATATGAACCTCATGGTAACCACAAACCAAAAACTTATAATAAGTGCATAAAAAACATAAAAAGAAAGGAATCCAAGCATAAAACTAGAGAAAGTCATTAAATCACAAGGGAAGAGAGCAAGAGAAGAACTGCAAAAACAACCAGAAAACAATTAACTATATGGCAATAAGTATATACCTATCAACAATTATGTTAAATGTAATTAGACAAAACACTACAATCAAAAGACATAGGGAGGGGCAACTGGGTGGTCAGTGTTTGAGTGTCTTCCTTTGGCTCAGGGCATGATTCTGGGGTCCTAGGATCCAGTCCTCTGCCTATGTCTCTGCCTCTCTCTCTATGTTTCTCATGAGTGCATATGGAACATTATCCAGGATAGGTCACATGTTAGGCCACAGAACAAATCTCAGTAAATTTAAGAAGATTGAAATCATATTAAGCATCTTTTCTGACCCAATGATATGACACTTAGAAATCAATTACAAGAAAAAACAGGGAGAACCCACAAACACATGGAGGCTAAACAACACACTCCTCAACAATGAAGAAGTCAAAGAGGAAATAGAAAAATATCTGGGACAAATTAAATTGGAAACACAATGTTTCAAAATCTTTGGGAACCAGCAAAAATAGTTCTAAGAGGGAAGTTTATAGCAATACAGGCCTACCTCAAGAAATAAGAAAAATCTCAAATAAGCAATCTAATCTTACTTAAAGAAACCAGAAAAAGAAGAACAAACAAAACCCAAAGTTAATAGAAGGAAGGAAATAATATTAGAGTGGAAATAAATGAAATAAAAACTAAAAAAGCAATAGAAAAGATCAATGAAACTAAGAGCTGGTTCTTTGAATAAGTAAACAAAATTGATAAACCTTCAGCCAAACTCATCAAACAAAAAGAAAGAAGACTCAAACAAAATCAGCAATGATAACAGAAGTTACAACAGACGTCACAGAAATATAAAAAATTATAAAAGACTACTATGAAAAATTATACCCTAACAAACTGGACAACCTAGAAGAAATGGATACATTCCCAGAAACACAAAATCTTCTAAGATGGAATCAGAAAGAAATAGAAAATGTGAACATAGCAATTACTAGTAATGAAATTGACTCAGTAATCAAAAAACTCCCAACAAACAAGTCAAGGACCAGATGGCTTCACAGGTGAATTCTGCCAAACATTTAAATAGAGTTAAAGTTTAAAGAGTTCAAAGAAGAGTTAGTACTGGGGCATCAGGTGTGCTCAGTTGGTTGGGTGTCTGATTCTTGGTTTCAGCTCAGATCATGATCTCAGGGATCCTGGGATGAAGTCCCACATCAGGCTCTGCATTGAGTGAGATGCTGCTTGAGATTCTCTCTCCTTCTCCCTCTGTCCCTCCACCTACAAGTACTCTCTCTTCTCTCTCAAAGAAAGAAAAGTGGGATCCCTGGGTGGCGCAGCGGTTTAGCGCCTGCCTTTGGCCCAGGGCGCAATCCTGGAGACCCGGGATCGAATCCCACGTCGGGCTCCCGGTGCATGGAGCCTGCTTCTCCCTCTGCCTGTGTCTCTGCCTCTCTCTCTCTCTCTCTCTGTGACTATCATAAATAAATGAAAAAAAAATAAAAAAAAATAAAAAAAAATAAAAAAAATCAAAGAAAGAAAAGTTATTATCTATCCTTCTCAAATTATTCCAAAATATTGAAGAGGCAGGAATACTTCCAAATTCATTCTATGAGGCCAGTATTACCTTGATATCAAAACCAAACAAAGATACTACAAAAAAAAAACTACAGGCAAATATCCCTGATGAACATAGATGCAAAAATCCTCAACAAAATATTATCAAACTGACTCCAACAATAGATTGAAAGGATCACTAACCACAATCAAGTGGGATTTATTCCAGGGATGCAAGAGTTCAATATCTACACACCACATCAACAAAATGAAGGATAACAATTATAAGATTATCTTAATAGATGCAGAAAAAGCATTTGACAAAGTTCAAGCTCCATTTAAGATAAAAACTCTCAAAAAGTGAGTATAGAGGGAACATACCTCAACACTATAAAGGCCATATAACGGCAAACTCACAACTAACATCATACTCAATGGTGAAAAGCTGAGAGCTTTCACTCTAAGATCGGAATAAGATAAGGATATCCAGTGTTGCCACTTTTATTCAACATAGTACTGGAAGTCCTAGTCACAGCAATCAGACAAGAAAAAGAAAATAAAGGGATCCCTGGGTGGCGCAGTGGTTTAGCGCCTGCCTTTGGCCCAGGGCGCGATCCTGGAGACCCGGGATCGAATCCCACGTTGGGCTCCTGGTACATGGAGCCTGTTTCTCCCTCTGCCTATGTCTCTGCCTCTCTCTCTCTCTCTGTGTGTGTGACTATCATAAATAAATAATAAAAAAAATTTAAAAAAAAAGAAAAAGGAAATAAAGACATCCAAATTAGTAAGGAAAAAGTAAAACCATAAAACCATCACTATTTGCTTATGACATGACACTGTACATAGAAAACACTAAAGACTCCAGGGGTGCCAGGTTGACTCAGTCAGTTAAGCATCCAAACTCTTAGTTTCAGCTCAGGTCATGATCTTGGGGTTGTGCGGAGATTGAGCCTAGCTAGCATCAGGCACCACACTCAGTACAGAGTCTGCTTGAGATTCTCTCTCTCCTTCTCCCTCCATTATCCCTCCCCCTGGTCATGCTCTCTCTCTCTTTCTAAAATAAATAAAGAAGTAAAATCTTAGAAAAGGAAACCCTCTGAAAAGGCAAAGCAATCTTGAGAAATAAAAACAAAGATAGAGGTATCACAACCCCAGATTTCAAGCTATACTACAAAGCTCTAGTAATCAAAACAGTATGGTATTCACACAAAAATAGATACATAGATCAATGGAACAGTAGAGTCCAGAAATAAACCCATGCTTATATAGTCAATTAATCTATGACAAAGGAGGAAAAAGCATACAATGATAAAAAGATAGTCTCTTTAATGAATAGTGTCGGGAAAACTGGAAAGCTACATGCAAAAGCATGAAACTGGACTACATTCTTACACCATATACAAAAATAAACTCAAAATGGATTAAAGACCTAAATGTAAGACCTGAAATCATAAAACTCCTGGAAGAAAAGATAGGTAGCAAACTCCTGGGCATTGGTCTTAGCAATATTTTTGGGGGGTCTGTCTCATTTGGCAAGTGCAACAGAAGCCAAGATGAACACCTGGGACTACAGCAAACTAAAAAGCTTTTGCACAGCAAAAGGAGATCATCAACAAAATGAAAAGGCAAATTAATGGGAGAGTTTTCAAGTTATATATCTAATAAGGGTTAATATCTAAAATATAAGAAGAACCAATACAACTCAACAAAAACCAAAAAACCCCAAACAATCCAATTTAAAAATGTGCAGTGGATCTGAATGGACATTTTCCCAAAGAAAATAGACAGATGGCCAAAAGACACATGAAAACATGCTCAACATCACTAATAATCAGGAAAATGCAAATCAAAACCACAATGAGATATTACCTCACACCTGTCAGAATGGATAGAATCAAGAAGTCAACAAATCACAGGTGTTGTTGAGGATGTGGGGTAAAGAGAACACTCATGCACTGGTGGTGCAAACATAGATTGGTACAGCCATTGTGGAAAACATTATGGAGTCTCCTCAACAAACTAAGAGTAGAAATACCACACAATCCAGTAATTCCACTGCTGAGTATTTACCTGAAGAAACTGAAAACATAATTTGAAAAGCTATCTGTATCCCTAGGGCCATCGGTTATAATAGTCAAATTATGGAAGCAACCTAAGTGTCCACTGGTAGATGAATGGATAAAGAAGACATGGCATACAGATTGGAATCTATCTATCTATCTATCTATCTATCTATCTATCTATCTATCTATCTATCTATCTATCATGGAATATTACTTAGCCATAAAAAATAATGAAACCTTGCAGTTTGTGACAACATGAATGGACTTACAGGGTATTATGCTAAATGAAACAAGTCAGACAAGACAAATACCATATGATTTCACTTATATGTAGAATCTAAGAAACAAGACATATGAACAAAAAACTCCCAGAAATAGACTCAGGTGAAACAGGTGAAGGGGATTAAGAGTACACTTAGAGTGATGAGCATTAGGTAATGCATAGAATTGTTGAATCACTATGTTGTACACTGAAACTAATATTGTATGTCAACTGCAATTTAATTTAAATAAATAATTAAAGCCTAGTTCAAGTGAAGAAAAAAATGAAAGCAATAATAAAATATGAAGGATCAAATATGAAAGTCTAACATATCTATTTAGTATCCCAAAGATAAAGAATAGAGAGCCTGAAGATCCAGTAATATTTGATAAGATAATGTCTGAGATAGTTCCAGAATTTATAAGAAAATATGCATAGGGAGTATAATCTACCCTTAAAAGAATAAATACAAATAAATTCATACTTCAATTCACTTTAATGAAACTATAGCACATCAGAAACAAGATAGTCTTTAAAAAGGGCAAGAGAGAATCTCTTTCATAAAGAAACACAATTAGATTGAGGATAAAGTTTTTCAAAACAATGGAATCCAGAACACAGGGAAAGAACATCTTCAGAAAATTTAGAGGAAATAACTCTCAGCCTAGAACTGTGTACCATCAAAACAATTTTTCAAGAAAAATGGTCCAAAAAAAAAAAAAGACATTTACAGGCTAGCAAAAACTAAGAACATTTGCTATCAAGAAATCTGTACTAGGGATGTTTGGGTGGCTCAATCAGTTAAGGGTCTACTCTCAGCTCAGCTCATGATCCCAGGGTCCTGGGATGGAGCTCCTTGCTCAGCGGGGAGCCTCTTTCTCCCTCTTCCTCTGCCTGCCACTCCCCCGCTTATGCTCTCTCTCTCTGTCAAATAAATAAAAAAATATTAAAAAAAATAAATCTGTACTAAAGACACTTCTAAAGGATGTTCTTTAGGAAAAAGATATAAGCCATCAATATAAGAAGGAACAGAGAGCAAATAACATAGTAAATACTATTTAAAACCAAATACTGTCTGAATAAAATAATAATAGCATAATTATGGAGTTTAGAAAAGAGCTAAAATATGGAATGAGAATATTATGTAACAGCATGATGGGGAGATTGAAGTTAAAGCATTCCAAGACTGTAGTATTATCATGGGGGAGTTAAGAGAGCAATTGATGTTAGGGGTGATTGAGTTACATGCACATGGTAAAATTTTAATGGTACCCTCAGTGGAATATGCATAGAGTGTACAAATTCCAAACCTGTAGCAAGAAAATTTGGGGTAAGCAAAACAAAACAAAACCAAAAAAGGCAAGAAAGAAGGGGGGTATAGAAAAAAGCAGAGCAAATAATTTTTAATCCTTGTGCCAATACACTTGAAAACAAAGTGGAAAAGTTCCTAGAAAAACAACTTATAAATCTGCCTCAAGATAAACAGTGGATAGTCTTAGAAATACTAAAAATAAAAATCAATTAAACAGCTGTTAGAGGGATCCCTGGGTGGCTCAGCGGTTTAGCGCCTGCCTTCCGCCCAGGGCTGATCCTGGAGTCCCAGGATCGAATCTCATGTCGGGCTCCCTGCATGGAGCCTGATTCTCCCTCTGCCTGTGTCTCTCCCTCTCTCCCTCTCTCCCTCTCTCCCTCTCTCCCTCTCTCTCATAAATAAATAAATAAAATCTGGAAAAAAAAAAACACAAACAGCTGTTAGAAATTGCCCCACGGGCAGCCCGGGTGGCTCAGTGGTTTAGCACCTGCCTTCAGCCCAGGGTGTGATCCTGGAGACCAGGGATTGAGTCCCACATCGGGCTCCCTGCATGGAGCCTGCTTCTCCCTCTACCTGTTGTCTGTGCCTCTCTCTCTGTGTGTGTTTCTCATGAATAAATAAATAAATAAAATCTTAAAAAAAAAAAGCAATTGCCCCACAAAGTAAACACCAGGCCCAAATAGTTTTCAGATGAGTTCTGCAATCATTCAGGTAACAGACCATTTCCATCTCCCCAACTAATTCCACAAGGCCAGTAAAACTGATAAGGAACATACAAGAAAGGAAAATTACAAGCCAATCTAATTAACAAATGTTGATGCCAAAACCCCATACAAAGCATTGGTGAATAGTAATATATAAGATGATAAAATATTAATCCCTAAAATTCAAGAGTAGCTTATTTTGAGAAAATCCCTAAGTTTCATTAATCATGTTAACAAAGTAAAGAAAAAAATCATATGATTATCTTAATTAATGCAAAAAATTTTGACAAAATTCAACCCCAGATTTTGATTAAAACAAACAAAACTCACTAGAAATAAAAGGGAACTTCCTTAAAATAATTAAGAAAATCTATTTAGCCATCTATACCATGTATTATTCTAAACAAGGAAGTGTTAGAAGCCTTCCCTTTGACCAAGACAAGGATACCCATTTTTACTGATCCTATTCAACTTTATACTAGAGGTCTTAACCAGGGCTATAAGATAAGAAAAAGTAATTAAAAGCATAACAATTGTAAAGGAAGAAACAAAACTGTCATTATTGACAGATGATAGGATTCTTTTCCATGGAAAACCCCCAAAAATCTAATAATAAATTATTACAAATAATAACAGTTTAGTAAGAAATAGTTCAAAAGCATAACAAAACAAGGCATCATTTAGTTGCAACCAAAAAGTGTAAGATACCTAGGAATAAACCCCATCAAAAGATGTACAAGACCTTCATGGAGCAAATCATAAAATTTTACTGAAAAAATCACCAGCTAACTAGTGACCTAAATTGAGTTAATTAGTGATGTAATTAAGTTGAGAAATACATTGTGCTTATGGATAAGAAGATTCAATATTATAAGGATATTAATGTTAGACACAAACTGAACTATTGGTGCAATGCAATTTTTTTGATGCAATGCAATTCTAATAAACCTTAGAAGGTTTTGTTTGTTGGCTGGTTGGTTGGTAGCAGGTGCCAAGTTTATTCTAAAATACATGAAAGTACAAATCAAAAACAGTTAAGACATTCCTATAGAAAAAGAACTAATGTGGGAGCACTTGCCTTACTAAATAGTTAAAACTTTGCAAAGCTTTAATACTTAAGATTGTGTGACTTGGCACAGGGATATAGGCAAAATGACCAGCGTAGCAGGAGAGAGCTCTCAGAAACTGTTCCAACATGTACATCGGAGGTCACACTGAAGATCTGTGAAGAAATGATGCTGCCATCACTGGGTATTCATGTGGGAAAAAGTGGGCCCATACCATACAATAAACAAACAAACAAACAAATAACTCCAGATAGGTGGAGGACTTATATGTGAAGAACAAAACCTTAAATATTTGAGAAGATGGTACAGTAGAATATATTGTTGATGTGGATCTAGGAGAAAGTTTCCTAAACAAGACACAAAGAGCCCTAACTGTATAATATTAATACATCTCACTTCATTAAAACTAAAATTAATATTTCTGTTTATTTGAAAACCTCATAAAGAAATTAAAATAGAAAACACTAGCCAGAAATTGGTAGAAGATATTAACAATACATATAGTAAACAATATTCAGAATGTGCTAAGAATTCCTACATCTCAATAAGAAAAAGGCAAGTAAAATTTTTTTTTAAAAGAAAAAGGCAAGTAACCCAAACAGGAAAAATGGACCAAAGACATAAGCATTAACTCATACAGGCAATAAACGCATGGGAAAATATCCTCAACCTTAGCAATGAGATATCCCTTTATATCTCATTGGACTGGCCAAAAATTAAGGCTGACAGTAGTAAGTGTTGGAGAGGACATACATGAGTCAGCAGGATCACCTTACATTGCTGGTATGAGTGTAAATTGCTTCCACCATCTTGGAAAACAATTTAGCATTATCTTCTAGAATGAGGCATATCCTAACATATTCTCTGACCTAGCACTCCTATTCCTAAGTATATACATCCTAGAGAACCATGAGCAGAGAGCTTAGTCATATATGTCTATGGATGAGCTTGTTAAAGAGCAAGAGAATGAGAGAGAGGGTGGAATATGTAGGTAGGTACAGGATAATGGTAATGGTTTAGCTCTAGTCTTGTTAGATGACAATAGGAAATAAATTTCTGGGCAGCTGGGTGGCTCAGTCAGTTAAGCATCTGTCTTTGGCTCAAGTCATGGTCTCAGGGTCCTAGGATTGAGTTCCCTGCTCAGCGAAGAACCTGCTGAGAATATTATACAGTTAGGGCTCTTTGTGTCTTGTTTAGGAAACCTTCTCCTAGATCCACATCAACAATATATTCTACTGTACCATCTTCTCAATTTCCTCTCCTACTCCCCCTGCTTGTGCTCTCTCTGTGTCAAATAAATAAATAAAAATCTTTTTTAAAAAAGAGAGAGAAGGGGGACACCTGGGTGGCTCAGTGGTTGAGCGTCTGCCTTCAGCTCAGGGCGTGATCCCAGAGTTCTGGGATCGAGTCCCTCATCAGGCTCCCTGCATGGAGCCTGCTTCTCCCTCTGCCTATGGCTCTGCCTCTCTCTGTGTGTCTCTCATGAATAAATGAATAAATCTTTTAAAATAAATAAATAAATAAACAAAAATTTAAAAAGAGAGAGAAATAAATTTCCTAAAAGTTCCTTCTAAATTGAATAACTTAAAATGGAATTTTAATTGGGAAATTTACATTAATAGATATATTAGCTACATGTGGTAGAAATGTTGACTGTCAACCAATCTCAAAGATTGTCAATTGGGTAATTTGGCTTGCAGATTGGATGATTTGGTTAATGAAATGCATTTCATTAAGATAAAAATTAAAAAACTCTTGCACACAAGCTTTTTCTGTAGGCATTAAGAATATGATAAACATGACATTCTGTTTTAAACACTTTTAGAAAAACATTCTATGGGTGATCTATTTAACAAAAAATCTGCAAATACAACACAGGTATCTGAAAATAAAATTGCCAAATAATCACATGAAACTATTAAAGCATTTTTGTCATTTTCAACTGAACACAATGGCCTCTTTGGTAAATAAATTATAGATATTTTTTTCCAGAATTGAAGGCATTATAAGAAATTCTTTTTTTTTTTTTTCTGCTCAGCAGGTGATTTGCATTTAAATGGCAAAATCCTAACTCAAATTTCTTCAGAGTAGACATCATACCGCTGCTAGGAAGTTCTCAGTGAGCATTGTTAGTAATGAAAAATAATTCAAAGAAAATGTAGCATGAACTATTGACAAAAATCCTGCTCAAAGTCCTGCTCAAAGGACTTTGTAGGATGTTGCATCAGTATCAAAGTCATACTGTGCAGTGTACAATAACAAAGACATATATTGTGCTAGCATACATTTTGCCTAAAGTTCAACAAACCAGTGATCAGTAGCAGGCAACACTTGGAAAATGTGTGATATGTAAATGAAATAGTATCCGATTTTTTTGTTGTTTTGTTCATTTCTCAAGTGAAGCTTATTGGCATGTTTATTTATTTCAAATATTTTATTTATTCATATATATAGAGAGAGAGAAATAGAGAGGCAGAGACACAGGTAGAGGGAGAAGCAGGCTCCATGCAGGGATCCTGATGTGGAACTCAATCCCAGGACTCCAGGATCATGCCCTGGGCCAAAGGCAGGTGCTAAACCGCTGAGCCACCCAGGAATCCCGTTATTGGCATGTTTAAACATCCTTTTCCCAAACTGCAACAGAACATGAAAAAATACTTTCTAGAGGGAAAAGCAACCAAGTGATTTAGAAATCCAACCATCACTATCCCCTAGGATGAAACTTTCAACCTACCCAGAAGAAATTTTTAACACCCTAGGTTTTGAGCATGACGGGCAGGCCCATAAATAATTGAGGGCAGTCATCAGCAGAGTGGAAAAAAATCTCTCCATGATTTTGGAGTCCCTGTCAATCTGAATACCCAGAACCATCTGCCAGAGTTTTCCAGAACTTGCTGCAATTTCATATGTCCTTTAATTGAGAGTTAGGATTTTCTAACTTCGAAAAATAAAGAGTAAAAATAGAAAGTGACCTGCTGAGAAATTACATATGTTTCACGCTGTCACAATCCTGGATATGCAGCCCATGGTATAAGATTGCAAATGAATTTCCTCTCCAAGATATAAAACTATGATTGCCATTAATATTATTATTAACCTTAAAGAATTAAATGGTTATTTACAAAATGGTGATGGGTCCTTTAAAAGTTTATCTGAAGTTGGTGATTTGCATTAAGTGACCCAGAGAGGCTGAAGATTTGAGGCCCTCTGTTCATACAGTTTGCTGGGTGGGTCCCTGAAGGATTCTGAGCGTTTATTGTTATAAAAGTATGCTAAATTGTTCTTGTTAAGAGTGAATGTTTCTGGTGACCTCCACATGGCTTCTTTTCATGCAGGAATTAAAGAGGAATTGGAGAGAGCTGGAGTCTCAGCCACTGCTCTCAGCATCCTCACTCTTAAAGAGCCACTCCTGGCTTTGCCCTAATCATCACTTCTGCTTCAGCCCCCTATCAGGTAGCACGAGGTCCAGGCTGAAAAACGCAGACTTGAATACAGCTCACTACCCTGGAGTTGGAAGGATCTGGTTTGGAGACCTGCCCTTGCCACTTTCCAGATGTATGGTTGTAGGCCAGTGACTTTCTCTAAGTCACCATTTTCTCATGGGGAAAGCTCAAGTAATTCCTTCATCCTGGCAGGGTGATTGTGAATCATGAACAAGAAAATACATGTGAAAGCATTTTGACATCGACGATGTGGAACAGACTGAAAGGTCAACTCTCATTTCCCCCATTGCCCCAGATCTTTCCCATACTGTCCTCCCAGCAGAGGCCAATCATTGGTGTTAAAGGTGATGGATTATTGTGAGGCACACAGGATGTCAGGGGAATCTCAAGGGGAAGGTGATAGCGGCTCTGTTCTGAGTCAGGCTTCACTTTCCAGCCATCTTTCCCTCCATTCAGCCATTCACCTACCTGTCCAATAAATATCTTTCATGCGACTGAGCCAGCAGCCTGCGAGCCCTCTGCTTCCATGGAGTTACATCTTACCACTAAGTTGTCAACAGTTCTCTCGAGTCCTGGCATTTGTGCTAAAACTAAAGCTGCTAACAGTGGCAGGAGGGCAGATGCCATCTGGCCCCATGGCTTGGCAGAGCCAGTCTGGTGGCTTGGCTTGGACCTGCAAGTTGAAAGGCTAAGGAAAACTGAGCTCCAGATCAGAATGCTCATGGGGATTGGAAAAAACAAATCCAGCTTAGTAGTGGGCTTTTTACCATCCAGTCTGACAAAGTCATGAAAGCACAGAGTGGGTGCTGAGGAGGTAGACAGACCACAGCTGCATGGACCGGGCTTTGGGATCTAGCAAAAGGGATGTATTCTTGGCCAAGCCCAGGGAAAGCCAGGCTTCCAGAAGAGTCCTGCTAAGTTTAAGAAATAGGCAGGCTTTTCATCCTGGCTCCTCCTAGGTCTCCATATCTAGACGTTTGCTTGGTGAAACCATGGTAACTGTGATGCCACAATGGGACATTCTTCCCAAGGTGGTAGAAGGAATCTCTCTGTTGAGCTCTGCTGTGTAGGTCAGAATGAGTTCATTTCTCCTTTGGCTGTAGCAGTTCACAGAAGACTCTGAGAGCCATCCAGACAACAAGAAACACCCAGTGTCATGAGTGGAACATGGTGACTGAGAACAGCTATTGTGCATTGTTTGAGGCAAGGGCGGGCCTGGTGATGGGGTGGATGATGAGACCCACATGGGCTTTGAACTCAGTTCAAATTCCAGCTCCACCACTTAGCCATTGTGTCACCTTGGCCAGGCTTCTCAGGGTCCAAATGTTAGCTTCTGAGTCTGTAAAATGGGAACAGTGATGCTATCTACCTCACAGGGTTATTGCACAAATTCACTGAGCTAAATGTCAGTCAGTTACTGTGTACAAGTACAAGGTGTCAGTAGTTAAAGAAATTCCAGTGTTCTCTAAGCCAGCCAAGTATAGCAGGACAGCAAAAGTGGGGGTGGCCTCACACTAAACCCTGCTTTTTCTTTTAGCAGCATTTTATGGCTATGGAGTTAAGAAAGGGGTCAAATTCCAATAGTCAAAAAACAACTTTCTGAGCCCCAACTCTCTGGGAAGCCCGAGGATCCTGGCTGGATCGAGGAGAAAACTGACGAGCGTGGGCTGCCTCCTTTCTGTGGGCCCCCTTACCTATCGTAACGATATCAGTGCTGGGCAGCTGGTCCCTGAGCTCTTCACTGCACGGAACCAAGCAATTGGGACGTGACAGGTCTGTGTCCCATGTCTTGGAAGCCTTGTCAATGCGAAGGAAAGAGTCAGGGCAACCAATGCTGAGGAGGGTGAGGCGGGAGTGTGGAAATCACCACTTTGGGGAGGAGAGGAAAAGCCTGTGCCTTCAGATGTTGTGTTTCCACAGCTGCCCATGGTGTCCGCTGCAGTTCGCTTTGGGGATGGCAGAGATGCGCGGGATGCTCTTAGTACTGCTCTATGTCTCCCACTCTTCTGCCAGTGAGTGTGCTGCTTTCTCTGTAACATGACAGGGGGAATTGTTTGGGAAAAGCACATGGCCCTTGATGTTCAGAGAGGGATCCAGAGGGACGATGACTCAGACAGCGGGCATTGGTGGTGGGAATTAGGCAAAGAAGGGGAACATGAGGCGTGGATGTGGGAAACTGGCTTCAGCAGTCTGATGTCACAGCTGATCCTTGGGTGAGAGGGATCCTCGGGCTACAGAAAGGCTTGTTCAAAAAGCCCACCCTGCTCTTCCTGGGGCTCATCCCCCAGGTGCCAAAAGGTGGGAGATGTCCTCCCTTGTGCCTGGGTGGGAGCCTGTGGTGCATCTGGTACACTCAGGAACCAGGTTCCTGTGTTTCTACTTCAGCATTGTTATTCCAATGAAACCTTTTATCATTTTTTAAGTTTAAATTCAATTTGCCAACATATAGTATAACACCCGGTGCTCATCCCATCAAGTGCCCGACACCCAGTGAAGTAGGAGGCTTGGCTCACCCAGCCTAGGGCTTTGAACTTCAAAGGTCCTTCCTGCTCTATCATAGTTATACTCTCTTCATGATTCTATGAATGTGGACTTCTTTTTTTATATAGGGCAATACAGCATCTTGGGTGAAACTAGGCCTGGCAGGGGGAGAATATTTTTTAAAACTTTAGTCAACATTTAACTCTCATTTGAAACAAAGTCCAGACTACCCAAGAGACTGCTCAGTTGGGGGCAATTCCCTCAAGGGCTTGGGAAGGCAAAGGCCAAGCAGGCCTGCATGGGCGAGATACAGCCTCCACCTGGTGGGACCTTTTAGCTCCTTGATGACAAGACTTCAGGGAGTGCTTGATATGGCAAAATGCTTTTGTTCATTCACCAGTTGATTTATTGAGTACTTACTGTGGGCCAGGCACTGTACTAGGCTCTAGGGATACACTGGCAAGCAAAATAGACCTGGCGGAACCATGTATGCCAACTGCTCAGGCAGGGCACAGCAAGGGCAAATCTGAGGATACGAAATGTGGCTGGAACAGAGACTGTGACAGGCTGAGGGTATATGAAGTTTGAATTCTGGCCTTGTATCCTACCAGCTGTGTAACTTGGACCAGCTCTAGAACTCAATTTTCTCACCTGCATATGGAGATTGATATAGTGTCCACCTCCAGTTCTGTTGGAGAAATTATATGAAGTAGTGTATATCAGCAGAGTTCAAACTTTTTGGTCTCAGGACCCCTTTATAACTCTTAAAAATTACTGAGAATCCCCTCCAAAAGAATTTTTGCTATGAGGCTATATCTTCCCATCTTTACCATGTTAGAAATTAAAAACTGGGAAAATTTTGAAACACAAGAATACCCAGGTTCACATATGCTATTAGCCATCAGGGTGATGACATCATGTAGCTTCTGGAAAATTCCACCACATACCAGTGTGAGAATGAGAGTGAGAAAAGCAAAAACTGTCTTAGTGTTCTTATGAAAACAGTTTAAATAAATCTTGCAGACCCTGGAAAGGGTCTTGAGGACTCCCAGGGGTCCTGGACCACATTGAGAACCACTGATGCTTTCCAATACTGCCTTGAGTGTGCTCTAAGTGCCCAAGACGAGAGTGATTATTGGTACCTAAAGTTATTTCTAGACTCAAAGATGCCATCAAGAATCTTTTACGGAGAAGGAGACCTACTAGGAAAAGAAATGGGTCGGGGAGGGGTGGCAGAGTTAGTAGCAACCAAGATGGAGAGCCAGAAGGAGCGAGGAACCAGCAGGAGAGGGAGTCTTGAGGTCTGACACGGTGGTGGTGGCCACAGGTCATCAACTCCTTGCCCCAACAGTGAGGCCTCTCCGCTACCTTTTCTGCAGGCTGTGGCATCCAGAAAACCAACATTATGGAAAATTCCGAGGAGGGTTTGGTCAACGACAAGGAATTCCCGTGGGTAGTGTCGCTGCAGGATTCCCAATACACCCACCTGGCTTTTGGCAGCATCCTTAGTGAGTTCTGGATCATCAGCATCGCATCCGCCTTGCAGAACAGGCCAGTACCTCTGCCTTTGGGGCCTACACAGCCCCCTGGAGCGGGGCGGAGGGACCTTTTCCTGCTCGGCTTGGGGAGGCCTGGAAGGTGGATTCCTGGAAACAGGGCAACAGGACATTTTACTGACTCTGCACTTGTTCTGCCAGGACTCTTGGGGTCCTAAAATCATCAGTTGCCAAATTCATGCTGTCCAGTGTGTTCTCTACTATGGAGACTGCAAGGTGAAATGAGTGTTCCTTCATCCTCCATAGGAAGGATATCCATTCCCATTTTCCTGAAATCACAGGCACTGACTCCTGATACTAGAGGTCCTTCCTCTAGTCTTGTTAAGTGAATTGATAGGAACCTATATCTTAAAACACTTAACCTCAAGCCTTAACAACAGGTCTGCCACAGATATATGTACATAGAGAGAAGACTTGAAGGAAATAAGCAAATGCTTAAGAACACTTCTCTCTGGATGCTCAGAATGCACATGATTTCTGTATTCTTCTTTGAACTTCAATCTATTCCCCAACTTCTATGTAGTAAATATTTGTTCCTGTAAACCAGGGAAAAACCCTCAAATATTATTAAAGGAATAATCTTACTTTTTGACCCAATGACCTCACTTTTGAGAATCAACATTAAGGAAATAATTTCAACCACTGGAAAAGTGGTTGCAGAAAATTGTTCATAGAATGGTTAGTTACACATAAAACACTGGAAATGTAATGTCCAATTATCATGGATAAATAAATTCTAATTACTCTTTCATATGTATAACATATAATATATAGTATATAAGTAATATATAATTACATATGTATCTTTATATATACTATTTATATGCCTTATATGTGTATGTAAATGTATATATACACTAAGTATGGGGAGAGAGATTATAATTACTATAATTGGCTAAATAATAGTATAAATCCTTGATGGAATATTGTACAGCTACTGAATTTTCTTACACCTATGATTTATAATTACTATTTGAAAGTATATGCATTTATTTTTTTTGAAAATACATGTATTTAAATGAAATACTATACATATACATAGTTTAATGTTCTGGAGAAACCAAAGCAGCTTCTTTCCCCTGGCCTTCAGACACTAACTCCCTGTCTTAAACCATAGTCTGTCATCAGTTTCTTGAATATTCTTCCTTAATTACTCAATGCATTTACAGATATCTGTAATATACCTATAGGTCTATCCATATTGATTCTATCTACTGACAGAGAAAGAATTTTCCTTCCCCCCGTATTAATGTGCTAGGACTGCCATAACAAAATACCACAGACATTGCAGCTTAAACAACAGAAATTTATTTCTCACCATTTTAGAGGTTGGAAGTCCAAGATCAAGTTCAAGATCAGAAGGACTGGTTTCTCCTGAGGACTCTCTCTTTGGCTTGCTTACCGCTGCCTTCTCACTCTGTCCTCACATGGCCCTTCCTTAGTGTGTGTGTTCCTGGTGTTTCTGCTTCCTTTTATAAGGACACCAGTCCTGCTGGATTAGGGCCTTACACTTATGACCTCATTTAATCTTCATTACCTCTTTAAAGGTCCTATGTCCAAATATGGCCACATTTGGGGCTAGGCCTTTACCTACAAATTCAGCAGGACACAGTTCGAATATAACAACCACACTACAACTGGTAGCACACCATACACAGTATTACACTCGTAGCTTGTTTCACTCTACCAGGAATGCTGAGCCATCTTTTCTTACCATTACATAGGGACCTCCCACATTTCTCAGCTGCACAGTATCCCAAAATGGTTCTACTATAATTACACAGTTCTCTATTAATGGAAATTTGGGTTGTTTGCGATCTTTTACTCAGACCAAAAAATGCTGTAGATATACTTGTACATATATTATTTCACACACATGCAATATACTGTAGAATGAATAACCCAGGAGTGGAAAGACTGGACTTAATGTTGATAGCCATTGCCAGCCAACTAGCCTTCCAGAAAGGTCCTGCTTTCCATGTAGTGTTTTCATTACAACTGTTTATCTGGTCAACCAGTTTTGGTCTGGATTTTCCCTTTGCCTCAGGGTTTTATTAAAGATAAGGGCTTTTAAATACCTAGGTGGTGGGGTGTTTGGTCTATTTTGTTTTCCAGCATTACTGAATTCTGAGTTACACTACATAGTGATCAGATCTACTTAGGAATTTGCTGGGATTGTCCTTCTGCTATATGTGATCCATGTGAATATTTTCCACAGAGAAAATTCAAAGTTCATTCTCTGTCTTTGGTGTACAATTTACTATATAAAATTGGGAGGGCAGCCCGGTGGCTCAGCGGTTTAGCGTGCCTTCAGCCCAGGGCATGATCCTGGAGACCTGGGATCGAGTCCCACGTCGGCCTCCCTGCATGGAGCCTGCTTCTCCCTCTGCCTGTGTCACTGCCTCTCTCTATATATATGTCTCTCATGATTAAATAAATAAAATCTTTGAAATTGGGAAAGGTAATCTTGATCTGTCCTAGGCTGACAAAGGTAAGTTAAAGTCTATCATGAACAAGCTTCTGGCTTTTTCTATTTCCTGGAGTGTTCCCTTTGTGAACATTATATCATGTGCTACAGGTGTTTGAGACTATGAGGTCTACACTGGAGACTAAATTCTTTCTTTCTTTTTTTAGATTCTATTTATTTATTCATGAGAGACAGTTGAGAGAGAGAGATAGAGGCAGAGACACAGGCAGAGGGAGAAGCAGCAGGCTCCATGCAGGGAACCCGACGCGGGACACGATCCTGGGTCTCCAGGATCACGCTCTGGGCTGAAGGCAGTGCTAAACTGCTGACCCACGGGGGCTGCCTGACTAGATTCCTTCTTATCAAGAGCCCTCTCTTTATCTTACTCCTTGCTCTTCTGCTCTGAATTGATGTTCAGAATGAAACTCCTACTTCTTGTTTTTAATTTAGGTTATATTTTCTGCTTCTGTTGCTTCTTTTCTTTTCACTCTGTGGCCTTTGTTTTGTTTTGTAGGTCTCCTCTGACAAATTTGGGAAGTTTGAGTTTTCTGGTGTTCATCTGAGAGTTGTAATTTCATGGAAGATGACTACATATCAGTTTCTTTCTGGACTGTCTTCTTTAGACTCTGCTGTGGCCAATGCTAGAAGTCCTATCTTTTTACTTCTCTCTCCTTCTCCACCACACCATTTTGATAGATTATAATAGGTTCTTTAATGTTTACCTTGATGCATATGCATATTTGCACATTCTTATTACTTCATAATTTAGCTGTAAGCAAATAATATGTTCAGGCTCTTGTAAAAGAGAAAACAGACATATATGCCTACCTCCTAACTTTCTTTTCAGCTTCAGTAATACCATCTAATTACTGCCAGAGTTTACATTTTTACTCCAACCTAAATTTTAAAAGGTTTTAAATTTTAGTCCAATGTTAAAATGAATTCCACACTTACTGACAACTCTTTTGCTGGATTTTCTCCATTCCACACTAGAATTGGCTAAAATTTGTCTTCAGGTATGTACTTTCTTAAAAGACTCCCAAGAACCATATTTCCTTGGGTTTTTTATATTCAGAAATGTGCTATCCTCAAGCTTAAATGACACCTTTTTTCAATCTTATTTTTTAAATATTTTTTAAAGATTTTATTTATTTATTCATCAGAGAGAGAGAGAGAGAGAGAGAGAGAGAGGCAGAGACAGAAGCAGGCCCCATACAGGGAGCCTGATGTGGGACTCGATTCCGGGTCTCCAGGATCACGCCCTGGACTGAAGGCACCACTAAACCGCTGAGCCACTGGGGCTGCCCTTTTTAAATATTTCTAAGTAATCTCTGTACCCAGTGTGGGGCTCAAACTCATGACTCCAAGATCGAGAGTAGCACGCTCTACTGTCTGAGCCAGTCAGGCACCCCTGAATGACAACTCAAGTATAGAATTCATAGATCATGCCTTCTTTCCTTTTGAGACTTAATAGGTATTACCCCCAGCTTCTGGTATTAAATCTTACTGAAGTCTGAAGCCATTCTGATTTTCTCCTCTGTAGGTGTGTGATCATTTATCCCAGTATACCTGCTGTTTGTACCCCCTTTCATTCTCTTAAGTTCCTTTGGCAATAAATTATATGGCCTCATTTAAGATGACTTAATTAGGTTTTGTCTGGATGCCCATGGAGTCCTTTGTCACTGAAGACCAGCTACTAGCTATGCTGGATCTCTCCCATTTCTACTCTTTTCTAGCTTGTTGTGTCCCAGAAGGCTAACTTATGTGGGTTACACCACAGGCACTCTTACCTTCTGGGTTCCAGTTGGGTTTGGCCAAGGGGAACACTGGCAAGAGATCAGAGGAAGCGAGGAGAGTGAGGTCAAGGTCTTTACTCCACTGAGGGGTACTGCAGACTGGCTGCCTCCTCCAGCCAAGTGACCTAATCCCCATAGCTCCGAGCACTTCCTCCCCTTCTCTAGTACCTAGAGTCACAGGAACACCCTGGTTGTTATCTCAGCAGAAAGCTGGATTTGCCACGTGGTGCCCAGGCACTGCACTATTCTTTGTGATTTTCCTACATCTTTCCAAGACCTTTGTAGAGTTCCCCCAACTTACCTTGAGTATGCCATCTATTTCCTGCTGGGAGCTGACAAGGATATGTCTCCTTGTTGATCATTCTGTATCCCTTTTTTCCTAGGATATGGAGTCCACTTCTGAACTGTAGACTGAAGTCTTATTTCCAGAAAATTTTCTTAAATTATATCATAAAATGTTTTTTCTGTTTTGTTATTTGGGTGACTTTCTTTGTGATCTGCTGACTTACCATTAACTGCCACATTTGTTATTTTCCTCTCTCTCCTTTAAAAATCTTTGTTAGGGTTAGAAACGACAAATACCCACCATTTGCTTCAATATGGATAGAACTGGAGGGTATTATGCTGAGTGAAGTAAGTCAATCGGAGAAGGACACACATTATATGGTCTCATTCATTCAGGGAATATAAAAAATAGTGAAAGGGATTAAAGGGGAAAGGAAAGAAAATGAGTGGGAAATATCAGAGAGGGTGACAGAACATGAGAGACTCCTACCTCTGGGAAACGAACAAGGGGTATTGGAAAGGGAGGTGGGCGGGGGGTTGGGGTGACTGGGTGACAGGCACTGAAGGGGGCACTTGATGGGATGAGCACTGGGTGTTATGCTATATGTTGGCAAACTGAATTCCAATTTTTAAAAAATCTGATATTTCCCACTCATTTCTTTTTTTTTTCCCCTTTCTTCCCTTTCACTATTTTTTATATCAGAAAGGGAGACAGAACATGAGAAACTCCTAACTCTGGAAACAAACAAGGGGTGGTAGAAAGGGAGGTGGACAGGGGGTGGGGGTGACTGGGTGACAGGCACTGAAGAGGGGCACTTGATGGGATGAGCATTGGGTGTTATGCTATATGTTGGCAAATTGAACTCCAATAAAAATAAATTTTAAAAAACCTTTGTTAAGGATGCCTGGGTGGCTCAGTGGTTGAGTGGCTGCCTTCCGGCTCAGGGCTTATGGCATGATTCTGGGATGGAGTCCCACAGCAGGCTCCCTGCAGGGAGCCTGCTTCTTCCTCTGTCTGTGTCTCTCTTATGAATAAAAATCTTTAAAAAAAATAAAATTGTGATTTAAAAATAATAATAAATAAAAATCTTTGTTAATATCTATTTCATTTTGGCCACTTCTCTCAGTCCCTCCGTGTCCCTTACTGTATTTTTTGTGTTATCTATTCTCCTTCATGCTGCTTCCAATTTGGCCTTTATTTTGGCAATGGTTTTGTTTTCTTTCCACTTGTTTGCTGAAAAGCATGTTTGACCAGCATTTTCTGACTTTGTGGGGGTAGGTATCATCTAGAACTCCTTGCACTCCTGCTGTCTCCCCTTGCTTTTGTTAGCCCTTCCTCTGATTCTGATATTTGGAGTTTCTTGTGTCTCTTTGCTTCATGGTGTTTGCAGCCTTTCTCATTCTTGTAGTTCCTTGGGTGATCCCCAAGAGAAGAAAGGGAAAACACCCGAATGAACTCCATCATTATTAAAATCAGAATTTCTCTGAAGAGTACTTAGAGTTTGTAATATGAAAAGATGTTTATATTAAAATTTAAGTGCTAAAATCAGGAGTCAAGATTATATCTTTGATGTAACAATGACTACATAAACAAAAAATAAAACTATGGGAAAATCATGAAGATAATCATCCCTGATATAACAGATTATCTTTTGGTGGTGGGACAAATGATGTTAAGATAGAGAAATTCCCAAGTTGCTATGGGCTCACAAAGGAAGACACAAGCCTAGAGGTTCAGAAAAGATTTTCTGGGGACTGGATCCAAAGAGATGAGTAAAAATTAGCCCAGGAAAAATGAGGTGGATGAGTATTCCAAACAAACAAACAAAAATTAAATATAAAAACAGGGAAGTGTGAATCTTCCATGGTGCCTTGGCTTCTCAAGTTTCCTTTGCTCTCTCTCTCTCTAGGAAGGACGTCATTGTTATAGTTGGTATAGCTAAGATGGATGCCAAAGTGGTTGCTCATGAAGAGTATCCAGCCAATAACATCATCATCCATGAGGATTTTGATAATGAAACCATGATCAATAACATAGCCCTCCTGAAGACAGACACGGCGATGGAGTTCAACAACCTGATCCAGCCCATCTGCTTCCTCAGCAGAAAGCTGCATGTGCCACCAGCCTTGCGGAACTGCTGGGTGGCAGGATGGAATCCCACGTCTGCAGTTAATGCCTTCCTTCTCCTAGAGGAGGCTGTGTGTATGCTAGCAGTGGGGGTGACTTGGATGAACCATTCTAGAGCTTATCTTAATAATTCAGGTTGTTTGAGATTCTGGTATTGGGCTGGAACCCTCATGTAATAAGTCAAGATTTCCAATGCTTGCCTTTTCTGTGGCCATTCTTATATGTGTTCCTTTTTCTTCTAGTCCTAAACCAAAATTAGAAGTACATAGGCAGCAAATAGCCTGAAGTGAGTGCAAAGTTATAGTGGGGCAAGGGGATACTATTCCCTGAACTGGAACTGATTATCCTCTTTGCTAAGCTGTCCTTGTTTTCTCTTATTCTTGGAAAATGAATAAGGAAATGTATTCTCTGTAGATGTAGAAGAAGGATGGAATATGTTATTTTCACATCCAAGTTCAAAACAAAGGTAGTTTTCAGAAAAACTCTGACACAGGTTCTGATTTCTATAAGGAAAAGGGGTTTATCAGAACATTTTCTACTCACTCCCATGTAGATATGTGAGTTGTAGTTGAGCTGACATAGGCAATGTCTTCTTGTTAATAATTCTTGGCTCTCTGTTGCATGGTCTAGACAGGAAATCACATGACGATGAGTATCCTGAGGAAAATCTATGTGAAAGACATCAACCTATGTCCCCTACACAAACTCAAGAAAACAGGATGTGGCAATCACATGGAACAGGAAACTGATGCTGTCTGCTTGGTAAGAGCAAGATGGAGTAAAAGCTAAAGGCTGAGAGTGAGCAGTGGTCACTTCGAGGGAACCTTGAGACTCCCTCATTGCATGGTCAACTCCATGAGGGACTGGCAGGGACTGGCACCTGGCACTCATAGCTGCCTCCAGCACTTGGCAGACAGTAGATGCTCAATAAAAATCTACTAAATGGACTAAACAGTCACCATTTTAAATGTGACATGATTAAGCATTTCTAAGTCATAGATGTTTTCTCACTGGCTAAAAGTCTGAAAGTGTGAATCCAAACTATGCATGAAGATATACTTCAAGCATGTCTACAGGGTGGGGTCATTGTATTCAGCTTCTATAGAGCCTACACTCTGATGCTATTGCTCATCAGTTATCGGAGTTTTTTTCTGTAAGAAGCCCTGCCCTCCATCTGGAAGAGAGTTGTATAGATGTGGTTGTCCTACACCTCGGCAAAATGTGTGGAATTCATAAACCCCTGGCCCAGGCTCCCTCATGCCCATACTCAGAGAAAGTGTGATTTACAGAGGTCATACAGTTAATAAATGTTAGAGTAAGGATGAGAACATAGGTCTACCAGATCTCCAGGCAGTTTTTCTCCTCTACTCCAAAATTTCTAAGGTGCGGATCATCCACTCTCCTTCAATTAAGTGTCAGGATTCCCTGGTGGAGAATTTTTTTTCCCCAGATGATTTATGGAAAGTATTTTAGAGAAAGGCAGAAAAATACACATATGCAGATAATTCTTTCTAAAAGTAATTTTATTGCAAATACATGAAGGACTACCTTTCACTAGGCAGTGAGTTTGCCTTTCCAAAGTTGGTTCAACATTTGAGTGCCTACTTTGTATGAGTCTCTCTACCCATAGAAGACCAACAACTTTTTAAAGTAGATAACATGTTAAAATACATTAGAAAATATAGCTAGTTACCAAAATCCTGCTGTTAACCATTCCATCAATCCAGTACATATTTCATCAAATTGAAGATGCTGTTATTTGTAGAATCCACCATTTTTTATGATCAATCATGAGAGAGAACTCTGACATCAACCAATTAAAAGACACATCTCATTTCAAAGATGTAAATTTTTCAAGAGCATCTTAGATTCAATGGAATATGGTAAGCTGTTCATACTCTAAAATGATTACCTCTTTAAATCTATCTACAAAGTTCAGAGTGGTTTTTACCTATTGGTTTTTAACTATAGAGCACCTGCAGTCAGTCCTTTGTTTTTGAACTGTGCTTGCAAACTGGCTCAGACACTGACTTGTCCACCTAGGATCCTTTCCTCTTTCAGAAATATGTTCCAGTGTCCAGAGATCCTCATAGTCATATTTCAGATATGTAGGATAAGCCACCCAAGTTCAGTATCTGCCTAATGAGTCCCCAGAAATCCAACCCAAAGCAGAATCACTCTGAACTCACTGCTCCCCCTTCTCCTCACAACTGTTAGGGCTTTTGTTCAATGTCAAAGTTGAGCATCACACAATGAAAGAGCCCCTCTAAGCTGGGGCTGCTCCTCTGGGAGATGAGCTGGGGTTGCTTCAGAGAAGCACCTGGTACTACTTCTCTCAGCTGCTTGGGCTTAAGAAGTTAGGTCCCACAGGTTAGGAGGAAGAGAAAAAGCACTGCATTCTACACCCAGGTGGAATGGCAACTTGCAAAACCATGCAACAGCCAGGGAGGTCTACTGCACAATCATTCATCAAACTATTTGTCCTAAATGGCATGATTTTTCTTCCTTAAGCTATAAAACCACAATTAAGGCAAACTGGGAGTGGTATTGGTGACAGGAGGGGAGGCCATGCTATGCTTGGCCAGAGAACCTCTCTGACCAAAGTAGACATGATATGGTGCTAAAGGAGTCTATTTAACAGTCCTATCACTGTCAGCCAGAACTTGGGATGAAATCTCTACCCTCTGCGCCATGGCAGCACGGGGCAGCAAAAGCAATGTGTGCTTGACCAGCCCTTCTCAGAGACAGGCCACACAGGTCAAGGGGGCTGCCCAGCCTTTGAATGACAACCCCTCTTGGGGTAAGATGGACAACTAGGCTGGAGTGAGGGGTCAGAAATACCCTTAAGGGGAGGCTTGGGAGTGGGGCAACTAAAGTAAATTATACCAAGCAGTTGTCTTGTTGCTAGTCCTCATATTTCTCAGCTTTTCACATAAAAATGATGGCCTTTTATAGACACCAGAATAATGGTAGCCAATTCTTCATTGAGTGCAGCCTGTGTGCCAGGCACTGTGTTAGGAGCTCTGCATGTAGTATAGGCACTTTAACTCAGAGAGTAGTAGGTGACTCGCCAGGGTCACATATCTAGGTAAGTGTGCCAAGCTTCCACGCACTCCCTCAAAGGGAGATCAGGTCTGTGCGGCAGAATCACCTCTGAGTCCCAGAGGACTTCCTGTGGGAAGGCTGGGAGCGTGGGCAGGGCTGATGAGCAGGGGCACCGACAGGTGCCGACCAAGTGGACAGGCTGTGAACCTAGCCTGGTCAGTGCTCCCCGGGGAAATGTGGCTCTGACCTCAGCAGGAGTGTGGGATGGAGGGAGCAGCTTGAATGGAAGATAGAAACACAGCAGAGAGAAGGAAAAATTGTGAGCATTCCAGGCCAGAAACAGTGGGGGTGGGGTGGGGGGGTAGCGGGGGAATCAACATTTGAGGAATGAGAAACCAAAAGAGAGTGAGGATTTAGTCAAAGGGCCATGAAAATGAAATGGGAACCAGGAAGCTGTTGCCAAACTGCAAAAACCTACAAATAATTTGTATAATAAAAGAAAAAGTCATCTTGTTGGAATTTATGGTAGCAGCCGCCTAGTTTGGAATTGGTATGCTATAATGTACCCCAACTCCAGTGAGAACCAGTGTAAAACATTTCTGGAACAAATAGTAAATTGTACAAGCATATATATATATATAACCTGAAACCTTCTGTCTTTTGTCACAGGGGGACCCAGGAAACCCAATGATGTGCCAGCTACAGCAACTGAATCTGTGGGTGCTGAGAGGAATCTTGTCCCATGGTGGTGAGGAATGCCCTGGCGTATTTCTGTACATCAGGGTGGAAGACTATAGTGACTGGATTATATCCAAGACTAAGAAAACCAGCCATCCACTGTCTTCTTTCTACCACTTGGAGGATTCGTTTCCTTTCTTCAGCTACTCATCACATATCATCGTGACACAGAGAAAACATTCTGGGCTAGGCCAGGGTGGATGGTCCCAAACATACACGCAAGGACAAAAAAGGGTCGCCATACATTCATGGCCAACAAACAGCTTTAGAAAGGGTCCAGATGTTGGGGAGAAAGGGTTAAAGGAATTAGGCAAGTCTTCTGTTGCGGCCATCCAACCCATGTACTATGACTATTATGGTGGGGATGCCAGGGATGGTGGTGGGCCTATTTCAGGTCAGAACAGGTTACATCAGCCCCAAGAAATTATCTTGTTTTTCTTTGTGCTGGTTTTCTTTTGCAATGGTATCTAGTCAAGGACCTAAACCTCTCAACTGAAGAGTAAGCTCAGAATGCTGAGTGCCAGGCAGTCACCATGCTATTTTGGTGTCTGTTTTTTGATAGTTGCACACCTGGGCTGCCATGGACAGGCCCACAGTGCATAATGGGTGGGCTCTCCCTCCTCTGTCCCACTCCTACATGCGGGAAGGTCACTTTCATTTGTGCTTGTGAACTAAATGTGGGCTAACAAGTGTCAAACCATTAGAGTGCCCTGTGGTTCTTTCAGTGTTAACGGTTCCAGGGGCCAGGCTATGAAATTAGCCACACTCCCCACAGGCAAATGTGGCCTGGGAAGTGCTCAGCAGTCCGGCTGGAGAGTGGGGGACACCAAGCAGCACAGGGAACAGTGAGAGGACCCCTTGAATGGAAAGGAGCTGATTACTTTAATGGATCACTCTGGTCTGCAGCTGTGGCCTCCCTCTGGCTATTTCCTGGGGGGGGCAAAGTGCCTGCAACTGCTCATTGGTGGTTTTCATTTTATTCCATGCCTTGCGGTAGCCTTTTAAGGACATCTGCAAAAAAAGGGAAAAAGGGGGGGGGGGGAGACAGTCATTTGGGAAAAAGAGATTGTGATTTTTCAGAATGCAACCCGCATCTAGTCCTGCGATGATGCAGAGGAGTCTGTATGGCCAGTGCCAGGCTGGAAGATTCTTCCAAAGAGCTTGTTTCTGTTCAGTGAAGTGAGTGGTTGTTAGGTTCCTGCTGTGCTATTTCTCAGCTCCAAATCTGGCGGGCCTAAGTTTGGATCCTAATTCACTCCCTGCCACCAAGCAGAGAAAGTACTGTGGGAAAACGAACCTGGGTCTAGATGTGAAATGCCAGGCTTCCAGAGTGACCTGCCTGGGTTTCTGAGCTATTCGTGTGTCTCAAGTGTCCTCAGTATGCAACCAGGCCTGTGGCAGACCTAGTGCTTTTTTTCTGACCATTTCCACATTTCCCGTTTCCTTTCTGTGCTCACAAGGGGCTAGGGTGCTCTGAGCACACCATATCATACAGAAAGGCTGCGGGATTATAAAAAATGAAAGACACATGGCAACTATGTAAATGCATGGAATCGGGTTCTGAGTGGTATTAAAAATCCATTATTATCTCATTTTTAAAGAATATTGGCTTCTCCATGTATAAAGTAGCAATCACTAAATTACCAATGGTGGGGGAAGGAATTCAGAAATTTCCAGAATTCATTAAGAAAACAAGCAACTAAAAACATACTATGACTACTGAGTGTCTTCCCAATCACCTGAAAAGACACTGTCCCTAATATTGAAAAGGGAACTTAAAAAAAAAAAAAAAAAAAAAAAGGAAAGAAAGGAAGGGAGGGCATCTTTCATTTTCCTCTATATTTCCCTGAAGAAACTGCTGAGATTTCTCACAGACATTACATATCCCAACACCCATATTCTTGGCTTGAAAAATATAACTCTGGACAAAAACGTGAAGGACAGAAAAGATAGCCTATCTTGGGGGTTCTCTGAGACTTACCTCTGCTATCTCCACTTTCCTTTCCCACATCTTGATGGTCTTCTCCAGGTCCCCATTTAAGATGTTCTCCCGCACATATAACATCACCTGTGGCGAGCGGAACTCAGCCAGCTGCTTGCGGAGCTTCTTGTTCAAAGCCTCAGCCTTGGCCCGGTCCTGGGTTGGGAAGGACATATTAAACCAGGGATCCCTGGTGGTCCTGGCTTACTGGACTTACTGGCCCTGACCCATCTCTCTCCAGTTTCAATGCAGTTCTCAAAATAATGTTAAAATTTTCAAAGATTCTGATTATTTTTTTTTACAAATGGTGATGTTTTCATCCAGTTCAGAAACAGTAAGTGCAGTCTAAGTTTTCCTTCCTTCCTTCCTTCCTTCCTTCCTTCCTTCCTTCCTTCCTTCCTTCCTTCCTCCCTCCCTCCCTCCCTCCCTCCCTCCTTCCCTCCCTTTCTTCCTTCCTTAAAGAATATGCTTTCCTTATTGTGATTTCTTAGGTTTGGTGGGTTCTCTGGGGGAAAACTATGTACTTATGTACATTTTGATTTGATCGGACTCAACTCACTTTCCTATCTTTTTGTAAAATACACATAACATAAAGTTTCCCATTTTAACCATTTTAAAGTGTGCAGTTCTGCAGCATTCAGTACATTCACACTGTTGTACAAGCTTCACCATCATCCATCTCCAGAACTTTCTTCATCTTCCCAAATTAAACCCCTGAACTCATGAAGTACTGATGCCTCAGGACCACTTCCCCTAGGCCCTGGCAACCGCCAGTCTACTTTCCATCTCTATGAATTTGACTCCTCAAGTACCTCATATAAGTGGAATCATAGAATACTTGTCCTTTTGTGACTTATTTCACTCAGTATGTCTTCAGTGCTTATCTGTGTTATATGCAGAATTTCCTTCCTATTTAAGGCTAAATTAATGTATATACTACATACATACATATGTATACACTACATTGCTTCTCCATTTACCTTGCCAATGGACACTTGGGTTGCTTCTACCCCTTGGCTATCATGAAATAGTACTGCTATGAACATGGGTGTACAAACATCCTTTCAAGTTCATGCCTTCAATTATATGGGATATGTATCCAGAAGTAGAATTGCTGGATCAATCATTATTCAACTTTTTGAGAAATCTCTGTCTTTTTAAATTTTATATTTAAAATTATCATACTGTAAAATTAATTTGTCTTTCTTTTAATTGAGTGGATTTTTTGAATTGACAATGTCCTTTATTATTCTTTAAAGGTTTATTTTATTTTTTTAAGATTTTATTTATTTGTGAAAATACACAGAGAGGAGAGAGAGAGAGAGAGAGAGAGAGAGAGAGAGGTAGAGACATAGGCAGAAGGAGAAGCAGGCTCCATGTAGGGAGCCTGATGTGGGACTCGATCTCGGGTCTCCAGGATCATGCCTGGGGCCAAAGGCAGTGCTATACCACTGAGCCACCCGGGCTGCCCCAAGTTTTATTTATTTTAGAGAGAGAGTGTATGAGCAGGAGGGGCAGAGAGAGAGGGAGAATCTCAAGCAGACTCCATGCTGAGTGCAGAGCCTGATGCAGGGCTTGATCTCATGACTCTGAGATCACGACCTGAGCTGAAACCAAGAGTGAGAAGCTTAACTCACTGAGCCACCCAGCCACCTCTGTTTTATTTTAACTGTTTTGAATAGGCAATACATTCCATTCAAATGGTATAAAAGTATACAGGACGATCTCCCAGCCCACCTTGTCCTCAGCCACACAGTTCTTCCCAGAAGCATGCACTATTTTTAGGTATTGCATATTCTTCTAGAGATCTACATTCATATAAATGTATATTTATCTTTTTTGCACAGAGTAGCCAATGCTATTCACTTTTACACTTCCAACTCTTTTTCACTCAATAAATACTGAAGATCCTTCTACATCAACACATAAAAAAACTACTCATTCTTTTTAACAGCTGCATCATTTTCCATTGTATTCATTTCCACTGTATTCCATTTTCCATTGTAACATAACAAGTCCTCACAGTCACTCAGCTCCTCAATCTCCTGCTATTACAATAAACAGTGCTGTGATTACTAATCTTCTGGGTATAGGTTATACTGTAAATATGCAAGTACATCAGTAGGATGAACTACTGAAAGTGAAATTGCCTGTTCTAAGACCATAGTTCTCAACCAACAGGTGTGGGGGAGGCAACTGTGCTCCTAGGAAACATTTGGCAATGTCTGGAGACATTCTTGGTTGTCACAACTAGGAGAGTGCTACTGGCACCTAGTAGGTAGAAGTCAGGGATGCCACTAAACACACTACAGGGCATAGGACAGTCCCCTACAACAAGGAATTTTCTGACCCAAAATGTCAGTGGCGTCTAGGTTGAGAAGCCCATCCATGAGCATGTATGTATGTATGTAATCTTCAAAAGTTCTCCCCACTCTGAGGTTATAATAAAAATGTTCCCACTATTAAGTTTAGGACTTTAATGGTTTTATCATTTACATTTAAATCTCTGACACATCTGGATTAATTTCACCATAACACACATAGCTCCAACTTTGTTTTTTCCTAAATGGCCACCTACTCATCCCAAATGATTTATTGAATAATCTGGTTGTGCCTCACTGCAATGCCTTTACCATAAACTGCATCAATAACAAAACTTTATCAGATATTTGATCATATACATGACATCTATGTGATCTGTGTTAGGGCTCATCATAGGACTTCTATTTTTTCTCTCTGATCTTCCAGTCTATTCACAAGCTTGTTTTAAATACTGTAACTTCATATCATGTTTCAGTATCTGGTAGGGCTAGTCCACTCATCTACTTAAGAATTTGGGGGATATTATTTTTCCAAAAGAATTTTGAGTCAATTTATTTAAATCCTTTTTAAAAATCTACTTGGTATTTTAATTGGAATACCATGATTTCACATCTCAACTTAAACAGAGCTAACATTCTTATGATGTTGAACCTTCCTAGCCTAGCACCATCTTTTCATTCCTTGCTTCACAAAGTATAAGTCTATGGTATTGGCATCACTTGGGAACTGGTGAAAATGAAGACTCTTGGGCCTATCCAATCAGAATCTGCCTTTTAGGAATATAAAAAATAGTGAAAGGGAATAAAGGGGAAAGGAGAAAAAAATGAGTGGAAATATCAGAAAGGGAGACAGAACATGAAAGACTCCTAACTCTGGGAAACAAACTAGGGGTGGTGGAAGGGGAGGTGGGCGGGGGGTGGGGGTGACTGGTGATGGGCACTGAGGTGGGCACTTGACGGGATGAGCACTGGGTATTATTCTATATGTTGGCAAATTGAACACCAATAAAAAGTAAATTTATAAAAAAAAAAAGAAAAAAGAAAAGATAAAAAAAAATCTGCTTTTTAATAAGATCCCCAGGTGACTGGTTTGCACCTTCTAGTTTGAAGCACTACTTTAATTCACTTTGACGAAAACCAAAACAATTATTTTTTAATTAACTTGTCAGAATGCAATAAAAACTCATCAAGAAGCATTCAGTGAATATCTGCTGTGTCTAGCATAGGGAGGTCTAACATTGACCTGGAACTATCAGTGGACACCCCTGTGAGGATAATGATTAAAGAATACTTAAGAAAATATAACGAAGGAGCAAGAACCTTGGCGTTAAAAGGCATTAAAAATAAGGGGCAGCCCAGGTGGCTCAGCGGTTTAGCACCACCTTCAGCCCAGGGCCTGATCCTGGAGACCCTGGATCGAGTCCCATGTCAGGCTCCCTGCGTGGAGCCTGCTTCTCCCTCTGCCTGTGTCTCTGCCTATGTGTGTGTGTGTGTGTGAGAGAGAGAGAGAGAGAGAGAGAGATGAATAAATAAAAATCTTTTTTAAAAAAAAGTTCTACAAGGGTGCCTGGGTGGTTCAGTCCATTAAGCATCTGCCTTCCGCTCAGGTCATGATCTCAGTGTCCTGGGATTGAGCCTCACATCCCATTTTCTGCTTAGCAGGGCATCTGTTTCTCCCTCTCTTTCTGCCCCTATCCCCAACTCATGCTTGTTCTCTCTCAAATAAATAAAATCTTAAAGAAAAAAAAAGAAGTTCTACAGCTATGAGGGATGTGCTTTTGACCAGGAATTACAATCCTTACCCAGCATCCACTTGTAGAACAGGGCTGTTACAAGACAGATGGGCCACTGTTCCCACCCTCAGATCCAGTGTAGCAGTACAGAAGTTTTACTCAAGGGGAAAGGCTATAAAATAGCTCTAGAATGCTGCCTGGAAAGACTGACTTTATTTGGAACAAAGTGTGGGGAGTTCATGCTTAAGTACTTTGTGGAAAACAATGGAGATCTTTGGGATGAGCAATTACGAGGTCGCTGGAAGTTCCATGATATTAGTAGCAATAAGCAAAACAGTAGACCAGCTAGATGTTCAACAGAACCAGAGAAAGAGATCACTAAGAGACTTCTTGGGATTGGAGCAAATCTCATAAATTGCCAAAAAAGTCCCTATAAACAGGCCTGACTTTGACTAGATCAGAATGTGTGGCAGTTAATGTTGTTGAAAGCAACAGAGCAATCAGCTAGTAATTAATGGAGGCTAACAGCTGGGTATGATAACAATAGAAGCAGGCCAGCCAGAAGCTCAGCTGGAAGTGAAGGGAAGACTCAAAGAGAACTCAGCAGAAACACCAATCATTCCTGGTTGCCAGGGACTGTATCCATAATCAAGGCTGCCCCCTCTAAGGCAACACCAGAGGCTACCAACAGCTAGATGAACAGGTTTTACTAAATGATTCCAGCCAAAACACCAAATAAGCAAGAGATAGGTGGGATTAGTATCCAGCATTGTTATAATATCTAAAATGTCTAGTTTACAACAAAAAATATAAAATAGGCAAAGCAACAGGAAAGTGTGATCCACACTGGAAAAAAAGAAGGCAACATAAACTACCTTTGAGGGAGTCCAGATGGGGGACTTAGCAGACAAGGTCTTCAAAGCAGTTATTATAAATATGTTCAAAGAAACAAGGTGACCATTTTTAAAGAATTAAAGAAACATATGATGATAATGTTTCCTCAAATAGAAAATATCTATAAAGAGAAATTTTTAATGGAAAATTTAGAATATTTTCAATATAAATAACTGAAATGAAAAATTATGGGAGGAGATCACAGATTTGAGCCAGCAGAATAAAAAATTAGTAAACTTGAAGGTAGATTGATAGAGATCATGCAATATGGAAAACACAGAGGAAAAAGAAGGAAAATTCAGTCTCAGAGAAATGTGAAACACCACTATGTGTACCAACATTCATGTAATAGAATTAACAGGAGAAAAAGAGAAAGGAAAAAATATTCAAGGAAATAATGGCTGAAAACTGCCAAAATCTGATGAAATTATTTTTTAATTTAAGATATTAAGCCACACATCCAAGAAACTTAACAAACTCTGGGTAGGAAACTGGAAATAAATCCACACCCAGACACATCATACCCAAAATGTTGAATGACAGGCAAATATATATATATATTTTTTTTAAATATATATAAAAACATTTAAAAAATATATATAGTACAACCTGAAATCTGGCATTGTGATGCCCCCAGCTATGGTTTTCTTTTTTAAAATTCCCCTGGCTGTGTGATCCTGGAGACCCGGGATCGAGTCCCGCATCGGGCTCCCTGCATGAAGCCTGCTTCTCCCTCTGCTTGTGTCTCTGCTTCTCTCTCTCTCTATGTCTATCATGAATAAATAAAAATGTTTTTAAATAAATAAATAAATAAAATAAAATTCCCCTGGCTATTCGGGGTCTTTTCTGATTCCACCCAAATCTTAAAATAATTTGTTCTAACTCTCTGAAGAAAGTCCATGGTATTTTGATAGGGATTGCATTAAATGTGTAAATTGACCTGGGTAACATTGACATTTTCACAATATTAATTCTGCCAATCCATGAGCATGGAATATTTTTCCATCTCTTTGTGTCTTCCTCAATTTCTTTCAGAACTGTTCTACAGTTTTTAGGGTATAGATCCTTTACCTCTTTGGTTAGGTTTATTCCTAGGTATTTATGCTTTTGGGTGCAATTATAAATGGGATTGACTCCTTAATTTCTCTTTCTTCAATCTCATTGTTAGTGTATAGAAATGCCACTGATTTCTGGGCATTGATTTTGTATGCTGCCACGCTACCAAATTGCTGAATGAGTTCTAGCAATCTTGGGATGGAGGCTTTGGGTTTTCTATGTAGAATATCATGTCATCGGCGAAGAGGGAGAGTTTGACTTCTTTGCCAATTTGAATGCCTTTAATGCCTTTTTGTTGTCTGATTGCTGAGGCTAGGACTTCTAGTACTATGTTGAATAGCAGTGGTGAGAGTGGACATCCCTGTCTTGTTCCTGATCTTAGGGGAAAGGCTCCCAGTGCTTCCCCATTGAGAATGATATTTGCTGTGGGCTTTTTGTAGATGGCTTTTAAGATTTGAGGAATGTTCCCTCTATCCCTACACTCTGAAGAGTTTTGATCAAAGCTGTGGTCATCAAGACAGTGTGGTTCTGGCACAAAAACAGACACATAGATCAATGGAACAGAATAGAGAATCCAGAAGTGGACCCTCAACTTTATGGTCAACTAATATTCGATAAAGGAGGAAACACTATCCACTGGAATAAAGACAGTCTCTTCAGTAAATGGTGCTGGGAAAATTGGACATCCACATGCAGAAGAATGAAACTAGACCACTCTCTTGCACCATACACAAAGATAAAGTCAAAATGGATGAAAGATCTAAATATGAGACAAGATTCCATCAAAATCCTAGAGGAGAACACAGGCAACACCCTTTTTGAACTTGGCCACAGTAACTTCTTGCAAGATACATCCACGAAGGCAAAAGAAACGAAAGCAAAAATGAACTATTGGGACTTCAGCAAGATAAGAAGCTTTTGCACAGCAAAGGATACAGTCAACAAAACTAAAAGACAACCTACAGAATGGGAGAAGATATTTGCAAATGACATATCATATAAAGGGCTAGTTTCCAAGATCTATAAAGAATTTATTAAACTCAACAGCAAAGAAACAAAACAATCCAATCATGAAATGGGCAATAGACATGAACAGAAATCTCACAGAGGAAGACAGACATGGCCAACAAGCACATGAGGAAATGCTCTGCATCACTTGCCATCAGGGAAATACAAATCAAAACCACAATGAGATACCACCTCACACCAGTGAGAATGGGGAAAATTAACAAGGCAGGAAACCACAAATGTTGAAGAGGACGCGGAGAAAAGGGAACCCTCTTACACTGTTGGTGGGAATGTGAACTGGTGCAGCCACTCTGGAAAACTGTGTGGAGGTTCCTCAAAGAGTTAAAAATAGACCTGCCCTACGACCCAGCAATTGCACTGTTGGGGATTTACCCCAAAGATACAGATGCAATGAAATGCCGGGACACCTGCACCCCAATGTTTCTAGCAGCAATATCCACAATAGCCAAACTGTGGAAGGAGCCTCGGTGTCCATCGAAAGATGAATGGATAAAGAAGATGTGGTTTATGTATACAATGGAATATTACTCAGCCATTAGAAACAACAAATACCCACCATTTGCTTCGACGTGGATGGAACTGGAGGGTATTATGCTGAGTGAAATAAGTCAATCGGAGAAGGACAAACATTATATGGTCTCACACATTTGGGGAATATAAATAATAGTGAAAGGGAATAGAGGGGGAGGGAGAAGAAATGGGTAGGAAATATCAGAAAGGGAGACAGAACATGGAAGACTCCTAACTCTGGGAAACAAACTAGGGGTGGTGGAAGGGGAGGAGGGTGGGGGGTGGGGGTGACTGGTTGGCGGGCACTGAGGGGGGCACTTGATGGGATGAGCACTGGGTGTTATTCTGTATGTTGGCAAATTGAACACCAATAAAAAATAAATTTATTATTAAAAAGTAAAGAGCTCCATCTTCAGTGGAAAAATAAAAATTAAAAATATATATATATAGAAAGCAATGAGAAAACACAATTCATCACATTCAGGTGAAACCAAACAAGAACAACAGGTGATTTCTCATCAGAAACAATGGAGGCCAGAAGGCAGTGGGATGACATTCTAAGGGTTGAATGGAAAGAAAACACTGTCAGATTATTTTTAAAAGTTAAAAGTGAATTAAGTGAAACTGTGAATTAAGTGATTAAGAATCTCAATATCTAGTAAAATTATCTTTCAAAAATGAAAGCAAACAATGAGCATACTCAGATCTTGGTTTCTAATGCTATTCTCAAATAAAAGGAATCAAGACTGCTTGGAGAAATGGCTAATTCTAGGGCTGGAGCAGGAAATACATGAGATGAGTCTCAAGCATTTTCTTTTTTTTTTTTTTTTTTTTTTTTTTTCTCAAGCATTTTCTAGTGCCAGAAAAGAAAGTGTTAAACACACACACATACACAAATGAGATATGTCAAAGGGACACAGAAGCCAACTGAAAAACCTCCCAATGCCTAAGGTGAAACAATATGAGTAATGAAACAAATAATATTCGATTTTAATGCAACATATAAAATATCCATGCTCACTTCAACAGCACATATAATAAAATTAATGCCTATGAATTGATACTGCTATAAATAAATTATTTAAAAAATAAATGGAGAATACACAAATGTCCCAGACAGAAGAATTCCATACAATTCATAACTCTCCACTTCTTTTTTTTTTAAGATTTTATTTATTTATTCATGAGAGACACAGAGAGAGAGGCAGAGACACAGGCAGAGGGAGAAGCAGGCTCCATGCAGGGAGCCCAATGTGGGATTCAATCCCGCATCTCCAGGATCACGCCCTGGGCTGAAGATGGCGCTAAACCACTGAGCCACTGGGGCTGCCCCAACTCTCCACTTCTTAAGTGTGAGCTGCATATAGTAACATCCTTCCAAAGAGCGGAGTCTGAAAATTGGAGGAAAGGTAACTGTACAGCAGAGAAACCCTTATAATATTACATCAGGCAGGTGATCAAGGTTAATATCACCAGTAGTAAGTCATGTTGAAAGTACGCTTCCTTGATATGATATGATGAACATGGCACTTCACTTCTGTGATCATCCTCCCGAATACCATTTAACCTCAATCTAAACACAGGAAAGACAGAAGGCAAATCCTAATAGAAGAACATTCTACAAAATACTTGACCACTTTACAAAACTATCAAGGTCATCAACAAGTAAAGCTTGAGAAACTGTCACAGCCAAGAGAAACCTAAGGAGATGTGACATTGAATGTAATGCATTATCCTGGATGAGATCCTGGAAAAGGACCTCAGGTAAAAACCAAGGCTATATGAATAATATTAATTATAAATATTAATAATAAGGCCAATTAATAATATTGGTTTTTCAATTTTAATAAATATTCCACTGTAAGATGTTAATTATGGGGAAAATTGGGTGTGAGATTATTTGGGAACTCTGTACTCTACACCATTTTCTAAAACAATTATAAAATAAACTTTATTTTTTTAATAAAGAGTGAAGACATTCCCAGATAAACACACACTGAAGGAATTCATTGCTATCAGACCTGCCTTACAAGCTAGTACTACAGGAAGTTCTTCAGACTGAAAACAAGTGACACTAGAAAGTGACTTAAACCCATGTGAAGAAAACAAATAGCACAAGTAAAGGTAATTATGTAAATAATTATAAGGGACAGTAAAACTGCATATTCTCCTTCTCTTAATTGATTTAAAAAGTAATTCATAAAGCAACACATATATAATTCTACTGTGGATCTGTGACATATAAAAACATATTTGACAATAACAATTAAAAGAAGGCAGGGTGAAACAAAGCCATATCTAAGTAAGGATATAACATCAGATGATAACTTGAATCCAGAGGAAGAAATGGAGAGAACCATGCAATGGTAAAGAGGAAGGCTAATACAACAAACTTTGTGAACATACTTCATCTCTGGGGCACCTGGGTGGCTCAGTCCATTGAGTGTCCAACTCTTGATCTCTTGATCTCCACTCAGGTCTTGATCTCAGGGCCATGAGTTCAAGCCCTGCATTGGGCTCCACACTGAGAGTAGAGCCTACTTAAAACAAAACAAAACCCCAGGCTTCATCTCCTTTCTTCTCTCAGCTTTTGGACCCCTTCCTCACAGAATTTACAAGATTAACTCAAAATGCATCATAATCCTAAATGTAAGATCTATAAAGCTCAAACAGAGGACATAGGACTGAATCTTCATGATATTGTGATGATTTCTTAGATACAACACCAAAAGCTCAAGTGCAAAAGAAAAAAATAGATGGACTGAAGCTCACCAGTAAACAGTACCTTTAAGAAAGTGAGAAGGAAACCCACAGAATGGGAGAAAATATTTGCAAGTCACATATCTGACAAGGTATTTTAATCCAGAATACAAAAAGAATTCTTACAAAGACAAATAATTAAAAATTTAGGGGCTAAGGGTTTGAACAGACATTTCTCAAAAAAAAAAAAAAAAAAAAAAAAAAAAAACACACATGGCCAAAAAGCAAATGAAGGGATGCTCAATGTCATTAGTCATTAGGTAAATTCAAATCTAAACCACAGTGAGGTATCACTTCACACCCTCTAGGACAGCCATTAAAAGACAAATGAACAAAAACTGAAAATAACAAGTGTTGGTGAAGATGTACAGAAATCAGGACCCTCAAATATTGGTGGGAATGTAAAATTGTGCAGCCACTTTAAAAAAAAAACAGTTCTGCAGTTTCTCTAAATGTTAAACATAGCATCACCATATACAACCCACAATTCCACTTTTAGCTGTATGTTCAAGAGAAAAGAAAACAGACGTTCACACAAAAACTTGTACGTGAAGGTTCATAGCAGCATTATTCATAACAGCCAAAAACAACCCATGGGAAACAACCTCTTGACTGATGAATGGATAAAATGTGGTACATCCATACAAGGAAATATTCCTCAGCCATGAAAAGAAACAAAGTGCTAACACATACTACAACATGAATCTTGAAAATATTGTTAAGCCAGTCACAAAAGTGATCGTCATTGTACTGTATGGTCCCTTTTAAATGAAATGTCCAGAACAGGCAAAATCAGAGACTGAGAGTGGATTAGTGGTCACTGGGCTGGAGGGTGGGAGTGAGGTGATGTGGGGAACAGACAAGAATTTCTTATGGGTGGCTACACCACTCTGTGAATATATTATAAACCATGAAAATGTGCACTTTAAATGGGTGAATAACATGGTATGTGAATTATAACCCAACAGAGCTATTTAAAAAGTCCACAAGAAACCTAAAATATACTAAGCAGTGAATACCAGGCTTTTAAAAACTACTGTCATGCTTCACTTGTAATTTAATAAATATCTACCCAAATACCACAGAAATCCTACATGGAGAAAGCACACAGACTTTTGCTTTAACTTTGTTACTGGCCACTCTACTGAGACCTTTTTTTTGTTTTTTTGTTTGTTTGTTTTGCAGGTGTTGGCTCTCCATCAAGGATATGATGTGAATGCATGACAAAACTGAAGATGAAGTCATCCTGTGGCTTTTCAGTTATTGTGGACAGGTCTGGAGCCACGCATACTGCTGGGGACACTTAGGCCCATTCAAAACAAGACCACTAATAACTATACTAATGGTTTGGGAGGCTGACAAAGCATCGCTATTCTGGTCCTAATGGATCAGCACAAGGCCTGTGACACGTATTTCATAGATGCAGAAACTGAGGCCTAACTAAAAGACTTATTCAAAGCTAGAACCTGGCAACATCAAAGCTTATGCTCTTTCCCCCATCTTTCCAAAAAAAGTCCTCTGAGTCACATCCTTTGTACAACTTAACTTGCTAAAACTCAACTGTACATGTTCAGCAAAGTAGTGAGAGCACTAAATCACAATGTAGATGTAAGGAGCTCAGATAATGCCACACATCTGTTCACAGTGACCACAGGCCCCAGAGAGGGCTCAGGACAGAGGCTGAAGGTCTGTTATCCCACCAGCCACTGTACTGAATGAAAATTACACATTTAAAGAACTCTCTCCTTTACATAGAATGCTGTATTTTGGCATATGTACCTCTCATACCAATTAGATGCATTATAGATTTTTGTGTGTGATATTATATACATGACACTTTGAGTATGGTACTTTACAGGTCACTGAAAGAATTCTGAAGGGTTATTTGGACCCTACGTGATTTCTAGATGATTTCATTTCTACGTGATTTCTGATTCTAGACCCTAACCTAGCAGTAAAATGTAACTCTACTGGACTATGAGTCTCAAGGTGCCATTTCCTCTTTCAAAGGCCCAGAGCTGTTTTGACTTTTATGGTCTATACTTTTCTAGACAAAAACCAAGGTGGCTTGGATCTTGGTGTACATTGGCTCAAACCTTTGTAGACAGAAGCAAACACCAGAAGTGACACACTTTACCCTCTCCTACCTCCTCTACTTGTAGGGTTTCTCTTTCAATTTTTTCAAGTAACTCATTTCTCAGCAAGATCTCCTTGTCCAGATTGACAGACATTTCCATTGCTTGGTATAGCTTGCTCTGAAATATAACAACACAGCAAGTCTTGAGCAAAGATGATCACTCCGCACTACAGGAAGGATAGTCAGCTCTTTATTAAGCAGGATGACAGCTCTTTATTAAGACCAACTAGGAACTTGGGCCTGCCCTTCTCACAGCTGCTCAGGTATTCAGCATTCTGGTGCCTACATGGTAGGGGAGATAAAAACCTGCCGGGTGGCTAGATGCACCAGGACCCAAATCCTGCCCCACTACTTACTAAAAGAAACTTTAGGCAAGTCCCAGAATCTCTCTAAACTTGGGCTGGTCACCTCACAGGGCTGTGGAGAGACTTAAGGGGGATAATTGTGGTAAAGAGCTGACCACAGCACCTGACGTGTGGAGAACACTCATACAAGCTAGATGAAGAGAAACACTCCCCATGAGCTAGGTGATGCTGCATCCCACTTTAGAGGTAAAAGAACTGACTCTCCAGGGCAGCCCCAGTGGCGCAGTGGTTTAGTGCCACCTGCAGTCCAGGGCGTGATCCTGGAGACTCCAAATCGAGTCCCATGTCAGGCTCCTGCTTCTCCCTCTGCCTGTGTCTCTGCTTCTCACTCACTCTCTCTCTCTGTGTCTCTCATGAATAAATAAACAAATCTTAAAAAAAGAAAAAAAGAAAAAAAAGAACTGACTCTACGGAGGGTAAAACAACTTGCCCAAGGTCATAGAGATAAGAGGTCAGCCAGGGTCTGCACCCAGGCGATCTGACTCCGGGGCCCACAGGCTCCACCATCGTCTCCAATACTTGTTCAGGCGGGCCCACTGGCACTGGAGGCCTCCTACACAAACTGCCCTGCAGCCTCCCCTTGCATCACTCGATACTGTTCTTCACCAGCTCCCCACAAGCCCTTGCTTCTCCAATTTGTCCCCTTTGCTGCAGAGAAGGGTCAGCTTGGAGGAGTTGAGAGGTACTGTGCTGGGCTGAAGAGTAATCCAAGTGACAGAAGCCAGCGACTCCAGGGGGGGGATGGCTCAACGAACTCTGAGAACGCTGAGCAGCACTACAGCCACACCGCAGCCCTGCCAGCCTGCGGCCGGTTCACAGCCTTGACAGAGATGCAAGAAGCAATGTAAAACTGCAGCTGTGCCGGTGCTAAGAATATGAGCACAGTGGTTGAGGTTTCCCTGGGGGAAAGCATATGGGAAAGAAAGCTGAAAGGCAGCCAAGTAGAGGCTGAAAGGCTGTCTAGGTGAGAGGGCAGGGAGAATGTGCCAAGCTAAGGAAAAGCCTGGGAGAGGTGGGTGCTGGCGCAATACATCCAGGGTATCAAATCTTAGACCTTGCAGAAAAGCCTAGAGCCAGCTGCCTGGGGACCTTAGGGCACTACGCCCCCTACCCCCCATTCCCCTTCTCGCCAATCCTCCCTCCCCTAAGGCTCATTTCCTGCTCCACATCCTGCACGACATCACTCTGCTTAGGAAAGCCCCATGGGGGAGACACCAGACTGAGGGGAGGTGTGCTAGGGGAAGGGGAGGCAGCGCAGGACTCCACCGCAAACCAGAAAGTCAGTGGGGGAGGAAGAGAGAGTGGAGGGAAGGCATTACCCCCACCATGCAGAGACAGGGCAGGAAAGAATGGAACTGCAAAGGCTACTGCTAGGCCATCACTGGCTCCACTGGGCAGGGCCCTCAAAAACATGTGAGGAGAGCTATTTGTGATTCTGAGCAGGACATGGGCCACTTTAGCTTTTCCGAAAGGGCACTTTATAGCTTTCTCTTGCTGTGTTAACAAATCACCACAAATTCTGTGGCATGAAGCAACACCCATTTATTATCTCAGTTTCCATAGGTCAGAAGTCCAGGCATGGTGAGGCTGGATTCTCCGCCCAGGTAGGGTCCCCTGGGGTGAAGTCGAGATGTTGGCCAGGGCTGGCTCTCATCTGGATCTGAGGTCCTCTTCCAAGCTCACAGACTGATGGCAGAACGCATTTCCTTGAACTTGTAAGACTGCCATCTGTTTCTTTCTAGCTGTGAGCATAGCCCTCAGCATTTTGAGGTTCTTCTATCTTCAAGCCAGTGGTGAAGAACTTCTCACCCAGACAATTCCCTCCGTGCTTCAAATCCCTGACTTCTTCTTCTAGACAGAACTCTCTGCCTTCAAAGGCTCATATGATTGGCTCAGGACCATCCAATAATCTCTCTATCTTAAGGTCAACTGTGGTATATCATATTACATAATCATAGAACAGAACTGAATCATAGAACTCATCATACCCCAAAGCCTTGGAGATTGCACTGGATATATACGCCAAGGGGTAGGGAGTCTTGGGGGACATTTTGGAATTCTACCTACCACAGGGGGATTGCTGGTTTACAGTCAGTTAGGAATGACACATCACAGCTGTCATCACATGCTTGTGTTCTACCAGACTCTACCGGGCAGGGCTTGATGGCATGAAGTCAGAGAAAAGGTGCCCCTCAGGCTGAAGCTCATGCACCAAACTCACAGAAGAGACCCTGTCTGTCTCCTTCACACCTATACCCTCAGCACTTAGCCTGGAGCCTGGCATGCAACAGCTCCTGGGTATGTTTGGTAAGTCAGTCCGTATATGTACTGCTGAAAAGAACACATCGGTAAGAGTTATTCTGCATGCTTTTACAAGGTCTTATACTTGGGTGTTTGGTATTTATATGAAAGTGGTCCCTCCTGCCACCTTCCCATCCCCTAAACACACACCTCAATTGATAGCAGTTCATTTGACAATACTGGCTGAGCACTTGCTAGGTATGTAGCACACACCAGCCGGAGCTCTATCCTGGTGATGAGTCACAAAAGCCTACCTCTAAGAGGTGAAGTACTGTACCCATGGTCCCTAGTGGAATCCCCATTCAAACCCAAGTGAGGCCTGACTCCAGAACTCAACAGCTGTTCCACCTTCCCCCAGGAGATCTAAGAACTGAGACACAGAAGAAATGAGCCTGCTTCTCCCTCAACCCATCACTGTGTCCACCATAGGACTCCTGTGGGCATCTCCTCCCAAGCTCCCCCATCTACTTACTATTATTTGAAACAGGCCTACAGACATGATGGCCCCTATAATTCTAACTGGAAGAGCTCCCATTTCACCCACTGTGGCCTGTGTTGCTGTTGCCTGGGTATCGCAAACAATGGATCCTCTGCGTTTAGACCTGTCCTAGAGACCTCAGACCCTGGACTTGGCAGTTTCATTTTATAAACCAGTAGTTCCACTCCAAACCCCTGACTTTTCTACACAAGGCCAGACAGGCCCTGTGCTACTTAAGTTGATTCCACAGAATACCATCAAGATCCAATGTGATGTAGCCACGTACCACCCAGCTCTCTAGCCAACGAGGGCTCAGGAGTCACATGGATTGGCTTCATCTTGAAATGACAGTGATCAGATAAGCTCACTACTGATGAGATAAGATCAAAGTGGATGATCTGCTGCAGACGGATGACACAAGTTTCAAAATGCCAGCATAATGTTGTCTACATGCTTTAAGCCAGGGAGAGGCAGTTGGGTTAGGTAGGACACACACTGGACTAGGTGCTCCAGCCCTGCACAAACTTGTTGCTTGAAGCTGGCAATTACTCTCTTTGGGCCTCATGTTTTTAATTTTAAGAGGAAAATGTTCGACAAACATAGTCTAATTTAAACACTTGCAAATTTATATTTTATTTATTTACTTGTTTACAAATTTATATTTTAAAATGACACTGTATTGGCCAAATGAAGACCACCTGTGAGTTACCTAAGCTTATAGCCACCATTGTCAAGCAGGCACTAGGCCAGAGGTCAACCACCTTGCTCTGTAAAAGGCCAGATAGCAAATATTTAGGCTTTGCTGGCCAAGAGGCAAAATTGAGCATATTATGTAATTGCTTATATTAACAAAAGAAAAAACAAATTTCCACAAATGTTTTATTGATGAAATTCAAAATATAATCATTAAGTACATTTTGGAATATAGGTCTATTAAGAAGAATGGAATTTCCAGGGAAGAAACCAATTTTGCTTAATGGGTTTCAAAGGTAGCATTCTCTATGTAGTCAGTTACAAATATCCTTCTGTAAAAACCATTCTTAGCTCACAGGCCACGTGGGTGGGCAGGATACACCGGCCCACAGTAGTTGACTACTGCTTCAGACAATTGCTAGCAGGGTGGCTGGACATTCAGGCTATCGTTCCCACTTCATTATTAATAGTATCTCTTTCACTCCCAAAATGGTTCTGGGCAGATAAGGAATTATATGTTAGTTTTCTGATTTTTAGCTAAGAAAGTTTTCTTCTGGAGGGTTGTAAGCAGGGAAGTGCTTATTCCAGGCCTAAATTAAACAGGATCCTGAATGTGGTTAGTTCTCAAAACTCACTGTGCATAAAAATCATTGGGGGCATTAAGAGAAATAGATGCATGGCTTTCACCTCCTAATTCAACTGGTCAGGTGTTTGTATATTTTCTTATTTTTTATTTATTTTATTTTTTAAAGATTTTATTTATTTATGAGAGACAGAGAGAGAGAGAGAGAGAGCAGAGACACAGGCAGAGGGAGAAGCAGGCTCCATGCAGGGAGCCCGACACAGGACTCGATCCCGGGACTCCAGGATCACACTGGGCTGAAGGCAGCGCTAAACCGCTGGGCCACCCGGGCTGCCCTGTATATTTTTTTAAAAAAACAAAAGCTCTCTGGGTGGTTGCATTGCACAAGAACGGGTGTGAGAACATTCAGGGTATCTGAGGAGAATGGCTCTGTCAAGAGAAATCAGGGAGCAATGATAAACTGAGGGACTCCCAAGCCCTTATGTAGAAGTGCAATGGTGCACAGGAACCTTGCTGTGGCTGGAATGGTAAGTGTGAAAGGCCTCAGGGACCCGGCCATCAGGGAAGATCTTACTTTGTATGCATTGAGGACCTGCAGGGTGTTTCCAGATGCCAGCTTTAGCTGGATCAGTTCTTGATTCTTTGCTTCAATTGTCTCTAAAAACTGAGCATTCTCGATCTTCAGCTGCTGAAAATCAACATCATGGAGGGCCTCGCCTACCTCTTCCTTCTACAGCTCAGAAAGAAGAAAGAAATAACGTGAGGCTGTGACTTCTGAATCTGACTCCTACCTTGTAGTTCTGGATGAGATTCTGAAAGTTGGTCATCATTTAGTCAGTCATTCAACAAACATGGACTGGGGATCTGCTTGGCGCAGGACCCTGGGATAGAAATCTGAATAAATACAATAGTCCCCGGCCTCAAGGAGCACATATTCACCCAGGGTTCAGACAGGTTGCAGTGTGGTGTAGTAAGAGGGGCAGAGGGCACACGGAAGCCGCTCAGCCAGGCCAGAGAAGAATGGGAGGCTCAGTCAGAGAAGACTTCCCACAAGAGGTAGTGTCTAAACAGGGCTATGAAAGAAGGAGACTGTATAAAAGTTGTTTTTACCCTGGAAAGGCCAGGACCAGCAGCCCATAAATTCCCATCCTGTGATCACATGACACTTCTGTACTGTAGTTGTATCAGTGTATTGGGTTCCCTCCGCAACCTGGCCTACCTTCTCTGCTGCACCAGGCCAGGCCATCTTACACTGGTGGTAGGCAACAGCTGAACCCAGGAATTGTTCCTCACCCCCACACTCTACCCACACAATACCTCTAAGGAGGCTTTTTCCCTTTCCCCTAAACCAACACACCAATTTCCTTAGGCCCCAGTGATGACCCATCCTCCAGCTCAAACACTCCTAATCCATCTTCCACATCAGGAGAACCCCTGCTGCAGCTCTGTGGTCCCTGCTGTTGTTGCGTCTGGATAGCAGTTCCACATCCTGCCTTTTCCCACCATCCCCATGCGCCACTAGTATGTGAGCTCCTGAGGACAGGACCACCTCGGTGTCAGCTCTGTGTGGCACTGGCTTTCGGGCTAAAAGTCATCCATCTCCTCCCTCTCTCACACTTAAATCCCCTCCTCATGATGCCTGAGCTTGCACAAAGCCTGGAGTACCAGGAACTCTCTCTGTGGAGGCAGCTCCTCTCTCCTTTCTTACACAAACCTCATTATTTCAAATCTCCTTCAATGACAGGGGACACCGTCCCTCCAGCCTTTGCTCCTGCTGGGGACCTCCAAGGCAGTGCATTTTCTTCTCTCCATAGCTGCCCTGGGCCCTCCTGAGTCTTCTTGGGTCCCTCAGCCCCAGGTCATCTGACAGGCTCTCTGTTCCCCTTGCTCTCCAGCTCCCTCGCCTGTGTGAGCTCTAAGTTACCAATTCTTGCAAGAATGCAGCTCTCACTGAGACACAGCACTCCAGGTAGGGCTGCTCAGAACAAGACAATAAGCCCAGCCTTTTCTTGGTGGGGCACTGTGGTTCTCGGGGTGCAACCCAGGCCGTAGCATCACTTCCAGCTGAGCTGACTTTATCAGGTACCCTACGGTTAAGCCATCTGGCACCTGTGCAGATGTCCTGGTAGATTGAAATAGAGAAGCTTACTTTGTCCTCAGTTACTCCATGATGTTACAGCTGTCCCAGCTTGTCGCGTTTTGGGATCCCAAGTCAATCAGGCAGTAATTCCAGACACATTAATTCTCCTGCACAACTCTGTGTCACTGTCAGTTGCCAACCTCTAATATACAAGACATCAGTGCCCATATTCAAGTTAATGAAAAAAATTGGAGCTAGGAGAGGATGAGCCATGTAATCACATTTGAGAGGCCCTGTGCCGAGTCTGCCTTACTACCTTTCTTCAGGAGCCTTTAGTCTGCTGCAAAGGCAACCAAAGCACCCTATAACTGTGCCACCCAGGCCAGGCTCACCAAAAAACGTCAATAAGTACATCACAAGGGTCTTTTATTTATTTATTTTTTTTATATAAATTTATTTTTTATTGGTGTTCAATTTGCCAACATATAGAATAACACCCAGTGTGCATCCCATCAAGTGCCCCCCTCAGTGCCCATCACCCGGTCACCCCCACCCCCTGCCCACCTCCCCTTCCACCCCCTAGTTCGTTTCCCAGAGTTAGGAGTCTCTCATGTTCTGTCTCACAAGGGTCTTTTAAATACAAGCCAACTATATCTACAGATTTGCCGGCACCGTAACTGTGTGAGTTTCCTTTCACTGCTGTGACAAATTACCACAAACTCAGTAGCTGAAAACAAAAATCTATTATCTTATGGCTCATGAAGTCAGAAGTCCAAAATAGTTCTTGGGGCTAAAATTAAGGTGTTGGCAGAGCTGCGTTCCTTCTGGAGGCCCTAGAAGAGAATCTGTCTCCTTGCCTTTCCCAGCTTCTAGAGGCTGCCCACGCTCTTTTGTTCATGACCCCTTCCTGTACCTTAGAAGTTCATCACTCTGATCTCTGTTCCAGGATCCCAACTCTCCCTCCTTCCTCCCTCCTACAAGGGCTTTTGGGATGATATTGGACCCACTCAGATAATCCAAGATAATCTCCCTTAGAGTCAAGGGGAGATTATTTGAAGATCATCTCAAGATCCTTAACTTAATTACCCTTGCAAAATCCTTTCGCAATGTGAGGTAACAGATTCAGATTCCAAGGATTAGGACATCAACATCTTTGGGAATGCATTGTTCTACCTTCAACAGTAACCTTAAAAAAAAAGAAAGAAAGAAAGAAAAGAAAGAAAGAAAGAGCGAGACACATACCTGCCTCAATTGTAAAAGCATCTTTTTCCTCTGTACTTTGAGAGAAACATTTTTCAAACGTAATTTATCCTTCATATTATCCTAAAAAAATACAAGTAAATTTTAATCCACTTCTCTTCGTCTTCTCTGTTGGTTTGAAAAGTTGAAAAGTCTGGGGCTACACCCCAAATCTTAAGTCCTCTAACATTCAGTCACTTATTTTTAGGTCTTTTTACATTTACCCAAGCAGTAACACTTCACTCGTGACCAAGAAGCAGAAGTTAACTGGGTCTGCTCCTGCAAATCTTCTATTATTTTTAAATTCGAGATCATTTGGATATATAATTTGGATATGGGGCCATTCCTGACAAAATGATCTTATGATTCTTTGGTCTTTTATTCTCTTGGTAGTTTATATAATTTTTATCACTTATAACAGGCTAGGGTTAGTAGCTCTACCTATGTCCAGGATCCAAAGCTTGACATGCTACAAAATCTTTGGAAGTTTAGGAGCATTTTATGTCTCGTTGTAATAATGGAATTTGAAGAGATTGGAATTTACCTGTCCTCCTCCATGTAGTCACCTGACTAGAAAGATCTATATCGCTTTTCTCTAGAAAATATATCAGATCTTGAAACAAATAGCAACGATAAAAAAGAAAAAAAAATCAGTCTGAGGTGGCTCAATGGGTTAAGTGTCTGCCTTCGGCTCAGGTCGTGATCCCGAGGTCCTGGGATTGAGCCCCACATCGCATAGGGCTCCCCACTCAGCGGGAGTCTGCTTCTCCCTATGTCCCTCTCCCTGCTCATGCTCTCCCTCAAATAAATAAATAAATAAATTTTAAAAATCGGTCTGAGATACTACTAATATTCATCCAGCCTGATTGATTTTAGCCTTGATAAGCTTGCACTTTTTTAAGACATACAATTTGGGGGATGCAATAAATCTGCACATGTGGACATTTTTGGTGGACCAAATGGAGGGTGACTACTGCACATGGGTCATTTTTATGTCTTCATTCTGTGAATCTATTCTCCCATCTAAGCTCCAGCCTCCTGCCAACTCACCCTCCGGCGGTTCATGTCCTCAATGTACTTCATCACTTTCTGAGTGGCCAAAATACTCCCTTTCTTCTTGGATATGGTTTTGAGAATATCTTTTTTAAACTCATGCACTGCTCTCTGAACTTCAGTCCATCGGATTTCAGCTTCCTCAATGATAGCCTGAAGGAGTAAGCACAAAGAAAGTACAGTTTCCAAAAATCTTCAAGGATATCTCCCTCTAAGGAAACCTAAGTTCTCAGGCCTCTTTGTGCCCTAATACAAAATGTTTCTTCTTGGCCTTAGAAATGTATCCATAAGATACAAATTTGACTATATGAATGTTATTATTAAAAAGCAGGTCTCAGGTGCCTGGGTGGCTCAGTCAGTAGAGCATCTACCTTCGGCTCAGGTCATGACCTCAGGGTCCTGGGATTGAGTCCGTGTGGGGCTCCCTGCTCAGTGGGAAGTCTGCTTCTCCCTCTCCCTCTGACTCTCCACACCTCTTGTGCGTTCTCTCCCTCTCAAATAAATAGATTTTTCAAAAGCAGGCCTCAAAAAAAGGGGGATATCCACAAAAAGGAGGTGAACAAAATCAGGGCCTAAAGTATCTCTGTACAGATCTATTTCCATGCCTGAAATATTATTTATCCACTAAAAATTATATCATTAATGTAATGTGATAGGATAGGATAGGATAGGATAGGATATAAAAAATATCTGGAAAGGTATACACCAAAACATTAGCCACAGTCACATCTAGAGAGGCGGATCACTAGGGAGACCAACACTTAACATATACTACAGTAATTTGAAAAAAGATGCTATAAATGAATATATACATATTCACACGGAAAGACTGTAAATGCAAAATACAATTTACAAAATAATGTAATACTTTTTATAAAGACATTCATATATGCCGAAAAAATAATCTAAACTCTAGGAGATAAACACAAAAGTCAACATTAATTACCTCTAGGTAGATTGTGGATGTATATAAATGCTCCTTTAGCTTACCTGTACATTTGAATTTGGTACAACATAGAGACTGTCTTTAAATAAGAAAACGCAAACACATGCATACACATTATTTGAAAGAATAAAATGAAAAGGTATCCGTAACATGGAGGGTGATGAACTTATAAGTGAAATATTTTTTTTAAAGCCAATTTGGACTGTTTATTTATTTTTTTTTATTTTTTTATTTTTTATGATAGTCACACAGAGAGAGAGAGAGAGAGAGAGAGAGAGAGAGGCAGAGACATAGGCAGAGGGAGAAGGAGGCTCCATGCACCGGGAGCCCGACGTGGGATTCGATCCTGGGTCTCCGGGATCACACCCTGGGCCAAAGGCAGGCGCCAAACCGCTGCGCCACCCAGGGATCACTTATAAGTGAAATATTAAAAAAAAATTATATTAGAGGTCCAAAGAGAAAGAAAGAAAGAAAGAAAAGGTATCCATAGCTGTAGAGCAAATCATCTTAGTTCCAGCTTTGTCCCTGGGCATCAAGAAACAAAAGCATCGGGATCCCTGGGTGGCGCAGCGGTTTGGCGCCTGCCTTTGGCCCAGGGCGCGATCCTGGAGACCCGGGATCGAATCCCACATCGGGCTCCCGGTGCATGGAGCCTGCTTCTCCTCTGCCTGTGTCTCTGCCTCTCTCTCTCTCTCTCTATGTGACTATCATAAATAAAAAAAAAAAAAAAAAATTTAAAAAAAAAAAAAAAAAAAAGAAACAAAAGCATCTTCCTTCACTGGAAGGAGCCCTGCTCTCCCCACTGTCTTCACGTGCCAGAACCTCAACCCCCCAAATGCCACTTTCAACACTCACTCTCCTGCTCAGCCATCTTCATTGAAGTTCTACGTCCTAAGGCATCAAAGATAAACTCCCTTGCCTGGCTCTAAAGGTCTCACAGCCCTCCTTGGCCCTATTTCCTCAAAAAGCCCCCCAAACACACCAGCCCCTTCAACGTCTCAAGACTTACCACGTTCATTCCCACCTCTACTTCCTTGCTCATGTCATTCACCTTATCTGGGGTCCCTTTCTTTTCTGGTACTTTGCTTTATTCCTCATCTTCTTCAAGACCATGCAAAACCCTATACCATGCTATAACCCACCTCCTCAAAAAGTCTTCTTTGGCCACTCTAGCTCACGTTAACATGTTGTAATTCAACAATGTATGTTGGGAAAGAGGGGGGGCCAAAGATACAGATGCAGTGAAACGCCAGGACACCTGCACCCCAATGTTTATAGCAGCAATGTCCACAATAGCCAAACTGTGGAAGGAGCCTTGGTGTCCAACGAAAGATGAATGGATAAAGAAGATGTGGTTTATGTATACAATGGAATATTACTCAGCCATTAGAAATGACAAATACCCACCATTTGCTTCGACATGGATGGAACTGGAGGGTATCATGCTGAGTGAAATAAGTCAATCAGAGAAGGACAAACATTATATGGTCTCATTCATTTGGGGAATATAAAAAATAGTGAAAGGGAATAAAGGGGAAAGGAGAGAAAATGAGTGGGAAATATCAGAGAGGGAGACAGAACATGAGAGACTCCTAACTCTGGGAAATGAACAAGGGATGGTGGAAAGGGAGGTGGGTGGGGGGAGGGGTGACTGGGTGATGGGCACCTGAGGGGGGCACTTGATGGGATGAGCACTGGGTGTTATGCTATCTGTTGGCAAATTGAACTCCAATAAAAAAATAAAAATAAATAAAAATTTAAAAAGGATTTATCAAACAAAAAAAAAAAGAAAGGGGGGGGCATGAGTCAAGGAAGAAATGGAGGGAGGTTAGGTTTATGTGGTACAGATGATTCCATCAATAAAGACATGAATCTACTGCAATGAGTGTGAGTCACTGTGCCCACGTTTAGAAATAGAAAAATTTATAAATAGAACAGAAATACCTGTTTTTCATTCAATATTGCTCTCTAATGCAAGCCAACAACTATATCCCATGGGCAACTGAACTAACAGTGATATTTGCTCTCTGGAGGAAAACTGACCATGTTGGTCTCCAACAAGACCTGGACCATGGTCATGCATAACCAACACAGAAAATGATTTAAAGGATTTTTCATCTAACCCATTGACTTAAATCCTAAATTACTTATGTGATTAAGGAATTACTATACATTTTTAAGGGCATTTCTGTTTATTATGGTTATTTTTTTGAAGAATTCATATCTTAGAGACATATATGGAAATATGTATAAATGATATGTTGAGGTATCACTTCCTAATAGCCCAGTGGCCCCATCATGAGGGAGAATTTGGTAGGGATACAGAAGAAATAAGGGTGGCCATATGTTGATCACTGTTGCACATGGCTGTTGCGTGCATAGGGGTCCATTGTGCTAGCCTCTCTACATGTGTGAATTTTTGAAATTTTCCATTTAAAAAAGTTAAAGGGCACCTGGGTGGCACAATCAGTTAAGCATCCAACCCTTGGTCAGGTCATGACCTCAAGGTTGGAGCCCATGTCAGAGTCTGCTTGAGATTCTCTCTCCCTCTCCCTCTGCCCCTCCTGTTCATGCTCACTCTCCCTGTCTCCAAAATAAATACATCTAAAAAAGAAAAACGGTTTATAATTTGTTGTCTCTTCCAGCATCTGGGAAGTTCCTTAAAAGTCGGGTTTTTTTTTTTTTTTTTTTTTTTAATTTATGATATTCACAGAGAGAGAGAGAGAGAGGCAGAGACATAAGCAAAGCAGGCTCCATGCACCGGGAGCCCGACGTGGGATTCGATCCCAAGTCTCCAGAATCGCGCCCTGGGACAAAGGCAGGCGCCAAACCACTGCGCCACCCAGGGTTCTCAAAAGTCGGGTTTAATTTGTCTTCTCCTACTGATGCTTCTTTCAAAATAACAATTATATGATCATATTCTCGGTCCTTCTCGATGAGGTGGAAGTGGGGAGCCCAGGAAGGACCAGCCATAGAGAAAATGGTATACCTCATGATGCTGCAGGTCTCGTTCGGCATTTGCTCTCATGTGCCTGATCTCGTCCTTCATGTCTTCCAGCTCCTTTTGTACAAGCTCGCATTTTTGGTCACAACTGAGGCCTATCACATGGTCCATACCTATACGGGATTTGGATCTATGCTTGCCTCGGAACTGTAATAAAAGCAAAACCAAGCCACTGTCAAGTAGGAATTTATGCTCAAATTGGGTATCAAAGTGACCACTCAGACCTGCTAGAAATTACTCTGAGTGACAGCCAGGGAGAACAAATGCAACGTGAAAGGATGTGGGATATTAGGTATGAGGTGATGTTTATTTCAGAAGTCAGCCTAAGGCCCTGTGCTTAAGAATTCAAAGGCCTGTTCTTGATAATGACCTTAAAATAAATAAAGGAAAGTGTCTTGAGGCTGTGGAAGGACTGTGAACCTACTATAGACCAGCATTCAAGTCAGTGTCAGGGGAAGCCCAGAGCTCAATGCTTCTTAAACTGAACACAGAAGAGAAATTGCATCTGGGGGCACAGTGTTCAGCAAAAAAAACCAAACAGACAAAAATATTTTGATTCCCTACACATTTAAGCCAAAGGTCACCAGCAGATGGCCCAGGGAATGTGTGGGCCTGGAGATGAGACTGTTTGGCTCTCAAAAGATGGATCTACATCCAGGTGTATATTTTCAAAAATTAATTACCCACATTTGAAAATTGGGACATTCCACCACAATAATCTATATTTTCAGCTTCTCTTGTAAAATCAGCTCTGGCAATACCAGGCCACCTGGTTTGGCTTTTAGATGAGGGAGGAAAGCTTCCATGCCCACAGCAGGTTCACTTCACTCCTATTATAGGTGGCTAGCTGGGCCCTGTAAACATTCGAGTCCCCCAATTTAAAGGAATTATTTCAAACAAACTAAGATATTCTGGGAGAGTCAATCCACTATTAATTGAACCTGATTCCCTTCACACTCACTTGAAAGAAAAACCTTGGGAGGGAAGGAAGAATCAAAAGTAGAATAGGGAGAGAATTATATGCCAAAGAGGACATACCAGAGGCAGATACACAAATACTACTTGTATCTAAAGGGACAAAGAGAATAAAAGAATTATTAGATCTCCACAGTATACCTGTGCAAATTCGGCTCCTGATATAATTTCTGATAATCGTGGATGTCGCTGATCCCTGGGCTCCAGTTTATTATAATATTTCTCAAACATCTCTGTCTCAGTTTTGAGAGCAGAGTTTCCATAGCTGCAAGACAGAGGGTACCTGAGTAAGTTCTACTTATAAGAGTTCAAACCCCAAATAACTAGTATTTAATACTTAGCAGCTACCTTTACCTTCTGCAAAACACTCAACTGCTTGGTACCTCAAATTCCTCATCTGTAAAATGAGAATAGTAACAGTGCCTATTATGAAGAGTTGCAATAAGAAAGGCAAAGCCTTTAGAACAGTGCCTTGCACATAGTAAGTTCTATTTAAATATCTGATTTTGGGACGGCTCAGAGCCTGGGTGGCTCAGTGGTTGGGCGGCTGCCTTCGGCTCTGTTGGTGGTCCCGGGATCCGGGATTGAGTCCCACATTGGGCTCCCTGCATGAAGCCCGCTTCTCCCTCTGCCTGTGTCTCTGCCTCTGTGTGTGTGTGTGTGTGTGTGTCTCTCATGAATAAATAAATAATTAAAAAAATAAATATCTGATTTTTTTCAAATGTCTAATAAGCCACAAAACTGAAAAAACTGGCATTATGTTGAAAATCGTTGCTGAGATGAAGCTACAAATTCCACTTTCCAGTATCTTCGAACCCATTCATGAAATTCCTTCTGAATTACTACATGCTTGAAGTTACTACATATCCACAATCTTCGGATGTTTGCTTTGGTTTATGTTTCTCAGCTGTTCCTTCCAGCACCAGAGAGATGAAGTATCCACAAGCAGCGTATTGTAAATGGTGGAAAGGCTCGGAATAAACTGGGGATGACAAACCTAGTTTATCCTGTAATATGCGAAGATTTTGACCTTTTTAACTTTTACATATTTAAAACATACAAGTTATGTGTGCACGATATATATGAATATATGCATATTGGATAATACTGAGGGAATTCCTGTGGGCTAAAATTTAAGATTAGTGGAAAATGCTCAATGGAAAGCCGGAGGAATCAAAACACCTTTTTCCCCCCAGCACGTCATGCCGCATTCCAAAAACTGTAGCTATTAATAAGATTACCTCAGTTCTGACCTCAACTGTTCACGGACATAGTGAAGTAACAGCCGCTCCGCTGCTACAACCGGATACTCTGGGAGACCGGGAAGTTGTACAGTTGACCTCTGAACCTCCGGGGCCGCCGGCCTACCTGAGCTCTTCCACCAGCTCACACAGCTGGATAGTCGGCAGCTCGTTCTCCTCCCCGCCCTGCAACTCGACGACGGCGGTCTCGGAGTCCTCCTCATCAGTCATCTCTGCGCCCCAGCAGCCTCGCCAATGCCGCGAGAGACCGAGGGCGCCGAGCGCGAGCGGCCGAGCGTCACGCGGCCGGCGGCCACCTCGCGGCGCGTTGCCGGAGCGACCGGACGCGTGCGTGAGGGGCGGGGCCTCCGCCGGCTCCGCGCGGCGCCGAGCGAGCGGCCTCCCACCCTCCTTCAGCAGCCGTCGTCACCACGCCGCTACCTGCCGCTGCTGCTTGCGCCGCGCTTCCTCCGCCGTTGGCGCTGTGCCAAGCACGGTTGAGGCAAGTCCTTGCGACGCTCTCGTAACATTCTCTCTTATTCTGCTTATTCTCCAAGTAGAGGAAACAGACCCGGAAAGTTCATTTGACTTGTCGGAGTGTCTTCCTTCCCCCGCCTCGCTGTGAGGCCGCTATGTCTGCTCACCCCCTGGTGCTTCACCCACACTAACTGCAGTTTCTCTCAGACACCGATATCCTGCATTCCTAGAAGGGAAAAGCTGACCGATTATTAAATGGTATAAATTCAAGAGACAACCCTAAATAGGCACCGAAACAGCCATTATGTGCTGGGGGAACGTAAGGAACAGACAATCCTGAATCCAGCTCTCGCTTCAGATTAAGTGAGGGAAAGAGCCCCTAAACCCACTGTTGCAAGTGGAGTGACGAGAGCAACAATGGGGTGCCTCACAGTTTTTCACAGCCATCATTTCATTTAATCCTCAAAACAGTCTTATGAAATTAGTATTACTGTCTTCATTTCACGGATCAGGAACTGAGCAGTAGCTTGGCGGAGTTGGTCGTGGTCACACAGGAATGGAATCAAGGTCTGGCCGAACCCGAAGCTCCTACAGTCAGGTTCTACACTGATGTGTGCCCCGCAAGGACCCGCAGGGCGGCAGCCTGGCGTTCTGTCTGCCCGCCCTGGGATGGAAGAAGGCCAAGGTGAGCAGCCTTCTCCCGGTCAGGTGCGCGCTGGATGTGGTTAGAAGGCAAGCTATAATAAACTGCTTAGAGTGGAGGTCAGCCACCTCCTCCCATAAGGGACGCACCTTAGCATCAACATACAGTTACTAAACTCCAAAGAAAGATTTTTTGTTTTGGGGGGTTTGGATTTTGGTTTTTATTTTGCATAGGGTGCAGATTTGGGGCCAGAATGGAATACTGGAGATGATGGCAGAGAGGCTGAGCCCTGCCATCACCTTCTTCTCTCTGGTAGGCCTCTCTAGGAGCAATGCAGACCACGTTTAGAGATACTGAAGATGTTCATATACCAGGTGATACAAATAGAGGCCCGCCCCAAGAGGGCCAGAAAGGACTCTGTGCGGCAGGTCCACACAAGTTCCATAAGGTTAGAAGTATTGATGGTAGGGAAAGATGCACTGTGAAGCTTAAAGTAAGATCTAGTTGAGGGACCACAATTGAGGACACGGGATTTTGCAAAAACACCATGCAGTCCACAGGAGGATATTTCACACCATTTGAAAACCAGCTCCTGGCCTGGTTTTAGACCCTCATAGGGACAGAACGCTCAAGCATGCATCCAGGGGATCCCCGGGTGGCTCAGCAGTTTAGCACCAGCCTTTGGCCCAGGGCATGGTCCTGGAGTCCCAGGATGAAGTCCCACATCAGGCTCCCTGCATGGAGCCTGCTTCTCTCTCTCTGCCTCTCTCTCTCTCTCTATGTCTCTCATGAATAAATAAATAATTTTTTTATAAAAAGCATGCATCCAGCCCTGCTCATCGTGATGTGAGTCCTGTTGGACCCACCGAGGTATAAAGTTGGACAGGCCCAGCTTCAGTCCATTGCAAAATGGAAATGTTCTGTCCAGGATCGAGTCCCAGAAGGACCAGGGAGCATGAGTAAGCTGCATGAGCAGGAAGTCCAGACCTACTTGTCATCCACCACACTCACACCCATTTACACTCATGACCATATTAAGAGAGGGGACAGGATCACAACCAGCTAAAAAGGAGGAAAAAGCCTGAGCTTGGTTTAGAGGTGGGCTGGTTTGGAATGTGAGTACAAGCCCAACACGGAGGGTGGCTGCATCACAACCACATTCATGGAAGGCTCTGAAAGACAGTAGAGGAGGAAAATCTTTTCACAGGGCAGAGCTGTGAGTGGCACCTGGTCATCTATTTTGTATGGAAGGAGAAGTGACCTCAGGTGAGAAGTGGTTACAGGGACTCATCTAAGGGGGAACTTTGGCTTAGGGACTCCCCATCAGCCTGGCTGAAATGCTGTTAGATGCTATCATCTGAGAAATTTCCTCTCCAATCCTCCCTCTTTTCTTTCCCAAGTATGAGACCTGTACTGTGGCCTGAACACTCTCCCTATCTACTCCAGTTTCATCTTCCTTGTCCACCACAGGCATTTCCTCCATTAAATAAATTTCACAAGTCTAATTCCACCTTGGCTTAGAGGACCTGAACTGACACAAATAATAAATTTCAATCCTAAAGATATTAAAATATAGTAATATAGCCTGTGTATGAACTAAAATCTGCATTTGCCAAACAAAAATACCTTGCTGTTCACACTCTGTTTTGCTGTATTACATTTTTTAAATTGTGGTAAAAAACACAGCATAAAATTTAACATCTTAGCCATTTCTAAGTGTATAGTCCAGTAGCGTTTAGTATAGTCACGTTGTTGGACAACCAACCTCCAGAGCTTTTTTACATTGCAAAACTGAAATTCTGTGCCCATCAAACAATAACCCTCCCTTCCTACCCGCCCCCAGCCTCTGCCAACCACCATTCTACTTTCTGTCTCCAAGCACTTTGTGACTGCTTTCAATTCCTCAAATAACTCAATCAGAGGGGCCCCTGGATGGCTCAGTTGGTTAAGTGACTGCCTTTGGCTCAGGTCATAATCCCGGAGTAGTGAGATGGAGCTCTGCATTGGGCTCCCTGCTCAGCAGGGAATTTGCTTCTCCCTATCCCTCTCCCTCTCTCTGTTGATCTCTCTCTCTCTCCTTCTCTGTGTGTGTGTGTGTATGCTCTTGCTCTCTCTCTCTCTCTCTCTCACTTGCTCTCTCTCTCAAATAAATAAAATCTTAAAAAATAATAAACTCAATCAGAAAGTATTTGTTTTTTGTGACAGGCTTTTTCACTTTAGCATGTTCTCAAGGTTCATTCCCAGGTAGCACGTGTCAGAGTTTCCTTCGTATTGAAGGCTGAAAAATATTCTATTGTACATACATAACACATTTTGCTTCTCCATTCATCTGTCGATGGAGACTTGGGTTGCTTTAAAATTTAAACACAAATAAAAACAACAGTGCTTTAAAATTTAAACACAAATAAAAATTTCAAAACTTATTAAGTTGTATGTTGTTCAATATTTAAATATGTGCAGTGTATTGTACGTCAATTATACCTTAGTAAAGCTGTAAAACAAGCAAGCAAACAAACACAGTCTCTTCTCTACAGCCTTATACATCAAAGTACCTACTTAGTAGCTGCACACAAGTGTGGAGTGAGCATGTCAAACTCCTCCCTCCAAATCTGCTTTTCACCCATTCTTCTCCATCTCAGTAACTGGCAACTCCATCCTCTTAGGGACGCAGGCCAGAAAACTGGGAGTAATCACTGGCTAACTCTTGACTCCCCTCTTTTTCTTGGCCCTACATTGGATCTGTGAGCAGAGCCCATTGGCTGTGCATTCAGAATGAACCTAGAACTCTTCTCATTATTATGACCACCCTAGTTCAAGCTACCATCATCTTTTGCCTGAATTATCATAGTTGACCCCTCACTGTGCAATTTGTTACATGTCAGTTATATGCCCCCAGAAAAACCTAGGGTGGGGAGAAGAAAACACTGCCTATTTACCAAATTTTCACTCCTTTTATACTTTACCTCCTTTAGGTCTTTTCTTAAATTAATATCTTTGCAATAAGCCTTTCTTCATCACCCTAGGTAAAATTAGGTTCCCTCCCTACCTCCCTCTCCACCCCGCCCTTGGTATTCTCTATCCTTTATTCTTCCCATGACACTTATAAATAAATTACTGTGCATTTTACTTATTCATTTATTAAAAGATTTTATTTACTTTGAGAGTGAGAACGCACACAAGTGTAAGTGGTGGAGGGGGGAGCAGAGAGAGAGAATCTTGAGCAGACTCCCCATTGAGCATGGAGCCTAACTTGAGGTTCAATCCCACAACCCTGAGATTATGGCATGGGCCAAAATCAAGAGTCGATGCTTAAGTGACTGACCCACCCAGATACCCCTTACCTATTAATTTTTTTAAGGATTTTGTTTGTTTGTTTGTTGTTTGTTTGTTTTTGTTTGTTTGTTTGTTTGTTTGAAAGAGAGAGAGAGTGAAAATGAGCAGGGGGGAGGGAGTGGAGGAGGGAAAGAATCCCAAGCAGACTCCATAGTGAGTGCAGAGTCCAATGTAGACTCCATCTCATGACCTGAAATCAAGACCTGACCCAAAACCAAGAGTCAGATGCTTAACCAACTGAGGCAACCCACTTATTTATTTGTTTATCTGTCTGTGTCCCCAGTTCCACCCTACCCCTAGCAACTAAAATATAAGCTTCATGAGGGCAAATAATTTTGTTTGTTTTGTATGTGCCTTTATCCCTAGTACCTAAAACAGCATCTGGCATATGGTAGATGCCCCAGAGATATTTATTCAATAAATGCAAGAATGTGAAGGCAGGACTATGAGGAGTTTAAGAGCTCAGGTTCTGGGATCAAACAGACTCAGGTTGGAATCTGGGCACAGTCATTCTTTTGTTGTATGAATGACTCTGGACAAGTCCCTGATCGCCTCTGTCCCAAAATCTCTTCCTTCTTTTTTTCTAAAGATGAATAAATGGGATAAATACCTACCTTATGGGCAGCCAGAGAGATTCACGAAAGCAGAGGGAAGGTATAGAAGAGAGGTGACAGGAGATGTCATTCTTCGTCTAGTTCTGACACTGCATTGTCTTCACTCCCACCTGGGAGGGTAAGTAAACCTTGGTGACCAGCAGGGAGGCCATTGAGATGCTCCAAGCAAATAATTTCCAGACACTAGGGAGAAAAGCTAAGTCCACTGGGCATACCTCCCTCTTCTGGGCTTAAATCAGACATTGAATCCTCCCCTGAGGTGGGCTGGTAAGGAAGGAAAGGTGGAGACCATTCCCAAAGACAACCTTCCAGGCACTGCCCCTTTTACCTCCTTCCTTTAGTAATCCAGAATCCATCCCTGCCTGGTCGTTGACAGTAGGTTCCTCTCCCCAAGATGATGGGTGTAGTGGGTATCAGAAAGCATTTGTTTCTTCACAAGAGCACAGCCAGCCTTGGCCATCTGACTGCCAGCTTCACTGGCTCTCCCTGCACAGCCACATCCCCACCCCTACCATCTATGCTCTTCAAAAAGCCAATTAAAAACATAATCTCTGCTTTCATCACACCCCTTGTGAGCACCAGTTATCTGGACAACTTGTTTGCAGAGGATATAAACTAGTAGATTCAATTATCTTTCAAGGATATCTCCTTCTCCTTGCCCCCTATTGAGTCCTGGCAACTTAGCAAGCAAAATTGGTCAGTTTTTGAAATAAGCCCTTAAGATACAAAAGGTTCAGGTTTCCTGCTCGTGGCGGAAGAATTCACACAAACATAGCCCATCATCACATCAACTCCTCATCTGTGCTGCTTGCTGATTCTACCTCTGCCCCCTTCACACCACCACCTTCTTCATTTTTGCACTGATGTGTCTCCCATCCCTATCCCTGTCCCTCCACCCTCTACATCCTGGGACACTAGTTCTTGTGGACTCTATTTCCCAGGCTCCCTTGCTGTCTGACTTCCGGCAGCTTCATCCAATGAGGGCGGGAAGAGAGATGGGGGGGGGCAGGGGGAGGGTAGTGGGGGATTTCTTTCCTACTGCTTCCCTGCTTGGGCACCACAGTCGTGGTAGGGCATAAGCCCTCCATGACCACACCTCTTGTGTAGCGTCCCCTCACTCAGTATCAGCCATGGATAAACACTAGCTTCACCATCCCTCCCCTTCCCTTCACACCTAGAATGCTTCTAGTCCCTGGATAGCTCACCCTCCTGCCTGGTTCCTTAGCTCCGTCCATGTGAGTGTAGATAGTCCTTTCACTAAGGTCTATTCAGTTGAACTGAGTGGAATTTCTAAGAGTCAAGCTTTGTTAGGGAGGTAGTATCAGATATCTAAAAGAAGTGGTAAGGGAAGTAACCTAGAGGTGGAGGGAGTCAGGAGCAGAGTGTTTTCATGGAGTGCGGTTTGAGGCTGCTAGGCTACTGCCACCTGACTCAAGTCTCTCAGTGTTTTGTCCCTCAATTTCCACCTCTGTAAAATGAGGATGACATATTTTTTTGTATATTTTTTATTGGAGTTCGATTTGCCAACATATAGTATAACACCCAGTGCTCATCCCGTCAAGTGCCCCCCTCAGTGCCATCACCCAGTCATCCCATTCCCCCACCCACCTCCCTTTCCACTACCCCTTGTTCATTTCCCAGAGTTAGGAGTCTCTCATGTTCTGGGATGACATATTTTAAATGACTACCTTATGCATCTTACATGTTTATTTTCAGGCTGAAATGAGATGGAGTAAGAAAAAACAGTAGTTAGGAAAGTATGACACTAAGATGGACACTCAGCACACATCCTCCATCTGGAAGGAGCCACTACCCTAGTTTGACAACTATCTGTAGTAGATTATTAACTGAAAAATTGACTCAGCTTGCAGGCCTCAAATAATAGTGATGACAATTGCCATTATTATTTCTTAATATATTTATGGCCAATTAGGTAAGATTATTATTGCTTAATGAAAACATTTATAACAATATTGTTTCAGTTACTATTTATTGATTGCTAGCTATGTGCCAGACGTCATGCTAAGCACATTCTACACATTGTCTCATTGCATCAGTTTGATGGTTCTGTGAGATACAGGTACCTTCTTAACGTCCATTTTACTAGTGAGGAAACCAATTCTCAGAGAAGCTAAGCAACTTTGCCCAAACTACATAGCTATCTTGGGGCTGAAATTCAAGCCTGGGTTCATCCTACTCTGCTCTGTTCTTTCATGGTATTCACCTGATAGAGTGGTGATTCCGGTGGGGGTGGGGTGCAAAATAGTGCCCCCAGGGGACATTTGGCAATGTCTAGAGATGCTTATGTTTGTTTTAACTGAGGGGGTTGGTTGCTATTGGCATCTAGAGGACAGAAGGCAGTGGTGGTACTTGTATTTATTTCAGGTGGCTGAAAACAAGAATTTATTGTCTCATGGTTCTGGAGACTAAAGTCCAAAATCAAGGTGTTAGCAAGGCCACACTCTTTCTGAAGGATCTAGGGAAGAATGCTTCCCAGGTTCTGGTGGCTCCCAGCAATCTTTAGCATTCCTTGGCTTGTCACTCTATCGTTCCACTCTCTGCCTCCACTTTCACGCTGCTTCTTCCTTGTGTCTTTATGTATCCTCTCCTTTTCTTATGATAACAATGATCATTAGATTCATGGCCAGTCCAAAATCCAAGATGATTTCATGTCACCATTCTTAACTAATTACACCTGCAAAGATCCTTACTTCTAAATAAGGTCACAATCTGAAGTTCTATGTGGACATGAATTTGGGGGGACACTATTCAACCTGCTAACCTTTCAAGGCACAGGACAGCCCCACCCCCAAACAAAGAATTATCGGCTCAAAATGTCAAGAGTATTAAAGTTGAGAAACTTTGCTTTAGAAGGAGGCATTTCTTCTCTGGGAAGCAAGGAGTATGTGTCTCTGTTAATCCACACAGCTACAAACAGAAAGGGTCTCAGAGTGCCGTCAAGTCGTCCAGAGGTCCTTCTCTTTCCACTTTTCTGGGACCACTCCTTCTTCTGATAGCCCCCAGTATCTCCATGTGGATGCTGCCCCCTGCCTGGCATTTTTACAGCATTTTGCATTTTGACTTAAGAATGATATGGTCAGATCCACCCAAAATATCAAGCTTCAATCATAAATAAATGCCTGGCTTCTTCTTTCCCAAGAGGGAAGATGATCAAAAACCAGAGAAAGAAACTCAAGCTTTGCAATTTATGGGAGAGGGACCAGCCCTGCGAGGTGGACAATCACCTGATGGCTGCCAGGCACTTTCCTCCATTCTTTCAACATATATTTGTTTAGCAGCTACTATGAGCTTAGCCCTAGGAATGCAATAGTGAGCAGCAAGGCTGGTATGCTTGCTCACATGAACCTTCCAGTGTGATATAAACACTAGCCATCCAGTGTGGTAAGTGCTATTGTAAGGAAATACAAGTGCTCAGATTTCAAGGGGTTATAAAGGGTATTCTGGAGAAGGTAAGGTCTAAGCTGAGATTTGAAGACTGAGTAAGATTCACAAACAGATAGGTTAGGCTCATTAGCCCAAAGTCAACCACAACTTTAGCCCCCAAGCAAAGACCAAAGGGAGAGTAGGGTTGAGAGAGGAAGGGAGGAGAGAGTTTATGCAAAGGCCCAGAGGGAAGAGCAAGCACTTTTGGGAAATTGAAGGAAGGTCAGTCTAGGCTTTACCTTCCCAGGAGAAGAAAGCAAAGAAGGTCATTGCTAAGATCCACCTTCTGGTTTTCCTCTTTGTCCTCCAGGGACTCCCTTTGACCTCCCTTTCTAATATGAGCTGTTATTGGATGCTTTCTCTTGCTGTCCTTGCTGAACTCAACTCCCTTCTCAGTTTCAGAGACCCTCGTCTAGGTCTGATCGCCAGGTAAGGACAAAGGCCTTTGACTTCATCTAGAAGCAGAAGGAACATCAGGCATAACCAGATATCTTTGGTGTCTTATCAAATATATGGAAATCACTTAGTCTCAGCCAAGGTGAGACAGAGGCAGAAAGTCCTGGGTAAGCATCAGAGCTGGGGCTAGTCCACTTACAAGGTCGCTCCCACTTTGAAGATCAGAAAATCAGAAGCATGTAGCCAAGGACAAGGACCCACAGTCAACATTACTGTGTCTCCTGCTCTCTCTGCATCATGGAGGAGCAAAGATATTAACAATCTGGGCTCTGTAGCCAACGACTGAGTTCAAATCCAGCCCCAGACCATTCCTAGTTTTGTGATTTGAAGCAAGTCACTCATTTCTTTTTTTTTTTTTTTTTAAGTCACTCATTTCTTATTACCATAGTGATGCCCCCTAGAGGAGTGTGTGTGTGTGTGTGTGTGTGTGTGTGTGTGTGTGTGTGTTGAGGGAGTCACAAAAACCACTCAAGAGGTCTACACAGGACTTGGAACCCAAAAAATGCCTAGACCTTTGGCTTTGTTTCTTTCTCATCTTTGACCATGAACCCAGGCCCACCCTACTCCTTTATCCAGTTTCCAGGGAAGCTCCCTCGGCTGAGATGGAGGAAGCAGGAAAACAAAACAGTTCTTCCATTAGGGTATTCACTTCTAAAAAATTCAGGTGTACAGTATAGTGATTCAACAATTCTATACATTACTCAGTGCTCATCGGATAAATGTACTCTTATTCCCCTTCAACTATTTCCTCTATCCCCCTATCTACCTCCCCTCTGGTAACCATCAGTTTGTTCTCTATAGTTGAGTCTATTTTTTTGAGTCTGTTTTCTTTATTCATTTGATTTATTTCTTAAATTCCATATATGAGTGAAATCTTATAGTATTTGTTTTTCTCTGAGTTACTTCACTTAGCATTATATCCTCTAGATCTAGCCATGTTGTTAAAAATGGCAAGATTTCATTCTTTTTTATGGCTGAGTAATATTCCACTACATATATATTTAAATGTATATACAGATTATATATATCACATCTTCTTTACATGTGATAAATATAGATATAGATATATCACATCTTCTTTATCCATTCATCTATCAATGGACTCTTAGGTTGCTTTTATAGTTTGGCTATTATAACTAATCCTGCAATAAATATCAGGGTGCATATATCTTTTCAAATTAGTGTTTGTTCACTGGATCACTTTTTTAAAGTTAGCTTTTTATAAAAGAATATTGTTCAGGAAACTGCACAGCTTGACAAAATTTCAAAAACTGAACACACTTGTGTAATCAGCACATGGTTGAAGAAAAAGAGCAATACTAGTATCCCAGAAGCCCTCCAAATACTTCTTAACTGTCACCACCATCTTCTAGGATAACCACGACCCTGACTTCCAAAGCTGACCTTAATATTGCCCCTTTTTTCTGTTTATACAAATGGAATGGTGCAGCCCACACTCTTTTGTGTCTGGCTTCCTTCACTCACCATCATTTTGACAAGAGTCATTTACATTGACATGGGTGATCATAGATCGTCCATTCTCATGGCTGTACAGGATTCCATTGTGTTTATCCATTGTACTGTTGGTGAGCTTTTGGGGGAGTTTCCAGTATGGGGCTGTTGTAATAAGAGTTACTATGAACATTCTAGTAGATGTCTTCTGGTGAACATACGTACACATTTCTGTTATATATGCACTTAGAAGTGCAAATGCTAGGTCACAGTATGTTCAACTTTAGTAGACCCTGCCAAACAGTTTTCCAAAGATTACCAGAGTTCACTTTTTAAAACAATCTGTGACATGGGGCACGGTGACCTCCTTCCCCACAGTCAATCATTTATTCACACACATTTATGAACCCTGGATCTGTGCAAGGCGCTAAATGAGGGATTGGAAGGCCACAGTGGAAGTGCCATGGGCTAATCCTGGCTCTGTGTGCCCTGATATCTATCCCCTCCCCATCCCCTTCTCTTTTCTCCTTCCCCTTGAATGTGTGTGTGAGGAGGAGGACAGGGATAACCTAGGGAGCCCTCTGAGCTGTATTTCCTAGGCTCCAGGTCAGCTGGTGGGCACTGGCTGGAAGTCAGCGGACAAGAGAAAGGAAAAATCTAGGGGTGTGAGGGTTCCTCCCTCTCTCTGCCTGGGGCAATGTTTCTGGTTGTGGCTGTGTATCTTCCATGATTCCAGCTTCCTCAGGTGACCTTGGCCCTTCGCTTCAGTAGCATCACCTGCTCCCTTGTCCCTCCAGCTGATGGGTAGCAGTGGCTTCTTACACTTGGTGGCTCTTAGGCTTTCCCCCTCTTCCACCACCTGTGCATCCAATCATTTCCCTGTAATCATACCCTTTTTAGTTGCTTTAGGATTATTTCTCTTGGGGCACCGGGGTGGCTCAGTGTTTGAGCATCTGCCTTTGGCTCAGGTCGTGATCCCAGATTCCCGAGATTGAGTCCTGCATCAGACTCCCCACAGGGAGCCTGTCTCTCCCTTTGCCTATGTGTCTGCCTCTCTCTGTGTGTCTCTCATGAATAAATAAACAAAATCTTTAAAAAAAAAAAAAGAATGATTTCTTTTTTCAAGGTTAGACCCTGACTGATCCTGGCAGAGACCTACAGGGCCAGCAGGGAGATCTTCAGATAAAAGGACCAGACTCATTCACCAAGATCATTGCACCAATGGGAGCAGCTGAGACATGTAGGTGGGGGATGGCCAGTTGTACATGCTTTAGGTCACCTGGGTAGTCACCAGGAGGACTTCCATCAGATAGGGGCAGTTGCTCCTCCCAGCCATGTTGGCATTCCCACCGCCGTGTCCTACTAGTTGAGGCTACTCCTTCCAGGGCATCCCCTTCATCTGGTTCTATGGACCAGACATCTGCAGGCTGGTCCTCGGCATTTGTTTGTTGATGATATCATTAACTGATATAGCAGAGTGCTTAAAAATGCTGGCTTTGGAATTCAAAAGATGATGGCTTGGGGTGTCTGGGTAGTTTAGTCGGTTAAGTGTCCTGACTCTTGGTTTCCACTCAGGTCGTGATCTCAGGGTCTTGAGAGCAAGCCCTGCCTCAGGCTCTGCGCTCAGCAGGAGTCTGCTTGAGATTCTCTGCCTCTCCCTCTCCCTCTCCGCCTTTCCCTCGCTCCTGCATGTTCTCTCTCTCTCTCTCTCTCTCTCTGTCTCAAATAAATAAAATCTTTTTCAAAAAAAAATGGGGACACCTTGATGGCTCAGAGGTTGAGCATCTGACTCCCCCGCCCCCAGGACCTGATCCTGGTATGAGGATTGGGTCCCACATCGGGCTCCCTACAGGGAGCCTTCTTCTCCCTCTGCCTGTGTCTCTACCTCTCTCTATGTGTCTCGCATGAATGAATAAATAAAATCTTTTTTAAAAAATAAAAATAAAAAATAAGATAAAATAAATTCAAAAGACGATGGTGTTTTTTGTAATAATAAATTTATTTTTTATTGGTGTTCAATTTGCCAACATACAGAATAACACCCAGTGCTCATCCCATCAAGTGCCCCCCTCAGTGCCCGCCACCCACTCACCCCCACCCCCCGCCCTCCTCTCCTTCCACCACCCCTAGTTCGTTTCCCAGAGTTAGGAGTCTTCCATGTTCTGTCTACCTTTCTGATATTTCCTACACATTTCTTCTCCCTTCCCCTCTTCCCTTTCACTATTATTTATATTCCCCAAATGAGTGAGACCATATGTTTGTCCTTCTCTGATTGACTTATTTCACTCAGCATAATACCCTCGAGGTCCATCCATGTCGAAGCAAATGGTGGGTATTTGATTCTGGATCCTGCCCCTTGCTTGTGTGTGATTTTCCTCAGTTTCCTTTTACAGTTAATGGGGGCATGTGGGTGGCTCAGTGGTTGAGCAGCTGCCTTTGGCTCAGGGCGTGATCCCAGGGTCCTGGGATTGAGTCCCACATCAGGCTACCCTCAAGGAGCCTGCTTCTCCCTCTGCCTGTGTCTCTGCCTCTCTCTGTGTCTCTCATGAATAAATCAATAAAATATTTTTTAAAAAAATTTTTAAATAAGGTTAATGATGCCCACCTTCCCTGATTCCTGAGCAGATTATGCAGTGGGTGAGCATCAGTGGTAGTAGAGCATGCAGAATTTAAACATGTATGTTTATATCTATGTGTGATGATATATAATGCAAAATTACACTTTACACTTTACAACATACACTGTGTATATGTTACAATTCAAGAATTTGCAATCATACACTTATTTATGATTAGTAATGGCCTGTAAACAAGTTATGACCTTCAGATTTAACAAGCCAATAATTAACGTATTTTATCTGATAAAATAATGTATATAATGAACTTGCCTATGTTACCCAAACACCAGCCTCAGATCATAAATTATCCCTTTTGGGACCACATTAATAATCCCTCCAAGAGGTGTATTTTTAATATGGTGCTATCTTAAATGTTTTATATTGAAATAATTTCAGTCGCACAATATAATAAAGAATTGCCATACACCCTTTACACAGGTTTTCCACATTACTCATAAATTAACATCTTACATTTGCTTTATCATTCCCTCTCTCTTAAATATCTCTTTCTTTCATTTATATCAAACTAGATGTTCATCTATATCCCTTACCCAAATGTTTCCCTTTTCCTGAAACATGAGAATAGTTGCAGATCTGATGAGTCCCTTTATCCCTAAATATCTCAGTATTTATTTGTATAAATATATCTCAGTATTTGTATTTCCTAAAAGCAAGAACATTTCCTTAAAAGATTATAAAAATCAATATATAAACATTGATTTAATTTTGTTATCTAATGTAGATATCTTACCTAAGTTTTCTCAATTGTTTCATTACTGCCTTTTTAGCAAAATAACTACATGAATTTTTCTGGTCCAGAATTGCATTAAGTCATGTGTTTTGTTTCCTTTGATCTGGAACAGTTTCTTAGTCTTTGTCTTTTGTGACCTTGACATTTGTGAAGAGTAAAGGCCAGTTATTTTGAAAAGTGCTCCGCCATTTGGACTTGTCCTATGTTATCTTGTGATTATATGCAAGTTCTGAATCTTGGGCAGGAATATCGCAGAAGTGATGCGTCATTCTCAGGGCAACGTGTGGGGAGGCATGTGACATCATGTGGTTTTAACTTAGATCACTTGGTTAGGGTGGTGCCTGCCAGATTTTTTCTGCTGTAAAGTTACTATTTTTTTCTTTGTTGTTTTTAAGTATCTTGTGGGGAGATACAAGTCTATGTAAATAACCTGTTTCCTATCATACCTTCACCCACCAGTTTTAGTATTCATTGTTGACTCTTGCTGAGTAAATTGTTACTATGGCAGCTGGCAAATGGCAATTTTTAAACTCCACCATTCCTTTTATGTTTCTTAAGTTAGTATTCTACTTTATTTACTTATATCAATATGGACTCGTGGATTTTTATTTTATTCTATGAGTTGTAATCCCTTATTGTCATTATTTAATTTGATGTTCAATTTATACTGAATTTGGCCAATCGGAGCTCCTTAAAGTTGGTTCCTTTTCCCTTTTGCAATGTTGCTACCATTTTTTGTGTATTGCTTACTTTCTGGCAAACTAGATGTTCACCTATATTGCCCTTACCCAAATCTGGAATCAGCCATTTCTCCAAACAGCTCTAATTTCTTTTAGTGGAGAATTTATACCTCAACTTTCAAAAACAATGAAGGAGAAGAAGAAGAAAAAGGAGAAAGGAAAGGAAGTGGGGGCCCCAAAAGGGCGGTGGGGAGGTTTACAAAGATTATAGTATATGTTTTAACAAATCAATGGTTTAAAAAAAAGAGACTTGAACTTATTTGAGAGAGAGAGAGAAAGTGTGTGTGCACACGAGTGAGCAGGGGGGAGGGGCAGAGGAAGAGGGAGAGAGAGAATCCCAAGCAGACTCCCCATTCATTGGGGATCCTAACAGTTCATTGGGGATCCTAACGCAGGGCTCAATCTCCCAACCCCAAGATTATGACCTGAGCTGAAATCACAAGTCAGACGCCCAACTGACTGAGCCACCCAGGTGCCCCAACAAATCAATGGTTTTAAAACAAAAAGTATGATGCAAAATATAACAGTGCTTCTCATAAGATAGTTACACCAAGTATGCATTTGAGGTTCTTCTTGAATATGGGTCCCAATCACCTCCTTGCCTCCCCAGCACACTCCATAATGGCCCTATGTCAGTACTGCTTAATTGGGGATGGGGGAGCCCACAGTGAGATGGTGAATCTCAGGGAGCTTAGGTCTTTCTTCTCCGAACCTTGACCTGGACCCCTTTACCTGCAGAACAACTGTGCTAATATTTGTTTTCTACATTGATTGATTGGGATTTTACTCAGTTTTATAGAGGGAAGTTTTAGGGCAGAAGGGTAGGGAAAGTGATTAAGAAGAACCAGACTACCTGATTCCAAATTCTGGCTTTAGGGGCACCTGGGTGGCTCAGTCAATTGAGCATCCAACTATCAGTTTTTGGCTCAGGTTGTGGCCTCAGGATCATGGGATCAACCCACATGGAGCCCGCTTGAGAGTCTCTCTCTCTCCTCTCTCCCTCCTTCCCTCTCTCTCTCTCTCTCTCTCTCTCTCTCTCCCCCTCTACCTCTCTCTCTCAAATAAATAAATAAAATCTTTTTAAAAATCCTGGCTCTGGCAAATCACTTAACTTCTCTTTGCCTCAGTTTCCTCATCTGTAAAATAGGGATGTATTGCCCCCAGAGGATATTGAAGAGGATAACACCATCTGATGTATGTCAAACATAAGAAGCAGTAGCTGGTACATAAGAGTTTTATATTGGTGTCATGACCTCACATGAAAGCTGCTGCCTTTAGGGACATCTTCCCACTCTAGGTTCATCACTTAAATCAGGGCCTCAGGACTCCCCCATCCCCAAGGATTGGTGCTCACAAACTACAAGTCATGGCCACTCCAGCCCGTCTTCAGTCCTGGCCACCTGCAGGCACCTGTGCATCAGATACTTGCATCAGTCAGGATGCTTTCCAGTGCGGGATTTCCAGAATCCTGACTCCTACCAGGTGACACAAAGTAAGGACTCATTGGCTCTTAAGGGTGCTTTCTCAATCTTCAGGCATGGCTGGATCCAGGGACACAATTATGCCATCAATCCCCTCCATCTCTTCTGGACTCAGTTTTCCTCCATGCTGGCTTCACTATGAAGCTTCACTTTTATGTGGTAAAAAAATGATCAGTGGCCCCAGCCTCAAGTCCTACCAGCTGAGCAACCCCAGAAAAGAGAGAATGTGTCTTTCCTAGTAGCCTTAGTAAAGGTCCTGGGGCTGATGTAAAGGTAGTAAAGGTCTATTGGTCTGTTTGGGTCCTGCCATGCTAGATCTCTCCTATTTGCCCCTCCATGACCACTCTCCACCCTTTCCACCCTCCTCTGTGCCTTGGGAGATGGACACATGCAAACTACAAAAGCAGACTCTCTTGCTTTCTGAATTTAGGTTGGACTTATCAAATGGGAGGCACACACAAGAGCCTAGAGGATAAGAAGAGGTTATAGTCATGGTATGGATTTTCTAGCTCTTTCCCTTTTGGGTTGCTGTGAGCCAGCTGCATGTTTCCACTGAAGGTCTCAGCTCCTGCCAAAGGACCTTCTCAACACAACACCATTCCTCCTGGACCCTGTAATCATTCTCTATCCTTGCCTCTCTAGGCTAAGAGGGATGATGGTTGCTAGCCATTGAAGGCCCCAGGGGACTACCAGTTCCTGTTGGTTTCCCTGGATCCTACCTTCACCTTTGTAAGAGATCCTTCATTATACTTTTCCTCAGTGACTTACTTGGATATGCCACCTGTGTCCTTCCTGCTGATGCATATGCTCACCTCTAGGGCACAGGTGAGGTCTTAAGTGACCACAAAAGAAGGAACAGACAGTGTGACAAGGATGTGAGTGTCAGAGTGCTTTGTCAACCTCAAAGCATGGGACTATGGTGAGGGTATCTGTCTGGAAAGCCAGGGTCCCTCTTGGTCTTATTTTCATCCTCCTTCCTCTAAGTTCCACAGAGTGGCAGGGTAAGAGAGGGAGTTGGATTTGGAGTCTAAGCCCAACCACCCCCATTCTTTTATATCTCCCACTAATTGTGTGGCCTGAACAAGGGACTCAGCTTCTCCAAACCTCCCTTAAGTGAAGAGATCTTGCCTGCCTTCCCTACAAAGGGCTGCTAGCAAAATTGGATAAAATTGGCTATGGGGAGGGATGGCTGATGTCCAGAGTTCTCCATCTACTGTGTGTTGTGGGGTCTCAGGACCTCTGGGGCACCCATAAGTAACACTTTTCTATAAATACCATCATGGCTCCAGTTGTCTCCACTTTGACCACAGAAGATCCCAGTCCTCTGTTAGCTCCTTTCTGCATGACCTGAGACATAATCTCCTTCACCTCTATCCCCATATCACCAGCATGCTATGAAGGTCAAGAGTGATTAACATCTGTTTGTGGTCTCTCTGGACCACCTGACCAGTAGGAAACTGTAATCTCTTTGAAGGCAGGGACACCATATTTTGTCCCCTGTGATATGCCCACATCTAGTAGAAACCAGCACAGATCAAGTGCTCAGTTAAGTACATGTTGAATGAACACAGGCCAACAGGCATCAAGAAAGACCAACTGTTGCTGTTTTACTACTATATGTTAAAAAGCAAAATGAAGAAGCATAGAAACAGGGTTATAAAAATTGCCCATAGGGTGAGCCTGGCTATTATATTATACTATACTTAAATTATAGGCTTGTGGTAAGATTGTGCATGTAGGGTACTTGGCACTGTGCCCAGCCAAGAGCAACAGTTCCACCAACCCTGGGTGGATGCAGAAGTAATGACCCACTCAGAGACCAGCACTGTCTAAGGGTCCCTCTGCACCTGCTAGCCTGGCACCAGCTGCTTAGCTAACACTGTTTCAAGGAGGGAAACCATTGTCTTGGGACAGAGGTACCTTTCCTGTGTCTTAAGGAGGAACTCTGTAGCAGATAAAAAAGCAAAGAGGGTCTGTGGGCCTGGCTAAGAGGACATGGCACACAGCTACTAACTTACTCTTCAGATAAGTGATCTAATCTTTCTAGGCCTCAGTCTCTCCAACTGGAAAATGGGAATGTTTACACCAGGTGATCCTGAGGGCCAAGTAAGAAAATGGCCATACTTAAAAAGCTCTTTTATTTACTTTAAAAATATTTATTTGTTTATTTATTTAAAGTAGGTTCCATGCCCAGCATGGAGCCCAATGAAGAGCTTGAATTTACAACTCTGAGGTCAAGACCTGAGCTGAGATCAAGAGTTGGATGCTTAAACAACTAAGCCATCCAGGCAGACATCCCAAAAATGTTTTTAAATCAAAGGTTACTAATGAAGCAATGGTTGATAAGAAGCTTTTGCTATCCCCAACCGCCACACACACCTATAGGTCCAAGACTGTTCAGATCGCCATTTTCAAGGCTCATCCCCAGCCCCCCTCCATCCCTCCTCTTTTTCTTGCTCCAATCAATGAACCTTGATTGAGCAATGAACACCCCCACCCCAGGCTGGGTGTGTATAGGCCTGGGTTGAAATGGTCCTATTGATTTGGAAAGAACTCTTCCTTTAGGATTGCCAAAACAAGGGCGCTCTGCAGGCTCCAGGCCCATGGGCAGCTCACATAGAAGAAAAGGAGGGAGCCATCTCCACCCCTCCTGCAAAGTGAGTCACCCTATCAACATGCCCTTGTGATGTCACAGCTGGTTTTACCAGATCCCCTGGAGCTGACCCATCCCTGCCAAGCTGGAACCCTCACCCTCCTCCTTTGTCAGAAGCAAAAGACACTTGTCAGCCAAAACTACCAGGCCTCTCAGAACCCTATTCTATTGAAAAGGCTTTCATACTATCACAGTTTTTGTCAAACAATCATTACTGATTGGCATACAGGAAAGAGAAAGCTTTCCCCTCCTCTCTGCCCTCCATCTCAATCCGTGCACTAGAGGAAACCATTAATAGCTTCATGTGGAACATTCCAGATCCTGTATAATGCATATTATATTTTCTTTTTTTTTTTTTTTTTTAGATTTTATTTATTTACTCATGAGAGATACAGAGAGAGGCAGAGACACAGGCAGAAGGAGAAAAGCAGGCTCCTTATAGGGAGCCCGATGTGAGACTCAATCCCAGGACCCCGAGATCACGCCCTGAGCCAAAGGCAGACACTCAATCCTGGAGCCACTCAGGCATCCCATCACATTCAATTTTCTTTATCAAGACTTTTTTTTTTTAAGAGCAGTTTTAGGATCACAGAAAAATTGAAGGGAAGTGGTGTAGAGATTTACCATATCCTTCCTGCCCCTACATATACCCAGCCTCTTCCATTACCAATATCCTCCTCCTGGGTGGTACTTCTGTTAGAATTGATGAGCCAATATTTATGTAACATAATCAGCCAAAGTCAATAGTTGACATTACAGGTTACTCTTGGTGTTGTACATTCTACGGGTTTGGACAAATGCATAGTGGCATGTATCCATCATTCTGGGACCACGTAGAGTATTTTCAGTGCTCTACAAATCCCCTGTGTTCACCTATATACTCCCTCCCTTCACTCCCAAACCCTGGCAACCACTGATCCTTTTACTGTCTCCACAGTTTTGCCTTTTCCCGAGCATCATACAGCTGGAATCATACGGTATGCAGCCTTTTCAGAACAGCTTCTTTCACTTGCAAAAATGCATGTAAGGTTCTTCCATGTCTTTTTATAACTTTCTTGTTCTGAATGATATCCCATTGTCTGGAAGTACCAGTTTATCCACTCACCTACCAAAGGACATCTTGGTCCCTCTCAAGTTTTGGCAATTATGAATAAAGCTGCTATAAATATCCATGTACAGGTTTTGGTGTAGACATAAGCTTTCAACTCTTTTGGGTAAATATCAAGGACTGTGATCACTGGATTATACTGTAAGAGTATGCTTAGTTTTGGAAGAAATAGCCAAACTGTCTTCCACAGTCGGTGCACCATCTTTGTAGTCCTGCTAGCTATGAATGAGTTTCCTGTTGCCTCACATCATCTCTAGCATTTGGCGCTGTCAGTGTTCCAGAATTTGGCCTCTCTAAAATGTGTGTAATGGTATCTCAGTGTTTTATTTTGTGTTTCCCTGGTACATATTATGTGGAGCATCTTTTATATGTTCCTTTGCCATCTGACTATCTTCTTCAGTGAGATGTCTGTGCAGGTCTTTGGCCCGTTTTCTAATTGAGTTGTTTGTTTCTTATTGTTGAGGTTTCAGTGTTCTTTGTATATTTTGAGTACAATAGCACTCTGTCAGAGATGCCATTTGCAAATATTTCCCCCCAATCTGTGGCTTGTCTTCTGGGTTTCTTGATGAATATTCAGTTTTTAAATTTTAATTTGATTTTACAAATAATGCAAAAATTTACTTTCTGTGGGAGAAAAAATGAAACAGTACAAAATCTGTCATGACTTTTATCCTTCATCTGAGTCCATTCTCACTACAGCCCATGGAATTATGTTACAAGGTTTCTAGCAATTATCAGTAAGGCAACACACACACATACACACACACACACACACCTAAGTCCTGCTTCTCTGAGAAAATTAGTATTCTTCTTACTGTTTCCTCTGGCATTGACCTCCATATTTGTAATTAAGAAACTTATATGCTATTTCTTCGTTTATCAACCTGAGACATGATCTACTGCCTTCCTATTGAGGTAGGTATGCTTTATATGCACCATACCCACCAACTTACTTCCCCTCTCTCTGTTCTTCCTATTTGATTATGTGACAATTTTCTGGTTAGATCAGTATTCTCAGTTTACATTATTGTGATCTTTTCTTTTTTTCCTGCCAAGCCAAGGTTCTTAACTTCAACTGCCACCAGGGAGCTTTAAATCACCTGGGAGCTTTAAATAATCCTAAAGCCCAGTCTGCACTCCAGATCGATTAAGTCAGGCTATCTTCAACTTTTTCCTTGTCAATCTTCCATTGAATATTTTCTTTCCACTCTTTTATTTTTAATTTACAAGAACTCTTTCTTGTTTTCTGATTGCTTCTTGCAGCAAACCCTGTTAGCACAGGCCCTTGGCATTCACCCCTGAGTGCTGCCCAAGGCTATTTATTACAAATATCTATGACACTCTGCCCAAGGGCTATTCTCTTCCCAACAGCATCCTCAGCCTAAGTGCAGGACAAGCTATAAATAAGAACTCACTCCCCCTTTGAAGCAGTTAGTAGATCCCTGTGCACTGGTTGGGATACCTCTGAGGCATGTTCTACACCAGTTCCCAGGGTTCTCCAGAAATATCAAGCTCCAGGTGCCCATAATAGTAACTGGCTAGGATAAGACACCTTTTGTTGGTTTCCTTCCCTTCCCTGCCTCACTTCCCAACTCCTCAACTCATATTTTCTGGGATTACCTGCCAAAAATCACTTGCACTGCAATTATTATCTCAGGAATGGGCATCTGGGGAAACCCAAACCAAAACACTCCTTTTTTTCTTCTTAAATAGAATCTTATTTGTGTTTCATAGATGCAATACTGTATTATCTCTCTGAGGATATTAATTACAATGAGATCCAACATTTGTTTTAAAAAGTTTCACTCCTGCTGCTATATGGAGACTTAGCTTGGCTCATAATATCTACAGGTTAGTTTTTGCGGGTTTCTCTATAGATAATCCTCCAGTTTCCTATAGTGATGAGGACTTGTGCCTGACTGGCAGCATCCTTAGAGCCAGTGGGCAGGAGGGGCAGGAATCTTCCTGGTCAGCACACAGACTTTCACATAACATTCCTGTTTTTTGTTCAGTGTCTCTCCTGCCTTCTGCCGTGCCTGATATCCTCAGGTCTGGAACCTCCTTGCTTCCATTTTTCTGTAGAACAAATGTTTACCGAGGTCAGGCAGAGATAATTTATTGGCTGCCCTAGATCTGAAAGTGGCCCCAGCTGGTCATTCCAGTTATAAATGATAAGTAAGAAATCACCCAAAACTAATCAAAACAACAATATTCGTTTTTTAAATCTCTCATAGTTTCTGTGGCTGAGGAATTTTAGAAAGGCTCAGAACAGGCTTGGGATCTCTCATGAGGTAATTGAAGCTGGAATACCAGGAACCAGGCATCTACTTACTGCTCTGTTTCTTTCTGTCTCTGTGTCTCTCAATCTCTCTCTCTCTCTCTCTCTCTCTCTTTCTCTCCTCTCTCTCTCAAGACCATTCCATGTTCCTCCATACAAGCTTCCTCACAGCATCATGGTCTCAGGACAGTCACACTGCTTATATAGAGACTTAAGATTCCAGCACAATGGTCCCAGCTTCAGAGATTACAGTGTTACTGCCCCATGTTCTGTTATCACAAGTGGGTGACAAGCCTGCCCCACTCAAGGGGAGGGGACATAGACCCCATCTCTCAGTGTCACAATCACATTGTGGAACACAAGCGATGGGTGATATGGTTGGGGTCATCTCTGGAAAATCCAACCCACCACTGCGTCTCCCTGCTTCTCAGGGTTCTAGCCACGCTTCCATTGGCAATCCCTCTCCACCTCTGATACATCATTCTGATTCAATTCCTGGCATTTTTTGGTTTGGGTCCATGAATCTTCCTGCTTCTTGTGGGGGCCTCCGTGTGCAAATGTGAGAGCTGAGAAGCACATGTCTAGCCTAAGGGCTAGTGGGTGGCCTGGCTGCTCACTGGCACTGCCTTCAGCAGGCATTTTCAACTCTACTCATTCCTCTGCTCTCCACCTTACCCCTCCCCAATTTGTCAACACCTCTCATCCACTGCTGTCCTCTCTCCTGTTCTTTTTGGTTCTCTTGTAAGCTTATACCAGTTTGGTTTATTTACCGTGATTTTGGTTGGGCTTTGGGGAAGGGGCAAAGGAAAACACATATCCTCAATCTATTATTTTATCTCTCTCTTTTTTTTTATATTTTTTTTATTTATTTGTGATAGTTACAGAAAGAGAGAGAGAGAGAGAGAGAGAATGAGGCAGAGGGAGAAGCAGGCTCCATGCACCGGGAGCCCGACGTGGGATTCGATCCTGGGTCTCCAGGATCGCGCCCTGGGCCAAAGGCAGGCGCCAAACCGCTACGCCACCCAGGGATCCCTCTCTCTCTTTTTTTAAAGATTTTATTTATTCATTCATGAGAGAGACAGAGAGAGAGGCAGAGACACAGGCAGAGGGAGAAGCAGGCTCCCTTCAGGGAGCCTGATGCAGGACTAGATCTTGGGACCCCAGGATCATGCCCTCGGCCAAAGGCAAACACTCAACCACTAAGCCACCCAGGCATCCCCTCAATCTATTATTTTAACTAAAAGTGCCATGTTTCCATTTTTTCTGCTAATAGAAATTGCTGCAATAATGCCTCATTATGAACATAAGCAAGCATCAGTACCTCTTTGTATAGTTTACTTTTACAAAAATGAATCATTTTATATATATAAAATATATTCTGGACTTCTTTCAATGTCAATATATAGAGATCTATCTCATTCTTTAAAATAGCTGCATATGGAACACCTGGGTATCTCAGTGGTTAAACATCTGCCTTTGGCCCAGGGCATGATCCTGGACTCCTGGGATCAAGTCCCGGGATCGAGTCCTGGGATCAAGTCCTGCATCAGGCTCCCTGTATGGAGCCAGCTTCTCTCTCTGCTTGTGTCTCTGCCCCTTTCTCTGTGTCTCTCATGAATAAATAAATAAAATCTTTAAAAAGTAATAATAAAATAAAATCGCTGTGTAATGTCCCATGGTAGGGACAGGAATTTTATCTCAGAGGAAAGAAAAGGGAGGGTAGCACCTATCCCTCACTCCTTATCCCCCAGGGATGGAATGGCTCCCCAGGGGAGTGCCACAAGGTCAGGGACAGGGTTTGGTGGGTGGTAATGAGGTGTACATGGCTTTAACCATATCCTTGAGTCTATGTACATGTACATAATTATAATGACAGGGTGTACACTTCAGATTCCGTTTTTTCCCCCCTTTGGCTTTATTGCTAAAAACCAGGATTTCTCAAATTTTGCAACAATGGACATTTTGGACCAGATAATTCTTTGTTGTGGGGCTGACTTGTGTCTTCTAGGATGTTTAGTGACATCCCTGGCCTCTATCCCCCAGATGCCAATAGCAACCCCACACACACACACTTAATAGTGACAACCAAAAATGTCTCCAGACTTTGCCTGATGTCCCCCGGAGCAAAATCATTCCCAGTTGAAAACCACTGCTATAAAATGATCTGAAGTCCTCTTGGCAGCCTGTAAACTGGTCAGCTGGCTCTTTTCCCTTGGTGCCCTTACAACTAGTTACCTATGTTTTTCTAGAGGAAGATGTATAGTCCCAACATGCCATTCCCTGAGTGTCCAGACAGGGTTAATTTTCCTTAATCCCAAGTTTTTTCCCCTTGTAAGGTTTATTTGCTGGATTTCTTATAAAGAACTTTGAAAAAATTTCAAATGTAATATGTATTTATTAGTGAAAATCAGAAAATACAGAAAAAAACACAGGAAAGAAAATTAAAATCTTTCCTCTGGATCCCTTCCAGATAATCACTGATAACATAATTGCCTTCACAGACTTCTGGTCTTTTTTTTCCCCTTTCTCTCTTCCTCTGTGTAGAATATGTATCTGTATATATACCTAGATATGTGCATAAAATCTTAAGCAAAACCCCCTTTTAAAAAAATAGGATATTAAAAAAATAGAATATTGTAATATCTCTTCTTGCTTTAAGCACCAAGAGTCCTTCGTAATCGCTCCTTATTCGTGCGTCTAGAAGGTTCTGCTTTACTGCTCAGGTTCTGACAGCACTGACGAGATTCTGTGCCCATACCATTGTTAACACACGACAAAATGACCTCTGTCCCCAAAGTATAACTTGAAGAACATGGAAAACATGGCACTTGACAAACGAGCACCCACCCCAGATATATTTAACGTGTTAATGAGGGAATCAGTGGGATGGTAAAAATTAGTACAAAGGAGAAGTAGAGGGGCACCTGGGTGGCTTAGTGGTTGGGTGTCTGCCTTTGGCTGAGGGGTCCTGGGATCGAGTCCCACATAGGGCTTCCTGTGTGAAGCCTGCTTCTGCCTCTGCCTGTGTCTCTGCCTCTCTCTGTGTCTCTCATGAATAAATAAATAAATAAATAAAATCTTAAAAAAGAAAACAAAGAAGAAGTAGAGGAAAGAGGTTATATAATCCATGAGGAAAGGCATATGAAAATCAGTGTGCTAGGTTAAAGGCAAAACGGACTCATATACTACAGGGCAATAAAACCATAACCTTTCAGGTTATCCTAACAAAAATCATTTGCATCTCCACCAAACAAAATTCTATAACCTAGCACACAATCTTACAGAATTGGGGCCCCAGTCAAGAGGATAGATGAAGTGAAACAGAGGTATATCCTCTAGATAATGAAATAATGCTGGGGTCGTTTGTTTGTGTTCCACCCAGTCTGCACCAGTCTCCTTTTGTCGTATATCCAAGTTTGGGATAATTTTTCTGAATATTCTCATTCTATTCCCTGGTTCCCCAAACAAATTCTTGGCAAGATTTCTCTCAGAGAAAGTGGCCACCGTTTTGGTGGTGCTCTTGGCATCCCTCATCCTCCTTCCTCCATTATAGGAAGGGGAGATCAGTCCCCAGGGACCTGGGTATTTCCAATTAGACACTATAGCTAACCAGATACAACTCATATACCACACACTTCTTTAAAGTGCACGATCCCATGGTTTCTGGTACATTCACAGTTATAAAATCAGTTTTGGAGAGAAATCCTCTATCCATTAATCACTCCCCATTTCCTCCCAGCCCCTGGCAACTGGTAATCTACATCCTGTCTCTATGTATTAGTCTTTTCTGGATGACCTTTTTACAAATGGAATCATATGACATGTGAGTCTTTTGTGTCTAATTTCTTTCAACTAGCACAATATTTCCAAAGTCTATCCATGCTGTAGTATGCATTGCTACTTTGTTCCTTTTTATTGCTGAATAATATGCCCCTGGATAGATATACATATTTTAATCGGTTGATGAACATATGAGTCGTTTCCACTTTTATCTATTATGAAAAATGCTGCTATAAATCTGAGTTACAAGTTTTTGTGAGGACCCATGTTTTCTTTTTTTTTAAGATTTTATTTATTTATTCGTTTGAGACAGAGAGAGAGAGAAAGAGAGAGAGAGAAAGAGGCAGAGACACAGGCAGAGGAAGAAGCAGGCTCCATGCAGGGAGCCCAAACCGGGACTCAATCCCAGGACTCCAGGATCACACCCTGGGCTGAAGGCAGGCGCTAAACCACTGAGTCACCCGGGCTGCCCCAGGACCTATGTTTTCATTGCATATCCTAGGAGTGGAATTTCTTAGCCATTTGGTAATAATACCTAACCATTTTAGGAGCTGCCAAGCTGTTCTCCAAAGTGGCTTTGCCATTTTGCATTCCCACCTGCAGTGTAGGAGGGTTCCAATTTCTTCACATCCTTGTCAACACTTGTTATCATCTGCCTTCTTGATTATAGCCATCCTAATGGATGTGAAGTGCTGTCATGGTATTTTCATGGCCTTGCTTCCTAAATCAGTCTTGCACAGAAAACAATTTTGCACACAACCGAGGAACTAAGCACAATTGCTTGATGGTTCTAAGCCTCTACTAGTAGATTGAGTTTGATGGATGAGTGAAGACTGCCCTGTTGAGCTATCTCACAGATGGGAGCTCCCAAAGGGGCAGGATGCCTACACCAAATCCTACCCACCTAGGAGGAAGCATCTAGAATGCATGATCTTCTGGCCAGACATGGATCACATCATCCTCATGTAAAAGGAGGCAGTAAATAAATGCCCAGGATGGCTGAGTGAGGCAAGGGAGAGGGGAAAAGCAGGCTGGCCCTGGACTGGGCCCTTCGAGAATGTCCCCAATCTTTGCAAAGGGTCATTTGGGTGCTGCCCACAATCAAATGACCTCCTTCACCACCATCAGAGTTGAGTAAGAGATTCCACCCTATCCCCAAACTCAGTAAATAAGTTGCCGCCTTTGAAAATGTGAATACCTCTGGGAGGGGTAGACATCTTGCAAGAAGTCAATAGCTGGTTGTGAATGAGCTTATCAGATGCTGACCCACACTCTCCCGAGGTACCACTTGGAGGAAGTGGGAGTTTTGACTCACTGGACCAGGCAGGAAGGGATGGGAAGGAGCTCTGGTGACAAGGGGGTAGCTCTGTTCAAGTATGAACATTCTAGGATGCCAGAACAGGGTTGGAATTGGATTGGTGGGGAAAAGGAGCCGGCTTCATTCATCAATGATAATAAACAGGGATTGTGATTACTTTATTGCATGCCACCCAGTGTACTAAGTGCTTTGAATAAAACTTTTCTGTTTTATTTATGCAACAAGCACTTGCAAAGCCCCATGTACTGCTACCCATCTCTCACACTCCACGTGCCACATCCATGATCTCGCACAGATCCTGCAGGCTCCCCCAGTCTGATAATTTCTCACCACCTTTCCAGCCATGTGCCTCCTCCCAGGCTTGCTGCATATCTCCCCCTGCTCTCCCTGCTTCCCCATTTTGCAGTCAGAGCAATCTTTTACAAAAGAATGTCCCTCCCGTATTTGAAATGCTCCTTTGGCTTCCTATCTTTGTCACTATAAAAACCAAAGTCCTTACAACAGTCTGCAAAGTGCTGCCTGAACTACCCTCTCTTACCTGGCTGATGTCATCCACCCACTGGCTCAGCCACAGGAAGCCAGCTGCTCCTCAGATACACCAGGGTGCTTCTGCTCAGGGCCACTGCAATGACTGCAGTGCTCTGCCTAGAACACTGTTCTCCCAGAATCTGCATGGCTTCTGCCCTCATTTCCTTCGAGTCTCAGCTTAAATGTCACCTCCTCAGAGAGACATTTCTTAGCACTCCCTCCACCACCTAAAAGAGCCCTGCACGTGCCAGATTGCTCACTGTCAGAAAAGCAGTTTACAAATATAGAAAGGGAAAAGACTAGAATGAATTCTAGGGTGGTAGATTAGAATCAGAGATATGGAGTGAACTCATGGTTTTCTTTTTTTTTTTCATGGTTTTCAATAGACACAAATATATATAGCAATAAATACAGATGGAAATGGTGTGTGTGTGTGCGCATGTGTGTGTGTGTGTGTGTGTGTACATATATTCTTGAACTCAGGCCACTGGTGAAGGCCTGGGAGCAACAGTCCAATAACAATGAGCATATCTCATGCCCAGATCTCGACTTTCACATATTATTCTCCACTAAAAACAATCAGGACCTCTTGGAGAATTGGTTGATTCCAGGCCTGGGGCAGGGAAAGTTCAAGAAGAGCCTGGAACAATCTTTGTGCCAAAAAAAAAAAAAGAAGAAGAAGAAGAAGAAAGTGCTCAAAGGATTGTGTGACACATTAGAAAGGTACAGTAACTAGCTTAAAGGGTCTCCCACTAGCCAAATAAAGGATAGCTTGAACACCAAAATAACTAATGACAATAATCAATTATAATTCTCCAAGTAAAATAAGAATCTGTGAGCCCCTGTGAACATAAATAAATAAAAAGTGGTAAGGACCAGGATAATTACACAGTTTTCAAAATGTCTCCCCATAAAATACAAATTTCTTTAAAAAAGTAAAAAGAGTAACTTTACGGTAGAGAAATCTGACAGATGCTAGTCATGTGATTGAATTTAATACCTCAAGAAATGGAACAAATAGAAATTTCCCACCATCTGATAGGAGGAAACAAGAAGTACACAATATTATTTCTGTGATTATATTTTTTTCTGTGATTATTTCTGTGATTTCTGCCAAAGATATACAACTAAATCAAACCATGAAAAACCATCAGATAACCCCAAATCGAAGAACAGATTACAAAATAACTGATAATACTCTTTGAAAAGAAATGTAAGAACTGCTCTAAATGGAGAGAGATGAACTAGATATGACTCTGTAGCTATGTGTGGCACTGGATGTTAATTAGACACAACATGGTCATTGTTTCATGGTATATACATGCGTTGAATCATTATGTCATACACCTGAAACTAATACATTATATGTCACTATGTCTCGATTCAAAAAAAAACATGACAACTAAACATTGTTCTGGAGGGGATGTTTTGGCTCTAAAGGATATTATTGGGACAAATGGCAAAATTAGAATGGGGTCTAAGGATTATGGTGTTGGCAGTATAACACAATTCTTGCTCTACCTAGGGGAGTCTCTACTTGATTCCATGATGGTTCCACCAATGCTACCAATGTCTAGTGTGCTTGTGCCAGGCCCACCTTATCCCAATCATCTCTGCCACTGTCACCTGTGTTCCCTCCTCCACTTTCTCAATGAAGGGATCGACCTCCACCTCAGAGATGTGGAGTTTGGATTTTATTCTTGGGCTTGGGTTGTGCTTTCTGGGGCTGACAGTTCATCCATGAGGACTTCTGTGGTCCTCTGTCCCCATATGGGCAGCTGAATTGCCAAGTTTGCACATTCCTAGGGCCCATCGCTAGCATCTGGGTTTCTCAGGTTGTCTTCCAGTCAAACAGGAAGACTTCTGCAAGTACCCAGAAATGATGCATTTCCTAAAACAAAAGTAGAGCCTGCAGATGCAACATCTTTTAGTTTTGTTGTTGTTGTCATTGTCTCGTGTTTTAATTTTCATTCCTTGGTATAGTATCTATTGGGGGAAATGAAAGCTATGGAGCTAGCAGTGTCCACAATAGCCAAACTATAGAAACAGCCCAGATGTCCATCGACAGATGAAGGGATAAGGGAGATGTGGGATATAGATATATATGCAATGGAATACTACTAAGCCATCAAAGAAAACATGAAATCTTGCCATTTGCAATGACATGGATGGAACTAGAGGATATTATGCTAAGCAAAAAAAAAAAAAGTCAGAGAAAGACAATTATCATATGATCTCACTCATATATGGAAATGAAGCAAAACAGGATCATAGGGGAAGAGAGGAAAAATAAAACAAGATGAAATCAGAGAGGGAGACAAACCATAAGAGACTCTTAATCATAGGAAACAAACTGAAGGGAGGGGCTTAGGGATAGGGTAACTAGATGATGGACATTAAGGAGGGCATGTGAGATAAAGACCACTGGGTGTTGTAAGACTGATGAATCACTGACCTCTACCTCTGAAACCAATAATGAATGTTAATTAATTGAACTTAAGTTAAGAAAAATAAAAATAAAAGGCAACAAAATCTCAGGCTCAGAATCTTCTAAACAGATACCCTAAGATGAAGAAGGGTAGGGGCTTCTAGGGCGGAAAACCCAGTGGAAACATAGGGTGGAAAGCCCAGTGTTAGGAGGTTCCTTCATATTCTTTTGCCTCCAATAATTAGAGCAGCTGGTCCTTTTGGAGAGAAAACTTTCTACTTTAAAATAACACCAACCGCAAAGTGATAAGCAATTATCTGTGATTTCTAATGGTGACAAACTCTCAGGTACAGCTCACGTGCTTTGTTCTTATTTTTGTTTTTGAGTGTTTATCCATAATGGAAGGAAATGCTAAATTTCATTTAAAGGTTTGTGAATAAGGATGTAATTATTGGCGTCCAAGTTTATGAACATCCTAAGTTCTAGCCACCCACTCAGGTTAAGGATACTGAGTTATCACGTGGTGGGTCTGACAGCCCAGAAATCACTTCAGCAAAGGACCTGCAGGAAGCCCAAGGATGACACAATGCCTGCATAAGTCAGGGCAAGGCTATGGGCACCCAGACGGGAGGCTAGAAGTGAGCCGGACAGACCTCAGTGACAGATGGGACATGAGAGGTGATGGTGATTCTGGATAATTTGGAAGAGCAGTTGGGCAGGAAGCAGATGAAGGTTTTCTCAGTACACTAGCCTTACCATGGATGCGGTGCCTGCTTCTTTAGAGGTTAGCCCACTTCCCTCTAAATGCCTCCCACAACCTCCCGGAGTGGGTGAAGCCCCAGAGAAATCCCACCTACCCTGTAAAGTACCCCTCCCTATACATTCTGCAAGAGTCCTGACCCTCCTTAAAATACAAATCCCTTTTTAGAGATAGAGAGCTGTTATTCACATTTTAGCCCGAACGAGTTTATCCATCCTTCCCTGAAAATATTAGAAGAATTCTAATTCACTGAGCTTCTGGGAATAGTTGGCTATTGAGGGATGGCAGCTAAAAGTGTGCCCCCTTTCCCAGTGAGCCAATGTTGAATGAAAGGGGACTCCCGGGATCCCTGGGTGGCGCAGCGGTTTGGCGCCTGCCTTTGGCCCAGGGCGCGATCCTGGAGACCCGGGATCGAATCCCACGTCGGGCTCCCGGTGCATGGAGCCTGCTTCTCCCTCTGCCTGTGTCTCTGCCTCTCTCTCTCTCTGTGACTATCATAAAGAAATAAAAATTTAAAAAAAAAAAAAAAAAAAAAAAAAAAAAAAAAGAAAGGGGACTCCCCCCAGCACTAGCTGAAAAATGTTTCTATCGCTTCTAGCCTAGGCAGGCTGTGCCCCCATCCCTGCCTGTCCGCATAGAGGCACTTTCTGGGTGGGTTGGAGGGCAGAGTGGGTCATACTTTAAGGATAATTAGAGAGGAAAAAAAGAATTAAAAAGAGATAGCCCTGGGGCACCTGAGTGGCTCAGTGGTTGAGCATCTGCCTTCAGCTCAGGGAGTGGTCCCAGGGTCCTATGATCTAGTCCCACATCAGGCTGCCTTCAGGGAACCTGCTTCTCCCTCTATTTATGTCTCTGCCTCTCTCTCTCTCTCATGAATAAATAAATAAAATCTTTAAAAGAGAGAGAGAGACAAAAGCATATTGCATATAAATGTACCCAGGTGAAGTGCAGCCAGTAGGGCTCTAATTAACATATTTTATTCACCTGTTTGGAGCCTCAAAGACAGATATGAGGATCCAACATTCCTTGTAGACTCCTTGGTTACAGAAAGAATTTAAGACCCTACTGCCCTACCCTCTAGCCTTTCCCAACTGGCCAAAAGTCTCCATTAACTCACAAGTTGTTAGGGGAAGGGCTAGGATAGTCAACAGCCCGTAAACACAGGTTATGTTTTCTAATGTTGAGACCCCAAGGCACAGAGTATGCTTCCTTCCAGGTCTTTTCCTATGTTTTTGTTACATGTCTGAGAACTTACCCGTTAAATCTATACATACACTCTGGTATCCTGCTTTGAAACTAAGCAAAGCAATACAAAAGAACATGGGTTGTATTTTATGTCCTTAGTGCAAAGGGCTTTTAAGGATACTTGCCAACTTGTGGGAACCTGAAAGGCAAAGAAGGGCAACTTTGACTTTTCACCTCATGGACTTCTGCATTTCCTGGTAAATGTTTATTATTGAACGAGTTTCCTATCGCTACCATGATAAATTGCCGCAGATTTAGTGGCATAAAACTGCACCAATTTATAATTTTAAACTTCGGGATATGGGTTTATCCCGAAGTTTAAAATTATAAACTGGGTGGCACAGCGGTTTGGTGCCTGCCTTTGGCCCAGGGCATGATCCTGGAGACCCGGGATCGAATCCCACATCAGGCTCCCGGTGCATGGAGCCTGCTTCTCCCTCTGCCTGTGTCTCTGCCTCTCTCTCTCTCTCTGTGACTATCATAAATAAATGAAAATTTAAAAAAAAATTTTAAACTTCAAGAGCTCAGAAGTCCAAAATGGGTCTTGTTGGACTACAGTCAAGGTGTAGGCAGGGCTGGATTCCTTCTGGAGGCCCTAGATGAGATTTTCATTTCTTTGCCTTTTCCCAGCTTCTAGAGGTTGCCCACAATCCTTAGCCCATGGCCCCCTTCCTTCTTTAAAGCCAGCAATCACACCACTCTGAACTCTGCTTCCATCACATCTACCTCTCTGATGCTCCTGCCTCCCTCTCCTGCTTAAGGACCCCTACAAAATTAAAGCCACCTGGACATAACACAGGACGATTTCTCCATCTCAAAATCTTGCATTTAATCACATCTTACTCTTTTTTCCGAGTAAGATAACATAGTCACAAGTTCACAAGCCACAGAGATTAGGAAATAGATTATTTGGGGGGACCAAGGTGGGAAGGATGGCATTATTCTGCTTACCACCACTACTTCTATAACTTTTATAAAACTCTTACTGGGGCAACTGGGTGGCTCAGTTGGTTAAGCATCTGAATCTGGATTTTGGTTCAGGTCATAATCTCAGGGTTGTGGGACTGAACCCTGCCTCAAGTTCCGAGCTCAGCGTGGAGTCTGCTTGTCCCTCTCCCTCTACTCCTCCTCCCACTTGCACTCATGCTCTCTCTCCCAAACAAATATTTTTTTAAATAAATAAATAGTCCTTATTTTAAAATCTTATGAAATAAAAATTTTCTCATCACTAAAAGTTCAGGATAATCATAAGTTTTAATGATGCCTAATATTGTACCATAGGGATATGCCGCAATTTATTTAACTGGTCCTGCAATTTAGGATATTTGGGTTGTTTTACCTTTCACAATTTTCATGATGAACATCTTTTGGTCTTTTGGAAAGGGGATATATAGAATTAGAAAGGGGTTACAGAAGTGGAGTTGATGGTCAGAAAGGCCTTAATTCAAATCCAGATTCTGCCTCAATTCTCCATTTCATTAGAGTCTTGGTTTCCTCAACTACAAAAACAGGATCCTTACCACTCCAATCTCAGGATTTTTTAACAGCTTTCTTGGTCTATAATTCATATACCATGTAATTCACCCACTACAAAATCAGTGTTTTAACTTCAGGGTTTTTACAGGATATGGTGATATTGAACACATGAATTGTCGCCACTGTTAATAATTCTTTGATCATAATTTATGTTATTTTATTAGGCTGAGTTCTTAGAACTAGCCGTATAAGATAAAAGCCTGTAAAATCTCTCAAATGTTTTAGAAATAGACAGAAATAGAAATAGAAGATATAAAGTGTTCTTCTGAGGGTTTTATATTTTTGTAGGGTGTGTGTATGTGTGTGTTTGGATAGAATTTGGGAGCATAAGAGTTGGCATGAAATTGTTGAGCTATTTGACCAAGATGCTCTCTTGCATTCTCCCTTGTGTAATCCTGAATTGTACTCACTCCCAAACCCACGCACACATAGTAATTAGTAGAAGTCAATTCTGGCTCACTGTCACCCAACCCTGCAAGAGCCACTGGCCTGTCCCTCCCCATATCCAAGTGAGATTTATTCCAGTGAGGGCTGCATTAGCACCATCCCCCATCACCAATCTTAATTCACACCAAGCACACTGTATAGTGGGCTGGAGGAAGGAGAGGTGGTGGGTCTCCACCAGTGCCACAGAAAGCCCAACCTACCTAACAACAAATCATAAAAACATAGTGTGGCTGTGGGAGGACTGGCTGCAGGTTTCAGGGCTGATTTAGTGAAGTGTCAGCCAAATCCAGGAGCGTGTTGCACCAGAGTAATGTGTGGGTGAATCCTTGGCATTCCAGCAGGTGTGAGAGCAGGTTACGTGAGATGGGTGTGGGTTAGGTGGTGAGGGATGAGAGGAACGTGCAGGGAGGGTGTGTGGGGTCAGAGGTGGGAGGAGGTGGAGGTGAGGAATGGGGCCCCCACTGGGGTTAGACCTAGTAATCATACCAGGAGTTTAGAACCATTTTTGGGTCACAACCTCCTTTGAGAATCTGATAAATGCTAAGGAGAGAATGCACATGCATACACACACATACTCACACTTGTGAAGTGACCCACACATTCTGCCTACCATGTCAGGGATTCCTGGAACCCAGGAAGCTCATTCAAGGGCTCAGGATTAAGAAAGTCTGGCCTAGACTAATTCACAAGGACTTGTTGGAAAAAAAATACAAAGGCTGTGTTAAGAGCGAAAGAATGTTTGTCCCTTCTTGTGTGGAAGACATTTAGAGACATTTGCAGGTTTTTGTCTTGAATTTCAAAGTCCACTCACTCCATAAATGCTTTATCTTCTCTAGCTTTTGTTTTGAAAATTTTCAAATCTATCAAAAAGTTGCAAGCTCCTGTAGTCTTCAACTATATTCTACCATTGTCAACATTTCTGCCTCATTGCTCCCATATGCCCAGGTATGCTTATACTCTTGGGATCCCACATTTTTCTGGAGAATCATCTGAGAACAAGTTGCAGATATTATAATACTTCATCCTTAAACACTTGGCATATAACTCCTAAGATCAAGAGATTCTCCTGCATAACCACAAGATGGTCTCACACTCACAAAATTTAACATTGATGTAATACTATTATGTAATGAACATCCTATATTCAAACTGCTCCAGTAATTGCATTCATTAGGATGTGTTTTTTGCTGTACTCTTTCTCCTTCCCTCCCTCCATCCACCCCTCCTTCCTTCCTTTTCCTTCCTACCTTTCTCATTTGGGATCAAATCCAGAATTACACACTTCATTTAGTTCTATCTCTCAGGCTTCTGTAATCAAGAACACTATTCCAGAGTTTTATTTTCTTTCGTGTTGTTTTCTCCTGTGACATTGATAGTTTTGAAGAGTCCCAGTCTTAGCTGTTTTGCAGAATATTTCACAGTTTTTATTTGTCTGCTTGTATCCTCATAATGAGATCCAAGTTAAGCATCTTGGGCAGATGCCATGTCCCTTCTTGATGCATCACATCACAGGGTTAGTTGGTCCCTTATTGATGATGTTAAATTTGACTTGTGGTTAAAGTGGTGACCTCCACTTTGTAATTAGTAAGTGATCTCTGGGGTAACACTGTATTCATTGATAGCCTCTAAATGCAGCAAATGCTGAGTGAGCTAGTGGTGAGCATCCAGATTCAGTCCTTGCTCTCATGCTGTTTTTACAGTGGAGACAGAATTACCATTACAAAATATGCAGTTTTCTGAAGGATAGAGTGATAAGATAGAGAAGAATCAACTCTACCATTATTTAAAGTGAACTTAAAGGGGTACCTGCCTAGCTGACTCAGTCCATAGAGATGCAACTCTTGATTTGGGGTTTTGAGTTCAAGCCCCACATTGGGTGTAGAGCTTACTTAAAAAAATAAAAGTAGAGATTTAAATTTAAAAATCTATAAAAAATTTTAATATGGGGCACCTGGTCCAGTCGCTCGAGAGTCTGACTCCTGATTTCAGCTCAGGTCATGGTCTCAGGGTTGTGAGATTGAGCCCCACGTCAGGCTTTGCACTCAGCCCGGAGTCTGCTTAAGATTCTCCCACTCCCCCTCAAATAAATAAGTTTATTTTTAAAAATATTTTATTTATTTATTCATGAGAGACAGAAAGATACAGAAGAGTCAGATACATAATTCAGAGAGAAAGCAGGCTCCTCACAGGGAGCCAGATGTGGGTCTTGATCCCCAGACCCCAGGATCATGCCCTGAGCTGCTGAAGGCAGGCGCTCAACTGCTGAGCCACTCAGTAGTCCCTAAATCTATTTTTTAAAAAGGTTAAAAAAAACTTTTTTGTAATCTCTACACCCAGCGTGGGGTTCGAACTCACGATCCTGAGATTATGGCATGCTCTTCCAACTGAGCCAGCCAGGTAGGTGCCCCTAAATAAAAAATCCACTAAAAAATAATAAAAATTTTTTTAAAAGAGTAAAATGAACTTAAAGAGATCTTGGGAAGGTGGCAGAGTAAAAGGACTTTGAGCTCACACCATCCCATGTTTACAACTAGATATAATCCACATCCGAGTAAATAAAGTGAGCTTAAAGGTGGGACTCAGGGAGGAGGAAAAAGAAGGCAAGCATGGGAACATGGTGGTGGAGGGAGAGGAGGCAGCCACAGCCAAGCTTGGAGGGTGGAAGGAACCAAAAGCTGGGCATGAGGTGTCCTCAGGGAGGAAGAAGTGATAGGAAAAAGGCTCTATGTCTGCCAATGATGATACTGTGCACTTCGTAACTGCTAGACGCTGCTTTAAGTGTTTTACATGGTTTACCTTGCCTGTCTCCCCATAGTCCCGTGAAAAGGCCATTACTGTTTTTATGCTGTAAAACATGGCAGCACAGAGAGGCTAAGTATTTGGCCCAAGGTCACACAGTTTATAAGCAACACAGCCAGGATTCAACACAGATGCATCTGACTTCAGTCTGTGCTTTTAACTATATCAGGACGGAGAAGCAGGGTCTCACCTAGAAAACAGAATTTTTTAAAAAAGACTGGAGTCAGAGCAACCTGAGCTGAGTGGGAAATGCTGTTGATAAACGATGTGGAATGGGAAAACAAGACAAAGAAAGTCCCAGAAGATCAAAGAGAGAAGAGTGTCAGGGGCTAAAAAGCATCATCATAAAATAGGACAAAGTTTGGTCGGCCACCTCCCCCTCCATCCACGCCCAACACCTCCCCCAACCCTTCAGGCAGGACTCGCTATTCTCCTGCTTTCTGTCCTCCCAAATAGCAGGACAGGTACATCGTCTCAACGTGCCTCCCCACGAACTGCCCTTATTAATTACAGAGAGAAAAATAGGAACTTTGCAGCCAGCTCCCTGGCCCACTCCTGCTTAACCGAGTGACACAGTGAGCATTCAGAGGGTTCTCGGGGAAGGGAACGAGGGGAAGGTGCAAGAGAAGGATCTGTGAGGAAGGGTCTGGTTGGAGAAAGAAGGGGAAGTCTTGAGGTTGAGGGATTCTTGGGTGACAGGGCAGGGTCCATCGGAGAAAGAGGGGGCGTCTCCGGGACGGAGGGAAAAATCTTGAGGTGGGGGATGCTCTCGGTGGTTAGGAGGGAGTCATGGGGAGGGACTTGATGAGGACGGGTTGGTTGACGGGAAGGGTCAGCATGCGGACGGCTGGAGGGCTCGGAGCCGGCATCGCCGGGACGGTCCTGAAGGGGCGTGAGGGGCCGGGCTCAAGGGCGGGGGTGGGCAGGCTCCGGGGAGGGCGCACTGCGCCGCAGGTCCGCCGGGCAGCGGCGGGAAGGGGCTCCGGGGGGCGGGGCCGGGCGGGCAGGAGGGGGCGGGGCCGGGGCGGGGCCGGGGCGGGGCCGGGGCGGCCCGGCCGGTCCCCCCGCGCTGCAGGGGGCGCTGTGAGGCTGGGCGGCCCGGGGCCCGGCGGCGGCCGCTCCTAGTGAGCGCGGCCCCTTTTCCGGGTTTCCTCCTCCTCCTCCTCCTTCTTCTCCTCCTCCTCCTCCTTCTTCGCCACCGCCGCTGCCCCTTTCCCGGCCGGCAGCCGCCGCCGCTGCTGCTGCCGTCGCCGCCGCCGCCGCCGCCTCGGGGCCGCGAGCCGAGCGGAGGCCGCCGCGGAGCGCGAGCGTCGCCCGCCTCGCCGCCCCGCCGGCCGCTCCAGGGCCGGGCCGGCTCGGCCGGCGCCCCCCGCGCCCCCAGCCCGCCCGCCCCCGCGGGCCCGGCCTGGCGTGGCCGCCCGCCGCCGCGCTCCTCCTCCTCCTCCGGCGCCCCGCGGCCCGCCGCCTCCTCCGCCCGCCGCCCCGCGCCCCCCGCCGCGCCGCCGCCGCCGCCCTCTGCGCCCCGCGGCGCCCCCCGGTCCCGCCCGCCATGCCCGGCCCGGCCGCGGGCAGCAGGGCCCGGGTCTACGCCGAGGTGAACAGCCTGAGGAGCCGCGAGTACTGGGACTATGAGGCTCACGTCCCGAGCTGGGGGTAAAGCCGCCGCCGCCGCCCCCCCCCGCGCCCGGCCGCCCCCCGTCCCGCGCCCGGCCGCCCCCGCCGCCCCCGCCGCCCCCGCCGCCCGGCTGCTGGACGCAGGGCCCCCTCCCCCACCGCACAGCCCCGGCCTCGCCGCCCCCCCGTGTCCCCGCCTTGCGCACCCCTCTCTCCGCCTTACCCCGAGGAATGCTTCTTACTGGGAAGTGTAGGGTCCGGGGACTGGAGCCTGGTGGAGATGAGGGAGCAGCCCTTCCTCCTCACACTTCTGGGTTTCTGTTTGGGGTGGGCAGGCAGCAGCTGTCCTCTGGAGCTGTTAAAATTCTCCGCCTTTTTAGTTTATTGAAATGAGCCCGGGTGAGAGGAAATATTTTAACGACATCCACGTTCTCAAAGCAGGCGCTGGCCACCTTTGGGACGTGAAGTCTAAAGCAGTTGCTGTGGAGCCCCAGGCAGAGAGGCACGCTCTGAGCCTCCAGGATGGATGCTTTGCTCCCCCTTCTGCAGTGGCTCAGAGCCCTGCCTTCCTACCTCTGCTCCCCAGGTTGTGATGGACCAATTAGGTTAGGAGCTGTGCGCACAGTGGAAGGAGCCAAGTTTATGTTGTGGCTTTCACTTAGGGAATGAGTTGTGTGGCGATGTATAGACGCTTCCAACCCTTGATTAATGGAAGTGGCTGGATGGGGGTGTAGAATGGGCATAGGCTTGGTTAATCCCAAGTCCTGGCATTTATGTGTCACTCTTGCCTTTCACAGTAATCAAGATGATTACCAACTGGTTCGAAAACTTGGTCGGGGAAAGTATAGTGAAGTATTTGAGGCCATTAACATCACCAACAATGAGAGAGTGGTTGTAAAAATTCTCAAGGTGAGTTTCTTATGAATGGCATTAAGATTTTTGTTAACTGGTCAGGACTAAACTCCAGCCACATTGTAGGATGAGCAGTGCAAGCCCTTCGTTTTACACGTCTTCTCTCTGACGCCCCTTTACTGTTCCTTCTCCCACCCATGTTCCTGTGAACTTTGAAGAGAGAATGTACACCTGTTTGAAATCTAAGTATGATAGTCCAGGAACATACTTGTTCTGAAATGTCACTGTGGGCTCCCAAAGCGAAGGTTCCAAAGGAGTCCATTTGTTATTAAAGAAATGGGGTTCAGATGAAAGAAAAGCTTTTCCATGAGCACTGAGTTTGTTACCCATGGTGCTCAAAATTATTTCAGAAAGAAAGTTGGAAAAAATTAGAGCAGCTTCAAAGGTGGGTTTGAAGCTTGCATAACACTTCAGTGGATGATCAGTTGTTTCGTATCCTTTGGCAGTAAAAGTTTGTCAGATGCAGTCGATACAGTGAACCAGTAGTAGCCAGAAGGTTCATCGATGCTTATCCAATAGAAAAAGTGAAATTGGGAGCAGTAGAAGAGTACATGTCTAATCACTACAGTTAATAATTGGAACAAACCATCTTAGTGTCTGGTTTAGCAGCCTAACTTTGATAAAGATACACCTTTTGTTGTCTCTTCAGTGGAGACACGGTAATGAGTGTAAGTTGGCTAAATTCTCCTTTATAATGTTTTATAGGATGCACTTAAAAAGGGGGGTAATTCTTAGTCTGTGAAGGGTCCCCATTGTTGCCAGATCGTTTAATGTGTGTGCATGTCATTTAGTGAAATGTTAAATTAATAATTAATAATTAATATAAGCACTTTTGCATATACAAGATTTCCAGTGTGGCCATTTGCAGAGGCTCCGTGAAAAAGGATATATTGAAAAACTGTTTTTGTGTTTTAAGGGTAGAGTTGAGGCAGCTGTGTCCCTGTTTCGTATGAAGGGTCAGGCTTACATCGTCTGAAAATCACTTCTCAAAAAAGTGACCAGCTCCGTTCTGTTCCTCAGTACCATCCAAGCCTAGTGATGAAGATGCAGAGTTGCAGTAGAGAGAAATAGGCAGAGTTATCTGTGCCATCAGAGGCACTGGGGTGAGAAGTGAGAAATTGATACTGGAGATGTGGAGTTTGACTCCCTTCTTCCCCAAATGTGAATTGGACCTGAAAAGTCACATGGTCTTTTTTTCCTCCCCCCTTTACAAGCATGAATATTTAACAAAACATTCCCTTCCGAGAAGTTACCTGGGGAAGCCGTGTGACTTTTTTTTTTCTTTATAAGTAAACATAAATGTTTGTTGTTGGTTTTTTGTTGTTGTTGTTTTTTAAGATTTTACTTATTCATGAGAGACACAGAGAGGCAGAGACATAGGCAGAGGGAGAAGCAGGTTCCCTGTGTGGAGCCCGACACAAAGTAAGCAAAGGCATAAATTGAAATTAGGAATATCCATATTCCACGGCTGTGCTTTTGAAAGAATGAACTGCTGACTCCAGAACAATTTCAGAAAAATAACTGAACTTTTATGCCGTAGCAACATTTTTAGAATAAGTGTATAACTTCCTATGGTCTTTTTTGGAGGAATGGCCTTTAGGTATAGGAGTGAGAGTATGTTCATGCAAGAGAACATTGCATTGCTCTTTAGACTTCTGTGTAGAGGTCTTCATGGCATCATTCCTCTAAAGATTCACTGGATATGTTTAGGGAACCCAACATGGAAGCCAAAGGTTATTTTTACAGACAAGAAACCTAGGCACCCGGGGATCCCTGGGTGGCGCAGCGGTTTGGCGCCTGCCTTTGGCCCAGGGCGCGATCCTGGAGACCTGGGATCGAATCCCACATCGGGCTCCCGTTGCATGGAGCCTGCTTCTCCCTCTGCCTGTGTCTCTGCCTCTCTCTCTCTCTGTAACTATCATAAATAAATTTAAAAAAAAATTAAAAAAAAAAAAAAGAAACCTAGGCACCGGAAACCTTACTTGATAACCACTATGTCCAAATGACCCTTAGCTAGAACACCTGTTTCCCATCCCCCCACCCCGACCCCATTTTAGAATTGGTTTGTAAGATGTTCCAAATAAGTTCCTGTGTTCTGGAATAAGACTTGAGAGGTTCCTTCGAAGCTCTAGTTAATGAAGTGTTTCTTGTATCTTTTCCATACAAGTTCTTTTCAGGCTGCAGCCTGAACCAACTCATTGCTGCTGATGAAAACCACCTTCACTTTTCTTCTTTTCAAAGCCCTGTGGCATTTCTCCCCAGATTTTGTCCTAGCTGAAGGATGGGGTGAGAAACTGCTGATGGTATTGTGGTTGTCTCATTTTCACAGGCTGAATTAAAGTAGATTAAAATTACTTTTTTTTTTTTTTTTTTTAATGGACAGGGTCTTGATCCCAAGTTGTGTGTGCCCCTACTCAGAGAAGTTATAACTGTCATCTGCTGTTAATGGTGTTTGGTCATAGGAAATTAGGTCCTTAACAGAGTACCAGCTGCTCATAATTGAGAGGAATCTAGAGAAAACTTCCTCTTCATAAAAGGCCTACTGTACTTCAACTGCAGGAAGGAAATGAATGTTAATGTCTACACGGTGACCAAGATAGAGGGTATATTCCATGAGGGTGGTATGTCTTCCCTTTTGGTCAATAACGTTTTCCTTTAGTTCTTTCCAATAAATGAGGATGGTCAGATGGTGGTGAATGGCCCCAGAGGAGTTCTGTCATTTAATTAGCATCAGTAGATTTTTTTTTAGTATTTTTTTTTTTTTTTTTGGTCAAAACATATTGGAGCCCTTAAGAGGTTTTAGGAATTTAGAAGTTGGTGGGCACAATTTCTTGATATGAAATCAAAATTGATATTGATATTCAAGAAATATTGAATTCAATTCAAAATGATTTTCAAGAAATCTCTTGAAGTGAAATTCTGAGGTTAAAATCTTAAAATGTTCCAATCAATAGGAAGGTTATGTATTTTTTGGCAGAAATTGTTTTGAGGAGAAAAGGGAGGAGGGTAGGTGGTAAGGGTTAACGTTGGAGGGCAGAAAGCCCCTGAAATGCCGAAAGTTTCATCTTTTGATTTTGAAAAATCCGTTTCTCAGTTCCCTTGTAGTACCTCATTAGAAGGTACGTGCAGAAATAAAAGCACTTTTCCATTTTGAACAACTGGTAGCATTTTGTGGGCACCATCTATGTGTGGATTTCAGCCCTTCTTGGGATCCTTCAAGTTAAAACTGCTATTTCCTGTATAGAAGTTAGGAGCAATACCACTTTTAAATAAACATGATGTTTTAAACCCATGCTGCACCAACTTGGAAATTTTCATATAAAAGAATAAGTTGGTAGTCTGTTGGTAGTCTTATTTAAAGAGTTGGGCAAATCCATTTTTCCCCCAGAGGTTAAATCTCAAGATTAATGCAAAGAATGGTGTTACTACAAGTTTACTTTTTAAGTGTGCTTAACATATTTGTAGATATTTCTAAAATTCTGTGCTATGAGGCAGTAGTATTAGAAGAATGGGAGGCATACCGATCACCTATCTCGTGGGGTTGTTTCCTAGTGAGCAGACGATTGTCTAGTAGGTTCTATCAAAATGATGTCTGCTCCATGCTGGTGCGGGCTTGCTCCTTTATTTCTGCTTTCTCTGGTGGGTAGGTTTTTGCCCTCCATGTACTTTGTTAGGCAAGTGTACCAAAACATCTTCCTGAAGCAAGACATTAGTATTATCTAAAGTTTTTGTGATTTTTGAGTCCCACAAATATGGCAAAAAGTAGTTAAAATGGTATTATTAAAGTGTTCGTAACATCAAAAAGTATATAAATTTTAAAAATTATGTGAGAGGGACGCCTGGATGGCTCAGTGGTTGAGCGTCTGCCTTTGGCTCAGGATCTGGGGGTCCTGGGATCGGGTCCTGCATTGGGCTCCCAGCAGGCACCCTGCTTCTCACTCTGCCTCTGCTTCTGTCTCTCTCTCTCTCTCATGAATAAATAAAATATTTTTTTAAAAAATTATGTGAGAACTAGTCAGTGATGAGGGTTTAAGTTGTTTTGTTTTGTTTTACTTAGCATAAGCAAGCATGAGCAAGTAGAGAGGTAAAGGGAGAGGGAGAAAGGGAATCTCTAGCTGACTCCATGCTGAGTGCGGAGCCTGACTTCGGGCTCAAGATCATGACCTGAGCTGAAACCAGGAGTTGGCCGCCCAGATGATTAAGCCACCCAGGGGGCCCTAATCAGTGCTGCTCCCAGTATTGTGATTGTAGGGTCTGAGCTTGAGAGTACAGTGAAACAGAATCACGAAATAAGGGAGCAGAGAATCCAAATCCTTGTTGCAGATAAACTGAGACCCAGAGCATACAGTTTGCTCAGGATCAGGTGGCTAGGGGGTAGAAGCACTAGGGTCCTCTGTCCCTATCATGGAGTCTTAGAGATGTGAGGAGCAATTAGGACCTTTGCTGCATATTTGACTTCTTGAGGTGTTGAACTGTACTGGGAAGATGGATAAACACTCATTAGAAGTCAAATGAATTTGTTTCTAATGATTTGGGGGAGTTATTCTTCTGGAAGTTAAATGCTTGACTTGGAGGTTGCTAGACAGAGTGAGGTTAATGCATAAATGAAAAATGTTACTTTGCTCTCTTGGTTTGAAGCCACCATAACCAGTGTGTTTATACTTTTTTTTAACACATACAGTTTCCTTATGATGACTTGCCAGATTTGGGGGCTAACAGCTTTATCCCTTTAATATATTTGGGTTTGTTGGAGAGTGAGCCTTGTATAAAAAGAATATCTTGACATAGAGTACCCATTTTCATGTGTACAGCATGGCTCTAGATAATTTGTAAAGCCTTATTCTAGCATCTGCCACCTCATGATGAGGTTAATATAGTAGTTAAGACACATTGTAAATGGAGGTCAGAAGACTTGGGTTCTAGAACCAACCTCCTCATTTATACCTACTTGATTCTATTTTCTTACCTGTAAAATGCATATATGTTTTGTGTGAAACTCACGGGATTGTTAGGAGAATTAAATGAGATCTGGGGAGGGTAGGTAAATGACAGTGTTTTAGTGATCTACACAGTGCTGCTTTCCCAAAAGTGGCCCTGAAGGTAGACTGCCTGCATTCAGATGTTCATTCCCAACACTGAGAAGCTCTGTGACCTTGAGCAGTTACTTAAACTCTGCCTCAGTATCCTCATGTAAAATCGTGCCAATAGTATTCCTCTCAGAGTACTATTTTTTTTTTAAAGATTTTATTTATTTATTCATGAGAAACAGAGAGAGGCAGAGACACAGGCAGAGGGAGAAGCAGGCTCCATGCATGGAGCCCGACGTGGGACTCGATCCTGGGTCTCCAAGATCACGCCCTGGGCTGAAGGCAGTGCCAAACTGCTGAGCCACCCAGGCTGCCCTCTTAGAATACTATTAAAAGTGGATTAAATATGCCTAAAATTGTGCCTAGCGCTTAGCAATAAAGCATTGTTCTAATAATATTACAGTTGGGCCATGTGAATGATTTCATAGGGCAAAACTAGTAGCAGAAAGGACTATATACCATTCTCTTGATGAGACTCAAAAGGCCTGATGTATGCCTTTTTTAAATTAAGAAGAAACAACACAAAAATTCTGAGAGTAACCAGTCTCATGGATTGATAACATAATTGGAAAGATGGGACTTGAACGATTAAGGGAAAAGTTGCTGTGAAGAAATGACATTGCTCAGGGATGCCTAGGTGGCTTAGCAGTTGGGCCTCTCTGCCTTTCGCTCAGGTTGTGATCCTGGGGTCCTGGGATTGAGTCCCCCATCGGGCTCCCTGCAGGGAGCCTGCTTCTCCCTCTGCCTGTTTGTCTATCTCTCTCCATGTTTCTCGTGAATAGATAAATAAGATCTTAAAAAAAAGAAAGAACAGCTCAGATGCTCAGATGATGTTTGTATTTGGGTCAGTTGCAGGGGATTTGAGAGATGCTCCCAAGGTAGTCAAATGCTGTCATCCAGGCTGAACTTTTCTGCCTTACTCTGTTCTTCATCCCTGGCAGCCAGTGTTCATTGTGATTGTTTACTGCAGGTGATGACATTAATCTCTCAGTTGTTGCTGTGGCACTGAAATAAAAGTTATTTACAGGTTTGAAAGTTCTGAGCTATCTTCCCACTTGTCTTGAATTTATTGATTCAGTTGTGCTTAGAAAGAAATTAAAATGCTTGCCCATTAGCATTTGCTGGGAGTTATTGAGGTCCTAATTCTTACGGCCTGTGTATACATTAGTTCACAAATTGAATCACAACTGAATGTTAGCAGTTGAAATCATGCTCAGATCTGGCTTTTTAAAATCAGCCATAAGTAAATAGAACAGCTCACTGACTTCATTAACTAAGCAGCCCATTGCTAAATTTGTCTTTTAAATTTTTTAATGTTGGTCAATAGGGAGAAAGAAGTGGTATCTTACTCTTGGATTACATTGAATAGGGTTGTCCTCAGTAGCTGGGACTCTCCACCATGTGGGCAGAAACCTTTAAGAAAGTTCCTTCCTTCTACTCCCTCTCTCTTTCTTTTTCTTTCTCTTTCTCTCTTGTTTTTTCCTTTCCTCCCTCCCTCCCTCCCTTTCCTTCCTTTCCTGAGCTCATGCACAAAAAATTTCAAATTGAGTTTTTTCCTTTTAAACATTCCCTCTAGGTGTGTGCCAAAATTCATTTATTATTGAAACTTGATTTAATACTTTAATTTCTTAAAATTTTTTTTATCTACTAGACTTTGTAAAAAAAATGGTGAAGGGATTGGGAGGCCGTTAAGCTGATGGATTTCGAATCTTTTAATCAGATATTCTCTCAATTGGAGTAAATTAACCTTAGGTGGGAGAGACTTTGTCTAGCAGGATGAAATGATGAGACTGTGATGGAAGTGAGCATTTTCTCCATGTAGCTGTGGGTAGATGAAGGCAGACACTGGGCTACAGGTATAAAGCAGAATATTTTTGTAAAATCCGTGATCTATTTTCCATAGGATGCCAAGGGTCTTCCTTCATAATTTCTAACATTTTCCCATTCTGTTTACAACCTTAAAATGATTACTTTCAATTCCCTGGGAGCTCATTGGTTTTTTAGCTTCTGGGGCATCTCCCGGGTTCAGATAAACAAGCTTGAGGCTAAAGGGAGTTAGTTACCTGTAACCTGGTTCCTGTAGAGAATAGATGTCCATGCTTTGGAGGGGTGTCCTGGGCCGTAGGTCACTTTCCTTTTTTACAAGCTCTGGGTCTTTTGTCAGGATGTAAGGACTTCAGGTGCTCTGTGAGACCATTGTGCCAGTTCAGAATGGCCCTGCTGTCGCAGTCTCTGAGAAAGTTGTTGGACAGGTGACAGTTGGGCAGCAAAATATGCTCACTTGCTCCATAAGTTACCTTAGGACATAATGAAAGATACCTTAATCTCAGTGGCATTGTCCAGGAACAGTGTGCCTGCGTGACCTGTTACTGACTACAGGAGAGCAAAGCAAGGCTTTACATGGGGCATTGTCATAAAGGCAACTTATTTAATGGGTTACCCCTTACTAATTCACTGTTAGAGGGAGAGGAAGGGTTTTAGTGTATACAGATCTCTGGCTGTGGTGTATTTTTTCCTGTGTGATCAGTCTCAGATCTGTAACTGCTTTCCAGGAGTGGATGACAACTCTCAAATTTTTTTACATTGAATATACTGGTAGCAGTGTCTGAATTTAATAGATAAGATAGCCAGCTTTTATTTTTCTTTTAACTTTGTGACGTAATTTCAGATTTAAAGAAAAGTTTCAAGAATTCCCATATATCTTTCACTCAGATTTCTCAAATGTTAATTAACATTTGCTTAATGCTTCTGTCTTATATATATATGTATAAATACACATATATGTATATACATATATAATTATGTGCTTGAGAATTAATCGCAGTAATCTTTACTGTAGTGTACATTTCCTAAAAACAAGGACAATTCTTATGTAATCCCACAGTGCCACAATAAAAAATCAGAAATCAGCATTGATACAATGCTGTTAACTATTCTACAGCCATTGTTCTCATTTGCCAGTTGTCCATATGATGTCCTTTATAGCAAAAGAAAATCCCAGGTCATGTGTTACATTCAGTTGCCATTTCTTTTTAATCTGGAACAGTTGTTTCATCTGTTTCATGACTGGCATTTTTGAAGCTTATTTTGTAATACGTCCTTCTCTGGATGTTTTTTTGATCAAGTTGTACATCATGTTTGAGTGATTTATTTCCCCAAAGTATTGAGCTCCCTAAATATGAAAAAAGGGAATCGGTATGATTCCTTAGTGGAATTGGGAGAGAGACACATTAGCCAGATCTACTCTCCTGGGAACCCTGACAAAGGGGACATGAGTGTGGCAGCTGGCTTGGAAGAATACAGCTAGATTCCAGTCGGTCAAGCACCCAGTTAGAGGTGATGCAGGTGCTCTGTGTTTCATAATCTCCCTCTGTTTTATTACTGTTTAAAGCTGTAGCTTAGTGACCAACAAGAGATGACAGTTTCTCTGGCATACGTATACATCTCTTCCCTCCCACCACCACATGCACGCAGGCTTTTCAAATCTTATTTCATTGCCAACCCATTGGACTCTCTTTGCCTATGCTATCAGAATAGTGTCTAGTACCCAGTGATAGAATACTCCTTTTCCTTAGTTCCCTTTCTCTCATAGCCACACTTGGGAAGTGAGAGCACCATGGGCAAGAGAGAGGCTGCAAAGTTATTGTCTAGATCTAGATTGTGCCCCTGCTCTTCACTGTCAGCTGTGGGACCTTGGGCAAATGGTTCAACTAGGCTGAGTCTACTACAGAGGAATTTTGTGGTTTATTACTAACTAAAAATATGAAAATAATAAAGCTCACATTTATTAAGTGCTTACCATGTGCCAATCAAATGTTCTAAGTGCTTTGTCATACATAGCTGATTGTGATGTGTCTCTTATTCCAGAATTACATTCTTCAGATTCTTTAAGACAAGAAATAGCACATATAATGCTTGTATTTCTGATTGAGAGCTTTAGTTTTTCTGTCCAGATGAGGTTAGCAGGTAGCAATTTCCAATCAGTACTGTATCAGAGATCAGTTTTCTCCTCTGCTGATCCATCATCTCTTTCTTTAGAAGTGGGATCTGTTGGGTAGTTTATTGGCTCTGTGCTGATTTCAGATTCTAGATGTTGAGGAAATGGGAGTGGCAACAGGAAATAGGAGCCAGCAGCTGGGAAACAAGTTTGTAACTTGATGTCAATAAACTGGTCTTTGCTCCTGGAAGACAAAATTACATGTAACTCATTGGAAGAGCAGGTGTCTCACCATTTTGTTTCAGTTTTTCTATTCACAAGTGCATGATATACAGCTGTTCAGAGCTATAACTGCACATTCCATTTGGCAGTTATCTAGAAAGCATTTTATTTTTAAAGTAAGACATGGGTGTTCAAAATTTGTAAGTGTCCTAAATGTAACTACCTAAAGATCTGACACATATGCTATATGAGTCTGTATTTAACTTAATCTCAAACATTCTCAAGGACAGGCCCCATTTTATCTTGATTTCTCTTTTCTGATTTAGACATTCTAACATAACACGGTGTGCAAGATAGTGCAGTATCCACTTGATTAGCTGACATTGTTTTAAGGTTTTATTTATTAACTTCAAAAGGAATCTCACTTCCAATTGCTCTTGTGTATTTAAGCCAGTGAAGAAAAAGAAGATAAAACGAGAGGTTAAGATTCTGGAGAACCTTCGTGGTGGAACAAATATCATTAAGCTGATTGACACTGTGAAGGACCCTGTGGTAGGTGCCTGGTGGTTGGGGAAGATGGAGAGAGTGGATGAGTGAGTGAGTATGTGTGTGCAAGACACAGAATGTCAAAATAATGAGCAACATCATTACATAGTGGGAATGATTGTGTTTGTCTTTACTCCTGAGTAGTTCTGAAAACCAGAAAAAATCATGATGGCCCAGTGATAAAAGTAGCCACCACCACTTTTATAGAACCTAAAAGTGTATATAGAAAAATCCCTGTCCCCAGTTTATTACCTCGTTCTGATTCAGCCCACAAATGTTCGCTGAACGTCATCTTTAAGCCCCTATTTTTCTCCTAATTTTGAAAGCTTATTATCGCCACTTAGCCTTATTTTGCTTCACTTAAGCCTGACACTTGAAAGTCTGACTTTACAGAAGGAAATAACCAAATATCTCCACGTGGATACCTGGCAGAGAGATCACAGCCCCACTGACCCACTAAGGAAGGCATCTTGCTGTTTCTCATACTAGGCTTTAATTCATGGTGTCACATTGTATATACTGATACAACTAAACTGTTTTTGTTAAAAATGCTTACTTTGTAGCCATTTGAGATGTGTTTGGTTTTGTTTTCTCTTCTTGAGTAACTTAACCTGATGTTTATGATTAGCTAAAGTTTTTATGTACCACCTCCCATCCCATTTCTGTCCTTCACCTGTTCTACCTCACCTGTTTTCCTGTCCTCCCATGATAGCTTTTTGTGTAAGAGGTAGGTCTTTGATTCTGTCTGCTGAAGACATTCTAAAGAAACGATGTACTAGCTGACATGCATTGAAAGCTTACTATGTACAGGCCCTGTTGTGGACCTCACAACCATCCTTAGCAATCCACTGGAGTAAGTACTGTTGTTGGCCAAAATGTGATACTGTACAGATAAGAAAACTGAAGGCTATGAAGGTTCAGTAATTTGTTCAAGATTGTACAGTATCATCAAATTGAAGAATAAGACTGAGAAGAATGGTTATATATTAGATTCTAGCTAATTGGCATTAAAAATATATCAGCCTGATTAGCTCGGATTGACTTTAGAGTGACTAGCTCTGGACTCCATAATCTTTGAAATTGGCCTGCAGTGTGAGCCAGTACATACTATTGTTGGATGAGGAGCCTCTTCATTTTGCCTTTTTTTTTTTTTTTTTAAGTTAATAGGACTTAAGTGATAACTTGTCTTAACTTTGTTGCCTTAGGCATGTGTGTGTTTTATAGACTATATAACACAAGTAAATCCGTGGATGAGAACCAAGGTGTGGGGAGCCCTCATCCCCAAAACTTAAGGAAATGGGCTTGCTCCCAGGCAGTAGAGCGATCTGGTGGTCTTGAAACCCTGTCACCTTTAGGCTAGTGAGGAACCCTTTGACCGGGGCTGCCGCGACTGCTGCTTGTTCTGACAAAGACCGGTGTGCATGTACTGTGGCCTGTTAACTAGGTAACTTTCACCTGCTTCCTTGAGCAAAACTTCCCAGCCTTAAAGATTTCCAAGGTGATTTTCTTTCTCTGACCTGTTAAACCCCTGCTTCTCCCCCAATTGTGGAAGCTTATTACTGCTAATGAGCATTTTTATCTTACTTAAGTAAATCTGACATTTGAAAAATTTGTACAAGGAAATAAATATTGGACATTTTGTACTCATTGCATTAAAGATTGTAGCACTTTAGAAATAGTTGGTTATGTATGATTTTGGTGGGGTGGGAACATATCTACTTTGTAAATTGAGACATTCTCTAAGGGTGTCTAGCCAAGGCAATAATTTCACATTATAGCTTACTGATAATCATAGATATTTTCCTTTTGGATCCTGAAAAGGCCTCTGATAGATTCCCAAGACCTATGATAATTTTGTAAAATGCATCTGGCTTGCTAAACCAAGGTGAAAACATGTCACTCCTTTTGTGGTTGGCAGACTGGAACACTGCAGAGTATAAATCTGCACATAATGTGCCAGGCCCACTGACAGGTTAGTCAGAGAATACATTTCCTTCAAAACAAAACAAAAAACACTTGTGAAAAATGTCAACCATTTACAGAAGTAAAGTGAATGATATAATGAACCTCCCTGCACACATCACTCAACTTTAGCAGTGCCTCAACTTGTTGCCAAATTTGTTTCCTCTCCCTACCACCCACTTTCCCACCACTGCCATCCCCACTTATTTCAAAGCAAATTCCAGTCACCTAGTCTTGAGAAGATACTTAATAGGCTCTCCAAGATGAGTATATCCCTTTTTCATTTAAGTGGGATTGGGGATGGATTGGTACAACAGAGGCAAAGGACTTTATTGTTTGAATACTTATAAGGCATTACTATTCTCTCTTGCAGTCAAAGACACCAGCTTTGGTATTTGAATATATCAATAATACAGATTTTAAGGTGCGTATATGCTTTTTCTTTCTGGCATGGGTTAATTGGGGGATGGGCAGGTGGTGATAGTACACTCAGAACAGGAGGGGACCAGGAAAAATCATTGGTGAGAGTGGGAAGCAACAGATCGGATTCCTTACAGCATGAGTATAGGATGCAGAAAGTGGGTTGGGTTCTTGTATTTGGTGAAATTACTCATCACCCTTTGCCTTGCTTACCTGAGGAATAACTACTGGGCTGGGTCTAAACTAATGCCTCATCTGTAACACTCCTGTTTTGGACAACATAGTTTTAGGCAGATACTTGATTTGCATAGGAATCTTCCATTGCTGATAGGAAGCAATAAAGGGATACAGGGCCTGTGTGAAAAGAAACAGTACATGGGATTCAAGCTATGAGTGTGTGTGTGTCTATTAACACTAAACAAAGCAAGGGACACTGAAGAGCTAGTTAAGTGTCACTGCACTTTAGAAAAGCCCTATCCTAGGTATTTACATTTCTTATAAATGCATTATAAATTAATCCATATTAATTTAGATTTAAAATATGCTTCTAAAAGGATGGTTTTAAGCTGGTTTTTCATGAGTTTGTATTGTTCAGACACTACAACCTTAACTTCTGGTAAGGTCTCTGGGGCCAGGCATCCTGGACATGGTAGAGCATAATAATATATGAAAACCAGTATAAACAGTAAGGAGGGCGCTCGATGGGGTGAGCTCTGGGTGTTCTACTATGTATAGGTTGGCAAATTGAATTTAAATAAAATATTTTTTAAAAAAGAAAACCAATATAAAAACAATTGTGGTGTTGAGTTTGAGAAGAGTTGTGAGACCTTTTAGATGATAATACTCTGTCAGTGAATAAAAGGCTTGTGATTTTGTTGTGATGGAAGTTAGGGCCAAAACCAAATCTGTAGTTGAAAGATGCTAGTATTGAGAATGAAACTTTGGGATAGAAATAAGAGCTTCATCTCACCTTTAATATTTCTCAGGTGACCACTCTAAAAACAACTCTAAGGTTTATTAGTAGAAAATAAGTAAACACAGATATTACAATTTATGAAACAATAAGCAAATTTTACATACAGTACAGCTTTTCGATATATAACAAGTTTCCTTGTTAATGTGTCTCAAAGGTGAAGTTAATAGTGAGCTCATAGCAGTAGAACATAAATGTTTTTTCATCAGCCTAGCAGTGCTTAGCTAGTGCTGATACAAACATCTGATCCCACTTTTGCAACTAATGACCCAATGTATCAAGGTGTAGGTACATGAGTGGGAATGTGTATTTCTTAATGAAACCAAACATTTTCCTAAATGCCAAAAGTTTAAAAGCTGGCCTTAATGAAACTTGTTGGAGAAATGCCTGAATTTTAAATGCTCCTGCCTCCTTTTTTCTTTTTTCCTTTTTTTTAAATTTTTTTATTTTTTAAGATTTTTTAATTTATTTTTTCATGAGACACAGAGAGAGAGGCAGAGAAACAGGCTCCATGCAGGGAGCCCAACACGGGACTCGATCCCAGGTCTCTAGGATCACGTCCTGGGCTGAAGGCAGCACTAAACCACTGAGTCACCTGGCTGCCTTCCTTTTTTGTTATTTTGGTTTTTTGGTTTTTTTTTTAAGATTTTATTTATTCATGAGAGACACAGAGAGAGAGGCAGAGACATAGGCAGAGGGAGAAGCAAGCTCCATGCAGGGAGCCTGATGTGGGACTGGATCCCAGAACCCCGGAATCACGACCTGAGCCCAAAGGCAGATGCTCAACCACTGAGCCACCCAGGCACCCATGCTCTTGCCTCCTTAATGAATTTTTACCAGTTGTCTGGCCACACATATAAAATTTTCACTTCAGCATTTTGTATTTCTTAAATTGATGGGTATCCTGTTGATGTAACAGCAGGCAACAGTTCAGCAGGAATTTTTAACTCCCTGGACAAATCTTACTTCTTTTTTTTTTTTTTTTTTTTTTTTTTTTTTAATTTTATTTATTTATGATAGTCACATAGAGAGAGAGAGAGAGAGAGAGGCAGAGACACAGGCAGAGGGAGAAGCAGGCTCCATGCACCGGGAGCCCGACGTGGGATTCAATCCCGGGTCTCCAGGATCGCGCCCTGGGCCAAAGGCAGGCGCCAAACCGCTGCGCCACCCAGGGATCCCACAAATCTTACTTCTAATACATCTTAACTCTCAAAGGAATGCCTTAATGGCACACATTCTTCTCTAGGAGCTTCCTTTAAAGAGGTCATGGAAAATTAATGTTTTTGAGCCATGCATATCTGAAAACATTTTTATTTTATCTTTCCAGTTAACATACTGGCCGTGGCATAGAATTCTGGATTGTAACTAATAATTTTCTCAAAATTTTGAAGAGCTTTTTCCAGTATTACCACTGAAGCCATTCTGGCTTCACCTTACGTGATCTGATTTTGGTTTTGGTTTTTTCTTTTGAAAGCTTTTAGGATTTTCTCTTCAGTCACAGTCTGAAATTTCACAATGATGTTCCTTCGAATGGGTCACTTTTATCTTTTGTTCTGGACACTTGCTGGGCCTTTTCAATCTAGAAATTCATGTCCTTCTATTTTGGAACAATATTTTTAACATTCTTTGATTTCCTTCCTTTCTTCGTTGTTCTCGCTTTCTAGAACTCCTTCAAATGTTAGATTTCATCTCAGCTCTGTTCTGTTCTCTGAACTTTTAAAGGTAGTATCCTGTTCTTTGATGTAATTTCTATTTTTTCACTGAGAATGTGTGGGTTCCCCCCCCCATGATGTTTTCTTCAATTTCTTAAATTCCTTTTTTGTGTGTTCTTGTTTTTTGTCTCTGTCACACTTGTCTGATATGTCATGGTTTTTGACTGTCTACTCTTATAGAGTCATGAAATTACTGATGACTGCTTGTCAGCTCCTGTGTAGAGCTTGCAAGCCTGGCTGTGGGCCTCCTGGCCTCCAGCAGGGGAGCGCTATGGGGAATGTTACGTATACTTTCTCATAATTCCCCTTTTCAGTGTGGTGGTTTTAAGCCTATTTTCCTGTTTTCAGCTGAATCTGTTTACTCTTTCATTGATACCCAGGGTCACTGATTCCTGAGCCTTCCTATGGTTCTTCCATGTGAGGTTGTCTGGTTCTGGATTCCCTCTACTCTTTTTGGTCTGCTGTGTCAGTTGGACATTTTGATCTAGCTTCAAAATGTCATTGTAGGGCAGCCCGAGTGGCTCAGTGGTTTAGCACCACCTTCAGCCCAGGGCGTGATCCAGGAGACCCAAGATAGAGTTCCGCGTTGGGCTCCCTGCATGGTGCCTGCTTCTCCCTCTGCCTGTGTCTCTGCCTCTCTCTCTCTCTCTCTCTCTGTGTGACTATCATAAATAAAAAATAAAAATTAAAAAAAAAAAATAGAGATTATCTAGATATCTTTAGGGAGGGAAGGGAGACTTTGGACTATCCTTTTCAGAATGTACACACATATAAATGAAAGGTTTATTCTGGTTTTCTGTCTCTTCTTGAGTCTTTTTGGATGGTATCTATTTCTAAAGTTGTCCACTTTTTTTCTTATTTAAGATTTTATTTATTTATTTGAGAGAGCATGAGTTAGGAGAAGAGAAGAAGTGGCATTCAGAGGCATCATGTGCCTGTTGGGAGAAGAGGGAGACGAAGCCAGAGGTGTGTAGTCCTCCTGAGAAGCAGACTCTGCTGATCTGGGAGCCCTGATGTGGAGCTCAATCCCAGGACCCTGGGATCATGACCTGAGCTAAAGGCAGATGCTTAACCCACTGAGCCACCCAAGTACCCCTAAAGTTGTCCACTTTCAATCTTACTTAAAACTGTTAATAGAATTCTCTTAGAGCTCAGAGACTTTAATATGTTTGTAATTACGTTTTCTTTTAAAGATTTTGTTTATTTGACAGAGCACAGAGGAAGACTGAGAGGGAGACGACTCCCTGCTAAGCAGGGAGCCTGATGTGGGGCTCAATCCCAGGACCCTGGGACATGACCTGAGCTGAAGACAAATGTTTAACCGATTGAACCACCCAGGCACCTCTTTCTTTACATTTTTAACATTATTTGTACCTTTTCTCTCTTTTTAAAAATTACCAGTGTTGCTAGAGATCTCAATAGTAGTTTCAAAGAAACAGCTTTTGGGTTTGTTTTTTTTCTTAATTTTTTTTTAATTTAAATTCAGTTTGCCAACTTAGAGTATGACACCCAGTGCTCACCCCATCAAGTGCCCTCCTCAGTGCCCGTCACCCAGCTACCCCATCCCCCTACCCACCTCCCTTTCTGCAACCATTTGTTTCCCAGAGTTAGGAGTCTTTCTTGGTTTGTCTCCCTCTTCTCATTTTCCCCTCCTTTTCCTTATAACTTTTGTTTTTTTTTTTTTTGTTTTTTTTTTTATAACTTTTGGTTTTATTAAATGTTTTTTTTTTTTTCTATTTCCTTGCTTCTATTTTCTTTCTTCCTCCCTTCTTTGTTCCTTTTAACTCTTTTCTTTCTTGGGTTTTCATTGTTTTCCCCCTAACTTCTTGAGTCAAAGTCTGCTCATTTCAAGTGTTTCTGTCTTTCTTGATTAATGGTAAGTGGGCTTTAAATCTGTGCTTACTCCAAGGACCATCTTAGCTACATTCTGTGCTTATGAAATTCACTTCTGTATAGGTTTCAAATCAGACATTAAATTTCCAGGGGGCACCCGAGTCAGTCAGTTGAGCATTAAACTCTTGGTTTCAGCTCGGGTCATGATCTCAGAGTTGTGGGATTGAGCCCTGTGGGCCCCTCGCTCAGTGTGGTATCTACTTCTTTCTTTCCCCTCTCCCTCTGCAACTCCACCTGCACGAATGGGCTTGCATGCACACATACTCTTTCTCAAATAAATAAATCTTCATTTTTTTTAAAAAAAATCTTCATTTTAAAGTTGTACAAATTCCAAACTCATGAATTTGGGGTTTTCTCCTCAAACTACGTACTTTGAAATCTTTTAAACCTACTGAAAATTGGAAGGAGTAGCACAATTAATACTCTCATGTTTTTCTCTTAGATTTACTGGTTGATAGTATCTACCATATTTGCAGTTCTCTTCCTTCCCTTACCCTCCCTTCTTTTTTTTTTTTTTTTCCCTTCTTTATCTTTTTATTGAAATCTTCTCAAAGTAAGTTGTAGGCATCTTGATATTTCACTCCTAAATATGCTAGCACTAGAACTAAGTAGGACCTTTTCCACTTGCCAGTACTATTAGGACACTTGGAATTCAATACTTACACAATAATGCTATCTGATACACAGTAGAGTCCATATTTAAGAGTTTCCTAGTAATTATTGTCCTAGGAATGTCCTTCATAGAAGCTGTATAATTGTGAATAATATGAGGGAGGATCCACATGGTTTTTTAACAAAGATAGTCTTTTGTTGTTAATTCCTAATTTGGCTGCACTGTGTTTAGAGGAACATGACCTATATAATGTTGGTTATTTGGACTTTGTTGGCGATTGCTTTGCGACTTTAGTGCATGGCCATTTTTTTACATCAAGCTTGTAATTTAGTTCAGATCTTCTGTGGCCTTATCGTTTTTCCCCTTCATACTTCATTTTATGGTAGAGGTACTGGTTTGGTCAATTTCTCCTTGAAATAGTTATGCTTTATATGTGTCAAAGCAATCATAACAGATACATAGTGACACTCAGGAAAAAAAAAAAAAAAAAGACAAAACTTCCAAACAAAGGAATAGGAAAAGCCAGTCTCTAAAAGTTGGAATAAACAGTTATAGAAAACTCCACAAACTTGACATTTTCTCAGGGAAATTAATGTAGAGTTTATGGCAGAAAAGGTTTCTTCTCAGTTTTCTTTCCCTTTGGAAGAGTATAAATGAAAATGAATAGACATTTTAAGCAAAGTATATCATCTGGACATTTTAAAGATTGATAAGGTACCCTGAGTAGAGTCCATTTGAGAAGATAGTAGACCCAAGTTGCTCTGTGGAGAATTTCTGAATCCCTCCTATAGAGGTGGGCCTTGACTAGCTGATGTCCTAAGGCCTTGTTAATGCTGTTTGAGTTTGATGTGGAGATCTTCTAAGATGTTTTTGGGTGATTAATAATAACTTTGATTTGCTTGATTAATGATTTTTTCTACTTCCTTAAATTTCTAAAAATATTGACCTTGATTTTATTCTGGATCTTGCGGTTATGCGTAATGCCAGAACTGGTGATAACTGCATTAAGCATCTTTGACTTTATATCCCACTCCCCCCCAGTTTTTCTTCTCCCTACGTGGGGACCACTGGGATTTCTGGATACAGACCAAGCTGTGTGTGTAAGGGAATCTGCAAGCTCTGTGTGCAGGGTGAGAGTTAGCTGTGTTGGTGATTCCCACATATGGCTTGCTGAGATGTGTAGTCCTCCTGAATGAGTTCTCAGGGATGGGGCCTGAGGAACCTATAGCTGACTGGTATGCTGAAATATACCTGCAGTCAGAGGACCAACAGGTATACAGCAAGAGCGAGGCCCACGTGAGGCCATTCTATTCTGGGTGGTAGTTTGAGACCAAAGAGGTTCTGAGGCCATTGATCAGATTGCCTTTTTTCCCATTGTCCTCAGACTTTCTGAGATTAATAAAAAGTCCCAGAAAATTTCCACCTTGGGCCTTTTGAGTAGTCCTAGAGTAGGCCTGGTTTCTAAGAAAATGCCAGTGTGTTTGAGGCTTTGAGACCAAACAAGGATTGATGATTGGTTTCTTCCTCAGCACCTTTGTAATCTTCTGGGAAGCATAGGCTTGTTTTTGATAAGTCACTTATTTCATGAAAACACAAGCAAAGCTAATTTCCTGCCAACATTTCACAGTCGGTTGGTTAACAATGTTCTCCACATAGCTGGCCAAGAAGAATGGAAGAAAAGTGTGGTTCTTGTGAAATTTCCCTTTATAACTTGTCATGGACTCTTTAACACTTGTGTTTCCTGGAAGACAGTTTTAATTTTGTTCCATTGACTCGTGAACATCTTCAAAGGCAAATATTTATCGACTGCCTTCTGGGTACCGCCATTCATGGGTGAGGTATATATACAGCATGTACTACTCTGCTGTTGTGTTACCCAAATACTTAGAATATGGACCAGGTTGTATGGTGGCCCCTACCATACTTGAGGGAGGAAAAGCAAAGATCTTGAGTTAGTAAGCTGGTGACTACCACCAGCCACAGCACCTATTTTTTCCCCATGAGGTGTGTGCCTGATGTGCCAGGACACTAGCATGGGACTTGGGATGCAGGCAGAGTGGAGCGGCCTCTTGTTGCACACAGCCAAGTGCCTGAGTGGGGAACATTAACTCCAGGGACACCCCCCGAGGACAGTAAATAGCAAGAGAGTTCAGATAAGGAAGGGGGACCACCATCAGCTCTCTTGACTTAACAGGCTAAGGGAGAGGGATGATGTGTTCTAGGTTTGGAAAGAGGTAGGGACCCGGAAAAGAAAGAACAGAGGAGGCAAGCAGGTTTATTTGGCCAGAGTTGGAGACCCCCTGGGGGCAACAGTGGGAACAGAGCCACAAAAGTAGATGAAGCCAGACTGTGGACCTTGACGAGTCCTGAATTTTAGGCCCAGGAGGTAAAATGTTCTAGATGTAGTTTGGTCTCCTTCCCAGAGCTCCTAAGAGATGGGAGTGAATGTCAGCCTATCATTTGGGACTTCATAATGTATTAGGCCTGACCACTGTATTCATTTAGTGTTTTATATTACATAACATTGAGGTTGGTTGGAGTAGCTAGAAATATTATATTGGCAATCCAAGGACGTTTTGTGTTCTGTCTTAACACCATTTACACAGATGCCTGGTATGGATACCACATGATAGGAGAGGAAAACCTTCCACAGATAAAAGTCCAAATTATAAAATACTGCATATTTGTTCTCTGTAAGTGAAATATTCCAACCCTCTGAGGGTTAGGAAATGCTTGCTTCACTGTCATGTGCCTGTATATTGACTTGAGGTTAAACTTGGCACAGTGTCTAGGAGTGATGTCCTTAATCCTCGGAGGAGGAGCTGATTTGACACCCAGAGATAGTATCTTCAGCTCGTGTCTGTACATATGGGTTGTTGGTATGCCGGCTGAGAAATCTTCCTTGCCATGCGGAGCCAAGCTGGAGGACAGAATACTTGGGTGTTTGGCTGTTCTGAAGTTGAATCCACTCCTGAGCCAGAGTGGTGCTGTGCTAGTGCCATCTGTGCAGTTCCCCCTAAGCCAGGTTAGCCTCCCATAGCAGGGCAGCTCCCAGGCACCACCGGTGTTTGATCCGCACGTTCTCATGCTCTGTGCTGGCTGCTGCCTGAGGTTGAAGAAATCAAATACTCTTACCAAGCCAGAGGGAGAATTACTCTTCTCAATGGAAAATTTGAGGAGGAAGCTAAATCCTGGTGTTCTTAGAGGATGTTAAATTTGGCAAATTGTTTATCTTTCTGAACAGGTGATGTAGTTACATGGATCTAGAATATAAAATGGTACACAATGAAAAATTTCCTTTATTTCCCCGTGTGCCAGCTGTCCATCCCCCACACGCATATATGCAAAATCACCCACATATTAATGTCCATATATCATTATAAATACAAACAAGTTGGGATGTGTAGTTTTACTTCCTCCTTACACAGATACAATTGTATATGCTGATCAGAGCTCCTTAGAGAGCTTCCCTCTTACTGCCTGAGTCTTCAGTAAAGAAACAAAGGATGTTTTAAAAAGTGTACTGATTTTCTAGAAGGTGCTGCTTTGGACTGATGGGGAAACATATACTTGGAATTGATTACTAAAAATAATAGTATAGTTTCTGATGAAGGTTTGTGATGACTTTAATGAACCTGGATGTATTAATGCTACTCTGCCTCTTAAAAATTGAAATTAAAAAAACAAAACTCCCTAGTGGGTATGTCTGTGTCCCAGTATGAGAACTGTTTGCATGTCCTTTTGACCTGGAATCATTTTCAGTGCCTATGTCTATTCTTTTTTTCTGTAACATCTCACTCTTGTACTCCTTTCTTAAGTCTCTTACCATCTGCCAGAACCAAGCAGGTGGACTGTCTTGCCACTTTTTACCACGTGGGCCAATGAAGTTCTTCAGGTTCTGCTCTGCACTCAGAACTTAGTTCTCTGACGGACACTGCTGCTCCAGTGGATTACTTTGTTTGAAGTATAGTAAGAATATGAGGACAATTTGACAACTTGGGCTTTATCTCCATAATAATGTAATTTAGGGTGTTGAAATGATGGAGCATTGAACAAGTTTTTAGAAGATCCACAGTGAATTAAGTGTTTCTCTCCCTTGGAGTTCCACACACACCCCACCCCACACACAAAAAAAACTAAAGTATTATACCCTCATCTTTGGTCTTTGTCTCATTTGTTCCAGATCAAGTGGTAAAAAGTCCTGGGGTTCTTCAGTGACTTAAGCAGTAAAGTTTACAGAGAATTATGGCCAATATTTGGGATGACAAAATGATGAGACTAAATTAACTTTCTGCTATCTGAAATGTGTTTCAGCAACTTTACCAGATCCTGACAGACTTCGATATCCGGTTTTATATGTATGAGCTACTTAAGGTAAGTGGCATTCAGAGGCAGTGAATCTTTTCAGGTGTATTCATCAAAGGAGACTTTTTTTTTTTTTTATGATTTCAGTTAGCCAACACATAGCACGTCATTAGTTTCAGATGTAGTGTTCAGTAGTTTATCAGTCACATGTAACAAACACCCAGTGCTCATCACGTCAGGTGCCCTCCTCAATGCCTGTCACCCAGTTATTCCATCCTCCCTCCCACTTCCCAAGAAGTTTTTGAGAGGACAAAGAGAACTCAGGTTCTCTCTTGACACTTACAGAATTTAGTGAGATGGTTTTGTTTTGTTTTGTTTTGTTTGTTTTTTTAGTAGGCTCCACACCCAACGTGGGGCTTGAAATCATGACCCTGAGATCTGGAGTCGCAGGCTCTACCGACGGAGCCATCCAGGTGCCCCGAGGGTTTATTTTTGTTTTTGTTTTAACTTCCATTGCGATCTCTGTTGTGGGATTTTTACGTAGAAACTTTCCTGTGGAACAGTCAGGAGATACCAAGAACATGCCAAAAATCAGAACTTCCTTCTTCATAGTTCTTGTTGGCCTTCGGATTTTCTTTTTGCTGCTTACTTAATGCTATCAATTTTTACTGTGTAACAGATCACCCAGAACTTAACAATTTTTTAAAAATTATGTACTATTTCTCATAATTCTGTGGGATTAGCTGGGTGAGTCTTTTGACTGGTGCACATTGGTCCCAAATGGCCTCATTCACATATCTGGAATGGCAACTGGAATAGCTGAAGGCTCTTTCTATGGGGGTTAGTCTAAGCTACTTCCTCCTGTGGTGGCCTCAGGGTTCCTAGTAGCATGAGAGGGTGAAGTTAAATGTGTAAGTGCTTTTCGAGCGTCTACTTGTGTCATGTCTCTTAATGCCCTGTTGACCAAAGCAGATCCTGGCCATACCTAGATTCAAAGGGTGGGGAAGTAGACTTCACTTTTTAATGGGCCAGAGCATTGAAGTCCCAGTAGAAAGGGACACGCATACTGGGTAGGCAGGCATTTGCAATCTCCTTTCTCTTGTCATCACTCATAATCCCCTTCCCAGCCTATCCTCTAGCCCTGACTGACCTAGACATGCAAGGAGAGGTGATGGGTGGCCCTTTTAGGACACTTAGTAATCCCAAGATGGAAATTTTGAAGCATTACTGGTTGGTGGAGGAATGACCTTTTTTTAGTTTGTCTAGGTACACACTTAGGTAAAGAATTCTGGGACACCTGGGTGGCTCAGGGGTTAAGCCCGTGCCTTCAGCCCAGGGCACGATCCTGGAGTCCTGGGATCAAGTCCCACATTGGCTCCCTACATGGAGCCTGCTTCTCCCTCTGCCTTGTCTCTACGTGTGTGTGTGTGTCATGAATAAATAATTAAAATATTTTAAAAAAACACACTTAGGTAAAGAATTCTAAAAAGGCTTGTAAATTGGAATAGACCAATGGCTCCTAAGTTGTTTTGAGTCTAGATCACTAAGAATCTAATGAGAACTTTTAAACTCCCCCCCCTCCCCACCAAAATGCATGTATAAATACACAGTATTACATAAAGTTTTATGGGGTGTGGGGATCTCAATTTAAGAACCTCTGAAAGATAGAGATAATTAAGTTATTGGCATTATTGAAGAAAATTGCCAAGATGGAGATTGGATGGGATTGTGAACAATTACTTGAACAAAATCCCAAGTTTAATTAAGGCTTAGTTTTAGGGAATGGGAGTTTGAAGAACTAGCCCTGTACGGTGAATGTATTTTCTTAGAAGCACTTAGACAAACCTCTTATCATTAGTACCAAGGTGGTAGATTTAAGAGTCCACTCTTAAAACTAATGGGTCTTTCTTTTGTCAATAAGGTCAGAAACATTTGAAGGTAGAGCTTGGTGTATTACATCTTTCTGCATGTCCTTTCCATGCCAGAATTGAAGATGTCGGTGGAGAAGAGGTTATTAGTGGTGGTGTGGTCTTGTGAGCTGTCAGGCTAGCTCCTTCCCTGGGGGTGCTTTCCAGAGAACCCCATGCATTCACCCAATGAGAGCCGCAATCTAAATCTCACAGTGGGTTATTTTTAAGTAAGGTGTTAAGATTTTGTGTTTTTAACTTACCACACCAAAGATGAAGATTTATAATCTTGCACAGTTGTCCTTAGGTCAAGTAAAGACATCCCGATGACACAAGTCTCCACAGGCTGGTCATTCAGACAGTCCTTTGTGTCTGATATCCCTTCTGCTTTCTGGAGGTAGCGGCCAGGCAGGCAGTAAGGACATTCTTTCTGCTAATGAGGCACAGGACCCCAGATGAAGCTTGAAAAATGTCTTTCATGCCTAATGATCAGATAATGCCAGATTTTGAAAGTGAAATAGCTCCCCCAAGGAATTTAAAAGCATGTCAGTGACTCCACAGGGAGTCTGACTAGTGAACTTGGCACAAGAATGAATTCCCTTCCTCTACTTGTTCAGCCTCTGCTCAGGTATTTCTCACACCCCAGGTATTATGGTCCTTATTAGTTCATTCCTTTGGACAAAGACTAGGCAAAATAACAGAATTGACACTTGCCAGATTTTCTCTTTGGGGGAACTAGATGAGGAAGAGGAAATCTGGGATCCCTGGGTGGCGCAGCGGTTTAGCGCCTGCCTTTGGCCCAGGGCGCGATCCTGGAGACCCGGGATCGAATCCCACATTGGGCTCCTGGTGCATGGAGCCTGCTTCTCCCTCTGCCTATGTCTCCGCCTCTCTCTCTCTCTCTCTCTCAATGTGTGACTATCATAAATAAATAAAAAATTAAAAAAAAAAAAAAAGGAAGAGGAAATCTTCAGCTTCACTGAAACAGTGGAAGAAACTGAGGCCAGAGGGCTGTGAAGTGGTTGTTGGGTGCCTGTGCTCAGGTCCAGGGAACTCTGTCCTCAGGAGCCCTGGTTTCCTAAGATACTGCCACAAAGCCGTTGTGGAATCTTGCTATACCTGTTGTTGCAAAACAAAACAGAGAAAAATTACATTGAAGTAGAACTTCCATAAATGAATAAATCTTAAGTGTACAGGTTTTTGGGTTTTTACATAAGTGGAACCTTCACCCAGATCTACATAGTACTATGCTGTCCAGTACAGTAGCTGTTGCCCACAGGCACAGCTATTTAAGTTTTAATTAAAATTTGAAATTCCTTTCCTTTATCTCAGTAGCCACATTTCAGATGTGCGGTGGCCTCGTGTGGCTAGTGGCTACCATATTGGACAGGCAGATATAGAATATTTCTATCATCACTGAAAGTTCTGTTGAACAGGGCTGGCAGAGAAAAAAGAATACCCCAGAAGGCTGTCCTGTGCCCCTTCTCTTCCGGATCTCCTTTTCTGAAGATAATATTCTCAATTCTACCACCAGTTTAGTTTTGCATGTTTTTTACCTTCATATAAAAAGCATCGCGCACTGTTTACTTTTTTGTGTCTGGGGAAAAGCAAAATTTGTTTATTCCTGGATTTGCTGATCTTGGGGATCATTCTTGGACCCAGTCCAGTGGTTTTCAACCAAGTCAAATTGACAAAATATGGAACCATTTTTGGTTGTCACAATTTGGAGGAGTGCAGCTGGCATCTGGTGAGAAGAGCCCAGGGATTCTTTTAAACACCCTGCAGCTCCCCACAGCAAAGAATTATCTGGTCCAAAATATCAGCACAGCTGAGGTTGAAAAACCCTGATCTTGTCCTGTGGAAAACTTCCCTAAAACCACTCAGTGCCAAGCACATAGTAGGAACCACAAGATGGTGAGTTGCTGTTTTGTTACTCAAGAAGAAAATCATGGCACTCAGGTAGGCTTCAGTGCTTTTTAAGACAAGCCATAGGGCCTAATTTAAAATTTATGGGAAAAGTTACTGTGTTCAAAAAAGGAGAAATAGAAGCAAATTTTTGTATTCTCTAAAACCACCCAAAGAAACAATGAGTAAAAGATTTGAATCAGTATTTGTCCAGAGAAGATACAGCATGACCACTAACACCCAAAAAGATGTCAACCTGATCCCTGAGTAAGGAAATATAATTCAAATCCACATGAGATCCCACTTCAGACTGGCCAGAACAACGATAATCACAAAGATGAAGCAGTGACAAGTGTTGACGAGGATGTGGAGAAACTGAACCTTCATACATTACCAGTGGGAATGTAAACTGGAGCAGGCACTTTGGAGAACAATTAGGCAGACTCTTAAAAAGTTTGATGTAAACTAACATAAAACTCAGCATTTCCACCCTCAGGAATCTGCATGAGAGAAATGAAAGCCTGTGTCCTCTCAAAGGCCTGTATATGAATATTCATAAGCAGCCTTATTCATAATAGCCCCAAACTGGAAACAGCCCAGATATCCATCAACTAGTACATCCATACAGTGGAATGCTACTCAGGAAGAAAAACGTAACACAGATGAATCTCAGTGACATAATGCTGAGGGAAAGAAGATAGAGTACTGGGCAGACCCAATGGCACAGTGGGTTTAGCGCCGCCTACAGCCCAGGGTGTGATCCTGGAGACCCGGTATCGAGTTCCTGCTTTTCCCTCTGCCTGTGACTCTGCCTCTCTCTCTCTTTCTCTCTGAGTAAATAAAATCTTTAAAAAAAAAAAAAAAGAGTACTGTATATTGTACCATTCCACTTTACAATTGTCCAGAAAAGGCAGATCAGTAGCAATGGCAAGTTTGTGGTTACTGCTGAGGTAGGGGGCAAATGGGAATGGTGACCAATCCCAGGCAAGCTGCTGGGGATTTTTGGGATGATGGCAGAAGTTTCAAGACTGGATTGTGGTGCCAGTCGCACAATTCTATGAATGTGCTCAAAAAACTCATTGGCTTATACACTTAAAATCTTACCTGTATATCCTCTATCTTCTAGGAAGCAATATCTTCCCTTAGAGGAAAAATAGAATCCTTAAAGGCCAGTTGGCTTAAGGATTATTTGTAAAAGAAAATACTAATACTAGAATACTTGTTTTTGTTTGTTTTTTTTTGTTTTTTGTTTTTAATTTATTTTTTATTGGTGTTCAATTTACTAACATACAGAATAACCCCCAGTGCCCGTCACCCATTCACTCCCACCCCCGCCCTCCTCCCCTTCTACCACCCCTAGTTCGTTTCCCAGAGTTAGCAGTCTTTACGTTCTGTCTCCCTTTCTGATATTTCCCACACATTTCTTCTCCCTTCCCTTATATTCCCTTTCACTATTATTTATATTCCCCAAATGAATGAGAACATATAATGTTTGTCCTTCTCCGACTGACTTACTTCACTCAGCTAGAATACTTGTTAATCCCAAAAGTCCACAGTGGGCACTTGTCTAGAAGACAAACCATGTCAGATGTCACAGTTTGTCATTCCCATTTGAATCACTATGAGAGGGGACTCTAGTGAGTTTCCCAGGACTGGTTTTAAACCCTTTGAGTTAGACCAATAGATTAATGTATGATTCCTAAGTCAAAGTGACTAGTAAAGTGTTACTTACTAACTGCAAGTAGCAAGAGTGTCCAGAGAAGTGTCTCCTATCTTCCCTCCTTAACGCAGCCCCTTTTCTGCCGGCTGCCAGCATAGTGTGCACAGAGCACTAGGGGTACCATCTGAGGCATGGTTATTGTCCTCTGTCGCAGCAGTAAGCTGACCCTTGGGAGATTGTATTCACGTGAAGCTGTCACAAATAATATGCTTGCGTTGGGAGGTTGGTAGACAGTGTGCTTACTTTTCTCTGTGCTTTCTTATCTAATAGGCTCTGGATTACTGCCACAGCAAGGGAATCATGCACAGGGATGTGAAACCTCACAATGTCATGATAGATCACCAACAGAAAAAGGTACCGTTGCAGCCAGGCAGCAACAAGGCTTTTCTTAAAAGGTCTAGGGCAGACCACAACTCTAGGTATTGACCTAGGAGGGACTGCAGACCAGTACTGTTTTCTTTGGCAGACTTGTGTTATTGTTATTTCTCCGGTCTCCAGTGTTGCTTTCTGCTCTGCATGAGCATGGTACACAAGGAAAGTAGACCCGTGAGCCTAACTATAGTCCCTTGTTTATTTTGGTCATGGTTTTCCAGAGGGCCTCGCAAAGAAACTCCAGCAGATGGTTTGTACTTCTTTTAATGACCCTTAGACCAGTCTGCCTAGCCTTTACACTTGGGTCCCTCCTGTTTTTCATATCCAATTCTGGTTGTCTCTGATTGGTGAGTAAGTGATTCCACTACTGTGTGATTAATGAAAAGCTGGAGCAATGCTTCAATCCTGGGGTGGGGCCTGGGTCTCCAACCCTTTGTGTTGTGGCTTGAGCTTATGATGGGAGCTGTTAATAATGGGGGAATGTGTTATATGCAAGTAAAACAGAGGCAGAGTAAAAAGCTTAAGCTTGATTGATGGGAAGAGAATGATAAGCCAGGATAATTTAAATTAAAAAAAAAAAAAACAACAAATAAGATTCTGAAAGCTCTACTGTAGAGGTGACCTCTTCCACAGTTGCTGAAAGGGTAATTTTTGCCAGTGCACTGGCTAACATTTGTTATGTAGCGCACATATTGTCAGCTAACGTGATGTGGCCTTTTTCTAAGGCACAGGCGTCTAGAAACGCCTTTACGGGTTTGATTTCTGTTGTGTTTGTAGCTGCGGCTCATAGACTGGGGTCTGGCAGAGTTCTACCACCCTGCTCAGGAGTACAATGTCCGTGTAGCATCGAGGTACTTCAAGGGACCGGAGCTCCTTGTGGACTATCAGGTACAACTCACGCCTCCTTTGTGTGTTTCCTTAGGGCTTCTCCTCGTGTGCTGTTTATTAAGTCAGTTTGGATACATTCAAAACCCCAGCCTGAAGCAGTCATTTCAGATTTTTCTCAGTGACTTTTTTTTTTTTCTTTGAATTCTAAAATATGTGCAAAGGTCAACTGAAGACTAGAAATCCAGATCAAAGAAATACATTTGCAACACCTTTCACTAACAGGCTGACCTTGTTTCCCCAGATGTACGATTACAGCTTGGACATGTGGAGTTTGGGCTGTATGTTAGCAAGCATGATCTTTCGAAAGGAGCCCTTCTTTCACGGACAGGACAACTATGACCAGGTGAGCAAACACTAACTGGCTCTTCCCCATGTGGGGGCACATGCCAAAGAAATGGGAGTCTGTTGACAGGGATGCTATCCTTGAGTCACTCAGTGTCTGCACTTAAGTTCTCCTTCAGGGTAAAGAGCTTCATGAGATTTTGTCTGTGGTTACTAGGTCCCCAAACATAGAGCCAGATAAAGCTATCTTACTAAGCTCCACGTATGCCCCACAGTGAGTCTGTGAAGAAGTCAGACACACTTTGTCTAACAAAACTAGCTTCTAGATTAGATTGTGATGCCCCCGTAATTGTCAGCTTCTGGAAGATTATTGTCTTAAGTTATTACCATTTTATTTTGTTTTGTTTTTAATTTTTTTTTTATTTATTTATGATGGTCACACAGAGAGAGAGAGAGAGAGAGGCAGAGACATAGGCAGAGGGAGAAGCAGGCTCCATGCACTGGGAGCCTGATGTGGGATTCGATCCCGGGTCTCCAGGATCGCGCCCTGGGCCAAAGGCAGGCGCCAAACCGCTGCGCCACCCAGGGATCCCAGTTATTACCATTTTAAAGGGAGTTTGGAAATTTGCTTTCTGTGAACATCATTGGCCTTTGGTCTGCCTCCTGTCAGCCCCGGGCTCCAATCTGCCTCTGGTCCCTGGAGATTCAGTGATGGAGAAGTCCTCTCATTTCTTGGGATAGCATCCTCACAGGCTTCCGGTGAGCTCTGTGCTCAGTAATTTGGTCAGTTTGTTTTGTGTTTCAGCTTGTTCGCATTGCCAAGGTTCTGGGTACAGATGAGCTGTATGGGTATCTGAAGAAGTATCACATAGACCTAGATCCGCACTTCAACGATATCCTGGGACAGTAAGTAAGAGAGGGAGAGAGAATGAGGGTTTTAACTAAACACATTTCAGAAGAGGGAATATTCGCCGAAATCACTTGCTAATCATAGCAAAGTTGAAAATACCCTTCTTTTTTCTCATGTATGCTTTTTAAAACTTGTTTTGAGGTTTGGGCATTGTTTACATGTGTCTTCTGATCGTTGTACTTCTCCAAGAGATAACCTGTCAGTCCATAGAAAATAGGAGACAAAATCCTGTTACAGTGAAAAGCTTTGCAGGACAGTGTATGCTTATTTTAATGGAAAATCTTAGAAAGCTGTGATTCTTCTTTGAGGAAGAGATTTATAGTTTTTTCTTGTTCTAGTTAACGGGTTTTCTACAAGGTGGCAAATTTTATTTTTTTTTAAGATCTTATTTATTTATTCATGATAGACATAGAGAGAGAGAGAGGCAGAGACACAGGCAGAGGGAGAAAAGCAGGCAGGCTCCATGCCAGGAGCCTGACGTGGGACTCGATCCCGGGACTCCAGGATCGCGCCCTGGGCCAAAGGCAGGCACCAAACCGCTGAGCCACCCAGGGATCCCCCCAACGTGGCAAATTTTAAAGCATATTTGCAGGTACAGTGTACTAGTGTTGAAAAGTAAATGCGTTGACAGTTCTCAGTGTTTTGTGGAGCCTCTGTTTCCAAGGCTAGCTCTCTAAATATTTTTGCTGCACAACAAAAATAACTCTGTCACCTCTGTGCCTCACCAGAATTGACTAAAAGCCTGATGCATAAGAAATGATCTAGGAAGGTGCCACAAATTCTAAATCAGATGTAGAAGCTTTAGTTCATTTTATCAGAGAGCATGTTTTTTGTTTCAAGATGCCTCAGATATTCCCGTGGAGGGTGGGGCAGACACCTGTGAGAATGAGATTTAATAAGTTTATAATCCTCCTGGGGTTCTAAGATTCTATTGGCTTTAACCATGGTAATGTCTGGATTCTTGTTGAATTGAATCTCAGTACCAGTGCTTCCCTTTCCTCCTCAGACATTCACGGAAACGCTGGGAAAACTTTATCCACAGTGAGAACAGACACCTCGTCAGCCCTGAGGCCCTAGATCTTCTGGACAAACTTCTGCGATACGACCATCAACAGAGACTGACCGCCAAAGAGGCCATGGAGCATCCCTACTTCTGTGAGTCTCCAGGGACCATTTGCAGGGGCCTGATTTATTAAAGGAATAAGTCTCCTGTTCTTTATCTTTGAGGCCAGTCAGGAGAATTCTAGGTGTTTGGATTGAATCATCCTTGGAATTTGGCCTCATTCATTCTGGACTATTGAGACAGCTCTTGCAGTTCCTTTTCTTGATCTGCAGAGGTGTTTGCTTGTCCACTGCCATAGCTCCCCTTGAGTCTGGTCTGCAGACCGTTCCCTGTGGCCCTGGGCTGAGAGATCACAAATATCTGAACTTTGTTTTCGGATATATCTGTGTGGAAACCTAATCAAACATGTTTTTTTCCCCTCAAAAAAACAAAGTAGTTGGTTAAAAGTAATAAGATGACCATAGTATATTTTTAAAGAAGGAAATGAGTTAAATTCAGTAAAAGGAATCTGAAGAAAGGAAAGCAGCTATGGAAGGACCTCACTAAAATCCTATCTGAGTTAAAGAATTTTTAGGTCTCACTTCAGAGTGTGTATGTATGTATGTATGTGTGTATGTATTCAGTGCACATGGTTGCTTCTTGGCTGCCTGCGTACAGCTCCCTGGCCCCTCCCTCCCAATAAAGTATGTCTCAGATAGACTTTCCCCTTAATTGTTGGCAACATGAGATGATTTAGTCCAGGCATAGAGGAGATAGGGGATACAGGTTACAGGACCAGTCTCAGCCCACTCTCTGGATCAAGAAGAAAACCTTCAGCCTGTCTGTTGCTTGGCCAGTATGCTATCTACCCTTCTTTTCTTCCCCTCTGGAGATTAAGCGGGTCTTACCTGAAGAATACAAATTTTGAAGCTGTTGGCCCATAAGCATTAGTAGACAGCAAATTGGAAAGGTTTTACCCTTTGGCCTTCTAGACCTCTTTTTTTTTTTTTTTTTAACCTTCAAGACCTCTAACAAGTACAACCCAGAGGTCCTTTTTCCAATTTCTGGCACAAGATGCTATTTTCACCTTTGAGTTAGATTGAATTAAGAATTTTGGTGTTTGTAATATGTAATTCATGATCCGTCTACTTTTCTGAACACACATCTTCTGTCAAAAAAAAATGTTTCAAATAACTGCTGCTTAAAATTAATAGGTCTTCTAATGGCTCTTTTCATTCCTTTGCTCCCAAGTGCTCATTACTGCACATGATTTGAAGAAATTGGGGGTTGGATCTGACATAGTATCTAAGGAAAATAACACACAGGAAGATTAGTAGTGATTTTGAGCTGTGGGAAGTCAGTGTGTGTGGGCCTCAGTTGTTGAACTTGCCCTCTGAGGCAAGTATAAGGGTTGACTCTAAGAGCAAATTCCCGGTTATTTTTCAGTGTCTGATTTTTCTCCAACCTTCGTTCTGTGATTTCTGTCACTCTTCTGGCCTCAGCTCTCCCGTCAGTCTGTCCATCTCTCTCATTGTCCCACTGTGGAAGGGGGTTTGTCATGATGATGTCTCTGTCACCTCCAAGCCCAGACTTGGCTGACTCCCATCCTGTTTTCTTGCAGACCCCGTGGTAAAGGAGCAGTCCCAGCCTTGTGCAGACAATGCTGTGCTTTCCAGTGGCCTCACGGCAGCCCGGTGAAAACTTGGAAGGCGACGGGTAATGAGGCATTGATGCTTGCCAATAAAACCAACCAACCAAACACAAATCTTGAAGGAAAACTACAATGTGATAAAAAGAAATTCTAGTCATTCCTTCTAAATGCAAAGAAGAGTAAAGACCTAAATGTCTGTCAAAAAGAAAGAAATCCCCCAGTACTAGTCTACAGGGAGCTGCTATCGTGGCAGTGTGACGATGCACATAGTTCAGGATCTGAGGGAACACTCCCTTTGGAATGCATGGGAGATGAGAAACTCGGAGTTGTTGTACATTTACCTTTATTTAACAGGAGACCGCTGTTAAATTAACCCATTCAGTCAACAAGCTCTGAATATCTGACTTCCTATCTATTCCACTGTGGTCTGGGTTTCCTTTGGTGAGATTCAGGCTCAAGTTTTAGCTAAGTCAGCAGTCTGTACTGACACACCAGCCTCATTTAAGAAAAGGAGATATTAAAACAGTGACAGTATTTTTTTTTAAGCTTTTACAAATTCATGTTTTATGTATTTTTTTATGACATGAGCTCTCTAGGAAATGTACCTCACCACTGCAGTTTTCTTCTAAGTGTAGTCATTTGGGAGCAAACTGCAATCACTCATAAGAGGCCCCTTTGATGTCAGGAGTCATCACTTGAGACCTTGTGATGCCGTGAACAGGTCCATCTGACTCATCAAAAGTTCAATGCGAAGTGCATAACTTGGAGCTCACTGTAACCTTTGTTGATTTGCCTAACCATAAAATCTTGTTGCTATTTTTTCTGTGTAGCCTTTTTTTTCCTTTAGCAGCCTTATAAGGAAAACCTTACCATTTCCTAGCACATACGTCCCTGTTTGTGCACCTATGTTCATGCACCTCTCTGAAACAGAGACTTTTTGGTTACAACTGTAATGAAAGCTGGAAAGTTGGTCTTCAGGCAGGTTGGGGAGTGAGAGAAATATCCTATTAGAGTGTACTTAGGAAAGACCTGTTGGTTAAGGAAAATGTAGTCCCCTGCCCCACCCCTTTTTGCCTCTCTTTATCCCCATGAGAAGCAGTTTCCCTCTATGATTTGGGTAACCTGCATCTTGAAGCTCTGAGAGGTGATAAGTGGATGTGATGGCAGAGCTGTCTTCTTCACATGCAGGGACTGGGGTTGCATGTGCAAGGTGGCCCACTCCTAGGTGGCTGAGCAGAGCAACATCATATGAGGGACCTGGGGTCAGGGAGGGCCGGGGGGTGCGGGTTGGAGCTCCTGGAGCAAGTGTCAGAGCTTGGGATCCATTGTGCTAGCTTTCAGGTTAACAAAGGAAGCTAGATTCTGCTTTAAAAAATAGTCGGGCTGATTTCATTTTGGGGACTTGTCACCAGTATGGTTTGCAGGCAGTCCCCTCCCCCCAGTTGCAGGGCCATGCCACAGCTGTGGGGACTTTACAGCTAGGCTAGAGCTTGAGGTGTCTACCCACATCATACCTTAGGATTTCTTTATTAACTATTTAATAATGCCATACATTTTTATAAGGTTAGATTGTTCGTTTGAAAACATCTGTTTACATTCCATATTCCAATAAAATCATACTGGTATTGGTAGCAGGTCCTATCTTATCTCTAAATGTAGATTGTATTTTTGTCGTTTGGTTGGTGGGAATTTAAAATGCAGAGAAAACTCTTACTAGAGTTGAGCTTACAGATTGAAAATTTTTAAAAAGATCCTAACCCCAAAGCGAGGAAATGCATTCATTTAAGGTTCTCGTACCAGTACTACCTGCCTGTATTGCACATTCTGTGTCAATGTATGCATTTGTTCTACCTGAAAATCAAAGCCAAGACATGAGCTCTCAGCTGGACCTGTCAGGCAGCAGCAGCTTTCTGATGTGCCCTTCTAGGCAACACTGTTGGTAGTTATCAGGGAGATGTGCCACTGTGTGTCTTTTTTGCCCCCCCTGCCTTTCGTCTCCTCTGTCATTCGTTCTCTCCCCTCCCCAATCAATTTTTTTTTTTTTTTTTTTTTTAAAGTTGCCTGTCTGGACTAGGCATGGGGAGTACCTGAAGGGTCTTGGTGAAGTACAAACCCCATTTCTTTCCCTTGGGTTCCCAAGAGGCAGTTGAAAGCATCTGGAAGAGTACACTTGGGTGCTTACCATTGTACAGATGTGCTTCTGCCTCTCTCCGTTGATCATAATTTAGTCAGTGCAGACAGAGCTAACCTGCCTATCCTGGGGCTCTGTGACTGTGGCTCTGACATGGGAGTAATTCTTCCTTTTAATGCATGGGTTACTCTTCCACCACCTATACTTTTCACTTCTCTTCCCACCTTAGACGACATAACTGAGTTTTTTTTGTTTTGTTTTGTTTTGTTTTTACGTAACTGAGTTTAACCCCTTTCTGAGTCTGGCCTTGACATCTGGCTGGCTGGCCGTAGGCTGTTCTTTCCCAAACTAAAGTGAGTCCAGTGCAGACCTTTTCTCTTACCCGTCTCCAGATATACCGTAGCTCCCCGAGATTTCAGAGTACTTACCTGGGTTAGGAGGTGGTTCATGGAGAGTTCCAAAATTGGGGGAAGAGGCAGGGGAAGATGATGAGAGAGAGAAGGGTGTAGGTGGATGTGTGTGTGGGTGGATGTGTGAATGAGTGGGAGTCTGCTCCTATATTTTAGACTTAAGCTATGGTAGATTTACCCACCCAATATCCTTTTCGGTCAGCAGAGTATTTCTTAAATCCATCTCAGTAATTTTGATTAGCCATCTATTTGCTTTGTTACCTTATAACCAATTAAAAGTGCCTATGATAAGGACTTAGTTATTTCCTAAAGAAAAGCAAAAACTGTGGGGAACAGGGTAGCGTTACACTATCATCTCAGGTTCCACCTGTGTTCAACAACATAGACCTGGTATGGTGAGAACAAAAAGTTCCCCTGCCAAATTCAGATTGGTCTGTCAGGGCTGCTGGGCCACAAGTAAGCATAAGTACAAGGCTTGATTTCAGCTGACAGGTCCCTATGGCAGGAGCAGAACTGATGAAATGCAGTGCTTTTCACACACTTTTCATCTGCAGTTTGCTTGCAGTTCATTCTCCCCTGGATCATATCAGCTGTCTACCCCTGTCCCATTCCTGTAGGAGGTGACTGGGTGGGAGAAGCCAAGTGGACAGTGCAGACCAAGCATTCCTGGGTCTTCTCACCAATGAGAGCAGTGCCGATGGCGGCTCTCTGAGGCACCTACACACCGGCCACGTGCCAGGTCTAACAGACCTTCTCTAACACACCGCTGCTCACCAGGCTCAAAGCTGCTGTGTTCCCTTCAGAGAAGGAAGAGGCTCAGTCTGCTTGGCTGGAGAAGACAGAAGAGCTTAATCTTTGGGGGCTCAGAGAGGAGGTGGTTATAAGAAAGGGAACAGTAAGAAAATCAGTCAAAGGGTAGATATTGAGGAGGGAGCATGACTTCTTGAGAGAGTTAGGGGGCACCATGTTCATGATCTGGAATTGTGTCCTGAGTTGGGCACGGCACCCTGGACTGATCCCGGTGGGACTGGAAGATGGTGCCCTTGGGGCAGATGCTGAGTCCCAGAGAGAGCTGGTGGCGTTGGGTCTTGGTCCACACCTACTCAGGGAAATAACTTAGGTTCTCCCAGGTGCTGTATTAAGGATAGAAGCAAAACTATTTGGGGAACACAAGCAGCAATTGGAAGAATTTTTATATATGATTGAAATGGTTCTAAGCCCACTCAGCAGTTTCCCTTAATGCCAGTTCAGACTGCACGATTTGTTTAGAAACCTGTTACTGCATGAGCACCCATGGGAAAAAGCAAACTTCCCTCCTACAAATAAATGGGATTGGATAATAACAGATCAGCGTTAAGGTCATTGAAATCTAAGCCCTTCCAAAAGCAAAAAGCAGGGTCCATGGGGGCACACGAGAAGCCACAGTTTATCAGTGAGTTTAATAAATCTGAGATGGCATAACATCCTGCTTTTAATAACTAACCCCAGGGTGGGAGTTGGGGAGAGGAGGTGGCGGTGAAGCATCTGGCCAAGAAAACCAGTAATAATACATACTTTTGAGCTCTATGGATGTGTTCATGGAAACAACTGCAAGCAGGTGCTGTGGAGGCTGGGGAAAGTGATGTGATGGGTTATACAGCTGATGGGATGAGTACTTCTGTGTAGAGACTCAACAATGTGCTACAAATGTGATACTTAACCCTGAACTGCATGTATTGGGGATTGTTCAAAAAAAAAAAAAAAAACCTTTCATTGAATCAATAAATTAACAGTTTTGCACTTGCTGGCTTTTCTTGCTGTAAATGGTAACTAAGAGGTTGGGACAGAAATCTTGACACCCTGTGGAAAGCTTGGATAAATCTTCAAGACCCATGGAGCCAACTATTTCCTTCTGTTTGCAGAAAAGCACCACTGCCTGGGTTGCTATCCTTTCCAAATGACCACTTCAGACGCACTTGGCCACCTCTTTGTATCACTGGATGACTGATGCATGACTGACGTGCTGCTGCCCTTAGAGGAAAGACAAATGCCATGTTCACTCCTGTTTTCATAAATAAAAATGTTGATAACCACCATCTTCCCAAAGCGGGAGACAAGCCACTGTTCTGAGGACCTTAAGCTTGTATTTCCTGTGTCTTGGGGGAGAGAAGGGGGAAACCTTGAACTGCAAAGATGTGTGCTATGGAGGTTGCAGTGAATCCCTATGTTCCGGTGGGGCTTTCCTTTACTGAGAGAGGCGGGGCTAGACTGGTGTCCCAATGGGGGCTTGTGTGGTTCCTTGGCACTTGCTTCTTCATTGCCCTCCCCAGGCACCTGCTCCTGGGATCGGCCCATTCCAGTGCACAGCTTTCACCTTTGTGGCAGAGCGCTCTGTGTTGATGAAAACCTCTCCCCACCCCCATTCCTTGCATCACAAGCAGGCACACGCTATTGAGTCTGCATTTGGCAGATGGTGGTGTCTTTAATTAGTGTGCTTCTCACTGACGGATCCCTCTGTGGCGCTGGACAATTGGAAATCAGTTGCCGAAGTGCTGAAAGGCAAATAAGACCCTTCTTTCCTAACCTTCCACACCATGTGGCCTTGCTCAAGAGTGTAGAACCTTCCTTTGTCCAGGGAAAGTTTTCATGAGATGATGTTTCTGTAACAGCTTCCTTCCCAAGGGCATAGTCCTTTCTCTTGTTGGTGTTAGGGTGGATCTCTGAGACACTGCTATAATTCTGCTGGCATCTCACCGCCCCACTTCACTGTGCTGGACATGGAAGAAGAAATGGGGTTTTCAGGCCATGCCACACAGCTGCTCCCAGGGGAAAGTTAAAAATATTTGAGCTCCCTTTCTACTCTTTGTTTATTTGTGGACTTGGCACTTTCCTGGTGTAAATACAGTCCTCTGATTAGTCCCGAGGTGTCCTCAGTAAATGGGGCCACGGCTGATGGGGATGTGGAGTTGGAAATGCCGAGCTTCTTGCTCAGCTTGCACAGAATGGTCAAAAGGCCTCGGGGCTTCTAAATCTGTGTTCTGGGCCCAAGAGGTGGGGAGGAGACCCAGGGAACACACTCTACAACCAGAGCTTTCCCTTTGCTTTTCCAGAAGACCACGCCTTAGACCATCTTTGTTAGCAGCAATCACAAGAGGAAGGAAGAGGGTATTGCTCTGAAACCTGAGATCATAAAGTTAGTTCTTACTAGGTTTTCCACAAAGCGGCATGGGAAAGTTAAGCTTGTACTCTGTTCCCAGCACTCTAGCCGCAGGCAAGTGGAAGCCTGTCCTCACTCCAGGTCAGATTGATTAATGCCATCTTTCCCCTCCTCCCATCTCTTTCCCCAGGTCTGTTGCGGTTCCTCCCACTTTTCCATAAGCAGAACAAGAACCAAATCAAACGTCTTAACGTGTGTAGAGAGATCACGTTCCGTGAGCAGACACAAAATGGTGGCAGGTTTGGCCAGCACGAACCAGACCAACTGAAGGGCAGCCCACCACCGTATATCAAACCTCACTTCCGAATGTAAAAGGTTCACACGCCTTTGGCTTCCTGTTGACTTCCTCCTGACCCAGAAAGCATGGGAAATGTGAAGGGTATGCAAAATGGTTGTTGGTTACTGTTGCTCCCCCGTGTCCCTTGACTCGGCCTGTGGCCGCCTGTTTTTCCAGCAGACCACGTTAACTAGCCGACCACAGACTCCAGAGTGGGGGAACGGGGCAATATATGGCATGACGGGCAGTTACATATTATAATTTTAAAAGTATATATTATTGAATAAAAGGTTTTAAAAGAAATGTATGGAGAGTTTTCAGTGTGGAAGGGGCCATTAACCAAGACCCGTGGCCACAGAGAACTGAGTGAAATAGAAGAGCATTCATGCCAGGTTCTAGCCAGAGGAAAGCAGGGGGAGTTCCAGAGGTGAGAAGGGCCAGTTTTAAGGACACTCTTGACCAGAGATGAGAAGTGGGACAGGTATCGTGAACTGATCCTTGGAGTGGGGCAAATGGCAGGTGACTCCAGTAGACTGAGCAAGCCAGGAAAGCCATGTTTTGCCTTGACCCTTCTAACCTAGTGATTAGGTGGTAGACCAATGTCACCTCCAGCAACGTCTGGAGGATGCCTTAGTCCCTTCTTTGCTTTCTGTTGCTGGTGTCTCCATAGTTCATTCCAACTCCCCATCTTCTTCCCCTGGCCCTTTCTGGAAAGGCATCTTACCTTGGAGGCTGGGTGAGTCTGCTGTTGTACAGCAGGGAAGGGATCAAGGGTCTTGGGTCCAGATCCATGGGCTGTTTCTTGTGGCATTCGGAATCTCCCATGAGCCGGAAGGAAAAGTGGCCCACTCAGCCGTGAGAAAGGGTACAGTGGAAGCACCGGTTGTATTTGTTAAGTGAAAATGAAACCTGCTTTACAAACGAGCCTTCCCTGGCTCCTTCAGGCCTGCCCTCCCAGGACAGCCGTGCCATCAGGAGGTGAAAGCAGCCATAACCTGGTGGCCATACAGCTTTGCCTTGGGCCATGGCCCATGTCCTGCCACAGCCCATAGAGAGCAGGAGTGATGGGCTGACCCTGATGCCCAGGTTGTTCAGGGGCGCCCACTAGTTCTCCACAAAAGCCACTTGGTCCCACAATATTCCTTCTTCTGTCTTTGCTGCTTGTCCTGAACAGGTGACTGTGGGAACCAGGTGTGGACACTCACAGTTTCTGAAGCAATTGTGGGGGGAAAAGCAAAGAGGCCCCTCGGGGTCACCGCAGCATCACAGTGTCCCTTGGAGCAGCTTCTGTCGTATGCAAGCAGTTCCACAGGTGTGGGAGCCTGAGACAGTGCCTGCCCCCCGGACATCAGCGAGGAGGGCCCGCAGGCCTACTGCCAGCAGACTTTGTAAGGCCGACAGGACGCCGAGTGGATGGACTTGGGACTTTGCAGCACCATCACTGGCCTGGTTTTCTCAAGTGGGCTCTCTCATGCGGCCCTTCTGACTCAAGGCTCTGCAAATGACCAGGTCTCTGGGGGACGGCATCTCCATATCTTGGTCTAATGAGCACGTCTCTGAAGCTCCTACCGACACGGTGCTTTGCATGTGCATGTTTGTCTACATAGCACGTTCCCTTCGCATTGACCCGCCAGCATTTGATAGCCTTCCCAGAGGATAAGGGTCTGTCCAGAGTAGACACGGTTGATTGACTTGGGAATTCTTAGATGCCATGCAGAACTTGAATGCTAGCTCCCCATTTATCCTCTCAACCAAGGTGCTCTTTAATTTCCCAGTGGGAAAGTCTTCTTTTCCAGAAACCTCTCAAGCATATCAGATAAGTTTCTTTTTTGTGTGGATGATTACTATTGGGTGGGAGAGAGTTTTTGCTTAGGCTTTTTTGACCTTGAGGGAAGGGGACAAGGGACCTGCTTACCCAAAAACAGTCTGTAAAGCTCATCCACAACGTGCTTGGAGATCAGAACATCAATTCACATCTTTCAATGTTCACGCTTGTGTTTTGGGCTGTTTAATGTTTATTTAACTTTTCTGATGACCAAAGTAATAATGCTGGTGGCAAAAAATTCAAATGTTGCAAAAAGTAAATCATGAACACCTTTCCCCACCACACCCAACTCCCATCCTACCACAAACACATACGAAAACTCTTTCCTCCCTTGGAGGAAGCCATGGTTAAATTTGGCGTCTATCTTGTGGAATTTCTTTCTTCACATTTACTAACATCAAGATGATTTTTATTTTTACAGAAATGTAATCAAACTATACATCTTTTTTTTTTTTTTTGCAACTTGTGCTTTCACTGAGTTGTGACAATTTCACTGTTAGCACGTAAAGATCTACCTCACCCCTTTTCATGGCTGTGTGGTGTTCCAGTGTGTGATGTACTACATGCAAAGCAATCCCTTACTGATGATTGACTCTATTACCAGTACTGCTGCAGTGAACTCATTTGCACATAACATTTTTACACAGTTCATTGTGTTTGTGAGATAAAATCTTTAAAAAGAATTACTGTGCTCTATGCTTTGTTTTGTTTTGGAAAGAGCATTGCTATGATTCAGAGAAAGCAGTCTTCTCTTCCCTTCTTTCACTGGTGTAGGTCAGAACCGTGATGCCTTTAGCCTTGGAATTCTTGTGGGGCTCTGTTAGGCACTTGAGACACGGTGTCCAGAGTCTTTGAGCTTTCCAGGGAAACACGAATGTTTGAAACCTGAAAAAGCATTGGTGCTCACATAAGAAAGCTACAAAGTAAAAAATCAATAAATGTACTTACATGTCTTTCCAATCCTATGAGCCTCATTGTTATTTGCTTTAAAAAATTATTTTTCTCATTATGGTGAAGTGTCACAATCACAAAGTCAAATAATTTCAAAAGCAATCTTTTCAAAAGATCAAAAAGATCTTTTCAAAAAAATACGAGAAAAAGTTACCTTAAATATGAAAAATGGCTACCTTTTAATATGTTTGAAATGCTGTAGGGAAGCCTTCAAAAGTAAGCATGCAGGGGGACAGCAAATGTTCTAAAATATCCCTGGACGGAGGGGTGGGTATGGAATGGATGAACACTTTGAGGAATATTCAGCAAGCTTTTAAAATGTACATCTCAAACACATTATACAAAGTGAAGAAGCCAGACTCAAAAGGCTACTTACTGAGTGATTCCATTTATATAACATTCTGGGAAGGGCAAAATGTAGGAAATGGAGAACAGATTTGTGGTTGCCAGAGATTAAGCATGGCCCGTGGCGGAGGGAGGGGGGTGATAACAGGAGGAAATGTGAGGGCTGATGGAATTGTCTGTATCCTAATATGGTGATGGTTATATGACTTGGTGCCTTTGTCAAAACTACACACACACACACAAATTTCTGTATGTGAATTAAAAAATAAATTTTAAAAACAATAAGCTAGGGATCAACAGAGTCCCATTTGAATTTCATCTCAGATGAACAGGAGCCTCATCTGCCTACCACTGGCTCTTCAACTGATGTTGTCAGGGCTGATGGTCTTTGGGTATAACCACTGGTGCTGGCGTGCAGTGGTTCTCCATCCACCAGCTGAACACCCAGTTTCAAGGCTCTCTTCCATCCTTGTTCCTAGCTAAAGGGTGATTCTCCAGGTACAACTACTCTCATTGCTAGACCTTACCATCCCTATCAGCAAGGAGGGCGGGGCATAAACTCTACCTTGCAGTGTGGCAAGTACTTCATGTCTCTTGGAGGAGGCTAGTGTTCAGAGTTCCTAGGGTTTGACACGAATAAACACTGTCCATCAGATTCTGGTGTCTGACCAGAGCCTTTGCACACTGAAAAGGATGCTTATAATTACTGGCATTTCTAATAGTATCTTAGTTATTAAAGCTGTACATTTAAAATCTAATTTGTGTTTTTAACATTGATTTCCAAGTCCTGTTCTAACTACAAACTAGTTGGTTTTGTATATAAACACTTTTGCTTATTCCTTGACTGATGGTTCAATCATCTCAAAACTTAATGGGTTAAACTGTAAATATTGTTTGTACGTTGAATCTAGTTTCCTTAGACATTTCAAAGTCAACCACATACCCAATCTGTTTGAATTCCACAAACATTTCCAATTGCTAATAGGGAAGACCTAAAATTAGATGAAGTTTTCCTAAGCATTCAAATATGAACATATTTATGTCTAAACTCATATATTTAATAAATAAAAATCTTTAAACATCAAATGCTTATATACTTATAATTCTTCGACATTGTTAAAATCACAGATCTAATTTCACATTCCTTTAAGCATTTAAAATTAAATTCAATGTATCAGATTCTCTAATACATTATCTTAACAAAATATCACAATAATCAGAAACTTATTCCTCAATTTGACAAAGATTACTGATAACCAGGGTTTTAATTTACTTGCCATAATCTCTGTGTATGTTTTGATATCCTACCAAGGTAACATATTCTATCTAAAGTCAGGACTGTGATACATTCACGGTTAGAGATTCTGAGCTGGTCATGTACTGGTTGCTACTTCTGCAATGGTTTCACCCAAATTTCAGGTAAACAAACTAAGCCCCTTGCAGTAGTAATGGGGTTTTCAAGGCCACCCCCTATGTTATACCTTACTTGATGAGGGTTAGGATTATGTTACCTGTTCTAAAACTTTTTTTTTTTTTTTTTTTTTTTTTTATTCATGATAGTCACAGAGAGAGAGAGAGAGAGTCAGAGACACAGGCAGAGGGAGAAGCAGGCTCCATGCACCGGGAGCCCGATGTGGGATTCGATCCCGGGTCTCCAGGATCGCGCCCTGGGCCAAAGGCAGGCGCCAAACTGCTGCGCCACCCAGGGATCCCCTGTTCTAAAACTCTTAATGGCCTATTTGCATCCTCACCCACTACCCAGATTGGAATCCCTTTACTGTCTCAGTAAGTTCTGCTTCCTATTTATTAATTTTTTTAACTGACCCACTCCATTCTAATTAGAGAAATCATTGAAGGAAGCAACTAATTAGCAAGATTTCTCTTGTGTTTTGTCATTACATAACTCCATGTTGATGGAGGGAAAACAATCCTAAAGAATTTTAGTGCTTAAATGCATTTTTCTGTGAGAGACACATGGTTTTAGGTTAATTTGGTCAACATTACCTTTGAAATGAAAATAAATGTCAGAGGTGTCCTTTTGGCTCTAGTCTACTCATCCGTCCATTCATTCATCGTGTGCCTGCCATGATGGTGGTACTGTGTAGGTGCTGGGATACAATGCACAGAGATACAATCTGCACCTGAAAAAAGCATACCAAAATTAGGTCCGTAACGGAGCCAACTCACTAATTCATGCTCTCCAAACCTTTGATCAAATCATTTTTACTGTAGCCAAGGTCATGATCACAATCATCTTTGAAATCCAATATAAGGAAGAACTGAACACAGTTCAGGCAGACACTTACTGAGAATGGGTAGTTAGGAGAAGCAAATGCTTTCATTTTCTCCATCAGCTTGCTCGTTGATTGGCTATCTGTTCAAGGCACTTAGGCCCACACTCACTTAAGGTGTTCCACTTTATTTGAGGAGAATGCATGGTTAGAGAAATGTGAGCAGGCAAATGGGCTAGGTGAGCCCCAATTCAGAGTAGAAGATCTCTACTGGCTGGATGGGTGTGGAGCTGCTGAAACTAGGAGAGACAGAGCCTGTGCTGGATCTGTAGTAACCAGGACCCCAAGTCTGTGACTCTGATTCCCTGAATCAACACATACTTACTGCATTCCCACTTTATGCAGGCACTTGGATTGGGTATTGGGAATACATCAATAGGCAAGACAGACCAAATTCTTTCTCCTAGAAGATCAAAATCAGGGGAAAGGAGACAGCAATAAGTAACTATATAGACTATGAAGTGGTGATTAGTGCTGTGAAAAAAAATAAAGTGGGGTAGGGTGACAAAAAGTTGGGGTAGGGGGTCCATTTCAGGTTGGTTGTCAAAGAAGTCCTCTCTGATGAGGTAGTATGTTGAGTTGAATAGTGTCTGCTCAAAATTAATGTCTACACACAACCTCAAAAATGGACACCTATTTGGAAATAGGGTCTTTGTGGATGCAGTAAGTTGAAAGCCTCAAGATGATGTCATACTTGATTCAATGTGGACACTAAATCCAATTACTGGTGTGCTTATAAGAGGAGGTGACACAGGAAAACTATGTCAAGATGTCAGAGAGATTGGAGTAATGCTGCCACAGGCCAAGGAACAGCTAGGACCATCAAAAGCTGGAAGAGGCAAATAAGGATCCCTGAAAATTTAATAACAATGAAGGGATAAATTGTCCACTGGCCTAAAGTATATAGAGTTCCCAGAAGTCATCCAAAAAGGATTATTTCATATAAAAAATTTTTGAGTTTCTACCCTAATAAGATCCATATATTTCCCCCTGTACCATGTCTAGAAATTCTGGCTAGATTGTTCACAGGGTTGCTGTGAGGATTAAATGATTTAGTAAAAGCTAAAGCTCTTAGTATAGTGCCAGATACCTAATGAATGCTCCACTGATCTTAGCCATTTGTAGCTGTTTTGATGATGATGTTCACTACAAACTCCTTTTCCGTAGCCACAACACCCAGAACAGGCCTGGGCATACGGTATAATATGGAGGTAGATGCTCAGTGAGTGATAGATAGGTCTCCAGCATTTGGGATTTCTTCCACACGTGAAATATCAGAGCTTATTTTATGTCTTTTAAAAATGTTCTAAGTATTAGTTGATTTTTAAGGGATCCCTGGGTGGCGCAGCGGTTTGGCGCCTGCCTTTGGCCCAGGGCGCGATCTTGGAGATCCGGGATCGAATCCCACGTCGGGCTCTCAGTGCATGGAGCCTGCTTCTCCCTCTGCCTATGTCTCTGCCTCTCTCTCTCTCTCTCTCTCTCTCTGTGACTATCATAAATAAAAATTAAAAAAAATTAAAAAAAAAAAAAAAAACTGTTGCGGGACTCCTGGGTCGCCCAGCGGTTTAGCGCCGCCTTCAGTCCCGGGCATGATCCTGGAGACCCGGGATCGAGTCCCGCATCCGGCTCCCTGCGAAGAGCCTGCCTCTCCCTCTCTCTCTCATGAATAAATAAATAAAATCTAAAAAAAAAAAAAAAACAAACCTGTTGATCCAACTCAACTTTATTTTAATTTTATTAACTTCTGCTTTTATATTAATATTCAGGCTTTGTTTGCTAGTGAATTCCAGGTAATGTTTTCCCGAGGGCACGGTTTGCATCCCACAGGACAACACGGCGTATAGCCATAGTGACTGTTGATAAAGCAGTGATGCACACGAGGCGAGGAGCCCAGGGAATGCGCAAGAGCGGTCGGCCGCTTTAGCCCTGCCCTGACGTTCTCAGAACACCAGGCAAGCCGCTGCTTACCAAGCACCTTCCGCGCCTTTCTCCGCTCTCGCCCCTGTAACTCCTCCCAGTCCCTCCGGGGGCGGGGGCGGGGCGGGGGCGGGGGCGGGCCGTGCGGTCCCTGACCCCGCCCCCGCCACGTTTCCGTGACGCCCCGCGGGGGCGCCGCACCGTCTGCAATCTCCCGTCTTCTTCCGCCTTCTAAGGCAACTCAGGAGGACTGAGATGGGAAAAATATTCCCTTGACAACAGAGTTCTTTCCACCCGGGCCCAAGAGCGGAGGGACCGGAAGCCGCGAGCCTGTGTCAGGATTGGGCCCCGCGCGCTCGGGGGCGGGCCAAGTGGGCGGAGGGATCCATTTTACGCGGCGGAAGGTCCGCCGCCTCCATTCAGGGCGGGGAGAGCGGCGCGGGCGGCCGTTGCTGTGGTTTCCGAGTCGAGGTTTTTTTTTTTTTTTTTTGCCTTCGGGGAGCTGAAACTGGAGGACGTTGCGTCTCGCGTCCAAGTTTAGCCGCAGGTGACTACAGAGCCGGCGGCCGGGAGCGCAGCTTCTCCTTCGGACCGGGGCCGGCCCTGCCTTCCCTTCGCCCCTCGGCGTCCGTATCTAGGTCGGCTCCGGCGCGGCTGGGAAGGCCGCGGGCGAGATGTTCAAAAACACGTTCCAGAGCGGCTTCCTCTCCATCCTCTACAGCATTGGCAGCAAACCCCTGCAGATCTGGGACAAAAAGGTCAGGATCTGGGGGCGCTGGCTGGGCTGGGCGGGGCGCAGGGGCCGCGCCGCTCCTCGTGCGGGCGCTGAGGGCGGGCGGCGGGGGCGTCCTGCCGCGGCGGGACCCCGGCCCCGAGGCGCGAGGTGGGGGCGTGGCCGGGGCTTCCGTGGCCTGCGGCCGCGGTGTGCCGAGACCGCCGAACCTCGCCGCCGTCTTGACTTGGTCAGTCGCTTGCTCGGTTTCCCCATTTATATAGCGGGGGGATCGGTGGTACCGTGTCCTAGCGTGAAATGCATGACCTTACAACTTGAGGCCGCTTTGAAAGAAGCTGCTGTTCACTGATTGCACGAATATTTCCTGATGCCCTGTTGGGTGACGGGCACTGTGCTGGGCACAAGACACAGGACCTTTGTTCCAGGCACACAAGCCAGAGGCAGTTATGTTTGGGTTTCATTCATTTGCTCCTTTCCTTCCAGTGATCTCCAGGGAGAATTCGGGGGCCTTGGGCACCTGCTCCACATTCAGTGCTACTTGGGGTCTGTACTGTGCCTTCCGTGCTTGATGCCTACATCAGAAAAAGTTACAAAATGGTGATAAAGCTTTGTTTGGATTAATAAACTCAGAGCCAGGTTTCAGCCTCATTATTATTATTTTTTGAGGTATCCGCTGGATAACACTTTTTCACTGACCCCTGGAGATAAAGATCCTGTCCTGAGTCGTTTCATTTCTCATCCAGATTCCCAGTCAGCTGTACTCACCCCCCCCCTTTTTGTTGTTGTTGTTGTTGTTGTTGTTAAGGATAAGTTAAGACAGGCACTTTATTGTGATTCCTGAGGGGAGAACAGAGAGAAGTGGTATGTTGAATGGTGTTTCTATAGAGATGGATGTGGAATCATCTAAATAACAGTTTATTGGTCATGAAGCCAAGAATCTTGGATTTCATCTCAGAACAACTCTTTGTCTTCCCTTATCCACAGATAGTGTTTTGGGCAACCCAGAGATTGGGAGAGAACACGACAGCCTTCTGCCTGTCACCACTAGGAAATTCTGCATTTCCAAAGCAGCTTTGAGGGTGTGTTCTTAAAGTCATTTTTATAAGACAGTTGAAAGATCTGAGTATAGTGAGTTATTTGGGAGCTTATGCATATATGAAAAATTTGACCAATTTTCCTCTTTTACAAGTTAAGGCTAATACCAGGAGTATTACACAGGAAAGTAGTTCCGTTAGTTAGTTAGTTAGTTAGTTAGTTATTTTTTACATTACTGAGGTTTTCAGTTCCATGGTTTTGTTCACATTGGAATAAACACTGTAAACTCTAAAATCACATCTCTGCAAAGAGAACCTAGAATAAATATACCTAGAAACTTTGTAAGGATGATGGCTTCACAGCTGTGGCTTGACTTAGTTATGGGCTGTCAGGAGGCCTGGAGAGAGTGACCTTGTGTACCCTTGAACGTGGAATGGTAACAGAATTGTCAATATGAGGCAGTCAAACTAGAGAATGGGACTTGATCTAGGAGAGCTTTACAGAGCAGGTCAGAGAACTTACACTGAAACAAGTCCAGGGTTAGGGAGGCCTCAGCATTTCTAGTGTGTGAAACTTACCAGAGTTGTCCATTTTAACCCTTTGGGGCTTGATCTTTTGTAGCCTATTTTTTACAGCTTTTTGATTAGTCAACATGTTTACACATGGAGTATAAAAGCAAAGTAACCATGGTGCACTGTGTCCCTTAACAACACCACTAGAGGTCGGATGGTACCCTGATGACATAAACACGTGTGAAAACATTAGAACAACTGGCAGGGTTACAGGGCCTAAATGAAACACGTTTGAGCAAAGAAAACATATAGAATAACACTCATTTATTTTTTTTTTAATTTATTTATTTATGATAGTCACAGAGAGAGAGAGAGAGGCAGAGACACAGGCAGAGGGAGAGGCAGGCTCCATGCACTGGGAGCCCAATGTGGGATTCGATCCCGGGTCTCCAGGATCGCGCCCTGGGCCAAAGGCAGGCGCCAAACCGCTGCACCACCCAGGGATCCCTAACACTCATTTTCAACAAAGTTCTCATAATAGTAAAAGTTAATTACATTTCTACTTTTTGTATTTAGACTACAAAGTGTTTAGGGGTGAATTTTTTCCCCTGGGGCAAGGTAAGGAAAAGAAGAATGGCAAGTTTGGGATCAGATTCATAGGCCTCGTTGTATGTGTGCCTTTTCTTGGCTGTATTACAGAGTCCTCAGGAAGTTTTGGGACTCCAACCCAGTTGGGAAAACACTGGGAATTGATAGACTTATCAAAGACTTATTGAGCAGCAGTTAAGTCACAGGCATTGTGTAGATTTGGGGTGACAGCAGAGAGAAGACCTTTCCATACTCTCAGGGAGTAAGGCAAAGTTGCAGTAAAGGCAAAGTTTGATGGAAAGAGGGATGGACTGCCCACATTTATCTTAGAAATGACCCTGACCTGGTTGCTTGGGTGGCTCAGCAGTTGAGCATCTGCCTTTGGCTCAGGGTGTGATCCTGGAGTCCCACATCAGACTCCCAGCAGGGAGCCTGCTTCTGCCTCTGCCTATATCTCTTGCCATATCTCTGCCTCTTGGTGTCTCTCATGAATAAATAAATGAAATCTAAAGAAAAGAAAAGAAATGACTCTGACCTTTGCCAGTAGGTACATATGGCTATTTTTACTGTTTTGGTTTTTTTTTTTTAATTTTTATTTATTTGTTTATGATAGTCACATAGAGAGAGAGAGAGGCAGAGACACAGGCAGAGGGAGAAGCAGGCCCCATGCACCGGGAGCCTGACGTGGAATTCGATCCCGGGTCTCCAGGATCGCCCCCTGGGCCAAAGGCAGGCGCTAAACCGCTGCGCCACCCAGGGATCCCTATTTTTACTATTTTGATTACACAAACTTTACTATTCCCCTGCCTGAGTATATCAAGACAGAATTTCTATAGTTTGTTTTCTGTGAAGAATAATCTTGGAAAAATTAGTTTTTTTTTGTTTTTTTTTTTTTTTTTTCAGATTTTTTTTTTTTAATTTATTTATTTGTGAGAGACATAGAAAGGGACAGGCTCCATGCAGGGATCCTGATGTGGGACTCGATCCCGGGACTCCAGGATCACACTGTGAGCCTAAGGCAAACAGATGCTCAACCACTGAGCCACCCAGGCATCCCTAGTTTTGGCTTCTGTTTAGGCTGTGTCTCCTTATGAATGTGTGGAGTGAATGCCATAATCCTAATGCCAGTGAATTGACAAACTCTGTTGTTGTGAGTGTGGTTACTAATATATGTAACACCTGCATTGTGTCGCATTTTGTAATGATTCCACCTTCTCCCATGGTTATGGGGATTAAATGAAGGTGTATATAAAATGCTTGGCAGCAGTTATGGCATACAGTACTAAGTAGGGCAGGAAACTGAGAAATTTGCTCAAGAGTAAATAAGTCTATAATTGATGCTTAGAAATTGGAAGTGCAGTAAAGTCAGATTTCAGAAATTAGAATAATTTAGTCATTGTACCAGGGCTTTCCCTGTCTAAAAGCCTTAACATGGCTCTCAGGCCACACAGCACATGGTCTGGTGCCCGCTTCACTGTTTCTCCAGGCTCACCTCCCTTTCTTCCCTCACCTTAGCAGTAACCTCCCACTGAACTGAAAGAGGTCATGTTCTCGAACCTTCAGGCTTCTGTCCTTGTCCATCCCTCTGCTGGGACTCCCCTTGCCATCTCTTCATTAGTCTCTGGATCACAGTGCAAAGGCATTTCCTCAGGTTACATTAGTTTATATCCACTCACCCCTCCAAGGTTAAGTTCGTTTTTATCCCCTTATAGAACCTCTACTTCCTTTTCATCATCATCCTCGTACTTGAAATTAGCTTCTTAAAATCTGTATGCCTGGTTATACTGTAAACTTCCTGATAGAGGCCTCTGCAATTTTTTTAAAAAAAAATTTGTTTGAAAAGCAAGAGAGAGGGCAGGGAGAGAGGGAGAGAGAGTCTCAAGTAGATCCCCCTCCTGAGCCAGAGCCCAATGTAGGGCTTGATCCCATGGCCCTGAGATTATGACCTGAGCCGAAACCAAGAGTCACTTAACCAACTGTGCCACCAAGGAGCCCCAAGATCTCTGTTTTGTTTTGAGATCTTGAGAAATTTTGAGCTTATGAGAAATTAGGGGCTTCTTGATGTTCCCTTAACTTCTGGGACCAGCAAATATTATATTTACTAAAGGACTTTTATGTTTAATATAGTCATTACTTCTGGTTTGTAAAGAAGATACCAGACAGTTCTGTTCTCACTTATGTCTGTATAAAACAGTTTTCACATTTCAAATTATAAATATAAGTCTAACATGCTGAAAGTCTACTAGATGAGAATGTTCATTCATACCATCTTCTCTTTCTTGCCTCTCACCTTGTCTTTCAGCTGCGGCTGATCCTTGCCTATTCCAAAATGAAATATTAGAACCAGACTTTCTGTGATTGTTTCTGGATAGTATTAGATTCCCATTCCCTGTTCCTAATTTTACTTATTTTCCCTATTCCCATTTTTAAAAATGAATTGTCTCCAGAAAAGTAGTTTCCATACCCTAGTTTTTTCTTGTTTGTTTGTTTTAAGATTTTATTTATGCATGAGGAGACACAGGCACAGGGAGAAGCCGGCTTCCCATGGGGAGCCTGATGCAGGACTCGATCCCAGGACCTCAGGATCACGACCTGAACCAAAGGCAGATGCTCAACCACTGAGCCACCCAGGTTCCCGCTCGCTTCCCGCCGCCCACCCCCCCCCCCCCCCCACCCGCCCCCCCCCCCCCCCCCCCCCCCCCCGGTCTAGTTTTTAACTAGCAAACCTTATTGGTACATGTTAAACTGCTGCAGTTTCCAGTAGCAGAATCAAGGGCATTTGGATGGGAAGGTAGTACAACTGTTTTGGGTTTTGGTTGTTTTTGTTTTTTCCGACCTTCCCTGGATCACTCTGATGTTTATTATTCTGAATAACAGCTTTTATTGTAATTGGACTCTGGCGTGGGTTTTAGTTCTACTTGCCCTTGCAAGGCATTGCTGGGAAGATTGGTTAGCGATGCACTTAATTATCCTTACTTTAACTAAAGGGTTGTTTGTATATGCCCAGAGTTGCCTGTGTGCTGTCTGGAGAGTCCCTGTTAAGTGCAGCAAAGGGAGAGAAGCTTTTGACCCATTGGCGCCTGCAAGGCCCAAGCCTTGAGACCGAGCTATGCCCATTTTTCCCCACAGAGGTCTCCCTCTGCCTGTTTTCAGACTTAGATCCCAGTCCCTAGCCGCAGGCAGAAACTTTCCTGCTGAAATGGACAGCTCTTAAAGGCTTAATGTAAATTGGAACATGTGTCATTAAGACTAGGATGCCAGATGGCGGAGGGCTCAGCTGTCTGCCAGGATAAGTGGGTGGAGCCAGAGAAATGAAAGGTTGGGGTAGGGAATGGATACAACTCCTGTTATTTTTAAAACACTTGAAGAAATATGGAGCATTGGCCAGCTTCCTCCCTATCCCAGGAGTACTTTTTTCCCCTCAGCTTGACCCTCCTCCCTGGAGCTTACATTGAAGGAGAAAAAAAAAAAAAAATCAGTGTTCTTTATTAGTTGCCTCAGCAACCATGGAAAGCCTGGGAGAGTGCAACAAGGGCTTGAAGGCTCCCTTCCTCACATTTGCAGAGGCTGAGAAGGGTTCTCATTTGTAACAGCTAGAAGCCTGGGTCCTGTAGCTCATAGCTTGGGGGTAGCCAGGGGTGGGGAGTAGGGGGGTAGGGAACTCATGAAAAAAAAAATGTAGAATTGGCCTTTTTTTTTTTTTTCTTTCTTTTTGCGGAATAAAACACATGTAACCAACACCTTGATAATGGGAATGTGTCATGAAATAAAAAAGAATTAACAAGTCAAAGACAATTGGCAGTTTCTCATTTAGAGAAGGAAGTAAAATAAAACCCACTTCCACCCTAAGCAATAAATGCTGACCAGTTCATTTTATCTTCATTTCAAAGCCAGGCCTGCTTAGTGACCTCTGAACTGGAAGGAGCTAAGGAAAGGAAGTTGATGCTTTCTGAGGCCGTGTATCTTGTTGTATGTGTTTGTCAGAGCTGGTCTGAGGAGGGGTGGCTTCCTGGAAGAACTTTACAATTAAAGGTGGTGACAGCCAGATTGCCAGGGTGGTTGGGAGGCCTTCCCCCAAATTGTCCACCCTCCTTTTCCCTTTGATCCTAGCTTTAGAGCCTAAAGAGGTTTGGGGAGGTTTCCTTTGAGTGCTCATGTCTCTTGTTAAGTGCACCTCTGCCCCACCCCTCTTCTCCAATGAGTTTGTATTTGCAGCCCTGTGAACTTAATAAAGGAGAAAAATCAGGGCAGCCCAGGTGGCTCAGAGGTTTAGCGCCGCCTTTCAGCCCAGGGCCTGATCCTGGAGACCTGGGATGAGTCCCACGTCAGGCGCCCTATATGGAGTCTGCCTCTCTCTCTCTGTCTCTCATGAATAAATAAATAAATAAAATCCTAAAAATAAAAAAACAACAACAACAAAGGAGAAAAATCATAATTCACTAACAGATCAACTTAATTTGATTTCAGAACTCTGGCAGCTGGTGATATAAGACTACTTCAAACTCCAGAGAGACTGGTGGGCATTCCTTTGAAAAAGCTGCCTTTTTTCCTGAGTTCTCTTGTTTTATGGACCCAGTTAATTTTATAAGAGTTAAGTCTATAGGGACACCTCGGTGGCTCAGCGGTTGAGCATCTGCCTTTGGCTTAGGGGTGATCCCAGTGCCAGGATCAAGTCCCATATTGGGCTCCCTCCCTCTGCCTATGTCTCTGCCTCACTCTGTGTATCTCATGAATAAATAGATCTTTAAAAAAAAAAAAAAAAAAGTCTATGAGTGTGGTGGTTGATGTGTTGCTGAGAAAAACTTTTTTAAATATTTTATTTATTTATGATAGACCACAGAGAGAGAGAGGCAGAGACACAGGAGGAGGGAGAAGCAGGCTCCATGCCAGGAGCCCGACGCGGGACTCGATCCTGGGACTCCAGGATCGCGCCCTGGGCCAAAGGCAGGCGCCAAACCGCTCAGCCACCCAGGGATCCCCGAAAAACTTTTCTTTAAGAAGTTGTTGAAAGTCTAACTGAAAATGAGCTTACTTCTAGGGCAGAAGCAGAAGAGAATATACCAAGTCTGTTTTGGCTTCCAGTCTGGTGGTTTCTGCATGCATTGTAAGGCAGTGTTTTCTTTTGTAAAGACTCGAAAAGTCACATTTGCTGGAGTGAAGTCATTTGCTATAAACTTTGAGATGGGCAGAAGCAAGTTTCCTAACATTTCCTCCCTATGAAATCTGGCTGGGCTTTCTGGAGCTGAGAGAAGTCTCACTGTGCTAGGAGAGACCTTTGGGGAGGTAAGATTTGAAGCCATGCTTTCAAGCAATGTTTTCAGGCAACAAGTTGCCTTTTAGCAATAGTTGTCCTTGAGCCCTAATTAATCAAGTTAACCATCTGTTTAATTGTTGCATTATGTACCTTTTAAAGAAAGAAAGAAGTTATATTAGATATAACTATATTAGAATAATTAGCTGTATGTTATAAAATTAGTGTTTGCATCTTATTGGAATACTGGTAGCTCTTAACAATGTGACTGCCTCACATTACTTGGAAATAGAAATAATTTCTCAGTTGAGTCTTCCTTCACCAACAAGCCTGCTTGATTTTCCCCAGTAGCTGTGGGTTAGCAAACAGAGGAGGCATATTGTCACTTTGGTCAAGAGTGTTTAGATGGGGAATGAGGTGGGCAGTGTTGGCATGTGCTACACAGACCCAAGGCTTTGTTTGCTTAATCTCCCTGGGAAAGAGGCCCAGAATTTGAAGCAGGAGGGCATTGGGTGTCGCCAGCTTTGTTTGAGAAGCACTTCAATGTGACATTTGTGTCTTAAGAACCTAAGAAATGCTGCATTGGCAGAGATCTGAGGCCCATCCACTATGCATTCTGTCTCTGATAATGGGCACCAAAGGCTGATTTGTGGGAAAGCATTCTTCACTTTGGCAGCCTCCCTGGCTTTGTGATATACCCCAGGCTCTCTGGCTTCCTATAATAGTCCATGGTGGGTATGTTATCCAGGAATTTTTTAAAAATCCTCCTTGAATCTATTCATCCTTGCCAACTCTCAGGGTGACAAGTTCCAGAAGTCAGCAAATATTTGAATGCTTAGTTTATACCTAGCATGATACTAAGCATTGTAGAAGACACAAATGATGCTTAATGCTTGATCCCTACCTTTGAGCTTACTTTTTGGAGGAGACTAGACTCAGTTGCATCTTGCAGAAAAAGATGGGCACATGGGAACACCAAGCATGCCATAAGTGGATCAAATTCACAATAATAGGTCACAGAGACTGATGTCTAGAAACCAAATGCTGTATTATTAATAATATGTTTTGCAAAATATAATTATCCATCAGACTTGGCACCATGTTCTCTCTTGATATGCAAGCCTAGTGGAAAGCCAAAGGATTGAGCCACAGACTATGACAGACCAATACAGCCATTTTCACTACACCTGGGAAAGGACTACATGCTTTTGGTGCATCCTGTTATAAGGCTGGTTGACTGTTTTCATGTGTGAATACATTCAGCCTTAATAGGCCAGCCCCAAGTCGAAAATACCTGTGCCTATCTCTGCTCATCCGTATTAGGTGCTTCACAGTTCAGTGCTTGATGGTATCTGTGCTTTCCTGAATATTTTGAGAAGGGGAATCTGTATTGAGTATTGATCCCTCCCTATATTGTACCTCCTACATATGTAGCAGACAATACAAAACAATGTAGGATGAAGTACTAAATTATGTCATCTGGGCTACATAAGCCAGACAAATTAGAAAGAAGAGGTCAATGTGGGATGAAATGCTAAAGAAGAAGGCTTTTGTGTATGGCAAAGATGAGACTTGAATTCTCATTTTAGAAAGTTGAAATTTAAGAGACTCTTTTAATGATAAAGAACAAACTGAGTGTTCCTAAAGGGGACGTAGGGGATGGGGATTAAGGAGGGCACTTTGATGAGCATTCGGTGTTGTATATAAGTGATGGATCACTGAATCCTGCTCCTGAAACCAATATTGCACTGTATATTAACCAACTAAAATTTTAAAATAAGACAACTTCCAAAATGAAATTTAGGGAACAGAAGATAAGCATGAAGTAGGAACATGATACTAACTAAGCATTTTAGAAGATAAACATAATGCTTCATACTGGGGAAATAATGCTTTCATTTTTTGGTTCCTTCTCTCTTCCTTCTCTCTCTCTCTCTTTTAAAAAGATTATACTTATTCATTTGAGAGAGAAAGAGCATAAGCTGGGGGGAGAAGCAGAGGGAGAAGGACAAGCAGACTCCCCGCTGAGCTGGGAGTCCAACACGGGGCTGGATCCAAGACCTGGGAATCATGACCTGAGCCAAAGGCAGACACTTAACTGAATGAGCCAACCAGGCACCCCAGCCACCCTCCTTCTCAGTGGGACCCGGCATTCAGCCTTTCTGGCCAAAATGCATGAGGCAGGGTGGGTAGTGGAAAGCCTGGTCATTAATCCTACTCTCTCAGGATCCTTGTTTAACATTCCCCGGTGTCAATGTCGACATCTGTAAAATACCACCTACCTCGTGATTTTTGTTTTCAAGTTAAGTCCGAGAATGTATATGAATGTTCCTAGTGCATAGTATATACAACATTATCCTGATGTACAGATTGCCAGATCACCTCCAATTCCTGTGGTGGTTGATGGGACCCTGTGGAGAGGTAACATCATGGCTTACTTACGTATAAACTCAACTATACCATGTTACAGAGTTCTGTGTTATGCTCCGAGGGCTACTGTGAAATTTTAAATGGTCCCATTCAGCCTTCAGAATCTTAAACCAATTGCCAAATATTTCAGAACTAATCAGTTTTTTGTTTTTTTTTTTTAACTAATCAGTTTAATTTTCTTCATTGTAGGTGCGGAACGGCCATATCAAAAGAATCACTGACAACGACATCCAGTCCCTGGTACTAGAGATTGAAGGAACAAATGTCAGGTAGATGGCCCTTTTGTTCACCCAATGACACTGTGCACAAGTGAGGCAGTACATCATAGAGGTTAATAGCACAGACCGCAGGATCAGCCACCTGCTGTGGAACCAGCCCGGCTGCTGACAGCTCACCTTGAGCAAGTTACTTAATGCCCCGGGCCTCAGTTTCCTCATCTGTAAATGAGGATAACAAGACACCTTCTGTATGGGGTTATTGTGAAGATTAAGTAAGTGAACTGTAAACAATTTAGTGAATTATAATTGTAAATAGTTAAGTAAGTGATTTATAGATAAAGCCTGCTCAGCCCATACTAAGTGCTAAGTGGTAGTTATATTGTTATTAATATGTAACCAAAGCATGTGGATGAGCATGGAGGGGTGGCACTAATCATCCAGTCAGGTGGCCTGGGCCCCAGTGTGGTTTTCTGGGCTACAGTGGTCTTAGTTCAGGTTTTCTATCACTTGATGGTTCTCTTAGACCAGAAGTGAGTCTTCTCTCGCTGGAGGAAATTGGTCAGATCACCGGCCTGGCTTTGTTTCTCAGGTATTTTCTTGTTGATGTCTGGCTCTGTGTTAAGCTTCTGTTTGAGAGTCTGGCATTATTTTTATAAAAGCATCAGCTAATTTGTGGATTGAAGGATTATTGGATGATGTATCTGGATCTTTAAATCTGCTCTTCAATTTACCTCTTGGACCGAGTGTTTTCACTTTGTATAGCACAGAGGAAAAAGACAACTGGTGTGTTTATAAGCATCTCCTCTCTCTGCAGCACCACATATATCACATGTCCTGCAGATCCAAAGAAGACATTAGGGATTAAACTTCCCTTCCTCGTCATGATTATCAAAAATCTAAAGAAGTATTTTACCTTTGAAGTACAGGTTAGTAGATGCATATGATTATGTACACTCCTAGCTCCTAGCTATACCATAGGGATGGCCTATCAACTTGGAGGAATAAAGTAGCTCTAGGAAAGTGTCTTTATTCTTTTATGTGTGTTCTTTTCTGCCTCCACTGTACACTTGTTGCGACCATTATTATTAAGACAGAAATTTGGTATTAGTAATCAACCTGTCGTGCCAAGTTTTTAAAGGAGCAGCAAGCACTAAATCTGAACAATATGGCAACAGGATTTCAAAGCTTGAAGGTTAGAGTAGTATCCATTTAGTACTGGTTATTGTTGGCCTTTGTTTTGGTAACTTGATTTTTCAAATGGAAGAAGATTTATGAAATCATCCTATGGTCTGTGGGCCCTTGGATGTGTCATAAGCAGCTGGCGTTGTTTCGGCATTGGACAAGATAAACTTGCTACTTCCGGGCCATCTGCATCCAGTGTGACCTGTATCTGGTCTGTTTATTCTCCCCTGGGCCTCAGCCTTGGGAAACTGGGCTATGGGAGTTCAGGCCCTCGTCTTACGAGGGTTGTTTGCTTCTTGCAAGGTAGAGTTAGTGTGGCTTTTCTTTCCTTTCCTTTCCTTTTTCCTTTTTCCTTTCTCCTTTCTCCTTTCTCCTTTCCCCTTTCCCCTTTCCCCCTTCCCCCTTCCCCCTTCCCCCTTCCCCTCCTTTCCTTTCCTTTCCTTTCCTTCTTTATTTTATTTTTATTTATTCATGAGAGACACAGAGCGAGAGAGAGAGAGAGAGAGAGAGAGAGAGGCAGAGACACAGGCAGAGGGAGAAGCAGGCTCCATGCAGGGAGCCCGACATGGGACTCGATCCGGGGTCTCCAGGATCACGCCCTGGGCTGCAGGTGGCGCTAAACCGCTGCGCCACCGGGGCTGCCCGTGTGGCTTTTTTTCTGTGTTTCACAGGTACTAGATGATAAGAATGTGCGTCGGCGGTTTCGAGCAAGTAACTACCAGAGCACCACCCGAGTCAAACCATTCATCTGTACCATGCCCATGAGGCTGGATGATGGCTGGAACCAGATTCAGTTCAATCTGTCAGACTTCACTAGGCGGGCATATGGCACAAATTATATCGAGACCCTAAGAGTGCAGGTACTGTTTCCTTTTCTGATGGGAACCCCAAACGGGAGAGGAGATTGTGCTCTGCCTGTTACAGGCTTATGGCCCTTGTGACAGAACAGTATGGGTTTCTGGCCAGGGTGCCCAGGTCACTGTTCAGAAGGCTCAGAGGGGTCCAGGACACACATTCAGGTGTCTGCTCAGATATACCGGGAGAACATAGCAAGCAAAATATCCCTCTTCCAAGAATCCACCCCTACACCATGCTGAGGAGATGCCAACAAGATGAAGCTTTGACAGCATCAATGGGAGGGGTTCCAGGAGAAGCAGGAAAAGAGGAAGGTCAATCATATTTTGTCTCTTAAAATCTTGCACCCACAGATCCATGCAAACTGTCGCATCCGACGAGTTTACTTCTCAGACAGACTCTACTCAGAAGATGAACTGCCAGCAGAGTTCAAACTGTATCTCCCAGTTCAAAACAAAGCAAAGGTAAGCCGGCCTTCCTCAGAGGAGGACAGACCATGATTAGGGGAAGCTGGAAAGTGCTCTCTTCTGAGTTCAGCCGCAGAGCTTCTCCATGTTGACATGGGGGCTGGAGTACCTTTCATCCTAAGACCTTGGGTCTTCTTTATCCACCAGCGCTGAATCGGGATCAATCCTGTGAAATGTTCTGTTTACCTCTGTCTCTACCTCCACAGGGTGGTCCTGCCCCTCCCGGTGGGTATCCTGCTGCTTCCGGCTCACGGGCTTTCCTCGGATGTCTTCATCCGAACCTCTTTATCAGCCCCAAATTACTAGCAGCCCATTGGTCTCTGACAAAATGGCAGGCTGTTACATGCCTGACTGCTGCTGACATACATTTCCAGTGTCACCAAAGGTGGTGGGGGGGGCGGTGGTGTCAGTGGCACCGACCATCTATTTTCTGAGAATTTAAACTGATGCCTCTTCTGTTTGTTTCCTTTTTTTCCTAGCAATAACTGGAATGCAATTCAAGGGATAGACCCTGGACATGGCTCTTAGTTTAAAAAGGAAACTATCTGGAGGACAATGCAAAAAACAAATATTTCTGTTAGTTTACTGTGCTGTGGTTCTTTTATCTACTACTTGGTATCCTTTGTTGTGGACACCGGTGACCATGCCATAATGCCATAATTGCATTATAAGTACAGTAGGGAATAAGCTGTCCTTTGGAACATGAATGCTGGAGTTTATCCTGCTGCCTGCCCCAGTGCGTGGGGAGATACATTTACCACGAACTTACAGAATTAAAGATGTCTCATAAGGCAATTTCAGACCAATATTTCTTCCTACGGTTTGTTCATTGTTTTATATATTATCTAAATATATGTATATGCTGTGTAATACTCATAATCCGGAAATGAATAAAATACTATATTCTTGGTTTGTAAATTTGTTCTTAGTTTTTAAGTATTTTTTCTTTCCTTTGTGATGTGAACATAGAGCTCTTTCCAAAGAACATCCCGTACACCTATGCTATGGAGTAACTTGCAGTAAGCACTTAAAGAGCAAGACAAATCTATAGATACTGATTTAGAACAACTCTCAAGATTAACTAAATGGGAAAAAAAATGTGAACAGTGTATGACCAGTAGAATCATCTTACTAGGGGTTGGGGCCTATGTCAAGCTTAAGACAAAGTGGCATCCAGTCCAGATTGCTCTTTTTTAAAAATTGTATTTCTCTATTTATTTATTTAGAGAGCATGAGTCGGGGGAAGGGCAGAAGGAGAGGGTGAGAGACTCTGAAGCAGACTAAGCTGAGTGCAGAGCTCCACATGAAGCCCCATCTCAGACTCTGGATCACAACCTGAGCTAAAATCAGAAGTTGGACACAACCGACTGAGCCACCCAGGTGTCCCCAGAATGCTTTTAAATACCTTAGGAAGTTGTCCTACTGGTGCTCCACCTATTCTTTGGTAAATAGCACAACTAGTGTCCCTCAGCATTGGAGCCAATCTCCATTTCCTTATTTGAGCTCCAGATGAAGTTGTTGCCTAGAATTTAGGGACTTAGAGGAGAAGTGTTTTCTTAAACACTTGAATCACATGAGAGAACTGAGACCGGACCCCACTTTACCCACTCAGACTTCTTGGGCATATGCTTGTTTAGGGAATGACCAACTCTGACACAAACAGTTAAATTTACAAAAGTTAAACACTTAGGTGATACAATCGTACCAAGTGTAACATTCCTGAGGAAAGCCTTTTGGAAGCAGAGCAGAGCATATGCAGATGCACCTGGGTCCCAAAGGATACAGAAGAACTAGTACAGTGATTATAGCTGTATAGAGAATGGTTATTGTATCACATGTAGACTTTTTGTACTATAAAAAAATTTTTTTGAAAAGTAATTTTATGTAGTAAGAATTTCCAAGTCAAGAAAAGAACAAAAGGCCGTCCCAGATACTGTGCTTGCCCCAGGGAACCCCCCTGGATCTAGTTCCATTCCATAGGAAGGATGTTGGAATTGGCACCAGCCATCTTAACGTTGGTTAGAGGTAGAAAAAGCTCTGGCTTGGACACTGCCATTGCTACTTTCTGTGAAGTTAAGTGGCAAGAAGCATTATCCTCCTGCATCCTCATCGTGCAGTGTTCTGTGGGCTACATCCCTCAGGAGGTGGGCGGGGGGTGAGGGAGGTGCGTCTGGAGGCGAAGGTGCTCCATTGCAACCTCATGCAACTCCCTGAATTTCATTTCTCCCCATAGTTGCTGAGTGCTTGACACTCAGGTGGGCTCAGTCACAAGAAATTTGCCCTCTCTTTTTGTGCTAACGACTGGACTGGAGCTACCTTTCTCATGGATGCCACCCCTCTGACAGTCATCAGTGGGTCAGCACTCAGAGGACCACTCACCCAGGTGACACTGCCTTACTCTTTCAGGGCCAACCCATCGCAGCTGAGTGTCCTCCCGCTTCTCCATCCTTAAACATATTAGCATTGCCGTTGTTAGGCTCCATGTGCCTATCTCCTAAGCCTGCAGGGTTACATTACACGCGGATCCTCAGAAATGGGTGGTGGTGGGGTGGCCTGGGACCTCAACAGAGCTCCTTGTCTCTGGTCACTGTATAGTGAAATCTTCCTTCTGATACGGAGTCTGTTGTGAGATGAAAGATGCTTTTATGGAGACGAGAAGACCCCGTTAGCTTTTCATCACTCTTTAGTGCCAGGCCATCAGGGAAGTGCTCCTGGAAGTACAGAGAAATACAGTAACACACTCTCCTTCACACAGAGCCCCTTTCACCCTGAGGCACTTGTCAGACTATGTATGGGGATTACCTCACCTCCCTCTTTGGGGTGGAAGGCGGCAGCTGTTCCCAGATGCTTTACATATCCATTGGAGAGGAAGTGAGGGGGAGTGAGGGTGATGAGGGATGTATTATCTAAGCTGGACCCAGGCCAGTATGAATTGTGGCACCGACGACTGCATGGCCCCTTGCCCTCAGCCTTCCAGCTCACCAGAAAGACGGCAAAGACCAGTTAAGAGGCCGAGAGAAGGAGGGAGGGACAGATCATGAGGGTTAGCAGCCTCCTCCATGGTGCTGGGACCAGACCAACCTTAGATTATAGAAATTGAAGGAGCCAGAGTTGCATTATGAGGCTCCTTTAAAGTCATGATATGTTTTAGAAGGAATTGCCTTCCAAATGAGAGTGTTGGGACACCTGGGTGGCTCAGCGGTTGAGTAGGTTGAGTACCTGCCTTGGGCCCAGGGCATGATCCTGGAGTCCCAGGATCGAGTCCCACATCGGGCTCCCCAGAGGGAGCCTGCTTCTCTCTCTGCCTATGTCTCTTCCTCTCTATGTGTCTCTCATGAATAAATAAATACAATCTTTTAAAAAAAATGAGAGTGTTAATTGTCATGAACTTAATGGGCTGGATATGTGTCCATTCCCAACATGAACTTAATGGGCTGGATATGTGTCCATTCCCAACAGGACTTAATCCTGGGGGAGAGTGGATCCACTACGGCCCTGATGTGCCACTGGCCCGTTGACTGCTTTCCCTGTAGCCAGACCAGCCCCCTTCTGGGGCTTTCTCAGGAAGATAGGTAGGCCAGAGGACAGTCTCCAAGTGATTTCCCCAGCTTAAGCCAAAAGCCTCAAGGGTTAGGGTATTCACTGAGAAAGATCTTGGTCCTCTCCTTGTCTAGACTTATCTCCCTCCATTTCACTGATGAGGCTTGGGCTAACCCCTCTAATAGTGGCAGGAGTGGAACAAGGATGTGGGTCACCTGATCTTATACCATCCCCATCCTCCTGGTGTCCGTGGCCCCTGCCTCCTGTGTGGCTGGCTGTGCCCTTTTTGTAGAGGGCAGTGAGAAGTCGGAGAATCCCTTGGGTGGCTGAGCCAGGTCAGACTTGGCTGCTGAAGACAGCTCAAGGCCCAGACTCAGCTCGGCCTTTAGGGTAGGGGCTGGCCTGGTTGTCACTTCATGGTTGCGTGTTAGCGGACCTTCAGCAACTAAGGCTGAGGGTAAAGAGCAGTAGGGCAAAGGTTTGAGTCACAGAAAGGTCCCATATCTTTTCTTTTTTTTTTAAGATTTTATTTATTTATTCATGAGAGACACGAGAGAGAGGCAGAGACACAGGCAGAGGGAGCAGCAGGCTCCATGCAGGGAGCCCGATGTGGGACTCGACCCCGGGACTCCAGGATCATGCCCTGGGCTGAAGGCAGCACTAAACCACTGAGCCACCCAGACTGGCCCTGAGTCCCATTTCTGAACTGAAAGTATTTGAAGGGGCTAGGCCAAGTTTTAACTACTTTATATGGATTTGTTTTCCTGAATTATCATAGCACTGAAACAGGCACCATTACTCTCATTTTACAGATGAGAAAACCAAGGCACAGAGATGAACATGCCTGAGCTCACACCATGATCCCCCAACTGGTAGAAGCGGATTGCAAAATCAAGCTATTGAACCCCCATGCTAGGCTTTGAATCACTCTACTTTTTTCTCTCTTTTTTTGCATATTTTTTTATTGGAGTTCAATTTGCCAACATATAGTATAACACCCAGTGCTCATCCCATCAAGAAATCACTCGACTTCTTTGACCCGCTGTTTCCTCCTCAACAAAAGCAGCCAGATGAGGAAGCTTACCTCAGTACTGGGCTGCAAGAGACCCCATGAATGAGGGCTTTGATCGGTTGTGTTTTTTCACACCGTGGAATATGATACAGCCATGAAAAAGGGACCCATTGCAGCTAGGTGCAGTAATAGCGAGCACACAGACCCCATGTGCAGTGAAAACAGCAAGGTACAGTATTTAGAATGATTCCACTTCCCTCTTATTTTTAGGTAAGCCAAACAATGTGCTGTTCTAGGTTGCATTGATAAATGACAGTCCATAGCGACAGGCAGGGGATATTGAGAATCTCAGGGCTTGAGAGATTGCTTTACCTTGGCGGCGGGGGGGGGGGGGGGGGGGGCGGGTGGAATGGGGACAAGAGCAATGGGAGAAGTGCTTCAGGGGACTTCCAAGGGCCACCAGGGCTGTATTTCCTAACCTGGGAAGTGTCTACACACGGATGTTGTTTCATTACAATTTGAATTATACACACAAATACATTCTTCTGATTATACTCCTTGGTTTAAAGTCCAATTTAGATTACTTAGCCCTGGCCTATTAAAATGCAGGCTATTGGGGCCCAGCTCATTAAGATGCAGAGTCTCCTTCAGTAGATCTAAATCTGGCCCAGAAATCTGCATGGCAGTCCCCTGGTGACTTGGTGTTTCTATCACTGATGAAGCTGCTCCAAGTTGGAGTAAGCAAGAGTTAGGCGCAGATAGGCCAGATGCCAGGAAGAAAGAAAAGCATAGAGCAAAGCCCTCCTTGAACTTTAAGTAAGTTCCTTTTATACAAAATTCTAGTATGTAATTTACATCTCTGCGCCTTTTCCAGAACCTGAAAATACGGAGTCCTGTAATGCAAACCACGAGTGCCTCTGGGCCCTGGTAGAGGTGCTCCAGATTGTAAATCCACAAGGCTCTGAACATCTGGATGAAGCGTGAGCCTTGGAAAAATTGTGCCTCTTGGTATCCATGGTGTCTGAAGCAAAGCAAAACAGTGTGCAGTGGCTGGAACCCCTTATTAAGGGGGTAGAATGTCACTGAGAGCCTCTGCTATTTCACTGCATGGGGGAAATAAAAGATTAACAAGGATTTCCATGAGTTCTCTCCCTCTCTTGGGTCTCTCCCAACTCTCTTCCAGAAAGTCTAGTCTTCAGTTGTGAATCCTCCCAGTGGTTGGGAGGAAATACAGTAAATTCAGTAAAGACAGTAGAATCAGTCCATATGCACAGCAGCGTTTGGGTTCCAGGGCACCCTCCATAGCTGCCTCCTTTCCAAGGCTGCACTCATGTTCACTTGAACCCTGAAGAATAGAATTCTTCAAAGCCTCTTTTCTTGGTTCACACTGTGGAAGCCTACCTAAGCCAATATGTCGGGTTCCTGGTGACTGTCAGGGGCCCCCACCTGTGAGAGGCAGTGTAAAGCTGTTGCTCTTTCTCCCTTGGGGCTGGCTGCAAGGTGGTGTGCGGCTCTGAAAGTACATCTCAGGCCACATGTATGACATTGACTGGTAAGCACATGAGAAAGATTCGTGCCACCCGTTCCAAAAACTTGTTGAAGCATCCCTTTGCTCTTTTCTTGCGTACTTCCTTGAGGAACAGGAGGATGTGTGGCGGGGATCAAGTAACCAAGCAGGCTCACAGGGAATGCTCTGCTGAATGTGTGTGTGTGTGGGTTCGGGGCATGAGCTGCAGACCCTATAGGCATTCCAGACTCAAACATTCTGCAGGGCTTACATGGCTGGGCCTGCCAAATTCTTGTGCCCCATTTGACTGGGGACAGAGGCACCTAGATAACGTTTCTGGCCAGTCATGTATTTGGACGTGCCTCACTTCACCAATGAACAGGTACTTCTCATACTCCTGTATAATTAAAGGGTGTAGAGGCTCATCCCAGAGGCCGTACTCACTTTGGTTGGTGTGCTGGCAGTGAGTGTGGAGGGGAGATGCTCTTCACCACAAACTCCCTTACTAGACCCTGCCCAGGCCCCAGGAAATCCCAGCAACCTCAAATAAGGGAAATGAAGAAGTTTGAGCTTCCCTAGGCAGCTGAACACTAGAAGGACCACTCGCCTTTGCTGTGGGAACTGTGCCCCACTTGCCTGAGGAAGCCACTGAGGCCTGAAGGGTGCTCACATGGTATGGGGAACCTACTGCAGCTGCCATCTTCCCCTCCCACTGGGGACTCCATGAGCCTCAGAGGTACCAGCATCCAGAAGCTCTCCAAATCCCATACTTTAAGGATTTTTATGGAGGCCTTATCATGGAGGCATGATTGCTGGTTACTGCAATCTCCAGCCCCTCTCCCCTCCACAAGGGATGGGTGTGAAGGGCTATTGACAGTTCCAAGCTTCTGACCACACTTGGTCTTTCAGGTCACCAGCCCCAGTGCTGAAGCTACCCAGGAGCCTGCCAAGAGTCACTTTATTGGAACAAAAGGCACTCCTTTTTTTTTTTTTTAAAGATTTTATTTATTTATTTATGAGAGACACAGAGAGAGAGACAGACAGACAGAGAGGCAGAGACACAGGCAGAGGGAGAAGCAGGCACCATGCAGAGAGCCCGACATGGGACTCAATCCCGGGTCTCCAGGATCACATCCTGGACTGAAGGTGGTGCTAAGCCACTGAGCCACCCGGGCTGCCCAAAAGACACTCTGTCACCTAGGAAACTCCAAGGGATTTAGGAGCTCTGTCAAGAACCAAGGTCAAAGACCAAAAATTAAAAAAGATGCTCCTCAGCACCTTTATGGCATAGGAAATCACAACGGTTTTAGTAGTTCTGGCCAGGTACTCAGGTCAAGCACCAAAATATCTATTTCTTCTGACATCATAACATCATATCGTAGCAAGGAGCTCACGGCTATGCAAATCCCCTGGAGATGAAGGGAGCCCTGCAGCAATTTTTTAGGTGTATAGAACTTTAAAAAAAGAAGTAGATTTAAAATTCATGCTAATATAGTAGCCATTAGTGACTTGTGGCTCTTTAAATTAAATTTTAATTAACTTAAATTTAACTTAAAATTCCATTCTTCTGTCATACAAGCCACATTCCAAGTGGTCTGTAGCTGGCTAATCCTACCCTATTGGGCAGTGCCCAGATATAAAGGAAATTTTAATTGTACAATGCTGAAATAAAATAAGACTTTATTGGGGAGCCCAGGTGGCTCAGCGGTTTAGCGCCACCTTCGGCCTAGGGTGTGATCCTGGAGACCCCGGATTGAGTCCTGCATCGGGCTCCCTGCGTGGAGCCTGCTTCTCCCTCTGCCTGTGTCTCTGCCTCTCTCTGTGTGTCTCTCATGAATAAATAAAATTAAAAAAAAATAAGACTTTATTATCACCAAGAAAAAAAAAAGAGTACAACGTAGCATAATCATGTTTTTAAGAACAGATTTAAACAGGTTCCCAAATGTAATTGTGCATAAGAATCATTTGGGGATCTTGTTAAAATTCAAATTCTGATTCAGCAGGTCTTGGGTGAAGCCCAAGAATCTTCAGTTCTAACAAGCCCACAAGTTGTGCTAATGCTGCTGGTCCTTGGACAGTGAGGGATGACTGGATTATTTAAAAACGGTGCATTTTAAGTGATGAACCTTGGGGATGCAATGCAAGTTCAGAATTGCATGATGAGTGATGAGCATCATCTTTTTTCACTCCTGGCTGGATACTTTGGCCGTTCTGAACCTCATTGAGACATGACGTCTCAAGCCTACATTTCAGGCCTCTTGTAAATGGAAGGCTCAGCCTGAAGGCTCATTTCCCAAAGGGATAGGCCCTGGCATCAGCAACAGCTTCCCTGCTCACTTAGGGTCCATCAGACAGAAAGCCTCAACTTCCTGGAAATCAAGGGGACTCGCCATGACAGCTGCCTGAGACAGGTCCACCCAGAACAGTGAACTGGATGCCTCCTCTTAGTCTCCCCTTTATTTCTTATCTTTTTTCAACTGTAAAAATAGAGAAGTTCAAAGCCTGTGTATTTCTATCACGTAAGATTCCTGTTGTCATAATCTTTCACGAATTGCTTCCAGTGTATCCCAAGTACATTATGACAGCCTACGAATTTGGTGGCCTGCAATAGACATTGCTTGCTGGTATGGACACCTTGTGTAGTGCTGGGCCTGTGACTTACTTTACGGGATGTGGCAAAGGTGACACTGTGCCAGTTCTGAATCAAAGCCTTAGTTAGGGAGGCCTAGCAGTTTCTGTGTTTTTACTATTGGAAACACTCTCTGTTCTTAGCACTTCTGCTAGAGCCATCGTCTGGGCAACTGCATGGAGAGCCACTTGGACCAGGATGGACTGGAGGCCTGAACTATATGCAAAAGCATGACCTCAGTTTCCAGCTGAGTGACACTAGGCAGGTGGCTCCCAGCAAGACCAGACAATGGAAATGCCCAGAGAGCTCAGCCAAGGTGCAGGAACCAGGAGCAAATAAAATTGTTCCTTTTTTTTTAAAGATTTTATTTATTTATTCAAGAGAGAGGTGCAGAGACACAAGCAGGCTCCACGCAGGGAGCCTGGTGCAGGACTCGATCCCAGGTCTCCAGGATCACACCCCGGGCTGAAGGCAGTGCTAAACCGCTGAGCCACCTGGGGCTGCCCAAAATTGGTTGTTTTAAGCCAGAAAGCTCTGAGGTGTTTCCCTAAGTAGCAACAGATTACCAAAACCTAAGTAACACAGGAGGCTGGTAAGAAAGCAAAGCCAGCTGGTCCTTTTTATTACCCACCCCTTTCCAGACACCAAGGGCCTTCAGGCAAGGGGAGGAAAGGATAAATTAAATGCACGGGACAGAGCAGGTAATATTTATTTACTTGCTAACATAGATCTCATCTCGGTTCCAAAAAGTATGAGATGGGGATCCCTGGGTGGCGCAGCGGTTAGGCACCTGCCTTTGGCCCAGGGCACGATCCTGGTGACCCAGGATCGAATCCCACATTGGGCTCCCGGTGGATGGAGCCTTCTTCTCCCTGTGTCTCTGCCTCTCTCTCTCTCTATGTGACTATCATAAATAAAAAAAAAAAAAAAAAAAAAAAGTATGAGATGGTTTACCAAAAATATGTGTAATGTAAGATTGTCTTCAAAGTTGGAAGAAAAAAACGGCAGGAGGAAAAGAGCCGCCAGCCAGGTGAAGGTCCGTGAGACATGCCCGCTCTCGTGTTTGTGTGGGATGCGAGCTCTAAACGTGTGACCAAGACCTGGCGGGAGAAAGCAAAGCTCCAGCTGCCCCAGGAAAGGGACGACGGAGGCGTGGTGCGCAGCGCCTGAGGAGCCGGCCGGTGGGCGGGGCCGGCGGGGGAGTGGGCGGGGCCGGCGGGGGAGCGGGCGGGGCGGGCGGGGAGAGCGGGCGGAGCCGGCGGGGAAAGTGGGCGGGGGTCGGCGGGGAGAGTGGGCGGGGCCGGCGGGGGGAGCGGGCGGGGCCGGCGGGGGGAGTGGGCGGGGCCGGCGGGGAGAGTGGGCGGGGCCGGCGGGGGGAGTGGGCGGGGCCGGCGGGGGAGCGGGCGGGGCCGGCGGGGGGAGCGGGCGGGGCGGGCGGGGAGAGCGGGCGGGGCCGGCGGGGAGAGTGGGCGGGGTCGGCGGGGAGAGTGGGCGGGGCCGGCGGGGAAAGTGGGCGGGGCCGGCGGGGAGAGCAGGCGGGGAGAGCGGCCCCGGGGCGGGATGGCGGTTCCGCGCGGCCAGACTCCAGCTCCCGCACAGAGGAGCCACCCCGAGAGAAAAGCAGCACCCTGTAAGGCAGCGATTGCCCTATTCCTGGAAGACGTACCTGGGGCGGCCCCTGCCTTGGGGACTGGGCTCTCCCCAGCCCAGTCATGCCTCCCCTTGTCCTTTGGCCTGAGCTAGCCCCGGGGTGAGAGGTCGCTGCTCAGAGTGAGGCCCGGCCGGTCCACTTCAACAGTAGCGTCCAAAAGAGCCCCCATTTCCTCCAGCTGAAGGTGGTTGTGCCGTTTCAGTGCCGGGCCTCTGTTCCTGTGAGCCATACCATTAGAGATGGTGTGTGGCCAGGTGAAGGCTGTAATTCCCAGTCTTTGAATGTGGTTGGGGAGCTGGGGGCTCAAGGAGGGCTTTATGGAGGACTCTGAGGGGCTGGGGGTAATGGACGCCGGCCATAAAGGGAAGGGCAATCCAGAGGGAACAGCAGGAGCAAAGGCTCGGAAGGGGGCACCCCTCGGCTTCCTGCTGTAGCAAAGCATGCAGTTCCTTCTTCCTGACTTCCAGGCAGCAGCCTCAGGCTTGGATTGGCCCAGTGGCCACGGGTGGGCCTGGGGTGGGGGGTAGGGGGTCCTGTGCTGGGGGTGGCTGTTGCCCTCCAGCTCCCCTCAGTGCCTCCTGCTCCTGGGGACAGGGACTTTCTTCCCTCCTCGCCCCCACATCCACTGCCCCAGCCTCTAGCTCCGTGGGTTTGGGCCTGGGTGTAGGGCTGAGGGTGGGGGGCTCTCTCTGGTTCTGTTCCCCACCCCTAATCCCTTGCAGCTGTTATCCTCCCCAGGGAAGACAGTTGTGTTGGAGGGAAGGGAAATAGTTATTTTGAGTTGGTCACTGGCTTCTGACCAGGAGACATGGATGGCTGTGTTGGGGTCTGGCAACAGGGTGGGCTGGAGGCGCCAGAGCGGGGCCTGACTGGGAGGGCAGTCTGTATGATTAATTACAGGGGGTGTTGGGGAGCAGGACACGGTCATCCCTGAAACCAGGGGTGTAGAGGACAACAGGCCAGAGAAGAAACAGGCTCAAGATGGAGGATGCAAAACATTTAGCTAGTGTCCTGAGTGTGGTCTGGATTGGCTGGAAAGGGTGGGGAAGGTGGGCACAACCTCCCCGTATTGACCCTGTGCCACTGCAACAGTGGGGAAGGAAAGGAGGTCCCTGGGACAGAGACTGGGACTGCGGGGGAGCTGCCTGTAAGGGATAGGGCTAGCGGAGCAGCTTATGGTCACTGCCCACCCCCTCTTCCAGACGGACTTCCGCAGCACATCCCTCCAGGCAGAAAGCAAGTTTGGTGGGGACCATACTCTGGTGGCACCTGCCCTTTTGCCTGTGGGGTCATTGCAGGGCAATGAGATGAACAGATGAGAGCACTCTGGGCAGGGAAGAGCCAAGTGGCCAGAGGGTACGCCCTTCCCTCTGGGACATGCCAATGTAGACTTGAATCTTGGCTCCTACCAGCCCTGTGAATTCAGGCCATAAAGTTGACCTCCCTGAGCCATTGCATTTTACAGAAACAAGAATTACAATAGTAATCAGCACCCCATAGGACTGTGGCGGGGATCCACTGAGAATGGATGGACTGTGCTTAGAGCTAAACCCAGCACGCAGGAGTGTTGTCATGGTGACGGTTCTTGTTGTGTTTCATCATCCTCATGGGTATCATCACAGCTGGCCTCCCTCTAGGGCCATGGCAGTGTGTCTGCCTTCATAGAGGGCTTCAGAAGGGGTTTCATGAAGAGGAGAAAGCAAGAAATCTCAGGGAGGAAGGTGGAGGTTCCCAAAAGTGGAGTGAGGTGGGAGGAGCCCATTGGACTATAAGCCCAAGAGGGCAGGCCCTGCGTCCATTTTCCCCTGCTGTATCCCCAGCACCTAGGACAGTGCCCAGCACCAGTCTGGTGCGCAAAGCACATATTTTGAATGAATGAATAGGCTTTTGAGTGTCTGCTGGAAATGACTGGCTGATGAATTCTTGACTGGTTGGTGACCCAGGACTCAGCCTTCAAATCCCTGTGCCTGGAATTTGAACACGGAAATACAGAGAGGAGGGGACAGTTTGCATCAGGGGCTCAGGAAGTGGAAGTGAGAAATGGGGCCAACAGAGCAGGGGTGGAGTGGGCCCTTCCAAGGCGAGGCAAACAGAGACAATGTGGGGGAGAGTAGCCCCTCCCTCTCGCAGGCACCGCCCCCCAATCTTCCCAGCTACCTAAGTGGTTAGAGGAGGGAAGCCAGAAAGGGAGGAGCAAAGTGCTCCCTACCCCCATCCAAGAGACCCTGCACCACGGGGAGCTCATTCTCCTTCATCTGCAGGCCCTTCAGTCGATAATGCTGAGTCCTACTGTGTGCAGGCCTTGGCACTGGGAGCTGGGGCTGAACCACAGCCCTGCAGAGTGGTCTCTATGGAGTGAGTAGGAATTCAGAGAGGGCAAGAGGAGAGGCTGGAGAGAGCCTGGCCAGTTGTGGGGAACTTCAGGACATCCTGGTGTCGCTGGATCATGAGTGGGGGTGGGGGACAGTGAGAGATGGGGCACTGATGGAATCTCCCCTCTGGAGTCAGAACCTGCCTGTGCCAGAGCATCCGACCCAGCACTGAGAGGGGCAGCTGCCCTTGAGTGTCTTGTCCTCAGAGCAGAGCCAAGTGCCAGGCCTCGGGGCTGAGATGTGCCACTGGCTGGTTCTGTGACCTCTTCCTGGGCTGATTCCCCTGTCTGCACAGTGAAGGGGCTGCCTTGCTGTTGTCCCTGGCTAAGAGGGGCCCTGGGGCCGGGGGCACTCTGCGCTTGTGGGCCTGGGGCAGCAAGATGCAGAGGGGGACGAAGGCAGTCCGCAGGGGTGCAGGCTACCCCATTCAGCCTCTGTCTGGAAGCTTCTTCCCAGGGACCAGCGTGGAAAGGCACATGCTGCCAGCATCATTCCAGGTACTTGGATGGTGCTCAGAAAAGACAGATTCAGATGGCTCCTGGCTGGATGGCTTTGCGCCTTCCTGGAGAGACCCTCTCTACCTTCTCCACCCACAGAGGAGGTCCGGGTTCCAAGGTGCTGGGCCCCGGGCTGCCTGGCTTTTCAGGGACAGCTGACTCACAGCTTTGGCAGTCCTGGCTCAGCCTTTTCCTCCAGCTGAGGGCCAAGGGGGGCTGAGCCTTTCTCTGGTGTCCTTCCTACTAGCTTCCTGCCAGCTTCAGGCCTTTGCAGATGGGGTGAGGGTCATGTTTTTATCTGGGGGCTTTGCTGTCCGGGTCCCAAGTTCCCTTTCCTGCATATTTTCATCTGTGCTCCTCACAGATGCACCTGCCAGGCAGATGTTACTGCCCCACCTGGATGTGTGAGGGTGGGGACCACTAGGGTTCCAGGGGGAGCCGGAGCCCCACCTGATGATACCTAGCTGGGCCGTGTGGGGCTTGCAGCTGTGAGGTCCTCATGGGGAGGGAGCTCTGCCTGAGGACCCCGCATTGGATCCTATCCAACTTGCAAGAGAGATGGCGTCTCTGGAACTCCAGAGCTGCTTCTCAACGGCATCCTCAAGAACACTCTCTAAGGGCTAAGGCCTTCTGTCCTTGGGATCCTGCCAGGTGGGGGCCTGATGTGTGCAGGGTGCCTCCATAGGGAAGCAGGGAGCATGCAGGTTAAAGGCATGGCTTTTGGGGTCAGTCAACCTTGACTCTAAATCCCAATTCTACCTCTTTCTCAGTGCATAGCTTGAGAAAAATGCCTCTGTCCCCTGACAGAGAACCACTGTGCCTCCCTCTCAGGGTAGGAGGAAGGGTAAATGAAATGGAGCGATCTATGCATTCTCTCCTAGAAATATTCAGCGTGAACCTACTGTGTGTCACAGGCTCTGGGGCAAGATAAAGCAAAGACACAAGTTCCCTCACTGAGCTTACCTTCTAGCTGGAAAGACTGACAGAAATTGCAACATGACAAAGGACAAAGCTGGCTAGAGGGTGAGCAGGTGGGGAAGGGGAGGTAGAGTGGGGAGCCATGAGAACAGGCTCTTTGAGAAGGCAGCCAGTGGTGCAGGCTCCTGGGGAAGAACATTCTAGGTGGAAGGAACAGTATCGCAAAGTCCCTGGTGGGGTGTGGAGTGGCCAGGGGTTCAGAAGCCTTAAAAGCTGAGTGGCTGTGGGCTAGAGCAGGTGAGAAAGCCCTCAGCAAGGCAGGTGGCCGGCCCTCCCCTGTGACGGGTCCATAAGAGGTTACCCCTTGGCAGCTGCGCGAGGTCAGGGCCTGTGTGCACACAGGACTTGGCAACCGTGAGACCACTTCCGAGTGCTGTGGTGTGAGCGTGTCCTTGCTCCTTTCCTGTCACCATTCGGCCTCTTCCTCAGGTCCTTGGGCCCCCGAGGCCTCCCCAACCATGGCCTGTGATGCCCCCGCCTGGGGCAGAGCACCCCCCACTGCCCGGCCCTGCCCCCGCCTGGGGAGGGCTGCGTGTCTGCGTGTCTGCTCCGGCCCATCTCAGGGGCTTCACAAAGGCTCCTTTGACCAGAGGGCATCGTGGGGGGACTGGGCGGGGATGTGGTGCCCTCCTGCCTGTGGGCATAAAGACCCCCTTTCTCTTCTGCTGCGCCAGCCTCTCGACTGGCTGGCGGAGGGGCCAGTGAGGGGAGATTCTTGTCCTTCCCCTTTAAAGTGTGGGCTAGAACGGGGCAGACAATGTGGTGATTTACAGCCTGCAGCCCGGGCAGCCTGCTGGGGGGCACTGATCAGCCAGGAGTGCCCTGAGAGCAGAGAGCCACAAAGAGCTGTCCCCTGCTGGGTCTGGGGGTGCCTGCCTGGGACCCCACAGAGGGAGCCATGACTCACCAGCTGTAAAGTGAAAGGTCTAGGCTTGGGATTTCAGACACCCCCCCCCCACCTCTGTTATTCTGGAGCTGCCCCTCAGCTGGCCTCCCCTGGGGTCTGTTAGGGATTCCTCCTGGCTAGTGTTTACCTGGATCTCCCACCCCTAGCTCAGGTCAGGTCTCTGGGACAGCAGCTTTGACATTCCCTGCCTTCAGAGGGAGCTGAGCTGGGAAAGCCCAGGGGGTGGAGAGGGCTCCCGGTCAGGAAGTGACTTGGAAGTGAGTTGAGCGGGCACGGGGTTTGCTGGATGGAAGGGACAAGTGCAAAGGCCCAGAGGGAGGACAAGCCTGCAGCCAATATGTGCCAGGAGTGGGTGGAGGCTCTTGGCAGTGGGGGCAAGGCCAGCGAGGCTGCCACCAGGGAAGGGACTTCGTTGGGAAGGCAATGGGCCCCCCCAGGGGTCTGTCTGATGGGAGCCTGCCAGAGGGGACCTGGGGATGAGGGGAGAAGCAGGGGGAAGCAGGAAAGGAGCCAGCAGGGACCTGTGGGTAGTGAGGAGGTGACCGGGCCACTGCCCCAACAGAGACATGGGAGGGAGATGGGGGCAAGAAAGCTAAGAAGACAGGGAAGGGGCAAGTGAGATCCTGCACAAGACCAGCACCCAGAGAGAGGGAGATGCTGGGCGAGGGCAGAGGGAGAGGGGAGAGGAAGGAGGAAGAGCATATGCAGGCCAGAAAGCAGGAGGCAGAGTAGGAGTCGGGGGGAAGGAGAAAGATCTAGGCCACAGCCAGACAGAAGAGCAAGAAACCAGAGAACTTCCCCCAGTCCTTCCTGGCCTAGGCCTTCCACTGTCCATGCCCCCCACGCCCCGCACCCTCAGCCCAGGCCTCACTGGCCAGCAAGGGAGGCAGGGGTAAGGTGGATACCAGCCTGTTCTCCAACTCACAGAGGAGGAAACAGGGATGATCTGGTTGGACAGAAGTAGCAATGTCTTGATGATGCGACAGAGCAGGCCTGCCAATGGAAGTGGCCCCCTCAGTGGACCCCCAGCATTCCCGAGGCAGGGGACTGGTCACCATTACCCCTCAAAAGACATGGACTGAGCTGTGTTCCTCTGGGTTGATAGAGCTCAGTGGCAGAGGAAGGTGGTTTTCAGATCATCTGCCTCAGTTTCCCTCGATGAGGCAGAGAGGTACTTAGGAGCCTCAATGATGGGGTGGGGGCAGGGGGCTCTGGAGCCCAAGCTGGGCCCATAGTGAGACTGTGCATGCAGCCAGGCGGGCCTTGGGACCTTCTCTCCACCCCAAAAGCCTTCATTCCAGGAAAAGGGAGTGGGGTGGAGGGCCGGACTCCACTGAGTGTTTCCAGGGAAAAACTGATCCTTCCATAGAATAGACAGCCAGTGCTGCCTCCCCCCAACCCCTTCCCCCCCACCCCCATCCCCGCCGTCCCACTCCCCTCCCATTCCTTCCTCCCTCACTTTCTGGCAGAAGGAGTTCAGCAGCTGGAAAAACCATGCACTGCTCCCAGCTCCCACCCTTAGTTCTGCTGAGCCCAGAGCAGCCCTGCAGAGGGGGCAGGTGTGTGTGTGTGTGTGTGTGTGTGTGTGTGTGTGTGTGTGTTGCAGCCCTAGTGCAGGTGGGAAATGGAGGCACCCGGCCATCAGCATGTGTAGCCATGGGTGAGGGAGAGACCGGGTGCATCAGTGGGGGAAAGAGGCATGCCTGAGCTCACCACCTGGAGCGTCAGTTTTGTCATCTGAGACATGGGCATGACATTTGCCTTGCTTCCCTAGTAGCGCTGACGTGAGGATCACAGAAGCCAAGGTGGGAAGGCACATGTCCCTGAGCTCCCTGGATATTGACTGTCCTCATACCAATCCTTGGGGCAGGTGCTGTTCCTGTCCTCAGTTGCCAGTGAGGATCCTGAGGCCTGGGGGGCCTAGGCCCTAAGATTGCAGGGTACACCTGGGGCAGAGTGGGATTCCAGCTCCCTGCCTGGTAGTCTAGGTGGTGGCCTGTTTTTCTCTCTTCCTTCCTCCAAGCATGAATTGAACTGGTTCCTGGAGGAGCTATCAACACAAGCACACTCCCCTTCCTCTCTCTTCTGCCTGGCCCAAACCCTACCACAATTCCTTTGCCCTACCCAAATAGGTTGCTCAGTGAGCTAGGGATGCTGAGTAAGGCTTCTGGACACCCCGCTAGCCCCTACCCCTTTTCTGGGCATGGATCTCTCCCCCTATAAGTTGCTCAAAGGGACCCAGCTCTCCCCCAGACCCCCCCTGTCTGCACCCTGACCCTATCATCCCAGTGTAAACAGGTGGCTGGATGATCTAGGTCCCTGAGGTCAGTCCCTGGGGTAGTCAGGCTGGAGACCAACCACCACCACTAGGGGGCAGGAAGCAGCAAGAACCATGCCCACTCCCCAGTATCCCCTTTTTTCTGACCAATTCACCACTCCCCTTCTCCAGAGACCTGTTAATCCTTATCTCCTCCTTCCTCCATACCTTATGCCTCCAAATTGTGGGGTTGGAGTGCCCTAAGAATAAGTAAGGAATTCTAGTTCTGCCATTTATTTGACCTTGAGCAAGTGGTACTACCTCTTGGAACTCCATTTTCTCTCTTTGTAAAGCACGTACTTATCCCTTCATTCATATCCACCCATTCACCCATCAGTCCACCCACCCACCCAATCATCAACCTATCTACCCAACTACACAGCCACCCAACTACCCAGCTTCCCATCTACCCAGCCATCTACCCTTTATTCAGCCAGCCAGCCAGCCAGCCAGCCACACATCCACCCAATCACCTACCTATCTACCCATCTGCCCAACTACCCTGCCACCCAACTACCTGGCCTTCCATCTACCCAGCTATCTACCCATTTTCCACCCATCCATCCATCCACCCACGCACCCACTCACCCACCCATCTACCAAATACCCACCTGTCCACTGATATGTACTAAGTGTCAGGTCCTGATACAGGTTGAGAGGTGTTAAATGGATACATGAAGTATAGATTTGTTATCGTTTAGTCCCCAGTTCCAAAATTAACCATATTTCTGAACATTAGAGACCTTGATTTCAAATGAGCATAGTGAGCATAGAAAGGCAAAGCTTAGGCCAATACACATACTAACTTAGCGTCGTACAGCCTGTCAACAGTGGCCACCCATCCAAGCCCATGACTGACAGCACCATACTGAGGGTATCAGAAGATAGTGGTGACATTGCTGCTACCACCCGACACAGACCACCATGAGCCAACACGGCACCATAACCCAGGCAGGCCACCTTCACATCCTTGCACAGCAGGTCTGTCTTTGTGGAGGCATGGTTGTAAAAATGGGTGATATAAAACAACTTTTAGAAAGGCTATTTTGAAGCTTCTAATATTTAGGTTATTGCACAAATCATCTTCTATCATGTAAGTCCTAGAGTTGTCTTTAGGGTGGGGAGTGGAGCTGGGCTAGGCAAGTCTAGGGCGGCTTCCAGGAGGAGGCAGTGTTTGGGATCCTGCTTGCTAGTCTAGAGGTGACCTGTGTAGGGGGATGATGCCCGGGCCAGGAGGAGGACTGGGAGGTGGACAGGCTGGGGACAAGTCCAGAGCATCCTCTACACAGAGGCCTGTGGCCTTCCTGGAACCTGCTCAACATATAGCCAGGCTGAGTAACAGCCCTGGGGTGGGAGGTGGGACCCAACCAGATGGGGCCCCGGGATGTAGGCACCAGGCCCTCTGGGAAGGCCTGGGCTCAGGCCTTGGACTCAGTCTGAAGCTGCTGCCCTCCCTGGGCTGAGCTATCTGTAGATGCCAACTAGCAGCCCTGCGGGGCCTCAAATGCCACACCTGCCCTGGGCGCCTCACACATGGTGGGGGCACTGGACATTCCCAGGGGCAGATGTGGCTCATGCCCACCCAGATCCCAGGGCTGGTGCCCTTCCCTCGGCTGCCCATCCCTGTGCAGAGGCTGCCCTTGGCCGATGGGCACCGTGTTCCCTGGAGATGCCCGGGAGGTTCTGCGCGACGACTGACGTGGGGCTAGAGCAGCCCAGGCCCTGTGCCTCTGGAGTGCTCGACTCCTCTGGGGCCGTTCACACGCTGGAGTTCGGGGGAGCAGGCTGAGGCAAGGTTTCTCCTGGAACCACGTCTTGCTGGCTTCTGCCTCTGCCCTATTCTCCTCCCCCCACTGTCCTCTGGACCCAAGCTCTCAATAAGCCACTTGCACAGGAATTCCCTCCTCCGGCTCTGCTTCCAGGGAGCTTGACCCTAGACACTCAAAAAACTGATCTGGAGGGATCCCTGGGTGGCGCAGCGGTTTGGCGCCTGCCTTTGGCCCAGGGCGCGATCTTGGGATCGAATCCCACGTCGGGCTCCCGGTGCATGGAGCCTGCTTCTCCCTCTGCCTGTGTCTCTGCCTCTCTCTCTCTCTCTCTCTCTGTGACTATCATAAAAACAAAAAGCAAAAAACAAACAAACAAAAAAGCTATTAAAAAAAAAAAACTGATCTGGAGGCCTCTCCTCTAGAATGGTATCAGGGCGCGGGGCGTTATGTGGCCCAGTCCTGGGGCACAGGAGAGCCTTCCAGAAGAGGTGATCTTCTAATTGGGGCCTGGAAGGTTGAGTAAGAACTGCTGAACTAAACAGCTAACTGGGGGGGCGCCTGGGGCACTCCGTCGGTAACGTCTGCCTTCCGCTCAGGTCCCGATCCCGGAGTACTGGGATGGAGCCCCGCATTGGGCTCCTTGCTCTGTGCAGAGCCTGCTTCTCCTTCTGCCTGCTGTTCCCCCTCTTGTGCCCCCACCCCTGCTCTGTCTTTCTGTCAAATAAATAAATAAAATTTGAAAAAAAAAAAAAAAAAGAAACAAAACCCAGCTACCTGGGGCTGAATGCTCCATTTGATAAAATCTTGCCTGATTTAATTACTCAGGGAGAAGGAGGATGCCGGAGGCCAGAAGAGCAATACAGCAAAGGCCCTGAGGCAGGCAAAGGCAGTGTTCAGAGAAGAGCAGACCTTTGGCTGGAGGGGAGGAGGATGGAAGGGAGGTAGGAGATGAGACTAGAAGGGAAGTTGGGCCAGATCGGAAGGTTGCTGTCACCAGGCTACAAGGTTGTGTCACTCAGCACCACACCGTGGACACGGTGGATGGACTGTCGCACCCTCTCCTGCTCAGTCCACATAGAGCCTCGGAATCCTCAGCCTACGCCGGGCAGCCTCCAGCAGTCCACTGGAACAGTACCTGAGTAACACCCATTACTGTCCTTGCCCCAGGGTGAGCCCAGGCTGGGCCTAGGATGTGACATATGGGCCAAGTCCAGAGATGAGGCCTGAAGAGGACGGGCCCAAGTACAGTAGAGGCCTCCCCAGGGAAGCAGCCATTGTGGCCCATAAATAGGTTAGGCGGTCAGGAAACGGGACATCCTGACAACACAATGAGGCCTGAGGCGCAGGGGTTTCCTCCAGGCTGAGTGCTGGTTGGAGGCTGCTTCTTGGGCCAAGAGCCTCGCTGAAGCAAGACTCCTTGACGGCTGGCCCCAGATGGCCAGCTCTTCCCAGAGTCCTCAGGGGGACGCGGGGCCCAGCCAGGGCAGCTCAGGACAAGCAGGACAAGCCAGGACAGGCAGCGGAACCCTGAGGAGACAGCGATTATGGGCTCTGCTCTCAGCTGATCCTGGCAGCAGCAGGCGGGGGCTGCTGGGGCAGCCAGGCCAGGGGAATGGGGTGCCCCCCCCCAGAATCAGTGGGTGCTTATGCCAGGCCCTCTGACCCCAGGAGCCTGCACAGCTCTAACATCTATGTTGGTGGGCCTATCCCTGCCCTGGGATCCCCAAGAGCATAGCAAGTACCGGGCTGACCCTATCTGGACCCCAACAATGGAGAAATAATGTGGTCCCTCACTAAAGAACCAGGCATCCTGGAAAAAACACATCCCAGAAGAATTTTAAGAAAATTGAGTAATAAAACATGATGTTCTATAGGATCCCAATTTTGTTAAAATGCACACAAACATAAAAATCTGTGTGGGGGCACCTGGGTGGCTCAGTTGGTTAAGTGTCTGCCTTTGGCTTAGGTCGTGATCCTGGGGTGCTGGGATCGAGTCCCACATCAGGCTCCTTGCGGGGGGCCTGCTTCTCCCTCTGCCTCTGCCATTCCCCCTACTCCCATTTCCTTTCTCTCTCTCTCTCTCTCCCTCTCAAATAAATAAATAAAATCTTAAAAAAAAAACAAAAAAACCTGTGTGAATGTGTGCGTGTATGCCTAGGCACACGCACAGAAGACAAGGAGCAAGTCAACAAAATGTCAGAGTGGTAGGTTTTCAGGGCATTTCTATTTTCTTCTTTGTCCTTTTCTGTATATTCTAATTTTTCTACAATGAGCTTTGTAATCATAAAACAAAACAAAACAAACCCAAACACCCAAATCCTGCAATGCCTCTTTTAAGTGCAGTGTTTACAAAGACTGTTTAAAGAAGTTGGGGAATGTTGATAATCTAATGCTGAGGAGAAAACAGGATACAACATTGTGTACATTGTATGTAAAGGACGAACTGCTGGGGGAAGGAAGGGGACAGGAAGGAAGCATGGGGGGCATCCAGACCAATGGCTTTGGCAGGGCCACTATGACAGTCCCATCCATCTACAGTATATGAGAATCCCCACAGCCTCGAGGACACTGGGTATCACTAGTCTTGAACATTTTTGGAAATCCAGTGCTTGGAAGATACAGTCTTATTGTATTTTGATCCAATAGGTGGAAGATAGAGTCTCATAATTTGCACATCCTTTTTTTCTTTAAAAGATTTTATTTAGGGCAGCCTGGGTGGCTCAGCGGTTTAGCGCCGCCTTCAGTCCAGGGCCTGGTTCTGGAGACCTGGGATCGAGTCCCACGTCGGGCTCCCTGCATGGAGCCTCTCCCTGCTCTCTGCCTGTGTCTCTGCCTCTCTCTCTCTCTCTCTCTCTCATGAATAAATGAATAAAATTTAAAAAAAAGATTTTATTTATTCATTCATGAGAGACACACAGAGAGAGGCAGAGACAGGCAGAGGGAGAAGCAGGCTCCCTGTGGGGAGCCCAGTGTGGGACTCCATCCCAGGACGCCAGTATCTCGACCTGAACCAAAGGCAGATGCTCAACCACTGAGCCACACAGACATCCCTTTTTGGTCTTTTTCTTATGGTTTGTAGGAAAAGCCAGGACAGGCATTAGGGCTGAACCCTAGGGATGAGGGAAATTTTAAGATATAGACCATATGTCCAGATGCTTAGTGTTTAGCAGCATAGACAGACACAGACATAATTGGGATGTGATATGGTGGCTGCTATGCATTCATTTATTCCTTCATTTATTTACACTCTACATCAATCATGTCACTCCTCTGCTCAAACCCTCTCTTGGCTCCACCTCACTCAGGGTGAAAGCCAACAAGGCCCTACTTGATTTCATGGTCCAGCCCCCTAAACCTCTGACTTCACCTCCTAGCATGCTGCCCTATTCAATATATTCTAGCTGCTTTGGCCCCTTGGTCTTCATAAACCCACCAAGCCTGGTCCCTGCCTCAGAGCCTTTGTCCTTAAGATTCTCTCTTCCTGGAACATTCTTCCTGATTCCCACATGATCTAATCCTATATTAGAGGGCACCTAGGTGGTGACTCAGTGGTTGAGTTTCTCCCTTCAGCTCAGGTCGTGATCTCGGGGTCCTGGGATTGAGTTCCACATTGGGCTCCCTGCATGGAGCCTGCTTCTCCCTCTGCCTGTGTCTCTGCCTCTCTCTGTGTCTCTCATGAATAAATGGATAAAATCTTTTTTTTTTTTATAGATGTAAGTGACCCCATCTCTCGTTATTTATTTATTTTTTTAATTTTTATTTATTTATGATAGTCACAGAGAGAGAGAGAGAGAGAGAGAGAGAGATAGAGGCAGAGACACAGGCAGAGGGAGAAGCAGGCTCCATGCACCGGGAGCCCGACGTGGGATTCGATCCCGGGTCTCCAGGATCGCGCCCTGGGCCAAAGGCAGGGGCCAAACCGCTGCGCCACCCAGGGATCCCGATAAAATCTTTTTTTTTTTAAATCCTGTATTAGTTTCCTAGAGCTGCTATAACAAATTGCCACAAACTTGGTGGTCCAACAACAGAGATTCCTTCTTTAATAGTTCTGCAAAAGCCTCTTCCCAAATAAGGTTACATCGATAAGTCCTGGAGCCTAGGTTGTAGACATATATTCTGGGGGCCACCATTCAATCTACTATACTCCCTAATCCCCTTCAGGCCTCTGATCAAATGCTATGTATTCTCAGAAAGACTTTCTCTGGCCACATTTCAGCTCTCCATCTTCTTTCCCTGCTTGATTTTTCTTGATTTACCTTACTCTTAGGTATACCATGTGGAGTTTACTGATTCATTTATTTTTATTGTCTGTTCCCTTATTAGATGAGCTCCAGGAAGATTGATTTTTGTCTGTATTGCCCTTTGCTATATACTAATGCACAAAAGCACAGAAGATACTCATTAGATAACTGTTGTAAAAATGAGTGAATGAATGATCAGACTGAGCACCACACTCTGCTTTAAATAGAAGGATATTCACAGTAGGAGCACAGGAGGAGGGCAAAGCATTCTGTTTGGAGTCTGCTCCAGGCTGGTCTTACAGAAAAGGATATATTTGAGCTGGGTCGGGTGGGAATGGAGAGGTATGGGGAATGGCAGGAATGGCAGGACCAAGACTCAGAGGATGAGTGGGAAAGGATGAGGAGCCTGAGGTGGCCAAGGTGGCCAAGGTGTGGAGAAGGAAGGAGAGAACAAGGAAAGCATGGTGCACATGAGACTGTATCTTCCACCTTTCCTGCCCTGATTCCCGTGATGAGGAACATAGCACTTGTCTGTCTCCCACTAGGAGACCCAGATTGATGGTCCACCCCCCAAATGTGTAGGTAAGGGAAGCCCCACAATTATTCTCAATGGGCACATTTGTCAAGGTGCCTTGGTGCACTGGTTAGCACTCTGTTGGCTCTAAGCAACAGAAGCCCATCTCGAAGTGGCTTAAGCTACAAAGGGCACATAATTTGCGCTGGTACCTGAATGGTTGGAGGTGGACCTCACTTTAGGCCTAACTGCAGGGCTCAAGGTGCCACCAAAATCAGTCTCTACTTCCCTGCTGGGTGGTCCCTGAATGGCTCTCAGGCAGCAACCACCAACACATACACTTCTTCTTTTTTTTTTTAATTTAATTTAATTAATTTATTTATTTATGATAGAGAGAGAGAGAGAGAGAGAGAGAGGGAGGCAGAGACACAGGCAGAGGGAGAAGCAGGCTCCATGCCGGGAGCCCGACGTGGGACTCGATCCTGGGTCTCCAGGATGGTGCCCTGGGCCAAAGGCAGGCGCCAAACCGCTGAGCCACCCAGGGATCCCCCCACATACACTTTTTGATGACTAGAGAGTGACTAGCAGCTCCACACCCACAAACCCAGGAGGAAAAAAGGACCCGCCTTCCCAGTACCAGTGGCCAAAGTCTAGAGAAGACCTTTGATGGGGCTATTTGCTTCATCTGATTATCTCTGAACCAACCACAATGGCCAGCAGGATGGTGTCTGCTGATTGGTCAGGCCAAAATCATGTGACCAGACTTTGAGGCGCGGGGCCAACTCCACCCCAGCCACATGGACAGAGGATGGGACATTGGCTGTGATTCCTCCAAGGAGAATCCAGGAGCTAGTCTGAGAAGACAGGATGAGTTCTGGAAAGCCACAAGGCCTATGGCTACAGTAAGATGAGCTGCTGGGGTGATTTCCCTGCACCAGTTGCAACTCTTCCTTTCTCTTATTCACTCAAGAAGACACAGTGAGGAGACACGCGGGTGGCCCAGTGGTTGAGCATCTGTCTTAAGCCGAGGTCGTGATCCCGGAGTCCTGGGATCGAGTCCCACGTCAGGCTCCCTGCAGGGAGCCCGCTTCTCCCTCTGCCTGTGTCTCTGCCTCTCTTTGTGTGTGTCTCTCATGAATAAATAAATAAAATCTTTTTTTTTCTTTTTTCTTCTTTATGATAGTCACACAGAGAGAAGAGAGAGAGGCAGAGACATAGGCAGAGGGAGAAGCAGGCTCCATGCACTGGGAGCCCGACGTGGGATTCGATCCCGGGTCTCCAGGATCGCGCCCTGGGCCAAAGGCAGGCACCAAACCGCTGCGCCACCCAGGATCCCAATAAATAAAATCTAAAAAAAAAAAAAAAGACAGGAGAAACAATTATAGGTTGTAGCAGAGGCTGTCAGCCCCCAGGCTTTTACTAGTCAGGCATGCTGGTCCAACTTCCAGCTCCTGCATTTCTTTACCTGAGAACTTCCTCTGGTGCTGCCCATGCACATAGCAAGCCAGAGGTGCCAGAGAATGAACATCCCAGAGCAGCCCTCAACAGTTGATGGGTGTCGGTGCGTAACGCCCCAGCTCCCCACATCTCAGGCAGGATGGCCAATGTGCATGTGCTACTCCATCCTCCAGAGGCCAGGGGGGTAAGCTCTGGCTACCCATGTTCATAACTAGCTTGACAACATGCTCTTTATTCTGTCTTGTTTTCCTTTATCACATTCTTGCTCTTGTGCTCATGTTCCTGGATCACCAGTGATAAACTACAGAACTTTCCCTGGAATCCCTGTCTCAGGCTCACTTCTAGGGGAACCCAAGCTGAGACACAGGGGTACCCTTGCACCTGCTTTCATCCGTTTTCAAAAGCAAATCACTGGCAAACTCTTATTGAGCTACAACACAACTATGTGTGACTTGGAGTCACCAGAGTTCCAAGCCTGGGGAGCAACTGAGAAAAATCTTTTGGGCTGCCTCTGCGGAGGGTGGGATGGAGGAGAGGATACTTGAGAGAGGACTCTCAAAAGGGCCTGAAACAAGGCTCAATGGGGGGATGGCTGATGGCTTCTGAGGCCCTGAAGGAAGGGCAAAGGACCAGGGACACCAGCAGGGAACATCAGGAGATAGAAGTATTTGATCACATGCTGGGGGGGTGATGCATGAGAAAATGGGTACTCTGACACACTGTTGGTGGCAGTAGCAACTGGGGCAGCCTCTGCGGGAAATTTGTTGACTTTAAAAATGCACATATCCATAAATAAATAAAATCTTAAAAAAAATGCACATATCCTTTGATCCAGAAATTTCACATCTAGGAATTTATCCCCGAGATATGCATTCTTGCATATGTATATTAATAATAGCATATTGCTCGAATATATGACAATCTTCTATTTCCCAAAGAGATAAAAAACAAAAGCAACAGCACATCTATCAAGCCATCTTCAAAACCCAGAAAATGACAAGTGTTGGAGAGGATGTGGAGAAATCAGAACCCTGTGAGTTGCTGGTGGGAATGTAAATTGGTGCTGCCAATGTGAAAACAGTGTGGAGTTCCTCAAAAAGTTAAAGATAGAGTTGCCATATGACCCAGCAATTCCACTTCTGGGTAGACACCCAAAATAATTGAAACCAGGGTCTCAAAGAGTTATTTGCATACCCATGTTCATAGTAGCATTAATCATAATAGCTAAAATATGGAAGCAACCCAGGTGTCCATTAATGGATGAATGGATAAGCAAGATAAATTATCTTCATACCATGGGATGTTATTCAGCTTTTCAAAAGAAGGGGATTTGAACACATACTACAATATGGTTGATAGTTGAGAACATAAGTGAACTAAGCCAGTCACGAAAAGACATTTGCTGTATGATTGCACTAATATGAGGTACATAGAGTATCAAATCCATAAAAATAGAAGGTAGCCTGGTGGTGGCCAGGGGCTAGGGAGAGAGTGGGGGGCTTATTGGGTAATGGGCATAGAGTTTTAGTTTTACAAAACGAACAGAGTGCTGGGGATGGGCAGCAGTGGTGGTTGCACAACAGTGTGAATGTACTTAATACTACAGAACTGCACACTTACAAATGGTTATGGTGGTAAATTTTATGCTATGTGTATCTTACCACTCATAAGCTGTGGGCCAGCTTAGATCTATAACTTTCAAGTATGTTGGTTAAATATTCAAATACTTGAAATATTTAATGTATTGGCTTTGCTACACATATATTTTTTAAAATCACATATTAGGAGGCACTTGGGTATCTCAGCTGGTTAAGCATCTGCCTTTGGCTCAGGTCATGATCTCAGGGTTCTGGGATCAAGCCTCACATTGGGCTCCCTGCTCACTGGGGAGCCTGCTTCTCCCTCTCCCTCTGCCTGCCACTCCTCCTGCTTGTGCTCTCTCTGTCAAATAAATAAATAAAATCTTAAAAAAATAAAATCACATATTAGCTGAAATAATACCTCACTTTAGAAGTGTAACTTTGTCCTCTCTGTCATATTTCATTAAATAGCTATGTTCTACTTTCTGGATTACACTTCTGCCCACACAGCTGTCATTTCGTCGTCACTGTCACTGTGGTCAGTCTCTAAGTGTGCCCCGCCACTTTCCAGGGTGACTACCATCTAAAGCGTTTGCAACAGGCACCTAAGACGCTGTCCTCAAAATTTAACCCAGGTCCCAATGAGCTATCTGCCAAAATATTAGATCCTGCAAGTCTGTTTCATCTTTTCATATACATAGAGAAAAACACACAGGTATTTTGATGAATTTTCACAGACAGAACCCATCCTCTGTAACCAGCCTGTATATCAAGGGAAAGAACATACCCAATCCACCAGAATCCCCCTGAATCCCCTCTTGGCTGCTATCCCCCACTCGAGGGGAACCACTGGCCTGACTTCTAACACCAGAGGTTAGTTTGGCCTTGGTTCTTTGCTGTTTTGTTTTGTTTTCTTCTTCTTCTTAAATCCCCACTCTGGGGGATCCCTGGGTGGCTCAGCGGTTTGGCGCCTGCCTTTGGCCCAGGGCGCGATCCTGGAGACCCGGAATCGAGTCCCGCATCGGGCTCCTGGCATGGAGCCTGCTTCTCCCTCTGCCTGTGTCTCTGCCTCTCTCTCTCTCTCTCTCTATCATGAATGAATAAATAAAATCTTTAAAAAAATTTTTTTTAAAAATCCCCACTCTGGGGCGCCTGGGTGGCTCAGCAGTTGAGCTTCATGCCTCAGGGCATGATCCCCAGATCCAGGATCGAGTCCCACATCGGGCTCCCTGCATGGAGCCTGCTTCTCCCTCTGCCTAGGTCTCTGCCTCTCTCCCTGTCTCTCATGAATAAATAAATAAAATCTTTAAAAAAATTAAATCCCCCTTCTGGGTTCATTTCTTTATTTGCAATATAAGGATCTTTTTTTTTTAAAAAAAGTTATTTATTGTGGTAACATATATTTTTTAGAAGTTGCCATTGAAACCATTATTAGGGGTACATTAGGTGACATTAATTACATTTATGACATTGTGCGACCATCATCACGATCTGTTTCCAAAGCTTTTCCATCATCCCAAACAGACCCTTTAAGCATAAAGCAACGACTTTATTTCTCCATCACCCGGGCCCCTGGTAACCTCTAAATCTACTCTGTCTCCATATATTTCATATAAATGGAATCATCCAGTATTTGTCTATTTGTGACTGGCTTATTTCACTTGGCATCATAGCTTCAAAGTTTATCCAGGTTGTAGCAGGGGTCAGAATTCCATTCCTTTTAGGGCAAATAATATTCCATATAAGGATATATATATAGATAGATAGATATAGATATATAGATGATAGATAGATAGATGGATATACCACATTCAGTTTCTCTGTTCATCTGTCGTTTCCCACCTATTGGCTAGCCTGGCCTGCTTTTGAATTTTATATAATCGCTTCTCAGCCTTTTGGCTAAGATGAAGTGAATTTTATATAAATGAAGTCATACCGCCTTTACTACTTCATGTCTCACTTCCTTGACTCATGTTTTTGAGATTCTATGCCATTCCCTGTCGTTACAGTTTGTTCATTTCTAGTACTCTCTAGTATGTGTATGTTTATACCACAATTGTCCATTATACTGTTGATGGACACTTGGTTTGTTTGGCTATCACAAATAGTACTTAAAAGAGTACTCAGTAATACTAATTATTTTATGTGGGTTTTTTTTTCACCATCACAAAGCAATTAACTCAGTTCTGACATCTTCTACCTGGAGATAGCATAGGATCCCACAGGTTAGGGACTCAGTCCTACAAGACTGCCCTCCCCTATGCTCAGATGCCGAGGGCGTGTCCAAGCTGTTACCTGGGTTTCTGATCTACAGACTGTAGATCGGAGGTTTTAATGGCCCCTTCCTTGGGCAGGATTATTTGGCTAGACCCTCTTATAGACCTCAGAGAAACATTTTACTTCCTATATTATCATTTTATTATAAAAGAATGTAACTCAGAAACAGATGGAAGAGATGCACAGCGAGTGCAAGGCACGTGAAAGGGTTCAAGGTTCACCAACTAGAAAGCTCTCAAAATCCTGTCCTTCTGGGGTTTTATGGAGACTTCATTACAGAACTATAGTCCATTAAATCATGGGTAATTGGTGATTGAATGCAATCTCTAGACCCTCTTCCTTTGCTGGAGGAGATGGAACTAAACTTTCCAACTCTCTAATCACTGATTGGTTGCCCTGGCTTTCCAAAAGTCACTTCATTAACATAACAAAAGACTCCTTAAAGCTCCCATCACTTAGGAAACCCCAAGGGTCTTAGAAGTTGTGTGCCAGGAACCTTGAAGGAGACCAAATGTATATTTCTTATTATAAATCACAATAACACAGTACTGCTATGAGTATTCATACACATGCCTTTTCGTGAACAGGTGCATGCATATTTGTTGAGTCTACATCTAGGAGTGAAGCTGCTGGGTGAAGTTGTGTGCATATGTTCAGCTTTCACAGATGGTGCCAGTTTTCCAATGTTGTGCCCTTTGTATTCCCATCGATGGGGTTTGAGAGTTCTGGTTGCTCCACGTCCTTGTCAACGCTTCATAGTGTTTTTGTTTTGTTTTGTTTTGTTTTCATTTCAGCCCTCTGGTGGGTTAATAGTAGTATTGCATTGTTCTGTTTTGTTTTTCAAAGATTTTATTTATTTATTTATTTACTTACTTACTTATTTATTTGAGACCGAGAGACAAGAGAGGGGAATGGTCAGATGGAGAAGCAGACTCCCCACTGAGTGGGGAGCACGACATGGGGCTCTCTCCTGGGACTCTGGGATCATGACTTGAGCCAAAGGCAGATAGATGCTTAACTGACTGAGCCACCCAGGCGTCTCTGCATTGTTGTTTTAATATGAATTTCCCAATTGATTAATGGAGTGTGTTTTCATATGTTTGTTGGTCATTGGGTTATCCTTTTTCAATGATGTGCTCAGGTTGTGATCCCGGGGTCCAGGATTGAGTCCTGGATCAGGCTCCTTGCAGGGAGCCTGCTTCTTCTGCCCGTGTCTCTGCCTTTCTCTCTGTGTGTCTCATGAATTAATAAATATAATCTTTAAAAAAAAAAGTCTTTAGTTGGCCATATGAATTGCAAGTGTCTTCCACTGTTTACTCCTGTTTAAGAGAATGCTGTTTGGTGAATGGGTGCTCTTAATTTTAAAGCATTGCTTTCTAAATTAATTTTTTAAAGTTTTGTTTACAGTGCTATTTAACACTTGCAACTGTGAAGTCACATCCCCAGGAAAAATACTAAATCTGTGTTAAACGTCTTTGCCTCCTTTTCTCCCCCCTCCCAGTTCTGCTGGGTGTCCACCATAAACATCCAAAATTAGAATTCACTGAGGTAATTTCAGGCTATTGTGTCTTCTGCAAATAGTACTTCCTTGTTTAAAATAAAGGAGTCAGAAAGCGCCAGGTAATGGGAGAGACCATATCAAAACTTGTATGGAAAGAGACTCCTTTCCTGAGAGATTAGTTTGGAAGGCAAAACTGTATTCTGGCATAGGCTGGACTGTACAGAAGTGTTCGTGGTTCCATTGTGTAGTAGAAAAATATTGAAAATACCCAAATATCCTAAGTATGGTATCTTCATTCAATGGAATACCAAAGACCTGCTCAACAAAGACAAGCTGCTTTTATGCATGAGAATATAGACTTAAGGGGCGCCTGGTTAAGCATCTGCCTTGGCTGGCTCAGGTCAGGATCCAGGGGTCCTGGGCACCAGCCCCACCTCAGGCTCCCTGCTCAGCAAGGAATTGGCCTTTCCCTCTGACACTACCCTTCCCGCCACATCCTGCTCTCACTCTCTCTGAAAAAAAAAACCTTTTTTTTTTTTAAAAAAAAAGATTTAATTTATTTATTCATGAGAGACACAGAGAGAGAGAGAGGCAGAGACACAGGCAGAGGGAGAAGTAGGCTCCCTGCAGGGAGCCTGATGTGGGACTTGATCCCAGGACCCCGGGATCATGCCCTCAGCTGAAGGCAGACAGTCTACCACTGAGCCACCGAGGCGTCCCTGAATAAAAAATCTTGAAAACAAAAAAAGAATATGGACTTAAGAGGGGGAAAGGCAGGGAGAGGGACAACGTGTGTGATAAACGTTGCGCACACGTCCCTTCTTGTATACACACTGGAGGAAGGAATCACACCAGTGGCAGCAAGGGGGTGGGGATGCAGAGGTGGGAGGGAGAGTCACATTCCTTTGTAAGTTATTTGGGATATTCCAAATATTTTTTACCCATGGCCATCTATTTATTAAAAAAAACTATTTAAAAATTAGAAAAATACAAAATATAGAAACTTGAAAAGAAATACATACTTTCACCCTAAGAAATAAATACATGCTGTCATTTTGTCTGAGCCCTGAATAGTTCCCTTCCAACTCATCAAACTTCTCCCTGCCTCCTTATTATTGGAGTAAGGACCAAAATGAGGGCTAACCACATAGGTGTCTCCCTTTGGGACTCTACTCTCAGCAGTGAGGGACCCAAAGTGTGGCAAACTAGGGCTGATTTCTCCATGAGGCACAATAGGTGCAGTGCCTACGGTCCACAGTTGTTCTAGAGGCCCATGGTAATGCCTTAATTTATTTAAAATCACTAAAATAAAAGAGAAAATACAATCCAGCCTGGCTTATACTTGTCTTTATACCAATGCAGTCATAAAATATAATTTTGTACAATTATGTGCATATATTGTTGGGGTTTTTTTACAAGGAAGGGGCTCAAATGGCACGAAAGTGCCTAGAAAGTCATAATGTGGCCTGGGTACATAGTAAATACTTTAGGTTTGGTGACCTGATGGTCTTTAATGTGACTAATGCAGCAGAAAGCAGCCATGGATAGTAGGGTAGTTCCCTGACCCCTTATCCAAGGCGATGGATTTCAGGTGATGCCTGAAATCACGGATAGAACTGAACCTGTGCATATTGTGTTTTTTCTTTTTTTAAGGTTTTATTCATTTATTCATGAGAGACACAGGAAGAGGGAGAAGCAGGCTCTCTGTAGGGAGCCTGATGTGGGACTCCATCGGGGACCCCAGGATCATGCCCTGAGACCAAGGCAGATGCTTCACTGACTGAGCCACCCAGGTGCCCCTGCGTTTTTCCCTATACATACATGCCTACAATAAAGTTGTTGTTTTTTTTAAGATTAAAAAAAATTTTTTTAAGTAACCTCTACACCCAACATGGGGCTCAAACTCACCATCCCTAGATCAAGAGACGTGAGCTCCACCCACTGAGCCAGCCAGGGCGCCCCCAAGTTTAATGTATAAATGAGGCGCAGTAGAGACGAACAACGATGAGAAGACTGAGCGGTTGCAACAAGCTACTGTAATGAAGGTCTGCAGGGCGCCCTCTCCCAGGTCGCACTGTGCCCGCACCTGCTTCCCCCGCACACCAGGTGATGAAGTGCCTGCGGGAGGGGGAGCTGGGGTGAGGCAGTGGCACAGGGCTGCCCTCGACCTTCTAACAACTCCAGGGGGAGGATCATGTACTAGGGGACCGCGGTTGACCTCGGGTAGCTGAGGCTGCAGAAAGCGAAACTGCGGATGGGGGAAACGGCTGTACACAGCCCAGGGGGGTGGCCGAGTTCCAACATTTTATTTACAAAAATAGGTGGGGGGCAGGGTTTGGCCAAGGGCCACGCCTCTGTATTTGTTAATGAATACGGGACAGGGAGAGAGGGATTGCCACCAGGCCTAGTCCCGGCAGGCTGCTGGTGGTCGGGTGGTTGAGCTGGCGTGGGCGGGTGGGCTTGGGTACTGGGCTGGGGGGCAGTGTTCACCGCACCCCCGCCCTGGGCCTGCGTAATGACCTTGAGCGAGTCCCCCCTCTTCTGCTCCTTGTCTGGAAGATGGGGGCAGTGCCTCCCATTTGATGAACGTTGGGGGGAGAGTGACATGGAACCGGGGACATGGAAGGTCCTGGAAGAGGAAGAGGAGATTCCCACCAGGCAGCTCAGGGCAGGACTGGCCAGCTTCCTGGAAGCCTGGCAGCCCAGGGAACGCACGTTGGCAGAGGAAAGAAGGAGGCGAGGGCAGCCAACAACGTGACCTGAAACACAAACAGTCCCCAGAGAGGGGCTGAAACTCTCAGGTTGGTGAAAACATGCTCGTCGGGTTTTTGTCCTGCCTGTGAGCAGGACGGGGGCAGGTGTCCCAGGCTGGTCTCTGGTGGCAGTGGCCAGGAGGGGCTGGCGGGGGCCTGGGCATGAGGCCAGACAGGGGTTTCCCGGGTGCACCTGTGTGCTCTTGGTGGTCAGCCAGGACACCGACTCCAGAACAAAGCTTGCACCTCAGGAGCCAGATGCCCAGGCTCAGGGAGGGAGCCCCACATTCCCCATCTCTCGCAAGGCTGCCCATTGGTCTGGTCAGGCAAGCTCTACTGTGACCTGGAAGGGTGATTTGGAAGCATGGATTAAAATGGACAACACTCAAGGGGCGCCTGGGTGGCTCAGCGGGTCGAGTGGCTGCCTTGGGCTCACGTCATGATCCTGGAGTCCCAGGATGGAGCAAGTTCGGCTCCCTGTTCAGCAGGGAGACTGCTTCTCTCTGCCCCTCGCTGCGCGCGCGCTCTCTCTCTTTCTCTCTCTGTCTTAAATAAATACATAAAGTCTTAAAAAAAAAAAATAGGGACATCTGGGTGGCTCAGTGGTTGGGCATCTGCCTTCGGCTCAGGGTGTGATCCTGGAGTCCTGGGATCAAGTCCCACATCGGGCTCCCTGCACGGAGCCTGCTTCTCCCTCTGCCTGTGTCTCTGCCTCACTCTGTGTCTCTCATGAATAAATAAAATAAATGTTTTAAAAAAACAACACACATTTCCAGGGATCTGGGACTTTGACCTTCTCTCCAGTGTATCAAGCAGAGCCCTGGCAGGATATGGAATCCACTCCAGGCCAAGTAAAATGCAGTCTTCACGACTTACACAGGTGTTGTCAGGTGTCACTGGACCCTCCGAGGGAAGCTGAGACACTGGACAGCCCCGTGGGGTGACGTTTCCACCCTCGGCCTGGAGATCAGGGGGAGTGAGAGCATCAGCTGAGACCCTTGGGGTCTGCCTGCGGGGCGCTGTGTACCGCCAGGAGCTCTGAGAGTAGTGAAGCCGGGTGAGGGGGGGGGTACCAGACCTCCTTCTCTTCTGCCTTCAGACAACTGCAGGTGCCTCCTGTTGGTGGAACACAGCCAGAGGCCAGCGAGCAGGTGGGCCAGCGAGCAGGTGAGCCTGCGGAGGGACAACTGTGGGGCCAGGCTCCCAGGGCCGGTGGAGCAGAGCGGACAGCGTGTCCCGGGGCAAATGCAGAAAAGCCTGGGAAATGCCCCGGAGAAGGCCCCGGGCGGCGCTAGTAGCCGCAGCGAGGAGCAGCCCGTCGGTAGAGGGGATGGTTTTAAAAACCGATTGCGATTGCGCCCAGACGGTGTCAGTCGGCCCACGCGGGCCGTGCAGCTGCAGAACTGACTTCACCCGGAAACCATCAGGATTCAACGCACACAGTTGTGTTTTGCTCGGTCAGTGTGTCCAGTGCAAGTGCGGGAGGGCGGGAGGGGGGCGGGGAGGAGGGGGAGGTGAGACCTCGGCTCTACACAGTCACTCAGGGAGACAGACTGAGGCAGGCTCTCCCATCTTAGAGGGCACCCCCTTCTTCACAAGGGCCTTCAGGGAGAGCCCCTGGCTGCCTCAGGCAGGTAGACGGTGGCCTTTGGCTCAGGTCGCCATCCCGGGGCCCTGGGATGGAGCTCCGCGTCAGGCCTCCTGCTGGATGGGAAGCCTGCTCTTCCTCTGCACTGCTTGTGCTCTCTCATGTTCTCTTTCTCAAATAAATAAATAAATAATATATATTTTTAAAAAAAGAGGCGTCAGGGATCAGCCCTCCAGGGGTAGGGGAAGTGGGTTGAAGGCCTTCTGCGTGAGCTGCCTCTCACCAAAAGTCCCACTGGCCCTTTCTACTGACAGGCTCCCTACGAAGGAGGTGGGGCTGCCTTCCTATATACTCAGGAAGGACGGGGAGTTTTGCCGTCCTTATCCCTAGTAATCTCTTCCACACAAAATGGAGAGTAATGAAAAAGAATGAAATCAAGGGACATCTGTCTGGGTGGCTCAGTGGTTGAGCGTCTGCCTTCAGCTCAGGGTGTGATCCCAGTGTCCTGGGATCGAGTCCTACATCGGGCTCCCCGCAGGGAGCCTGCTTCTCCCTCTGCCTATGTCTCTGGTTCTCTTTCTGTTTCTCATGAATAAATAAATAAAATCTTAAAAAAAAAAAAAGAATGAGTCCAATCTGTGCATGCCAACATGGAAGGTGTCCAGGACATGATATTGGGTGAAAAACAAGCTACAGAGCCCTGCACACAATAGGATAACATTTATGTTAAGCAAATAAATCGGTCATAAATACTCCCTCGATGATGAATATATACATACAGTGTATAAATGCACAGACGTGGTCTGGAGCAAGGAACACCACACTGAAGGAGCAGTTACCCCTGAGCAGTGAGAAGGATCTGGATTGTAGCCTTATCTGCAATGTGTTCAACTTTCTACACAGAGAATGCATGCATGTAGCGCACATAAGGAATTGAGTGAGGGCTGGGACCTGTACCTCCCTCCAGGGACCACAGGACCCTGTGTAAGTCCAACTTGGCCACTGACTTTTGCTGGGACCCTGGACAAGCCATGGTGCCTCTTAGGACCTCAGTTTCCCCAGTAGGAAATAGACCAGATGCTCTTGAAGGCCCCTTTCTTAAAGTCATCTTTTTTTTTTAAGTTATTTATTTATTCATGACAGACACACACACACACACACAGAGGCAGAGACACTGGCAGAGGGATAAACAGGCTCCATGCAGGGAGCCTGACATGGGACTCGATCCCGACACTCCGGGATCACACCCCAGGCTGAAGGTGGCACTAAACCGCTGGGCCACCTGGGCTGCTCTTGAAGGCCCCTTTCTGATCAGCTATGATGCTACCTTCCCTTCTCCTCTGGGCTCTGTCCTCCGTGGCCCGCAGTGGAGCCCTCCCCCGCTGCCCACCCGTCCCCCTCGCCATGGCTGGATTCCATGCTGCCACATGGACGAGTTCCAGAATCGCCACATACGTAAACATGCTTGCATGCCATTCCATCAAAGATTGTCCTCTTATGGGACCCTTTGGTTCTTCCAGTTACTCCCACTGCAGGTAAAGGTAAACGAACATGTTTCAGCACAAAGGTCTTCTCACATTTTGGAAACAGACTTCCTTAATATGGATTCTCAAACTGCTCGATGCATTTATGAAACTGAACAACATCACATGTTTGCAAAGCCTTCTGTTAGCTTACAAGTGCACAGGGACACGAGGGACAGTGAGTGGGGCTGGCATTGCAGCAGCAGACAGTGTGTCTGGGCTTCTACAGCTGTCACTCTGCTCCCAAGTTGTGTGTGACCTGAGACAAGTCTGTTCTCACGGAGCTCCAGACTTGGGTGACAAAGACCTAGATTAAGTGACGGTTGTGTTTGGTTATATTTTTCTCAGTTGCAAATAACAGAAATTCCAACTTAAATGATTGCCTGGAGAGAGTATTTATTGGCTCTTGCAAAACAGTAAGGGCACTGACATCAGGTCTGGCTATATCCGGGGGCTCAGACAGTGTCATCGTTCTGTCTTGTGTGTCTGTTCCCTCACATGCTGCTCATTTTCCATGAGGCCCCAGATGACCTGGACCACTGCCCAGCCCTAGTAGGCATGCAGGGAGGGACAGGGGACTCCCTCCAACTGGTTCCTGCCTGCCCTTCCAGGTGGGGGCAAGGGCAGCCTTTCCGCAGGTTGTAAAATGAGAGCAGGAGAGGACTGGCTCTCTAGAGGGAAATCAAGGTGTGCAGCCAATAAACAGGTGGATGGGTGCTGGGTGGGCAACACCACTGGTACCACTGCAGTAATTGGGGCATTGAACTGAGTTCCACCATTGAGCTGAATCCCCGTCTTACAGCAAGGGCTGAGAGCTCACAGAAATTGTGGGAAAGAGCTGGGCTCCAACCTTGGATTTCTGAGCCCTGATTTAGGACTTTTTCTGATTTGTCTCACTACCACTTCTCTGACGACCCTTGCAAGTGTTCTAAGTTCTGCTCCTGCTGTCTCCACAGCATACAGCAGACTACTGGTGTGGGATGTCTGTGTGGCAGCCTCCCAGTCAAATTCTGTGTCCCCTCCTGGTGTTTGGGGACAAGGAAGAGACAGTGGCACAGCTCCCTGCCCACCACATCCCACCCGGCCCAAGAAACTAAGCGCTGTTCTCTGGGGCCCATTTATTCCTCCATGGGTGACATCACCTGTACACAGAGCCCCTTGTCTGTAGAATGGCTTCCTCTCTATTAGGAACTGAGTAAGAGGCTCTGGTGAGGAGTCAGGACCTCAGTGAGGGAAGGAACATTATACACATCAGGAAGGGCTAGAGGGGAATTCTTGTAAGGCAATGAACCCAGCTGGCATGGACATCCTCCTGGAACCAGCATGGCTCCAGAGAACTGAAAGCACTGACTAGGGTCAGTATTTGTTTTTGTCCAGGTTTCCATTTGCCCATCTGTACATGAGGGACTTGGGCTGAGAACTCTGTAGCTCCAAAACTCATTGCTTAACAAAGGGCCAGTTTCCTCCCAATATAAAGAGTTCCTACAAATCAATAAGAGGAAACATCCCAAAAGAAAACTGAGCAGTTGGCATGAACAGGTAACCCTCCCCTCCCCTAAAAAAAATCCCCAAACTGTGCAAATTCAACAGCAAAGGACTGCAAGTAAAATCAACAAAGCAAGCTTACTTTCACCCATTATGTTGATAAAGATGACCTCATAGCTAATGTGGTTGGGGGATGGGAGGGACAGAGGGATGGGCATTCAGCCACTCGAGGGAGGTTCTGCTTTCTTTCTGGAGAATACATTATTAGTATGTAATAAAAGTCTTAGAACATCGTGAGCTGGTGATTTCACTTCTAGGACTCTCTGTAAAGGCAAGAATCTTGGATGTTTGCAAAGGTAGCTTATCAAAATACATAGTAGACAGAGAAATATTTTAAAATCAGAGATCATGCCACCTTTCTCCTTACCCCTTAAAATACTCCAAAGCTTTCTTATCAGGCTTAGAATAAATCCAACACCTGACTGCATTACCTAGACCTGTCCCATTCCCTCTCCGCCCCCCTACTCCCCTTTGTCATGCCGCTTGTCTCCTTTCTGTTCCTTAAGTATTCCAGGCCTGGTCCAGCCTCAGGATCTTTGCGCAGCCTATTCCCTATGTCTGGGATGTCCATATCCCTTGAATGTGAGCCCCCTAGGGAGGGGCTCTGTGTTATTCACTGCTGCATCCTTGACCTGACTCCTGACATTAGCAGACATTTCTTTTTTTTATTTTATTTTATTTTTTAAAAGATTTTATTTATTTATTCATGAGAGACACAGGAAAACAGGCAGAGGGAGAAGCAGGCTCCCTGCAGGGAGCCCGACGTGGGACTCGATCCGGCACTCCGGGATCACGCCCTGGGCTGAAGGCAGGTGCCCAACGGCTGAGCCACCCAGGCATCCCTTAGCAGACATTTCTCGAATAAATAGTCAAGAGCATGAGCCTTGGGGTCAGAAGCAGGTGTGGCCTTGAGTTCAGCACTAATTAGCTGTGTGACTTGAGCAAATTCCTTCACCTCTCTGAGCTTTGTGCTCTTCTGATATGAAGTGGAAACAGAAGAACTACACCATGAAGTTCTTATCAAGATTAACAACTATAGTCAAGCAGGTAAGAACAGCTGGTGTAGAGTGAGCCCTTGAGAACCATTAGTGATAATTATGGATGTTTTAAAAATGTTATCTGCAATTGTCTTGCCATGGGTTGAGGAAACGCCTCTGGGCATCCATAGGATGCTTCCACCAAAAGGATGTCATAGAAAACAATCTGTGGACACAAAAAGGGGTGAAAGATATGCCCTTTACTCACTTCTTTCATCATTACGGGCATATAATGCATGCTCAAAATATGTAAGCAACTAATAAAGTGAAAGTTTTCTACATCTTACATTTCTGTTTCTCATTCAAAGCTCATGCTGTATGAAATGGTAAAGATGGGTAAAAAAACAACATGCCTGGTATAAACTCACTTTAAAAAAATAAAATGTTGGGATCCCTGGGTGGCGCAGCGGTTTGGCGCCTGCCTTTGGCCCAGGGCGCGATCCTGGAGACCCGGGATTGAATCCCACGTCGGGCTCCCGGTGCATGGAGCCTGCTTCTCCCTCTGCCTGTGTCTCTGCCTCTCTCTCTCTCCCTCTCTCTCTCTCTCTCTGACTATCATAAATAAATAAAAATTAAAAATAAAATAAATAAAATGTTAATATATACTCATAGGAAAAGCCTTGTATGGGTTTACATCCAAATGTTAGGGCTGCGTGGTGACAGAGTAGAAATTGCTGGCATATTTCGTAGTCATCTTTGCCTTTCCTGTGGTTTCCTGATTGTCCTCCATGGCCATGTATTACCTTTTGCAATCTGGGGAAGCCCATGGAACAGTGAACTGAGCCTCCCCAGCTCTCCTTGTCTGCCACCATCTGGCTACTTGATCCCCAGGGCCTCATGTGAGAACTCAGGTGCCCTGTGCTGTCTTAGGCAGCATTACTGAGGCTGAGAGTTGTGTCAGGGCCCTGAGGGAGAGAGCCCTGGCTCTCAGTAAACATTCAAGGGTTGAAGAGATGTGTGCCTTGTGGTCATGGGGTTTGGCACTATCCCGTGAAGAGTCCTAGATGGGCAAAAAGAATGTGTTAAGCTTAGCACAAGTTTGGAACTCAAGTTTGGCATCTGGGTGTCAGTCAGGACACAAATTAAAAAAACAAAAAACAAAAAACAAACTTATAATAGCTGACACTAGCTTAAGAAATAAAGGGGCTTTATTGGTACAAGTAACTGAAAGCCTAGGGCCCTAGAGCTTCAGGAATGGCTGGATCCAGGTACTCAAATGGTGCCTTCCAGAGTCTTCAAGGCTCTGTTTTCCTCTGTGCTGTCTCTGCTCTGAGGCAGGCTCTCTCCATGCTGTGTCTAGATAATCCATTAGCATCTCCAGGCTCCTGCTCCAGTAGCTCAGCAATCCTGGCAGACACAGGGCTTCTCTCCCCAAGGGACTCCAGAAAAAGTGACAGGGAGGCCCTGATTGGCTTGGCCCACCGACCCTGAACAATGAACGGGGTTGCTGATTGGCTAGTGCTGGGTCACGAGATCATCTGGCCACCAAGGGAATGGGGTCAGCTGTACCAGAATCCCAGGCCTGAGAGGGAGGGAGGGGTTGTTCTCATAGGACAATGGGGGGCTATTTGCAGAGGGCAGAGCTCCTCTCCATGATCCGTGCTCTGTGAAGCACAGAAATGCCCTTTATCAGGAAGGCAGGATTAATCACAGCACACTGCCCTCAGCTCTCCAAAGAGCAGAAGAGGGAGGTCCCACAAGGGGGGGAGGGTTGGGTGGGGAGTAAAAGACGGGGCATGGGAAGTGAGGGGGGAGCGGTGGCTGGTGGGGGGAGAGAGTCCTGCCTGAAGACTGGAAGACAGTTCAGAGTCAGCCAGGGACTGTGGCCCAATCAGCTCCCTTCCAGCCAGACCTCAGTATCCCCATCTGTACAGAGAGGTTGATCTCACTGAAGCCTGCAGGTTTTAGGATGGTGCTGTGTGTCTTCAATGAAATGATTGGGGTATAGCTGCCTCTCCCCTTTCCAGTGACTCAGAAGGATTTCTTAATGGAATCCAGTTTATTGCTGTGATCCATGCTGGCAGGGGACCGATAGCGTTTTTCCAGGAGAGGCCTTGCAGCCGGGCTGTAAATGAAGGGGAGTTTGGAGGCTATTTCGGGCTGACTGAGGTGGGTGAGCAGTGTGGGGGTGGGAGGTGTCGGAGGCCCAGGGAGAAACCTGAGTCAGGGTCTGGGACTGAGGGCACCCGAGGGTGAGGAGGGGCCCGGCAGCTGGGAGGGGAGCGGGTGAGACAGGAATGTCCCTCCTCCCCGCACCTGTCCCCAGGCTCCTCAACCTTTGACCACATCCCATAAACACTCCTGGACAGAAAGGCAAGGAGGGAAGCCTCCTCCATGCCCATCAGGTACCCACACCTAAAATAGATATTAGTGGAGCACCTGGGTGGCTCAGCGGTTGAGTGTCCACCTTCAGCTCAGGGCGTGATCCCGGGGTCCTGGGATCGAGTCCTGCATCGAGTTGCCTGCAGGGAGCCCGCTTCTCCCTCTGCCTGTGTCTCTGCCTCTCTCTCTCTCTCTCTCTATGTCTCTCACGAATAAATAAATAAAAAAAATATATATTTTTAAGAAGATTCTTAAAATAGAGAAAAAACTGAGGGTTGATGTGGAGGTGATGGGGATTAGAGATTGAGATGAGCACTGGGTGTTGTATGGAAGTGAATTCTCCTAAAACCAATATTGCACTGTATGCTAACTAACTAGAATTTAAATTAAAAAGGGGGGAGGGGGAGGCTACTCTTGGAGGCAAGGCATGATCAGGAGTGCTGGGTGAGCCAGAGGAGGAAGGAAACTCCACGATCTTGAGGAGGGAGGGTGGCAATCTGGAAAAGGCAAGCCTTGTCTGGGCCTTGAGGATCTATACAATTTAGACAGGATGAATTGTACAGGGAAGGGTTTTCCAGTAGGAGGGAACAGCGTAAGCAAAGGCCTAGAAGCAAGCCAGGCCAGGGGACATTTGGGGCAGGTCAAGCAGCCAAGCAGGGGCCTCTACCTCACAGGACCACTTGAGCAGTGGGGTGAGGGTGGTACTACTCTGCCCTGAAAGTGCCTTGAGGCCTGGAATCTCCAGCATTTGCGGGCGGGGGGGGGTGGGGGGGTGAGCAGGAAGTGGCTGACCTCTGCCCCCTTGTGTGGTTTCACGAGCGGGAGGGTAAAGCCTGGCAGCTGTGGGTCCCCGAGGTAGGACTGGACGATGCGGAGGCCCAGAAAGCCCTGTTCCTTTCGGGCCTACGTGGAGGAGCCCACTGCAGTCTGGGAATGGACAGGAAACCAGCCATTCCTTCCCGTGAGCCGGAGAATGGCCTCTATGTGAGCCACAACAAAAAGGCTTTTCTGCCAAGTTTGGCAGGGAGGAAGCGGCCCGCTTGGCCCCTGCCCCAGCCTGAAAGGGGGCTCTGTTGGTGGCCCTGGGGTCTTTAATGCTTAGAATGTATGGGGAGGGAAGACTAGGGTGGGCAGGGGCGCCTCTTCCCTGTCTCTATTCTCCAACGGCACCAGGATGAGCTGGGGCCGAACTGCCCTGCAAGTCCGTCCGTCTGGGTTCTTCTCCCAGCGTGGCCATTTCCTAGCTGTGTGACCTTGGCAAAGTCACTTGACCTCTCTGAACCCCACCATTTCTTATGAGTAAAATGTAAGTGGGAAGTGTGCAAGCCGACTGGGGTCGCAGTTGCCCACTGAGCACTTGCGCTCCAGGCACGTGGCCAGCGCTGCACACCCGCCCACCCTCCGTTGCCCTCCCGGTGGCCCGTGAGGCCTGTCGTGTTACCCTGTCCGCTGAGATGTAGGCATGGGGAGCATCAGGCTGAAGCCCAGGATATTTTAGACTCTACGACTCCAAGCTGTGCAAACGTGAGGAAAAAAAGGCTGAAGAAACACGCCAAGCGGTCAACACTGGCCTGGGTAATTAGATGACTTATATTTTGCTTCTTTTTGTGTATCTGGTAAGTCTTAATGATCTTACTTGGCAATTAGCAAGATGGGGGCTGAGGCCCATGGTGAGCTCAGGTACAGCCACAGCAAACAAAACCAACCTAAAGATGCAGGTAGGTTCCTGTTAGTCCTGGTGGGGAAGAGGGTGTCCGGTCACACCGCCGGCTCTCTGGGGATGCGCGAGGCAGGGTTGGGGCTTTACACCCAAACCTCAGAACCTCCACGTGTGTGGGCCCCAGAGGGAGGAGGACCGGGGCGCATCACAGGATTCATTCCTTCAGCCACTGGTTCTTTGAGATTTGACCAGAGCGCTTGGGCGTCGAAGTCTCCTCAGGCGATTTCCTGAGGAGCTGCAGCCTCCTCTGCCAAGTCTCTTCCCTGGCCCGGGCTCTGAGGAAGAGCTCGGTGGGAGGTCTCGCATCTTCTCCTTTATCGTCCCTGGGCCCCTACCCCGCCCTCCACCTGCCTGGGGACCTCTGGGCTTCTGAGTGACCCTCAGGCTTCAGGCTTCAGACCTGGTGGGGCCCTGTGGCTAACAAGATGGCGTCTAAACCCGGCCGCCATGCTGCCCGCCCAGGGCCCTGTGGTGGGTGGGGGGCCCTCACGGGCCATTTCCTAGCTGGGCCTGAGAGGCCTTTGGGGCTTCTGAGGGCCAGCATTTCCTCCTCTCCTCGGCCAGTTTTCAACACAAAGAGAGGAAAGGGTGTGATCAAGGGGGGCTGGGGAGGAGGAGCGCAGGAGGGTGGGGTGTGGCACAGGTTGAAGGCCCTCGCCCCAGCTGTTGGGGAGGCCTGGTCTGCTCTGCGGTGGCGGTGGCACCCCACAACAGCTGACCATTGCATTTCTGGGGGTGCAGGCCAGTGCCCAGTAGCTCGGCCCAGAGGAGGATGTGGGGTCCGTGCCAGCCAGGCCCACATTCCAGGGGCAGAAAAGCTTCAGTCTCCTGCTCTCCTGGGCCTCATCTGCAGGCTGCCCAGGGTGAGATTTTCTGCTTCTCCAAAGATGGCAGGACAGATGGTGGCCACCATCTCATCCTCTGAGCAGAGCGTGTGCTGAAGGGGCACTTTCCAGATCCGAAGCGGTAGCATGTCCCATCTCTTGCCTCCAAGCTGGTCTTCGGGCGCCCAGAACCCAGTGTGGATGGGTGGGAGAACGAGGTGGCCTGGCCTGGCGTTCCCACCCCTCCTGGTCACGCACTGTGCGTGGGAAGCAGGGACGCCCTCCCTCACCACGAAGGAACGTCAGGTCAAGTCTGCACTCTGCCGGCCCCACTCCGGCAGGGCCAAGCCCGTCCCCGCCTCACTTTCCCCTGGTCTCCGGAGGGCAGCACCCCTCACTCTTCCTCCCAGGCCCCCTGGGAAGATCGCCTCCTCGAGAACTGGGACCAAGGTCTCTTCAGCATGGAGGCCCGGCCCCTGGTCCCAGCCTGGACCCCCTCCTGTCACCCGCAGCCCCTCCAGCCGTGAGCACCAGCCTCGAGCCTCTTACAAAGGAGGCCACGCTTGCCGGCTGTACAATTTAATCAGTGCAGAGTATTTACAGAAAGAAATGCCTGGGGGTGGACGCTGCCCCCCACCCCCCATCCCTTGGCTGGCCCTCCGGTTCCGAGGACGGAGAGGGGAGCAAGCTGCCAGACCTGTGTTCCGGGCCAGCCCGTGAGACGCCTCTCCCTCTAGGGGCCCTCGGGGGTCCGGGTGGCAGGCCCGCTTGCTCAGGGCTACGGGGAAGCACAGGGGACAGAGCCGGCTGTACAGTACCATTTCCACAGCAGCCTTGCCTCCTGCTTTGGGAAGGAAAAGAAGGAGGAAGTGTCCCTGCCTTTAGGGCTGAGCCAGGGAGAAGGGGAGTCTCCAGGCCACAGTGAGCTCCTTGGGGATCTACAGCCATGTCCCACAAGTCTGCATGAGGGGATGAGCTCCTGGCCTCTCTCTGCCAGTGTCCCTCCTCCCAGCGCCCTGAGGGACAGGGAGCTAGACGGAGGAGCCGTCAAGTCTGGTACATGGGGGGCTGTGGGTGCCCATCAGCCCCCTGTCTCCTCAGGGCAGCTGGGACCTGGCAGTGGGTGCCTGAGGCTGATGGGGTTCTGAGACCCCTGAGGACTGTGGTATGGGTGAGGGAGAGAGGGAGGAGGCCCAGGGCAGGAACCCAGGTGGATCATAGGTCAGAGAGGAGCGGACAGGGGCTGGGAGCTGGCTGGAGGGAGGCCCCTGGGTGGAGGGGTCTTGGCAAACCCCCTTTGGTCCTTAGTAAGGCAGGCCCAGGGCTGCTTCTGAAGAGAGGGGAGGAGGTGGAGGCTCAAGTGGTAATGTGGGAACTGGGGACTGTGGGGCCCTTGGCAGGCCAGGGCCAGAGCCAGGGCCAGGGGAGGAGTCTTAGGCAAGAGAAGCCTGGGTCACGGGTTGAGAGGGGTGGGTGGGGAAGGAATCAAAACTCCAAGTGACTCATGGCCAGTAGGCCCCTTGACCCTTCTGACCTCTGTGGCCTGAGGCTGCCCCAGGTGAATGCTCTTCCTAAGGCAGAGATTCAGGTGGGGGCCCCACCAGTCTCCAAAGCCAGCTCAGGCTGAGCGGGGCCCAGGGCTGGAAGGAGCCGCAGGAACCCTTTGGCCACCTTCCAGCGGGGCCTTTGGACCCCCTGCTCCTCTGGCTGTGGCTAAGGCGGGGCTAACTCCCTGTCCAGAGCAGAACTACATCTAGAAAGCTCTGATCCCTGTCCTAAGGGACCACTGCTTCTGGTCAGGAAAGTAGAAATGAAATACTCAATTAGTGTGAAAAAAAAAGAAAGAAAGAAAGAAAGAAAGAAAAACAAAACCCGGGCATAAATAATCAATGGGGCAGGGTTGGCAGGGATGTCAGCGGGCCTGGAGGGGCCCCCACCCAGGGGCTGAGGGAGCCACAGGAGGCTCTGGCTGGGTGCCCCCAGGCGCCGTCTGCCGTCTGAGAAGCACAGGTGTCTGAGAAGCACAGGCCCCGCCAGCCCCAGCCCTTAGCACCGTGAGGCGCAGGAGCAGGAGGGCAGGAGGGGGGTGGTGTCAGACCCACTCCTGCAGAGAGCGCTTGCAGTAGAGGAGCATGCGGGGCGCACCCTTGCGCTGCATCTGCACCAGGGCATAGGTGAGACCCAGGATGCACAGGAGCAGTAGCAGAGGCGGCACCAGCACCATCACCATGTTCACTGTCCGCGTGACCTCCTCCAGCTGCACCACCACACGGCTGCCCCCATCCTCGTCGGTGTCCTCCCCGGAGTCCTGGTCTCGGCCCCCCGTGCCAGGCTCATGGCCCTCCTCGCCCTCCTCGCCGTCCCCACCTGCCCCGGGCTCCGCACCCCCATCGGGGTTGAAGGGCGGACGGGCCACGTCGGGCCATCGGGGGCCTGGCTCCACCTGCTCTTGGCAGCCCATGAAGTCCCGCAGGATGGATTTGGGGTAGCCTGGCTCCATCCGCAGGCGCTCATTGTCAAATTTCCAGTACTTGGTGCCTTTGTAGAAGTACGTGTAGGCTGCAGGGGTGGCAGGGGGCAGGCAGGGAGGAGAGGTGTCAGGTCAGGCCCCACTCACCAGCCAGAGACCCTCAAGATGACCAGGGCATGTTGGAGGTGCCCCGGCTTTAAAATACCCACCTTCCCAGTCACTTGCCTGAGCCTTTTCAAACCTGCCTCCCCCCGCCCCCCCGCTGTCCAACATACAGGAGCCAGACCTGGCTCAGAAAGGGGCAGGGTTTGGGTCAAGGGCCTGACTATGCTTCTAGTGCTTCCTGGCTGGGTTGACACTGACTGGGGCGGGACACACAAGGGTCCTGGGCCCTGCTACCTTGTCCCAGGACTGGCTCCACCCCACACCAGAGAGGCTAGTGTCTTGTTCAAGGCCATGCAGCCAGCCTGTGGAGGACCTGGAGCAGAGCCCCACACTGCCTTGGACAGCTCTGGGGCCTTGGGCACTCTGCCCACGGCCCATCAGCCCCAGGAAGGGCCAAGTCTGAACTAATGGGTGAGTCTAGACTCGGCTGAACGCAATGAGATCAGCGTGGCTGGGGAGTGATGCCATCGTACAAGACACCATGTGATGTGCCTAGGCACTGGCAAAGCCAGCAGGGTCTCCCCTGAGCCCGAGACCCCAGAACCTGAGAACAGAGACTAATGGTTTCTCTTACGTTTGCCAGAGACCTCACCAGAGAAATAAAAGCCACGGCTCCCTTTTGTCAGTTATGGTGACAGAGGTCAAGCTTCCTTTTGAGGCGGGTAAAAGGGGACTCTGGGAAGACCCTTGCCCTCCAGTGCTCTGAGCCGAGCTCACCCTGCTCAGGCTTCAGGGTCCCTGGGGGCTTCCCAGGGTGGGCTGGACTCTGTAGGGAGCAGGGCAGTTCCAGGGCCAGCTCTGGACACAGGCAGACATGGGTTGGACACTTGCTGGGGGACTTGGGGCCCTTTACTCAAACTCTCTGATTTATTTGTCTGTAAAAAGGGGATGGAGACAGTGCAGCAAGGACCAGGAGAGTCATGCTCTGGCAGCCTCCAGCCCAGGGCTCTAACACAGCTGTGTCCCCCTTCCTGCCATCGCGATGCTGGGTAAATCCTGGGTGTGGAGGAGGAGGGATGTGGGTGCTGGGCAGCGCGCAGGGGGTTGGCCTTGGTACCTGCATCGTTGCTCAGGAAGGCCCCTTTGGGGGAGGTAGGGATTCCTTGCCAGACACTGATGGGTTTGGGGTAGCCAGGGTCTCCACGCTGTGTCTCCTCATTGAAGCGCCAGTACCTGTGACCAAAAGCACTGGGATGTGGGTCCTTTCTGGGTAAGGGGCACTCGACTGGGGCCTTCTCCCTTTGGGGAAGGGGGTGCTCACCTGTCCTCTTGGAAGAAGAAGGTATGACCTGTGGGTTCCCACCAGATGGCTGTGTCGATGCGGTCATAGGGAATGCCCAGGCCATAGCTGGTCAGTGGCTGTGGGTAGCCGGGCTCCAGGTTTGCTTCTCGGAAGAGCCAGTAGCGGTCACCTGCAGGAGTGGGAGGTGGGTGAGGACACGAGGAATACTATCCTGGATCTACAGATCCATTCACATCCACGGCTGCAATCACCACACACACACACACACACCACACACACACACCACACACACACTCATACTTACACCCTTACACGCAGGACAGGCACTGACCCCCCACACACACACCCAAGACAATACACAATGCAACTCACTTGCATGTCACACACACTCGCCACTCAGGGACACCCACAACATACTCATTTACACGTGTACAAGTCACTCACTCACAGCTGTACACACACCACACATTCCCGCTATAAATGGCCTGTATTCCCATGTGAACATCCGCCCCGCACCACACACAGTCCTTGTGCACAAACAGGAAAGGGGGCACCCTGCCTGGCCTCGGGGCCCAGGGGCTTTGCTTTGAGGGGGGGCTCAGGCCACAGGTCTGGGGACATGGCAGGTCTGCCAGGGCATCCTGCCCTTGAGACCCTCCCCAGGGAGGTGGGCCCCAAAGGGAGGGCTGGTAGGAAGGAGCCCCTCTGTCCCTGCAGGCAGACCCCAGAAGGCTTGCCCGAGTGGGCTCAGGGGATCTGTTTGTATGAGGGGGCGCTGCCAGAGGCACGGAGGAAAAGGATGCAGAGCCCCATGCTGCAGAAGACAGACACTCGCCTCCCCACCAGGGGGGTCTCCCCATCTCCCGGTTGCCGTCTACCTCCCCCGCCCCTGCCCTGACTCATCTGCCCCCATGGGGGACAACAGGATGACACATGCAATGTAACCCTTTCCTCTTCCCTCAGGCCCGCTGGGTCAGAGGCCAGGCCAGAGGCTAGGGCAGGAAGGCTGCCCCGCCCTCCCACCTACCCCAGCTAACCTTTAAAAAAGACAAAACGTCCGTCTTGGCGCTCGTAGGCAGCACTGATGTCACTGGGCAGGCCACGCCAGAAGTGCCCGATGGGCATGGGATAGTTGTCCAGGACGCGGTTGTGCCGAACCCGCCAGAACCAGCGGCCCTGGGGAGGGCGTGTATGTCAGTGGGCAGACCAGGCCTCCTCCTCAGCCCACCCCTGCCCAGATCAGGGAGATCGGAGGGTCGCTTGGAAAGCCAGGGGGGCACCAGCGAGCCAGCCCTGGGCGGGATACAGGCCTGCACTTGCTAGTCACCCCGGCCCGAGCCCCGAGCTCTCCAGGCTGGTTTCTTCTTGGCCTAGGGTCTGATGGCACCCCAGAGGCTGCTCAGCGAGGCAGCGGGGGATGCTGGGGCAGGCAGAGGGGGATGTGGGGGTGCTCTCCTGCTCTGAGGCTGGGCCAAGGGACTTGGGGAGGCAGGGACAGGGGCCAGACCTTGAACACGAACATCTCCCCGCGCAGCATGGCTACTGTGTCAAAGTCCCCGTCGCAGATGTTGGGGCCATACTGGTCAGGCCGTTCCGTGGCTCGGGGCTGGGCTGGGGGGCCTGGCTTCGGGGGTCGCTCTGGCTTCCCACCTGGGGGTGGTGGCTGGGGGGGTCTGGGGGGCCGATGGTCTGGCCGGCCTGGCCGCCGGGGAGTTACGGTGGGGAGAGGCCGGGTGGGCTGTGGCTGGCCATCCGGGGTGCCTGCAGAGGGGGGTAGGGAGAGTGGGAAGTCAGCCCAGAACCAGGGGACCCTGGGGCCCCCAGTCCAGGAAGACACGTACCAAGTTGCTATCCATCCACAGTAGACCCCTGCCCAACACCAGCCATCACCCTCAGGACCTCCATCCTCCATACAGCTCCCACCTTGACCTCCCCACTCTAGACATGGGTCACTGTGCCCCTGACGCTGCCCCTGTCTCCACTTCTCCTTGGGGACATTCCCCTCAGGGCACAAGCCTGCTTCAGGGGACCAGGAAGTCGTGGACACGTGCAGAGGAAAGAACGCGGCTCTGTGACCTCTGCTGAGGGCCCACCTCATTGCCCAGTTGCGGGGATACAGTAGGGGAGTGTCCATCATGTACGCAGCAGGGCAGGTACCGTGCGCAGCAGTGCCAGCCCTAACAAGGGGCCTGGTGTGGCACCGAGCGCAGGCCCTGACCCACAGAACTAGAGACCTCACCACTGGAGGCCCTCTTGGGTGGGGCGTGGGTGGAGGGGGTGCCACCTGCCTCTGTGAAGTGATAAGGCAACAACACTCACTGGAGAGCCTGGGACAGCCTTGGGTTGGGAGTAGGAGTGAGAAGGATGGGGTCTGGAACCCCAGGGGCATCCCCGTCTAATAAGAATATCACTGACCCTGAGGAGGAAAGGAGGTGTCAGTGAGGGGCCTCAGGGACCCCAGCCTGGAGCCACCATGAGGGCCCTGGGTGAGGGCCAGGCCCTGGAGTTGGCCCTGGGTGTGATTTCTAGCACCATCAGTTACTCACTGAGTGATGCGGACCCATCATTAATCCTCTCTGGGCCGGTTTCCTCATCTACAGAACAGGGTTAGTGGTGGTGCCTATGCCTGGTCGGGCTGGGAGTCGAGAGCCGGAGTGCAGAGCCCCCTGGCCGTGCCCACGCTGCCCCCTCACCGTAGAGCTGCTGGATGCCCCGGAGGTCGTCCTCGGGCAGCTGGAAGGTGTCGGTGTCCATCCACTGGTAGAATGGCGCCATGATGGCACTGGGGTTGCTAGAGTGCTCCAGCCCTAGAGCGTGGCCCAGCTCGTGCACTGCCACCAGGAAGAGGCTATTCCCTGCAGCGGGGGCGGGCAGCATGGTCAGCTCTGGCCCGGCCTGGGGCCTGTGGGCTGAGGCTATCAGAGAGCTGGCCCTTCTGCCCCTTTAGAAGAGGCTGAGCTGCTCTGACTCCAGGGCTTCATGCTTCCCCACCTGGGATATGGGTACGATAATTTCTCTTCTCTATAGCCCCTTGGAGATCATGGGTCAACGGACTGGGATGGAGGGGCAGTGCTCAGAGAAATGCACAGGGGAAGCTCTCCCCAACCAACCCAGTACCTGCTCAACCAGCTCAGAGGGCAGTGCCTGGATCTGCCTCCCCTGCCCTGCCTTGCCCTGGCCAGGTGCTCTCACCATGCAGGTCCGTGCTGGAGAAGGTCCAGGGCTCATCTGCATCGAAGTGGGTATCCCCGCCCAGACCAGGGCCAGGGAAATAGGCATGGGCCAGAAAGCCCCCCGTGCCGTCAAACGGTGAGCTGTCGCCGTGGAACCCAGAGGCAAAGAGTACCATGATGTCAGCTTCCTTCTGCCGCCGCAGCCGGATGTCCTCATAGGGCACCTCCTGGAAGACCAGGGGTGTGGCCTGCTCCCACACGCGGAAGGCCCTTCGCACTGCCTCTAGCGAGTGGTACCATCCCAGCTTCTCTGTGTAGTTCTGGATGCTGTGGGTGGGCAGGGAGACAAGGGATTGAACCCAGGGCCTACTGGGTTTCACTGTCCCCTGCTAGCACCCGCTGCAGGGGTGGGGGTGGGGTGAAGACACATGGTCATGAGAAACATATAGAAGATCTGAGCTGGCTCACGGACAGCGCCCATCAGTACAAACTGTCAGTTTACTCCGATGTCAATTTGAAAAACAGAACGTGTCAAACCCGGGAGTTCATTAGGATATCACCAAATAAGGCTGCACTGTCCCCAATTATCTTAAATAGGAAAATCATTAAGCAAACGAAACTATAGGTACTATGTAGCCGAGAGAAAGAACTAGATGGTTTGCATACAAATGGCCGAGGCTTGGGAAACATGGGCCAAGTGGTTCTGATTATTGGACTGTAGGGTCAGGCTGCCCTGAGTTTAAGACTGGGCTCTGGCATGATCTAGGTGACCTGGGGCAAGCGACTTAGTCTTTTCTGTATTTCAGTTTCTTGATCTGTAAAATGGGAAAAGGAGAGCAGTGCTCTCATCTTGGGGAGCTGTGGGGATAAAACAAATTAGCTCATGTAGGACATGTGCCCCGAGTCTGCACGTGATAAAAGCAGGATGCAGCCTGTTATTACCCACATAAATCAGATTAAGCTTCTGTGTGCTGGACAGATCTCCTCCATTAAAAGCTGGTTGGGCCATGAATTCGCTCTGGGGGCCTGGGTCTAAGTGGCCACAGGAGCTGCTCTTCCTCGGGAGACAGAGCTGTGGGTGGGGCGGTGGCTGGAGTGAAACAGGAAGGGGAGCCCTTGGGGACTGCCACAGGGCTCTGGGCTCAGGGGGTTTCTTGCCAAAGGAGGCGGATGCCTGACCCAGGGTTCTTGCAGGGACCTGTTGCCTGCCCATCTGCCAGAGGCCTGGATTCCAGCACCATGCCACCCTTAGGTGCGTGCCTCCCCTTAGGTGCCTGAAGTCCCCCTGCCAGGCAGTGTGGTGACCCCCAGCTAGGAAGCCAGCCCCGGGACTGCTGGTGGGTAGGGAGTGAGGAGGGAAGGAACACTGAGCGGAAGCAGGTCCAAGGGTCCTGACCTTTGCCGGCGGAAGACTGCCTGGGGTGTGCGGCTGAACTTGTGTGCGTGGGAGTGGGCCGGACTGTCTGTGCTGGGCACCCTGGGGTGGGCTTCTGGGAAAGGAAGCCTTCCAGACAAGCCCACTGGGAAGCCTGAGGCCTCAGCCCGGGTGGGGAGAGGAGTGGGCAGTCTCCAAGTGATGTGACGGGAAAGCTGCTGCCCTGGACCGCCACAGTCCCTACCTGAAGGTCAGGTGGTGGTTGTTCCACTTCCTCCCCGTGAGGGCATAGCGTTTCCGCCGCCGTCGCAGGTTGGCTTTCACGCGCACCCCGAACTGATCCGGCACCCCGCAGCGGGGTCGCTTCATCCACCTGGGTCATGGGCACAGAGGGGTAAGTCCAGAGCCTCTCCTTCCTATGTCTGCCTGCTTTGGCTCTGCCTCTTCCAGGCAGCCCACCTTCTTCCACCCCTTTGCCTGTGGCCTCCAGCCACCCTTTCTATGGGTATGGTGGAGGTGGGAGGCTTTCCGTGCTTCGGTATCCTCAACAGAAACACGGGCCCATTGACCTCAGACTGGAAGACTGAGTGCCCAGTAGGGCTCCACCAAGCTAAGCTCCCTTTCACCAGTATCACCCGGGAATGGGAGAGTTACTCCTTGATATGTTATGCTCAGTGCACACTCAACGACGTGTCCCATCACCTCTGTCAGATTCAGCACAGAGCCCGGGCCAAGCAAGGATGAGGATGTCCCAGCTAGGGCATGCATGCTGCTCCTCCCCATTCCCCTGTCTGTGGCAGACATCACCAGCCCGCCCCACGCTCCTTGCTGCTTGACCAGAGTCACCTCCTGGGGCTCAACATGAAGCTTCAGGCAGCCACTCCCAGCGTGGAATCAGAACTAGCATGGAAGACCTAACCCTTCGCCATTTCTTATCTAGGCCCCTCTAATCTGGAAACTCCACCTGCCAAACCCTTGTCAGAGCAGGTCAGAAGGAGGGCAGGTGCCATTGGGGTCGGGGGAGGGCTCGGTGGAGGGACTCACGCCTTGGTTTCTTCGTCAAGCACGCCCGTGACAGGAATCCCATAGAAGCGCTGCATCTCTGCGAGGGCTGAGGCCAGGATCTGGGCGGAGCGCATGGTGGACATGTGGCGGCTGGGCTGGGGCAGGTAGCCGTACAGCCTCAGCCAGTTCTGCAAAGGAGAAGCCACCACTCGGTCACCATGTCTAGCACTGCTACTTCTAAACACACAGCCTGCACCGACCACTGCCCACCACTGCCACCACCGCCCGGTTGGGGCCGCTGCCACCTCCTACTGCAGTGACCATGTGAGCCTCTGTACTGTTCTCTTTGCTGCCACCTCCTACGGCCTGTTCTCACACAAGAGCAAGAATAAAAGGCCTTTACAAGTCAGGTCTGCTGAGTCTTCTGCTTAGAATCCTCCAAAGACTTCCCAGCTCAGCGGAAAAGCCAGGCCCTCAGTACCTGGCCGGGCCTTCGCTCTCAGACCTCACTGCTCCTGCCTGACCCTAGCTGGTCACATCTCTGCCTCAGGACCTTTGCACTTGCTGCTCCTGCTGCCCAGACACCTGTATGGTTCCCACTCCCATTTTCTTCAGGCTCTGCTTTCACCTCCCCTTAGTGGAGGGGCATTCTCTGACAACACAATGTTAAAAGAAGACCCCCATCTGTGTACCCTGCATCCCCTCTTCTCCTTCCCTGTACTTGTCACCATCTAACACATTACATGTTTCACTTAGGTATTTATTATTTGTCTTCCCCCATTAGGATGGGAACTGTCCATGAGGACAGTCCACAGTAGCTGTCCTTGTCATTGTACTGGCTGCTCCAGGGAGGGCCCCCTACCACTCCTGGCAGACTGCTGGGGACCCTGAGGGGCTCAGAACCTCTTGAGGCCTCACCAAGTAGGAAAGCCGACCCCCGGCAGTGCTCTCTGACAGATCCGACCCTCCCGAAAGAAGAGTAGATGGATTTGGGCAGCGCACCCAGGCCCAAGAGGATGGGCCAGGAGGCCTAAAGTCCAGTCCCTGCTTGCCACAGATGCTTTGTTCTCACCAGGTCTGAGTTTACTCAAGGAAATCAATGGGGTTGTGGAGGTCATGAGATCTGAAGAAGACAGCCCTGGGAAAAGCAGCAGGCACACAATGGGGGTGCCGGTCCCCTTCCAGAGCTTGCTGGGCAAGTCTTCTCCATCTATTCATCTGTCCATTTATCCACCCACCCCTACTCCTGCCGAGAGTTTCTGTGGCACCCTGTGCCGGACACCATGCCAGCTGGAGGCTATGGAGGACCACGGGGGAGCTGTGCTGACCTCCAGGTGCTTACGGGCTCCCTGGGAAGACCAGGTGTTCCCACAGAGGGAGGGATTCACGCCTGCAAGTCTGTGAGCAGACATGACTGTCACAGCCGTAGCTGGAGGATGGGATCCCTGATGAGCCAAACCGAATCGCAGTAAGAATTCATCCTGGCCATGAGCGCATGGTGACTGCCATGGGATGGCCCATAGCAGTCCCTGGACACATGGAAGTGTCCTTTGTACCTCTCCTGGCCCACTCTGGGTCTCTGGGGGGCCCCAGAATGAGGGCACCTGAGGCCTGCTCTCTTGGAGGCTCTGGAAGGTTAAGGCTGCACATCAAAGTCCCATAAGGCAGGATGATGGCCAGATATGGTGGCTGCTGTGGACCAACAGCCCTATGTCAGCTGGCCACGCCCATGTCTCCTGCCACCAGCAGCACAGCCAACTCAAATACTTGCTCCCTCCCTGCCACCTGCCAGCCTACCCCCCCCGCCCCGCCCCGGCATGGCTGGGCTCAGCGGTGCCCACTGCCTCTGCTGGAGGCAATGGCTGTGGATCCAAAGAGGGGGGCACAAATGCCCAGCCGCAGCTGCCAGGCCTCCCAGGCCCTGAGAAACAGCCACAGAACAAGGAGGCAGAGACACAGAGCTGGGGACCAACTCTGGCCCAGGCACTTCAGGTGTGGCTGGATGCCGCCTGTGCGTTAGGCTGTTGGCAGACTACATTTTTTTTTTTATTTCCAGAAGACAAGACAGCCAAGTTTATATTTATTCAAAGGGACAGTGTTAAAAAAAAAAAATCAAACATCCTCTAATCAAGTGCTGCATTTAACGAAATCCATGTCAGACATAAAATGAGACAGAAGACAACCACAGAGATGTGGCCACTTAGGGGGGAATCTGTGCCTTGGAGCACCTCCCCTCCCCTGGGACACTGGGCACCCCCAGAAAGCAAGGGACGAGTGACGGCAGGTGAAGCAGCGGGGGAGCTGTGAGGGGTCCGCAGGCCAGCTGGCCCGGCTCCGACCTCCAGGAGGCACTGGGGATGAGGCACCTGCAGACGTCAGAGCCCACCGACACGGGGCGGCTGGACCAGGACCTGCCTCCTCACGCGGGCTTCCTGGAGGAGGAGTGGGGGGGCCATACCGCGGCTTGGCCATGTGCTGGGCAGGGAAAGGTGCTCAATCAATGTATTATTAATGACAGAGGCCTGTCTGGCTGTCCCTGGAACGGCAGCCTTTTGCCTCTCCGGAGAGTGGAAGGGTCCAGGCTCCAGCCTCAGGCCAGGGCAGGGCAGAGGGGGAGGCAGGAGTGCTCTGCCCCCCACCTCCCCGACCCTCCCACCCAGGGGTCCTACCCTCCCACACTGGCAGGGCCACAGGCCCCCTCCCTGTCCTCCCCCAGCGCGGGCAAGCTCTCCTGAAGCTCCGTGCGCACGGAAGGGCGGGGCGGGAGTCCACCGGAGCCGCGGGTCCCCGAAGCGGCTTGGAGACACAGAACCATGATGCCAGGCCAGCTGACGGTGGGGGGAGCCTGCGGACGACGAGGGCGCCTCTACAGCACCTATTTGCATAAGGTAAAAATATCTCAGGGAGTGCAATCACAGGCCACCAAGGGGCTGATTAGCAGCGTCTGCAGTGACAGGGGGAGGGCAGGGGCAGGCTCCGCGGCGGGCAGGCAGGCTCGGCGGCCCTGGGGAGGGAGGGGAGCTGGGGCCGTCCCGGTGAAGAGCTCCAGACCCCGCAGAGCCGAGGGGCAGCTCAGGGGCAGCTCAGGGCCGACGGGAAGGTCTCGTGGGTGCCTGAGGACCCTCCTCCATGCAGACAAGCACCCCTGGGGGCTCAGGGAAGCCAAGAGCTTCCGTGTCAGCATTGGCCAGGCCTTGACCGGTCAGTCTCCTGGGGACCAGTGGCCCCGGGCACCGCCAGTGCGAGAAGGCGGCCAGAAGCAAGGGCATGTGAGGGAGGGGGGCAGACACGTGGCCGGGGCGCAGGGCGGCGGAGCCCCAGACGCCAGGGTGAAGCTGCTGCTGGAGCCCGCCTGACTCTGGCAAGCCTGTGCTCAGGGCTGACTGCCAAGCGCTGATGGTCTACACCCGCCTTGGGGCTGTGTGGGCTTTCACGTTCCCCGTGTCTAGGGGGTCTCTCTCCGCCCTGCTGCCGGGCTGTGTGACCAGCCCAGGAGGGGAGAGCATGGCATACGGCTGCACAGGTGTGTGACAGCGGCTGCTCGCACCCCTCGGGTCCCAGCTTGCAGGCATGCTCTGCCGTTATGGGCCAAAAGGGGGTAGTGATTCCAAGGTCATGACCGACCTTGCTGGCTCAAAGTCGGGGAGGGGCTGTGTTCAAGGCCCTGCTGTTCCCACTGGTGACTGTAAAGTCTGTCCGTTACAGAAGTAGCCCCCTTTTCTTTCTTGTTACCTAGAGTCTCATAAGTGGGGTAAGCCAAGCAGGTGGGGAAACTGAGGGGAGGACAGGTCAGGGGGACCTCCTCTACGAGGGCCAATGTCCAGTTGATGGCAGAGAAGGATCTAAAAAGAGAATTCTAGGGACCATGCAGAGAGACCCCACTACCCAAGTTCTTCCAGCCATTTCTTTCCCTAGCTCCAGACCTCACCCTCTTAAGTATGTATAGACGCTTCAGGTGAGTGGTAACCCCAGGTAAGGAAATGTGGGACCATCAGGAGTCTGAGGGGAGATTCCTGGCCCCCTGGCCCCTCGGTGAGGCCATAAAGGCTGCGAACCTACTGTGGGCCAGGCAGTTTACTCTTGCCATCCCACTCAATGCTCACAAGTAACCCCATCCCCATTATACAGAGAGTGAGGTTCAGAGAGGGTGAGTGGCCCACCCAGGGTCACACAACTGTCTGGCTAGAATTGGAGCCCATAAGCGGTGCTATTGGCCCAGGCTACTGTGAAGTAGCACCGGCTCCTCTTGGCTGGATGAGCAACACCCAGCACAGCACTGGGGGAGGGCATCTAATCATCCCCACACCCCACCTCCCTGGCTGGGTCTGGGCGCTGGGCCATGTCAGCAGGGCTGCCCCCTAGAATTGCTGAGACAATGCCAAGCCAGGCCCATAGGGAGGGTATGTCTGAGAAGGAGCCTCGGATCAATATTGTGCATTAAGCGGCTGTGGGGGGCCGGGGGCGGGGGAGCGCCCCTGCTGCCACCACAGCCAGCTCCTCCAGACTGATTGCTGGGGCCCCTCCCACCCGGCTTTATCGGACCCTGTGCGATAAGGACGCTCTCTGCAGGGCTCTGCCCTGCTTCTGTCACCCACAGCTCTCTCTGCAGTCCAAGCAGACCCTGGCAGGGTTGCCAGTCAGGCATAAAAGGCATCTTGTCAGAGCTCCCAGTGACGGACCTGGACCTTCCATGGTGTGAGGTCCTCATGGTGTTCACCTCCCTTACTCTGTATCCTGGTCTGTGGGCTCTTGGGAACAGGCCAAGGTCTTGCCTGGCTCTGGATTTGGCCAGCACAGAGCCAGCGCTGAGATTTGTAGTCCTGGGAAGCCACAAACCCTGCAGATGCAAAGCATGCACCCTGGGGCCATTGGGGGTACCCTCTCCGGGGGATCAGAGCCAGGAGCCCATTCAGCAGCTAGATGACCCCACCCAGCCCTAGACTCATCCAGCCTTAGTCTAGAGAGGACCTCAGGGCCATCAAATCTAGCTACCTCACTGAAGATTCTACGGACCATGGCTGGGCCCAGGACTCTTCCAGCCTGTACCCCTGCAAAGATGGGGTGCCCACTGCCACCAAGGGAGCCCATTCTGTCTTTGGGCATCCATGACTGTTGGGAAGCTCCTCCTCAGGTGGAGCAGAAATCTGCCTCCCAGTGACACGTGCCCCTTGGTCTTGACTGTTTGTCCACCTAACAGGCCTTTGAGTGATACAGGCACGCTAATTAAGCTTCTCTGAGCCCCCTGTTCCTTCCTTGCAAAACAGAGTCAATATTAATCACTCCCTACCTGCCACAATGGGATGATAGCACAGATGACACAGACCCAAGGCCAGTGAAGAGAGGGGGCACCACGCCAAGCCCCTGTCCTTGGTGGATGCTTTTGCCTTTTGAGACAGCACGGTCCATATTTTAGCAGTTCCAGAAGAACACACTTGCTCATTTGGGGCTCAAGCTGTTCTCCCGCCCCACTACATGAAGGCTGCAGCTGGGGAAGTTGCTCTGGGTGGCAGGCAGAGTAGAAGGGGTGGGGAGGTCCAGCCAGGGAAGCAGGAAGGAGGTAGTTGCCAGAGTTTCCTGGGTTTCTTCCCCACCCCCCTCACCCGCCCTCTTCCAGCCTGGGCCTGTAATCCTTAACCTGGAGGGAAAAACAGACCGGTCCTTAGGCCAGGTCCTTGGGCCAGAGGGCGGGGTGAATGTGCCCCGTTTGCTAGTAGTTTCGGGGCAGGATGGGAGCCAGGCCTTGGGGCCTCACCTGGAAACTCTCCTGTAGTAGATACTAGTATCTATCAAGTGTAGATAGTGTGCTCAGGGTACAAAGCCTGGGTGGCTGGATAGGCTGTGGGGGAGGGCTAGGTGCCATTCTGGCCTCACCTCCACAACCTCCTTCCCACCTGGCTTCAGCTCAGCGGGGCACCACACAGGATGACACCTTGCAGCCTGTAGCCCAGCACTCGTGCTCCAGGCCAGACCAGCTGGGTTCATTCCAGCTCTGCTACCCCTCCGGCTGTGGAGTTTGGGGCAACTTCTCTTACCCCTCCCCTAGTCTCAGTTTCCTCTCCTGTACAGCAGGGTAACGACAGCCCCTACACTTGCAGAGTTAACACCGGGACTGAATGGGAAAATGCATACAAAACACCCACGGGCCGTGCCTAGGACATAACTATGGATGTTGAAGATGCTCAACAATGACACCTGATCCTCATTGGGCCCCACGTGAGGACCACTGGGCACACTGTTCAGCATTTTACACATAAATGTACTGGATCTCCCCAGTAACTCCATCTGGTAGATGCTATTACAATTCTCATTCTGTAGACAGGGAAACTGCGGCACACAGAGGTTTCATGACTTGCCCAACAGCAAATGCTATTTGCTACTCATTGTCACTGTGTTTGGCCACCATTTTGCAAGTGCTTATGTACCCAGGGCCATGCTCCTAAATGCTCCACATGAAGCTGGGCTCTCACCCCGCCAGGGTGGCAGTCGCTCCCGGAAAGACAAGGTAGTTCTCAGGGCTAATGGCCAGCCCTGGAAAGCTGATCCACACCCTGGCCTCCAGGCTCTGGCAGCTTGACCATCAGATGGCAGTGGGACTGGAAACATCTCTAAAGGCTGGATAGCAACAGGCACCTTGGTCCTCATCTGTCTGTCCAGACATCAGAGAATGAGTTGGGTCTTCTTGCTCATTTCCTGCTGTTCCCACAAGGGCAATGGGACGTGGTAAGAGGCATCCTTCTCTGTCTCTCTGATCCAAGCCCAGCATGCATATCTATGCCGTTCTTGTCTGGGGATGCAAAATCTGTGCTACCTCCCCCAAAGGGTCGGGTCCACAGCCTTTGGTCTCCAGGCTTCTCCAGAACTGGGGAGCACCCTCATGTGAGCCCTGATCTGGGGGGAGCTCATTCAGCTAGAAGGCACCTATGGTGTGCTGCAGGCTTACAGCGTTCCACCTGCAGGGCCCCAGGTCCTCACATTCATCGGTCCGGTCCTTCTAGGACCCTGTGTGGTAGAGGGGGTCCCAGCAGACAGTCCCTGACCCCTCTCTGCTTCTGCCGACTCAGGGACTGCACCTCCAGGTCCGAAAGCAAGCTGGCCATGGGGCTTGGCCCCTACCTGAGTGGCCAGTGGTGTGGGCCATGTAAACCTTGGGATCATACGGAAGATACCAGATGTCTCAGTCTGTTTAGACCACAATAACAAAAATACCATAAGCTGGGTGACTTATAACATTCATTGCTCACAGTTCTAGAGGCCAGCAGCCCAAGATGAGGGCAGTGGCAGGGTTATGTCCCAGGGAGGTCTTTCTTCTGGGTTGTGGACTGCCAACTGCCGACTGCTTGCTGTGCCCTCACATGGTAGATGGGGCAAGGGAGCTTTCTCAGAGTTTCCTTCAAGAGGGCTCCATCCTCATGACCTAGTCACCTCTTAAAGGCCTCCCTCCTAATACCATCACCTCAGGAGGCAGATTTCAACATATGATTTTGAAGGAGGACACACACATTCAGTGTAGAGCACCAACTACAACCCGAGGTGGGAGCAGTGGTGACCCCCAGCTGGCCTCAGGCAGAAATCAAAATCCCAGCTGGGCAGCTGGGTGATGATGGCAGGGAGCATCTGGTCAAGGAACAGAAGGGGCCCTTCCATGGCCATTCTGAGTTGGCCTCAGAAAACATGGGCAGTGAGTGCTGGGAGTTTGCACAAAGTCTCCCATAGGGGATCCAGGAGTGTTCTGCTCCTTGGGGTGGGACAAAGGAAGGTAGCTGTGTTCAGGGGTCAGAATGCGCAGGTCGAGTGTTGAGACAAGCACCCGCCGGGCTATTCTTCACATGGAGGTGGCTGGCTGACTGGACGGCGGGGCAGCCCAGACGCGGGGACCTGGCAGGAGATGGACTGTGATGAGCATGGCCCAATCGGATGCCAGGTCCCTGGCTGAGCTCATCAGCCCAGTTCTCTCTGGGTTTTGAAACAGAGTATGGCGAGGAGTGGTTTGTTTAGTTGGAGAAGACACTGAAAAGCCAAGATGGGAGGGAAGAGAGAAAACTAAGCTTCTTCTGAAGGTTCCCAATGACAAGGCCCTCACATTAACCCCTTTTCCCTGAGGGTGGGCACAGGGTACCTCTGCACTCTCTGCTCCGCATTTAAGAAACGATCCTAAAAGGACCAGCAAGAAATAAAATAAAATAAAATAAAATAAAATAAAATAAAATAAAATAAAAAATAAAAGGACCAGGAAGGTAGCGCAAGCAGAGATGGGAACACAAGCTGCCTGGGGGTTCGGCCTAATGGTCAGATCTGAAGGTCAAAATCACAATTTGAGGTGGCTTGCACCCCTCTTTTTACTCATTCTGCTCAGCCACCCCCTAGAGGCAAGGAAGCTGTGCGGAAGTCTACCTCCGCGGACCCGGGTATGAGCACATTTTAATGGCGGTGGCACCAGTGGCACCACACCTGTGAACCCTGCAGCTGAGTCACCTCCGTGGGGCGGGTCTGAGAACCTGAAGTCGTGTCTCACAGGAGGGTGCAGGTCTCACAGGAGGGTGCAGGTCGGGGAGAAGACCAGAGATTCTCTGGTGAAAACTGAGACACCTGAGCAGACGAGGTGTGGCAGCCGGAAACAGCGGGACAGAGACCCGAAGGCAGGGGCTGGACGCTCAGGGCAGGGAGTCCAGGAGCTGCCACTGGCAAGGCAGTCCGGCAGGGCGCGGGTCTGTGCAGGGGAGAGGGACTCCAGCCCAGAATGGCTGGAACCTGGGACTTGACATCACAGGCAGCCAATGGGACAGTGCAGAGCAGCTCAGTGGTGACTCCCTCAAGGACGACTGCCTTCTCCAGGCTGGGTGTGCCAGGTGGCAGGTGGTAGCCGGCTCCTAGCACATGCCAGGCTTCCTGATTCTTTAGTCTGGTGAAACTCCTGTGGTTTCTGTCCTGGGAGAGGGAGAGGGAAGAGAGAGGGGCTGGCCTTGACTCAGTTGCCAGGCTGCTCAGGGGAGGTCCCGGCCATGGCCTGACCTGAAAGTCTGGAGCTACAGAGGTTGTCTCGGGTGAGGGCCAGAGCCCTTCCTCTAAGGGAGGGAGGCTCTGTACACAGGGAATGGGCCAGGCCCAGGAGTCTCAGATGCTGGTCCCCAGATAGCACGGGCCTAGGGTTCTCCCATGGGCCTCCTGGCAAATGGGCTGGTTACTGAAGCCATTTGACTTTTGGGGCCCAGATCTGGATAGACTTGACAGACTTCAAAGAACGGGCTGTACCCCAAAGCCAACTCTAGTTGCTGGGGCAGCCCACTTGTCTCTGGCCCCCTGTCTACCTTGGCTTCCAACATCAAGGCTTCCAACATCCTTCTACCTTCCAGTGTCTCTTCCAGCAGTGAGTTAACCCAAGTTTTCCCCCAGGAGATGGACTGCAGGCCAGTCACAAATCTCTAGCCAGAGCCACCACAGGCTCAGATTTGACAGTGCAGGCCTGGGCTGTGGGTACTCCCTCAGCTAGGAGAGGAGGGGGGCGATGGAGGACCAGAAGCAAAGGAAAGAGAGGAAAGCCCCTCAAACCACAGTTCCTAGCGCCCCAACTCCTGGCCATCCAGGATGCCAATTCACAGGCAGGGCCACCCAATCCAGCTTGGTCTGTAGTTGCTTCCTTTACAGAGATGCCATTCTTAAATAGATTGTAATATTGTAATATGACTTGCAATCCTTTGGTCCTCCACTCCAGAGGGTAGCAGGTGGACTGGATAAGCACTCTCTACCCATTGCCTGGATGGGAGTCCCCACCGGCAGGAGCTCCCTATAAGCCTCTGCCTGACTGCTTGTGTGAAATGGGGGGCGGCTGGACTGGGCATGGGTTGGGCTCCCACTCCACCTCCTGCCAAGGCTCCCCGCAGCTTTCCCTAGCCCGGCCAGGGAGGGAGGGCAGAGCAGGTGGGGAACTGGCTGGGAGGTGTAACTTGAGCCGGGAGGAATTCCCTGCCCTTCCTCCAAGCTTTTATTAAAGCAGGGCGGGGAAGGGCAGGCTTCCATCGGAAAAATCTCCCAGGCTGCCGGGGAGGTGGGGAAGCGCGGGGGTGGGGGGGTGGCTGGGAGGCAGCACCGGCCCGGCGGCCAATAGAAGGCACTCAGGCCCACAGCCCGGGCTGCGGGAGGCTCCAGGCCGGCCCAAGGGTCCCGAGGCCCGAGCCCTGCACCCATCCCCTCGCTCCTGCCCAATCCACCCCTCTGCTGGTCCGGGGCAGGGAGTCGGGGCTTAGAAGTCTGGACTGAACGCTCCCCTCTTGCTGGGGCGGAGCTGGTGCCCTCACTGTCGGTGCTCGGGAGGAGGGCGCTGGGCGACCCGAGGGGCCGGCGTGTGGTGCGGGGGATGCCCGGGGGACCCCGCTCCACCAGGAGGCCGTGCCTGGTTACCGCGGGACCCATCCGGAGATCGGGCTCCGTAGGGACGTCAGTGGGCTCCTGATGAAAACACGATGGGAGTCCGCCCTCTCCCACCCAGGCGGCGGCGCAGGGGCGCTAGTGGGAGGAAGCGCCCGCGGACGCGGGGTCTCCCTCGAACCCACCTGGCCCTGGGGCGGCTTCCGCTCAAGAGCCCAAGAAAGTCGCCAAGGCGCCCCCGCGACCCGAGACCGCTGTCTGGGAGGCTCGCGGCCCTGCCCCCCCCCCCCCCCCCCCCGGCCCGCGGCTCGCTGTCACCCCGGCCAGAGGCTGCCGCGGCGGGCGCGCTGCGCGCTCGGCTCGGTCCGCCCAGGGCAGCCCCCTCCCCATTCGCAGAGAACGTCACGGCGCGCCCCAGGGCTCTCGAGGAATCGGCCGCGCGGGGAGAGGCGCGGAGGGGAGCGAGGGCTGGGGGCAGCAGAAGCGGCTCAGCGCCGCGGAGGGCCCTGGGGGTGCAGCGGGCGCGAGTCCTCCGCCCTCCAGGATCCGGGAGGAGGCGCGCCGCAGAGCGCCGGCTGGGGAGCCGCAGGTCGCCGGGCCCCGGTCTTCCCCGCCCCCCATCTCCGGGACCCCGGCTCGTCTCCGCGCCTCCACCCCCTCCGGGCTGCGGGCGTGGCTCCCCCCGCCCACCCACCCGCCCCGAGGCTCCGGGCCGGGGTCCTTACCTCGGCGTTGACTTCTGCGTCCTCCGCCGCCGCGCCGCGGCCCAGGCAGCCCAGCAGCACCAGGAGCAGCGGCAGCAGCCGCGGCCGCGCCGCCGCCTCCCGGCCGCCGAGGACACTGCCCGCCCGGCCCGGCCGTCCGAGCGCGCTCCGGTCGCTGCCCATGCTCTCGGCGCCCAGTCCGGCCCGGCGCGCTCCACGCCCGGCTCCTCGCTGGCCGGCGCCGGGGCCCCGCACGCGGCTCGGAAACTTGCGACGCTCCCTGGCTCCGCGCCCGGCGGGCGCGCGGCAGACCTCGGGGTCCCGGGCCCCGCCGGAGCCGCCGGGGTCCCCTCGGCAAATTCCCACGCCCGGGGAGCAGCGGGCGGGGCAGGTCCGCGGGGGGCGCCGGCCGGAGCCGCCCGCCGCGGGGTCCCGCAGCCTCCGCGCCCGGGCCCGGCTCCCCGGAGCGAGCGCGACTCCCGAGCCTTTGTCTGGCTCAGCGCTCCGGCCGCCCGGCCCCGCGGCGCCCCCTGCGCGCCCAGCTCCCTCCGTCCATGCCCGGGGCCGGGTGCTGCCCAGAGCGCGCGCCCCCCGCCCGGGGACTCTGCTCGCCCCGCGCCCGCCCGGGCCCGGGCCCCCGCGCAGTCCCGGGAGGAGGCGCAGGCAGCCGGCCGGAGCGAGTGGACGAGCCCGGGAGCCGGCGCCCGACGTCCCCGGCGAGTTGGGCGCAGCTCGGGGCGCTCCCAGGCCTCCTCCCCGCGCGCCGGGGCCGCCGCTCTTAAAGGGCCAGCGCTCTCTCCGCGCGCCCGCCCGGCGGGGGCGGGGGCGGCGCCTCAGCCCCAGGGCTTCTCCGTAGCAGGTGCCGGCGGCGGAGTCCAACGGGCGGCCCTTTGACTCTCCCCAGAAGGAGGCAGCCCTTCCCTGCCCGCTCCCGTCGCTCCCACCTTGCTTCTGGAGAGCGGGTTTGACGTTCCCACCCCCTCCCCAGCGACCCCCTGGAGAGGAAGGGAGCCAGGAGGGAGGAAGACTCTTCTTTCTCCCACCTGGCGGGTGCGTAGGGAGGGATACTAAGGCAGCGGAGGGCAGGGAGGGGGGCCGAGGGAACAGGGACCCGAGGGTCTGTCTTAGGGGGAAAAAAAGATAAACAGAAACCTCATGGTGTGTCTTTCCAAAAGCCTCAGGACGTCATGAGTCCTTGAGTGACCCTCCTCAGTTGCCCAGTGAGGTTGGGCACCTTGCAAGGGCGAGAGGACAGGTTTCAGAGGGAGGCAGGTGCACTTTTAGCCGCTTACCTGCCGCCTCCATGTCCTTACCTGGAATGCGGGGCAAAGGGCAGCCCAGGGTTAGGTATGCTTCTGTTGTCTCTACACTTTTTGTTTTTTTAAGATTTTATTTATTTATTCATGAGAGACAGGGAGAGAGGCAGGGGCAGAGGGCCAGATGCCAGACTCCATCCAAGGACCCAGGGATCAAGACTTGGCCCTAGGGGCAGCCACTTAACCGCTTAACCGACTGAGCCATCCAGGCGCCCTGCTGTCTCCACGCTTCCGCTGTTGAAGCAGAGGACCCTGTTTTGTGTAAGTGAAATGTAACGGTGCGGTTCCACGAGGTGATGGGCCAGTGGGCAAAACTTCCACAGAGTGGAGCTGAAAGTGCTAGATGCTAGATTTAGTTCTGAGATCCAGCATGAGCAGCTTGAGATCCGTCTGCATGGATGCCTCTGCACGGATGCGGAAGGCCCCGGTCTAAAGTCCACAAATACTGCGAGAGCAAGTGCAGTCCTGGCCCCACAGACTGGCCCCAAGGTCAGGAGGTGATGACTCCAGCGGGAGGGTGGAGACCTTCCCTCTCCTCTGCCACTTCCCAGCACTGGTGATGGGAACTTCCCTTACCTGAGGGCAGGTTTCTCTAGAGTGAGCCCTGGGGTGGCCCAGGCTGCCTCACCTCCCGGAAATGGGAGAGGTCAGGCTGAGCTTGCAAATGGCCTGTTGAGAGACCTGGCAGGTGCAGAAAAAGACCACTGAGAAAGAAAACAAAAGTTAAACTTGGCAATGATACATTTTGTTAAAAAAAAAAAAAAAAAAAAAACTTGCAGTAGAAGAGAGATTTCAGTATAGAATCCCAACTCCAAATACAACCTAAAGAGGGGCGAAAGCCAAAAAGCAAGTGGAATGGGAGGTGAGGGGTGGTGAGGATGGGGGTGGAGGTTGGCTGCAGGAGGCCCAGACGATTAGATATCACCTGGGGGGCAGAAGGGATGCTGAGCATGATAAGATCTCAGGGTGGGAAATTCTGGATAAACTGACTTAGCAGGATTCTTGCTAAACTGGATTCTAGAAGGAAGTACACAGAAGGGCCTCCTTGGGGAGAAGGTTCAGGGAATCCCAACTAAAGATTCAATCAAAGAATCTTTGTCAGTTTCCCCTCTTGCTCAAGGGAAGAAGAGAAATTCTTCTTTCCTCCGTTCAACTTAAGTTCATTCCTTTTTTTAAAATTTTTTTATTTATGATAGTCACAGAGAGAGAGAGAGAGAGAGAGAAAGAGGCAGAGACACAGGCAGAGGGAGAAGCAGGCTCCGGGAGCCCGACGAGGGATTTGATCCTGGGTCTCCAGGATCACGCCCTGGGCCAGAGGCAGGCACTAAACCGCTGCGCCACCCAGGGATCCCCGTAAGTCCATTCCTTATGCGGTCACCATTTATTTGTTTAGAATCTTGGTGACGGTAGATAATTGCTTGTTGTGACCTTTAATGAAAGGAGTGCCTTGAAGATAAATAGAGGAACATTAGAGTTCAATAAAGAATCAATGTGTGTACCCAACTTGATAGGCCTTCAGAGATCTATGAGACATCCCAGGACCTGTTGTCCTTCCATGGCAGCATGAGCTGGGATGGCAATGAAAAATTTCTTCATTCACCTCTCCAATGTTCCTGGTTATGGCAAAGATGTCTGGTGGACTGTTGGGGTTGAAAATGTAATGATTACCTCTGACTACTGTGCAAGTGCCCCCTTCTGTAACCAGGGTCGTATCGAGGGCACTGAAGTTATAGAGAATGGCTCGCTGGTTTTCTTGACTTTGGCCAGTCACTGATCAGGGATATTATCCGGAGACAAGGTGAATGGCTTCCTCAGTGAATTGATGATCCTGTTGTTGAATCTAACTTCTTGTACCAGGTGATAGATTCCTGGGGATGGTACTTAAATAGTGGCAAACATTTCCCAAAAAAGTAGCAAGGTCCTGGATGGAACACGGGCCTGGTCCTGTGGCTCTTTTTTTTCTACCCCACCTTCCCAGGAACTGAGATGTCCGTAGGGAGGATCCATGTTGTCCTGGATCCCTCTTGTTCTTATAGTGAGAGTGAAGTGACCCTGAGTGGGAGATGGTTGTTTTAGAAATAATTTAAGAATGCAGGAAGATGGCAGGAAATAGAGTAAGATGAAGAGACTGGGAAGATTGGTGAGGTAGCTAGAGCTGGCCCAGTTGGGAGGGAACAGCCAGGACGCTTGGGTTCCCCCAGACAAAGTCAGAATCCTCGGGAATTAGCCAGGAGTCATAGAAATAATCATCTGGTGGTTGAGGATAACCAAAGAATGCTAATTTTGAGGATGGAAAAAAGATGTGTCTGGAGGTGGTTTCTGTGTAGGACAGGCTATGTCTGAGAAACGAGGTAGGAATTTCCATTCACAGGAGGGATCTCCAGGGACCCCTGTAGTAGTGGCTGGGAGCTTTTATGTTGGATTTAGTGATGGCTAGGTCAGGGTTTTCTGGTTCTGGGTAATCCCATGGTTTAAAACGGTGGAGGGGGAGCTACTTCCCTTCCTTGTTGCACCTTGCCTGGTTTTCCCAGATTTATGTTTCTGGCAGTTGAGGCAAGGAGCAACCCCTTGGTCCAAATGAGAGCCACAGTCCAGACCACTGTTTGTCTACTATATCCTGCATTTTGTGCTTTTCCATGAGTCATATTGTAGAAACCACACACAATAACTCAAGAGATTAACTTAAAGACTGTGGAGCAGCCGTCTTGGTGTTTCGAAGTCCATCTGAGTGGCTTAAATATCAAGCTTTCCCCATCCAGTTCTCTCTGAGTCTGAAGCTACCATTTGGGCCACATGGATTTCTTTTATGATTTCCTAAGGAGTCGTCCTAAAATAGTGCACTGTCTCTCAAGGGAAGGTGAATGATCCCACCAGAGATCTAGGCTCTTAAAGCAGGATGCAAGGGCACAGTCCCAAGGCTTGGAAGCTGCTTGGGTTTCTTGGGTTGTCAGGCAGGAGGCTGCTGATTTAGCGTACTGATCAGTCAAATCTATTTCCTTAGATCTCAGGTGAATCTTTTCATGCTGCATTCCTCTGTTTTTACCATAATAATCTACTGGGATAATAACAGTGCCTCTAGAAGTTCTGCTGTTTGGGGTCCATTTTCGACTGGGGTACTGGCTGCTGTCAAGAGTCCTCTCTGTTTTATGAACCCAACTCACGTTCTGTATATATGTTAACCTTTATTCCTTCTGCTCTTATGCAAGCCCAAGTAAGAGCAATTAACTCAGCAACCAGGGCTGATTTGACATTTGGCAGGGCTGAATATTCTAGAGGTTTATGTTGATCAGTGATGGCATATTCAGCCAGAAAGGCTCCATCTTCCTTCCAGAGGTAGGAGCCATTGAAATGAAGAGTGAGGGATGCCTGGGTGGCTCAGCGGTTGAGCGCCTACCTTCGGCCCAGAGTGAGATCCCAGAGTCCTGCATAGAGCCTGCTTCTCCCTCTGCCTGTGTCTCTGCCATTCTCTCTCTCTCTCTCTCTGTGTGTGTGTGTGTGTGTCTCATGAATAAATAAATAAAATTAAAAACAAGAAAAAGAAATGAAGAGTGAGGTCACTATGTATATGCGGGGTGGGGGATGGGGTGAGGGGTGGGGGTGGGGGTTGGGGTTCTGATTAATCTGGCTGAGGACAGGATCATAGTCTAGTGTTAAGGACACAATGATGGGGCATCCCATTGGTGGGTGAAGGAAGCAAGGTGGCAGGGTTTTGAGAGTGACATATGGTGATGTGAGAGGGAGAGAGTAGTAAGATTTCATGAGAGGTAAGTCAAGATGCAGAAAAGTACTGTTTTTTTTTTTTTAAGATTTTATTTATTTATTCATGAGAGACAGAGAGGCAGAGATGCAGGCAGAGGGAGAAGCAGGCTCCCTGTGGGGAGCCCAATGTGGGACTTGATCCCAGGACTCTGGGATCTCGCCCTGAGCCAAAGGCAGATGCTCAACCCTTGAGCCACCCAGGCACCCCTCCCCCCCACCATTAGTTCTTTTTAATGGCCAAAGTGGGAGTATTGCTGGGATTAGAAGTGGGGATTACAAGTTCTTTTGTCTAACAAACCTTGGATTATCGAGTGGGGCCCTTCAAGTCCTTCTGGCTTTAAATGACACTGAGGGATCCTGGGAGGGGCATGGAAAGATCTATCTTTACCTTAGGGGGTTCTCTATCTCTATGTGTCCATATTAGTGGAGGTTTCTTTGTCCATAAAGAAGAGGGAATCCTGTTAATAATTGATTTCTATATTCAGTGAGGAGGTGTCAGTTGAAGGGGGCAGAGGACCCTCAGGGAAGTCAGACAGAGCCGGTAGGAGACTTACATGAAAGGAAGGAATCAGGGACTTGTAGAAGGAATCCTTCTAGGGCACGATGACCTTTTATCTCCCAACTCATGAGAAGCTTCCTTCCTACCAGGCTTCCAGGGTGGCAGAACTGACAAGGAAGTTGCGCTGAGCTTCAGGAGGTCCCCTGGAAATATTAAGGGGTGGAGACAGAGGCAGATCAGGAGGTAAATTATCAAAACTCACCACTGGTAAGGTGACCTCAGGAAGGGGGCAGGAAACAACGTGGTGCTAAGGGTAGAACGAGTTGCCCTGGTGTCAGTGAGAGGCGTGGTGAGATGCCCTCGAGGATGTAGGGTTCTTTCCCCTTGTGAGTTTGGTGGTGCTTGAGGGCACTGGAAGCTTACTTCCTTGGAAAGAGAGTTTCTTTCTCCGGAAAGAGAGAGTCCTGGTGAGGAGGGGACTCAGGCTTTTCCCTTCCTCTTGAGGCCTGGCACTCCCAGACCCAACACCCTTCTTTCTTACAATTTCAGCAAGTGTCCCAATTGGTGGAAGATGGTGATTTTGGAATTTGCCATAGATTAAAACTTTCAGGACCTCCTAGATCTTTTAATCCCAAAGCCATAAGCTTGCCTTCTGTATTTCCAATGGTTTTGAAATACTATCCTCGTAATGCTGGACTATTGTCTGGCGCTTAGACATGTCTGCGTTTTTGCCAGTTAATATTATTTAATATTATTTCTCTGGAATGGGTCATGAAGCTCTGGTCTGCAACTATTTCTAAAGCTTGTGGCCAGAGCTGAGGCTAATATGGAAGGTCAGCTCCAGCCCCAAGTGCTCCTTCCTGCTGTCTCTATTTAATGGTGATCGTTAGGCACATTTCATCTTTGTTTGTAATTTTGAATACCTGACCAATCCATTTGGGCAAGAGAGACCTGAGGGATGGCTTCTAGTCATTTTTCTCTTACTTTCTTCATTTTCTAATGGGAGTTAGAGGTATCCTTGAAAGTCGTCAGATATGGTGGTCCTTTGGCCTTTCCAAATTGAAGGGAGGTATCCCCAAGACCAAACCACAGGTAGAGAAGTTGATCTAAATCAGGGAATCTGGAGAGCATACTCCCAGAACCACCCTATAATATTCAACAAATCTTTTCCTTTTTTCTCAGGAGTCAGGAGAGTCCTTGATGATGACGTTTTGATTCTGAGACCAAGTTTTAAATGGCGTCTCTTCTGTCAACCTGGCTTGAGAATGGGTATGGGTCACATCTTGGGCCTCATCTGCAAGAAGAGATGGGGGTCTGGTGTGTCTTACAGTTGCAGCCAGTTGAGGGGCTGGGGGTGGTGATGGTGAAGGATATTTTGGGAGAGAGGGATGGATATGAAGAACTGTGAGGGGAACGTGAGGGGGTGCTGTGAAGGGTTCTAGGGGTTTACTGAGAACAGATTCTCTGAAGACATTGTTCAAGAACTTCTATGTTTGTTTTTTTTTTTTGAAGGTTTTATTTATTTATTCATGAGAGAGACAGAGAGACAGAGGCAGAGACACAGGTAGAGGGAGAAGCTTCCGGGACTCGATCTCCAGGATCATACCCTGGGCCAAAGGCGGGCGCCAAACCACTGAGCAACCCAGGGATCCCAACTTCTATGGTTTGAATGAGGTTTGAATCATTTAGTTGCTTTTTGGTGTCTTCATATCAACTGAACAAAGCAGACTACAGTGCATCAGAAAATTTTGTTCTTGATTGCCCTAGGGCTCCCCTTAGGTAATGCACTAATTTGGGCAAATCCCAAGAGCCCCCAGAGGGCCCACTGTAAAGAGAGTTTTCAGTAAAGTTTTGCTAATGAGAAAGAAAGTGGACAGCATTTGGCTACAGAAGGATATAGCCAGCAGGAGTTTGAGGAGAGCTTTCCTTCAGTTCAAGAGCTTCCCTGTTCTGGACTACCGGTACCTTTACACTTATGAACAGAAATGCCTGGGATTCTAACCCAGCCTCTGTTCCTTACAGAGACTGGCATCTTCTAATCAGAAAAGCCTAGGACTCACCTGGCCTCTGTTTATCCAGGACTCTAACAGTTAAACAGCTGCTTGCTTGGGACTCTGACCCAGCATCTAGGGAATACTCAGAATCCTAAGAATCAAAATCTGTCCTCACTGTGTTTCAGGGGACATTTATCCAGAGCAGTGGATTCTGGAGTCGGATTATCATCAGATACCCAAACCAGCAAACAGACTGGTGGCAAAAGGTCTAGATGCATAGCACCAACCCTGGTTGTTATGTCTGTGAGTCTGATGCTGGTTCCAGTTCAGATCTGGGTCACATTACCAACAACCATAAAGAGAAACAGGGTCGGACAGAAGTTAAAGCAGTGAAGATAGATTTTTACCGAAAAAAGCTATTGCAGTAGGAGAAGAGACTCCAGTATAGACTTGGGCTCAATTCCCAAGACAACCAGAACAAGGAGGGATTTATAGTGAAGAAGCAAGTTGGGTGGGGGGGCATTGGCGGATGGAAAATCACTAAGAGCAGACATTAAGTCTGGGGTGGGCTCTGGCTGAGGCAGGCAGGAGCCTAAGGGGTATTGCCTAGGGGGTAGTGGGGATGGGGAGTTTGTTCAGATTATTAGGGGAGGGGATTTCTCGCTAAACTGATTTAGCAGGTTTCTTGCTAAAACTAGATTCTAGCAGAAAGTATGCAGAAGGGCCTTAGTTCTTCAGGGAAAAGGTTGGGACAATTTTATCCATTTCCACTACCTTTTCTGTGGGACCCCCTCATTTGAGAAATGGATTTCTAATTTTTTAAAAAAAATTGAAGTATCATTGACAACAGTGTTATATTAGCTTCAGGTGTATAACACTGATTCAACAATTCTATACATATACTGTGCTTGCTACGATAAGTGTGGTAAATTTCTAATTTTTTTTACTCTGAAATGTATTGTGGTTGTCAGAAATGGACCACAGACTTTTCTTCGTTTAACTGAACACATTGCAATCTTTCCCAATATTTATCGCCAATTTAAAAAGAAGGGTTTGAGGGGTACCTGGCTGACTCAGCCAGTAGATCATGGGACTCAGATTGTAAATTCAAGCCCCACGTTGGGTGTAGAGATTACTTTCTAAAAAATCTTTAAAAAATAAAAATAAAAAGCAGAGTTTGAGTTTTAGTGATGTTTAGTAAAGAGAGGGAGCCAGGAACTGTGAATAACTGAGTAATGCTCTTAGAGACCTGTGTTCAGTTTAGTCATTGTTTTCTCTCTGTTGGAGGTTCCTCTCCTGGGGTAAATCCCACTTAAAGAGGTGGCATCTCAGGATGCCTGACTGGCTCAATGGTTGGGTGCCTGCCTTCGGTTCAGGCGGTGATCCTGGAAACCTGGGATCGAGTCCCACATTGGGCTCCCTGCATGGAGCCTGCTCCTCTCTCTGCCTGTGTCTCTGCCTCTCTGTGTGTGTCTCTCATGAATAAATAAATAAAATCTTAAAAAAAAAAAAAAAAAAAAGAGGCGGCATCCCTTGTGACCAGACCCTGAGGCTCCCAGTAGTTGGGTTCTGGGAACTGCAGTCACCTCTGGGCTCCCAGGTGGTTTGTACACCCATCCATCACAGAGGTCTGTGGTCCTACATGGTCTGGCCAGCACCTAAGGCCTGAGGGGACTGGCAGGACAGACACCGTGGGCCCTAGCCTTGGGTCACCCAGTGTTAAATGTCATCTGTGATTTGCTAATATCACTGCATCTAGAACCTCCCACCTGGCAGTTTTTGTTTTTTTGGAGCCTTTCTGAATTAAAGTGCAGACACCTGGTTTCATGGCAGCTTCACTGAGACTCCAAGGTGTTGTGAGGTGGTGTACAAACGCCTAGAGATTAGAAACCAGGCCTGGGAGGGGTGGGGAGGGGTTATTGGGGGTGGGGCACTGCCCCAGCACTAATTTACTGGGCAATCCTGAGCAAGTTCTTTCCCCTCTTTTGGGCTGCCTCTTCATTTGTAAGAGGGTTCTGGCTCAGATAGTGGCTGAAGTCCCTCATAAAGGCAAGGCACTGTGGGTTGGAACCAGGCCCAGGGCCCCACCCCCATCCTTGGCTGCCACCCCCCTACCCCCACCCTCATGGGCCCCTCAGGCTCCTGGTACTAAGATAAGGAATAAACAAACAAGCCAAACATGTGAGATGAGCAGAGGGTGTTAGAGTATGTTGGCAAATTGAATTTAAATAAAATTTTGAAAAACAAACAAAACCCAAGGCAAAGTGATTTCCCTTTTCCTTGGAAACGAAGCTGGGGTGGTCTGGAGAGGCGTGTGGAGAGAGCCAAGAGTGCCAGGAAATGGGCCAAGGAGGCCTCGGAAGATCACTTCCCTGCCCTGTAGGAACATCTGAGGACACCCAGGCCAGATGTGTTGATTTTGCACTCCCTCCGGTGTGATAAAATCCCCATCAGGAGCATCTCTCTGTTCTGAGCCAGCCTGCCAAGGGGTGGACCCCAGCCTGTGCTGGTCTCGTCTTCTGTCTTCGGATCACATCTCCTCTTATGGAAGAGCCCCAGCTGCTCCTGCACTGTCAGCAGAGCGCTGGGAGCCGGCGGCTCGGGCTCCAGCTCCAGCTCCAGCTCCAGCTCCAGCGGCACACTCAGAGTCTGGGCTTCCGCCAAGGCCCCCCCTCCCCCTCCCCCGCCTCCCTGCTGACCCTCCCCCACCAGCGACTCTCCCGCTTCCTTCCTCTGTCACCACCTGCCATTCCGCCTGAAGAGCCCCTTATTGATCTTGGCCCATCTCTTAAAGTTGTCGCTCTGTAATTCCACCCGGAGCCACATGGTCCCCTGGGGCTGGCCCAGCCGGTCCTCCCGGGTTTGTTAACGGGGGTGCCCTCTCCTGTGGAGAGCCAGCGCCCAAGATGGGGGATTGGTGTCGGCGAGGAGGAAAATCAGCTGGTCTGAGGCTACAGAGCCTGCGTTGGTGGAGCCTGGCTTCCACGCCAAGCTGGAGCCTGCAGGAAATCGGGTGGCTTTCTTGTGCCTCCCAGTCTGAGAAGTGCAAAGCTGGAGATGGGGAGTCTTCTCTGCACACCCTGCCTACCCCCTCCTTGTAGGCATCCAGACACAGCCAGTGTCGGTAAGTGCTGGCTGCACAGCAAGTGTGCGGTGTTCCTAGCATGCCAGGAAGGAGGCCAGCCTTCGCCCTTTACACTGTGACCTCAAAACCCAGAACTGACTGCCCAGTGGGAGTTGAATCAGCACATCGGTGCGGTGGAGTTGGGGAAGGAGGCACAGAATGTGACTTCCTGCATCTTTGGGCAGCGATTGAGAGCTTACCTCAGAAGGGTGCAGGAGGCGGAGTGGGAGCCAGAGTGACAGGTCCCCTTTCCTCAGGTGAGGCTGGGGAGAGCAGGCCTGACTGGGAGCCCCAGGGCAGGATCGAGGTCAAGGTGGACCAGCGATAAGGCATTTAAGCTGTTCTTCTGTATAAGTGGAATACTCATTCCTCCCTGGTTGACTTTTCAGGGGGTTGTTGGGAGAACAGAGGACATGGTCCTAGGAAGGGCTCCGACTGTGTGATGGCAGGGTCAGGTCTGAATGTCTTCGCTTACAATGATGAGGGGCGTGCACCGTTCCCCACCTCCCACCTGCACACCAGCCACAGACCCCGCCCTGGGCTAGATGTGGTCTGTGCCACTTCTCTGGTGTGCACACCTGGCAGGCCGGGTGACTGTCATTTTACTGAGGCATCACCAATGCCTCTCACGGCCACCTTAGAAGCCATAATGGGGACTCCCAAGAGTGCCCCATGCTGTGAGGCACGCTGGAGATGGTGGGGACAGAGCAAATTCATCTTTTCACCTAGCTGGACAGAAGCAGTCCCAAGCAAAATGCAAAATTAAAACAAATTTTTATTTGAACATAACTGAAAACTGGCACATAAAAATCTTTCTCGATCACCAGAGATGCAAATGACAACTGAGAGAACTGGTCTTTGGCTCTGGTGAAGGCCTGGTGGAAAATAAAAGCCCTGGGCAGCTCCCCTTCCTCTAAGCTCCCCCTCAGAATGCCTGCAGCCCACGGCAGGAGGCAGTGGAAAGAGAACTGGGGGAAGGCGCCTCTCTGCCTCTTTGGGAAAGCCGATGAGAAGTGAGAAGCTGGAGGTCACAGAGCGTTGGAGGCCTGGCTTAGAGCCACCAGCCAGGCCAAAACGAAACATCTGCTCCCAGCTCCCCAGGCACCTGGCTGGGGGCGAGTGGGAGGCAGGGGTGGGGAAAACTGATGCAGAAGCACAAATGAGGACTCTGCACCTTGGCTCTGAGATGGCCTCTGTTGGCCATGGAGGTGGGCGCGGTACCAAAAATAAATAAATAAAAGCGACCCGCTTCAGGAAGGGAGGGGACAGACCCATTAAAGCACACGGTGTCCAGTGTGAGTGAGCAAAGAGCCAGGGCAGGATGGTTTTAAGAACCCCGTGGAGGCCAATGGCATCCAAATGCAAACAGCTGATGGGGGAGGGGTAGGGTGTGAGAGAGGGGCTGTTTGTTGGAGGGCTACCGTGGGGATTCTGGCTGAGTCTGGGTGGGCTCACCGGGTGACCCTCACTTTATTCTGTGCCAGGCAGGACCACAGACCTGGAACTAGGAAGCCCAGGCTGCCCTCTACTGGTGATTCCTGACAATGACCACACAGCCAGGTGAGACCTGCAGCCCCAAACCACCGCCTGGTGAGAACCGCACCCAGGGACCTCGGTCAGGGCTGTGCTCCAGACCAGGCCTCCAATGGGAGGCTGGGCGCCTCCCCAGGGACTAGAGCTGGTTCCTCCATCTCTGCCTGGCTTGGGATGAGGGTCTTTGCTGCTCACATCAAAGGCATCGAGAAGAACTTGTTTCCAGACTTGCAGCGGACCTGCTCGGCATGGGCGCGCAGCACCATCTCGGAGTCTTCAAACTCATCCACGATATTCTTCCACCGGGAACCAAGAAAGGAGAGTCATATTAAGGCGAATCAGGGACCCAAAGGGTAGTGCAAACAAGACCAGCCTACTAAAATCCTTCAGGGGTTCGGCACTTGTGGAGGGAGACTGAGGGCTTGGCAGGCCCCAGGCTCTTGCTTGGGCATCTCTTGTCTCATCAGCTCTGCAATGTGAGGTTGGTCCTATCATCCCAACTTTGCAGAGGCGGAAATGGACACTCAGACCCAATAAAACTGGAATGGGGACCGGGTCCACAGGAGCCCCAAACCAGGGCTCTTTGCCCCCACCGCATGATTAGGCCAAGAGCAGAAGCAGCTGCTTGCTGATGGCCCAGGGGCTCTATCCTGTCTGGACACACTGTTTGGCTTGCAACATGTTTAAGAAAAATACACATTAAAAAAAAAAAAAAGAAAGAAAGAAAAAGAAAAATACACGTTAGTGCCAACGTTTGAAAATAGATCGCACATAAAAATCTGGACTTTTGGCCTCCTTTGAAAAGCAGAAGTGCTAGCGACACTAGGTCCACATTCCCCACTCCATCCTCTCCCAGAGGTGGAGGATCAGCTCCTCTGAAGGAACTGACGGGAAAGGAAATGTATCGCTCACTTATCAAAATAGGAAGGCTACCTGGGGCGGATGCCTGGCCCGTTTTACTCATTTCTAACACCTGCCAGGCCCGTGGGCAGCAGCGCCTTTGACCCCTGCGCGAGGGACTAGGGCTTCAGGAGGGGCCTACAGCACTCTCCCAGATCAGTGTCATAGAGCAGCGCTTCTCAAAATTTAGCATGCACACAAATCCCTAGAGATCTTGTTCAAATGCAGTTCTGATTTCTTAGGTCCAGGTTGGGGCCAAAGAGGTCTGGATTGTTAATAGGCTCCCCCCGGGGGCCGTGGCCACGGGGCTGCCCTTTCAGTAGCAAGGTGAGGTGAGGGGGTCTCCTCCCATAGGTTCTGGTTTGCACACATAATCATCAGGGCCTGCCAGCAACCCTCCGCTCCCCAGCATGCAGCTCATCACTCCTGGTGTGCCATGTGGCACCCCCTGTGCTCCCGCACTGGGAATCCACCTGTAGTTCCTGCAGGCACTGCCCTTCAAGCTGGAGACGCGCATCATCCACACACCAGGCCAGACTGATGTGGAATGAAGGGGCCTGTGGAGAAACAGCAGGGAGGCAGCCAGTCACTTGGATGCCTTGGCAGGTCCAGACAGGATGGTAGGTCCATGACAGTTGTCACAGTATCCCTGCTGGAGGCCTGGCCCTCAGTGTTGATCAGTGTTGGTTCCCAAGCACTTTCTACAGATAGATAAACTAGCTCTGGGTTGGCCCCAGCTCTGGACTGAATTGTGTCTATAACCTGCTCCCCCCACTGCCAGATGTGCCTGCTGAAGCCTCAATCCCCAGTGTGATGGTATTTGGAGATGGGGTCTCTGGGAGATAATTAGGTTTAGATGAGCATATCCAAGGGGGGGCCCTTGTAATGGGATTCATGCCTTTATGAGAGACCACAGAAAGCTGGTTTCCTTCTTCCACCGTGTGAGGACACAGTGAGAAGACAGCTACCCATGAGTCAGGAAACGAGTCTGCACCAGAAACTGACCACGATGGCACCTTGCTCTTGGGCTTCTAGGATCCAGAATTGTGAGCAAATAAACCCCTGTTGTCTAAACCACTCCATCTATGGTGTTTTGTTACAATGGATTCAGCTAAGACTGTCTGGCTTCCAGAGGCTTTCCTGTACACAGTCATTAAATCTGGGACCTGGATGAGAATGCAGGCTCCAGCTCTATTTTCTGATCTAGAACAATTCAATAGATGACATACTTTCTAAGATGAAACGAACAAAACCTAAAATGTCTAAAATTATGAGCAGTAATCTCCACTGAAATTCATACTCATATGCCTCAGTTTTTTTTTTTTAAGATTTTATTTATTCATTTATGAGACAGAGAGAGAGAGAGAGAGAGAGAGAGAAGCAGAGACATAGACAGAGGGAGAAGCAGCCTCCATGCAGGAAGCCCCATGTGGGACTTGATCCCAGGACTTGGGGATCACGCCCTGAGCCAAAGGCAGATGCTCAACCACTGAGCAACCCAGGTGTACCTCAGCTTGTTTTTTTTTTTTTTTTTTAAGATTTTATTTATTTATTCATGAGAGACACACACACACAGAGAAAGAGAGAGAGAGAGAGAGAGAGAGAGAGAGAGAGAGGCAGAGACACGGGCAGAGGGAGAAGCAGGCTCCATGCAGGGAGCCCAACGTGGGACTCGATCCCGGGACTCCAGGATCACGCCCTGGGCCAAAGGCAGGCGCCAAACCGCTGAGCCACCCAGGGATCCCCCCTCAGCTTGCTTTTAAAAAGAATGTATCAAGCAAAACCAGGAGCCTTTCAAGGACCCAATATTCAGTTTGGAGTTTCAAATACCACCAGAGGGCATGGTGTGAGGTGCAGGAAGGTATGTGGAGCTTCAGCTTCTCCTGGTGTGTCAGTTTTTACTAAAAAAAGATTGGGAGAACCACTACTTCTTAAAAAGTATGTGAACACGGATCCACATGGAGCAGAACGGGTAAATCTTATGTATACTGAAGATATAACAAAAGAGTCCTATGAAGTGTTGGATTTTTCAATGGGCAGCACCTGACTACATCTTGGACTCCTCCCCTCTCTCATGGAGGTGGGTGTCCTCAGAAGGCTGGCATTAGGGACACTTTGTGTGGGCAAGTTCTGGAGGGCTCTTAGGTTTGCTCTAATAAGGCCTCCTTCGAGGATGGTTTTACTCCACTTTGAGATAGGCCAGTGGAGAGCAAGAGGCTGTTACCTGGTAGAAAGTGGTGAGGTCAAATTCCTCCATGACTCTGTCTACCTCCGAAACGAGGTCCAGGAACTGGTTGTGCCCTGAGGTGACCTCGAGCCCAATAAAGGTCCTGTGGAAGGCAGAAGTGGAGACAACATGGCATGAGATGCAGCCCCTGAGGATGTAAATCATCCAGGCTAGGGGTGGAGGAAGTGACCAGGAGCAGTCAGGTTGGGGCCTTGGGTTCTCGCCCTCTCTCCTGGTTGCCTGGCCTGTCCGCCCTCTGAGCTGGATCTTTCCTCTGTCCATAAACCTTCCTTCCTCGGTTCTAACCACACATCTCTTCTCCTTCCCAGGGGTTCAGATCTTCGACGAACTCCTTCACCTGCCCCTGCCACGTGTCTATAACACTCAAGCTTTTGCGGCCCCGCTCTCCAGCATGGCTTTGCTCCAGAGTCTGGACCCTTTCTTGGGGACATGGCTCTCGGGTGCCAGCTACCTTCCCCTCAGCTGTCACACATACTTTCTCATCTTTATTTTTAAAGATTTTATTTATTTATTCATGAGAGACACACAGAGAGAGGCAGAGACATAGGCAGAGGGAGAAGCAGGCTCCATGCAGGGAGCCTGATATGGGGCTCGATCCCAGGATCCTGGAATCACAGCCCTGAGCCGAAGGTAGACACTCAACTACTGAGCCACCCAGGTGCCCCTCTACTTATTTTTCTTAATGAAAGGTTCCAATTTGGGAATAGCTGCTTTTATAGTCAGAGCACAAACAGAAAAGCACAAACAGAAAAAACTGGGGCAGACAAGGCTGGAAGCAAAACACCCTTTCAGTCTTTACTTCAAAGAATCTTCTGGAAGCAACTAGACAAGGAGACCCACCTGGTTTTCTCTTGATTGGTATAAATCTTTACCCGGTTGGCAGTAAAGAAGAATCTGGAATTTAGAAAAGTAGAGACCATGTTTCAGGAATAATAATAATAATTTTAATTCCAAAAGAACATTTATATTAAAAAGGAGTACTTGGAAAACAGTTAACTCATTTCACACTTCTTTTTGTTACCCTGTTATATAGGTGATATAACTGAACCCTAAATATTAGGGCTGAACAAGGCCTTACCATAATCACCCAGGTGAAGTAACACAGAGCTTCAATGAGAACCAGCAAAAGTTTTATTAATGGCAGTTCATCCCAATGAACATTTTGAGACTATTTCAATTTTACTGATGGGAACTGAGAAACTCATCAAGTAGATGATAGCAGATGAACATTTCCCACGTACCAGGTGCTGAGCTGAGGGCTTTGTGGCGATGAGCTAAGGGAATCCTCACACAACTCTGTGATGCAGGCACTCTAACTGTGCCCATTTTACAGACACGGAAGCTGAGGTTAGGTGAAGTAGGATTTGGTGATCTACAATCTTAACTTCAGTCTGATTCCAAAGCTCTTGCTGTCACCTGTGATGCTATAATGAAGGGAAATGGGTCTCTGCTGGTGTGAAGACGGGGCAGAAATACCTGCCCACCCTCATACCCACCCATCCCTCAGATCAGTTACACAGGGCACGAGTTCAGCCAGGGAAGTGCCTTCATTCTGGCCAGTTCCGGCTCTGTTCTCTGAGACACTAGGAGATCTCAGAGGGACTCACTGGCTTCATGCCCTTAGTGGACCAACTTGGCAAATACCATTGCAGGGAATGATCATTTACGGCCTCTGGGCCAGGTTTCCATGTGATGGGACACAACACCCCAGCACGCCGGGTAAAATCTCACAACTTGTCCGGGGCTTAGAGTCCGCCAGCTTTTGGCTTCCCCATCAGCCCTCAGCCTCCAAATGTATTCCTTTTGGGGAAAATATAAGGGACGACAGAACCAGCAGGAGCGTGGTTAAGTGCAGCATTTCCAAAGAGTTCTGCAGGGACCTGACAAACGTCCTGAAGTGGACATTGGAGGTTTGTCCCCAACCATGAGGGTTCATTTTATGAGTCAACTTGACTGGGCTAACGGATGCCCAAAGGGCTGGCAAAACATTATCTCTGGGTGTCTGTGAGGACGGTTCTGGAAAAGATTAGCATTTGAATTGGTGAACAGAATAAAGCAAATAGCCCTCCCCAGTGTGGAAGGGCATCATTCAATTCACTGAGGGCCTGGACAGAACAAAAATGGCAGAGGGAAGACAAAGTGGCGCTCCCACTCTCTGCTTGAGCAGAGACACTCACTTTCTCCTGCCCTTGGACACTAGACATCGCCTTTCTCAGGCTTTTAGGCTCTATGGGGACTTACACCATAGTCATCTCCCTCTCCCCCAGCACCCCCCACCCCCCACCAGATTCTCAGGCTTTTGGACTCAGACTGAATGATACCACGGGCTTTCCTGGTTCCCCAGCTTGCAGATGGCAGATTGCAGGATTTCTTGACTTTCGTAACTGCGTGAGCCAATTCCTATAATAAATCTCTGTGTATTTCTAGCGCTGTCTCCATCTCTACCCTATTGGTTCTGTTTCTCTGGAGAACCCTCCACAGATTTTCGTACCAAAAGTGGTTCTAAACCAGGATTTTAAGGTTGAATTTTCTGAATTGGTTCTGAGGCTTCTGGAATTGGCTAACTTGATTGGATTCAAAGACACGGCTGACTTCTTTCTAGAAGTAAAGAGAGTGCTGGTAGTCCATGTGGGAACTGATTATAGAGACGTGTAAAAAATCTGCACTGCATAATCCCAGTCAACCATTTATTAGAAGGAGCCAAATGACCCTCTGTATGAAACTTTCAAACAATTTGGGGGAGAATGTGGGATATAATTATATTGGTTGGTTGCCCCTCCTGTCTCACTGGACAAAGTGGGAAAAGAAAAAGGTGAGCTGGGGACTTGAAATCCCAACTGAAGCAGCATAAAAGGACCTAGGAGCCTCTAGGTGTGCTCTGAGGGAGGGCCTCGGTCCCCGTAGCCTCAGGGCTGGAACTGCTGAGAGCAAAGGTGGAACCACATCCTGTGATTGGCTGAACTATGACACAAGTTGGACTCCTAGCCCTGTAGGGTGTTACAGTTCCAATAAAGACACTGCCTGGGAGAGACTGGGATCCTGCAAGTTGGAATGCAGACACATGGGAAACCCTGCGGAAGCTGAAACACCAAGCCCCTAAATTCTCCCAAACTTTCTTCCTCCCCCCCAACAGTGGCTCCCACCTCAGTGGCCCCCCAACAGTGGCCTCCCACCTCAGTGGCCTCCCCCAATAGTGGCCCTCCACCAACAGTGGCCCCCTCCCTAGAGTTGCCCCCCCGCAACAGTGCTGTGGGCCTTTCGGCCTCCATCAGAGTGGATTCATCTGGCACCACCAGAGGACCAGGTAACGACCCCCCTGAGGCAGTTACCCTACAGGAGGCTGGCCAGTCTCCTCAGGACCCACCGCCGCCACCCCTCCTTGCTTCTAGGCCTGTAACGAAAGTCCTGGCGGACCCCTAAAGGGCAACAAAGCATGACTCGTGAGGAGATGTGCCATGCCCCAAATACTTGAGTTTTGAAGCTACGGGAGCAGAAATCCAGGGGCCTCGTGTGGTAATGGATATTAAAGGTGTGGGTTAATGGTGCAAGTGTCGTAAAGATGGATCAAGCTGGATTTCATTATGCGGGCTCACGAAGCAGAGACCAGGCATGAAGGCTGCACTCAGGGAGTGAGAAAGGGGATCTAACAGTTGGCTAGGACAGTTGCCTGAAACGTGGACCGAGAGGCAGCTCCAGAGACGAACAACCCCCCTAACCCTGAACTGAGAAGCTAGTGTAGTTACCATGGTAGGCAACGCACCAGAGCAGTGATCGGGAGAGTCTGACTCAGCAGACTTAGGCACTGGCTAATTGTCGTGGTGTCCCTAGAAGTGAAATAAATGGGAAGCCTACTAAACTCTTACTTCATCTGTACAAGCAGAAAAGTTCTACACAGGTGATCAACGTCTAACTTGAATAAAAAAAAAAATTACGGACCCTCAATTTCCAGACTTGAGCCAGTTTATGGACCTAAAACTCCTCGAATGAAGGGGAGGTTGGGTCCCTTTGAAGAAGGACCCTGGTACACTGTTAAAAATTTATACTATTCATCTTTTTCCTAGTCTTCTCAAAAGGGACCTATGGCCTTGTGGTGGAGTAATTATGCATGAGAGAAAAGGAAATAATTAGACCTTTTGGGAACAACTGGCCCCTGGCTCTGAACTAATTCTGGGAGACCAAAACATCACTGTGGCCCTCCAGTCGGAGTAGGGGCTCATGGAGGCCAGATGGCCAACGGAGTTTCAGCTCAGCTCTGTCTTGGTCCCAAACCCACCCTGTGGTTACTCCTCCAGTTCTGAATGCATAATTAAAAGACACACTCAGTAGCTGGCAGAGTCCCCACCTGACCTGTGGGCCAGGGTGATTATGGTTAGGAGAGCCAAGTGGAAGCCACCAGAACTGCCTCTACCTAGGAAAGTAGTAATTCAAAAGCAACACTCCATCCCTGGACGAACTGCAGAGATCGGTGTCACCACTAAGGACTTGAAAGATGAAAAGGGCAGGGGCAGGATTCCCACATCTCCATTCGATTCTATCTGGCCTGAGCAGAATACAGACGATCTTGGAGAATGACAGTGAGTTAGAACAAGCTTAACCAAGTGGTGACTCCACTTGCAGCTGGTGTTCCAGATGTGGTTTTATTGCTCAAGCATATGAACACGTTCCCCGGTTTCTGGTATGTGGCCATCAGTCTAGCAAATGCATTTTTCTCCAGCCCTGTCCCTGAGGCCCAGGGTCAGTGTGCTTTCAGCAGCTGAGGCCAGCATACACCCCTTCACTGTCCTGCCTCTTGGGTATATCATCTCCAGCCCTATGCCATAATTGATCTTGCAGGTTCCATCACCCTGTGTTTACACAAGACATTACATGGGACCATTACATTGATAATCTGTTGATAGGACCTAATGAGTGAGAAATAGCAACTACTCCAGACTTCAGAGAATCCAAAAACACCAAACAATACTCCATCTCCCAGGAATCCTGTATTGGACGGTTGCTCTCCTATTTTGTGCTGGTGGAGCAGTGTCTAATGGGCTTGGCCAATCAGAACACAGCATTCCTTCAGGTGCAGCAACAGAATCATGTGCGCTGTCCACTCTTGGTCACAGGCTCAGACAGACAAATTTGAAGAGGCCACCTAGTCCGGCTTTATCCAGGCCACGGGGTAGGAAACACCATGCACTAGCAGGGGAGCATCGGGGGAGCCTACTCTGATCTAGATGCTATTTTCTGGTCCCAAATGGAGCAAGAAGATAAGCTTCATCTGTGCTCCCCAGGGACCATTATCTCTAGGAACGGCCCTCGGCACAGTGTCCAGAGGTTCCAGCGAGGGACTTGTCTGGTCAAAGAACCACTGCATGCAGAGAAGCCCAGAGCCATGGCCTCCTGCCAGAGGTTTCATTCACTCACAGTCTTTGCAGCCCAGATGCCTGCAGTATATGACAAATGACAAATCATTTGGGCCTAAAAAATGTGGCCCCAGACAGAGCTAACATTCCACATTTATCCAGAGAACAGAGCTGGAAGGAGGGTAACTGAAGCATTCTCACATAGAAGGGGAGAGGGTTTTGTTAACTCAACTGACAAAAGCAGAGCACGTTAGCCAAGGTAAACCAATCAAAGTTGTCCCCGCAACTTTTGCTGAAGCTGTTAGAAGATGATTGTCTCCAAAGGCTGGCAGCCTTGAGTTGCTGGTGGCCTTCTTTGCCATTGTGAGAATGAAGCTTGCACCAAGAAGGGCAGGGGTAAGAGATGGTGAGAGTGTCAGGTACCATCTGACATCTGGTCACCCCAATCCACTCACTCATGAAGCTAGTGTTACTTCTGAACTTTTTAGTTATACCTATCAATTCCCCCTCAGTTTAAGCCACTCTGGGTTGGATTTTTGGTGTCTGTGACTAAGGGAGTCCTGATGAATATATATATTGCACAGTAAATTTAGTAGTGGAGATTAAAAACAAAACAAAACAAAACAAAACAATACACGGAGGGGAGAGATAAGCTGAATGAGATGGAGAGATAAGCGTTAGCCCTGATTCTCTGGTTGACTAAATTGGAGCAAATCCCTTCCTCCCCTGGCCCTTAGAAAGGGCTGAACCAAATGGGCAAGCAGTTCCCTACCTGGGCAGAGTGAGTCTATAGAATTCCTGGGCCTGAGGCTTCCTGGGCTGTGGGGGTAGGGCTTGCACCAGAAGACTTCTGTTTTCTTTTACACATCCACACTTCTAGGCTTTTGGGTAACACCTCATTTCAAGAAGGAGCTCTGCAAATAAAACCACCCCCTGGATGGCTTTTTAGGTTCCTTCTTCTGAAACCAACATTCTGGATCCCTCTCTCCTCCTGCTCAATCATTCAAAAAATACTCATGTGATGCCTACAGTCAGCAAAGTATCTGGAGAAGACGTATAGGGTATTCGGAGAGAAGGTGCATGCCTGGGCCTGCAGGCCCTTGGTTCCCAAGGGGGAGATGGACATGGGAAGGACTGGATATGAATGAAATGAGCACAGTGGTATAGACAGCACAACATGGGATGATTCCTGGGACTGAGGAATTCTGGGGGAAATGCCAAATCAGAGAGCTACAATGAAGGAGAAAGGCTTTGACCTGGCCAGGTACAGGAGAAAGGCACTCTGGTAGGAAGAAGAGATGTTAAAAATTGAGGAAGGAAAAGTCTTAGGCTGGCAAACAAAATCAGAGGCTGGGTCCAATTCTGATCCTCCAAGTGCCACGCCAAGACCTGCACGACCTCATTTCACTCTTGGAGTGAAGCTACCACTTTTTTATCCCCCCAGAAAACACACGTTTACCCGTACACTGCGGAGATGGCCCTGGCAGTCACAGTTCAAAGGCCCCTTTGCCCAACGAACCCCAAGCTCCAAGCTGCCCTGACCAAGGCAACCGGCCTGGGAAGTGTGGCACCAAAGGCAAGTAGAAGGCAGAGTGTGAGGGAGGACCAGGGCTGTTGCAAGATCAAAGACTGATGCTGGTGAGCGGGGGGCCATTGGCTCCAGGGCAAAGGCCACTGGACAGACCCAGAGAAGGGATGAAGATTTGGATGACTCAGGGAGTGGGGTGCAGAGGAGGGCGCCAAAGCAGCTCCCTGATCTGCCCATAGGTAAGGACGCAAGGCTTCCAGAGCTTATGTGGCATGTCCAAAGTTGCACAAAACGAGGTAAAGAGCAGGTGGCTCCAAGAGATGTTCACTGTTCTAAGCTTTAGGTCTGGTCTGCTGGCTGGGGTAGTACACCCACACCTACACCCCCACAGTAGCTTAGGACAGGAAGAGAAGCCATGCAGAGGAGATGAGAGGCAGAGGAAGCACTGGGCACTCACCGCTGGAAGGAGGCCATGCGGTCTTTCAGAGCCTGCACAAAGGGGAGGATCCAGTGATGCCGCAGAACCACACTCTGGGACAAGCTGAGGTGGAATGCTTCCATCTGGACCAGCCGGGGTACGTATGTCTGTGCGTGGGGCAGCAACACATCAAGCAGGTCCAGGAACTCCTCCCTGGTTTCATCTGGAGAGAAGAGTGGATAGTGGGCCATTCTTTTAGCTAAGGTGGTGTGGCTGAATGAAGAATTCCAGAAGGCAGAGAAAAGATTTGTTACTCTGGGTTTTTTGGTGAAAATTACTTTGACAGCAGCCTACTGTATGTATCTTAGTACAATTTTATGGTTATAGAAGTAACACACATATGCTCATTGTAGACAATTAAAAAAAAAAAAAGGAAATAATAAAAGGAGAAAGCAGGGCCCCCGAGATCCTATCACCCACAGCAGCAGTCTCCAAACTGTTGTGATCACCTGGGCCATTAGTCAAACAAACCTGCACGCACACCTCCATTAAACCAGTATTTATTTATAAATTACAAACATTCACGTTACAAAATTATGTCCATTGCAAAATGCACACTCCTGAGAATGGAACTTTTATTTATTTACTTATTTAAAGTTTATTTATTTTTTTAAAAGTTTATTTATTTTTTAATAATCTCCACACCCAACATGGGACTCGAACTCATAACCCCGAGATCGAGTTGCATGCTCTTATGACTGAGCCAGCCAGGTGCCCCAAGAACAGAAACTTTAAGAAGATTCAGATAAAGAAGTTCTAATACTTTTCTTCCAGATGGATCATCTTAACCTCCTCCCCCGGGGGCATACACCCCACTTTCAGGATCACTGCTCTAGAGATCAAAACTGTCAGAAGTGGACACCTGTCTCGCCAGCCCCCTCTCAGTGCCGGTACTAGTATATACATTTTATTTACTGAAAATATGAGACTGTACCATTCGAACTGTTCTTCCACCAGCTTTCTTCATGTAACACTACATGCTGGATAGTCTTCCTCTCAGGGCAGAGGGCAAGCTCATGATCACAGCTCCACAGTAATCCATAACTTACAGGCTCCTCTTAGACATTTAGAATCTCCTGATAAACGTTTAGAATGCTCCCGACTTTTCAGAGAAAAAGAAACTACAATGACCACCACTGTATGCTCATATATGCTGCTGCTGCTTCTTTTTTTTTTTTAACCAGACGTAGTACTGGAGCTGCGTGGTTAACAGTCTGCTCACACGCACCGTGAGTCACTTTTTCCAAATGCCCTGGTGAACAGGTAGTAGAGGGAATCACTCTCCTTCTGTGGATGGGGAAATGGGGGTTCTAAGAGTTGACCTGATCTAACGTAAAGTACTAAGAGCCACCACCTGCTCTGTGCATTGTGCTAAGAGCTTGACATAAATGATCTGATTTAATCTTCACAAAAGTTCTAAGACATACAGATTTCTATAATCTCCATTTTAGAGGTAAGCAAAGTGAGGCTCTGGGAAGTCCAGTAACTTAATAAAGGGTGCTCAGAGTAGTGGGTGGCGAGGTCTGACCCCTAAGCTTGGGCATTTTTTTGCCTGCCACTCACTCATGAGGGCTGGGGGTGAGAGGCAAGAGGGGGACCTGGCCTCAGCACATCTAGCACATCTTAGAAAAAAAACCTGTCAGTCATTCTCGCACTCCAGGATGGCCTTGACATTCTGCTCTAGATCCTTCCCTAGTCACCCTCCTCATGAGTTGGAAAACACTATATCAAGGGTTAATAAAAAAATATTTCAGGCAACAAATTTGAACCTGAAAACAAGTTTACAGAAAAATTCCCCAATTCCCTCTCTCTGTTAAGTCCATCTCCCTCCTACCCTCAACATCAGGGGTTTCTGGCTTCTTCCTCCTGATTGGGGCACCTATCAAGAGGCATCCCATCCGTCTCAGGCACTCGCCTTTTACACTACTCACATGGCACATAGACGTGGGTGGCCCAGTTGCCCCGCTCATGGGGGAAGGTGCGGACCCGGCCTCCATGCTTTTCAGGGTCATCCACAGGCTCCTCCTCTGTGTCCAGGAACATGTGCAGCACGCTGTCCGGGACTGGCAACCTCTGGCTGGGAAGTGGGCTCTGGGCACTGCAAGAGAGAAAAAGAGAACATGCAAATTTATCCTCCTAGCATCCTCTACCTCTGCACCTTTATCCAGGTGCCATAGGCACCTTCTAGATAACCACAAATCTCTTTCAGTGGTACTGTCTCACTGGGGTCTCCCAACAACCCCCTCGGAGGCCGACTTTAGCTGGGAGCGTGGTTCCCACAGGAAACAACTGGGCAGGCAGCAGTGTGTGGTTCAGAGGTCACATTCCCTAAGTGGACAAGCCTGAACTGGAGTAGAAGTGCTTTGGGGTCTTGAGCAAGTCACGTGTACTCCGTGGGCCTCAGGGTCCTCATCTGTAAAGTGTACTTGACAGAGCTATTGTGCGATGGCCCGGGTACTGCTGCTTGAAAGGCACTCCTCAAAGCACCAGGCGTGGCACCGGACAACTGAAGCTCCACGCAGTCCGACTTCCACGGCTTGGTTCACTGCCAGGTGTGCCAGCCCCAAGCCTGGCGCGGGGCGGGCGCTCCATGAGTATTTACTGGATGAATGAAAACACTCTCCAAGGGAGGAAACAGACCCAGGGCGGTGCCGTGGTGCTCGCCAGGAGGTCCAGGCGGCCAGCGCTGGGGGCTGGACCCAAACCCACGTTTCCTGCCTCCTAGCCTTGGCCTAGCCAGGTGGGAGCACCTGGGGCCGTGTCCGGGGCTGTCCTCCGGATCCTCCTTCCCTGGCGGGCCGCCCCGCACCGTCATCGCCCCTTTCCCCCAAGACCCTCGGGTCCCGTCGGGGTGTCGCGCAAACCAGCAAGCTCCCCAGGAAGACCTCCTCGCTCCTTACCGCCCGCAGCCTCCAGCACCCGGCTGCGCCTGGGCCCCGGCCCCGGCCCCGGCCCCGGCCCCGGCCTCATCCTCCGAGCCGCTGCTGCTGTAGCCCACCAGGGGCGCCGCGCTCATGGGGCCTCCTCCAGCACGACGCGCAGCGACCGCGAGCGCCCGCCCGCACCCGGAATTCCGCCGCGCCGGAAGTGCCCTCCGGGGGCGGGGCCCGGGCTAGCTCCGCCCCTGGGCGGGGCCGGAGGGCGGGGCCCGCGAGACCCCGGCGGGACTCCAGCCCAGGCCGCGCCGTCTGCCGGCTCGCGGCGCCTCGACGGCTCCCTGCAGCCTCCCCGAAGCCGCCCGCCTTCCCCCCAGCCTCTGTGCGCCCATTTCACAGATCGCCCCGGGCCCTGACCTCTGTGCGCTGCTCTGGCAGCCATCCGCGACCAGACCTCCCTGGGTCAGCGGCCGGCGCCCGAGGCCCCGCGGAGACCCCTGCCCTCGAGGCCCGGGCGGGATCGGCGGCCCGGGAGTCCCCTCCTCAAGCCGGCCCAGGTCCGAGCCCCGGGGCCCGCGCTCCTAAGAGCAAGCCGAGCAACCAGAGGCGAGTCCGTTCCGGGCGCTCCGAGGGTCTGGGAGGCCCGCCTGGCGAGCTCGGGCGTCGGGCCGCCGGTCGGGCCGCGGGACCCCTCCCCCAAGGCCGAGCAGGTGGGTCGGAGCCGGGCGCCCTCCCGGGTCCGCCGCGCGTGCGGGCAGGGCCCCTGGAGAGCCACTCCGCGCGCCCGGCTGTCCGCCCCGGCCCGGCCGCGGGGTCCCCGGCAGGGGGCGGCCTCGCTCCGCGCCGCCCGCTCCTCCCGCAGCCGCCGCCGCCCCGGCCGCCGCTCCTCCCCCGGCCCCGCCTCCCCGGCCCCCGCGCCGCCCGCCCGTCCGCCGGTCTCTGCAAGGCCGTCGGTCCGTCCGCCCGCCCTCCCGGCGCTCCTCCGCCCTGGCCCCGCTAGCCCGGCCGCGCACGTCGCCTCCTCGGTTCCGGCCGCCGCTAGCCCGTGCCCCGCCCCCGGGCCGGCCGCCGCCGCTACTCGAGGCCGGGGATTGGCAGTGCGCGTAGGCCGCGCCGCCGCCGCCGGAGCCGGAATAAAGGGGCGGCCGAGAACGCAGCCGGTCGCACTCGCCCCGCGCCTGACCCCGCGGGCGGCCTGGAGCAGGTGAGCGGCGGGGCGCCCCGGGCTGCGGCGGGGGCCCACTCCCGCGCCCGCCGCACCCGTTCCCCAGCCGGCCCGCCAGCCTCCACCACCACCTCCCCCGCTCCGGCCCGACCCGGCGGCCTCCTGAGCTCTGGGGCGGCCCAGGCCAGCCTGGGCGGGTCGCGACTAGCCGGGCCCAGCTGCGGCCCTGGGGCCTTCGTCGGCCCAGTCGCCCGCGGGGCCGGCCCGAGCGCCGGAGAGGCCCGGCCACCACCGCGGAGGGCTGACAGCAGCAGGCAGCCCCGCTGGGCCGCTGGCAGTGCCTGCGGGAGGGGATCGCCTTTCATTCGGTTTCCCCGGGGAGGAGGCAGGGCTGGCGTGGGGCGCAGGTGGGGGCCTCCCTTTGCCTCCCTTACCCTAGTCTCTCATTGCGGAATGGTCAGAGAGGTCTCCGGGCCGCACCTTCCTGGAGAGGGCAGGGGTGGGCGGCCGAGCTGGGCACGCAGGGTCTAGGACCCTGGTTCTGGTCTTGCAGCCATTCATGCCGCGGGGGGGGAAAAGCACCTGGGTTGGCGCACCGGGACCTAGACTGTGCTCAAAGGAGCCCCTCTTCCTTCTTTCCTGGGGAGGCTTCCTACCTGCTTGCTCAAGCAACCTGCTGCATCTGCCCCCGGCAGCGGCGCCTTTCCTCCTTTCCTTCCTGGAGGATGCTGTGGATGACAGTTATTTACCCGAGTCTTCGGTTTCTGTGGCAGAACAGTTAGAGGCACGGCTGGCCTGTGAAGGCATCCCCTTTCCCCCCCCTCTTTCCCTCAGGAGAAAACTTAGAAACTTTTCAGTGTTTGAGGCAGAGGAGCTGGAAACCTGAAAGTGGGTTGCATGTAATTCTAAAAGTTCCTCCCTCTCGCTGTCATTACCTTATGCTGCCACAAAGTGGTGAGTTAGAGATCTGCCTGGGCTGGGTGTTCTTTACCTTCCATCGATTACCCAAAATGTTTTAGAGTTTTGGAGCAAGGGAACAAGGTCATCTCTGGAAAGGCTGTCTTTTCCAGGTTGTCCTGGGAGCAGGAGAAATGCTCTGTGGTTAGCATGCTACTTGCCACATTGCTGAGGCAAACTCCTAATTGCCTACTTTTCCCTGCAGGGAATCTTCCTTGGCACGGTCAGATTCAGAAGATTTAGGAGTTTTGGCTGCTCTGGGAGTTAACGAGAGTGGGGATGTTCTGCTGTGGAGACCTCCAGCCTGGGTGGGTCTCTGGACCTATCATCCAACCCCCATCATACATTGGCTTGGGTCTCTGCAAGGCCATCCTAACTATTGTGTGGAGTGAGAAACAGGCACATAATCAGGATAGAGGGCCTGGGGATAGTTGAGAGGGATGTCGGTCACCCTTCACAAAGTAAGTTTTTTGAGATAGTCCTCATTTCCTGTAGTTGTTTTAAATATTTGCTGCCTGAGGCCTTTTGCTATTTGGGCCCTCAGGTCTGGGAGGCCTGATTCTCTGGCCCAGCAGGCTCTTACCCTGAGCAGCAATGTGCTGGGTTGAGATTCAGGCAGCCAGGGGAGAGGAGCTGGAAGGCCTTGGGGAATCCTCCACCAATGCCTCTCTGCTTTTATCTAATAACGTATTGGGCTTCCAAGTAAGAATTTTATTTGCAAAAAAGTCATGCTGCTGAAATTGGTTTGGACGCCATGGCCCTCTTTCTTCCTTTGGAGCATGAGCTGAATTTATGACTTCTTCGTATTATGGGCAGACCATCGCAGACCCTTATCTGTGAGATAGTTGACTAAAGAGAGCTGGCGGTAGGCTGGGAAGCTGGGAGGCTCCCTGAGCCACCAGCAGACTTCTTTGCTTCTTTGCTTTGAGGAGAGCTGGTCTTCCAGCCCTGAACCCCCCTCACTTCCCTGATGTGGCAGTGGTGTGGGCCAAATGGAGAGGCCCAGGGACCAGCTGCATATCCCTGCCTCAAGCTCATGATTTTTCTCTTCTTTCCAGAACCAATCATCCCGGAAGGCAGAGCCCGTCTGGCATTGCTGGCACCTTGCCTTGGAGAGCTCTCCCATCCTGTAGGCAGAGCCTCGTAGTCTGTGTTGGTTAATGACTTGGGCCGTCTGACCCGTCACTCTTCTGTGCCTTGTCTGAGGTTCTGGTCCATACCTGATCCTGGGCAGCTTCTCTGTGGGTTGGCTCACCTTAAGTGGGAAACTGAAGCCATTACTCTCCAAACCCTGTTTCATCTTCCCAAGCATGTCCGAAAGCTGGCAGCAGCCGCCACAGACACAGCCACAGCAGCCACAGCCACCACAGCCTCAGCACCACGCAGAGCCACCTCCGGCCCTGGCTGAGCACACACTGCCCCCAGGCTCAGCGGAGAACCCCCTGGGCTGTGCCGTCTATGGCATCCTCCTGCAGCCAGACCCTGGCCTACAGCCCCCTCAGCATGCGCCCCTGCAGGCAGCAGGTGAGCCAGGCCCCAAGTGCGGTGTGTGTGGTCACGACCTGGCACACCTGTCCAGCCCGCATGAGCACCAGTGCCTGGCGGGCCACGACCGCTCATTTCAGTGCACGCAGTGTCTCAAGATCTTCCATCAGGCTACTGACCTGCTGGAACACCAGTGTGTGCAGGCGGAACAGAAGCCTTTTGTCTGTGGTGTCTGCAAGATGGGCTTCTCGCTGCTCACCTCGCTGGCGCAGCACCATAGTGCGCACAGCGGCACGAGTGGCCTCGTGAAGTGTTCCATCTGTGAGAAGACCTACAAGCCGGCTGAGGCGGCTGAGCCAGCCGCCACTGCTGCCACCTCCCTGCCCCCGGCGCCCCCGCCGGCTGCCGTTGCTTCTGCCACCGAGCAGGCCGACAAGCCCTACAGCTGCCCCATCTGCCAGAAGCCCTTCAAGCACCTGTCGGAGCTATCGCGGCATGAGCGGATCCACACTGGGGAGAAACCGTACAAGTGCACATTGTGCGACAAGAGCTTCAGCCAGTCGTCGCACCTGGTGCACCACAAGCGCACGCACAGCTCCGAGCGGCCCTACAAGTGTGCGGTCTGCGAGAAGACCTTCAAGCACCGCTCTCACCTGGTGCGCCACATGTACGCACACTCGGGTGAGCACCACCTGTTCCGCTGCAATGTGTGCGAGCTGCACTTTAAGGAGTCCTCGGAGCTGCTGCAGCACCCCTGCACGCCAAGCGGGGAGCGGCCCTTCCGCTGTGGCGAGTGCCAAAAGGCCTTCAAGCGGCCATCGGACCTGCGGCAGCACGAGCGCACACACAGTGCCGAGCGGCCCTTCAAGTGCGACCTGTGCCCCATGGGCTTCAAGCAGCAGTACGCGCTCATGCGGCACCGGCGCACACACAAGACGGAGGAGCCCTTTAAGTGCGGCCTGTGCGAGAAAGGCTTCGGGCAGCCTAGCCACCTGCTCTACCACCAGCACGTGCACACCCTCGAGACGCTCTTCAAGTGCCCTGTGTGCCACAAGGGCTTCGACCAGTCGGCTGAGCTGCTTCGGCACAAGTGCCTGCCAGGCGCGGCTGAGCGGCCCTTCAAGTGCCCCGTGTGCAACAAGGCCTATAAGCGGGCGTCGGCCCTGCAGAAGCACCAGCTGGCACACTGCTCGGCGGCCGAGAAGCCCCTGCGCTGCACCCTGTGCGAGCGCCGCTTCTTCTCGTCCTCAGAGTTCGTGCAGCACCGCTGCGACCCGGCGCGCGAGAAGCCGCTCAAGTGCCCGGACTGCGAGAAGCGCTTCAAGTATGCGTCCGACCTGCAGCGGCACCGGCGCGTGCACACGGGCGAGAAGCCCTACAAGTGCCCCAATTGCGACAAGGCCTTTAAGCAGCGGGAGCACCTCAACAAGCATCAGGGTGTGCACGCCCGGGAGCAGCAATTCAAGTGCGTGTGGTGCGGCGAGCGCTTCCTGGACGTGGCCCTGCTGCAGGAGCATAGCGCCCAGCACAGTGCGGCGGCAGCCGCTGCAGAGGGCGCCTACCAGGTGGCTGCCTGCCTGCCCTGAGGGTGGCCCTGAGTGCGCCAGCGCTAGGCTCCCCCACCACGGTCCCCGCTCCCGGGTCCACCCATTGAACCCTCCCCCTTCTTCCCACCCCTGTCCTCCCCGGCTCGGTGGTCTGAGGCCCTGGGCCTGAAGACAGTGGGCGTTGGGCTGGGCAGTTGCAGGGTGTGGGTGCCTGGCATTCCTGGTTTTGGGCGGGAGGTGGTGGTTGGGTAGCCAGATTGCTGTGGCTGAACCTGATCCCAAAAACCTCTTTCCCTTTATGGGATTCCTTTTCTTGAGAGCCATCAGCCTCCCTTGTCTCTGGGGGCAGGAAACCAGGCTGGAAGTCAAGTGGCCTCTCTTTACCCCACGGAGGAATGGGTGCTGGTCCAAACTTCCCAAACTCTTTAGCCTAACTAGGAACCAGATAGGTTAGGAAAGAAGACCATGGTCTGGGACAAGGGCTGGGTCCTATAGGTAGGCTGGATATAGGGCATCCTACTTCAGGTTGCCATTTGATGAAGGCCAGCTTTGTGATGCAGTCCTGGGGACCACGAGGGCGGACGGTGAGCTGCAGGCCTCTCTGCTCCAGCTAGGGGCAATGTGGCCTCCCGGGTTCCCACAGTGAGACATACAGGAGAGCTGCACAGCTGTGAGCTGGGGCTGCTTGGAGAGAATCGGCCCAGCCAGAAGGGAGGAGGCAGAGAAATTCTCCCGTGACACACTCAGCCAGGGACAGTGCCATCCACAGGGAAAGGACGAAAGGCAGCTTTTGTAACATTGCTGTTCAGAAAGCACCCCTCCTACCTTTGCAGCATGGTTCCAAGCTCTGGGGAATGTGTTCTCAGCCAGACAGAACCACTGTAGAAGAGATTGTTAGATGTTAGACCACCTTGGTGCCTGGGAGGAAGCAGGGCCAAGCCCACAATCTTACCAGTGGATGCACACAAGTGTCTTCCCCCTTGAATGTGTGAACCAAAGTGTCCAGGCCTGGCCTCAAAAGCTTGCCCAGCTCTATTTCTGGGCCAAGACCAGGCCTGGGCACCCAGGGTGGGGAGGTGAATGAAAGGACTCTGAACCACAGTACTCTCCCTAGACCATGGTCTGGCTGCTGGCCTGGACCCCAGGGGTCTTGCACTGCCAAGATGCCCTGGATGACATCCAGTGACTTCCAAGGCTGGAGATTCTCTCTGGGGTCCTTCTGGGGTCCTTCTAGGTCTCTGCCTGCCCACTGGGACTCATGGAGTTGAGAGTGTCTGGGGCGATAGGGAGCAGGCCAGGGAAGAGGGCTGTGAAGGAAATCCATAGGTGCCTGGAGTTGAGGGAACTCGACTGGCCAGTGGGGGGGGGGGGGGCATCCCTTGGGAAGCCCAGAGGACCTTTATTATTAAAATGATTCTTTTGAACCCAGCTGTGGCCCTGCCCTGCTCTCTTCCAGCCCTCCTTGGGCGTGGGTCTTGAAAGAAGACTTCAATCAGTGCTCGCACCAAGGGCCCGGAGGAGCAACGAGGCCTGCCTTGTCTCGCTCTCGCCTTGAGAAGGCTGAACAGCCCACATCCGCCTCCTCTATGGGACTGGACTCCCTTCCTGTGCCTGCAGAGAGGGGCTGGGCCTTCCCCTTGGTGCTGGCTCTCAGTTCACAATGCCTCAAAAGACACGGAACCCAGGCCGACAACAGGCCCCAACTGCTAATTTTTCCCTTTCCTTTTGCTTTCTAAAAGCAGTTGTTATACTGTTCATAACATTGTATAGTTTAATTTCATGTCATTTTGGATCTTATATAAAAATGTGAAAATTTTGATTTTTAAAAAGAATGACTCCATTTTAGATAGCCCCTTTTGATGTTAATATATAGTGAGTCCAATGTATGCTTTAGAAGTAAAGACATTGACCATCACAGACCAAAGCACTGCTTGTTCTGGTCATTCTTCCACTGGGGAATGATGGGGCATGGAGAAAGAGAGAAGTGCAGGCTAGGGTGGCAGGCTTGGGATTGGGACATAAGGCTGGGTTTGAATCCTGAGTTTCGAATGTTCTGGTCATATTGCTTTGGGTAAGTCACTCAACCTCTTGGGATTCAGTTGCCTCAATTGCCTTGCTTGGTTGCTGTGAGAATTGATGGCATCATGTTTGGAGTTCCCGGTGGGGAAGCTGTGAAGGCGCTGACAGTACTCAGGGCCTTAGGGAATAGGCCAGCAGCCTCTTGACCTGCTAGGGGTCTAACTGCAGCCCATGCAGGGGGAGCCGGGCTGGGAGGGACAGGCAGCTTGTGGTCAGAAGTCGGGAACCTGGCCTGGTAAGTGTGAGCACTTGCTCTGCCCCGGTGGGAAGCCAGGGCTTGCCTGGAGCAACAGTGGCCTCAGCCAGATGCCCTGCCCCACGGGGTTGCCTGCCCTCGCCCCACTTGTACTCATGCTGTCACATGGCCATTCCATCTGTGGGTCCAGCCAACCGCCTCCCTTCTTGGCCTTCCAACCCACCTTTCTTCTGTTCTGCCCTAGTCCCCCAGTGGGTGAACTGTGACTCATTTCTCAAAGGCGGAGATGTGGAGAGAGGGAGAAACAGTCTCCCCAGGTCAGGACATCTGAGAGCCAGGGGAGGGTGCTTAGGAGGGTGGTCAACACCCTGGCCTGGAGGTGAGGGGTGATGAGAGTAGAAAGTCAAGAGGACAAGAAGCTGCCCATGCCACAGGGAGCTCAAAATTAGGTGCAGACGGATAGTGGAAAGGGTAAGGGGGACCCTAGATGTGACCTGGACCCCACAGTCCCCTTCTTCCCTCTGTGTGAGCTCATGGGAGGACTTCCCTTGAGGATCTGTGTGTGGGTCCTTCCTACAGGCATCCACTTGTCAGCCAGGCTTCTTTTTTTTTTTAATATTTTAATATATTTATTCATGAGACGCAGAGGCAGAGAGACACAAGCAGAAGGAGAAGCAGGCTCCCCACAGGGAGCCTCATGCAGGACTTGATCCCAGGACCCGGGGATCATGTTCTGAGCCAAAGGCAGATGTTTAACCACTGAACCACCCAGGTGTCCTGTAGGCCAGGCTTCAATCCTGCCCTCTTTTCTAACTGAGTGACCTCAAGCAAGACCCACCTACCTTGCAGAGACTTCTGGAAAGCACTGGCATGTGTTTGGTACTCTAGGGCTTCAGGTTCCTTTCCTGAATGGACAATGGTCTAAGTGTGCCTGGGGCAGGAGGAGCCCAGGCCGGGCATGGCTGAGCTCACATGGAGCCTGCAATGACTTTCTCTTGCTCTGTGCCCATCCTCACCTCTGCCTGCAAAGCAGTGGGGCTCCTACAGCCCCCACTTGGCCCTCAGGCTCTGGCCTCCAGCCTGCACTAAAACCAGGGCAGTGAATGGAGCCTGAGAGCCTGGAGGTTCAGGTTCAAGTCCTAGTCATTTGATAAAAAGTGACCCCAGGCACTCTGGGGTCTTGAGGCCTCAGTTCCCCATCTGAAGCAGAGGTCTTGACCCTGATCTCTAACGGTTCTTAGAGACCTGACACTCAGATTCTGGGAGGGTGACAGGATCAACCCTTGTCTCCTCTTCCTCTCCCAGCCCCTCCTGGCCTCCAGCCTGTAGTCTTCCTGTCTCAGTCTGGCTTCAGTTGTGATAGAAGGAGCACAGACTGGCATAAGCAGCTGTTGCCTGCAGCTGACTGCACCTCCCACCAGTCTGCCTGGGAGCCCCGCCATCTCCTGAGTCCCATAGCCGATGTGAGCCTACCCCTTGTAGAGCCTAGCATTTTCACGAGGGGACTTCAGACGTTGTGATGAGGGGTGTAGACTAGTATTACCTCCTTTAGTCTGGGGAATTGTTCCCTTTGCTCCAACCACTGACAAGATAGGAAGAAGGCAGTACCTTGGGGTGAGAGGTGACATCTGGATGACAACCAGAGCTGGGAGGAGCAGGAGGAAGAGGCTGACATAAGCCTCCCAGTTTGGAGTTAGTAACTGGGGAGCGTGAGGGCATAGTGAAATGGCCTGTGTGAAGGGTTTGGCAGGTAGTGGCCACTCGGGAGAGCAGAACTATCAGAGGTTGAAAGTGGGAGGGAGCCGGCCTAACTCTTCCCTCTGACAGTCAGGGCTCTCCCCACCCCACCCTGACACCCTATGCATAAGACCTTTCCCATCCACCAGCTGGTCAGAGCCTCATACCATCTCCAGGAGACGGGCAGGGCAGACCTGAGTATTCCCTTCCGGCTGACCCTTTAGAAGCCCTGGGGCTGCCCAAAGCCACGTAGTTGGTGACAAAAGATGCCTGCAATTTCGGGGGCTGGCCCGGTGGGAACAGACAGAGGGAAACGGGACAGCCCTTGGGTCTGAACCTCACAGGCCTCCAGCTCCGGCCGCTGAAGTCTGGGGCTCTGGTTCCACCCCACTCTTTGCGGGTCGGGAAGCTGGGCACAAGGGCTGGGACCCGTGCCGGCACGCGGTCTGGCATAGGGAGCAAGAGCGCACTTCACCGGCTGGCAGAGGGGGCGGCCAGCCCTCTGGTGGGCCCTGGATTCCTTGAGGGATTAAAGCAGCCGTGCTCTGTCTCCCATCTGTGCAGAGGCAGCTTTGTAAAGAGCCTAGACCTCCTCCTTAGACGCCTTTGGGAGTCTTCTGTCTCCAGCCCTCCATCCTCGCTTCTACCTCCCTGCCTCCTTCCTGCCTCCAGAGCAGGCCACAGACAAGAAGACCATGGGCTGCCCAGGCCTTGGACATCTGCCCAGGGCCTCCCAGCCTGGGCCAGGCTCTGCTGGTGATAAGCTCCACAACCCATCCTCAAACGGGTGCTTTCTTTGTTCCTTGAGGCTCAGGCCTCCAGGAAAAGCTTTGGCCGCATTGATTTTCACAAATCTACAAAGACTCCGAGGCCCAGTATGCCCGATCCCCCTCAGGGCCCTGAGAAGGAGGTTGAGGAGAGGGGTGGAGATTGGGGGGCACCCGCAGGGTCTCCCTTTTCCCTGTGTGTGCATCTCCAACCTAAATCTGCATTCCCGCCTTTGTTCCCCAAGGGCTGGTACTGCAGGGCTCGCAGCTAAAACTTCAGAGGAGAGAGCATTGAAGTTTTCATGTATCAAAAGGTAGGGTTAGAAAGGTCAGAGCTTCTGATTTGTAGCACAAAATATTACATGTGAGTCCTCCCTGACCCTCACCCCACCCCTGATCCATCCCCATTGCCAGCCCCAGGCCCTGGGTGTGTTTCGTGTGTTACTTTGTAACAAACATAGCCATTGCTTTGTAGAAGTTGTTTCATTTAGTCTAGATCTGTGTGTTGGTTCTGGGTGGTCTCAGGCCCCATTCTTGAGCCCTGCTGTTCACTCAAAGAGATAAAAAAGAGCCTCCAAGTGCAGTATTTCCTTAGAGACAACTGTGGGCCAGAGGCTAGGAATTGTTCTGTAGGCCTGGGGAAAATCGGTGGGGGGAGGAGAAGGGAGTGCTTGAGAGAGGACTTTCTGGAAGAAGTGGCAGGATTTGGGTAGGAATAGATGAGGAAAGTATTTCTGGTGGGAGGAAGGCTTTGAACAAAGGTGGGGAGGCAGACAAGAGCCTGGGTGTTCAGAACAGCAAGGAGGCGGATGGTGAGGTTTGCGTTGGGGGAATACATTGAGGCTCAGGGCCAAGGAAGTGGACTGGGTGACTGACCGGGAAGACCTGTGGGTGAGCCCATGGAGGCTGGACTGTTCCCAAGGTAGTGGGCCATAGGGAGGATTTCTAATGTGATCTATTTATGATGAGTCAAGAGCTCCTGAGGCTGAGGGGACTCCGAGGCCAGGAAACAGTGGCCCAGGCTTGGTGGGAATGGGGCTTCTGCCAATCTCTTGGCCTCCAGTTTGATCTCTTGGCCTCCATGTCCCTATCCCCAGGAAGCCCCATCTGGTTTCCTCTCCACTCTTGACTCGAATCTCTCTCACAGCTGGAAGCCAGTGGAATGTGGTGGCTGCAAGCTCAAGGGTCAGGTAGGCTGGCTTCAATTCCCAGCTCTCCAATCACCAGCAGTATGACCTTGGGCCAGTCACTTAACCTCCCTGAGTCCATTTCATCATCCATAAAAGGGGTCTGAAATTATCCACCTCACGGTGTCTGTAAAATGCTTAATACATTACCTTGGCTGAAAAAAATATAAAGTGCAGGGGTGCCTGGCTGGCTCAGTTGAAAGAGTATGTGACTCTTGATCTTGGGGTCTTGAGTTCGAGCCCCATGTTGGGTATAGAGATTACTTAAAAATAACAAGAAAAAGTGAGTACTTAATAAGCCTTATTAACACTCATCTACTCTGCATTTCCTTTATTCTTGGGCACACATTTTTAGGTCTGTGGAATCAGGATTCAATGTACAACTGGTCACAAGAACCCAATTAAATTGCTGGTGCAGGTTACCATTCACAGTGTCTCGGGTTTGAGGAACGTGGTCACCCATATTCTCACCTTTCACTTTCATATTTGAATCAGCGTGGCCTGCCTTCCTCTTCCTGGACTGGAAGCACCTCCCAGGCAGGGATGGCATCTGGTCCGTGTCCTTCCTGAAGCCAGCATGGGGCCAGGCAAGACCTCAAATGTCTGCTGGGCCAAATTCCTGGAGGGCCTTGCCCTGTCATTCGGTGTCAAGAAGGCAGGGCCAGGAAAAAGCTCCCAGGCACTTGATTCCCTCTGGCATACTGAAGTGTGCTCTTTGGCTGTCCCCAGTCCCACAGGGGCCAGGACTCCAGCATCCCTGCCATGATGTGAGCCTTGGGCAATTCTTTTCTCTGAGCTGTTGTGTTGGAGGAGGCACTCAGGTTTGCAGAGTGTGGCTCTGGCACCCCAACGGGTTCTGTCAGTGGCTTCCCAAGGTTCAAGCCTGGTGGACCGCCCACTGGGCTGGGACGAAAGGGTTTCTTCCTGCATGAAATGGCAGGAGGCTGAGTACCTTCCCAATAGGCCCCCAAAGGAGAAGGGTTTCCGTGATCTGTTTACCTGTCTGCTCTGCCCCCAATGCTTCTTCTTCTTCTTCTTTTTTTTTAAAAGATTTTATTTATTTATTCATGAGAGAGAGAGAGAGAGAGAGAGAGAGAGAGAGAGGCAGAGACACAGGCAGAGGGAGGAGCAGGCTCCATGCAGGGAGCCCGATGTGGGACTTGATCCCAGGACCCCGGGATCACGTCCTGAGCCAAAGGCAGACACTCTACCGCTGAGCAACCCAGGCATCCCACGCCCCCAAGCTTCTGCTCTATTGTCAGCAGAATCCCACACTTGAGGACAGAGACAGACACCCTGGTCCCTCGCCTCAGTATAAGGATAGTAACCATCACCTCCACCCCTAAAAGAAATTAAAATCAGCCTAGAGTCTGTAAGGCAGGCTCTCTCTGCATTTTCAGATGACAATAATATAATTCACCTCCTTGTTTTTTTACCCGAGAAACAAAAGACCTCCCATTCTGGGAAATAATTTATTCTACAATGTTGAGTATAAACTATAAGTGACCATTGTGTCAAGTGCCAGGACTTGCTTTGAGTCCTGAGTTGTGGGTTTGGCTGAAGTGAACTACTTCCCAATCTGGGCCTCAATTTTCTTATCTGTGATATAGGATAGCATTCATTCTGGTCACTTTTCAGAGTTTTTATGGGGCTTACAGCCAAAAAGTGATAATGAGTCACATGACAATGTATTCTGAATAGTGTAACATAGAGTCCATAAATAAAAGGATAGTATTGTTCTTCAAATCCCTTCCACCGGAGACCTGGCTTGCATACAGTAGTTGCTCAGTAAATATTAGTGGAAGGGGCTGGGGAGGGTATAAGTCAGGGTTTCCTAACCTTTGTGGGCACAGACTATCCTGAGAATCAGATGAAAAGGAGCCTCTCCATGGGGAAATTGTATGTGTGTATGTGTGTGTATGTGTGTGGGGGACAAGTTTCATTTTTTTAATAAAGATTTTATTTATTTATGAGACACACAGAGAGGAGAGACATAGGCAGAGGGAGAAACAGGCTTCCTGCAGGGAACCCGATGCAGAACTTGATCCCAGGACCCCAGGCTCATGGCCTGAGCCAAAGGCTCAATCACTGAGCCACCGAGGTGCCCCAGGACACACAGTGTTGCTCATAATTTCCAAAGGTTCGTGGATCCCTGAGGCCCCAGATCCTAGCAGCAGGGGTCTTGTCCAAATAGTCATAGAGCTTGGTGGCTATATGTCTTTGCAGACTGCCCACAAGCAGGATGCAGGTGGGATGTCTGGAAAGTCTGGGAGCTATCCATTGATCCTGGCTCTCTAATCCCCCAACCATGCCAGAGAAACTCTTCCTTAGCCCTTTGAGTGGCATCATTCTGGACCTGGCCCAGGAGTGCCGATGGCTGTCTCCAGGACATCATGCATCATACATTCCTTTCTGTAGTGCAGTGGACAGATGTAAGGGCTAGTCCTGAAGCTATGTGGATAGAATAGACAACTCTTGCTCCATGCCCAGAGATGCATCTAGCTCCCCAGAGCCTGCCAGGCCGAGGGAAGCCCCCCAGATTATACTGGTCTGCTGAAAGCTTCTGAGAGAGGTATCTAAAATCCCTTTCAAACTTCTTCTTTTCTCTTTAGGGACCAAGTTCAGAGCCTGAGGTGGAGGGGGCTTGGTTGTGGGGCTGCAAGCAGTGAACAAGGGCACAGGGGAAATGCAATTCCCAGGCTGCCTCTACACCTCACTCCCAGTTGAGTCTTGGGGCGCAGACCCTGGATCTCTACTTGGGGTCATGAGACATCTTTTTCTAGCCTCTGTACTGTCCTCCAGGAGTTGGCAGGGGGCAGGTACAGGTAAGATACTATCATCCTTTCCCAGTCCCTGCAACACATGTGTGCACGCACACACACACATAGACATGGGCCTGGCTTATTATTACTAGGTTTATTTCCAGTCAGGCTGAACTCTTAGGGAGATGAGTGATGCCACCATATACCCTCTGTCCTGCTGGAGAAACTGAGATGACATAGTCCAGCAGCCTGAAGCTTGGCTTCCTTTTCACAGATTAATGCCAAGGGATCTGGTAGTTGACACGGCTGTGGAAAGAAGGAGGGCTGATGCAGGGGCCTCCAGGGTGTCCTGGGGAAAATCAGGCTGTCCTTCTGCAGGCCTGCCCCCCACCCCATCTTCCTGTCCTCAAGGCTCCGAAAACACAGCTTCTATCCTGCCTCTCCTGGCTCAAGAGCCTTCAACAGCTCCCTATTTCATTTTATTTATATAATTTCTGAGACTCTGCTTGACTCTCAAGTCCCCTCCCCTTCCAGTTTGCCTCATCTTTGTTTCTCATTGATCCCCAGTCCTGCCCTGCTTTACTCATTTTTCAAACTTTTAGTGCACTTACTCTGGCAGGCATTATATCATAGTAAAATATCAGAAAGTGTTCCCCTGTGTGTGCACAGGGTGGGTTCGAGAAGGTAAGCTTTCCATCGGTAACTATAACGCAATACTCTGCATGCTTATCAGATAGGGATGCACCTGTGGTGGCCAACCTTGAGGGTTTGAGCTGCAGGGGAGGGGCAGAGGGGCAGGGAAGGCTTGAAGGAGGATGGCACATCTAGGCTGGGCTTTCAAGAGTGAGGAGGAAATTTCCAGGCAGAGAAGGAAGGATCATCTAGGCCCTGATACAGCACCGGCAAAGGCCTGGTGTACTTGGGTGTACTGGTACTTTGGGTGACACCAAGGAAGGTGGTACTGCTGTGGTGCAGGAAAGAGGGCTAGGTAGGTGGGAGATGGCCAAATGACCAAGATGCCTAACATCTTGCACTGTCCTGCTGGGAACAGGAGCCTCAGCCTCTCCCACCTACCCCCATTCTGGAAGGTGGACTCTAAGTTCTCTCTATCATGTTTCTTATATGTCTGTTTACTTCTCTGGCCCCTGATCTCCACCCGGTAAGCCCTCTCCTTTTGGCCCAGCCTGAGCCAAATTGGGTGGGACATGCATTCTGCTCCCATCTCTCAGTAGGCCACACCTTGGGCAAGTGCAGATCTCTCTGGAGGGAAGCAGCTTGGCACCCCCATATCACCCAGGAGGTACCAATCCTTGGGTGAAGTGGAGTGGAGAGGGGTCTGAGAATGGCCTGAGCCGGAGGCTATCTGGGCACCGCCCCTCGGGGAGTGGCTGGGTGTGGAGCCGGGCGGGGTCATTCCCCTACCTGTAGATTGAGCCAAAGCGTCGGAAAGCGTTCCTGTGGAAGAAGAGGAAGGTGAGCCCGAGGTGGGGGCGACCCTCTCCGGGAACCTCATTCCCATCTCGGGAGGCGCCATCCCACCGGGAGGATTACATTCCACTCTTGTCCCACCTAAGGCCTCTACTCCGAAAGGGTGGGGTTGCCAGGGACTGGACGACAGGGTGCACCGTTTGATGAGAATTAAACATCTATCCATTTTGAAACTGCTGTTTTCTTGTGGTGTATTGGAACCAAGCAGTTTTCCCGGGTCTCACATATTCAAGGGTCCCTAAATGTGCTCTGAGGAAAGTGGCCAAGCCCTCATCCTCCCTCCTCCAGGTATGGGGTTCCAGGGCTTGTGGTGTCACTTACAGGGAGTCAAAAGGCAGGGGCTTCTGTCCGTAGCGGTCCAGGCTGGGGTTCTGGTTGAGACAGTACTGGCGCGGGCCAGAGAAATGGGGGGGGGCAGTGAGCCGAGGGGGACACTGGCCCCCTCCCCGGCCCCCACAGCCCTCTCTGCCAGAGATCTTGGCCCTGGGGCCTGGAAAACTCTGCTCTGGGTGACCTCTCCCCTACCCCGCTCCGCGTGCTGGCCTCTCCTCCCCCACCTCCTGGTCCCCAGGGCCAGGTCAGCGCGCAGATCTTCCTTACCCGCCAGTTCTGGGTCACCTCCGGCTTCAAGTACCGCACCGCGTAGCCGCTGAAACTCTCGCCTGCGGGGGGCCCGCCAGCCTCCAGCGCCCAGCCAGCCCCGCCCCCGCCCCGCCCCGCCCCGCCCCCGCCCTACTAGGCCCGCCCCCGGCCCAACCACGCCCACACCTGTGGGCGAGCCAGTCCCGCCTCCACTGCCCCGCCGGGACCGCCGCGCCCCGCGACCCTGCTCCCCCCGTACGGAACGCGCCCCGCGCTCGGCCTCCTCCCCAGGGGCTCCCTCTGGCGGGACCTGGCCCCTGCCCCCTCCCCAGGACGAGCCCCATCTCTTTGTCCCTCTTCCCATCGCGGTCCTGCCCGCTCCACGCGCCCCAGCTGCTCCTCCGCCTCCCCGCGGTCCTTGTCGCAGCCCACCCGATGCCCCCCGCCGCAGTTGGAGCTCCGGGTCGGCCCCAGCCCCTCCCCGAGGGCGTCCTCCGGGCCCAGGAGACTGACCCTTCCTGCTCGGGCAGGGCAGCTTGAACTCGCCGGCGGCGGACACGAAGCGGGACCAGTCCTCAATGGCGCGTGTGAAGCGGGGCCAGTCCGGCCGGTTGATGCCTGGAGCAATGGGTACCAGCTTTCCCTCGCGGTACCTGTTGCGGAGTTTCTGGCCGGTCGCCGTGATGTCCTGCCGGGGCCATGGGAGTCAGGAACGCGTGGGTAGGTGCAGAAGCTTGGCCGGAGGGGGGGCGGGATTGGGGCGATGGGGGGGGGGGGGCGATCCAGTCCATCCTATAGACCGCAACTGACATCTTGGCCTGTCTGACCTAGGTGCCTGGCCCAGAGCCGGAGAAGCCCCCTAAAGGACATGGGAAAGGGGGAAGGGGCCCAAGCAGGCGGCTGAAGAACCCGAGGTACTCTGGGGCTGGGCGCAGGCAGGACCTTCACATCCTCTTTCCTGAGCAAATCCAGGGAGGTCCAGGAGCAAAGGACACTTACCAAGCAATGCAGGGGTTTGTTGGGGACACCCAAAAGTGTGAAGTGGGCATTGTCAAAATCATCTGAAAAAGAGAAAGAAGAGATGTCTCCTCCACCAGCCCGTTGTGCACCCATTCAGGAGATCTTTGGCCCACACTGCTTCAAAAGTTTTTGGGAGTTTTTGACAACTTAAAAAAAAAAAAAACCAAGATTAGATTTTACTTTTTTTAAAAAAGATTTTATTTATTCATGAGAGACACAGAGAGAGAGGCAGAGACATAGACAGAGGGAGAAGCAGGAGAACTCTGGGATCACGCCCTGAGCCGAAAGCAGACACTCAACTGCTGAGCCACCCAGGTGTCCCTAGATTTTTACTTTTACAACAGATAAACTCCAAGTAGTTCAAAGATTTCAATGTAAAAGAATGAAACCATGAAAGTACTAGAGGAAAACATGTAAATTCCCTTATAACCTTGGGGTGGGGAAGGCCATACCAACTCACCCACAATCCAATAGCCAAAAAGGAAAGATTGATGACTTTGACTACATAAACATAAACTTCTGCTCAGCAAAACTGACAAGAATCAAGGGACAAATGGGGAAAAAAATATTCCCATTTAGTTTACAGATGGAGCAATTGCCCTAAGAATTGCTAGAAATTGAGACAAGAAAAGAAAAATGAGCAAGCCATATGCATAGGTGGTTCACACACAAACACAAGGAGTGCAGATGGTCCCTAAAACATGTGAAAAGACACTCAGCCTCATTCACAATAAGATGAATGCATATTCAAACTACATTAAGATGCCAGTATTTGCCTATCAGATTGGAAACAATCCAAAAGTTAGTGCAGTTATCGGAAACAGTGACACTGCCCTAACATTGCCAGAGGAAGTATAAATTGATTCCAGCCTATGGAAAGCAACTGGCATTATCTATCAGGAGTATGTGAGTTTAAATTCATATACCTTTGGACTTAATAATCCTACTTCTGGGAATTTATCCCACATTACAGGTGTATGACTGGCAAATGATGTGGGTAAAAGATCTGCCCATTTCAGCATTGTTTGTAGCAGAGAATGATGAAACAGCTCAAGTGTCTGTCATTAAAGGACTCATTAAATACCCTATGATACCTCCTTACTAGGCAGCTACTTAAAATAGAGGAAGTTCTCTATACGAGACCCTCCAATATGCATGAGAATATATGCTGTATGCTATCTTTTGCTTGAAAGCCTAAAACTGAGATGATGGAGGCAGAGAAGAATATACATTCAGGTCACCACCTTAACCAAGTCATCAAACTTTGCATCATGAATAGTGGGCTAATAGCATTACCTGTCTCCTGCTGAAGCATTAGGGCAAACATGGCATCCGTCACCTGTGCAAGATTCTGGCCAGCAATGTTTTGCCTGGCTAACCAAGCCTGTACACCTAGTTTCTAGTTTACAGAAAACAATTATGGTAAACAGCATTGTAAGGAAACAATCACTCAAATTCACAATGTAGGACTGTATACAACATAACTGTTTTGAACTCTAAAGAAGTCGATATTAGGGAAAAATGGAAAGTGGGTGGACTATTTCAGACCACAAAAGATACATAACCACCAGTTGCAGTGCACAATCCTAGATTGCAGCCTGGTTCCAGAAAGATTTTAAAGCTATAAGACATCTTTAGTAGTCATTTGGGACATTTTAATATGGAGCAAAGAGTAGGTGCTATTATTGTTAACTTTCTTAGATGTGAAAATGGTATTATGTCATATAGGAGGTTGTCGTCACTGGGAACTGCTTGCTGAAGTGTGTGTGAGTGTGTGTGTGTGTGTGTGTGTGTGAGAGAGAGAGATGAACCAAATAAAGTAATAGATTAACTGGAGAAGGTAGAAGGCACTGGGTGTCCATAATATTATCCTTTCAACTTTTCTCTATGTTGGAACATATTGATAACAAAAAGTTGGGGAGCAAAAGAATATATGTTTGTATTCACATTAGTAAATAGTAGAAGGGTATGTTAGAAACGGTGGTTACCTGTAAGCACAGGTGGGTTGCTGTGGAGGGAGATGTACATTGTTACAACATTTTGAATTTTGAACCTGTGACTCTATTACTTTTTAAAAGGATTTTGTTTATTTGAGAGAGGAAGAGCACGAGTGCAGGGGGTGGGGGGCAGAGGGAAAGGGAGAAGCAGACTCCCTGTTGAGCAGGGAGCCTGACTCAGGACTCGATCCCAGGACCCTGAGATCATGACTTGAGCCGAAGGCAGACACTTAACTGACTGAGCCACCCTATTACTATTTATTTATTTATTTATTTTTCCTCTATCACTTTCTTAAAAAGCATATGCTTGCAATAAAATACATATTTAAATCAAGAGCTTTCCCTAGAAATCTAGATTCCTGACTTCCAAGAGAAGCCAGGAAATTGGAAGAAACGTGCTGAGCCTTCCCACACAGCAGTTAGCGGGAGCCCCGTGGCTGTTCCCCCTTAGAGGGCCAGGTGTGGGGGCTCCACTTCACCTTTCATCCCTCCCTCCTCACTGCTTCCCCACCCACCTCCAGCACTTCCCATGCTGGCCCCCCAGGGCTCTGCATGGGACCTCTAGAGAACTCCAGCAGTCTATGATACATTTGCCGCATTTGTCACCTGAGCTGGAACCTGGGTATGGTTCCAGACGTCCTACTCTTGCCCCTCATCCACGCTGCTACCAAATCCTATCTTTATCTCCTAAATACCTTCCCGAGCCCTCTCCAGTGGCCAACACACTGTCACTCCTTCCTGAAGACTGTGGTTGCTCCCTGTCATACTACCCAGCCCCCATTCATCTTTGGTCCCTTTGGGCCATCCTCTACCTCTCCACCCCCAGATTGCTCAGACCTCATTCCTACTTCAAGTCTTCAGAACTTCCCCTGTGCCTCCAAGGTCCAGGCCTCTGAGCTTAGCAACAGTTCCCTCATCCCCAGCCCTGGCTCTTGCTGCCACTCCAAACTTGTCCTTTGGCCCTACCAAACCCCTCAAGGTCCCCCAACACCTGGGGCAGGTTTTGCCTTCCAGGCCCCCCCCCCACCCACACTGACCCCTCTAGCTAGGATACCTTTGTTTCCCTGCTTCCCCAGGAACATCAGGCACAAAGCAAGTGCTTAATAAATGTGCTGAAAATGAAAGTGTATTCATTCACCCATCCATCCATTCATTCATTCACTCACAGGCACCTCCACCTCTGCACCCAAGCTCCTCAATCGACGAAGGGCTCTTCCTCGGGTGCATGCAGCCTTTTCATCCCAAAGGCTCTTCTCTCCTGTCCACAGCTCATTCATGGCAAGTGTGAGGAGGGTCTTTCTCTTCCCTTTCCACACAGACAGCACATTGGACAGAAGACCTCACTATCACTTTATGATCATCCCTAGCACCCCGACTACTGACTTCACACTACTCTCTCCAAGAGTAACCACCATTATAGTATTGTTGAGCAGGTACTATATGCTTGGCACAACTTTAAGTGCTTCTCTTAGCTTGTTTATTTTTAAATTTAAATTCAATTAATTAACATATAGTATATTATTAGTTTCAGATGTAGAGGTCAGTGATTCGTTGGTTGTATGTAACACCCAGTGCTCATTCCATCACACCCTCCCCTCCACCAACCCTCAGTGTGTTTCCTACGATTAAGAGTCTCTTATGGTTTGTCTCCTTCTATGATTTTATCTCGTTTTATTTTCCCCTCCTGTCCCCTATTCTCTTAGCTTGTTTCAATCTCACCATAATATGAGGCAGGCCCTGTTATCCCATTTTCCTAATAAGAAAGCAGAGGCTCAGGCCTGGGCAGGTCCCCTCTCCCACCTCCCTAACCCCTCACCCCCCCACCGTGCTTCCGGGTGTTCCCTCCACCAGGGCTCTCCCCCGAAACCACCCACCCCTTCCCCCAAGGCCCAGAGGCAGCCAGGTGGCTTGACCTTTGCGGCAGTAGGTGGTGGACTGGCAGTGCTCGTCGGAAAGGCAGGCCCTGACCGAGTCCATGTCCATGCGGCCCAGGCTGGGCAGGGCCGGGTGGTAGAGCTGCTGCTTCACGCCGGCCAACTGGTTGCGTGTCCGCTCCACAGGCAGCAGAATGGCCGGGGAGGCATACATGTGCGTGGAGCCGTCATCCCAGGGCACCAGGTCGATGATGCGGGCCATGGCTGGGGAGCAGAGACACCCCGACCCAACACCCTTCTATAGGGTAGCACAACCCTGGCCCTGCAGATTTGTTTTCTTGTCCAACACGACTACCCAGAGCTGGGGGCTCCCATGTGGTGTTGGGGGCATTCAGACTCACGCCCACCCGTGCACACACGATGTGCTAAGGGCTCTGATGGGTCAGTACAGGGGCTATGTGGTTGGGGATGGTCTAAAAGAGGATGCATAGGAGTCTATTCTTAATTCGTGAACAGCAAGTGCTTTCAGGATTTAGCTCAGTTTGCCTCTGGGTAGCTAATTATGGACTTCTGGCCTTAGCTAAAGTATCTGGCATTTACTCAAAATTCTACAGGGAGGCATAGGAAAGTTTTAAATCAGGGGCGAGGCATGAGAGATAGGGACTAGGAAAACATTGCTGGTTACTCAGCGCTTCCCTTTAAAGAGTGGCTATTCCCATGGCTTTTCAGTCATTGAAACTTCAGTGATAATGTGTTGAGTCAGCTTGCTTTCTGCCTGACCCAGTTAGACGTGTGAGACGGAGGTGAGTGGTAGGTGGATGGGAGGAGCGAGGACCTCAGATGGTGGAAGAGCAGGGAGAGGGCAAGGTGACTGGCCCTGGGGAAGCTGTCTTAGGGTGCGGGCCTGCCTGGGGGGGACGGGAAGTGGGGCAGGGACAAGAGGACACAAAGGACTCCTTGCTCCTCACCCTCCGACGGTGGCTACCTGGTCTGCAGGTGCACAGGTCTGTGAGGGTTCTCTGCTCTTCCAACTGCTCAGTGGGGAGAAGAGGCAGGGAGATGGGCTGGCCCCAGCACCTCATACAGTAGGAGAATAAAGGAACATTCTGCAGAGAGACAATGCCCATTGCCACCTGATTGTGAGGGCGCCTCCTCTTCCTCGGCAACCCTGACAACGGTAGGCTCCCAGGAGAGGAGCCAGCTACCTGGGGTGTTGTGCACTGGCTCCCACTTTCGGCTTTCCTGAAGGTTGCTGTCTTCTAGGCCTTAGCTCAAGCCGGGTGTGTTGAAAAATGTCAGACAGGAAGCAGGCCTCCCTGGAGGTGGCCCTGCCAGGGCGAGTCCTGTGTGATCCCGGGCTAGTCGCTATCTCTCTCAGGGCCTCACATGGCTCTATGTCAGGCAAGATCCTAGGCCCTGGCATGCAGGGTGACCGTGAGCCCTCCTGCAGACTTGAGAGCAGAGGGTACTGCCCTGCCTGCCAGCTCTTGGGTCTCCAGGGGTGGTGATTAGCAGTGGTCAGTATCCAGGGTCAGCATAAAGGGATCAGAGAGAGTGGTGGCCTCAGCAGGCTAGGGATTAACAGGTGATATCCTAGCTCTGGCCCCTTGCAGGCCTAGAGCCTCCCTCCCTCCTTCTTAGGAAAGAGAGGTCATGAGTGCCTAAGCCCGGCACGAAAGCCCTGGGACCTGCCAACCACCCCAGTCACAATTATTGGCAATGGACCCCAAGGGTGAAGAGACCCTGGGGAAAGTCTAGCTTATTTGCCTGTATCGGTATATGCTCCGCAGACACCTGCCCAGGTACTGAGGCTGCTGGGTCCTGGAAGATGCCCCTTGTGAGGGTCACCCAGGATCTGGCTTCCTAGGGGCTCTACCTCCAGGACTGCATGCAGCTCCAGACAGCATCCTCAAGCCCCACCCCTTAGAGAAAAGTTTCCCAGGATTGCCTCTGTTCACCACCCCACTCCCAATTTGTTTTTGGTTCTTTAAAAGTTATAAAATACAACAAATGCAGCAAGTGCATAAGTATATAGTGTAACTAATAATTTATAAAGTGAGTTCAGACCAAGACAAGAGGTACTACTTTGCAAAACAGATTAGCAGTTTCTTAAAACCTGACACATAAAATTACTACACAACACAGCAATTTTACCCCTAGGAATCTTCCCAAGAGAACTGAAAATGTCCACACAAAGACTGGCATGTGAATGTTCATGCCAATTATTTCAAATAGCCAGTAGGTGGGAACAACCCAAGTGGCCATTGACTGGTGAGTAGAGAAACAGACTGTGGTATATCTCTTCCATGGGTTACTCAGGAATTGAAAAGAATGAAGTACTAATACATGGTACCCTGTGGGTGATCCTCAAAAACGTTATGCTGAATGAAAGAAATCAGACACAAAAAACACTACACATGTTGTATGATCCATTTATATAAAATGTCCAGAAAAGGCCAATCTGGGGGGTGGTGCAGATTGGCAGCTGTCTAGAGCTGTGGCTGAGGATGGGAGTGATGCCCATCAAGCATAAAGGGCCTCATCGGGGCGATGACAATGTTCTCAAACAGGATGGTGCAAGTTGCCTAGCTCGGTCAATGTTAAAAATATAAATGTTAAAAATATAAATTATACCTCGGGAATTTGTTTTTAAAAAATTTTTAAATTGATGTCAGCTAAAGAAAGCAAGAAACAGGGAGGGCCCTGCTGCCTCCTAGAAGCTCCCACACACCCCTTATCCATCCCAATATACAAGCTTTTGAGCTTTGTATATTGGCCCCTGGAGTCTTGAGTCTGACCCCTTTCCCTCCATGTACATGAGGGTCATCCAAACTGGTGTGCGGCCAAAGTATGTTCATTTCCTTTCCCTAGAGCCACTTACTCTTCCCCCAGGCACATCTGACTTTGCCTGCTCTCCAGGGGCTCCGCTGCCTCCAGGTTGATCAGCCTAGAGAGAGGGGCACAGGCCAAGCCTCACTCATGCAGGGTCCCATATAATCACCCCTTCCCAAGCACCTCACTCTCCTTGGCTTGCAGCACCCTCACTTCCTGCTCCTCCTCCTCTTCTCAGCCTCAAAATGTGCTACAGGATTCTGTGTCCCCTTCTCTTCTTTAGCTGCATTGCATTTCCCAGGGGTTCTCAATCTGTCCTGGGGCTTTAAGCAGCATCTACTGCTGAGCTAATAGGTCCAACATTTCCATCTTCCCAAACTCCAGACAGATGCACAGACACACAGACACACACACACAGACACACACAGACACACACATACACACACACACAACTCTGCCACCTAGTGCACATTCCCATTTGGAAGTCTCTTCAGACATCTTACTAAACTAGAGTTCGTGAGTTCCCCTGCCCCCCAAAACTCTTCCCCCTACCTCGCAGCCCCAGCCTTCCTCTTTTAGGTAAATAGCATCATCTGCCACCCAGTTGCCTGAGCTATACCCTCAACATCTCCTGGTCTCTGTTCCCCTGTTCCCACCTGCTGCCATCTCTGCATGGGCCTCTGTCAAGCCGGGGGCAAGGGTGATTATCACTGAGGACATAGGCCATTGCCTGCAGGCCGGGCAGACCTGAAGAGCTTGCTGTTCACAGGTACCATGAACTTGCAGGCCACAGGTACTTGCAGGCCACAGGTACCATGGGAGGAGCCCTCATCCCCTGCAACCTGGTGTATTTACAGAGGAGGCGCAGGGCCAGCTTGAGCTCTGCCATTGGTGTTCGGCCTTGCTGGCAGAAAGAACATTCTCCCATGCCAGCTACCTTGGGAAGTTGCAGAAGACTCAGGGTCAGAGAGACTCTGCTTGAGTCCTGGCTCTGGAGCTGGAGGCTGGGGTACCTCCTGCCACTGATGATTGAGAGTTGACAAGCCCTTGCCACCTAGAATCTCCCAGGATCACGTGGAGACATGAAGCTCTTATTCTCCCACTGGCCACTCTGTGGCTTGGCCAAAGTATGTGGGACACTGGATCCCTGGAGCCTGGAGAGGTCCCCTGGCAACTCATGGTGTCCCAGTGACACCATGGGGCTCCTTCCCTGGGGCCTAGATCCCTGTTGGCCCCTGGAGGGTTGCTGCTGGCTGCCTGGCCATCGAGCTCCTGTTCCACCGCCACCTCCCCACCCCTGTTGGGCACCTGCTAATCCTTTGCACACGGCCCCTGTCCCGCTGCTGCCAGTTAATCCCCCCTGTGTCTGAGAGATGAGCTGCAAGTGACAGGGAGAAGGCAATTCCTGGCTGGTGGTCGGCATCTGAGCAAGTAAGTCAGGATGATGTGGTGGCTCAGTGGGACCTCTGGTGGGACGCCTATGCTCTCCTTCTAGCGAGGCATTTAGATGTGGAGAATAGGGAAAAGCTGGAAACCTGGAGCTTCCCTCTCCACCTGTGGTGCTCAAACCTTAGCAAATCCTCAAGGCAGCTTGTGGCATGCAGATTCCAGGCCCCACAGAGGGTTGAGAGGAGCAGAGGAATCTGTGTTTTCACTAGCTTCCCAGAAGATTCTGAAAGGCTGGTGTCCCAGCACCATGGTTACCCTGGGCTTTCAGCTCCCCCTTCCCACCTTTGCCCGCCCTTATCACTGTGGAGTCAGCAGGGACATGCAAATATGTCTTTGCCGGAGGAAATGGCTGGGTCAGGGGGAAGAAGAAAAATTGGGAGTGGGGAGGGCTTCCCTGGTCATTTCCAGAAGGTTCAGAAACACAAACAGAACTGCTGCCCACTGGGAAAGGGTCTGTAGGACTGGCCTGCGGCAGCCAGCCCTGAGCACATATTAATACCATGGAGAGTAGATGTGGGGCATCTGGAGTTCAGCAGACCTGAGTGTGGCTCAGCTTGGTTGCTTGCCGACTGTGTCACTTTGGGCAAGTCTACCAATCGCTCCGTGCCTCTGTTTCCTTAGCTGTAAAGTGGTAGCCCTTAACTTCCTGAGGCTGGTGGCCGGTGGGGACAATGAGGATGAGTGTGATCTGGGGTAAAAGACACTTAGCTTCATTTGGGCTCTTGGGGCTATTTGGGGTTGGCCACATCGGTGGAATCCACCATCCTAAACATAGGGTCTTGGCTCTCCCAGGCTTGGAAATCCCTGTGTCTGCGCCCCAACCCAACAAAGACATGGCAGACCGGAAGGGCTAACGTCTGGCTCAGGTTCACCTTTTTTTTTTTTTTTTTTTAAAGATTTTTTATTTATTTATTCATGAGATACACACACACACACACACACAGGAACAGAGGCAGAGACACAGGCAGAGGGAAAAGCAGGCTCCTTGCAGGGAGCCCAACATGGGACTTGATCCCGGGTCTCCAGGATAGGCCCTGGGTCGAAGGCAGCGCTAAACCGCTGAGCCACCTGGGCTGCCCAGGGTCATCTTTTCGGATGCCGAGTCAGGGATCTGATTTTCCCACCCGGAAGTCTGCCCCTCACCACGGCCTCTCCTAGGGGAGCTGGACTGCTGAGGCCAGAGCAGGGACAGAAGTCAGGGCTGTGAGTAGAAGGGCAGGTGTGGGGCCTGGGGGACTGGGGCAGGGATCCTGGGCCCTCTGCCTGTCCTTTTCAGCGTGGGGTCAGGGTCTCTGGCAAAGGAGAGACAGAGACACCTTCTATCATGTTGGGCATCGCCTTTGAAGAGCCTTTCGAGGGTGTAAGTTTGCACATACTGACCTGTGTGGTGCTCGCTGGGCCAGGCCTGTCCATAGGGATTTAGTAGTGAGTGCAGAGCCCCCCCCCACTGTCTCCAGAAGGGAAATGACGCCAGAAACTGAACCTGTATAAGGTAAGGCTGAAATACCCCAGTACATCTTTTTTTTTTAATTTTTATTTATTTATGATAGTCACAGAGAGAGAGAGAGAGAGAGAGGCAGAGACACAGGCAGAGGGAGAAGCAGGCTCCATGCACCGGGAGCCTGATGTGGGATTCGATCCCGGGTCTCTAGGATCGTGCCCTGGGCCAAAGGCAGGCGCCAAACCGCTGCGCTACCCAGGGATCCCTACCCCAGTACATCTTGAAAAGGGATTTGACTATCATTTTATCTTAAACATTTTTAAATCATGAAAATAGGTTAACATTTATGTTAAAATATTTTCCATTCATATGCTGTTCATAATGTATTTTTAAAAATACGTTAAATTAAATACACGATATTCTAAAATTGATGTTTTTGCTTGACACCAAATAATGGTCACAGCCAGCACTTTATTAAGTTCTCAGTGTGTGCCAGTCACGTTTGTATCACGTTATTTTATCCTCACAATCCTCTCCACAAGATAGGTTCTGTAACATCCCTGTTTTACAGACAAGCACACCAAGGCTCAGAGAGTTCACCTGACTTGGTCATGACTAGAATCCAGAGCAGGTACATCTTTTCATGTTAGTTCAAATAGATCTACGTTTTTATGGCTCCATAATATTCCATCATTGGATGTATTATAATTTATTTAATATGTATCCTTCTTACAGATGAAAATTTAGGTATTTTCCAATAATCTGGGTCCTACTGATGAATATTTGGATGTTTTTCATCTCTTGGTATAACACTGTGGTGACCAACCTCTTTATACATGTGTTTTTGGCTTGAGTATTTCTTTTCTTTTTTCTCTTCTTTTCTTTTTTGCCTGAGTTTTTCTATCAAGTGAATACCTGGAGGTATCACTTGTAAAAAATGTTTTGAAAGATTTACTGAGAGAAAAGGGAAATGTGTGACCCACAGAAGTGGCCCCCAAGTGGCAGGAGCAAGGGTGCACACTCTGGGGAGGCCTAAGGGCTCTGTGTCCTACAGGTGTCGGGATGTTGAGCTGGGTCCAGAGGGTGCTGCCTCAGCCCCCAGGGACCCCTCAGAAGACCAAGGTAGAGGAGGAGGGAGGCGCAGACCCAGAGCCAGAGCCAGAGCCAGAGGTGAAGCAGGAACCAGAGCTGGAGCCTGAAACAGCCCTTGAGGAGGCCGAGCAAGGGGACTCCCTGGTAAGAGAATGAGCCTGAGGGAACAAATTCCTAGCTTGGGTCAGCTGTCCCCCAGGAGCTTCCATGGGGTGACTCCAGCACATCCACAGTTGCCAGTTCTGCATCCCATCCATTCAGGGGCCTGATGATGACAACTAATTCAGAAGCTCAATTCTATAGATTTGATTTAGTTTCTAATTGATGCCAGGCCTGTACCCTGAGCTGGGGAGCATGATGATGAGTGAGGCTTTGTCCCCGGGGGGCAGCAGACAAGTACCAGCCAGATCATCCTATCAGAAGACAGAGGTGATGAGGAAATGCAGGGATCTCCAACACTGGGCTCAGCTCTACCTTCCAGGGAGGGCCGAGCAAGTTCATCACACAGAACTATGGGAGCTCAGAGGAGAGAGAGAATCATCTTAACTCCGGAGAGTGGAGGGGGAGTGCTTCCCAGACATGGAGGGCTGGGCCCAGTGTGATGGGAGATGAAGACCTGGGGTGTGCCTGGCAGAGGAAAGGCTAGTTCTTGGCAGCACAGGGTACACTGAGGAAACAGTGACTACCCAGGTATAGGGTTTGTGTGTATAGTGTTTGCATGTGCACACAAGTGTACATGTACGTGCATGCCCTGTGTCCTTTGTGGTATGTCTGCACATACATATGCACTAGCAAACCGTGTACACATGAACACACATATTTACATGGATTTCTGTGCACACATGTACTCGTATATGTGCACTTGTGTGCACACATGCATTGATATGTCTGTAGTTCCATGTGCCTGTGAGGCATGCTGTAAGCATGTAAGTGTGTATATGCATATGCTTCTGAGTCAGTGAATGTATTCATGTGTTTGTGTATGCACATGTTTGTGTATTTGTGCATGTATGTGTGTACAGACATCTCTGGCATGTGTCTGCATGTTTATGTACATACATATTTGTACATCTGTGCACATATATGTGTGTGTTCAGATGCAGAACTTTGTGTGTGCAGGTATACATGCATATGTATGTGTACAGACATATGCTTGTATGTTTGCCTACGTGTGTATTTGATTATGTGTTGATGCACATATGAAAGGATGCGTTCATGAATACACATTTGTGTCCGTGAGTGTATCTGTGTATGTGTCTATGTCTGTGTGACTAAGCATATAAATGTGCATATGTGTATACATAAATATCTGTGTCTGTATATATATGCAAATATATGTGTGTACATGTGTGTGCATATGTGTATGTATATTTGCAGGTATCTGCATTTGTGTGCATCTGGATATGTGCATATATATATGAATATGTGTGCATGTGCCTGTATGCACATGCATGTGTGGTGGGGCACACATGCACACACAAATGTATATGCACGTGTGCTTGAGTCTTGCATGTACATATGCAGGTGTGGGCAGATACATTTGTTTTTGTGTCTGTTCATGTGTGTATACACACATCTCTGTGTTACTATATGTATACATATGTGTACTTATGCATGTATGCATCTGGACTCATATGGAAATTTATGTGTGCTCATACATTTACATATCACAGTGAGTGTGCACATGTTAGCATCCCTGTGTGCACATGCATGTTTGTACACACACATATGTGCATGCAGTGGTAGGAGCTGCAGCTCGGAGGCAGATGAGAGGCAGGTGGTGGGTGCTGAATGCCCCCCAGCTGCTAGAGGAGAATGGAAGGTTTGGCCCAGAGGAGAGGAAGAGCTCTGGCTGCGGGGGAGGTATGTAGGGGGGCTCTCACCTCCCTCTCCCCCTCAGTTTGCTCCAACATTTCTCCCTATTCTCAGGCCAGTGGAGTGGGGCAGCTTCCTGGGGAGTATGATAGGCCCAGAGCCTACCTTGGTGGGGGGCACTCAGGGCCCTATCCTGGATGAGGGACCCCTGGGATTGGGAGGAAGGGAGTGTCCCAGGCTGAAGGTGAAGCTGCCAGGATTTACGGGGACGATTGTGAGAACAGAGCTACTAGGTCCTGTAGGGTAGGGGGTCTTATGCAGGTGGTTTTAGGGGCTGTTCCTGCCTGAACCAGGCTGGTCTCACAGAGGGCTTATGTGGTCCTGTTTGAACCTTCCAGCCACCTGAAGAGCCATTGGAGGAAGTGGCTGCAGCTGACCCAGGCCCTCAGGGTGAGTGCCGGAAGCCCAGGGCCAGGCTGCGGGGTGGAGTGTATTCTCCCTCAGGACCTTGCCACATCCACAGACTGGCAACCCCTTTTCACAGATGAAGAAACTGAAGCTCAGAGAAGCTGAGGGCTGGGTTCCTGGGGACACTTTAGCTGAACTGAGCTGGAGCCTTGGCCTTCTGACTCCCTTGGAGCTCTCCTCTTTTCTCTGCCTCTGACTTGAGTTTCCTAGCAGGGGAGAAATGGGCCACTCTGAGGCTCCAGATCTGAAGTATGAGGGTCTCTTTTCCAGAAATCCAGGAGGCTGCCCTGAGTCCGCCTACATCCCTCCAGGCCCAGATCACTGTGGCTCCTGAAGTGAACAGGTACCACACCACCCTGCCCTCTCCTCAGGGGCCCCCAATCTAGGGAGCCACTTGGGGGTGGGGACCAGCATTGCTCTTAGGTCTCTACTCATTCCCGGGCAACTGCCCCAAGCATCTTGGGAAGGGAGCCTCGGGCAGGGGTCAGGGATCTCCTAGGCCAAATGAACAATGTGACCAAGAGAAACAGTGAGTAGGGTCCAGAGTGTTCTCAGTGCTTGGGGGAAATGCAGATCCATGTGGTTAGAGTTTCCAATTTACCTAACAGAGCCAGAAATCCAGACTATTGCATGATAACTCAAAGTTGGCTCATTTTAGACCATTAGCACTTATCCAAGTGGGCATGCCTGTGGGGGGTGAGGCTCAGGCAGTGTCTGTGACCCTCACACTGAGACCGTCCAGCCTCAGCCACAAGGAAACACCCCATAGGAAACCCTCAGCCCTTCTAGAGCACAGGACGTGTGCCAAGTATAGATAGGATGGGACCCCCTGGGACCAGGCTAAGGGGGAAGCAGGATGACAGAACTTGGCTGCTTTGTGCCTAGCATCCAATGAGAATGGGCTCAGGATGGCACACCTCTCCAAGGGTCGGTGTCCCCCATTTTCCAGAGCTGGACATAAGACTCAGGGGGGAGGTGGCAAATCTGAAGTCTCACAGTGAGGAGATAGACATTGGGATTCAAGCCAAGTTCATCAGGACACTGTGAATGAAGTGCCACTGGGACTGGGGTGGGGCAGGGGACCTTGAGGATGGGTCGGTACCTCTGTCCCTCAGCAGTTCCAACGACTGGGTGCTGACATGGCTTAAGAAGAGCGTGGAGAAGGTGGTCCCACAGCCTGTCCCCAGCAGCAGGCTGGCCCAGAGCACCGCTGCTGGCGGGGAGGGCCCTGCTCAGGTACTTCTGAGGCCAGGAGCTGAGGGAGGCAGGGTGGGAGGCCGCTGCCTCTGGGTTCTCTGTCCTCATCTGTCTGTCTGTCCTGGCAGGCAGGAGCACAGGTGTCTGGGCAATGCAGCACTGGGAGCTCAGGTGAGGCCAGCTTTGCAGGGATGGGACCGCAGGACTTGGGATGGGCCCTGCCACTGCAGAGAGCCCACAGGCGGGGGACACTTATGTGACTGGCCCTGGATTACAGCCTGGGTTTGAGTGAAGCTGATGGGAGGAGGGGGTCTGGGCAGGCCTCTTGATGCTCACCACCCTCCTTTCTTCTCAGATGGACTTGGTGAGGCTGCTGGGGACACCGGGTGAGTCCTCATCCCTGAGCACTGGTTTGGGAGCCCCTGAGCCTCCTGCGTAGTGTGTGTGGTGGGGGGAGCAGTGTGCCCAGAGCTGAGGGTCTTGGGTTCAGGAGCAAGGTACACCACCACCTCAGCGTGTGGTATTGGACTCACCTTTCATCTCTTCCGCATGCTCCAGTTTGCAATCTCTGCTGGAAACCCAGAGTTATGCATTCATCTTTATTCACCCCATTCATTCATTCCTTTCCTTATTCGCTTGTTAGACTGTTGAATTCTTGAGTGCAGAGGCTTTTGTCTCATCACTGCTGGTATTCAACACAGTGCCTACCGTAAGGAGGACTCAGCACAGAGGGGATGAATGAATGAATGTATTCATTCATTCACTCATTATTCCAGCTCACTGTCTATTTCTTTTTGTCTCCTGGAGGCTGCCCAGGTCAGGGGTCCCCAGGGCCACTGAGCTGACTCATGAGACCAGTAAAGCAATTTAGGATGAAGGCCCCCAGGGGACTTGTTAGCTTTCTTTTGGGTTATACCTGAGAGAGGGGTTCCCTTGGGAACATGGAGCTTCCCTGAAGAGAGAGCAGCTGCCTGGAGGCCATGGTCTGGGGGCCATTTTCCCCAGGACCAGCTATGTAATTTGTGGGGCCCAGTGCAAGATTAAAATGCAAGACTCCTTTAAAAAATTAATAAGAGTTTGGGGCACTTGGGTGGTAGAGTTGGTTGAGCATCTGACTCCTGGTTTTGGCTCAGGTCATGATCTCAGGGTTGTGAGATCGAGGCCCACATCAGGCTCCGTGCTCAGCAGAGAGTTTGCTTGATATTCTCTCTCTTCCTCTCATTCTTCTGCTTTTAAATAAATAAATCTTTTAAAAATTTAAGTTTAAGATTGAGTTTAGGATTGTGCCAACAGCATGAAACCAAAAATGAGCCCTTCTAAGTATTGGGCCCCGTATGACTGCCCTTCTCCCAGGCCAGTGGAGCCAGACTTATCTGTGCCAGGCACGGGGAACCCCCCATGCTGCATTCAGGTTCCCAAGCAGCCCCTGGTTCTCACCTGCTGCCCGGGTGGCCAAGGCTGGGTCTGTTGTTCTGGGCCTGGTCCAGCCAGAGGTCAGAATTTGAGGCTGGCAAAAGTTGCCCCCCTGACCTTACAGAGTAGCCAATGTAGGGTCCCCACTGTGCAGATGAGGCTAGAGGCAAGGAAGGGCTGGCCGGGGGCTGGGACTCCAGCAGACGTTAAGGTCGCTGTGACCTGGCTGTGCCACTGACCACTGGCCCCTGTGCAGGTCTGGGCCCTGGCTGCTCAGGTGGCTTGAGCAGAATCTGGAGAAAGTTCTGCCTCAACCTCCCAAAACCTCCAAGGTAAGTCAAAGAAAAGGAGGAGTGGGCAGATGACCACCTGGGAGGGTTTCTGGGGCCCCAGGAAGGGCCCAGCTGGCTATCCCACCCCCGGGTTACATAAAACCTCCTGGCGGGTTCTCCATGGGGAGGTGTGACTGCAAAACAGCAAGGGAGCTCATCGGGAAGGATGAGGGCCCCTTGCTGCCTGCCCTGGGTACGGCTGGCCAAGGGAGGGAATGCTCAGGGCTTGCTTTATTCCACAACCCCACGTCCTTTTCTTTTTTTAAATTTAAATTTAATTTGCCAAGATACAGTACATCATAAGTTTCAGACGTAGTTTTTGATATGACCCCACTTCCTGTTTCTGATCTAGGACCAGAGAGATGAACCTGCAGATGCTGCCTTGGACACAGGTACAGGGAGGGGACCTGGGAAAGGCTGCCCAGCATGGTCACAGGCAGGGCTGGGGGTGCAACGGGGCCTGAGAGAACCCGCGGGAAGCCCTTAGCCATCAGCTGGGGTACGGAGGGGCTCGGGGCTGGCAGGGAGTGGCGGGCCTCAGAACCCCGCCTCAGTCCAGGCTGTGAGGTCTTGGACAAGTCCCTTGAACTTCCCAGGTCTCACTTCCACATCTGACTGATGAGACAGGTAGTGGAGTGGGCCCAAGGGGCTCCTGATACCATCATATTGGTGCCTCAAATCTGGTCCCCAGTGCCCATGAGGGGTCCCGTGGAGCCCTGTCTTGTCATCTTTAGATGTGCTCTCCTTGCTGCTTAGAGCCCCCTGGGCCCACCCTGGAAACAGAGCCCATGCTGCAGGCCCCAGAGAGCTCCTGCGTGCCCACTGCTGGCCCCTTGGAGCCCCAGGAGGAGCCGCCTTCAGAGCCCCAGCTCAGCCCTCAGGCTTCCTCCTTGCTGCTCCCCAGTGACCCTGCCAGGTGAGCCCCCCAATTGCTTCCTCTTTCATGGCAGAACCAGTACTTGGCCTCAGCCCAATGTCCAACACTTCACCAAACTAGTTTTTTTATTTTTTATTTTTTTTTAAAACTAGTTTTTTTTTAAATTTAAAAGTATCATATCGCTCCGGGAGAAAATGTTCAAGGGACTCCCCAGGGCCCTTCCCAGGTCAGCCACATCAGCCATCATCCTTCCACGCCTTCTGGAAGCACAGACAAGCTTGGGAGTCTGCTTCTCCTTGAAAGAAACACACCTACCAGCCAACAGCAAAATCTATATACTTTTCCGCATTTTGCTTTTTTTTTTTTTTTTTTTTTTACCAAAAAGTCTATCTTAGGGTGGTTTTATGTACATTGGCTTACTTATTCTTTCAACAGCTGCAGAGTGCCCCGTTGTATGGCCGTACCGCTTTTCTGTGGCCATTTGCTGGCCATTAGGTTTATTTCCACTCTTTTGCTACCATTGGTGGCCTTGTACAAGCATCATTTATTTTGCTTGTGTGGATTACCTGTAGGGTAAATCCAAGGAACTGGAGTTCCTGAGCCAAAGGATGCATGCTTTTGAAATCAGGTTAGGTGTTGCTGGCAGTGTGGGAGAGGCCTGCATGCACCCTCAGGGCGGGGCGGGGGGCTGCTGGGGTCTGAGCAGTAGGTCCCCAGAGGCTGGCCTAGGGAGGCCAGGCAGGAGGGCAGCAGGCCTTGGGGCTAGAGACCTGGGTTCAGGTCTGCCTTCTGGTGAGTTTGCTGTCTGCCTTGGGAGGGACCCAACTCTGATCTCAGTTTCCCCAGGGGCCCTGCTGCATGGACATGGCCTGTTTTCTTCCACTTGCAGGTTGATGGCTTGGCTCCTGCACAGGCTGGAGATGGCCCTGCCGCAGCCGGTGCTCCATGGGAAGGCCAGGGAGCAGGTCTGTTCTGGGCTGGGAGAATGGGGCCTAGGTAGTGGTGGGAAGGGTCTTGGGATGGAAAGTCTGAGGGCAAGGCACAGAAGGAAGAAGGGAACCTGGAGCAGGAGCCCACCCCATGCAGCCCACCCCATGCAGCCCATCTTCTCAGATCACACTCATTCCATGTGCACTCTCTGAGGCACCTTGGCCACAGGGCTGAAAGGGGCTGGCCCAGCCTTGCTAACCAGGAGGTCACAGTCTGTGGGGGAGGTGCTTCCATGGGGGGAGCAGAGAAGACGTGGGGTGAAGAGGAGGAGAGTTTCCAGGAGCATGAAGGAAGGCTTCCTGATGGAGGTGGCTTTCAAGCCAGAGACCTGAGGGAGAAGTAGAATGGGGGTGGGTAAATGAAGGGGGCCAGTGTAGGGAGAGCCCTTTAGGCAAAGGATCAGCATATGCAAAGGCCCAGAAACAAGAGAAGCCTGGAATGTTCTAGAAAGGAGTGGGGCTTGCAGGAAAGCAGAGGGCTGTGTGTGCATTTCTGAGAACCTAGGATGGGTGGGTGGGGGAGCAAGGCCTCTGTCACCTTTTCCTCTCCTTCTCCAAGAACCTGGCACCTAGGGGTGCCTGGGTGGCTCAGTTGGTTAATCGTCTGACTCTTGATTTCAGCTCAGGTGGGTCATGATGTCAGGGGCATGGGATCAAGGCCCACTTGGGGCTCTATGCTCAGCAGGGAGTCTGCTTCAGATTCTCCCTTTCCTGCTGCCCCTCCCCTTGCTTGTGCATGTTCTCTCTCTAAATAAATACATGAAATCTTTTTAAAAAATTAAAATTAAAAAAATGTTAAAAAAATTAAAATAGGGATCCCTGGGTGGCGCAGTGGTTTGGCGCCTGCCTTTGGCCCAGGGCGCGATCCTGGAGACCCGGGATCGAATCCCATATCAGGCTCCCGGTGCATGGAGCCTGCTTCTCCCTCTGCCTGTGTCTCTGCCTCTCTCTCTCTCTCTCTCTCTCTCTGACTATCATAAGTAAATAAATTAAAAAAAAAAAAATTAAAATAAAAAAAAACCTGGTACCTGGCCCCTCTCTTGGGAACAATTGTGTATCTTGACAGCAGCTGGAGCTGGGAGGCAGGAGGCCTGGGTCCCAGTCCTGGCTGCAATAGGAGGTGGACAAGAAACGTCAGGTGGGGGAGGCACCCTTCCCTGCAGGCCGAGCCCTCAAGCTCTGAGTCCATAGGGCCTCTGCCGGCAGCAGAGGAAATGCAGCTTTGGACTTTTCCGAGAGGAGGGGAGAGAGGCCTGGTAGCAGGAACAACATGTCCTCCTCACAGACAGGAGGGGCCCCTGGGGACGGGGCTGGGGCCAGGGAAGGTGTGGTGCTGGAGGGGGAGAGGACTCCCTGGCAGATAGAGCTTGGAGACAACCCCCCAGGGAAGGCTGGGAGCAGGGGAGGTAGGCAGGCATCTCAGGCAGGTGGCCCCACCTGGGCAAAGGAGCTGAGGAGGGAGCCGGTGATGATCCAGGGAGGAGAGAGCCTGCAGGCCCTGAGACAGGAGGGGAGAAGCAGGCCAGAGAGGAGCCAGGAGCAACTGGGTCTTCCGCGTGTCCTCCTTGGGGATGAGGAAAACCCTCAAGCTCCTGCATGTGCTGGGAGGGGCAGTGGAGACAGGGGGGCTGATGAGGAGACACAGCATTTTTCCCCTTTCTCCCCATGCAGGAGCCTGACTCCCCTGTGACCTGTGACGTGCAGACCAGTAAGTGCCTCCTTGGTGGGTTTTCATGTGCATCTCCAGTGCAGTTGCTTGGCCTGAGGGCACTAGGCCAGGCCCTGAGAGAGCCCAGGTCCTGCAAGCTTCCCCTCAAGTCAGCCTGGCCACGTAGTCAGAGCCTGGCCCGAGCCAGATGGTGGCTGGAGGCCCCTCCAAGGAGCTGGAGGTGGGGGGTGGGGTGGGGGGGCGCTGGCTTGCCTTCCAGTTTCTATCCAAGTTGGGGGGAACACCTACAGAGAGCTCTCCACTACTCCCCTGGGCCAGGGTGTTTGGCTAAGCAGAGTCCCTGGTTAAGGGGTAAGCGGAGAGGCATGGGGTCTCCTGGGGGAACTAGCTCCCATAAACTCCAGCTCTCTTGAGCCAGGAGGGTTCCCCTCGTCAAAAGATGGTGGGGGGGGGAGGTGTGTGCTGCCTTTTATCCCAGCCCCGCACAAGTATTGGGGGACGTACTAAGGGCAGGAGGGGACAGCTCGGGTCCAAAATCTGCTCCTCCTTTCATGTCATGGCCTCAGTTTGAGAGACATGTGGTTATAGGGCATTTCTTCATTCGTAAAGGTCACAGAGGGCTTGCTATGTACTGGCTGTGAAAAGTACTAGAGGTGAGCAAAGCAGAGCTCAGGGCCTGTGGGCAGTGGCCCTCCTGACCCTGGACACAGGCCCTCAGACCATGGGCCTCAGGTGTCCAGAGGCTGTCATCCGTAGCTCCACGAGGCTGATAGTGGTCTTTACGAGCACTGCAAGGGTGAGGCTGGCCACCACAGCCTGGAGCACAGACGGGCCAGCCAGCTGCGGCGTGGGGTTGTCTGGCAGAGTGGCTGTGGGAAGAGGTGGGGTTTGTAGAGGGGTGATGATGCTGTGAGGGCAGGCCTCAGAGCAGGGCTTGCTCAGTCTCGTGGAGTCCCTGTGTAGAGCAGTGACCCTGTATGGCTGTTGGGGTGGGCAGAGGCACAGAGATGTGCCCAAGGTCACCGAGTGAGTTGTCACAGAGCGACGACTAGCATCCCCTTGGCCTGGCGGCAGTTGTCAAGATTGAAGGAACAGACAACGTTCCCTGGAGCAGAGACCCTGGAGCAGGGGCCTTGGAACAGGGGCCCTGGGGAGCTCTGAAAACGGAGCCCCTGGCCCCCTCTCCTCCTCTTCTCTGCTCCTCTGGAAGGAGGCAGGGTGCTCAGCCAGCTGTAGCCGGGCACAAGCCGGGAGTGTGCGGGTCGTGGGTGGGCGCAGGGCACCAGGCCCAGGCACCGGGTGTGTTAGCTCCCCAGGGCTGCTGAGGCAAAGAACCACAAACCGGGCGCCTTCAGACAGCAGGAATGTACTGCCTCACAGCTCACGATCCAGAACTCTGCCTTGAAGTGTTGTGGGGTTGGCTCCTCCTGGTGCTCTGAGGGGGAAACCATCCCACACCTCTCTCGGGGCTTCTGGTGGCTGCTGGCACTCCTTGGAGTCCGATAGGCTTCCGGCTGGCCTCCAACCTCTGCCTCTTCCTCTGTGTCCCAATCTCCTCTCCTTTCTCTTGTAAAGACACCAGTCATGGATATAAGGCCCATCCTAAAACCAGGATGAGTTCACCTTGAGATCCTTAACTGATGACACCTACAGAGACCTTTCTTTTCTTTCTTTCTTTCTTTCTTTCTTTCTTTCTTTCTTTCTTTCTTTCTTTCTTTCTTTCTCTCTCTCTCTCTCTCTTTCTTTCTTTTTATTTCTTTCTTTCTTTCTTTCTTTCTTTCTTTCTTTCTTTCTTTCTTTCTTTCTTTCTTTTCTTTCTTCTTTCCTTCTTCCTTCCTTCCTTCCTTCCTTCCTTCCTTCCTTCCTTCCTTCCTTCCTTCCTTCCAGATTTTATTATTCGTGAGAGACACACAGAGAGAGGCAGAGACACAGGCAGAGGGAGAAGCAGGCTTCCTGTGGGGACCCCGATGTGGGACTCAATCCCAGGACCGTGGTATCAGCCCTGAGCCGAGGGCAGACACTCAACCACTGAGCCGCTCAGGTGTCCCTGCAAAGACTATTTCTAAATGAGGTCACATTCACAGGTCACAGGGATTAGAACTGAGTATATGTTTTAGGGGGACACTAAACTGTTCAACCCACTTAGCAGGGTGACCCACAGGTGGGGGGATGAGTTCCCTCCCGTGCTGCTGGCTCTGCTTCCAGTCTCCCTGCCCATTCACTCCTCACACACCTGCTCATTCATTCCTTCCGCCTGCCCACCCAGCCACCCACCCTTCCGTCTTGTTTCAGGCATGGCGACAGCAGGAGGCCTCTGAAACAAGAGAGAAGGGATCCTGGGAGAGCACGGATGGACAAACGGATGGTCGGATGGAAGGAAAGAAGGGTGCCCTGAAGACCTGCAGGGGAGGGGAAGGAGTGGCTGTCCACCTGGCACCCTCCTCCAACAGTGACACCCCTGCCACTCTGCACGCTCCCAGGCAGGGCGAGGGGAACCAATCCCAGAACTGCCCCTTTCCATGGAAGCAAGAAGGGCAGCCGAGGGCAGCCTGTGGGACTCAGGCTAGACAGCAGGAAAACTTCCCAACAGAAGGCTGCAGGAAAGCCCATGGAGGACTCTCTTCCAGAGCTGGCCTGCACAGCCTTCAGCATGGGGTCCGGCACACAGTTGGTGCCCTCACAGGATGCATTTTTTCCCAGAAGAGGATCCCCTTAGGTTTGGCTGTGTTCTTTCCCTTGAAGAGTTAGGGCCCAGCAATGGACAGCAACACATGCCTTCAGTGACATTAAAAACCATAAATTAGCACATCAAAGCTGTGATTGCATGATATCTTTACTTCAGAGGAAGTTAATCTGGGTACTTAGGTTTGAAGGATGGGTAGGTTAAGGTGGCCTGTGGTCTGGGGGCAGCAGGAAGGAGGAGTTTGCCAGGGATCCTGAACCAGTTGCCCTGGGCTCCAGCTGGTCCACAGATGTCTGTGTTTGGGGCAAGGAATGATTTTAAACATTAGAATTAGTTGCCAATATCTAAAGATGAGGGGACATTGCACAGGAAAAGTCTGGCTTCTCTCAAAAACTAGGAATATCCACACAGTGCTTGTGAGGACAGTGTGAGCAACAGCTGCCCCCTGAAGGCAGGTAACATGCTCCCCTTCACCCACATAAACCATCTCCCTGGCTACATAGGTCTTTGACTTTGAGGCCCCTGAGGTCCCAAACTGGCGGCAAGTGAAGGGCAGCCTGGGAGAGGGAATAAAGTGAGCAAATGCCTAGAGGTGAGAGAGGGAGAGTGGTGGGTACTTCACTGAAACCCGAGTTCCTGATGTAGAAAATAAAACCAGAAAAGCTGGGGCCTGATTTTAGGAGACTAGACTTTAGCAATGGAGAGCCACCGAAAGTGATTGAGCAGAGGAGTGACTTCACAAAGATGACTCTGAGACTGAGCAAGCATTGGAGGCAGAGAAAGCAATTGAAGCAAAGGTTCTTGAACTTTGGGCCACATCCAAAGCATCTAGGACCCAACTGTGCCAGAGAGGATGTGCCTGAGCTTGGGCTTTGCCAGAAACCCAGGGTCTGGTGGGGACCTTGGCCTAGAATCCACGCCCTTAGCCTCCTTGTTTGCTGATCCTGGAAATAGGAGCTCCCTCCCCAGATTCACCTGATGACCTTCTCTGCTGGAGGCAGCCCATTCAGTTGCCCTAAGGGCCATCCTAGGCTGGCAGAGAGGCTGCTGGCCAGGAGGTGGTATGCCAGTGAGGGACTCCAGGAGCCGAGTTTCAGCCCCACATGGCACCAGGGGTGTCCGTGTGAGCTTGAGCACCCGCAGTGCTTCAGTGGCCCCATGTGCCACCCAGGGATGGGGCCCTGGAAAAGCCAGCAGAGCTGAGAATCGGATGCCTACAGAGAGGGTCTCAGAACCGCACCCCTGGGTCAGTGTGGCCAAGTACCCCATGCCTGGGCCCTGCCCACCTGGTACCTTGGCCACCATCCTCTTCTCAGAGCCACAGAATCTTTGGCTGTAACATGGGGACAATATAGGGCATGGCTCACAAGACTGGCACAGCAATCGAAGGAGGAAAAGCTTGCAAAATGTTTACTCACTAAAGAATACTGAAAAAGAAAGCAAGGACATAAACAAAGATGGCATCGACTCTTTAGGACACCAAACGCTGGGCTCACCCAGTGCCCATTACAGAGAGGCCACCCATGCCAGGGAGACACTCATGGGACATGTTCATCGCCTGGGATAGCACACTAGGGAATTGGCAGTCAAGGAGACCTGTCAGGTCAGGCAATGTCAGGCAATGCCTCCGACATCCTGTGTGGCCTTAGACACGTCACTCAACCTCTCGGAGCTGGCTCTGTGGTTTATCAAATGGTGAGAGCAATGTTCTCCCCATGTAGAGTTGCTATGAAAGTTAATGAGCTCATGGGCCAGAGGTTGTTCCGTGACATAGCAGGATGCCCCTTGCTATGTCAGGTGGGGACTTGCACCCCAAGTGGCTGCTCAGGGGAGAGATGCTACACCATGACTGGACGTTGGTCGAGAATGATGTTTATGATGCGACCCACCACTGGATTAGAGCCACGCTTGGAAGAGCCTCCCTGGTTAGACCCCAGGGCTGTTTGTGGGGCTGAGGAGCCAGGACTGCGTGGAAGCCTAGCTAGTTCAGGATGCCTGTAGGGAACTTCCCCAGGAGCAGGCTTATCCTCTCTCTGAGAGGCAGGATGATGTCTGTACTCGGGAGCCAGGAGGGGGAGCAGGAAGGGGCAGCTCCCAGAAAGCAGACAGCCCCGAGCCTGGGACATGGGAAGCACCCTGTACAAGAAGGTGTTAACCTGAGTCTCAGTTTGCTCATCTGTAAAATGGGGAATAACATAAAAGAGGGAAAATAAAATGGGGGGTAACAATTATTCCCACCTCAAAGGTTGGTGTGAGGATCATTGAATTAATTCATGTATATCACTAGGTCAGGCACATTGGAAGTGCTCAATAAATGCGACTGCCATTATATTATTATTAGTATTACTTTTCTGCACCATGAACAATAATTTCCAAAGTCACAGAACAAGACTTGGAGCGAACTCCCATTTACAGTCACTGTTAGGGGAGCCTGGGTGGCTCAGTCAGTTGATCATCTGCTTTTGGCTTTGGTCATGATCCCGGGGTCCTGAGACTAAACCCCGTGTCAGGCTCCCTGCTCAGTGGGGAGCCTGCTTCTCCCTCTCCCTCTGCTTGCTGCTCCCCCTGCTTGTGCTTTCTCTCTTTCAGTCAAATAAATAAATAAAATCTCAAATAAATAAATAAATAAATAAATAAATAAATAAATAAATAAATAAAGTCATTGTTAGGGTACCTGGGTGGCTCAGTCAGTTGGGCATCTGCCTTTGGCTCAGGTCATGATCCCAGGGTCCTGGGATCGAGCCCCACGTTGGGCTCCCTGCTCAGTGGGGAGCCTGCTTCTCCTTCTCCCCTCTGCAGCTCCCCCCTCCTTGTGCTCAATCTCTCTGTCAAATAAATAAATAAAAATCTTTAAAAAAATAAAGTCACTTAGTAATTCATGCTTGGCTGAAGGGCCATCAGGATGCCAGAGCTTTGAGGGAACACCTGAGAGTCAGGCAACGTCTCCCCTTTTCCCCTTTCTCTTGCTTGTTGGGGGTTCCTGATGGGATTCCCTTATCCTCCTTCTGCCCCACACTGTTTGCAGTGTCAGGGACCTGGGTACATGGAAAAAATAGTGAAAACAACTGATTCCTATCTGAAGGTGGGATCACCTCTACCAGGAGGTCAATCCCGTCAGAGTCTCTAGGCCCAGGAGGGAAAGACTCCTGGAAGCGGGTGCTGAGGTTAGGAGCATGTAGTATGCTGTCATCAGTGGGTGGCGTCTAGAGAATAGGCGGGGCGGGGTGGGGGGCAAGCTCTCTCTGCATCCCTGGGGACAGTCTAGGCCACCCTGCATCTGCACATGCCAAAGCGGACCCCAAGCCTGGATCTTTCATATCACCTGTGATGCTATGGTTCTGCTTTTGCATAAGCCTCCAAGAAGGTGGCCCAAGGGGACACAAAGGCTAACTGCTATCAAAGCTCTATCTCAGGAGGAAAAAGAAGGGGAAGACGACTAGAAGGAGACTGGGTGAATGAATGATCATGGGCTTCAGCCCTGGTCTGGTTGCTGAAGTTTCCCAGATGATGGTGCTCTTTCTGCTGCTTGGCTGGGAGCTGGCTCATGGCTGGTGAAGTCCAAGGCCCCCCATGTGGTCCTGGGACTCAGAGGCCCAAGCCCACTCTCCCCTGTGCCCTGTGTCCCCTGCAGTCTGCATCCTCCCTGGAGGCCAAGAGGAGCCCGATCTCGTCCTAGAAGAGGTTGACCCCCACTGGGAGGAGGATGAGCATCAGGATGGTGGCGCCAGCCCACAGGACTCAGAGGCAGCTCCAGCTTATGAAGAGGAGAATGAGGCTGTAGAGGAGATGCCCAGGTGGGAGCCAGAGAAAGCCCCAGAAAAAATGACTGTTTGAGAAGATAACAGGTACACAGTACAGAATCCCAAAGGTACCAAAGGGCATAGAACAGGAACCAAACCTGCCTCTGCTTCTTCCTCCTCCCTCCCCCAGACATCCATCCCTCTCTCTGGGAACAGAAACTGCAGGTCTCTTCTCTGCCAGTTCGGGGAGCACCTGAGCATTTACAGGCATGGCTCCCCACCTTTTTTTTTTTTTTTTTTTTGCACAGAAGATAGCATATCACATGCACCTACCTAGATTTAAAAAATCTTAAAAAAAAAATAAAGTCACTGTTAGTAATTCATGCTTGGCTGAAGGGCCATCAGGATGCCAGAGCTTTGAGGGAACACCTGAGAGTCAGGCAACGTCTCCCCTTTTCCCCTTTCTCTTGCTTGTTGGGGATTCCTGATGAGACTCCCTTATCCTCCTTCTGCCCCACACTGTTTGCAGTGTCAGGGACCTGGGTACATGGAAAAAATAGTGAAAACAACTGATTCCTATCTGAAGGTGGGATCACCTCTACCAGGAGGTCAATCCCTTGTTGCTCTATTCATTCAACAAGATACCCCTCCACCTTCAGAGCTTAGAGAGATCATCCACAGCATTTTTTGTTGTTGTTTACAACGGCATAGTATTATGTTGTATGGATGAAGAGTAGAAGTTATCTACTCTGCCCGCTATGGATGGACATTTATGATTCTGAAATTTTCTTTTTTTTTTAAGATTTTATTTATTTATTTGAGCAAGACAGTACAAGCAGGGGAAGAGTCAGAGGGAGAAGCAGGCTCCCTGCTGAGCAAGGAGCCCGAAGTGGGGCTCAATCCCAGGATCCCAGGATTATGACCCGAGCCGAAGGCAGACACTTAACTGACTGAGCCACCCAGGTGCCCCTGAAATTCTGTTATTATAAATATTTTTCAACAAACACTCTTGCACATATGTCCTAATACATGCACGTGAGTAGGTGTGCAGGATAAGTTTCCAGAACGGGGGCTGCCCCTCCATAGGGACATCACAATCATTGTTCCCACTAGTTGTCTTGGAGATAGCCTCTTGAGCTGGAAGGTCTCAGGTCCACAGGCCTCTGACCTACGTTGTCAAGGTGGGGAAACTGAGGCCCAGAGAGGCTCAGGGGCTGGCCTAGAGTTGCCACTAGGATGGCAGGAGTTGAGTCAGGCCCCTCATGCTGTGAAGTGGCCTTGCTGCTGGAGAGAGCCCGAGGATGCTTAGGTGGGGTTCCCTTATCAAGTCTTGGTTAAGAAGTCCAGGTCTGGTCTCAGAGGTCACAGGACATCTTCCTGAAAACGGGGACAGGAGGTGGACTTGGGGTGGTGCTGCAGGTGGGCTCACCTCCTACTTCTGACCTCAACTCAGGAAGCTGCCCTGGATTCAAGAGGAGAGAGAAGATGAGGAGGAGGATGGAGAGGAGGAGGGAGAAGATGAGGAGGAGGCAAAGTAAGGTGCTTGTGTGTTCTCCATCCTTCCCACAAGGGCGACTAAGGGAGGGGTTACAGGAAGGGGCAGTGGGGCTTCTGGGGTGCTGGAGCTCTTTCCTTGTTCTGTGCTGTGTGCTGCTGAGCACTGAGCAGAGAGGCTGGGGAAGCTGGGGGTCCCCCCACTGTGCTCATTATGATCTGGACCTCTTATTGTCCACCGCTGAAACTCTCACACACCTGTATACACGCATGAACACTAGAATGCAGCCTCCTTGGGGGTGGGGGTTTGTCCATTGTGCTCACTCCCATGTCCCTAGAGCCTAGGCACCAAATAATGCCAGCTGAGTGCATGGATGGATGGGGGAAGGGGCCCACACAGTGGGCTCACAGCCCCTGTCATGAGCCAAACCAAAGTATAGGGCTGTGTCCCCATCCACGCTGCCCACAATGGTCCCATGGGTGCCTTTGACACTGAAGGTCTGTCCCAGATTCTGTTCTATGGCCCATTAATGGTTGATTCTCCACCCACATCCATAAAGATTTCCACAGGAATACATAGAGAAATAAGTTAAAATAATGGTTAAAGAATGGCAGTCAGAAACCACTAAAAGTTACAATCATCAAACCCGCTGAAAGACTAGATCTTAGTTATTTCCAGCCACTAACAAGGAATGATCATCATGTGACATGGTCGAGGTGCTAATTAGCACCGCAATGGCAATCATATTATAATATAGAAATGCACCAAATCAATGTGCCGTACACCCAAAATTTACACAATGTTATGTCAAACACATTTCAATGATAAAAAAAAGACCACCAAGAGGGAGAATTTTAGCAGTGTGGGATGGACAGGACACATGGAGAGGGGGGACACAGGGAGAGATGGGTAGCAGGTGGCGGGGCCCAAGTGGAGTTGGGGGTGAGGGGTTGGAGTGTAAAGTCAGGATGTTAGACAGAGCTGGAAACCACAGGGCTGGAGGAGAAGCTGGGGGAGCTGGCATGGTGGAGGAGAGGCCCAGACGCCACATCAGAGCCACGGAGATTCGGAGATTCGAGGACCCAGAAAGGCCTGAGGAGGAGGTGCCTGTGAGGGGGGTGGGAGACGAAAAGAGTGTGGAGCCCAGGGGTTCAAAGAGGGAGTGGTTTGCTGCCTCAGAAGCAGCCCGTTGTCCAGGGACCAGTGACAATGCAGCTGGTGGACATGGGGAGAGAGGATGCATCAGAGGTGGGGGCCAGATTGTTAAGGCCTTGTGCTTGCTTTCCTGGGAGCACTGGGGAGCCATTGAAGGTTCGTGAAGGGGGGGGTGATCTGGCAGCTGTAGTGTAGGGAGACTGAGGCAGGAAGAGCTGTGAAGAGGCTGCTATCACGGGGCAGGCCAGACGGATTTAATCTGTCCCTTGCATTAGTCCCCATCCCTGTGCCTGTTCCCTCCATGGTGCCCCGGCCCACACCTTCCTCCTTGACCTGTGCCCCTGGCCCTGGCTCGAGACGGGCTCTGCTCCTCCTGGCAGAGTGACCTGAGCACGTGCACACGGCATGGAGCTTCTGCCTCTATGTCTATGGAACAAGGGTACCCACAGCCCCTGCAGAGTAGGCACAGGGCCAGCTGTGTAGCCGGTATATTAGGGTCTGGCCCGCAGTGGGTGCCCCATCAAAGGTCGTCAATGTTCTCATCCCCACTGAGGGTCACTTACCGTCCCAGTCAGGAAATAGTCATACCATGAGACCAGCACAGGACTTCCGGGCTGAAGACCTGCTCAGTGGCATCTGCCTTTATTCCACTTTCCCTAGTTTGCATATAACTTTTTCATCACTGGGAGGAGACCACACAGCCACTTGCTTGCCTCCAGTGATGGGGAGCTCACAACCTCTTGAGGGACATCCATCCCATCCTTATACACCTCTGACTTATGAAATTATTTCTTCCATAAAAAATGAGCATGTTTCCCTATGGTTTCTGTAACCCAGTCCGAATTCTGCCCTCTGGGTCCCCCAGAGCCGGGGTGCTCTCACTTACAGGTGACAGCCCTTCTCTTGGGTGAAGGCTTAGGTGTGGCCCAGCCTTATTCATGCAGCCCCATCTGCTGTCTGCTTTTCACCTTGAAGGCCAGCGAGTTAGTGTACTCACACGCAGGCACCGACTACGCACATGTTGTCAGTGCACAGTACACACTGGTACACGCACGGATTGCACTATGCGTACACGCCAACACATACATACAGACACACACATGGGGTTGGGCACACACCTATATGTGCAGGTATGCACACAGTTACACCCGCACATAACCCGCACACATGCACAAGCACACACACGCACACACACTCATCTATGTGTCCACACACACGTGCACACACAGGCACGCAGATGCACACTTGCATGTAGGCACGCTCTGCCCTGTGCGCATGCTCATGCACATAAGCCTGTGTATATAATTACCCACAAACACTGCAGACACACATGTAATCACACACATTTACCCAGAGTTTCAAACTTGGGGAACTTTAGGGCCCAGGGCCCTGGATGGGGACGAGAGTGCAAGTGATCCCAGGGCCAGGGCCAGAGGGTGTCAGGTGTGGGCAAGCGGCTGGGGCTGTCCTGGCTGGGGGAGGATGCTCTCTCCAGCTTTGCAGAGGCACAGGGGTTACTGATGACGCGCGCAGGCCCTGGTAACAGGCAGACAGTCGCCTAGCGACCTGGTCTCTGCCGGCAACAGCTCGGCTCTTCCTAGCAACCGCAGCCTTTTGGTCCCCACCTAGCCTCCCTGGGGGCATTTCGGCAGAGTTCCCTGCACCCCCCCTCAATCTGATTAGAAGCAGGAAGGATCAGTGGCTCATCTGCCACCCGAGCCACCCTGGCTCCAGCGCTGGCCTGGCAGGCCTGGGGCTGGGCCGGGGGTCCCCCAGCTGTCTACCTGTGTGCACTCGACACGGGGCTCGGGATGAATGTCACCGCCCCCAGCTGAACTCCTGCATCATGGGCCCTCTTGTCGGCAAAGACAGCGAGACCCAAGTAGGTGGCTACTTCTTCCTAGGGGTTCCCCTTCTTCCTTTCAGGGTTGGGGTCCCTGGTGAGGAGTGTGCTGAAGACCTTGGCTTAGGGGCATAGCCTGCCAGGTGCTGCTGGGGAAGAGGAGCAGGGGTGGCCAGCATTGGCTTCTCCCTGCACCTCTACCTTCGATAGCCAGCTGGGGAGCCCCTCTGGATGCCCACCTCAGCCAGTTTGTCTGATCCTCTGCTTGGAAATTGCTAGGATTGGGGAGGTTTCTAGAAGTTGATGGCCTACTGCTTCTGAGCCAGGCAAGGAGGGGGCCTGGGGCCCATTGTGGGCCAGGGGCAATGTGACTTTGGGTACATAGCTCTCAAAACAGCCCCTGGAGGCGCTGACAGGGCCACAGTAGGGCTTGTTAGGTGTCTTGATAGCTGGAGATGTTTGTGCAAGATGTTTCCAATCCACGTGGGTGACTCATAACCCTGCAGGATGCTGCCTCCCCTACGATTAGTAATAATAACGATGAAAACAATCATGACAACAGCTGCCATCTGAGTAACACTTGGTGTCCATGCCAGACTCTGGGCACTGATTATTCATCCCATTTCACAGAAGATGGAACTGGGGCTCACAGTCCTCTCCATGTCCAAGGGGTGCACTGCCAGCAAGTGCAGAGCTGGGACCATAGCTAACAGTTGGTGCCACAGACAAGGAAATTGCTTATCAGTGTTGAAAGATGGGGGACGAAGAATGACACCAGGCATGGGAAGTCTTTTTTTGACTTTTTCATGAGATTCTCACTGGCCCTTCTGACCTTACTCAAATAAGTCAGGCTGGACAGGCTGAGTAAGTCCTACTCATTTGACAGATGGGCAAACAGAGGCAGACCGAGGGCTTCCCAGTGACATGCTCAAGGCCATCCAGAGATTTCCTGGCCTGATTCTGGAATGAGCAACACCCCAGGCAGCCCTTGACTGGACCGTGAACGCTCATGTCCTGGGCTTTTCTGCTTGGAGAACTGGGCAGGGCATAGTTCCCACAATGTTTTTAGGGGCCTTCAAGCACATTTTAATTTCTTTTGACATCAGACCCCAATATGAACTTTCAGTGGAAGAGAATGTTCGAATATATAATAGTAACATATAGATCTTCATATAAATGTAATCACAAAATAGAATTTTTCTTTTTAAGGACAAAGGGGCCCACGAGGGCTAAAGTGCCCAGGCCCCAGGAAAGTCATCAGGTGCTTTTGCTTTTGTGATTTGAATCTCTTTAAGAAAATCTGTCTCTTCCTGGGCAGGGTGGGGAGTATGACCCTGATAGCTGAGGCCCCTTACAATGGAAATAGTTATGTGCTGATGAAGGGAAATGAAGTGAGTTAGGTGATCGGATCCTCAGGACAGACACTTGCCTCACTCCTCCATGTCACACGGGGCCGTGTAGACTCTCAGAGGCAGGCAGCCAAGTATTGAGGACATGGCCTTGGGGTCAGAGGTACCTGTGTTTTATCCAGGCTTGCCTTGTGCCCGCTGTGTGACCGTGGATGGGCCATCTGCCTTCTCTGTGCCTTCCATTGCTGAGCTGGAATGGGACCAGTCACAGCCCCAGCCTCTCAGGGTGGTTTGGGTGAGAATGCAGGGAGTCATAGCCCATGCGGACTGCTGTGACAATGTGATCACTGATTGATTCCTGCCCCCAGGCTACTGGCTGCAAACAGACTGGGGTTGCAATTCTGTCCCCACCGGCTCACCCCACCTCGGGAGAACTGAGGCTCAGCCCTCTGGGCAGGAGATGGTGAATCCGGGTTTTCCGGACGGCAGACATTACAGAGCACCCTCTGTGAGCCCTTGCTGACAGAGGTCTGTGAGGTGGGGTGGGCCACTAGAAACCAGGATCTGATTCTAACTACAAAAGTCCCATTGGCCCCTGGTTCTGAGTCACCACTTCAACCCAGAGGCTGTGCACGGGTATCGAAAGGCCCAATTTAGCCCATAGACAGGCTCTTTTGTTTATCTACATATTACCATGAGTATACTAATTTGGATTAATTATCAGCAACTAAAGATTGGAGATCCCACCGTCAAAACATGTAGTTCAGGCTCCTCTTGAAAATCGGAAGATTTTTCAAGCCAAGTGGGATTGCTGACTCGGATGGGTACACGTTCTCTGCACCCCTGGTCCCCGTCAGCCTGGGCCAGGGACCCCTGAAAGCTTCAGCGGCCGAAGTGTAGCTCTGATCTCATGCCTGGAAAGAAGTAGGGCTTGCATTCAAGGTTTGTGTGGTGTCCGACAATGTGATTTTGGCCAGGTTAGATCACCTCCCTGGGCCTCACTTTCCTCATATTCCCTGCTTGCCTGCATCACCAACATCACCTGGGGACCTGCAGAGGGGGAATGCTGGGAGTATATTTTGAACACTATACAGTGCCATTGGTCCCACCCCCAGAGGACAGTTCCTCAAATCACCCACCACATTTTTCTTTGCACATGCTGTTCCCTCTTCCTGGACACCCTTCCTTACCCATTCCTCATGATCAACTCATTGTCCCTGAGATCCAGCTCCGAGGCCACCTCCTCTGGGCAGGCCTCCTTCCTAGGCACAATTGTGGTCTGCTTGGCCTGTGCAGGGATCCTCGTGAGGGTGAGGACCTATTTGTGGGCATCTTGGTGCACCAGCTCCCAACACAGGGGCTGGCTCTCAGCAGGGCTCAGGAAATGTCTAATGTCCCTAACGCTAGCCCTTTCCTCCTCCCCCGTGGGGTCACAGTGTCCTGCTGGATAGCTGTCTGGAGGCGCAGGCTGGCGAGGACCTGACTGGAGTAGACAGAAGCCAGCCCCAGAGGGCCTCCCAGCAGGTACGGAGCGGCACCGGGCCTGGTACCGACCACCTCTGAGGCCTGGGTGGGCGTCGGCAGAAGTGGCTGCGGCTTTGTCTACTTTGTTTACAGGGGGATTTTCAGCTGGTGAGATGCCGACTGGACAGAGGGAAGCAGGGTGGTGGCTACAGCAGGGCCTTGCTAATTATACCAAGGGTCCTGTGGTACCAGGGGGGGCCTGGGATGACACGGCCATGGTGGGGAGCAGTGGTCCTGCACGCCGGTCCTCATGTGGCTGAGTGACTCTGGACGAGTCGCCTCCCCACTCTGAGCCTCAGTGGCCACCTTTGTAAAACGGAGCTAAGGACCCCTCTCTAGGGCGTCACGTGTAGTCATACACTGTGAAGTGTAGTGCCCGGGGGGAGCCTGTGGTGGCTGCTTTAGCCGCTCGAGGCCTGCATGCACAGGGCTGCGTGAGAAGACCTCCCTCCTCATCTGCGCCAACTCCAGGCACTGGGGCCCAGGGCTCCCGTGTGCCCTCCCCTCTCCAGGGTGGAGGCTGCCTCCCTGGATGCCCCAGCAGGTGCGGTGGCAGGGCCTGACCCGTGAGGCAGCGCTAGGAGTGGAATCGGGGCCCCTGAGGACTCTAACAGGGTCTGGGCAGGCCCGGGGCTAGGAGGAGGCTTGGGGGTCTCAGCTTCTGTTTCCCCTTCATTATCTGCAGGAGCTGCAGGAGGAGGCCGTGACCACCAGCCCAGAAGGTAGGTGTGCCCTGGGGTCGGGGGGCGCACAGAATGTTGCGGATGTTTTCAGGCCAGGGGGCAGCCTAGGCACAAGGGCATGCACCCCCTCTCCCTCCATCTCTGCCGTCCCTATGCCTGTCTCATCCTTGGGCAAAGCCCATCCTCTGCGTCTTGGGGCCACATTATTGAGCTTCGTGATGTATTTCAAAGGCCCCAGGAGAATCACTGGAGGCTCCCGGGACTCCAGCAGGCCTGTGGAAACCCCACTCCTGGTCAGCCCCTCCAGCCCCCCGCCTCACTGGGAACGCTGTTCTCTGGACCACCAGCTAGAGAGGGATTGGCTGAAATGTAGCCTCTCTGAGTGACAGTCGGGACCCCAGCTTGCAAAGGGCCCGGCCTAGATCCATGTCATGATAAGCTTTTCCTTACTGCTCAGATCCCCAGGCCACGCCCAGCACATGCACTTTGCTGTTATTTACCGCCCTCACCCCCAAACCCGAGAACTCCAGGGACGGTGCGGCAGAGTCCAGGGGAGCCGAGGATAGCTAGGCTGGGGAGCCCGAGACAGGTGACACGAGCCCTGGCCTTACAAGCCTCCGGGTCCCTCGAGCTGCCAGTGCTCTAGCCACACTGTGAGGCAGACAGACCATTAGAGGATGTGGCTGAGCGGTCAAGGGCACAGACCTGCACGTCACCGTTGGCTCCTTCCTCCCGTTGCTGTGTGACCTGGAGCCGGGTGTGTGACCTCTCCTAACTGTGGGTCCCCACAAGGAAGACAGGGCAATAGTAGTACCCACCTCCTAAGGCAGGTGGGCAGGGCGGGGGGATAGTGTGTTGCATGTACCCAACCCTGTGTGGCGCTGAGGCAGGAGGCCACATGGGGACCATGAGGCCTGTGTCCCAGCCAGCCAGAGACTGACCTGGGACTGGACGCAGGTGTCCTGACCCCAGGCATCCCGAGCTTGCTCCCCACCTGATCTCTGAAAAGCACCTTCTATTGACTTGAACATGTTATCGGTAGGAAACCTACTAAGTCGGAACCCCACACAGATGAATAAGACCAGGGTTGCCCTGCTGCAGACTCAGGTTCTGAGGGCCTTGTTCTGCCTCCTTCTCTGGGTCATCTGGAAGCAGGTGGCCTGGGAACCACGCTCAGAAACACAGGCAGTGCCATTTGTCTGCTGCTCCTCAAAAGTGTGGACCTAGAACCAGCAGCTTTGGTGTTACCTGGGAGCTGGTTGGAAACACAGAATCCCAGGCCCCACCCCAGATCTGCTGAACCAGAATTGCATTATAACCAGATCCCTGGTGGTTTTTTGCACAATAGTGTTTGAGAGGCAATGGCCTCGAGCCCTGGTTCTCAAACATGTCTGCGCACCAAAATCATTTGGGGAGATTTTAAAAATCAGACATTTCTGAGTGTCCCCAGGTGATTCCGATGTAAAGCCTACAGAACATTCCTGCTTCTGGGTGGAAGAGAAATTCATTGAGCTCCAGGGTTTCTTTGGAATGGAACATCCTACCTGGCTGAGAATGCTTCAGTCCAGGATATGTGGGTTCTTTGATTCTAACATTTTCTGTCTGAGTTGGGAAATGCCACCAGTGGTTGGTTAACAGAGCACAAAAAGTTGGGGGGCCCGGTGCTGTCCCTCAGAGCTGTCAAGTAGACCAGCCACATGACATGACATGATGACGCTTCTGACATTGACTCCAGGGACACAAACGACGTTCCAGGCTTTGGGTGCAGCTGCTACAAGTGCAGGAGGGTACTGGCTGGCCCACGTTGGCGCTGGTGGGCAGGAGCCTACCTGCCCTGCCTCCCCCAAACCTTGTTCCTGGTTGCAGTCCCCAGGGTCCCACCTCCACCTGAGCACCCCGGCCCCAGCACCATGACCAAACCAGGCCAGGACGTGGAGCTCAATCACCTGGTCCAGGACCAGCCACCCGGCCAGGTGGCTCCAGGGCTTGCTCCCCCAGCCCTGGTGGAGCACCTCCCCAATGTGCCCAGCTACCACCCCCCAATCACCCGCATCCCTGTCCTCATCTCCCGGAGGACGGCCTTGTCCAACTCCAACTTCGCCAAGGAGACCAGGAGTTCCATCCGTCGCCTAGGTAGTGTGATCTCATGCACCTAGCATGCTTGTGCCTCAGTGTGTGCTTCTGCATGGCTCGGGCTGTTCCCTGCATGGGTGCCGTGGCAAGGTATAGGACTGCCAGTTGAATTCATGGAAAACCACCCCCTCCTCTGTTGACCAATGCCTTCATCTTGCTTTGTGGTGACTTAAGAAGTATTAGTCCCCTTATCTCTGTGCCTCAAATCCCACAATTAGCAGTTAAGTTCTTTGGGTTAAACATTGCATTCTGCAGATCATCTTTTTTTTTTCTTTTTTTTTTTTTTTACAGATAGTCAATCACACCCCAGTTTAAACAAATTACTAAGCTCTCTAGGCCAAGAAACTTGGGTGGGGGAAGAAGATAAATTGAGGGGATTGGGGAAGAAGGGGAAGGTGGGGACCCATTTCAGACAGAGTCTTGCTGACCTTGATGATTTTCTGGGAGCTGGACTTTCTAAGAATTGTTGATACTGCCCAGAAAATTCCATTTTAGGAAAGGAGAGGCCCCCAGGTGTCTGCAGGCAGACCAGGAGTAGAAGCATCCTGGGGGCCAGGGAAGGAGGGCTGTTTGGATCTGTTTAATTGTAACAAAGTCCCTGCAACAGCCTTTGGGCTCCTGCTGCTTGCTTCTTGGTGACCAAGTGCTCGGGAAAATCCTGGCGCCTCTGGACTAATCCCTATCACTCTGCTTTAACTGGAGCCAGACCTGCCCACTTTCCCTTTTAATTGAGTGATAGTGTGCAAGGTTGCCTGTGAGGTCAGTAGGCAGGTAGAACTGAACATTTCCTGAGAATAGATCCAGTTCTGTCTTTTTTTCCTGGCTCGTGGTGGGCATAGGATGTGGATGAGGTGGCGCAGGGATTGGCCCGCCAGGCTCAGTCTTCTGGGCAAGCCCTACATCTACTCACTCCAGAGCATCTTCCGATTTCTACCCCCACGGATCCCTTCTCAATTTATGCTACCTTCTGTACTGGTTCTACATTTATTTGCTTGGTATTTTTATTTTGGTAGATTCATTTTTAAAATTTCGTTAAGTTTATTTAATCAGGAACCTTTACAATACTATTCCAGTAAGAAACCAACATCATGTGCCATAAATAGAAGGCATACATCGAAATAACAAATAAGAAAACAAAGTCATGCTAATTGTTCTAGCGAAGTGCAATGACCTGCTGAAGGCTCCCAGGGGAGTCCTGCTCCCTTAGCCACGAAGAGGAATTAGGATGTGTCCGAGAGGCATCAAGGCTATGGTAGCACCACGCTGAGACTTCTCTGTGCGCGTTCAGGATCTAGAGAGAATGGGAATGGGAAGAATGTTCTCATTCTATGTTTCCTTTGCCTCATCTGTGTCATCTTAAATCATCTTGTGTCTTCCCTGGTCCCTGGGAGCCCCACACTTGGGGAAATAGTCCCACTGTCACGTTGGGACAGTGGACTGATCCAGCTGTGGGGGTACGACCAGAGATGATTTGAGATGTTGTGGATAAGGTGTGGCAGCACGTAGTAAGATTATCCCTATTTCAGGGATGCTGCTTGGCACACAGTGAGGCTTTGTTTAAACAGAGGCCTCTATGTGTGCTGGTCACCTGCCTCGGGATGGAGGAAGAGGCTCAGAGCCGGGCTGCCTGAGTCCAAATCCTGGCTCTGTGGCCAGGTTCTTAACTTTTCTGTGCTTCAGTTTATCCCCAAAACAGGGACCATGATAACAGCAGCCTTCTAGAAGGGCTGGGAAGGGGGAAAGAATTAATATATGTAAAGCACAAAGAATTTAGTAAAATAAATGCCTGACCGGCACATCGGAAGTGCTTCACAGTAAATATGAACTATTCTCTAAACCAATTTAATCATGCCATATTATTCTTTCTTTTTTTTTTCACAATATTATTCTCATTCTATAAAAATAAAATACCAGGCTTAGGGGTTTTCCTCCTTTACTGGGGGTGATGGAGGTTGCAAAGTCTTGCTCAGCAAGACTGCCCCCCACCTCCCAGGCTCCCGGAGACGGCCTCACAGAGGGGCTACGCCGGGAAGTCTGGGGCCCTGAGCATTTTGGACAGGCTGCCCTGGGTCCGGCTGCTGCCCCAGCCCCACCCCACACCCGCCCCAGCTCACCCAGCCGGGAAGCAGGCCCAGGTACCTGTACCTCACTCCCTCTCCTGCTTTCTGCAGCCCAGGGTATCTCTTGTTAGTCCGGCAAAACTTCCTCCTTAAATCTTTAGAAACATCTCCACCCCCGCTCATCCTCTTCCTCTGAGGGCTGAAGGCTTAGTAGGACAGATGCTAAAAGGCCTTGCTTAGACCCCCTCCGTCAAAGTCCACAAAGTGCTGGCTTTTCTCATGGTGGCCATTTCAAACGAAAATTTTGTCTCCGAGGGTCTCAAAATGCTCCCTCTCCCCATTTTGGTGGTATGTGCCCTCCTAGCTGGTACTGGGCTTGCGCCTGGCTGCTAGCCAGTGGTCCCACCCAGGTGTGGCTGGGAGACCCCCCCCCGGCCTGCTCTGGGCCCCTCAGCATCCTCCGAGCTTCACCTCAGGCAGGGGTCCCCACAGCCCTCGGGGTGGGCGATGAAGCCTGAGGCAGGGCCACCCCCTGCCTCCCCAGGGAGGCCCCAGTTCTTGGGATGTGGGAAACGGCACCAGACCTGTCAGAGGTCAGGAGGGAGGAATTGGGCTGATGAGTTCCAGGGGCTTCTGGCACACCCAAAAACAAGGAGATACCAAAACAGATTCCCAAACAGGGGTGACACATCTGACCGGGACAGGCTGCTATCTTGAATTGCAAGAAAATTCCCAATGTCTCCACGTGAGGCCCTTCAGGAGTATGAGGCCATGTGCCTTTATCATCCCTACCTTGGGATGGGGAAACTGAGGCCCAGAGAGGGGAAGCAGCTGAGGCTGTGTGAGGCCAGGCCCTGGGACTTGGGCTCTCCTAGCCTCTCCCTGACCTTTCTGGGTGCTGCCGCCCAGCGCCCCCACCCCACTCCCGCCAAGCCCCAGGTCCTTGATGCTTCTCTGGGCCTGGGGAAACCAGCCTGAGCTTGGGAGAGCTAGACTCCAGGCAGTGCTCAGGAGCTTCTGTGCTTCTATGGTGTGGTGGCTCCTTTTGCAGTTCCTGGGCCGGTGTCTGGGGTGGCCAGGCCCTCAGAGGCCCCCGGAGCTCTATGTTCTTGCACTCTCTGCATGGAGCTCTCCTGTGGGCCCCACTGGGGGGTGAGGCTGCCAGAGGCCCCTCCAAACATGCTTTCTGTGGCTTTACTCAAGAACAGAGCAAGGCCCTTGGGACCCGGCTTCTCTCTGTCTCTCTCTTTCTGACTGTCCTCTCCTGCCTCTCTCCAAGTGCCTGCTACAAAAGAGCACCCGGAAGTGCAGGTGGAAGATGTTGATGCGGACAGCCATCCCCTGATCGTGGAAAATACCCCCTCACCTGAGCTGCCACCACCTTCTCCTGCCAAAGCCGACACCCTCACGGTCCCAGGATCTGCCACAGGAACAGAAAGGTCACCTTTTACGCTTCCCTTGGGCTTTTCAGTCACTCAGTGCTTTGATGTCAGGACTGGGACTATGGCCCTACTCCCTGGTCCTAAATCCTGGTTTAGGACTCTATAAAGGATTCTCCAAGGAAGTCCTGTCCCAAGTATAGAAGGGGATAATAAATGTGATAAGGCTAATCTCCACTCCCTCATTTTATTATGAAAATAATGGAATGGAGATATCAAAAAACACTAGAAAAATAAGCATCCTCATCCCACCACACTAGATAGTGATTTCATTTTACTGCCTTCTCTTCTGTATCTGGTCTATGGGCCCTTGCTTGTGTGTGGTTTTAACTGGAGGAGTGATTTGGGTCACATCTCATCCAAGACCACATCTGACATTCCTGCAGTTCCATGTGCCAGAATAAACTTCATAAATATATTCTCATTGGGCACTCTCCATAATGGAGCTAAGAACATCTCTTTGGGTTTCTTCTCTCTGTCCTTGGGCTCCTTTCTCAAGTGGAGCTCCTGGTCAAGGCTGTACATGTTTTTATGCCTCTTGATATAAATTTGTTGTATGATTAGAGTTGGTTTTGGACAACCTGAGCCAGGTAACAGAGGTCTTGCATATAGCTGTAGATAAACTGTGAAGTGCTTTGCAGTACTTTGTAAATAACTGTATTTAAACTGCAGGGAGTGCCAGCTGCTTCTCCTTTAGTGGTTGAATTGTGAGATAGCTTCCTTTTCTTGATTAGTCTTTACTCTCCTCTAATGGGCCTTGAGTACTTTCTCAGCCAAGGTAAAAAGCTTGCTGTAACAGAGATGGCTAGATGTGACCAACTGAGGGCTCTCTGATTTTAATGTAAAGAAAAGAGTTGTAATCTCATCTAGCCTTGGATCACAGCCCACTGTCCTATCAGTCTTCTTGTTTCATTCTTTGAACTATACACAAAGCACACATAACAGGAAACGGAGCCAAAACTGTTGCAGACATCTGGTCTACCTCCCTCTGCTCTCACCATACAGGGTTGGGGGTAGATATCTGGGCACAGAGAGGGGAGTAGGCTCACCTGAGGATAAAATCCAAGCCCTCTGCCTTCTGTTTATGGGCTAGGCCTTGACCTTAGCACTCACTCACTCATTCATTCACAAACATTTATTGAACATCTTTATATATCAGGCTCTGCTCTGGGGTGCTGGGGATGCATCAAGGAGGAGCCTGACAGGGGCCTGCTGTCACAGAGTTGATGTTCTAGGGGGGCTGGGATAGACTATGAACAGACAAGACTGCTCCAGAGAGCACTAAGTTGAACATGACTCCAAGAAACCAGGAGATCCTCTACTTGAGCCTCTGCCTGAGCATGGCCCTGAGAAGGGAAAATTCTGATACCTGACTTGAGAGGCCAGTGGTGCCTATGGTCAGAGGTGGAAGGAGCATTGTGGGCAATTGATAGGCACCAAAACACCACAGGAACCACAGAGGCTGACGGAGGGGCACACAGGCAAGGCCATGCCTCATAGCTTAAAGCCTGGTTTTGGGGTGAATCCCAGCTCATCACTCACTGATGTGAGGCTCAAGGCAAGCAGTTAACATTCCTGGTCTTCCTGTTCTTCCTGTAAGATGGGGATAAACACACCACCAGTTACTAGATTGCTGGAAGAATTCAATGAGTTAATTCATGCCAGGTGCTTAGCACAGGGCTGGGGGAGCCTAGCTGCTGACTCAAATCCACACTCTGGGGTCTCGGGCAGCATGTGCTCTCCTGGCTCAGGAGAGAACACCAGGCTGGGTGCAAGAGTACCGAGTTTGGGTCCCCCCTGTGCAAACTCTGCCCTCAGTGCCCTCGAATGTGAATTTTATTTAGAGTTGAAAGAAGTGAACCCATGAGTGCCGCCTTCCTTGGGGAGGTAGCAGAGGGCAAATGGATAGTTCCAGAGCTTCTAGAATAAAGGCAAGTGCTGCACATCCCCCCAGGCTGTATCCTTCTAAAATGTCTGGGACCCTGAGTCCTGGTGGTTGGGGATGGGAAGAAAGACAGGTGGATTTGAACCCAGACACCATCAGCCAGGACTCCAATGGCTCCAAGTGCAGTTGCCATAGACATGGACCAAATGACAGGGGACCCTGGGGAGGCTTGGTGTTCCTTCCTCAGACAGGGAGCCTGGAAGAGGTGCGCTGGGGATGCATTCCCTATAGACTGGGAGGGGACGCAGGCCCTGTAGACTGGGAGGGGACACAAGCCCTGTAGACTGGGGGGGGCGGGGACGCATGCTCTGTAGACTGGGAGGGGACACAGCTCCTATAGATTGGGAAGGGACGCAGGCCCTGTAGACTGAGAGGGGACACGGGCCCTGTAGACTGGGAGGGGACACAGACCCTGAAGACTGGGAGGAGACGCAGCCCCTGTAAAATGAGAGGGGACACAGCCCCTATAGACTGGGAGGGGACGCAGGCTGTGTAGACTGGGAGGGGAGGCAGAAGAACATTTAAGCTGAGGTCCCAGTGAGTCCTAAGTAACTCATTCTACCCCCTGCCCCATTCCCCCTGCCCAGGGTTCAGCTCTAGGTGATCTGCAGGCGTCAAAGTCGGCTCATTTCCCCGAGGCCCCTGCCCTTGCTGAAGGCCTCTTCTCTGTCTGTGTCCTTGCAGGAAGAGGCTGCCCTCCCAAGATGATGAGGCTGAAGAGCTCAGGGGACTGTCACCAGCTGAGTCCCCCATGGTCGCCTGGTCAGACCCATCCAGCCCACAAGGCACTGAGTGAGTGGGGATCACCTCCAGGGTCTCAGAGGTTGGAAGTATGGATAGGGATGAACAGGCAAGGGGAGGTGAATGGGGTGGCGGACAGCACAGACCTTTTTAGAACCCTGTACCATGAATTTGCAGCACCATCTGAGCCGTAAGGCAGGGCTCTGTCTCCCATCCAGGCTGCTTTTGGCTGGCCTAGGAGTTCTGTAAAGTCTGCAGAATAGGGACGCCTGGGTGGCTCAGTGGTTGGAGCATCTGCCTTTGGCTCAGGGCGTGATCCCGGGGTCCTGAGATCGAGTCCTACATTGGTCTCCCTGCATGGCGCCTGCTTCTCCCTCTGCCTGTGTCTCTGCCTCTCTCTGTGTCTCTCATGAGTAAATAAACAAAATCTTTTAAAAATCTGCAGAATACACTCTGTCTTTGCACAGAGGCTTTGTTGTGAAAGAGAGTCTCCTGGCCCACAGGCAGAGTTTGGCTCCTGGCACTAAACCCCTGAGAGGGTCAGCAGGTGGAGTGAGGACCACAACGATCTTCCAGGGTCTGAACCCAGGGAGCTTGTTAAAAATACAGATTGCCAGCCCCTGCCCAGACCTGCTGGATCAGAACCTCAGACAGTGGGCCCTGGGGCATTCACATTTTTATAAGCCTCCAGGTGGTCTGTGGGACAATATTTAGAGGCCACAGTGAGGGCATTGGAACCTGGGTCTCTGACATCTACCTATTCCAAAGACTGGGCCAACAGAAGATGTTTTCCTGAAGAGTCTGAGATGTCTGGTTGATGGTGAAGCCCCTGGCTGCAGGCTCTGGTCTGGGATCCCCAACCTATTTCCAGCCACAGCTCCAGGAGTGGCCACAGGAGGCACTAGACTTTCCTCCCAGCCTTTTTTTTTTTTTTTTACCCATAATTTATGGAGTTTGTTTTACAGAGTTGTGGAAAGTTCAGAAATGTTAGAGGATCAGGAAAAAAAAATCCAAACCTCACCCCTAGTTCACTGGTCCATTTGAGTATACAGTGGGGTTATGCAGTAGGGTTGGGACAGGGTCAGAGTTTAGTAGCAGCAAACAAGACCGAAATCAGTTATAATAATAAAAGTTACCCTTGAAGCCTCTTAGGGGGTTCAGTGTGGGGATCCATGCGCTAGCGAGGTGGGCTCAGCCTCTGTAACAAATAGACCCCACAGATTCAGTGGCTTAAGCAACAAGATGTCTCATTTATCATAAACATGTCACTAGATCAGTGGAGGATTCTGCTCCATTCAGTCAGTTTAGGGACCCCGCTGACAGCAGCTCTGCCACCTTCATGTGGCTTCCAAGACCCCACAGGTCACCCCTAGAAGGGGAGAACGCCAGGCAAGGGGTTCAGGGATGCATGTAATGTAGTATGTCCATTCGTGTTCCCCTGGTGGGAGCTCGCCCGGCCACACGCAAGACCTGCAGCCCCTCGCTGGGTGTCTGCGGCCCAGCGACCTCTCCCACGGGAGCCGATGTGGGTGAGCAGCTGGCATCTCCACCACCCCTTTGTGCTGTCTCTTGTTAAGGCCCCTGGACCGCTTGTCTCCAGCCTGCCTCATCAAGTGAGCACGGGGAGAGGAGCTGGCTTGCATTCTGGTTACCTTTGTGGATGAAAACAAATAGATGTGAAAATACTAGTATTACACTCAGCTCAGCACAATGGTCCCAGTGAGGCTGCTCAAAGGACAGCCGATTTGCAGCCTGTCTCAGCTCACTCCAGGCACTTGCCCCATGCTGAGTGGAGTGGTGGGCAGACTTGCACTCTCTCTCTTGCTGTCTCTCTGTCCATCTGTCTCTCTTGCTGCAAGTGCATGCAGTTTAAATTCCTTTAAGTTAAAAGGAAACAATTTTTAAAAAGATTTTATTGATTTATTCATCACACACACACACACACACACACACACAGAGGCAGAGACACAGGCAGAGAGAGAAGCAGGCTCCCTGAGGGGAATCCGATGTGGGACTTGATCCCAGGACCCGGGATCACACCCTGAGCCAAAGGCAGACATCCAACCATTGAGCCACCCAGGCGCCCCAAAAGGTTACATAATATATCCACAATATTCTTTTCCACCAGCTATTTCCTGAGCCAAAAATGTAGCCCCGTCCCTTCTTTGATGTGTCCCAGACACGAATCTCATGTGAACCCTGAATTGGGACCAACAGCCCTGATCTAAGTTCTAAGCTTTGCTGCCTAAATCTCAAGTGGGATCAAAGTTTTCTCAGAACTCTCCATCTGAATCAGATCCCACGTGGTACATTTTCTAAAAGCTGGGCCCCCGGGTGTTAGCCCCAGACTGAATTTCGTCCTAAAAGCTATTAAAGTGGATTTGATATTTCTGGTGTCAGAAGGACACCAGGACAGCTTTTACCTCCTTAGGGCCAGGTGGAATACAGATGCCATTCAGCTCTTGCCCGGGGGCACAGGGGTCCCTTCCCCTCCAGCCCACTCACTTCGGGTGGTGTGTCCACAGTGGCCAGGATCGCGCAACCTCCACGGCCAGCCAGAACAGCGCCATCATCAATGACCGGCTCCAGGAGCTGGTGAAGCTTTTCAAGGAGCGGACGGAGAAAGTGAAGGAGAAGCTCATCGACCCTGATGTCACCTCCGATGAGGAGAGCCCAAAGCCCTGTGAGTCCAGAGCTCGGATAATTCACCCTATCATAAACAGAGCCCCTAAAGCCCTTGTAAACTGGTGAGGGCACCCGCAAGGAAATGGTTGAGGTGCTTGAGAAAGGCCTACGTCCCCACTGTCTGGATTTTGGGGTCCTGTATGTACAGGTTTAGCTATGTATCCAGGGGACAAAATAAGGTCAAATTCTGACCAATGATCCAGTTTTACTTGGCTTTCCCTCTGGGCAAAGTACCCTCATTGGCCCTTCTGGCCCTTTCCCTCTGGCAGGCAGGTGGTTCAGCCTGGGAGGCATCTCATGGACTTACACTCAGAGGGTGTCCACACCCCACTCTGGAACCAGGCAGTCTTATTTTTTGGAGGCCTCATTTGGAATAGTCTCATGGGGCTACCTGAAAGTTTCCTGTTTTCAAGATTCCAGAGGGAAATGAGAGGTTTTCCAGGTCTTTCCAAAGGAGGACTGTGCCCCAGGTCTCAACAATGGACCTAGCAGGGCCTGGATCCAGAGTCCTAGAGCTAGAAATGCAACCATATTGAACCTACAAAATTCAACCTCCAGGTCACCAACAACATTGCCTTCAATGCACAGGGAGGCTCTGGTTCCCTTCAGTGTCCTATTTCAGAAATAAAGGAGCAAAGGTTCTTGTTCTGTAAAACCCAGAGCAAGGTTTCCCTGACTTCTGGCCCTGGGTCGTAGGAATCTGGGTATGAAACGCCCCCAGCCCTCCAGAGAGAACTGAGGGGGTCTAAACACAGATGCACACACAGACTTTTTCAAACATCCAACTTGTCCAGAAACATCTCATTCTGGGCAGCTCCTGAGAAGCAGCTCCAGACTGGTAGCTGATAAGAGTGTCAGGGCAGGTGCTGTGGGGTTTGCTGCAGGAGAGCACCCCGGCTTCTGCACGCAGGGCTGACAGCATGTTGTGAGGTGGCGCCAGGTTCTCTCGGATCCAGGTCCAGAATCTGGGGTTGGGAGCCCTCTCCCTGTATCCTCTGCCCGAGCCTCAGGGCAGGGTCAGATGGTCATTGGTGTCATCCCACAGCCCCGGCCAAGAAAGCCCCAGAGCCTGCCCCAGTCGTGAAGCCGGCTGAGGTGGGGCAGGCGGAGGAGGAGGAGCACTATTGTGACATGCTCTGCTGCAAGTTCAAGCGCCGCCCCTGGAAGACGTACCGCTTTCCCCAGAGCATCGACCCGCTGACCAGTGAGTCCTGGGTGGGCCTGGGCCTTGCCACGGCATACTGTGTGAGGGCAGAACAAGAGGGAGAAGCCGGGGGAGTGCAAGCCCCGAATAGGAACCTACTATCACACCCACCGCACAGACAAGGAAACTGAGGCACGACTAGTTAGTCAGACCGGAGCCCTGACCCTTGGTCAAGTCTGCTTTCTGCTCTTGCTGGCCCCTTCCTGGATCTATTACTCTGAGCAGGAAAGGGCAGAAATTCTTCTACATCTAAAGTGAATTCCCCTCACGTCCCTCTTAGCCCATGTTCTATTCCTCAGGAATGACAACCCCTCATATGGGCACAGCGCTTTACAGTTTACGAAGAACCTCCCAGCCTTTCTCAGCTGACCTCTCTTTGTGGCTTCCCTGGGGAGGCAGGGTGGGTGCCAGAGAGAGACTCCCCCGTGGTCACACAGGAAGTCCTGGGGGCACAGGACCCCTGGTGTCCACCGGGCCTTGGAAATGACTACATGACCACGATCCATCCATCCATCCACCTGTCCGTGTGTCCATCTTCTATCCGTTATTTACTATTGTGTATTTACTAAAGCAGGAAATACATTTTTGGAAATATTTCAATAGGAAACAGAGCGTAAGTGTTTTCTAGTTAGCTGCCTATTATCTAATAATGCCCCCATAGCCTCTCTTCGAGTATTCTGGTTTATTAGGGCCTAGCAGTGATTTATTTTTGAATCAAAGATAGTTTTATACCCCCCCCCCCCCACACACACACGCCAGTCACAGAAGTGCCGCATCTAGGAACAGACAAGTGGAAAGAAGGAAGGTCCTTCCCTAATCCTACTGTGGAGGAGCCCTCCTCCAGCTGACATCTAGCATGTTCCTGTCCCTCCGCTCCCTGCAGACCTGATGTACATCCTGTGGCTGTTCTTTGTGGTGCTGGCGTGGAACTGGAACTGTTGGCTGATCCCCGTGCGCTGGGCCTTCCCTTACCAGACACCAAACAACATCCACCTCTGGCTGCTGATGGATTATCTATGTGATCTCATCTACCTCCTGGACATCACCGTGTTCCAGCTGCGCCTGCAGTTTGTCAGAGGGGGAGACATCATTGTGAGTCCCGGGCAAGTGGAGGCGGGCAGGGCGGGGGCAGACCCTGCAGCCAGGGCCTTCAGGAGCCTGCCCCCTGTTGCTGCTGCTGCTGCGATAGACGAGACAAATGAACAGGATCTCGGGAACATCTGCCCGTGCCAGGATCTCGGGAACATTTGCCTGTGCTAGTTCAAATTACACGCACCGAATATTGTTCAGGGGAGAAATGGCTCCTGGACCATCTGATAGAATGAAAGATGGAAAGTGGACCAGAGAAGGACCTTTAGGTGAATCTGGTTCGAATCCCAGCACTACCATAACTAGATGCAGCCCCCCTGCCACCTCTGAGCCCCAGTTTTCTCATCTGTGAAATGGGGATAGTAATTGTTCCTGCTTCATAGTGCTGCTGTGAGGGCAGATTGAGATGATGTCTGCAGAGCGGCCAGCGTGGGGAACTGCTGGCCAACAATGCTTCCTGGGGGTCCTGCAAAGAGCATGCTGCTTGGACCCATGTGAGACCCTGTGCCCTGGTACAGGCCCTGCTTACTGGGGAGGAAACTGAGTCCTGGTTTTGACTTGGCAGTTGTCCAAGCCCACCCCAGGTAGATTCCCATCTCCTAGCTGGACATTCAGTTTTAGGCTCATGCTCTTAGCACATGGGTCTAAGGAATGTCCACGCTGCTCCCACGGGGTCAGGGATGAGGCTCTCCGGCCATCTCACGGTCGGTATTCTGTTTCTTTCAGACAGACAAAAAGGAGATGCGGGACAACTACCTGAAATCTCGTCGCTTTAAGGTGCGCGCTGGCGGGGGGGCGGGCGAGCTTCTGCCTGGTCTTGGGAGGCAGTGTGTCTGGGGACCCTGGGTGCTGTGGGGCGGGTGTGATGTGGTTCCCACCAGGATCACTCTGGGTGGGCAAACACAGGCTTGTTGGTGGAGTGCTCTGTGCCCCCTCCTGGGGCATTCTGACTGCGCTTTTCCCCTGAAGGTAGAGACCTGTCATTCCCCGAACCCCCAACCCCTGGGGCGGCCCATTTCATACACTGTGGTGTCCCACTGGGATTTCAGATGGACATGCTCTGCCTCCTGCCCTTGGACTTCCTGTATTTGAAGTTTGGCGTGAATCCCCTCCTGCGCTTGCCCCGCTGTTTGAAGGTAGGCTTCCCACCGGAGACCTCGGCTCCCCCAGGCTCTGCACTGGCCCTGCCATTTGAGCTCTGCCCTGAGCAGCTGAGCAGCACTGGGGAGCAGGGAGGGTGGGGGGCGCTTCAGGGTGTGTGGGGGGGAGGGGGGATGGGAAGTTCCCTAAAAGTGTTAGCGCTTCTCACTTGTGCTGTGTGTTAGGTATTATTCCCAAAGCTTTACGAGTACTTACTCCTCGACCCTGTGAGATGAGTGTTTAGTACCAGCATTTTACCAGAGGTTCAGTAACTTGCCCTAGGTCACACAGGTCGGAAGGAATGGAGTCCGGATTTGAACCCAGGCAGCCTGCCTCCACTGTCTATGCTTGCATTAATTATAGAAACAACAGGGGGACTTCTGCTTTTATGATGGTGTGCATCTGAAAGATGGGGACACTGAGGCTTGGAAAGCTTGGGTCACTTGCTCAAGGTTACAGGAGCCAGGAAGTACCCAGGAGAGATTTGGATGTGCAGCCCAATACGTGTTTCTTCTTTTAATTTTTTATTTTTATTTTTATTTTTTTATTTTTATTTATTTTTTTTTTCTTTTAATTTTTTAAAAGATTTTATTTATCTATTTGAAAGAGAGAGAGAGAGAGAACACAAGTAGGGAGGTGGGGGAGAGAGAGAAGCAGGCTCCCAAATGGATTTTTCTGGCAGATCAATTAAATTCATCTCTCTCCTTACGCGATACTGTTGCCTCTTCTCCAAAACGCTAATGAGGGAATTCACAAAAAGAGGCAAACACAATACCCTGAATAACTTGGAGAAACAGGACAGAGGAAAATAGGAAGCAGGCAAGGACCCTGAAGAGAAGACAGCACATCGTGTTGGAATTGAGCGCAGATCCTACCGCTGGGCTCCCCGGCTGCCCAAGAGGCAGGGCGAGCCTGGAAGCAGCACCGGTCTTATCCGACATGTGCCAGCCCCCTGGGGGCCACAGAGGTAGGTTTCTTTAGAGCCAAAGAGCAGAGCAAGCCGAGGTTTACTCCCCACATAGTGGTGGGATCCACGTCTGGGTTCACGTGGTGGTGGTGAGCGTGTGTGACTCATGTGTCTGGTGTTTAGCACGACCCCAGGACAAAATTCTGAGCCTAAGGGGAGAGAGATCCAAGACCCCAGCCCCAAGCCTCCCCCCCCCCCCCGCCAAACTCTGGGGGGACTTTAGAATGACTGCCTGGAGGATGACCAGTGCATGGCTCAGGGCATTTCCCTCACCGTTGTTCTCAAATGTCAAGCAATACATGTGCCAGGTGTTGCTGTTATGAGTATGCTCTGGGCTCAAATCCTGCCTCTGTCACTTAGCAGCTGTGTACTCTGGGCAAGGGACTCAGCTTCACGAAGTGCCAATTTCCTCTCTGTAAAAGGAGCATGATACCACATAGCTCACGTGTAAATAAGTAAGGAGGCCATGTATAAAAAGCAGAGGTGTTCGTGAAGAAGAGCAGTCACTACTATAATTGTATTATTATAAACAAGCCTTTGAAGGATCTAGGTGCGGGGTGGTAGGGATGATGTTTCTTTGTAAAATGGTTTCTTTTATAAATAGACGTTGAAAACAGGGTCCTAAACCTGAGATGCATGTCCCCCTGAAGATGTCACGATGGGCTTCGGATGGTCTCGGAGCCCCCCTGACACAAATGCAAACTGTGAGAACAGGATGGGATGTAATTGCTGTGGGAAGAGGGGGGTCACAGTTTCCAGCGGATTGGTAAATGGGGTTCCTGGCCACCACCCATGGGAGGGCTAAGGACCTCTGATTTGTGAGTGTCACTGCCCAGCCTCCTGGGAGGGCGCTGCAGAGAGAGGCCTCCGTTCTGGGGAGCAGGCTGGAGAGGGGAGGGTAGCACACCCCCCATGGACGGCGGGCTGTCCTCATGCTTTGCTCTTCTTCCCAGTACATGGCCTTCTTCGAATTTAACAGCCGCCTGGAATCCATCCTCAGCAAAGCCTATGTTTACAGGTGAGACACACACGCACACACACGTGCGTGTACACTGGCCGTTTGCAGCAACAACGGAGCAAGGCACTCTCTACTCATATTTCTTCCCCTTTCAAGCTCCTCTGGCCCTGCAGGCCCCAGTGCTACCGGAAGCCAGGCCTCTTCCTGGCCCTTCTCTAAAGGGATGTTTGTTTTTTTAGAGAACCAAGAATGTCCCATTTCCCCCAATTGTGAGGAGAGCGCACAGAGGTTCCTATGTACAGCTCGCCACTGTTTCCAGGGAGCCGGGCCTCATTTTGATCTCAGCTCAGGGAACTGGGTGCCTCAACCTGGCTCGAACATAGGGGGGCTGTGTGTAAGGACGGCGGGCCAACTTTCGTCGGGGGCACTAGACCAGCCGGCCACACTCAGGGACAAAGCTCCTCCACGTTGCTCTCGAGTGGCGCTTCTCTGCACACATCTGTCCCTTCTCTGGCCCTCTCCAAGGATACACACCCTCTGTCCTTCCTGCCCCCAGAACCATCTGCACATGGAACTCAGGGCCATTCCAGCCCCTGGCCTTGACGATTTGCCATTCACAGGCCACCATCCCTAACTGTCCAAGTCTCAAAACAGCATCCAGTTGGCCCAGTCTGGCCACCGGCTGGTTCCCATCAGCCAGGTGTCCATCCTGCCAGGCCGAGGGACAGGGCCATGAAGCTCCAGCAGGGAGATATCTGAGGCAGGTGTCAGGGGAGGTGAAGGTGGGCTTGTTTCCCACAGTCCCCCTGGGTGACAGATCATGGCCACCCTTCCCGTTGATGTGGTCACACCTTTCCTTCTCCCGCAGGGTCATCAGGACCACGGCCTACCTGCTCTACAGTCTGCATGTCAACTCCTGTCTGTATTACTGGGCATCTGCCTATCAGGGCCTCGGCTCCACTCACTGGGTTTACGATGGTGTGGGAAACAGGTGAGCCAGTCACCCTCCTGGGGCTCTAATCCACAGAGAGTCCTGGAAAGAGGTCCCATTGCTGCCATGAGAAAGTATGAGGACCATGTGTCTGTGTCCTCACTGAGCTCACGTTTCCTGAGCACCTGCCACGTGCTAGGCAGAGGGAGGCACAGAAAGAAACTAGACCTGCTAGAAAGATCCTTTCAGCCTCCTAAAGCCTAGTAGAGTTGGCAAATTCACCTCACGTGTGCGTCTACTTCTCTACTCCATGGACACAGCCAAGTGGGAAGGAGGCCAAAGCACACTTCTCAACATAGCTCCCTGGGCGTCGCTAGCCACGCGGGAGCTGGCAAACAAGGTGAAGCCTGCTTGCCAGACCAGAGAGCTGCCATACGTTGTGGGACGTGTTCAAATAATGACGATGTCAAGGTACTTCTACTAACCCGAGCAGCGAGCCCTTACAGCAGAGAATGCTTATTCTGTACCAGCCCTGGTTTAAGTACTTAGCAAAGTAACTCATTGAATCCTTCTAGGAATCACATGAGATAGGTACATCATTCCCATCTTACAGATGAGAAATGACTAACCAAGGTCGCACAGTTCATTCATAAGTTCCAGAGCTGGGATTTGAACCTGGGCAGTGTGTCTGCAGTCTTAACCAGCGCACCATCTGCCTGGTGCCAGAGAAGCATGGGGAACGTGGCACAGGACGGTCAGTTCCCAAAAGCTGCATTTGATTTTGGCCTTGGTAGGTGGAGGGAAGGGGCAGAGAAGCCTTGGGGGAGGGAGCAGCGGAACAAAGGTGCAGAGTTGCAAAATGGTGGAGTCAGGGCTCTGGGAGCCCTCTTGTGTGGTGGCAGGGGCTACCCAATATCATGGCCACTAGCCACCAGGGGCCACCAAATATTTAAAATGCAGCGTGACTAAGATGTGAAATACACACGGGTTCAGAAGATATGAAGAAACACGTCAACTGCCTTATTACTAATGCCCAAAACTTTGGTTATGCATTGAAATGATATTCATTTTGATATTTTGGGTCACTAAAAAATGTTATTGAAATTAATTTCACCTGTTTCATTTTACTTTGAGGAAATGTAGCAGCTGGAAAAAGTTTTAAATTCGGTATGTGGGTCTCATCATATTTTAATGGGATAGTGTGGTTCTGAGCCATGGGGACCCCAGTATGGGGTTCTTCTTTGCAGTTCTTCATTTCATATATATTTATTCTGATTATTAAAGAAAGATCAGGAACATTCTCTATTTCTTGCATTCTAAGATGTAGTCCATTCTGTGATGCATTTTTGAGTCAATACAGCTTTTGGCAAAAAAAAAAAAAAATTTCAACAAATGTACCCATAGATTTTAAGAGACATCCCAGTTTTAGAAATGTGAAAATGTGGAAAAATATGTCACCCACAGGGATATAGAATAACATAATATCATGCATATCTGTCCATCATTAATTTTTTTTAAACCACAATAGTAATATCCCTGCCGTGCAGAGAGGCCAGTGTTTCTTTGACTATGTCCTCATCGCTGGGCTCTGGAGGTATGCCTCCAGTTCTTCTGTCTGACCCGGGATGCTGCAGTGAGCATCTTTGTCCTCTGACCTGAGTGTTTCCTCATAATAAATTCCTGAAAGGGGATGGCATGGCCAAGGATATGAACATTTCTAAGATTAAAAAATATATATATTATTTTTGTAGTTAGTACACTATGTTTTTTAGAGCGGTTCCAGGTTTAACAGAAGAGCCGATGGGGAAGTACAGGGAGTTCCCGTATGCGGCCACATTTGTAATGGTCAGATGGATGCGGAGAGCTACCCGGGCTACCCTCTCACCTCTTGCCTCAAAACCTTGGAAGCAGGAAGATGACAGGGCCCAGGGGGATCTCAGAAAGATGACTCTGCTGGTGATGGTTGAAGGGAGGATGGACCAACAAGATAGGCAGGAAGCCCAGGGACCTGATAGGAGGAGCAACAAAAGGCCCTGACAAAGGGTTGGTATGATCAGGGGGAGGGAGGGCCATGTGGGAAGGTAAGCAGGAACCCTTGGAGTCCAGATCGGGGGTGTGAGCCTGGAGAGCCTGGGCACAGACTTTAGGAGTCCAGGGAAGGGAAGAACAGAAGCTATTCGTTAAAACTCGTTCTGTGACCTTGGTGGAGGCCCCTCCCTTCCTGAGACTCAGTTTCTCTTCTACAACTTGAAGATGGTGTTACATTCAGATTTCTTCTTTTTAAAAAAGACTTTATTTATTTATTCATGAGAGACACACACACACAGAGAGAGAGAGAGAGAGAGGCAGAGACACAGGCAGAGGGAGAAGCAGGCTCCATGCAGGGAGCCTGATACAGGACTCGATCCCAGGACCCGGGGATCACGACCTGAGCCAAAGGCAAGCGCTCCACCACTGAGCCACCCAGGCGTCCCTACATTGAGATTTCTTGTGGGGAATGATAAACTAATGTGTGCAGCATGTCCAGGTCATGCCTGGACAGGAGTCAGTGGCCATTTTCTAGCTACAGTCATTCTTATAGGGAAGCCGCATACCAGGAGAGAGGTTCCTAACCCGGGATCCAGACTCGTAGAGGGTGGCCCCACCACCACCGTCCTGGAAATTGGAGCTAAATTTTGAGGACATGCTGGCTTCCTGAAGAAGAAGGTTGCTAGCTTTCCTTAGATTCACAAAGGGGTTTGTGCTCCAACAAGCTAAAAACCTAGGTCCCAGGATTGAGCCTGGCACACCTATCATGGGCAGGCCTGGGATGGAATGGCAAGCAGAGAAGGGGAAGACAGGGGACAGCTATCAGGGACTTCCTCCTGCAGGGACCTTAGAAGGGACACTCTGTCTTGGCAGCACTACTTTTCTCTGAACAAAATCCTACAGGGAACCCCCAATATGTGCAAAAAAGCACAAATGGTGAAGGATCCCTCCAAAAGTCCAATATCATGGGTAAATTACTTTCAAAGTAGTGACTGTTTGTTGAGTGTCTGCTCTGGCCCAGGGGCTTGAGGACCCAAGCTCACACCTATGGGGGTCTCCCATCCTGCTCTGCTTCTGCCTGGCCTGGAGCACGCAGGGGTCCCCACAGGCCCAGTAGCAGGGAAGATGCCAGGACTTCAAGACCCTGAGACGGGCCACGCCAGTAGAAGTTTCCTCCAACCAGAAAGCTTTTGGGGAGAGGCTTGGGGACCTTGCTCCCACGCCTTTCTGTTGGTGGCCTAGGGGCACTCCCTGAGCTCCCAGACAGGTGCTCCCCTCATTCTCTGCTTAAGGCTGCTTTGCACGCCCTCTGGTGGCCGGGGGACGGTATGACCAGGGCTTTACTGGGGAGACCCTTGCTCTGAGACGTCTAGTACCAGGGCGGAAGGAGGAGCAGGGTCGCCCAGGGTTACCCAGCACCCCACCCCAGGCCTCCCAGCTCGTAGTCAGAGGCGGAGACCCCTCCAACATAACTCCCCAGTAACCTCTGCTCCCTTTCAGGGCTCCCTCCCAGGGCTCTTTGCACGATTTCGTGCTGTCCATTAGATGGTGAGCTGCTTGAGGACACAGGCGAGTCTGCTGTTCCCTACTGCGGGCGGGCGTGTGGCCGGTGCCAGCGGCAGAGAAAGCTCTGGTAGCGGACGTTTACTGAGAGCTCATCATGTCCCGGGAGCTCTTCTAGCACCTCATTTTTTCCTCACGGTCCCCCTGTGAAGGATGTTCTATTGCCATGTCCATTTTATTTTATTTTATTTTATTTATTTATTTGTTTTTTAAAACTGTTTCTTTTTTTTTTAATTTTTATTTATTTATGATAGTCACAGAGAGAGAGAGAGAGAGAGAGAGGGGCAGAGACATAGGCAGTGGGAGAAGCAGGCTCCATGCTCCAGGAGCCCGACATGGGATTCGATCCCGGGTCTCCAGGATCACGCCCTGGGCCAAAGGCAGGCGCTAAACCGCTGCGCCACCCAGGGATCCCTGCCATGTCCATTTTAGGAGAAAGAAGCCAAGGCTTACTGAGATTAATAATTTGTCCATGTTAATGCAGCTAGGAAGTGGTGGAGCTGGGTTTGAGCCCAGGCAGTCCCACCCAGAGCCCATGTTCTGACCACAGCTCTGCAAAAATAGCTGGTGAACAGAGCGCCAGGGGGGAACCCAATTGGGGTCATCATCAGACTGGGTGATCTTTGCCAGCCAGATGATGGTCTTGGTTTTGGTGCTGAGCAGGGACCTCAGAAGTGTGGGTGTATCAGGACGCTGGAGGTGGGGCAGGCTCTGGACACCTTCTGCACGCCCAGGGAGGAACACAGGACAGCTGGGCTTGTCCTGTCCTTGAGCCTTGCTCACCTCACCCATTGGAAGGGCACAGCCTGAAGGTGTGAACAGATGTATGAAGGACTGTTACTTCTCTGTGATAATGAGATAAACTTGGGGCATCTCCTATGCCTTCTACCACCCAGTAGGACCCTATCACCCAGACCTCCCTTCCTAGGTTCATGCACTTGTGTAGAGGTGTTACTAACAGTGGGTGAAGCTCCGAGAAGCAGATGACAGCCTGAATTCTAATCCCAGCTCTGTACCTGGCCAGCTGGTGACCATGACCGTTTCCTTTGCCTTCTGGGACCTCAGTTTCCCTATCTGGAAAAGGAGTGGGAAAAGCAGAGTGTCAGAAAAGGTAGTCCTGATATGTCTTTCAAGTGCAAAGTCGCTCTTGCTTTCCATGAACCAATGTGGCGGGATGGCAAAGGGAAGTTAGTGGACATTGAAAGAATATAGAGGGAGCCCAGACGTCAGGAGTCAGAAGACCCTGGTCTATCCTCCTGCCAAGTCTTTCTAGCAATCTCCTGGAGCCTCAGTTTCCACATCTGTATATGGAGTTGACAACAAGCCTCTGCATCTATGAGCACGCTCGGCAAACCGCAGGGCTCTGTGGGTGTGAAGCTGTTTTCCTTGTACTTAGAAATAAAGCGTTTGCATCTTGCACAGCTGTCAGAGCCAGGCCACCCAGGCTCAGCAGGGTGGGGCCTTTGCTGACCGAGGTCCCCTTCCTCTTCTCTCTCTAGTTACATTCGCTGTTACTACTGGGCTGTGAAGACCCTCATCACCATTGGTGGGCTGCCTGACCCCAGAACGCTCTTTGAAATTGTCTTCCAGGGGCTGAACTATTTCACGGGTGTCTTTGCTTTCTCTGTGATGATCGGACAGGTAGCTGGGTCACCAGTCTGGCTTGCCACCCACCCGTCTGCCAGGGCCCCTCCCACTACTGCCAGAAATGTCACCATCTGTGGCCATTCCTTTTGGACTAAGTCTGGGAAAGAGCATGAGTCCTAGACTCAGGAGCCTGGAGCTCTGGGACCTGTTGGGTGAAAGGGGTGGGGGTGGGGGTCTAGGTCCCAATCTTCTCTACCGTTGCTTCCATTGGAAAGGTCGGTCCCTTTGGGTTATCTTTGCGGAGCTGGGCTGAATGGCTGTCTGCAAAGCCTGGGGATTTGGACTGCTCCCTCGGAGAGAAACCCCTGGGGGTGTCTAATGTGCAGGGGGAGGGCTCCATCTCATATTCTATTCAGTGCAGGAAGCCAGAGTCAGGCGGCCTCAGAATTGGGTCCTGCCCCAAGCAGTAGTACATCAGGTTCACATTTCTTCCCTGAGGTCAAAGTGGCTTTAGGCACCAAGGGGCCAGGTGGGACCAGAAGCAGCCCAGCCCAGTGAGGCCTTTCCTCCTGGTGGGGCTCCAGGGCCTGAGGCTGCTCAGGGGGTCAGCAGCCTCGCTCCTGCCTACCCCTGTCGGCAGCCTCCCTCCCTCCTGATCCCCCTTCCTCGAGCGCCCCTCGTCTGTGTAGAGTAAACGTGCTCATGATGCACAGCCCCAAAGCCCCACTCTGACCCTCGACTCTTTCACTTTGCCCCTAGATGAGAGACGTGGTGGGGGCCGCCACCGCCGGGCAGACCTACTACCGCAGCTGCATGGACAGCACAGTGAAGTACATGAATTTCTACAAGATCCCCAGGTCCGTGCAGAACCGTGTCAAGACCTGGTACGAGTACACCTGGCAGTCCCAAGGCATGCTGGGTAAGATGGGTGCTCTGGGTGCCACCAGCTATCCCCCGGCCACCTCCTCCTGGGCCCCTGCCTTCCTGGCCCCTGCCTCTGCCCTGTGTCCCTGAGGTCCTGAGCACTGGGGCCTCTTGGCTGTGGCCCCAACATTTTCAAGTGAGGGGGGCCTAAGGGAGGCCCATGAGGTACCCCCAACTGGGCTGTCAGGAGACCCCTGAAGACTTGAGGTGCCCTGCCCCCCATCACCTCTGAGATGCGTCCCCATCAGAGATGGAAGTACAGTAGGAATCGGGGCAGGGGGAAGGCCCCTCTCTTTCTCTTCCATATACATGCACACATACACATATTTTTTGCTAGGTTTTTTGATGTTATGCTTTGCTTCTGAGATTCTTTGGCCACAATGATGCCTTTAATTCACCACCGTTTCTGCTTTCTTGCCAATGATAGGGTGGGCTCAGTGACCCTTGTGAAGTGGGGGAAACTTACCTGTACGTTGTTTTCTTTCTTTTTTTTTCTCTTTTAAGATTTTATGTATTTATTCATGAAAGAGACTTAGAGAGGCAGAGACACAGGCAGAGGGAGAAGCAGGCTCCATGCAGGGAGCCGCATGTGGGACCCGATCCCGGAACCCCGGGATCACACCACTCCACCACTGAGCCACCCGGGTGCCCCTGTACATTGTTTTTAAATGTAGTGAAGTTTTCGTGAATTCTAATCAAATTCTTAATTAAATTTGAATGTGCTACTTATACATTAATTAAGTCACACATTTTCTCCCCAGTCGTTTTTTTTAAATCTTGGGGCGCTAGTAATTTAGTTTTCAGAGCTTAGACATCATTTTGAAAGCCCCTGAGAAGCCAGTGGGCCACTGGCACTGTGCCTTAGAACCCCCTCAACTGTCTCAGCTGATTCAGGGCCCCGCTGCTTCCACGCGCTTCCCTCTCTGAAGAAGCCACACTTCAGCGCCCAATCTCCTGAGCCGAGGGGTTGTCAAATCTGTGGACAGTGAGTGGTCGAGCCTTCGCCGCTATCCGCTGCTATTGCACTCAGTCTGTAAAGACATGTTGCCGTCCATTGCCTCATTCTGTCCCAGTGACAGCCCTGTGACATCTGAACCATTGCCCTCTTCCACACGAAGGGGCCACAGGAGAGGGCCAGGGTCGTGCAGATCCACACTTGAGCCCATAAATAATGGTGGTGCAGCGGGAGGGGCGTCGGGATCGAGGTCAGGCAGTGCATTTCCTGTCCCTGGCCTCGACATTCATTCTGTGCCAGGCGCTCTGCTGGGAGGGGCGGACCCCATCATGGGCAAAACACTCTCGGCCCCTGCTCTCCTGGGACGGGCCCAGGACCCCACAACCGGGGTGGGGGGCTGATGCCATTTCCCCTGGGCTGCGTGGCTGTGGGCAAGTCACTGCCCTCCTGAGCCTCCCTTTCTTGCAAAGTGGGGATTATAGTAGTGGGGACCTCTCGGGTTGTTGGGAAGATTTACTAAAACCACCTTTGTAAAGCTCTCTGTAAAAAAGTGTTCCATATACTTCAGTTCTCGGGCTGGTGGGAAGAAACCATTGCAATGAGGGGTGTGATCAGTGCTACAGCACAGAGACTGCTAAACAGAATGTCTGGGCATGGGGATCTCCAGGGAAGGCTTCTTGGAGGAGGTGACGTTAGTCCTGGGGTCTGAAGAATGAGTAGAAGTTAACCAGGGAAGGACATGAGGGTGTTCCCTGCACAGGGAATAGCATCTGAACAACCCAGAGAGGGGACTCTCCCTGTATAGCGTGGTCCGGGGGGGCAGAGGAATGGTGTGGCCAGGGCCCCGTGGGAGGGTGGGGCAGAGGCCTGGATGTGCCTCTGACACTTGCCAGGGTCTCCTTTCCAGACGAGTCAGAACTGATGGTGCAGCTTCCAGACAAGATGCGGTTGGACCTCGCCATCGATGTGAACTATAACATTGTCAGCAAAGTGGCTCTCTTCCAAGTATGGCCCCCCCAGGACCCCCATCCCCGGGCTTCCGGGAAGGCCCCGAGGCCACATCGTCCCCTAAACAGGCATTCTTTTACCCTCTTCTTGGGGACAGGGCTGTGACCGGCAGTTGATCTTTGACATGCTGAAGAGGCTTCGTTCTGTCGTCTATCTGCCCAACGACTACGTGTGCAAGAAGGTGAGTGGCTCGAGGCAGCTGCACGACAGTCTGGGATTTACGGTGCACCTGCCTGCTGGGAGCTGGGCTGAAGGGGGTGCCTTTGGAGGCCTGGGAGTGTTGGCAAGCCCAGGGAGAGCGGCATCCCTGGGGAGGGAGAGCTGACCCCAGGGCTCTCGGGTTGTTTGGCATGAGGTGGCTTTGTCTGGCTCCAGGCCTTGAACCCAGGTGTGCCTCAGGCTCTGCTCAGGACACAGGACCAGGGGCACTGGGATGAGGAACCCCGCTTTCCAGAAAAGGAAAGTAAGGGGCCGAGCAGGAGGTTGGGCCTTGACCCTATAGATGGAGCTGCTTCCAGGGTCTTGGTCTTCCTATCAGGAAAATGGGGCTGGGGTAGGTTGGAGGTTGCAAACTGGTGGCCTTCATATAGGAACCAGCCCATACATTGTTTTGTGGTTTGGGGTGTGGGGTTTTTCCCCCTAATTAAAAAAAATTATTTATTTATTTATTTGATGCAGAGAGAGAGAGCCCAAGTAGGCAGAGAGACAGGCAGAGGGAGAGGGAGAAGCAGGCTGGATGCAGGGCTGGATCCCAGGCTCCCCTTTTTTCCTAATCTTAAAAAAAAAAAATGTTGGATCAGTTCCCAACCTTTAAAAAATTTGAAGGTCTTACATAAAAATCCAGACTTCTGGCTGAAAACTGAGCTCCACTGTCCCAAATAGCAAGAGTCTACTGGAGTGAAGAAGGGGTTGCTCCTGAGGGCGGGACATCACCCTCTCTCCTGATTCCACAGGCCCCAGCCCTCCCCACTGCCCTCTACCAGGCTCCCTTCATTCCTTAAACTGCCCATCAGATCCTAGAACACATTTGGATTTGAACCTGGGGCTACACAGTGTTGAGGCCCTTTCTGCTCCCATTCCCTGGGATACACGGTGAGACCAAGGTCACCTGTGAGTGGGTGGTTAGGGTGGAAAGGCAAGAACTCAGATTTCAGCTCCCCTGTTACAGAGCTGTTCAGGCTGGGTGTGTGTACAGGGGTGAACAAAACACCCAAGCAACCCCTCTGAGACACAGGAAACCCCAGCCCAAGAAGGCCCCCATGCAAAGTTGTATGCTGTACAGTAGTGAAGTTTCCGGAAGCAGAGAGCCGTGGGGACTGAGGAGACAGTGCTAGAGATGGTTGAGAACTTAGAGCTGCAGCCCTAGAGGCCAAGAGGGGTTTGGGTGATTTGTCTGACACCAGGGCTACTTCCTAGCTGTGCCCCTTGGGGCAGTGGCTTGCCCTCTCTGAGTCTCTCGCTTCTCATGGGTAAAGTAGGGATGTTGCTGGTACTCCCTCCTGGGGTGGTTGTGAAAATTGAATAAGCTGTGCCTACAGAGTTTGGCACCGTGCTGGCAGAGTCGGTGCCACTGCCGCTGTTACTATCCTTGGGTAATGTAGAACTTGCTGGCAAAGGAGCAAGACCGAACCAGGTGGTTGGAGTTGGCGGGGGAGAGCACTTGATGAGCAAGTGGGAATGGCGCCCTCTGCTGTCCAGTTTTGCGCTGCGCTGAACTTGCTGAGATTGGCACCCCCCTCCCCCCACCTGTCGCCTCCCACCATTGATTGCCCACCCCAGGGCGGTTAATGAGGCGAGGGTGAGCTCTTTAGACCCTTCAGCCCTGTGTCAAATTGGACGCAGAACAGGGACATGAAACTTTCTTCCTGTTGAGAAGCTCATGCACGTGTGAGACGCCCAGGAAACGTTTGTCGAATGAGTACAAAGTGTGATCAATTTATCTATTTTGCTCTCTCTCCTTTCAAACATTCCAGGTGTGATGGACATGTGGCAGGGGACTGTGAGGGCATGAGGATTGGAAGGTGCATGGTAGACTGGGTGTTTCTGATTGCAGTCTGAAGCAAGCCATTCATTCATTCATTCACTCAGTCGTGCATGTATGCATGCACGCTTTCATTCATTCGTTTGCTTTGATTTGGGATTCAGACCATTGCATTCGTTTGCTCCAGCTGCTCCAACCAAGTGTCAGAGACTGGGCGGCTTTAGCAACAGAAATGCATTGTCTCTCAGTTTTGGAGGCTAGAAGCCCAAGATCAAGGGGTTAGTTGGGTTGGTTCCTTCTCAGGGCTGCGAGGGAAGGGTCTGCTCCTCTCTCCTTGGGTTATAGATGGCTGTCCTCTCCCTGTGTCACTTTGTATCATCTTCTCAGTATAACTGTCTCTGTCTCCCAGTATCCCCTTTAGAGACACCAGTTGTATTGGATTAGGGGCTCATACAACTCCAGTAGGACCTTATCTTTATTTAATGGATGACGTCTGCAATGACCCTATTTCCAAAAAAAGGTCACGTTCTGAACAACGGGGGGTGAGGACTTCAACATATGAGGTTGGGAAGGACACCATTCCATCCACAGCAGCCATGAGCTCTGGACCCAGGCTGTCTGGGTTCAAATCCCCACTCTCCCTTGGCCTAGCTTTGCGACCTCGGGCAAAGAGTTCCTGCCCCAGAGCTGTTGAGGACCTGGGACTTGGAGCAATGCCCCGCATAGGAAATGTAGCACGAGCACTGGACTTCATTACTGATGCTGTTATCATTGAGCAGACCTGGGACTTGGAGCAATGCCCCGCACAGGAAAATGTAGCACGAGCACTGGACTTCATTACTGATGCTGTTATCATTCCTCTTTCAGTTAGCAAACACTTACCGAGCTCCTGAAGGGACATGGGCTAGGTATCAATTTATTGGATGAACCGCTGTTAATTTTCTCCATGCCTCCGGGCCCTCCACTGGCGTGTAGATTCAGGAATTTGCAGAATGCCATCACACGTGCACCTTCTAGCTTACCTAGCTTACTTCCCTTTCCATCACATCACTAACTCCCCAAGTAATCCTGTCAGTCAGGCAGGCCGGGGGTGGCCACTCTCCCCAATCCACAGATGGGGAAACTGAGGCCCCAGAGGGGAAGCGACTGACCCTGTACCGCACACTGAGTCAGTGGTGGGGCTGGATGCCATCCTAGGGTCCTCTGCATTGCACCAGTGGCCTCCGGGCCCAGCCCCGCCGCCTCTGTGGTCACTTTTGGTAATGGCAGAGGGGCTCACCCCTTCTCTGTTTCAGGGGGAGATAGGCCGAGAGATGTACATTATAAAGGCAGGAGAGGTGCAGGTGTTGGGCGGCCCCGATGGGAAGGCTGTGCTGGTGACGCTGAAAGCTGGATCTGTGTTTGGAGAAATAAGGTCAGAGGGGAGCTGGGGTGAAATGGGCGGACCTGGGCCCAAACTGGGGTGGGGGGCTGTCCATGGGAGGGAAGACCTCGTCCTCAAGGGCCCTTTGGTGGAAGGAGGCCACTGTGGTTGCTGACATATGCAGGGTGAGCCCTGGCTCTCGACCATGTGGGGCCTCCACTGCGCTCCGGGAAGGGGGTGGGAAGGGACATTTTAGTGGGATTCTAACCCCAGCCTGCCAGGTCTCACCTCCTTCCTTCTCTACCCCAGCTTACTGGCTGTTGGGGGCGGGAATCGGCGCACAGCCAATGTGGTCGCCCACGGGTTTACCAACCTCTTCATTCTGGATAAGAAGGACCTGAATGAAATTTTGGTGCATTATCCTGAGTCTCAGAAGTTACTCCGGAAGAAGGCCAGGTACATTTTTTTATTTAACACACAAAAAAATCCATATATTACGTCATTGCGCATTTCTTAAGGACTAAAACTTTCTCTTACATGGCCGGGGTACCTTTATCAAAATCAGGAAATGTGCTGCTGAAACGATGCTATTATCTCATCCCCAGTCCATCTTCAAATTTGGCCGATTGTCCCAATTATACCTTGGGTACCCTTTCTGGTCTTCTTTTCCATCTCTGGATCTAGTGTAGGACCACCTGTTTCATCACATAGCCTTGTGTCTTACTCTCTTTGGATCTGGGATTGTCCCTCAGCCTTTTTCCATCTTGAGTGATTTGAGGAGGACAAGCCAGTTATTTTGTAGACTGTCCCTTCATTTAGCTGATTTAGGTTTAGCTGATTAACTTCAGGTTCTGCATGGGGGCAGGAATTCCTCAGAAAAGATGTTGTGGGGTGCCTGGCTGGCTCAGTTGGTAAGGCATGCCACTCTTGAATTCAGGGTTATGAGCTCAAGCCCGACATTGGGCATGGAGCCTACTTTTTAAGAAGTGATGTTGTGTTTTTTTTTTTTTTTTTTTTAAATTTCATTGGGACGCCTGGATAGCTCAGCGGTTTAGCACTGCCTTTAGCCAAGGGCATGATCCTGGAGACCTGGGAGTCCCACGTTGGGCTCCCTGCGTGGAGTCCCTGCTTCTCCCTCTGCCTGTGTCTCTGCCTCTCTCTCTGTGTGTCTCTCATGAATAAATAAATAAAATCTTTAAAAAATATATTTTATTTATTTATAAGGGAAAGAGAGAGAGACCAAACACATACACAAGGGGAAAGGGCCGAGGAAAAGGGAGAAGCAGACTCCCTGCTGAGCAGGGAGCCCAACGGGCTCCATCCCAGGACCCCGGGATCATGACCTAAGCTGAAGGCAGACGCTGAACCCACTGAACCACCCAGGCGCCCTGCGATGTTGTATACTTAATGCAGCATGTGGAGAGGCCCAGGATGCTGGCTTCTCCCAGTATTGATGATTTTCCTTTTGCTCACTTGGTTAAGGTTTCTACACTCTAAAGTTAACGTTTTCCTCTTTGTAATTAATAAGTAATCAGCAGGGCGTCACTCTGAGGCTATCTAGACCTCCTTTCCTGTTTCCCATCAAGCAAGCCTTCACCTGCTACCATCAGCATTCCCTGAAGGCTCGTTGCTAAATCAGTGGTGGCCACCATGGGTGCAGAATGGTGATTTTTTCTGATTCCATCATGCCTTCTGCATTTATTAGTGAGCATGCTACTGTGAGGGAGATCTTTCCTCTTCTCTCCGATTTCAATTTATTTGTTTCTTCATTTGTCTATATAAGTGTGGATTTGTTTTGTTCTGTAAATATCCTGTTACAATCATTATTCTGGTGCTCAAATTGTTGCAGATTTGGCCAGCAGGCATCTCTTCGGGCTGGCCTTTGTGACTCTTTGTTATGTCCTCTAAATATTTTAGCACTTCCTTGCTCACAAATACAATTAGACTCACTGGGCTCATCTTGTGACCTTCTCTCTGCCACATCCCTGGAAATGGCCATTTCTTCAAGGAGACTTGATTCCTTGCAGGTGGGAATGGGTTTTAGAAACCTCATGGCTACTAGGCTGCTACTAGGCTCCCAAGTGGACAGAGCTGGGAAACACATCTGCATGTCCACCTGTGTACATAAATGCAGATATACATACATATAAATATATATACATATATATATCAACCGCTGCGCCACTGGGGCTGCCCTCATTTGTTTAGTCTTAGGATACAGACAAAGCAGTTGCAGAATTGCTATCCCAAGGCACTGGGGCAGTAGGGGTTGGGGTATGGAAAGCCTTCTCAGCAAAATTCAGTATTTGGCGCCATTCTTTTTGTCTTCAGCTGAGTACCCGTGAAGTAAGTGTTATGTTCAGACTTATTTCGATTCGTTTTCTTTTTCCTCCCTTTAATGTGGTGGTTTTGCTCATTTGAAACATACCCAGACTTGTGTGTTTTGGTTTGCACTCCATATTTTATGATTCTTCCCACTTCAATCCTTGTTGACTTTTTGTTGTCTTGAATATGTCAAGCATTAACATGGTACCAAAAGTCATAATGCAACAAAGCCTAGAGAGGTGTCCGGGTCCCCCCACCTGCTGCCCCTGGCCGTCCACGAGCCCAGTCTCATTTGTTTCTGCTGCTTCCTTAATGTGTTTCCTTTTGCAAAAGTAGGTAGAACGGTGAACATTTTATTTTTCCCATCTTACATAAAACGTAGCATACTGTAGATTTTCTTTTGCACTTTGCTTTTTTTTTTTTTTTCACATGACAACCAACCCAGAAGATGTTTTTTCTCAGTCCATAGACAGCTCCCTCATTCCTCTGACAGTTGCAGAGCATTCCTGGGAAGGGGCAGTAAGGTCATTTCCAGTATTTTGCCATTATACGCAGCTCCCTGAGGAATAACCTTGTGCATCTGCATTTTGTACTGTTGAAGAGTGGGTAACTTTTTAGAGAAGCAGGTCTTTGTTTTCAGACCCTTAAGATCAGATTTCCAGTCGAGTGAAAGAGGCAACACAGTGTGGTAGAAAATCCACAACAGGCTCAGGAAGCTGATGGAGCTCACACCCTATCTGTAGTATGAGGTACTGGCTGTGTGGCCTTGGAAAAGTCACAGAAAAGTTAACTTCTCTGGTCTCCATTTTCTGCAATTATGTAAAATAAGGGTTTTAACCCCCTATTTTGTTGTTGGGAAGCTTAAATAAAGTAAGTGTGTGTGAATATCTCCAGCAGGGTACCCGGCAGGTGGGAGAACTCCATGAATATTCATAATGATAATTGCTCCTCTTTACCCATCAAGTACTCTCTGTAATTTTGCCATTGGATAAAGCCTTTTAAATCTATATATCCTGTTTTTCTCTCCATTGCCTTTTACCACATATTCCCATTTTCTACCTCATTCTATGAAATGACACCATAAATAAACTGTACAGAGAATAGTCACCATAAAGGGAACTCAGAGTGCACAATCATTGATTGAGTACATAGTTCTAGGCCCTAGGGACACAGCAGGGACCAAATAAAGCTTGCCTCCTAATGAGGGAGCCCGACCATGGAGAAATGAAGGATTCTGTGATGTGTCAGCTGGGGACAGGGCTGTGAGGAAACAAAGCCACATTGAGGAGACAGAGGTGATGGAGGGAGTTATCTGAGATAAGTTGGGCAGGGAAAGCCATTCTGAGGAAGTGGAATTTTAGCTGAAATCCGCACAGACTGAAAGAGTGATGGGACTGCTTGCATGGAAGAGCATCCTAGTCAGAGGCAACAGCACATGGAAAGGCTCTGCAGAGGAGAGAGTGTGTGTGTGCAGACCAGCCAGAAAGTAAGTGTAGCTTGACATGGGAGGGGAGAGGTCCAGGGGATGAGATCGGGTGGGGCCTTGGAGATGAAGTCTTACAGTGGCTTTGGGTTTTACTCTGAGGGAGAGGGCAGCTATGTACGGTTTTACACAGACAAGCAAATTGATGTGACTTAGGGGTTTGTTCTTGTTGTTTTAAAACAAGATTTTATTTATTTATTCATGAGAGAGGCAGAGACACAGGCAGCGGGAGAAGCAGGCTCCCTGCGGGGAGCCCCATGCAGGACTCAATCCCAGGACCATGGGATCACAACCTGAGCCAAAGGCAGACGCTCAACCACTGAGCCACCCAGGTGCTCCAGGACTTAGTTTTAACAGGACCCCTTTGGCAACGCCAAGAGGGGGTGATGCTGTATTGGTGAAGCATAATACCCACAGGATGCTGGCATCCTCTGAGGAAGGAAGCTGCCCTGTAACTCATTTTACCTGTTTGCTCTTAAGGAAGTCACTGGGCCCTTCCAAAGGCTAGTCTGTCTGAACTTTTCTCACAACATCTGCCTGCTTCCCCCTACTCACCTGAGAAACGGGGAAGTACAGTCTGTGCTCATTATTCACGTAGCTGTGATTCTGTGTCTGTAACTAACCTACTCACTAAAATGTATTTGTAACCCCAAAATCAGTACTCGTGGGCATTCCTAGTAATTTGTGGACGTGCACAGAGCGGTAAAAAATTTGAGTTGGGCCCTAAGCTCATGTCCCCAGCAAGAGTTAAACAAGGTGACACTCTGCTTTATTGTTTCAGCTCAGAAGCATCTGAACACTTGTAAACAAGTGTCTTTTCATGGTCTATTTAGCACCACATTTTTCACATTTTTGTGATCGTTGTTGGCGATTTTGTGGGTCCTCATTTCAGTGTCAGTGAATCAACTGGATGTCTTTAAACAGAAATATGCAAAGTATTGATCAATTGATGAAATGTAATGAGAGGCTCACAGCAACCTAACCCTGTATTTCCCCCCCAGAAACAATGGTTCGGTGTTTGAGATTTCAGTGTTTGCGGGGACTCTACAGAATGACACCACCGCGAATAATGAGAATCAACTGTGTCTGAGATGTGGCTCCAGTTCCCCCTGCCCTCCCTTCCTCCCCCTGCCAGAGGAGCAAGGCTCAGGAAAGCCATGCGTGTAGCCCAGCTACCCCACTCCTTTGGCTGGGTTAGGTGAGGCTCCTGACCCATGTGTCAAGCCTGAGCCCTTTGCTGGAAAAGGCTGAGGTCCCAGCCTATGGCAGCTGCAGGAAAGAGGAGGAGCCGCAGGGCCTTGCAGCAGAGAGGCCTTGGGACCAGAGCTGTAGGATGATTCATTAGAGAGCCTGGTTCCCTGGACAGGCAAGCGTCAGGACGGAGGCAGGGGATCATGCATGAGCTCTGACCATCAAAGGAAAGACACAATCTGGGAACCACAGGGCCTGGGACATCTGAGCTGGTGAGAGTCATGTGAGTCATGTGTGGGATTCTGGTTGTAAGCTACCTGCTTTACAGATGGGGGACCTGGGGCCCCAAAGAAGTGAAGTGCTCAGCTGTCTGGCTTGGCCACTCTAGGAAATGGGGCTAAAAGTTTTCACGCATGCCACTTTCTCCAGGGATGAATGCGTGATCCTGCTTATAGGAAAACGCATCATCTGAAAACGAGGCTCAATTTCCTTACTCTGGAAATGTCCCAGAGGCCAGTGCAATGTTGCAAAAGAGAGACTGCCATTAGCAGTTAACAAAAGTCCCACAGATAGTTCTTTTGTGTCATTTTTGTACCAATCTTTGTACCACAGACTGTCATGCTGTGAATGATGGCTGAATAACACAGGTGATAGTGCCAGGCATGAAGAGGCCTCTGATGAATTATCATGTTTGTGTTCTCCTAGGGAAGCCCCAGCCAGAAAATGCAAGTCTTGGGCAATTAATATCAATATGCACAATTCAAATCCATTGCTTCTGATTAGATAAGCAGCCAGTAATGGCCTCATTTTTAAACAAACAAGTTTTGCTGGAGCCCTGGTGAATGAATTTGCCAATTAGGAGTCGAGGCCCACTAGATTGCAGATGAAATACATTTGTTCTTGAGCCAAACCACTCATCACATATCTGTAGCATGAAAAAAAATTCCCTATCAAAGGCTGGGGCTCTGTCCGATGGAAGATCCTATCCCTACTTAGAGAGCACGGGAGCGCACTGCATTTAGATCTGGGATTTAATTCTGGCCACTTCATAGCTGTGTAACCTTGGGAAAATTATTTACCCCTTCTGGTCTTCCATGTCTTTATTTGAAATGAGATGAAAAAAAATAGGGACCTACCTGGAAAGATTGTGTGGGATTTACAGGACAATGTATGTACCAGTTATCTGTTGTATAATAATCTTACCACCCATTCAGTAGCTTAAAACCACACATATGTATTACCTCACAGCTTCTATGGGTCGGAAGTCTGGGACAGCTTAGGTGGGTACTGGCCAGAGCTGAGTCTCATCTCATGTCTCCCCTGGGGAAGGGTCTGCTTCCAAGGTCACATGGAGGTCAGCCAAATTCAGTTCCCTGCGGTTGGAGGACTGGGGGCCTCCGTTCCCAGCTAATTGCTGGCCGGTGGCTTCCCTTGGTTCTCGCCACATGGGCCTCCCTCAACATGGTCACTGGCTGCATCAAAGCCAGGAAGGGAGAGTCCTTGCAAGACAGAGATCACAATCCCATGTGACATGTTCACAAAGGGGATATCTGATCACCCTTGCTGTATTCTACTGGTCAAAAACAAGTCACATGGAGAAAGAGACACCAGAAAGGAGGTCTCCAGGAGCCATCAGGGTGCCTCTAAAGGACCAAGCATAGGGCCTGACACATGTAGACACTCATTACATGTTGACGGAGGTAATGGTGAGGATGGTGACATATGCAAAAGGGAGAGAAGCAAAAAGCGTATCTTTTTTCACCTGGGCATCCTGTTTCTGAGTCCATATATTATAGTATCATTCGGTATTTCCTGTGTGACTTCACTAAAGTGACTCAACCTCTCTGAGCCTCCAATTTCCTCCTCTGTAAGGTCCAGACGGTAAGACCCATGTCATTCTGGTTGTTCCGATCACTGAGATGCTGTGCATAAAGCGTTAAGTACGCTGTGTTTGCTCACAGACCATTAGCCAAGACGACCACCGCCACCGTGCAACTCTATCATAGTCCTCCGCCGAGGAGCCTTTCTTCTCTTCTGGAGTATGTTTGTAATGTTCGTGGGTGCTGCTTTCTTTCAGGCGCATGCTGAGAAATAACAACAAGCCCAAGGAGCCGAAGAGCGTGCTCATCCTTCCTCCCCGGGCAGGCACCCCCAAGCTCTTCAATGCTGCCCTGGCCGTAGCAGGAAAGATGGGCGCCAAGGGAGCCAAAGCCGGTAAACTTGCCCACCTGAGGGCTCGGCTCAAAGAACTGGCTGCACTGGAGGCAGCTGCGAGGCAGCAACAGTTGCTGGAACAGGTAAGATGGTGGGGAATTAGCCACACCCCCATTTCAACATTGTGCCAGATTGTGGACCATGCCTTGCACTGTAGGGAATGTCTCCCCTTCCTTTATACCAGTCAGGACTCCTTTGGTTGCAAGTAACAGAAATCCAGGTCATGGTGCAAGCTCACATTAGCTTAAGAGACCAGGGGATGGATGGGGTCAAGTAGCTTAAAAGTTCAGACAAGGCTGGATCCAGAAGTTCAAATAATGCCAATGGGATGAGCTTTGCCATCTTGTCATTTCTGCTTCCCTCGATGATGACTTCAGATCACAAGAGCACTAGGATTACATCCTCCTGGTTTAGCAGCAACTCCCATAGAAAGTCCCTCTTGCCCAGTGATTCCAGCAAAAGTCCCAGGGCTCATTGTCATTGGACAGATTTGGGTCACATGTCAATTCCTGAGCCATTCACTGTGCTGCCCTGGGAGAGGCCAGGCTCCTGTGCCATCCCTGGGCCGAGGGGAGCAATCCCCCCAAGGGAGTCCTGGTGCTGTTGCAAAGGTAGGAGCACTGGGTGTGAGCGGGCAGTGTCCCTCCCCAGATGGCAGTGATTGTCTCATATTTAATATTTGCATCTGTGACAATTTCAGAGATTTAAAGAGAAAAAACCCTGCTGACAGGCACAGTGCTGACTGTCCCCCCCCCCCCCTTGGAAATCTGAAGGGAATTTTAAAATTAGTTCTGGGACTCTTTTCTGTGACTAATGCCAAAAATGCCAATTAGAATGATTGCACTAATTATGACTATTCACGATTGTCCTTTAGGGAGGCTGCTGGGAAGGGGGGTGGTGGGTAGGCAGGAGCTCAGTGGCCAGGAGGGTGCTGCAGTCTACACAACAGAATTCAAAGGAACCTAGGTTGGAACAAGCCAGGCTGGTGTCGGAGTCCAGGGAACCTGTCAGGAGATCATTTGACATCTGGAGTCTGGGAGGTGCCATCAAAGCCACCCAGGGTTCCAAGATATTCTCAAGATACAGCCACCCGTGGCCCCAGACTGAGGACAGACATGACTGCCTGGCTTACCCAGAGCCAGGGTCAAGGTTGAGCCAGGAAGTTGAGGTCTTTGGTGCCAGCTGCTGCATGGGACTGAGCAGACATGAACTCCAAGACTGTTCTCAATACAGTGAAAGGCTTTTATATGAAATGGGCCTTTTGCTCCTGAGTATTAGCTCTTCACCCAGGCAGCTTGGAGATGTGAATTAAATTTGCATGAGAATTCTAATAAAAGGCAATTTTAGAACAATCAGGACAGAATGCCGAGTGCAAGGAGTTCTGAAATAACAATCCAAAGACACGGGTCTAAATCCCAGCTCTGTCACTGCCAGCTCTGTGACCCGGAGAAGCTCTTCATGCTTTCTGAGACTCAGGTTACTCATGGTTGCGGCGTAGGGTTGTAGAGATGAAGCAGGGTACCTTGGATATCTTTTTAAAAGCATTTTGGCATGGCAAAACACCTGACTAAACTCCCCATGATTCTTCTGGTTCCATTCATAGCAGGATACTTCCAGAAGTCCCATAATGGGCACCATCCTGCCTTGGAGTGTGTCGTCGTCGTCGTCGTCGTCGGAGTTTAGGACAGACACGGGATGGTGGAACATGCAGGAACTCCAAGATGGGGGGAGGGATGGGTCCCCAGAGTTGCCTTGGGTTCTAGGAGTGGGCTTCCCCATTTCCCTTCCTTCAACACTCTATGATTTGAGCAAGCTTCTTCCTCACAAGCATGCTGACTGCTCTCATTTGAAATTCACTGCTGCTACCTTAAGAGGGTCTTAGATCGCTGTGGGCCATTCAGGTCTCCTCCGGGGAACCCCTCTGTCCCCTTTATGTCTCCACAGAAGTGGGTCAGACAGGGCAGGACAGGCCATGAGTATCTTTGAAGGCTTGGGTTTTTACTGACACACAGACTGGTCAGTGTCCACAGGAACCACGAAGGCTAGAGGCTGGAAGTCCCCACCAAGTCCCCAAACATGGGGGCTCAGCCCAGCCTAATGCCAGTACTACCCTGCCCATCCTCCTTCCTGGGGAATAAGAGTGTGCGGGTGGCAGGCTCGACCTATGAGACCTTCCAGAAAGGAGGCCGGGCCACAGCAGCTTTTACCCTCTCAGCCTTTTTACCTTGTTTGCTTAGAATTGTTCTCATCCATCCAGGAGCACCCAGCCCTGGTAACTGGGGTGGACAGGGCAGTTGGCTCAGCTTTGCAAAGTCCCTGCTGGTGCTCCCTCCGGGTCACACCCCTCCTTCCTCCATAGCTCAGGGGGAGGCCTGAACCCACAGCCTCACTCTGGCTTCTGGCCCTGCCCATCAACAGAGATGGAAAATATCCCCAAGACCTTCTACTAGATCCAACCAGGATTTTTAATCCCTAAACTTCCCCATAACATACTCTGTTCCTACCAAATAATCCTGATGCCCTCTGGCCCCCCACTTCCCATACATTAGATGGCACCCCTGTGCACTCTGCCATCCTCCTTTTTGGGGGTCCAAGAAGGGGAGCAGGAAGCTGTTCAAGACTCCTCCAGGACCCCTCAAAGAACTCTCAGACCTTCTTTGCCTTACCAATCACCCTTTCTGGATTTTAGGCCAAGAGCTCGCAGGATGCTGCAGGAGAGGCAGGACAGGCGGCCCCAGACCAGGACCAGCCCCCAGCGCCCGAGCACCCAGAATCCCAGGAGCCCCCGGCCACACGCTCTTCGCCACCTGCCTCGCCACCTGCCTCGCCACCTGCCTCGGAGAGGCCCGAGGAAGGCGGGGAGGGGGAGGCCGGGCCCTCGGAGCCATCGGTGCTGATCCGCATGAGCCCGGGCCCGGATCCCAGTGAACAGATCCTGTCGGTAGAGGTCCCGGAGGAGAAGAAGGAGGCCGAGTGAGGGCCCCCGGCGCCCCCCTCCGGGCAGGTGTATCCACCCGCACCCAGGCGGGTCCCCCAGCCCCGCGCCTCAATTCCCGCAGGCCCAGACTCCAGGGGCAGTAGAGTCCATCCCACCACTCCTTGCCCCCGCATCGGTTTCTGCCGCCACTGGTTTTGAAGTCAACAAATGTAGTGTTTGTGCCCCTAAGTCCTCACCATCACCTGAGAACCCTACCTCTCCCGACTCTTATTTTTAAGAACAAAATTCTTTTCCATTTTAGAAGTTTATAGACAGAGCATAGAATGGGGCTCCGAGCCCTGGGAAGCTCTGTTGGAGACTAAAGCGTTATCAAATGTTTGAATTTCATCTCCCACGTTTCAAGGATAGAAAACCTGCCAGCAGTTGTGGGGAGCCCGGCTGGCTCAGTCGGTAGAACATGTGGCTCTTGGTCTCAGGGTTGCAAGTTCAAGCCCCACCTTGGGTTTAGAGATTACTTTAAAAAACCCTGGTCAGCACAAAGGGTGGTTGTGCTGGTCATTTGACCCGATGATCCGTGCTGGGCAGTCACATTAGGGATCCTCTGCTCATTAGAGCGCTTAGCACCCATCTTCCCCAGGCTGTATTTAGTTCCAAGTGTGAGACCAGTCTTTCAGAACATAAAATGCAAGTGGACTTACTGGCAACGGGCTGTGAGCGGTTCTGAGCGCCCCTGCCAGGCCCCCAATTCTGGTCTGCAGGGAGTCACGCTTGCTTGCTTCCGACACCTTTGCTACAGAGATGATGGCAGCACCTTCCATTAATCCTAGGAGACAGAAATCGCGGACACCACTGAAGTTCCTAAGGTTTCTCCAGATCAAGTTACATTGCTTCAATGATTCAAGATACAAGGGGGGCCGGGTGGGGAGGAGTCATTCAGTCACTGAATTATGGGAGGATTTTATTTGCATATCTAATGGCTCTTGGGGGAGTGAGTGATTAAAAACTAGTGTTGGGCCATTTGTTTCCACCAGCAACAACAAACACCAAAGGCCTGGAATTCCAAGAGGTACTGCCCACTTCGTATCAAATTATAGGACACTGTGCTCTGCTGCTGGGGCCTTCAAGGGCTTGCAAATGTGTCTATTTGTCTGTCAGTCTAAAAGCAGAACATTCCTTTCCCCTGTGAAAAAAAAAAATGACACAATATGGAAGTTGCCAGGCTGCTCTAAACATTTCCAAATCCCAGGGTAACAGATTTATCTAGTCGATGACATGCCTCGTGATCTGAGTAATCACCACATCGAATATAGCGATGAGCAACATTAGGTTAGCCTTTTAAAAAGCTTTTATTAATCTATTTTAATAGCTAGTAACATATTTTCATGGGTAGGAAAGGCTACCCAGTTAAAATGATGTCTCCTACCCCTTGTGCCCAGTCCCCTTCCTGGAAGCCACCACCGCTATCAGCTCCTCATGCCCTTTTTTCTTTACACAAATAGTAACACACTAGTGCTGCTGTTTTTCATTTGTTTTGAAGCTCCTCCTTTCTTAGTACATCAAGGGCATGTTGACTTTTCATGCCTGCAGTCTGGTCCATTGAATGCAAGTCCCATCACATTGAATTGCTCTCCCATGAACAGGCATTTGCAGGGTTTCCAATCTCATGCTGTTGAAAATAAGGCCGCAATAAACAAAAATCTTATGCATAATTTCACTGGTCAACACTATTTTTAAGTAGGGAAAGTCTGGCGGTTTGGGCTCATTTTTGTCTTTGCAACCTCATTTATCATAGTCATATTTGCATCACGTATTCTAAGATCCAGGCATAGAGAAATGCTTCCATCTTTAGCCAAGTATTTCAGCTATATCAATAAAGTCAATGTATTACCCTTCAGTAGATGGCAAAATGTTTCAAAGGCACCTTCACTGTGAGATCTTATTTTACAAGGAATCTTTTTTTTGTATGAATATACTCATTCTTTTAGATACTAACCCTTGAATGTATACTGCTTATTATATAAAGTGAAAGATTCTTGAGGTTCCCGAGAACTGTCCTGGAAAGAAAATTGATTTTGAAATGAGATGAGCAGTATCTTAATTTCACTGTGATACTTCCTTAAACTCGACGCTTTCAAAAAGTTGGATGTTAGGTAAATTGAATTTGAGGCTAGCATTATTCTCCAAATAGAATTGGACTGGTTGGTCGCCAAGGTCTGGATGGTACAGCTCAGAATACTGTAATTCTGCAACTGAATCAGAATCTTTATTTATGTGTGTTGAATCTCTACCAATTTCCAATGTCTCAACATTTCCTGTACTGTGGTAGAAGATGAATAGGAAGCTATTTTTTTAAACTATATAAATATTTTAAATAGAATTAAAACCAAGAAGCTGTTTAAAATTTCATTATCAAAATGTATTTGGCTACCTGGAATATTTTCATTTGTTTTCTTAGCAAACATGAACACTGTATTTAGACTCTGACTTTCATCCTATTACAATGCATTTTAATTAAAGCGTTTAGACAAATGTTCCTGGCTTGTGGATTCATTTCAGAAATTGACCATGTGTGACAGATCCTTTTGTGAGGAAACCTAAGTTTGTTTCCCAGTTCAGGCTTCCTTGCTTATCTGAGAGTGACATCCTTGGGGCTGTCATCCATCCTGCATTCCCGGTGCTTGAGGGACATCCTTGTGGCACCCCTCTCCATGGACCCTAGGACTCTAAGACCCTTAAAAACAACCACTTTATGTCTGGTCAAATCTACTGATCTCATCAAGCCAACTGCTCACTATGACCCCAACTCCTTTAGACTTGTCCAGTGATGTAGTGTGCTGATGAACATGGACTCTGGATTCAGACTGTGCAGCTTCCAATCCTAGTTTGACCATGGACCACAGATGACTATGGACCTCTCTGAGCTCCAACAACCTCATCTAGAAGATGCAGATGATATGCTGCACTGTACAGGGCCACAGTGATGATCAAATAATAGGCATTATCAAGTCTGAATGGGCATGAGGGGTAAAGCTAACTTGCCACCCTTCTTACTCTGCTGTGGTTGGGGTGCAGTGGAAGCTCCCTGAGAACTCTCTCTGGCCTGAATTCTGCCTCTGTTCATGGGTATACATACAGAAGAGATGTGATCACCCCTTCTTTGCTTTTTTTTTTAAGATTTTATTTTATTTATTCATGAGAGACAGAGAGAGGCAGAGACACAGGCAGAGGGAGAAGCAGGCTCCATGCAGCCAGCCCCATGTGGGACTTGATCCCAGGACCCCGGGACCATACCCTGAGCCAAAGGCAGACGCTCTACCACTGAGCCACCGAGGCGTCTCCCTTTCTTTGCACTTTAACTGAAAGTTTACACAAACACCTGGACATATTTAATTATAACAATATAAATAACAGCCTTCTGCATCATCCACAAATGTATTTAACCCAATTTCATACAAAAACAGACCCTAAAACACCCCACCTATGGCTTACTTTCCTGGGATGATCGCTCCACTCTGGGCTGGGCCCAGGGCAGGCTTCATGGTGTGTGACCCGCACAGTCACATGTGGCCTCATGTTCAGAATGGCCCCATACTTGTTTACTGCTCTGCTGCCACTGTCTTGAAATTCTTAATAATTTCTGAATAAGGCATCCCACATTTTGATTTGTACTGGCTCCCACAAATTGTAGAGCCTGTCCTTCCTAGGCTGGAATAGCCCCTGATACCTGGAAAGGCCAAAGGCAGAAGTAGAGATGTGTCCTTTTGGCACTCAGCTTTCATCTCCCTTCTTCCAGCCACAGGATCCCGCTCCTTTTTGAAACACCTTTCCATCATGCATGGGGTCTCTTTCCAGGGAATCTGAATCACGAGAGCTACTGCCCTTCCTCGTTGCTAACAGAGCCCTGATTTGGCTTTGTGCAGCAATATGCCCAGCCCCAGGAGCGAAGAATTATAAAAGGAAGGGTGATGAGAAGCCTCCTTAATAAAAAGGGACACCCCCTATTTCTGCTACCCATCTTTATGGGTGGAATATATCTGGAGCTGCAGCAGCCATTTTGTGATGGAACAGCCAAGGAATCAGTGATGTAGACTGCAGGAGGGTTGAGTTGCCACACCAATCCCAAACCACTCATCTCCAGAAGACTTGTTACATGAGACAATGAAATACCTTTATTTTATTTTTAAGGTTTTATTTATTTATTTGAGAGAGAGGGAGAGAATGAGCAGGGGGGAAGGGCAGAGGGAGAAGCAGGCTCCCCACAGAGCAGGGAGCCCAATACGGGGTCAATCCCAGAACCCTGGGATCATGACCTGAGCTGAAGGCAGATGCTTAAGCCACTGAGCCACCTGAGCACCCTGAGGCAATGAAATACCTTTATTATTAAGCCATTTGTAGTCAGGATCTCTTACTTGTGGCTGAAAACATCCAGCTGGGAGGGCCTTGAGATGGGGAGGGAAAGAGAGAGGGAGCAGGTGCATGGGAGCCCCGACACCTGCCCACACACACCGTTGGTTTCAATTGCTCAGGTCTTCGTCACTATCCACATTCCCGCCTCCCTGGCCTACTCTTCAGCTCTGCCTAAATTACACGGGCTACCTCGAGTATTTGAATAAATATGCCTTAGGCTGAGGTCGGCCAGAGTTAGCTTCCATTGCTCATGATAAAAGAAACCTCACTGATGCTGACAAAAGTACTTCTGGGAGTTTCCTGGTTGTTTAAAATTCAAGATCTAGGCCAACACCCACTCTGGGCATGATTCCCACCCACTTTGGTCTGGCCCAGGCTTCTATGGTTTCTAAATTCAAACATCAGGAAGAGACCTTCAGAGGAGGGAGCGGAGGAGAGAAGAGGGCATTTGGACCAAGATCAAATTCAAATGCTTCTCTGTGGATGGGAAACCCAGTGGAAGGCAGTGATTTACCCCAGAGGAGCACTTGGGCATCAAGGTACATTTCCCTTCCTGCTCTTCCAGTTCCGCCCTTATCTGCAGAAGGACCTAACAGCAAAGATCCCTGGGACAGACCCTCCTTCTGACTGATCCTCTAGACTGGTGCCTTTCACTGTTTTCTCTTACCAGTAAGGCTCAGGGACTCTTGGGTGGCTCAGTGGTTGAGCATCTGTCTGCCTTTGGCTTAGGGCATCATCCCGGGGTCTTGGGATCGAGTCCCGTATCGGGCTCCCTGTAGGGAACCTGCTTCTCCCTCTTCCTGTGTCTCTGCTTATCTCTCTGTGTCTCTCATGAATAAGTAAATAAAACCTTTAAAAACAAAACAAGTAAGGCTCAGAACACAGGTGATTGCTCTTGAAGGTTCTCAGCTTTCTCATTCGATTAGTTTTGTCCACTGTGCTGCTGTGAGGTGATCAGAAAGGGAATTAGGAAACCCAGATGAGAGCCGAGGAAAGCCAAACCTACACAGGCAAAGGGATTCATCCTCAGGGGACCGGGACTCCTGGGCAAGAGATGGAAACAGTTGAGAGGCCCCTGCTCCACCTCTGCCACAGACCCGCAGTGCCACCTCAGGTGGGTAACTTTCATTCATTCAATAATTTTAAAAGATCTTTCTATGTGCCAAGCACTTTTCTACTATTTTCCAGGCCTTCGAAGTTGTGTCTCTGTGCTGGAAGAAATAAAACAATCCCTCCAGGGTGGCGGTAAGAAGGTTCTGCAGAGGGGATCCCTGGGTGGCGCAGCGGTTTGGCGCCTGCCTTTGGCCCAGGGCGCGATCCCGGAGACCTGGGATCGAATCCCACGTCGGGCTCCTGGTGCATGGAGCCTGCTTCTCCCTCTGCCTATGTCTCTGCCTCTCTTTCTCTCTCTGTGTGACTATCATGAATAAAAAAAAAAAAAAAAAAAAAAAAAGTTCTGCAGACACTTGTGGCGCTGTGCCTGTGTCACCTTAGCCAGCTCAGGCTGCCAGGACAAAACACAGACTGGGTGGCTTAAATGACAAATGTATTTTCTCAGGGTTCTGAAGGCTGGAAAGCCCGAGATTGCAGGGTTGGTTTCTGGTGAGAGCTGTCTTCTGGGCTTGCAGATGGCTGCTTTCCCATGGTCCTCGAAAGGCCTTTCTTCTGTGCATGTGGAGAGAGAGCTTGAGCTCTCCTGTGTCTCTTCTTCTAAGGTCACTACGCTTATGGGCTCAGGGCCCCATCCGTGTGACTTCATTTAGCTTTAATTATGTCCTCAGAGGCTTCATCTCCAAACTGGTAGGTTAGGCCTTCACATGAACGGGTTGGGGGACACATTTAGCCCTAACACGTAAATTATAGATGTCCACATTTCCTGGATTTGGTATCTGAGCACAATCTCCTCCAACAACCCTTCACAAATGAAGAGGACGGCCCCCTTCGTCTTTTAAAAGGGCCCTTTAAAATGTATTCTTTCAATGCACATGAGTTATTGGCATCTCTAAGAGGTCCCTGTCATTGTGGTAGGGTGCCAAATTTAGCAAATAAAAGTATGGGATGGCCAGTTAAATTTCAATTTCAAAAAAAGAATGAATGGAGGGTTGGGCACCTGGGTGGCTCAATCAGTTAACCAACCGGTTTTTTGGTTTCAGCTCAGATTGTGATCCCAAGGATGTGAGATAGAGGTCTGAATTGGGTTCTGCACTCAGTGTGGAGTCTGCTTGAATTTCTTCCCACTTGCATGCTCTTTCTCTCTCTCAAATAAATCAATACATCTTAAAAAAAGAAAAAGAAAAAAAAAAGAAAAAGAAAAAAAAGGGACGCCTGGGTGGCTCAGGTCATGATCTCAGGATGGTAAGATAGGGCCGGGCCTCAGGCTCTGCACTCAGCATGGAGTCTGCTTGAATTTCTCTCTTCCTCTCCCTCTGTCCCTCCCACTTGTACTCTCTCTCAAATAAATGAAATCTTAAAAAAAAAAAAAAGAATGAATGGAGGGTTTTTTTTTTAAAGCATAAGTATGGCCCATGTGATATTGGGATATACTTATGCTATTAATTATTTGTTATTTATCCAAAATTCACATTTGACAGGGGATCCTGTATCTTATCTGGCAATCCGCTCAGTGCAGACCAACTGCACCACAGAGCCTGCAGCCTCCTTTGCTGACCTCAGGAACCCCCAGCCTGGAAAGGCAGGACTAAGCTTTTGATTGGACACCTTACTCCCTCCCTTCTCCAGAGCTGGTCATGTTTCTTGCAGGAGGGAAAGGACCCCCCCCCTGCCGCCCCAGTCAGATCACCCAGTCTGTCAGTGTTTGGTTTTTAATGTTTATTGTTATTAATTGTAACCTGAATGTGTAGGTAGACAAGGTGTTCTGCATCTGAGACAGATCTCTTATTAACTGCCTTAAAGTAAAAAATAAATATGTCACCTCCACCCCAGAGTCCTCCAGACCTTAGCCCTTGGCCAGGGGTCAAATGTCCTATGCAAGGGAAAAATAATGCTTCTTTGCTTATAAACAAACAGGAAGGAAGTAGATAGCCCCCTTCCTTCTTGAAAGACTCTGCTTGGATACCAAATGGATCTGAAACCTAACTCCAACCCTTTGGTATGTAAATAGTCTCTCCAGGAGTTAGCCCCCCCCCCCCCCCCCCCCCCCCCCCGTGTCTGCTTTTACCCGCTTGTGGAGTCTGCACATTCTAGGACTTTATTCCTTTTGATGTGACTATCTACCCACAGAGATAGCACCGTAGACTTCTGCAGCCTTGTGGCTTCACCTAGGGTCCTAGATCCAACTGGAGCCATTTGGCCCTCTCCCTGAGATAGTGGAACTTCATTATCCTCTCAGAGAAGAGCAATTAGCTAGATAAATGACTACAGATCTAATTATCACAGCTTGGAAGGGCCTCCAGAGGCCAGGGCTTTTACACAAGCACCAAGAAATCCAGGGAAGTTGTATTTCCCCATAGCCAATGTATGTAGCAATGTACACAGAGACTGCTGTGGTCAACCCCGCCTTTCACACTTCCAAATATCTAAAAACAAAGCGTTTTGCTCCTTAAAGAAAGGGTAAAAAAGAACCCGAACTGTTTCCAGACAGGTCCAAAAGAATAATTCAGATAAGACTGAAAATTTCCACAGATAAGCCTAAAATGTTTAAAAGCAAAAGTTTGTAAAATCAGATTGACCTTAGTTCTACGGAGGAAAATACATTGATGACTTTGGGCAAATTTATAATGAACAGGGATGCCTGGGTGGCTCAGTGGTTGAGAATCTGCCTTCGGCTCAGAGCATGATCCCAGAGTCATGGGAGCCTGCTTCTGTCTCTGCCTCTTTCTCTCTGTCATGAATAAATAAATTTTAAAAATTATAATGAACAGCACTTTTACCAGGGAAGAAAGCTGCCAGGAAAGAGTATGAGCCACAAAAATTTGTACCAAAAAATAATATTTCACATTCTATCAGAAACTACATTTACTTACAAGGATAGAACTGAGGATACAGGTAGAGCCCCTTTTAAATTACCCCTTAGGAACATGACATGGTAACTATGGAGAAGAACTTTTTGAAGACTAATAAGGAGATTAGAAACTTTGTATGATTCAGATTTGAATTATCCATTGCAACCTGGGGTAATTCTTCCAGATGTGAGTAATACCCCTAAAGACATTAAACCGAAACCAGGAATAACACTTGCTGAATCACAGAATTTCTCAGACTGGCTTACCAGGAAAACAAGGGCACCCACCCACTGGAAACAGCAGAAGCCTAACAGTACCTGTATGAGATTGCTAATATGAAAGAAAATAAGAATATTCCTCTTAATTTGTCAGCAAACGATAGGATGTAGAAATGGCACCACCAGCAAGCAGCACTCAGTGAGTGCTCCGTGTGCATATAGATTTGAAGTTGTTTTCCTTGGCAATTTCTTTTTGGTGTTTGTGGAATATCTAGCAGAAGAGATGGTTGCTCTATTAGAATGGCATAATGAAATAAAGTGGTCAGCTACAGAGACTTTATGGATTTCTCTAAGGTTTTATTTCAGCATAAACTTTAGTTTCTGCAGAAAGCTTGTTTAAATCTCTTCATACTCCATGTAAGTTGTGTATTTGCAGTGTATGAGCCTTACTCTACTGTATTCAGTTGAGGGTCTTATTACTTTTTTAAAAAAGATTTTATTTATTTACTCATGAGAGACACAGAGAGAGAGGCAGAGACACACACAGGCAGAGGGAGAAGCAGGCTCCCTGTGGGAACCCAGTGTGGGACTTGATCCCAGCATCCCGGGATCATGACCTGAGCGAAAGGCGGATGCTCAACCGCTGAGCCACCCAGGTGCCCCATCATTTCTTATTATTTAGGAACATTTTAGATTTTTATACTTATGGAAATTTTATACCCTACACTAGTCCTTGTTTCCTTTGAGACCTACGTTTTATGTTATCTATCCCCCCAGACATTTTTTCTCCCCAGACATTGAAAGAGTTTTTTGCCTTCCTTGTATTATGGGGGCCCGCAGCATGGCATTTGGTGCTTTTATTTATAATGTGGAACACATTGAGGTAATCCACTCTCTTATAATTTTGGGACCAATGGTCTTCATAATCCCCTTGAAATTTATCCTATGTAGAAAGTTACATAATTTTTCAAGAATATTGTCAATCTACAAGTACCTGGCTGGTTCAGTCCGTAATGCATAAGGCTTTTGATCTTGGGGTTGTGAGTTCCAGCCCCACGTCAGGTATAGACATTACTTAAAAACAAAATCTTTTAGAAAAAATATTAAGGAGGATCCCTGGGTAGCTCAGCAGTTTAGTGCCTGCCTTCGGCCCAGGGCATGATCCTGGAATCCCAGGATCGAGTCCCCATTGGGCTCCCTGCGTGGGGCCTGCTTCTCCCTCTGCCTGTGTCTCTGCCTCTCTCTTTCTCTCTGTGTGTCTCTCATGAATAAATAAATAAAATCTTAAAAAAAAAGAAAAAATATTAAAAGAATATTGTCTATCTAGAAGCTTGGAGTCACCCATGATTCTGTCCCTTTATAATCTGAGAGCTCTGATTCGTGCACTGAAATGGAATCCAACAACATAAAAGCACACACAAAATTGACTTTCACAGCATACACCCTTAATTTTAACTGATTCTGTGTCTTTGACTTACTAAAGCAGAATAATTTCATTTAAGGACTTGATTTTTTTTTTTCATCCAAAGCAGTTCTAGTCTTGCAAAGCTCTAACTCCAGGCAGAATTGAGGGGGAAAAAAATGGATGTTGTTTATATTGATCTATACATTGATTTAAGTGGTTAGATAGCAGTTCAGCAGATAGGACTGAAAAACCAGAAAGAAAAGGAAAACCCTCCATCGTAGAAATTGCATTGTTTGAACAAAAGAAATCGTCCTATGACATTAAATCCTTCAGTTATCTACTTTAATGTAACTTTCCTTATGATCAACCAAACCCAAAATGAAATCCTAGGTATGTCTGATTGGTGCACAAAGCTTGTAAACCAGAAATGCTTGGACGACCAGGATAAGAAGTGACATTTTTCAGGCTGAGCTTTTGTTGTATGATAGCCACTGATGGAGCTGACAGGTCCATTAATCAAGAGACACTTACATCCAGCTAGCTGAAAGGCAGGCTTGGATTGCTGAGTATTCATTACAGGAAAGATAACTCTTATGAAAACCTCGAGCATACTTATCAACAAAAAGGAGGTAATGACTGTGACATCTGCGGATGTACACAGTTTCCAAATGGAATTTCGGGAAGAAAATAATGGGAGAGTTTGGAGAATAAAGAACACATTTACATTTCAATGGGCGCTGTTTGGAAGGTAACATTCACAATCACCTAATATATGTTAAATCCCCATGAAATTAATTGCAGGGGTTTCCCTTGTTTGGAATTTATGATGAAGCTGATGACTTGGTACCGAGCTAATGGACCTTCCCTCCCCCCCGCCCCCCCAGGGCTCTGGGTACCGATTTCAACACAATTAGAATTTAAAATTTTATTTGGAGTCTGTTTTCCAAGCCTCGTTTCAGATTTGTCAGGTAAACTTGAGCTGATCTAAGTAGAACGGGTCATCTTTTATGTAACTGTGTTGGAAGTAAAAGAGGTACCTCTGGTCGGCTTACAGGTTAGGGCGTATGTTCGACAGCAGGTAGAATAAAAAACTCAGGCCCAGACCTGCCTCCTGAGTCCATGGCTCTTAAAAAGCAACATTCCTCTATGTTGCTAATGCCTGAGCCAACTGTGCCCGGCTGCTTACCCCCTTTCTTCAAAGCTGCCTCCAAACCCTGCCCATTTCATTCTGATTCCAGTTCGGAAAACACCAACTAGCTTTTCCATCTGCAGTTTTTTTTTTTTTTTTTTAGATTTTGTGTATTTATTCATGAGAGACACAGAGGCAGAGACACAGGCAGAGGGAGAAGCAGGCTCCCTGCAGGGAACCTGATGTGGGATTCGATCCCGGGACTCCAGGATCACGACCTGAGCTGAAGGCAGATGCTCAACCTCTGAGCCACCTAGACGCCCCCCATCTGCAGTTTTTGCCTTTTCCAGACACTTCGAGATTATACATTTCCCAAGGCAGGATCTGGAGGTGATGTGCACGGGCAGTCCCTGCGTCCCCTCCACATCTGTGTGCGCAGAAGTCCTTGTCTGTGCGCATGGCTTCAGATTGGGTTTGGAAAATACGGTCACTATGGTGAAATGGTCCTGGTTGCCATGTCACACTATATGTGTCCGGCGCAGCGGGGGGGGGGGGGGGGGGGTTGCGTGTAATAATAATTACTGCATCTCAGTGATGTAAGTCATTGCCAGCCAATAAACAGCTAGTGGGCTTCTACTGCACCCCAGTGAGGTAGGATGTATAAGGACAGGTTTCTAGAAGCAGGCCCTCTGCAGATGTAGGTTGTTTTTTGGCAAATGGAATTACGCCCTCCAATGGGATCTGCCTTCAGAGATGGTTTAGATGTAGGACTGCTTAGTCTTGCTCCCCACTCAAAGGCCCTGCTTCGCTCGAGTGTCTGTGAAGAAGCTTCTAACTGTTTGCTTTGCCCAGAATGCCATCTCGGGAGCCTGGCCGCAGGGACAGAGCATGGAGCAAAGACTCGGTGTCATCCTCCATCAGTCAGGTTTCTATTTTTAAATTTATTTTATCTAGGGATCCCTGGGTGGCGCAGCGGTTTGGCGCCTGCCTTTGGCCCGGGGCATGATCCTGGAGACCCGGGATCGAATCCCACGTTGGGCTCCCGGTGCATGGAGCCTGCTTCTCCCTCTGCCTGTGTCTCTGCCTCTCTGTCTCCCTCTGTGTGACTATCATGAATAAATAAATAAAATCTTTAAAAAAAAAAAATTATTTTATCTTAATTTTTTAAGATTTTATTTATTTATTCATGAGAGACACACACAGAGAGAGGCAGACACACAGGCACAGGGAGAAGCAGGCTCCATACTGGGAGCCCAATGTGGGACTTGATCCCAGGACCCTAGGACCATGACCGGAGCTGGAGCAAGACATGCAACTGACTGAGCCACCTAGAAATTTTAACATTTCTTATTGCACTCTGATGAAGGTTTAAAAAAAAAAAAAAAAGACATTTCAAAAATTCATATAAACTTTGAATTGAATAATTTGTACTTTTGGGGGGACTTTTAGAGTGCCACACCATAGGTTCTTCAAAAGTACATCTCCTCCCAAGGAAAAGATTTCCACTGAGATAGCAAGCAGTAACTTAATAAAAGAACAAGAGGACCATAGCACACAGGCGTTGTTTTGTTGCCTTGATAGTGTTTTAAGGGTCCCGGTTGGCCGCTTCTCACCTGTTCATGGCTCGTTAGTTCCAACACCAGGAGGAAGGACTCAAAGTCTCCCAAGTTAGGCCTCTTGGCTTTACTTCACATTTGACCTGATTTCTTGCTGCCTCCTAAAATAAGCTGGAGGTTTCTTTCTCTGCCTATGGTCCTCATTCTCCAGCCTTCCTCCTTGCTGCTACTGAGCCGGTTTATCACTAGATGGTGCTAAGACTTGGGTTATAGCTGCCAGGACTCCAGAAAACTGTCCTTCCTGGAGCCCTGCCAGCTGGAATTTGAAAACTGGAAGATTCCTTTAGAGCTCACCCTGGGGCAGCCCTCCTATTTCACAAATGAGGAAACAGAAACTCAGTGAAAATAAGTAATTTGTCAGAGTCCCCTGGACTTCTCCCCTTCTGCGGCCATTTCGTTTTTGTTTGTTTGGTTCATTGAATTCTTGTTTGTTAATAGCTCCCTTGTAAACTCCTCACCAGAGCAGGAGCCCAGGAAGGAAGGTAGGTCAGAGAGAGATGTGGTCGGATTCGCTTTGCAGAAGGAGCGCTGCGGCACCTGCAGGGCACCATTGGCTCACTCACTCATTCCACCCAAGAAGAAGCTACCTTTTGCTTTGCACAATGCTAGGCACTGGGAATTTTTTTTTTTTAAGTGAGACAAGTTTTCAAAGAACTCATATTCTCTGAAGAAATAGAGAAATGGGGACGCCTGGGTGGCTCAGCGGTTGAGCGCCTGCCTTCGGCTCAGGTCGTGATCCCGGAATCCAGGATCCGGTCCGCATCGGGCTCCCTGTGGGAAGGGGCCTGCTTCTCCCTCTGCCTATGTCTCTGCCTCTCTCTCTCTCTCTCAGTCTGTGTTTCTCATGGATAAATAAATAAATAAATCTTTAAAAAAATAGAGAAATGATAGGATGTATGGGTGGCTCAGCTGCTGAGCATCTGGCTTTGGCTCCAGTTGTGATCCTGGGGTCCTGGGATCAAGTCCCACATCGGGTTCCCCACAGGTAGCCTGCTTCTCCCTCTGCCTCTCTCTCTGTGTCTCATGAATAAATAAATAAAATCTTGAAAAAGAAATACAGAAATGAAATAAAAAGTCACACCCTCAATCAAAGATGCTATAATAGAGGGGATTGTAGTACACTCTGGTCACTTGGAGGAATTTGCAACCAGCTGCTTGAGGAATTTATTTTTTTTAAGATTTATTTATTTATTCATGATAGACACACACACACACACACACACAGAGGCAGAGACACAGGAGGAGGGAGAAGCAGGCTTCATGCCGGGAGCCCGATGTGGGACTTGATCCCGGGACCCCAGGATCGCGCCCTGGGCCAAAGGCAGGTGCCAAACCCAGGGATCCCCTGCTTGAGGAATTTAAAGCGAAGATTTGGGGGCGCCTGGGTGGCTCAGTTGGTTAAACCTCTGCCTTGAGCTCAGGTCTCAGGGTCCTGGGGTGGAGCCCCAAAGCATGATCCCTGCTCAGCGGGAGTCTGCTTCTCCCTCTGCCTACACCCCTCCCCCCTGCTCATGCTAGCTCTCTCGCGCGCGCTCTCTCTCTCTCTCCCTCAGTAAATAAATTTTTAAAAATCTTTTTTAAAAAAGGAAGATTTTGGTGAGATTATCTTTGAGGCTGAAGGACATACATGGGGGCTTGGGGACTGAGAAATAGGAGGCAGAATCTTCTGGACAGGGAAGAGCGTGGGAAAGGTGGCAAGGCTTGCTGGAGAGCTGCAGGTTGTGGCTGAGCCCAAAGGGCCCGGGGCAAAGTGGTGGCTGGCAAGCCTGGAAGCAGGAAACACTCTGAAGGCCTCTGAAGGCCCCACTCTGAAGGGGTTATGCTTACAATGCACCTTTGACTCTAGAGGTGGCGGGACAGCCCAGGAAGGAGTACAGCTCAGGGAATGGCCTGGATGGTTCTGCTTTTCAGAAAGAGCACCCTGGCAGCTGCATGGGGGCTGGAGGCCAGGAAACCCAGGTGGTGGCCTGACAGGGGCCGCACAGTGGGGACGGGAGGGGAAGACGCTTTGGAGATAGACCTTGGGCATGGAACCCACAGACTTCTCTTTGGAAAACGGTGATCCGGGTCGTGACCAATATCCTTAGAGGGTTGTTACAAGTCTAGTCCTTGAATTACTTAGCACTGACAAAATGAAGTTTTAATTAAACACATATACTGCTTAAATGACATCTTTGAAATTATTATTATTATTATTATTTTTAAAGATTTTATTTTTTTATGATAGTCACAGAGAGAGAGAGAGAGAGGCAGAGACACAGGCAGAGGGAGAAGCAGGCTCCATGCACAGGGATCCTGATGTGGGATTCGATCCTGGGTCTCCAGGATCGCGCCCTGGGCCAAAGGCAGGCGCCAAACCGCTGCGCCACCCAGGGATCCCTGAAATTATTTTTAAATGCAATTTATTTAGGGGGTGCCTGGGTAGCTCAGTGGGTTAAGCATCTGCCTTTCACTAAGGTCATGATCCCAGGATCCTGGGATGGAGCCCCATAACTCCTTCTCCTTCCCGCTTGTGCTCACTCTCTTGCTACCTCTATCTCTCACTATCTCTCTCTCAAATAAATAAATGCAATCTTTAAGATAGTGCAATGTATTTATTTAAAAATGTTTTTAGGTTTTTTTTTTTAAGTAATCTGTACACCGAGATGGGGCTCAAACTCCCAACCCTGAGATCAAGAGTCACATGCTAAAAACAAAAACAAAAACAAAAACAAAAAGAGTCATATGCTCTTCCCACTGAGCCAGCCAACTGCCCCTAAAATGCAATTTAATGGCATTTCAAGTTAAAGCACAGATCTTCCTGTAGAGTGTCCCCCCCCATCATAAACGGGATCGAGAACCCCTGTGCCCCCACTCGCCTCCCAGCATTGCCTGATTAGGGTTAAGGACAAATAGACCTCTTCAGGCCACCTTTGTCATCTCCTTCCTTTTCTGGAACATGCCATTGATGTGTTCCTTTTAGTTGTCCAAATTCTGCTTCCACCAGAGCTTTTTTTCTTTTTGTTACCACCACCGATGACCGAGGACATTATTTCTCTCTCCTGGACCTGTCACCACCAAGACCAGCCTGCAGTGGCCCACTTGGTGGGTTGCAGGGCTTTTCCCTATAGTTGGAGGGGAAGAGCTTTTGGGACCATTGATGGGGGGCTGCTCTGAGTAGGCTCTGAGCTGCCGCTTTGCCCCAGAGGGAATTTTTTGAGACTCTTTTTTTAAAAGAGTCTCCAAGTCCAGAACCATCCTATTTTCCTGTTGTCCTACTCAAGCACTAATTATATTTATTATTACCATTAACATCACTTCACATCCCAAATTAGAAGTTTTGTGAACAGAATTGTATTTCAAATGTGTCCAGGGGGTGAGGATGCAGGTGGGAGGAGTTGTGCATGGAAAAAAGAGAAGCAAAGTCCTGGATAGAATGAGGACCCTTGAAATGTTCCAAGCACAAGAAAATTTCTTTGTCTCATTCGCATAGATTTCCAAGTTTGGGGTTTCTTTTAAGAGGCACTAAAGGCTCCTATTTATCAAGAGCTTACTCCATGTCAGGCATTTTTAGTATTTTGTCTCTCATCCTTGGGATCCTCTCCTGCCAGGAAAGTTCACCTTGGCTCCTCTCTTTGTCTCCCCACTGCACCCCCAGAGCTCCTTTCTGAGCCAGCACATTGTGGGGGCCCAGTGAAGGTCTGCAAAGACCCATTGGCTCTCCCCATGACAAAGGAGGAAACTCAACTCAGGTGTGTGCTCCATTGCTTTATTCATCCATGCATTAGCTAAGTACTTAGTTGAGAAAGAGAAGTTAAGGAAGGTCTCTCTGAGAAGGTGACACAGGAGGAACAGAAGAGCTCCCAGACTCAGGCAGCCCCAAAAAGCCCAACCGGCCAGGATTTGTACCTGGAAGCTCATCCTCACTCTTTGATGATCTGTACACACTGTTGACAAATGCTCCAGTTCCCCGAGCTGGAGATGATTTGTTTTACCTGTAGGAAAAGGTTATGTTGTTCACACTGCACCCTTCTGCCAGCCTGCCCCTTCAGACCACATGAATGCTGTGTCCCCTGTGTCTGCTGGGCAAGTGCCAGCACCTCGGTCCATAGTTCTTCTTGCCACCAGCTGTGAACATCTCCTTGAGAGCTTCCAGGCCAGGTCAATCCCATGTGATATAGGAGACCGACAAACTAGTGGAGGCTTTCTTGGCAATAGAATCAGAGGGAGGGACACTGAGATAGAAGATTGATGGTGGTGATGAGTGCCAATACGTGGTTAATTTCGTTGGTATGTCCAATTTGATTTTCTACACTTTCCTCTGTCTTTATGTAATTTTCTTGGTAGGCATTAGGATCCCTCATCTGCCACACTCGTGGCTGGTTGTTTGTTCTTTTGTAGGTCATGTGTTTTGAAATGAAACCAGTAGTTCGGCATTTTCAGTTACCTACACAGCTTGCCTCCTGTCGTCACTGTCTATTACTCAGGGGATGTGGGAGGGGAACCATGTGAGGGAATTTCTAATGCCAGCATAGACAACATAATCTCGGGGTCTGTGGCAGCTTGGTAGGGATGGATGAGCCCCCTGGTGGAGTTTCTGAAAGCTTGGTGAGAAGATAATTAGTAGCTCTTTCACTGCAATGCCTTTTACTCCTAACTAAAGTCATTCATGCCATTTTAACTGCAAAACTGAAATTTTGGGTAAGGGAGGGCAAGCTTTTTCTCAAATTTGGAAGTGGAAGCGGGGAAAATAAGTGGAAAGAATGCATTAGTCAACTATTCTGGATGTGTGGAAAGTAAGTGTTTTTAGTGAAGACATTTCTGGAAAGGCTTTGTCTCTCCTCTTTAGATCTTTGCTGCCCACTGCAGTATAAAGTTATAGGGTAGCCATGGCTTTAAGGAAATCTAACTCTGAGCTGGTGATGTTTATATATATATATATATATATATAGACACACACACATATACACACATATATAAATATATATACACATATATATAAATATATATATATATATTTCAAGATTTTATTTATTTATTTGAGAGAGACAGAGAGAGAATGAGTAGGGGAGGGAGCAGAGGGAGAGGGAGAAGCAGACCCCTTCAGCTGAGCAGAGAGCCCGATGTAGGGCTCAATCCTAGGACTCTAAGATCTTGACCTGAGCAAAAGACAGATGCTTAATTGACTGAGCCACCCAGGCGCCCCTCCTATATAGTATTTTAAGACTATAAGAATGCAAAGTAAAAGTGTCTTTTTGTTTATCTTCTTTTGTATAAAACAGAGTACTTAATAAATTTTTTTATGAATTGGTCTGTCTTGACACAAATGGGCATTAAATTTGTTCTGAGAATTCAATTATATATATATATTAAAATTTTTTCAAGACAGTAAGGCATAGAAAAGGTGTGCTTGTGAACTAGCAAGCAATAGAAGGTGAGCAGCATTTAACCATACATCTGGAGCAGAACAACAGAGAAAGACAGTTGTACACTTTGCTTTTCTGATAAGTAGTGCACAAAACTTACACTGCCTGTCTTTCTACTATTGAAGTGGGACAGGAAGTGAAAAATAAAAACGAATGAGACAAAAACAAAAACCTAAAACCTGCCCAGCTGCTTCTGAATTCCGGGGAAAAGAAAGCTTCACTAAGGGGCAAAGTGTTCTTCATCCTGGGGACATTTTATTTTTGGACCTTCAGGTTGTGCAATGAGGCTCCAAGACTCAAAGAAACTAAATTTCTCTGCTTGTTAAATATTAGGAAATTTGAACAGGGAGAGAAAGGAAGTTTGGTTTTTTTTGGGGGGGGAGGGGGCAAGAGAGGTAGGATCCTAGGAGACTCTGGGAAGTAAAATATGAGAGAATAATCTCAAGAGGCCAGGCTGAAGTCAGAGGACCAAGAGCAAGGTTCAGAAGCAAGCTTTCCCTTGGACACCTGGTTGGGCGTCAGACTCTTGATTTCGGCTCAGGTCATGACCTCTGGGTCATGGGATGAAGCCTGATGTCTCTGGAGTCTAGGGCTTTGTGCTTAGCAGGGAGTCTGCTGGAGATTCTCTCCCTCACTTTCTGTCCCATCCCCCACCCATGCTCTCTCTCTCTCTCTCTCTCTCTCTCTAAAATAAATAAATAAATCTGAAGAAAGAAAAAAGAAAGAAAGAAAGAAAGAAAGAAAGAAAGAAAGCAAGCTTTCCCAAGGAAAGAGGGCTGGCATCTTAGGAATGATGATGCCTGACCTGCAAGTTCTGTTTCCTGGAGAAGCTGACAATAACCAGGATCATGTATGCTTCCCTCTGGAGTTCCTTAGAAAGACACGCAGCTCAAAATTAAAAAAAAAAAAAATCTTTAAAAAAAAAAAACCGTTGGGCAATGGTTTAGCGCTGCCTGCAGCCTAGGGCATGGTCCTGGAGACCCTGGATCGAGTCCTATGTCAGGCTCTCTGCATGGTGCCTGCTTCTCCCTCTGCCTGTGTCTCTGCCTCTCTCTCTGTGTGTGTGTCTCTATGAATAAATAAATAAATAAATAAAATCTTAAAAAAAATAAATTAATTAATTTTTAAAAACTTAGAAATAAAAGGAAAAATAGACAAATCCACCATTATAGTTGGAGTCTTCACCTTGTCTCTCTCAGGAATTAGTAAAGCAAGTAGGCAGAAAATTATCAAGGATAGAGTAGTGAATATTACCATCACTCAAATGAATCTAATGAGCACTTATGGAATAGTCCACCCAGTAACAGCAGAACACGTATTATTTTCAAGTGCACATAGAACATTCACCATGATAGACCATATTCTGGGGCATAAAACAAAGTTTAATAATTGTAAAAGAGTTTAAATCCCATAAAGTATGTTCTCTGACCATATTGGAATGAAACTAGAAATCAATAGAAAAATACCTGGAAGATCTCCAAGTATTTGGAATTTAGAGGACACATTTCTAAATAATCCATGAATCAAAATGGAAGTCTCAACAGAAATCAGAAAATATTTTAAACTGAGTGTGAAAGGGAAATACAGCATATGAAAATTTGTGGGATGCAAATAAGAAGTGCTTAGAGGAAAAATGTATAGCATTGAATGCTTGTATTAGAAAAAAATCTCAACCCAAAAAGCTAAGCTTACATCTTAAGAAATTAGGATACAAATAAAATAAATCCAAAGCAAGCAGAAGCAGGAAAATAATAAAGTTAGTAGCAGAAATCAGTACAATTTAAAATGGAAAAATGATAGAAAAAGAGCAATAAAACCAAAAGCTAGTTCTTGGAAAAGATCCATAAAACTGATGAACCTCTAGCCAGATGGACAAAGAAGAAAAGAGAGAAGACAGGAATCACCAAGATCAGAAATAGAAGATTATAATGAAAGACTCTCACTGACATTAAGGGGTAATATTAAAGGTATATTACAAACAACTCTATACACATAAGTTTGACAACTTAGACAAAACAGACCAATTCCTTAAAGCCACAAACTACCAAAACTGACCCAAGAAGAAATGGATAGACTAAACAGTTCTATATCTGTTATAAGAAATTGAATTTATGGGATCCCTGGGTGGTGCAGCAGTTTAGCACCTGCCTTTGGCCCAGGGCGCGATCCTGGAGACCCGGGATCGAATCCCATGTCGGGCTCCCGGTGCATGGAGCCTGCTTCTCCCTCTGCCTATGTCTCTGCCTCTCTCTCTCTCTCTCTGTGTGACTATCATAAAAATTAAAAAAAAAGAAATTGAATTTATAGAGGTGCCTATATGGCTCATTCAGATAAGTGTCCAACTTTTAGTTAAGGCTCAGGTCATAATCTCAGTGTTGTGGAATTGAGCCCCGCATGGGGCTTTGCTTTCATCACCAAGTTTGCTTGTCCCACTCCTTCTGCTCCTCCTTCTGTTCCTCCCCCCTGCTTTTTTCTCCCTCTCTCATAAATAAATAAAATCTTGAAAAAAAAAAAGAAATTGAATTTATAGTGAAATCCTTCTAGGAAAATAAAACTCCAGGCCCGGAAGATTTCACTGGTGAATTTTACCAAACATTTAGAGAACATATAACACCACCTCTTCATAATCGCTTCCAGAAAATAGACCAGAGATATCTCCCACCTCCTGTTATGAGACCAGCATCACCAATATCAATGAGCCCAAGATTTTGGTAATAATAATAATGCCAGTAACCATTCATATATCATGAAATCCATTTTCTAAAGATATGTCAAAGCTTACTTTCAAGAGAGTGGCAGAGGCCCACTGCCCTATTTCTGTTTTTGCTGCATACATTTTGAAGCTCTGTTCTTAGGTGCCTATACATTTATAATTATTATGTCTTCTTGGTGAGTTGACCCTCTTATTATTACCTAATATTTGTCTTTATTCCTGGTAATCTCTTTGCTCTGAAATTTACTTTGTCTGATATTGCTATAACCACTCCAGCTGTTTGTTAGCATGTATATATATTTCCATCTTTATGCTTTTAATATACCTACACCACTGTACATAAAGTAGATTTCTTATAGGAATCATGTAGTTGGATCTTTTAAAAACTCCAGTTTAACAATTTGTCTTTTGATTGGTATGTTGAGGCTATTTACATTTAATATAATTATTAATATATTTGAATTTAGGTCTACCATGTTATTACTAGTTTTCTGTTTGTCCTCTCCATTTTTTGTTTCTTTATTTGGCCTTCCTTGCCCTCCTTTAGGCTCTTTGGACATTTTTTTGGTATACCATTTTAATTTATCTATTGGGTGTTCCATTATATTTCTTTGTGTAGTCTTTCTAGACAAAGACATGTTTTATTTACATACTAGGGCATTATATTTCTTTGTGTAGTCTTTCTAGACAAAGACATGTTTTATTTACATACTAGGGCATATAGTTTTAGTTCTATACAAAAAAGTTCTAGTGGGGCAGCCCAGGTGGCTCAGTGGTTTAGTGCCGCCTTTGGCTCAGGGTGTGATCCTGGAGACCCAGGATCGAGTCCCATGTCGGGCTCCCTGCGTGGAGCCTGCTACTCCTTCTGCCTGTGTCTCTGCCTCTCTCTCTATCTCTTTCTCTCTCTCTGTCACTCATGAATAAATAAATAAAATCTTTAAAAAAGAGTTCTAGCTTTTCTATTCAAAGAAATGTTCTACAAAAGTTTTTTAAGTTGCTCTGGGAACGACAACACAATATATGGATCTAATTTGGCACAGTCTACTTAGAATTGAAATTCTACCACTCTGGGTGGAACGTAGACATCTTTTTGGCGCGTATGTTTTCTCTACTCTTTCCCACTTGGGCTCACTATAGCTTATGAACAATAATTGTTCCTAATATGAATGAGCTTTGCACTAATCCTCTCAAAGTAAAATATGAATGTGCAGGACTTCTGGTTAAGCGTGAAGCCTTGAGTGTATGCATTTATTTTCATTCCTTCCTAAACCCAAATGAAATGACTGTAAAGGGTTTAAAAAGTAAAAACCTATACGGATAAAGATAATAGAACAGGAAAAGCATCAGACAAAAGGCATAAAAAAATCTGGACGTAGAAAGACGCAGTGTGGAGGCGAGCGCAGATGAGGCACAGAACCCCAAACAAGGATTAAGTCTGACTCTGACTCTGAACAATGAGACCTCTGCCTCCTTCCCTCTCTTAGGGCTCAGAATGTTGGCAGCCGGGATTATACCCAACCTCCACAGGAGAGAGGATTATTCACTTGGGGGGAAATTGACCAGCTCAAGAGAAAGGACCTAATAAAACTTGCAGTGGAGCCTTTCCAGGGAAATGTTGGGATCCCCACCTATCCTTCCCCCTGCAGGAATTAGTTCAGTCACAAGCTCCACCCACACAAACGATTTCCAATTGCCTCTGTAGTGCCCCATCCTTAAATATGAACAGAAGTCAAGAATAATCTAATAGGAAGTCTCTAGCTGAAAAATAGAGATCAACACAAAGCAAACAGGAAAAAAGAAAGAGAAAACAAGCAAGAAGAGAGAAGAAAAAAACAAACAAACCTGTAATTAGTTATCCAGGAGAGATGAGATACAATTGCATGCTTGGAATGCTATTAAATAAATAAATATTCAAATGCAAGAAAAATCTCTGGGGAATCAAAAAGAAAAATACTGTGGGGGAGGGAATCAATAGGTCAGGTTGGAAGGTACAGTTGAGGAAATTTCTCAGGAGCTAGAACAAAAAGAGATGATAGGTAGAAGAGAAAAGAAAGGTAGAATCAAATTAGGAATTCCAAAAACAAATGCAAAGGAATTCCAGAGAAAGTCAAGACAATGGAGGGAAGGACAATGTCAGAGAAATAACAGGAAATTTCCCCAAAACCAAAGCACATGAACTCCTAGATCGAAAATGCCTTGCTGAACGCCCAGCACAATGATGACTCATTCTTTAAAGTCCGCAAATCTCAGGTGTGTCCTGATATTTTCCCAGTGTGTTTTCCTCAGAGATTTTTTCCATCGCTAACCAAAGGAGGAAAGAAATCTCTCTCTCTTAATAAAGTTTCCCCCTTTAAAAATTTCCCATTACAGGGATGCCTGGATGGCTCAGTGGTTTAGCGTCTGCCTTCAGCCCAAGGTATGATCCCGGGGTCCTGGGATCGAGTCCCACATCAGACTCCCTGCATGGAGCCTGCTTCTCCCTCTGCCTATGTCTCTGCCTCTCTCTCTGGGTCTCTCATGAATGAATAAATAAAATCTTTAAAAAAGAAATTTCCCATTACAAACAAGAGTAAACTATTGCAAGTCCTTTGAATTTTAACATCACGCTGTGAAGAAACATAAAAACCTCATCTTATGTACCTCTACCTAACATCTTCTATTCCAGAAGCAACAGTTTTGTGTCCTTCCCTTCATAGAACAATGAGTAGTAGCTACAATCGAAAAGACTCTACTGACTTTCAGATTCTTGAAGTGCCACCATGAACCCACCGAACACATTAGTAAGTGCTTTAAAGTAATTCCATCAGTAAGCGCAAAGACTGCTTTTACTCACACACACACACACACACACACACACACACACACACACACACACACACACAGTGTATCTCAATTGCTCTGGAGTAAGCTTGCATTGTCATTATCTACAAGGTTATTTATTTCAATGAGACTGACCTGTAGGGAGTCCATTGATGAGTGAAAACTGGGTTTCATTTCTGTGCTTATTTACAATTTACCCTTTCAGCTGGGACTACCAATTACCGAGGAATTGTCATGGAATTTGCCTTGAGTTGGTTAACAGGGCTCCTGTCTCCACCAATAGGGGACCCAGTTTCAGACTAAAGGAGCCACAGGTATAAACCTTTAAAGCTTATTGCTAACCTCTCTGCTAATCCCTTGTACCATCTGATCACTCAGTACTATTGTTTTCTGCTTGTTACAAAGCACAGAAAAAGTGGGTTACTTATCATGACATCTGAAGGGAGAACAATTTGGGGATTTCAGGATTAATGTCTCATTGAGGGGAGAAAAAGGCGAAATGAAGTCATCATAGAACTTCTCTCACAAAGCTTAATTTTATGTGACTATTTTTCTCCCACAAAACAAAGTTGAAGATCACTGCCTCCAGGGACTCTAAATTCTTTAGATTTTTCTTTTTCTAACAGAATTTTCACAAACTGAAAAATTACAGCTGAACCTCCATAGTTTTTGTTTGTTTGTTTGTTTGTTTGTTTTTTCTAAGGCTGCCTAAAGGTATCAGAAGCGTAAAGTCCTAAGCCACGGTACATCTTTTTGTTAAAAATGCTATGTAGTGATTCTTAGGGCTTCTGTTTAGTGGGAGAGATGCTTTGGTGGTCCACACACAGAATAGAAAATGAGATTCACCAGGCGTCTTAACACAGGTCCTGAATTTCATCTCTTTGTGTGGTCCTTCTTCAGATAAATCACACCTTGTTCATTTCCAGCTTTATACTAAAGAAAACAATGACTAAGTAACAACGACTCCAGGACATCTCTTACTTCCCAAGGGCATCATGAAAGCACATGAACACTCAAGTGGACAAAATGAGCTTATAGCTTTAATTGACTCCCCCAAATATGTGGCAATTTCAAGGCATTGGATGTAAAATAATGACTTAGTGCTAAAACTTTGGCTTCTGATTTATTTTTAATCAAAGACAAAGATGTTCCAACAATCATTTTCCAGAGGATTTCAAAATTGCTTTGTGAAGGACTCTTCCAGCCTCTGGCCTTAATCTGAAAGTATATACTCTTGAACAGTAAGATGAAGGAATATCTTTGGCAGACCCCCTTATAGGACACACCTCCCCTTCCCTGCCTACAACAGAGAACTGGGCAGGCCCTGTGTGTGTTCGACATGCATAGACTCTGTTTGGAGTCATGAAGGAGAACAAACTCCTTTTTGTTGAGCATTTCTTTGTTTTGCTCATAAAGACTTACCCTGGGTCATAGTTGAGTTCATGAAATTCATATAAGTAGAAGATTTCTCAAAACCCAATACCTGAGTGTTTAGGGAAGGTCATTGGACCTGTGAGTGTTGAACGAGCGTGGACTGATGGTGTGGCTTTGAGCCAGCCACGGGAGTGACATTTCTAATCTGCTTTTCGCCTTAACACCCAGATGGAGAGGGAGAGAGAGGAGGGAGACCAGCTGTCTGTGACCAGATTCATTAAAGAGTTGGGGCCAGGATGGGTTTGACAAGACAAGGGGCTGCACTGTCTTGGATGGCTACAATTCCCAGCAGGACACTGCCTTCCAGCCTCTGCAGAGAGCTCACTTCTGTTAGGCTCACTCTGTACCATTCTCTTTCTTCAGCAATCAACATTTTTATTTAGAAAGCTGCGTGTCTGGAAGGCCCGGAGTCCAGGTTGGAGGCTGCTAGAGGCCACAGGTAGGGAAAGATATACCCTACAGCTCTGTCTGCTTTTCCCAGCCTGACTTGGGGTTTGGAGCCAGAAGCCCCACCAGCTGAGGACCCCATGGGTGGAAGTCGTCCGTTGTCCAGCCCCACTCAGGGTCAGGGGTGGAGCTCTCCCTGCACCTAGCTAGGGGCCCCTAGAGGTCCAGGACCTACTTTCCGTGTTGGGGTGGGGGTGGGCATAGGTTTGCAAGTCACTGTGTGTGTGGGAGGGTCCCTACCTGGTCCCCAGCCCCTCCCCTACTCCCTCTTCCCCTTCTAAGCTCCACAAGGGGCTGGAAGATCTAAAACATTTTCTCTGTGCTCTTTCTCATCCTGGTTGGACAGAAATTTTGTGCCTCGAAGGGCCTCCCCTTCATTTCACATCTTTCCTAAGCTCCCTTCACGTGTCAGGCTCTGTCCAGCTGCCTGAGATACACGGGCAAACAAAATAGACAAAGATCCCCACCCTGCAGGGCTTGCTCCCTGTCATAGAGGAGAATAGATACGGAACAATAGGCACAACCATTAAGCACATTGTTTAGTATGCTGGGGGTGTTGAATGCTATGAAGGGGGAAAAAAAACTAGGGCATGGCGAGGGATGGGGAGGGGAAGAGGGCACAGAGGTGGAAGACGGGGAGGGGTTGAGAAATGAGCTGTCATTTTCAATAAGGTGGTCAGGGTGCACCTCCTTGAGATAAGACATCTGAGCAGGTGTGAAGGCAGGAGAGAGGGAGCCATGTGGGTATCTGGGGAAGGAGCATCCAGGTAGAGGAAACAGCCAGTACCAAGGCCCTCAGGGTGCCTGGCGGGTGTCAGGAGCAGGGTGGAGACGGGCCATTGGTGGCAGGTTTGGAGCAGAGAGGCCTCGAGTGCCCCTGTAAGACTGGGGCTTTTACTCCAAAGGACACGGAAGCCATCAAAGGCTCTACGCAGGAGTGAGTTGATTCGACTCTGATTTAAACAGGACACTCCAGCTGCTGCGTTGAGGAGTAACAGCAGCGAGTCAGGGCCGGAGCGGGGACACCTATGGGAGCCTCCTGCAGGCTCCAGGCTGAGCTGGAGGGAGCCAAGGCAGTGGTGCAAAGTGGTCAGATTCTAGATAATACTTGGAGGTGGGCCCCCAGGAGGTGTGATGGACAGGGTGTGGGGTGTGAAAGAGAGGAAGAGTCCACAAGTCATGGGAGGGATGCGGCCACTATCAGCTGGGACAGGAAGGAGGGGGTGAAGCAGGATTTGGGGGGAGAGGAAATCAAGGTTCTACTGTGGACACCTTGAGTTCCCACCTGACTGTCAGGAGAGCCTAATTAAGTTTATTCTTGCACCCCCCCCCCCATTCTGTTCCAATTCCAATTTTTCTCAAAACCGAATGGACCGCAGAGGAGACACACTGGCGAGAAAACCCAGAAGACAACATTTCAGGACCCCGGCTTGCGACCTGAATCATCCCCCGGAAGCCGAAGGAGCGCCTGCCTTCAGAGCCTTTTAATTGCAGGACTAAAGACTGAATGGCGGCCTTGTTCAGCACCAAAGCCACAGAGGGTCCAGCCAGGAATTGGTGAACCAAGCAGAAAATTCCAGGGCACGGGCCATTCCGGGCACCGGTTTGGAAGCCTCCACTCCCACAGCCTGACCATGTTTGTGGTCCCAGCCCTGGTGCGGCTGAGCTCGAACAGCTGGGCCCTGCGGGGGGGACGGCGGGGAGAGGGCGAGAGGGACCCCAGCACAGGCCGGGACGAGGCCCCTGGCTGTGACAGCGGGCCGTGGCCTGGCCCCTGCATCTCCAACAGAGCTCTCCTTGCCAAACTTCAAGCCTCCTCCCTGGAAAGCATCCTGGTCTCTGAGATGACAGGCCGCAGTTTAGAGGTAAGGAATAAAGGGGTGACTACCAGATGTTGCCAAGGGGTTGATTGTGTCTTTAGATAAAGGAAAGGATCTTCTCCGGGAAGGGGCATGGATAGTTTCCTTCAAGTCCTGCAAACAGGTCTCAACGTTGCCTGATTAGGCATTTCTAGTATCTTCTGTACTCAGAAACTCCTGCCAACTGACCAGATTTAACACAGAGGACTAGGTTTTTTCCTGTGGTGAATATCTCCACCATCAGGGCAGCGCTCAGCACCCAGATCCATCCCTTTCTGGCCCTAGGACCTTGAGCAGGTTACTTACTTTGCTCATTTGTAAAGTGTGGATAATAGTACATAGCAATGAGGTCATGCACGTGAGGTGCATAGCCCAGGACGTGGTTGGGAGGAAGCGCTCATTAAATGGTTTATATCACATTCTGACTATACTATGGTTGGATCTCTGTCAAGGAGTTCAGAATTCATTGAAAAACCTTTTGTCTGAAACATCTCAATTCACCTCTGCGATCATCTATCTTTGCAACTTTTTCTTCCAGGGTTTCTTGTACACAATCTGTGCTTCCTGATGTTATTGAGGGAAATTTGAATACAACTGTGTGGCCTGGTGTGAAGGTCTTGGCTCTGCCCTTTACTGGCTGTGTGACCTTGGGCAAGTCACGAAACATCTCTGACACCCCAGTGCTTGGACCTATTCAAATGGGAAGAATGGACCATCTCTCACTGGGTTGTCACCAGATGAAGAGAGATAGTAAATGCTGAGGGCTTTGAATAAATGCCCGAGTTATTAGTCTTATGGAACTGTTTTGATAGAATAGAATTATGAGATGGAATTATTGAATCATTTTTATTACTACTTTTGTTATTGTTTTAATGTTGATAAGATGGCAGAGCCTGAGACAGGGGTTGATTAGTTTTTGAGCGATGCCCGATCTGCTGCCCTGGATCACATTAATGATTTACAAGTTCGTTCACTAGTTCTACTTGACGGATGGATTGCTTCATTCAGCAAATACGTATTGAACATTTGCTCCAAACCAAGCCCCGTTCCAGGCTGTTGGATGGGCCACCACCACTCTCTCGCAGAGCTTGCGTTCCCCGTAGCTGAGGCAGACGGGAAACAATTCTGGATGGTGACAAGAGCCTTGATGAGAATGAAATACAGGAAGAAGGCGGGTAATGGGAGGCTGGGGTGTTCAGGCAAGGCCCCTCCAAGGAAGTGACATCTCTCAGACCTGGAAGAAAAAGCTGCAAGGAAGTGACATCTGTCAAGGAGCCAGCCTTGAGAAAAGGAGAATGAAGGATGGGTGTGTGTGCAGGGAGAGGGGAATGGAGTGGCCCAGACCAGGAGGTAGAGGGGCACCCAGAAGAAATTCCTACATTTTACTCTAATTTTGGCACTTGTCCCTTGCCTGAAAGGAAGGAAGTTCTAGTCAGGTCAAGAAATTGCTAGAACAGTGCTGGCCCAGAGTAAATATGTACATATTTGCTGAATGAGAGCCTGAATAAAGTGACATGTTGTACGTTATGCTTTTACCAGGTCCCCCTTGCTGACGCGTGGAGGGAGGGGACACAGGGAGCCTGGTGAGGTGACTTCTGAAGACCTCTAGAGTGAGGATGGTGAGAGGTGGTCCGGTTGGACATTATCCAGCATACAAGGCCCACTGGACTTGCTAACAACTGGGGTGTGGATTTGAGTAATGATGATTTTGATTTGACCACTTGTGACCAGGAAGGCTGAGGGGACATAGATGGGGAGGGGCAATTTGGCGTGGGGAGTCCACTTGAGGTGTAAGATCACTAAGATGGTGTTGTGGATGGAATAAGATGGTGAGGAGAAAGATAGTCCTTAAAACAGTGGCGAAACTGTCCGATGGGGGTGCCTGGGTGGTTCCGTCAGTTAAGTGTCTGCTTTTGGCTCAGGTCATGATCCCAGGGTCCTGGGATTGAGCTCCATCCACATCGGGCTTCCTGCACAACAGGGAGTCTGCTTCTCCCTCTCCCTCTGCCACTCCCCTTGCTTGTGCTCTCTTTCTCTCAAATGAATAAATAAAATCTTAAAAAAAAAAAAAAAAGAAAAGAAACTGTGACAGACAAATTCATGTTCCTCAAGTATCCTGTAATTTCAGATTAAAAAAAAAAAATTCAAAACTTAGATCTAAATAAATTTGGGTAAATAAGCCTAACACTGATTGCATTTGAGTGCAAAGCAGCAAATAATAATGTTAGCCAAAATGCCTACATTTTCAAGGCACAGGAAGTGCTTGAAAATGAATTTCATTGGAATTTAAAGTAAAATAAGGGAATGACAATAGGGGAAGTCTCCAATTTATACTTGTTGGGTTTTTTGTTTTTTGTGTTTTTTTGTTTTGTTTTTTGATTACAGAGACAATTACCAATAACCTTTAATGTTTTAGGAGAGGAGTATCACCCAGAATAAGGGTTATTTCCCAGACTGCTCCTCTCAGTTTTAGTTTTTAAGGAAGCTCTAGGCTGGTCTAGGCCGGAGGTGAACTAGGCTTGAACTCAGGACCCTGAAATCAAGAGTCACACACTCTACTGACTGAGCTGCTGGTACCCCTGCTCTCAGTTTTTAGGAGGAGCCCCACTGAGTTTTTCAGGCCACCCCCACATTTCCCAGAGGCCACTTTACTAAAGTCACCCATCCCATCAAGTGCTTCATGCATCTGCCTGCCACGGTGCCTTTTTGTTGTTTGGTTTTCAAACGACACTACGGACGCTACAGATCCTTTAATGATGAGATTCGGCAGTAGCTATAAAGTGCAGGAGTGGTTCTGGGGGCCAGGATGAGGACGCCCAACCCATGAAGGAATGGGTTAAGCTCAGCTATGATACCGTCTAACCTGGAAGGGCTTCTTGAAAGGCTTTTGCTTTTTTGGAAATGGAAGCCATAGCACTATAGCTATCTCAGCTGGTTCTTTCCTTACGCGGAAGTCATCGGAGCAATATTTTCCACCTGAAGATGTTCCTGCCCCCATGAAGATGATTTGCTGGCGGCTCATATTTTCCCATACGGAGCTGTGCTTTGCGAACACTGTCTACAGATGCTCGGGAACAGATATGCGTGAAGCCTCTCCCAGAGAGCAATTGCTGCAGACAAGCGTGGGCAGGGCCGTAACCAGGTGGCCGCATCGGGAACTCCCGGGGTGTGTTTAGTATTCTGCGTGCGTGGAGGCTGCGAAGACCCAGCCGTGGCCGCCTGGAGGATTGCTGTGTGCAGCTTGCAGGGCACGCGCATTCCAAACCTCACAGCCTGCTTGGAGGAGGTTTGCAGTAAAAATATCAGCTGCTCTTGCAGGTAAATCTGCCTTTCATTCTGTCTCCAATGGCTGAGCTCGAGGATGCTCTCATTTCTGTTCTTTGTTCCTTGGCAGCAGATTTGCTGGTAATGCATCATCTCCTGCTGAAAACGATTACTGTTTGAGTATATAAAAGATGGCCCCGTTCTGTCGATGAGTTTAGGCTGTGCCATGCTGCCTCCTTACCTCGTGTTTCCCCCAACGCCTCCTAATCGACCCTGGTTCAGCAAGCTGCTGTGGAGCAGCCCTCAGGGGGCAGCGCACCTGGATCCGAACCAAGCTCTGCCTCGGCCGCTCTGTATGATCCTCTGCCTGAACCTCAGCATCACATCCACGCATTGAAGAGGCTCAAGAGTACCATCGCCTCCACCTCTGTGACCCGGTGATGATGCTCTACCTGGCATGGATGCTTGGAGACACAGGCTTCTCCCTGTACTGAGTGTCCCAGACCTGGATTCCAAGGGCCTTATCTGGGGGCAGTACCAGCCCCCCAATTATGAACCCTAACCATGGCAAATATGCATACCCTCATCCTTGCACACCCCTGAGGACACATATCTGCTCACACCTGCCCAGAATAAATGCTGGGAAAATGAAAATGTCAATTACGTGGTTGCTATGGCAACACTGTCCTATGTTTGCTGCTACATTTTCAGTGTTGTGATGGTTTCTTTGAGATGGAGGTGACTTCCTCAGTTGTTGCCTGCTTCCCCAACTCTCATCTTTTCCAAACACACACACACATCCACACACACACACTCAGAAGAACTCATAAACTATCAGATGATGTATCTTTAAAGGACTGAGAATGCTTTTGGAGCAAGAGTACACCATTTTTGTGATCTTTCTTTGCCTTTTGGGGGTAGTTCAGTGAGATAGAGTTTTCAGCCCTAGGAGAGAAAACTCTACCACGAATTCCTTTTGACCTTGCATGAATTCAACTGTTTGAGAGGGAGGTTTAGTTTAGTTCTTTATCAAGAAAAAAGAAGGTCTTAGCCCTACTAGGGTGCTGTGTCTACAACCTTCATGTTCCCTTGAGAGGAGTGACCTGCACGTCAGTCCAGATTGGATCATCCCCTGGCATCCAGAGCAGCCTGGGTGCCTGGGTTGGAATGGAGTTTTATTAGCCACAAAACTTGGAGCTAGATACTTATTCTTTCTGTTAGTATAAAATAGGCTGAGTAGTGCCACCTCACTGGGCTGTTCTCAGAATTTGAGGAAGGCCATGGAAAATGCTGGCATGTAGTAAGTACCCAGTAGATGATAGTTCTTACTATATTCATGCTGGGGACTTCAGAAAATCCACAAAGGAAAATTGTACTGTCAACTTGCCATCATTGGAAGACACATGCTTCGACTCTCCATACGTGTGCTCTTCACTGCTTTTTGGAATATGTTCCAACTTCCTCTTTCAGAACAGGCTGGGATTCAATAAACAAACTTTCATTTTTCACCCCCTCGCTGTTTGTTGATAAAGGAGCTGATGTGATCTTGATATTTTAAAAATTTGTTTTGTTTTTAAAAGAAGTTCTTTTTTTTTCTGTTGCCAAAACCTTCTGATGATGAAATTGCCTATCATCTACTCAGATGTTGATAGAGAGTGCCTTGAGGGCAGAGGCAGCATTTCTCCCATGACTGTGACTAGAACAAAGGAGGGAATCTTCCTCTGTCTTACTCACAGGGCGGAGGGGCCCTGTAGGGATCCAGTCAGTCCTGGCAAAGAGGAAAGGAGAGAGGATGCTTTTCTGTTGCTTTTTTTTAATCCTCCTGAGCTTTACTATCACAGGCAGGTATCTCCCACTATTTCCTAGATGGATGGCCTTCCTTGGTGAAGAACGTGAGGCAGCAGTGTAGCGGAGGCCCGAGCATTGCTAATTAACCACTGTTTCTACAAAGCACAGTGTGGTCCAGAGGTGCCAGTAGGGAACGGCCCATCTCAATGGCACTTTATGGGTATTCTGATGTCACAGGGATTTCAGAATTTTAACAGTTAAAAAAAAAAAGAAGGATCAAGGTGAATGTTTTACTAAATACTGAATGAACTGTATAATGTGTATAACCTTTGCTTTATTCTTTCACTCATTCACTCATTCATTCCTGTGTTTAAATAATGTCAAGGGAGTGCAGCTTGCTCAGGGACCAGCTAAAATGATGGTGTAGAATAGTTGAAACAAGGAGAGCTCCACTGAGAGCGCTGAGAGGAGTTTAACAGATGGTAACCTTTAGCGATTTTTTTTTTATCCAACGGTATAGTCAATAATATGTTTCTAAACCCCAGTTCGCTATCACTTTAAAAGTAAAATGGTAAGTGCTTTCCTAAATATTGAGTATCATTAAACTAAGTATGTGCAGTAGGTATGAAACTACTTTAAAAATTGAAAGGGGCACCTGGCTGGCTCAGTTGGAAGAGCATGCAACTCTTGATCTCAGGGTCCTGAGTTTGAGCCCCACATTGGGTGTCGAGATCATTTTTTTTAAAGTAAATAAATAGGGGATCCCTGCATAGCTCAGCGGTTTAGTGCCTGCCTTTGGCCCAGGGTGCAGTCCGGGATAGAGTCCCACGTCCGGCTACCAGCATGGAGCCTGCTTCTCCCTCTGCCTGTGTCTCTGCCTCTCTCTCTCTCTCTCTCTATGTTTATCATGAATAAATAAATAAATCTTAAAAAAAATAAAGTAAATAAATACACTTAAAGAAAAGAATTAAAAATTGTCATTGATGGTGCCTAGTTCTTTCGCCCAGATGTCTTGGAGAGGGCTGGCCCTAAATTCCTTTTCAATAATTTTGGAACCCCTCCCCTTTCTAGGTATCTCCAGAATGGGGAACTCACCAGAGTGAAGGGTAGGGGCTCTGTACTTCTCTGTCATCGTTTCTGACGCTGGCATCATAACTGTCCCAGTCTTTGGATCCTCCAGGGTGGGGGGCAGGGGGTCCATGGGGTCTGCTTTCAGGTGCAGCATGCTTGCAGTGGGGAGCCTGGGATGTGGCTGGAAGCTTCTCTCTGAGACTCAGCTCCCCCTGGTTGCTTTGGCCCCCACACAGTCTTCCTCCCCAGTGCAGGGAATCCCCAGGGTGCTCTGGCTGACCTACCTATGTTCAGGAATTACAGATGGGTCCTAGTGGGGTTGATAGGGACGCTGAAGGCCCCGAACTCCCCTGTGGCACCATCACCACCTGCCACCACCACATTTTGCACCAATGTCCCCTGCCCCATTCTGGGCCTCTGGGCTTATATATATTTTAAGATTTTTAAAAATTATTTATTTGAGAGAGAGAGAGCACAAATGTGGGGGGGGGGGCAGAGGGGGAAGGAGAAGCAGACTCTCTTGATCATGGAGAGCCTGATGCAGGACTTGATCCCAGGACCCTGATCATGACCTGAAGCAAAGTCAGATTCTTAACCGACTGAGCCACTCAGGTGCCCCTCTGTATATTTCAAGATTTTATTTTAAAGTAATCTCTGCACTCAATGTGGGGCTCAAACCCACAACCCCAAGATCTAGAGTCTCATGTGTCACAGACTGAGTCAGCTAGGTGACCCTGGGCTTCCCTTTTTATAAAAGGAAAGAAAAGCCACTCCAAGATGATTCCACAAAAATCCCTCTTTGAAAATACTTTTCCATAAGCATGAACAGGGAGTCCTTTTCCATAAGGTGGTGGTGGGGGGTGTTAGGAGAGGGAGTTATAGCAGAGGGGTTGGCTCTATCCAGAGCCTTCTCTTTTTAAAAGGAAAGCATCTGATTACTGCAACTACTTGTGATTTCAAAACATCTGTGGCAAGACAGCACCTTTGGTGCTGGGCATGTGTGTTGGGAAGTGGGTTTGCTGGAAGGGCAAAAATGAACTGTTCAATCAATTATCCTGCCACAGATGTTTCTATTTAATTCGTCTTCTGCCCCATCCCCCACCCAAAAAAAGGAAAGCATGAGGATCTAGTTTATCTTAGTGCAGCTGGTTCCTCGAATGCCAAGCTCTGGAGCGCAGAGTGCTCAGGGCTCCCTGGTCTACCGCGTAAGGTCAGCCCCAGAGGAACGTCTTGCCCTTGTGCATCAGCATCACCTGGTCATCAGCTGGTCAGAGATGCAGAAGCCCAAGCCCTACTGAATCTTAAGCTGCATTTTAACAACATCCCAGGTGATTCAGTGCAATTTGAGAAGCACCGCTCTGGGGGAGGGGGTTGGGAGTGCTGTCATCCAAGGAGGCTGCCTCCTGCCAAGTGCTTTGGGCTTTGGGGGACGCCTGGAGGAGCTCGCTGGTTGGGTTAGCAGGGTTCAGCCTCCCCTGGTATGCACAGATGCGGTTCTAACTATAGCACCAAGCCTGGTGTAAGACAGGCTCACCTGCTGGGCAACAATGTTGCTCACCTGGAAGGAACCCTCAGATCTGCTCATTATTCAGACCTCTGTTCTGTTTCACAGTTTCTGCCTAACATTGTGTAATCCTGGACTCGCAAGGCTCAGTGTGGCATAAGTCACTGGGGCTGATGAATTTCCAACTCTAGTGACGCTTCAATTGGAGGTGACACTCCTCTTTCGTTAGCAAGGTGACTACCTCCTTTCTAAACCTTCCCCTCAAAGACTTGGAGGGAAAATGAGGCTGACCTCATAGTAATGGCAGCTTTGCTGGCTTCTCCAAATATATCAATGTCTTGGGCAAGCCCAAAGCATAGCAATTACCTGAGGCCCTAGGGATATTGGGATCAATTTTTTTCTTTCCTCCCCAAATGAATATTCCTATGGCTTTTAGTTGCAACTGCTTTTCTATACAGCAAGCATTTTCTGTACAGGAAGCGTTCTCACTACAACACTATGGAGGGTTGTTACTCTTAACCATTTTCTAGAAGGGAACTCATAGACGTAAAGTAACTTTCTCAAGGTCACACAGTAAACTAAGTGGTAGAATGGGAACCAGAACCCAGGTCTACATGGCTCCAAAGCTAAGGCTCTTTGTCTACCTGGCTCTACCTGAACTTTCAGAGACAGGATTTCTACTATTGGTCCAGGCTGTTTATTCTTTTCTGTTAGGTGAAGAAGAATGTTTAGAACGTTCTTCTGGATGATCTTTGTCCTTCTCTTGCGTCTCACAGGCAGGAATCTCCAGGGATCACATTGTTTCTCACCATCTCCTCATGAATGACTTGCCCCTGAGATGTGTGATTCCTCTGCTCCAACAGTTTCTTGCCAGGGGTTGAGCCTGGGGAAGCTTAATCACCAGGGATGGTGGCCAGTGGGGCGAGCGTCCATGGCCAAGTGGCCGTTCTGACTGAGGCCCTCCCAGGGACAGGTGTACTCGGCAGCAGCCAGGATTGCCCTGGGCGCTGCTCCTCTGACACCAGCAGAGAGGCTGTAGTATTTCTTTGACAGCTCTGGCCTTGGGAAGGGAATAGATATGGGTTCAAGTGCTGCTTCCCCAGAGTACCATATGATGACTTTCATGAGCCCTAGGTACTTTTGCCTTTATGGGTCTCTTTCTCCATGAAAAAGAAAAATCTAAAAGCTTATCTACTGCTATGTTGATGTAAAGATGAATATCCTAATATTATATATTAAAAATTTTCTTTATTCTGAAAGCTTACTTTTTCCTTCAGGGTTTTTTTTTTTTTTTTTAAGATTTTATTTATTCATGAGAGACACTGAGAGAGAGGCAGAGACACAAGCAGAGGGAGAAGCAGGCTCCCTGTGGGGAGCCCAATGTGGGACTCGATCCCAGGAGCCCGGGATCATGACCTGAGCCAAAGGCAGATGCTCAACATCTGCCAAAGGCAGAGTCACCCAGGCGTCCCTTTCCTTCAGATTTTTAACTGAAGTGAGAACATCTTCATGGGCCCTCCCAAAAAGGTACTGTGGGACCGAGCACAGTGCCCACCAGCTCTGGTGGATAAGTAGGCCTTGGGCTTACTGGGTTTGTGGTGACCTTGAGCCAATTATTGGACTTTCCTGAGTCTCAGTTTCCTCATCCATAAAATGGATGTAGCAACCGTGTCTGCTTTAATCCATAGCAGGTAGCTTGTGTCAAGGTTGCCCTATGGCACCTGGCATCTGGTTAGTGTTCCAAGGTGCTTGCTGTCCCTGCTCTCTGCTATGGGGCTTGTGGAGGGGTGCTGAGCAACAACCCTGGGGAGCAGGCTGCTTCTCAGGCACTCGGTGAAAACCTACTACGAATGAGGGTTTATGCAATCTGCCTTGCTTCTCACTCCTGCATCACAAAGTATTAGGGCCAGGAGGGTCAGCAGAGCCTACCCTCCGCCCAGACCCAGGAAGAGGCTGGATCTGTCCAGGCAGAGAGCTGGGACGAGAACCCAGGCTTGGACCCCAGCCCAGAGGCATGGAGCCCCACCCGAGGCTGTCTATGCAGGGTGCCACCCTCAGAGAGACAATTACCAGCACATCTTCTTGGCAGAGACATAGACAAGACTTTGCCGCACACCTCCTTCCTGCCGCCCACGATGCCTCCTTGGCCATCTCCCCCGCTTCACTCCATTTCCTCACGGCCACGGCTGCACGTGGGCTGCCTCGTGCAGTGCCCAGTGAGGGCCTGGTCTGGAAAGCTGGTGCAGCCCTGGGCCAGATCCTGGCTGTACCCCTGAGTCGCTGGGCAGGTTGCTTCATGTCAGCTTCCTCCCCTGGGACAGAGACATAACCATACTTCCTACCTCACAGGGCAATTGTAAAAGTGACATGAGATGACAAAGGTAAAGCCCTCGTTCAGTGACAGACACATGTGGGGGCTCCATCATGAGGATGAATGTAACGGGGAGGAGCAGGTGGGACAGAGAGTTGCTTTCTTCTCCATTCTCCTTATGAGGCTGCCCACAGGAAAGCCCCTGAGTGGTCCTTGGGCAACACGGTAGGCCCTACCACTTACCAGTAGTGTGACATCGATCAGGACTTCACCTTTCTGTGCCTCGGTTTCCTTACCTGAAAATGAGATAATCCTAGAACTTACTTTGAGGGGTTCCTAGGAGGAATAAATGAGTTAACACATCTAAGATGCTGACATTGCTACCTGGTATGTAGTGAGTGCTCAGTAGATGTTAGATATTTTATTGTTGTTGTTGGTATACAAGTGACAGATGACAAAATGGCTTTCACTTTCAGGATGGAACTTTCTAGAACTTATATGAGGTTCTAGAAATGGGAGTTCTCAGTTCCCTCCTCTTCAAAGAATGAGAGACATGTTCTCTGCCTATGGGGATGTTTGTAGCTCGGGGAATGCAGGGGAGTTTCTGACCATCCATGGCCTCATCATTGCTAAGATCCAAGCTGATGACTCCTCAGCCTCAAAAAATGGCCATGTTAGGAGGCTGCTGACATGACATCCCTGTGACACGTTGTAGAAGCAGCAAGAGGCTCTGGAGAGGTGCACCCCAGGCATTTTGAGGGGAAGAGGGAAGGAAGGAAGGAATGGGATGACAAGTGTGGAGTGTATCCTCCATGTCAGGCACTGAGAGGCTTTGGCTCCACTCTGGATTTAAGGATACTGCCCTGTGTCAGGTGAGTGGCCCGGGGGACCGTCAGTCAGGGTCCTTGGCTCTCTGGCTTTAGCATTTGCCATGTCATCACTGTGGGCAGTGCCCTCGGGCTTAAAGCCAGCTGGATACCAAGCTATGGCTTGTGGTCACTGCCCAAGGGAAGCTCCCATCTCCCAAGGGCGCCAAAGGCAGCCCCTGAGCATGTTGACACCAGACTCTAACCCGCCACAGGCCTTTCTCAGTTCTGGTTCCTTTTAGCTTTTCTCTCATGGAGTCCCTTTAGTCTGATGTGGGCCCTGGACAAGAAACAATGGCACCTGTCTCTTTGTATGGTGCTTTCCTGAAGATACTGTTGTTTCCCTGAGTTCTTATTGGCTGCTGCCATCAAATATTAATACCTAACCGAGCGTGTGGGCTCCAGCGCCTTCTAGACACAGGCTCTGGTTTCACAGCCCTGAGGCAGCAGCTGCAGGCAGGGTCAGCAGCAGGCCCCAGGGCCCCAGCGCCTCAGTGGGCCGCCGCGAGGAGCAGCCCCAGCCTAGCATTCCTGCTCAGCAGCTGCCTCCTGGAAATCTGAGGTCAAGGAGCATGACGACGACAGTGAGAGGTATGTACCCTGGTGGATGGAGCGTGGTAAAGAATCTGACTTCTGGAATCTGAACTGAGCTGTGCTAGCTGTCTCTGTGATTGTCAGTGGGACAAACTGGCTGCTTCCTGTATGACTGAATCAAAGCACAGACATACACAGAGCTGGTGGTCACATGCAATTTTCTTATACATGCTTTCCCCCTGTACCAAGACTTCTTAATGTGGGGTCTGTGAGTGTTCCCCCAGAAAATTTCTTAAAAGATTTTATTTATTTATTTGAGAGAGAGAGAGAGAGAGAGAGAGAGAGAGAGAGAATGAGCAGGGGGAGAGGGAGAGGGAGAGGTAGAAGCAGACTCCTGGCTAAGCAGGGAGCCTGATGTAAGATTTGATCCCAGGAACCTGAGATCATTACCTGAGCCAAAGGCAGATGCTTAACCCACTGAGCCACCCAGGTGCCCTTCCCTCCAGAAAATTGATGCAAAATAATTGCATAGGTTTTTGTTTTTGTTTTTTCTGGAGAGAAAACTAATTTTTATTAGATTCTCAAAGACGTTGCTGATTTCTACCCTAAATTTTAAAACGCCAGCAATGCTGCTTCTAGGAATACCTACGACCACTTGTAAATGAGAACTAAAATCCAGCTACAAGGACATTCCCTTTGGAAGCATTGTTTGTGGTTGTAAAAGATTATAAATGACTCCATTATCTATCAATAGAGACTACTGAAATCAATTGGGTCCATTTGCCCTTTGGAGGATACACAGCCTTAGGGGGGCAAGTCTCTATGTGATTTGGAGGATCCCCAGAAGGGTTAGGTAAGAAAAGCAAAGTGTGTGTGCTTTATTTTTGTTCTGTTTTTCCTGTGCTAACATTAGCGGGAGAATGGGGCATTTCTTCGTGTGAGCTTGTACAAGGGAACCATCCAGGCAAGGATCCGCCAGCCGCTGGCTGCAATGACTGTTTCAGAGGAGGCAGATGGGGGACAGGGGTCAGCGGTAAGGGGGCTTCTTATTTTTCAGTGGAGTTTGTGCTGTTTGCACCTGTGTGGCATTTACTAAAGGAGTCAAACAAGAAAACCACCCCACAGGGCGACGTGCCAACTTGGCTTGCGGAAGAACTGAGCAGGAGACAGGCAAGGGAAGCACGGATTCGAAGCTGGACGAAGGGCAGCTAATTTGGGCGGGCAGCTGCTGCTCCTCTAAATTAAGAAGACGGTGGAGGGCGAAGCCTGCCTCCCAGCTGGCTCTGCAGCAGCCCAGGGAGCTAAGTGGAGTGGCTCCCCTTGGCACCGTGGTAACAGCCCGTCGCGTGCGAGCTCGTATCCTTGTCATGATCACAGAATCCAGGCTTTCGTGGATGGAGCTCAGAGCTGGTGTGTGAACCCCGTGGACTCTCCTCGGGGCCCTTCGAGGCCGGAAGGCCACAGCACAGATGCTCGGCATCTGGCAGGGAAGGGCAGGAAGGAGGGGACTGTGCTGTGACACCCGAGGACCGAGGACCGAGAGTGGCGACCGGGCTCTGCCCCACTCGGGTGGGAAGTCCCCCAGGAGCGCCTCCGCCTGGGAGCAGTCTGGGATTGCCCGCGGGGCCAGCCCCAGGCCACCGGCGACCCGCCAGGCAGGCTGGGCTGGGGTGGACCGGCCGTTGGCCACATTCCTCAGCCATGAGGTGCCCCGCGGATGGGGCCTCGGGGCTCTGCCACTGACAGCCACCCATCCGTCCCTCGCTGGGCTCCAGGGCCCCAGGCGCAGCTGATAGGCTTAGGCTCAGAAGCAGGTTAACTATCGCCCGAGGCTGAGCGAGGGCCCGGCCAAGGGGCGGCAGCGGGGCAGGGCTGGCCTCACCGTGGGCTCCGCTCTGCTCTGGGGCCTCCGCTGTGACCGGGCGAAGGGTGACTGGGCCACTGTGAGGTCTCGTGGGAGGCGAAACATCTGATTCAGCCAGTCCGTCTCCGGCCCTGCTGTGGTCGGGTGAGACGTCCAGCCTGCACCCTGGCCACGCGCGGCATCTATGCCCCTGGCTGTAGGTGCTGTCGCAGGGACGCTCACTGGCTTCATCCGCAAGGTTGGCCCGGAAATAGGGGGACACCCCGCCCCACTGTCCCAGTTCACACAGGACTCAGGGATTTCCCAGGATGCAAGCTTTTCAGTGCCAAAGCCAGGACAGTCCCCAGCAATCCCTGATGGCTGGTCACCCGCCCTGAAAGCCTGCCACCAGAGGGACATGCTCTCTCCTCTGACAGCGGAATATGCCAGAACTCGGCACCCTTTCAAGGGCAAGGACCATGCATTTCTTCTTTTTCTTTTCCTTTCATAATTATAGACTTTACAGAAGAGTTGCAAGGGGAATCCAAAGAATTCTGAGGTACCCGCCACCTAGATCCCCAACGTATTGTTAACACTTTGCGTTGGCTTTATCCTTTTCTCTCTCTCTCTAAAAAAAATTTTTTTTAAAAAGATTTTAGTCATTTACTCATGAGAGACACAGAGAGAGAGGCAGAGACATAGGCAGAGGGAGAAGCAGGCTCCCTGTGGGGAGGCCAATGCAGGACTCGATTCCAGGACCCCGGGATCATGCCCTGAACTGAAGGCAGATGCTCAACCGCTGAGCCCCCCCAGGTGCCCCCCTCTCTCTGAATTTTAAGAGAAAATTGCAGACATGACACCTCTTGACCTCTAAAGGTTTATATTTCCTAAAAACAAGAAATTGTCTTTTATAACCAGTGTATGATGATCACCATCAGCCAAGGAATGTAAGACAATATTACTGTCTAATCTATAGCCTGTATTGGGGTTTTGTCAATTCTCCCAATAATGCCCTTTATGGCAAAAGGAAATTAATCTTGGTGTGACCTTTGGCTACCAGATCCCTTGAGTCTCCTTTGATCCCAAATAATTTCAGAGTTTTTCTTTGTATTTCATGACATTGACATTTTTGAAGAGGATAAGCCGGTTATTTTGTAGAATGAATGTTCCTCCAGCAATGCCTGGCACATAATTGACCCTGGATAAGTGCTACCACGTATTGAGCACTTACTGTGTACCAAGCTCTTCACATACATGATCTCATTCATCTCATTAACAACCCTTTGAAAGACACGTGATAGGATTATCCCCATTGCACATAAGGAAACAGGCTCAGGGAGGTTTAGGGGCTCGCCTGAGGTCATTAGGCTGGTAAGAAGTGAACTCGGATTTGAACCCAGAGCCCAGGTTCCTAACCACTGGGACGTTGTGCCCTAGAGGAATTTTCTTGGTCTTATTTGCATATGTTGTTTCTGTTTAACTTCTGGAGCAATGAGGTCAGCAGATTATTGTGAAGATCCCCAGCCATCCCCTACCTAGAACCCTCCCCCATGCACCTATAGAGATAAGAAGGCTGACCCTTGTACTTCCCCTGGGGCCTATAAGACACAAGGGGGCAATTAGCTTTCAGAGCATTTGGAAAGATTGCAGGCAGAGGACTGCAGAGGGTTACAGGGTGAAAGTTCACCTTTGAGTCTAAGCAAGTTCTGATCCAAGTCCTTCCCAGCTGGAGGAGGGCATGGACTAAGAAACCTTCCCTGGCCAGGTCTCTGTGGCTGTGTCTATAGCTGGAGCAGCAGAGGAACACCTGGCTCCTCTTCCTACCTCTCACCAGACTCTGTGGTCTCCTCTGTCTGCTGGTGGGCCACGAGGACTGGTCTGCACTGCTTTTGAGAAAACAGCCTGGTTTCTGTCCATTTCTGCCCTTGTGTGTAGCCAGGCAGCCCCTTGGGGCTCACACATTCCTCTCCTGCCCCTCCCCCCCGGGGTTCCCCAGCAGCTTCCGCTCCAGCCTCAGCCTTATGGGCCATTCACGGGCCATCTTTCCACTGCCAGTCTGGTCTTTTCCCAGGCTTCCTTTGGGTGATCCATCCACCATGACTCTGTATCTCTGTTGAATGCATTCATTCATTCACTCAACAAAAACCCACTGAGCACTTGCACAGGAGGCATTGTACTAGGAGCTGGGGTCAGCAGGAAAACAAGACAATATCCTTACTTTGATGGGAGAAAGACAATTAAGGGGAACAATAAATAAACAGGACAACCACAGGTTGCGTTAAGTGCTATGAAGGAAAGATAATGGGGGGATTACATAGACAATAACGGGACCATGCTGAATTGGTGGCCAGGGAAGGCCTCCCTGAGGAAGGCACAGTGGAGCGGAGATCCTAAGGATAAGGAGCCTGCATCCATGAAGTTGGCAGAATGGCTTTCCAGGCAGAGGGAATAGTAAGTGCAAAGGCCCGGTGGCATGTCTGGGGGAACAATAAGGAAGCCTATGCAGCTAGAACTGAACTGAGCTGGAGGAGGTCATGGGAGCCAGCCCTGCAGGGCCTTGTTGACCATGGCAAGGAGTTTGGATCTGTTGTGAGCTCTATGGGAAGCTGCTCGGGTTTTTAAAGTCAGAAGGTGATGTGGTCTGCTTTTCGTGGTAGGACCTCTCTGGCTGTCATGGTGGATCAGAGGTGAGGCCCCCTAAGCCTCCCACCTTCCTGCCTGTGCCAAGCTATGTCCTCCCTCTTGCCCTGCATGGCCTAGAGCACACTGGCTTGCCCAGCCTGCTGGTCCTCCCTCTCTCAAATACTCCTCCAGTCCCTCCCCATCCCTTGCATGCTCTAAGGGGCTCCCCTCACAGTGACCACACTCGTAGCCTTGGACGATCCCTGATCTCACTTTCTACAGAGACCAAGATGGGGCTGTGGACTCAGGCAGACCTGGGACTGAGTCCTGGCTTGGCCACTTGCTGGCCAAGTGACCTTCCTCTGAGACTCAGTCTCCAGCTCTGGGAAAGTGGGAGAACTGATATAGTAACTGCTTTGTGGGGTGTTTGTGAGGATTATCAGAAAGTGCTAGGCTGTACCTGGAGCAGTGCCTGGCATGGGGCCCACATCAGGCTGTGTCTATGTCATGACCCCTCCGGTCTGGGAGTGGCTTGGGGGATGGCACCCACTGCATCTCTTGCTGCTGCCAGGCTCTGCGGCTCACCTGCAGGCTGTGAGGCCCTTCAGCGATCTTGACCTGGTTTTGCTTCACTTGGTAACCACTCCAACAGCTGGCCTCACTGCTGGTGAAGAACCGTCTGGGACGAGGGGATGAAACCTGAGGAGGTGAATTTAAGCCTCAGATTTACAATACTTTTTATGGACTTGGCAAGTGTGGCTGAAGTAAACACAGCATGGGCATTGACACATTAGGTAAATAGCCTCTACTGGCTTGGCAAAGCCTTGGAATGCTCTCATTAGATCACCATTTGGAGCCTATGTAGTGGAGTGTGCTGGGCCCGGGGTCAAGAGATCTGGCCCTCTTTAGCTGTGTGATCTTGGTCAGGTTAACTAATGGAGCCTTTGTTTCCTTTGTAAACTGTAAGCCAGGCCCCTCATGGCTGTGGCAGGAAGAAAGCATGATGACGGCCAGGAGAAGCTTTGTGCCCACCGAACTGCTGGGCCCCAGTGAGGAGACTGTGATGAGGATGATGTCTGTATAAATGTGAGTTGTAGCGTCAGAAAGACTGGTTCTGGTCCTGGCTGTGTGACCTTGGGCTAGTTGTTTAACCTCTCTAACCCTCAGTTTTATTACCTGTAAGATGGTGGTAAGAGCAGTATCAGGGTTCCTAGGAGAATTACATGTGATACACGGGGTTGAATAGTGTCTCCTACAAATTATGTGCCTTTGGAATGTGACCTTACTTAGAAAGAGGGTCCTTGCAGAGGAAATCAAGGTAAAATGAGATCATACTAGATCAGAATGGGCCCTAATCCAATATGACTGATGTCTTTATAAGAAAAGACAAATCTGGACAAAGACACTGACACACAAAGAGGAGAACACCATGTAGAGACAGAGACAGAGATTGGAGTGACCCATATCTAAGCCAAGGAACACCAAGGATTGCTAACAACCACCAACGGCTGCAAGAGGCAAGAAAGGATTCTTCCCTAAAGCCGTCAGAGGTGTGGCTCTACCAAAACCTTGAATTTGGACCTCTAGTAGAACCATGAGGAGATACATGGTGGCTGAAGCCATCCAGGTTGCGATGATTTGTTACAGTGGCCACCGGAAATTCATAATCCATGTATGTGATAATCCAGAGGAAGTGTTCAGGGTAGTCCCCGGTGGCTGGACAATGTATTATTGTCATCATTCTTATCACCTCTGTACTAATGGTTCAGGGTAGGTTCTGTGCTGGCTACAGATTGACTGGGGGGAAGCCTTGCCGCCCCTCTGGCCTCTGTGAGGTGTGGGCGAGGGTGGGGTGGTTGTCTGGGCCACGTTTCCCGAAAGCCCTTGCCTGGATGGGTTGGCTGCTGGCAGAGCGGTGGCTGGCTCCCATGCATCTTGGGGGTTATGCTGAGGTTTGGGGCTGGGTGTCCCTGAGCCCTTGCTGTGGGGAGGGGTGGTGGCTGCCCCATGGCCGAGGCCTCCCGGGAGCCACCTGGTGTGGCAGGAGCCCAGGTCTGGTTTCTGGATCCCAGCTCGGCAGATGCCTCATGAACCTGTCTGGCAACAACATTCTTGTGACAGACAGAGCAGCCGGCTGTCACTCCACAGCCCCTTGTGGTTTTGTCACGCGTAGACGACGAATGTCAGGTGTGACTCACAGAGCCAGAGTTTCCCCAGTGGCAGGCAGACTCTTGCCTTCTGTCCAGCTTCTGTTCGTGACTGAAGGCAGATCCTCTGAGGCCTCCTTCGGAAGGAACCAAGGGTGAGACAGGCCTCTGGAAGAAGGACCCTACCTTCCCTGGACGCCTGGCCTGGCTCCTGGGTTTGGGACAAGGAGAATCAGGCTTCAGGGTTCAGGTGGGCCATGGAGGGAAGTGGCCTCAGGATGCCTGGTTCTGGCACTCTCCTCGGATTGGCCACTTTATCTTTTAGGGCCTAGGTTTTCTCACCTGTAAATGGGGATGTTCTGAGGACACCAGGAGCTATGGGAAGTGGCGGGCACCCTCCTCTCCTCTGCTTCATAGTGCCAGGCACATCTGAGAATGACTATTAGTAGCAGGTTAAATGGCTGATGACAGTGTTTGACCACATCCTTCCTGTTTGTGTCCAATAGTTTATATCTGGGGCTCGGAGGCCCTGGGGGAAGAAGGGACAGGACTTCTGATTACCCCAGTTGAAGTTCAAGGATATAAAAGCCAGTCTGCTGGGCGAGGCCAGTCCCACTGGGTATGTCACACGAATGGACGTGGGGCCCCAGGCAGAGCTCACCACAGAGCACAGACTTAATCTAAGCACCAAGCACTCACTGCCTATGCGCCAGGGCGGCGAAGTGGCAAGGAAAGGGGCGTGGAGGTCTTGGGCGTCTTTACGGTGAACCAGAGCACTGTGACGCCATGAGCCCCATGAGCCCAGGCAGCCCTGCTGTGGGACGAGCCAGCCCTGGCATCCTTGAGATAGCGGACAATTCCCCCTTCTTCCCTGCGGTGAATGGAGTGTTTCTTAGGAATGAGAGCCTCACTTTCATTTTTGGAGCTGGTGTTTCCAACATCTGGGGCAGTGCCTGGTGAGGGGGTTCAGTGTTGAACAACCAGGCCAGAACCACGGATGTGGCCACAGTTCAGTGGGTGGGAGTGAAGGGTAAAGATCTTTGCAAAGTAGCCCCTAGGGTTTCTGAGAAATGTTGGGGGTGGGGGTCCTAGAATTCACTGGGGGGGGGGTTGAGCTTGGAGCATTCTGTGAGCTGGCAAAACCAACCCTGTACTATTCTAGTTATAAATGTTTACAAATTCCACCCCCAGTCCGCCTCCTAGGACCCTCAGAGCCTCCATCGCCATCCACCCAGGAGGCCTGATAATCACGGGGCTCTGAACACCGCAGGGCTGGTTTGGGCAGAGTCTGCTTCTGTGGGTAAAGTCAGGGATGATGGCAGAAGCGAAAGCAGGCCACCCCGGGTCCCCCACCTCAACTGTCAGCCTTTAAAGATGGTACCGCCCCAGCCAGGACAGGGTTTAGGTCTGAGCACTCTGGAATGTGTGCAGGGTGCTGTTTCTGCTGAAACTCTTTTCTGTCCAAGTCCCCTCCCAGTTTCATCAGGTTGGAACTTAAGGAACAGGATTTGAGCTCTGCTGTGTGCTAGGCTTTGGGATAAAGCATGGCACTCATGTAAATAGTGGTGATCCTAACAGCAGTGATGGTTTCTGCATCTGTAAAATGGGCGAGAGGTCCCACCTCCCAGGGTGCTGTAAGGATTAAATGAGATCATGTACATAAAGTACTTAGCCCATAGTGCCTGGAACACAATAAGTGCTTAATTAATATTAGTCGTAATGGCTGCCATTTATGAGGACATTGAGACTCAGAGAGGTCAAATGCCTTATCCAAGGTCACACAGCTCGGGAGCCTGAATCTGGGAGCTCCAGTCTAATGGAGGAGACAAGCTCCAACCTAGGGTAATAAGTGAGTTAAGTGAAGGGTCGGTGGTCCTGGGGGAGTTCTGACTGGGTTAAGTCAAGAAGGTCTGGTGGAGGACCCTTTCCATTGAACCTCCCAAGGAGAATGAGCTGTCATCAGGGAGGTACAAAGGTGGGAGGGCGCAGACACAGGATAAACTGAAAGAATGGGGAGAGGTGCCTTGAGGGGAGTGAATGAGAGAGAAGGCTGGGCAGGTCAGCTGCAGGTGGATGCTGAAGAGCATTGAACGCTTGCAGGACTCCCCTGACCATTGCCTTGAGAGGCAGTATGGTGCAGTGCCTCAAGACCTGGACTCTAGAGCCAGCCTGCCTGGGGTCAAAGCAATAGAGCAGGGCATGTGCCCCCCTTAGTAAGGCAAGAGTCCTCAGTCCAGGGCTGGGGTGTATTCCCTCAGCCTCTGCCAGCCTGTCTGCCAGGCACAGCATGGGTTTATGCCAAGGAAGCATTCGGGTCTTTTCCCTGTGAAGAAGTAGAGGACTGAGCCCACTTGGGCGAGAGGTTCCCAGCTGCCAGGAACTTCCAGTCATGAGCAGGACGCCAGGTTGGAGGTTTCCTTCAAAGCAGAGCAAAATCCTAATAATTGACAAGCAGGTGCTTGGCAGGCACACGGGTTTGACCTTCAGGGACTCTCAGAAGGTAGCCATAGTCTCCAAGATGTAGCTTCCTTGTTCCCTTATGGTTGGACCATCCAGTGCTATTTGCCCCAGGAAGCTCCTATGAAGAGGATGTACATTGGGTAAGGTTTGTCCGGGAGAGGTGTTTGCAAGGAGAGATTTAGACACGGAGGCTGTGCCTCCCAGACCCTCTGGGAGTCTCCTCTTTCAACAGTAAGTTTACCTAACAACAGGAGTGGATTGAGCTCCTACCTCTTACTGGCCAATTTCACCCTAATTTTGGGCCCCCTGCACCTGTGCACCTGGCTTGGGCTCAAGACTGGGCTGACGTTGCCTCTGGGACAGTTGTATCTGTCTGTGTTCCCCACTGCTGCCAAGAAGACAGCTGTAACTAGTTTGTGGGGGTTGTAGGGGGAGCCCTCAGGAGTGGCAGGTATTTCTTGTGCGGGCTTTTTGGTGTGCCACGATGTTTCCAAGCAACTGAGAGAGCCCCTGGGTGTCCCGGTGTTTGCCAGCCAGGGTCTGTTTCCAGGCCCTCCCAATCTGAGCAACAATGGGCCCCAGCTCAGGGCCTCCTCCCATGTTCCCCCTACTTTGACCTTCATCCATTTTCTTGCCACCCCCACCACCCCTTCTTCCCCATTCCTCCAGGCCCACAAGTGCTCTTTGGTTCATGGGTCCTTTGGCCTTCAAGGAGACCAGGAGCTCCTGTCAGAATCTGGGGCCATCACCTGCCACTTGAGTGTCTTCCCAGACACCCTCCTAGGCTCTGGATTGTGGATGCTCAAAGGAGAGAGAATCAGGGAAGGGCTTGGTGCTGAGGGTCCCACTCCCAGAAGGCAAATCCCAAAGGTAGCTCTGGCCCTACCTTTATGCAGGTCTCTTTCCTTCCTCCCTCCTCCCCTCCCTCCCTCTTCCCTTTCCTTCCATCCTACTTTCCTTCCTTCCTTTCTTTCTTAAACAGCTTTATCTCAATAAATTATTAACATTTAAATTAACATACCATAACATTCACCCATTTAAGGTGTACAACTTGGGCACCTGGTGGTGCAATCAATTGGGCATCTGACTTTTGGTTTCAGCTCCTGTCATGATCTTGGGCTCGTGGGATACGAGCCCTGAGGTGGGCTCCAAATGGCCTGGAGTCTGCTTCTCTCTCCCTCTCTGTCTGTTCCTCTTGCTCATGCTCTCTCTTCCTCTCCAACGGATAGATAAATCGTAAAAAAAAAAAAAAAAAAAAAAAAAAAAGTGTACAACTCAATGGTTTTTAGTATATTTGCAGAATGGCGCCACCATAACCATAATCCAATCATAGAATATTTTATCACCCCAGAAAGAAACCCCATTAGCAGTCACTCACCATCCCCACTCCTGAGCCAACCACTAACCCCCTTGCTTTTGCTAGTGCTTGTTTGTGAAGTGACTGGTGAACTGGTGAAGCCTGGCCTTTAGCAGGCAGAATCTTGAGTCCTCCCTTCCCTCTTGCCAACTCCCTCCCTCATGGCTTTGGTGCCAGAAAGGTCAGCAGCCCACCCTCCTCATTTACCCAGGGAGGGACAGGAGACCCAGAGAGAGGAAGACATCTGCCCAAGGCCCCTCAGTGGTTGGGAACACGGCCCTGCCCTGGAGCGCCTGCCTTTTCCAGCACCTGCAGCCGTCTTCTCACAGATGCTCTCTACTCAGTCAGGAGCCTCCCCCTCGCAGTTCTTAAAACATAGTACCTCAGTTTCTCCATCTGTGAAATGGGATTATAACATTGCACACGTGGTTGAGAGGACTAAATGAATCCCAAGGCACCAATCCTGCATATAGAGTTAGCCCAGTGCTTGGCACTGTTAAAAAAACAAACAAAATTCATCAGAGCAAAGTTAAAGATCCAAGAGGCTTTATTTAATGATTCGTGAATTGGGCAGCATCCCATCTAGCAAATAGAAACAAACTGTCAAGTTACAGGTTAAGAAAGACTTTTTTTTTTTTTAAGATTTTATTTATTTATGATAGACAGAGAGAGAGAGAGAGAGAGAGAAGCAGGCTCCATGCTATGCTGGGAACCCAATGCGGGACTCGATCCCGGGACTCCAGGATTGCACCCTGGGCCAAAGGCAGGCGCTAAACCACTGAGCCACCCAGGGATCCCAAGAAAGACTTTTAAAGACAGAGATGGAATGAGAAAAAAGGAAATCATTAGCAAGAATGCCAGTTTAGGCAAGGTCACCCTTCTGAGGTGTACAGAAGAGATCTATCAGTAAATCTGGTGCCGACCAGGAAATTCCCACATTGACTGGTCAAAGATTACATTCTTGGGTGAAGGTGGCAGTGGGGCCAGGCTGGGGAGGGGGATTGAAACTGTAGTTAGATAAGGTTTTAAGTTTCAGTTTACTGATTAGGGCCTCTGACACAACTGACCACATTTTGGGCCTGTCGTTTTCATTTTAGTAACACATTGCTGACTCTCAGCAAAGGCAAGCAAAATCAAATGAGATTAAATTCCTGCTGTGGTATTCAGGCCCTACGTGGATTCCAGTTGTTTGGGATGAGTGGAGGTTCTCTCCCCTTCCGTCCCCCCAAGGTGACTGGAGGGAGGCCAGTTAAACTAGAGAGCTCCCAATCACCTGGAAGCTAATGATGTCGGCCAGGCAGGCGGAAGGTTGAGACTTGCCATGATGACTAAGAACCCAGAGCCGTGGGAGTCTGGTTAATCAGCAGCGTCAAAACTTCCCCTGGCTGTTTGCAAACAAGGGCCACCCCCAGAGGAGGAGGACCAGAGTCGAGGTGGCAGGGGGAAGAGGCCCTGGGGCCGCCGCAGAGCCTGGGTGAGTGATGCTGGCCATGCCAAGAGACTGGCAGGGTGGTCCAGAGCTGTGGCTGCAGAAAACATGGCTTCCCTGACCTGAAGGCCGTTCTGTACCCACCTCCTGCACCCCCATCCCCCAGAACAGAAAGCTGACTACAGATGCCAGAGCCTCTTTGAGGGATTCTCTTTCCAGGAGTGAGTGATGCATTTACTGTATGAAGCCAGAAGATGACTGGCTGGTTTCAGAGCAGGAACAACCTTAGTAACACTAATGGTCACCTGAAGAGAATCTTCCAGGGTTGTGTGGGATGTTCCCACCTGGCAAGGTGTCTGGGGTGGGGGGCACCAAAGAGCAGCCAGGGAGACAGTGCACTGACTCAGTGCTTCCAGCCCCACCTGGCCCAGCCCAGTAGACAGAAACACCGACAAACATACCAGACACTCCTCCCTTTTGACAGCCATCATTCAGACATTTTTTTATATGCCTCATGCCACACAGGGGAACCAGCCGGGGCCAGATCCAAGAGAAAAACTGTAAATTAGCGCAAGAAGTAGTTCTCGTCGAAATTGCCACCAACGACAGTGTAAAGTGTAAATTTGGTACAGCCCTTCTGATGGCAATCTGGCAATATGTTTAGAAAGTGTAAAAAAATGCTCAGATTCTTTATTCAGAAAGGATTTATGAAATTAACAACACCCTCTTCCCCTGGGGATGAACATGCTGCGTGTGGGGAGATGTCAACAACGATGCTGTTTATAAAGAAATGGGACCTACCCACATATCTGACCTCATCTAATGGTCAACTGAGTTGGGGCAGAGCCATTCAGTGGAATACTATGCAGGCATTTAAAATGATTATTCTTTCAAGGCTCCAGGCTGGCTCAGCAGTAGAGCATGTGACTCTTGATCTTGGGGTCATGAGTTTGAGCCTCATGTTGGGTGTACAGATTACTTTAAAAAGAAAAAGAAAGAAAGAAAGAAAGAAAGAAAGAAAGAAAGAAGAAAGAAAGAGAAAAGGAGAATGATTATTCTTTCCAGTAATTTTTACTCAGCACTTGGTGTGTCCCCAGACACTGGGATCCCAAAGCTGAATGGGACCTGGCTTTATCCTCAGTATGGGGCCTACAGCTCAGAAAAGAACAAGACATAGTAGAAAAAAGTAACTTGGGGGATCCCTGGGTGGCGCAGCGGTTTGGCGCCTGCCTTTGGCCCAGGGCGCGATCCTGGAGACCCGGGATCGAATCCCACGTCGGGCTCGCGGTGCATGGAGCCTGCTTCTCCCTCTGCCTATGTCTCTGCCTCTCTCTCTCTCTCACTGTGTGCCTATCATAAATAAAAAAAAAAAAAAAAAAAAAAAAAAGTAACTTGGAAAAATGCTCATTATACGATTTAAAGTGAGAAACTTTAAAATCACTTTCTGTCTCCCACTATTCCCAAACTAGTGTTTGTGGATTACCGACCCTATGCCAGATGCTGGGCTCATATTTACTTCTCATGACACCCCAGTGGGTTAGATAATAGGGCTACTCCTATTGTCACAAGAAAGAAAGTGATTAAAAAAAAAAAAAGAAAAAAAAAAAAGAAAGAAAGAAAGTGATTGAGCAAGGGTTCAAAACCAGGACCACTTGACGCCTAAACCTAGTTTCAACCGTTGTCCTATACTGTTTCTCCTTAAATAGAAATAATGTCTGTTCAAGGCCAAATACCAAAAAGAAAATCTGGGTCAGTGACAATACGATAAGGTGGTGGGATCTGGGTTTTGTTTTTTTCCCCCCCTACTTTTGGTTTCTACTACATTTGTGCAGAAAAAAAAAATATTGAAGTTAAAAAAAAAAAAAAAAGCCAGCCACCTAGAATTTGCAGCAGATGGGTAGAAATGAATGGGGAAGTTGAAAAAAAGTGGGAACGACGTTAATAATGCATGCCTTGGCTTAGAACAAGGAGATAGAATGATTTAGGAGCAAGAAGCAAAGCCGAGGAGAGAGCGTGGAGGGTGAAGGAGGCCAGGGGGCTTCTGGCGGGTGGGCAGGCAGGATGCTCTGACTCAGGGAGGAGGGGCACGGCCGGGCAGGCTTATCTTTCCTGGCCGTTCTTACTAAATCTTTTTATTACCCGGTGCCTGAGTACCTATCTTCTCAGTGTTTGCATTCCTCTCATTTTTTAGACTACAGGAAATGATAGTGGGGGTGGGGGGAACCCTCTGTTTACTTTCTACCCTGGAGTGCTAGGAGAGTTATCTGCCAAATTCTTTCTCAGGTCATGAAGAGGTTTCAGGTTTCCCTCACCTGAGAGCCTGGGGAGGCACCGAGGGGTCCAATCTCCCTGGCAAAGGCAGAAAGGTAGTCACTGTCTGGAGATTTTAGGGCAAGGTGGTTTTACTGAGGGGAGGGTTGCTTGGTTCCCTGCAGGGACCTTTGTGAATAGGAGGACTGTTGCCCTTGTTAATAGAGCTCTTAGAAAGAAGGCAGGCCCCCCTCTGGGCAGGGATGGGGAAGGCCCAGAGGGAGCTGGAAGGCAGAGGAGAGAGAAAGGTATCATTTGTTCATTTATCTGTTGAACCCCTGGTGCTTAGAAAAGCTTACTGTGGAGCAGAGAAAGACAGGAGCTTAACCAAGAAGCCAAGTGTTCCGTCTGAGACCCCACCCCTTCATGTCCATGAGGGGCGTGGTTTCCTGAAAACTGGCAGGTGGGAGCAGAGCCAGTGCCCACCCCCACCCCTCCCACCTCCGCCTACAATCAGAGATTTAGTTGCCAAGTCCTGCAGCTGGGAGTCAAACTCAAGCTTGTAGGGCTGAGTTCAGAATCCTGCCTGTTCCCTCCATGGGACCCTCCCCAGCTCTTTCTGCGATGTCCATAATGAACCATTTCAGGAGTATTGGAATATGTGGATTCAAAACAGTGGCTAATTGAGTCAGGATTACTTAGTATTCAACTTCTTCCCCCAGAATGTTGTTCTTCAACTTCAAGAAACTGTTAACCCAGAATCGTGCGAGAATATGTGTGTGTGTATATATATATACACACACACACACACAACTGCAGGGTGCTCCTTACTGACCACATTGAAATAATTATTTAAGGATCTATTTCTTACCTTCTTTTGATAAGAATTATCATTAACTTACACAAGAAGAAAGTCTGTTTAGGAGTGCCTGGGTGGTTCAGTCAGTTAAGCGCCTGCCTTCTGCTCAGTTCATGACCTTGGGGTCCTGGGATCAAGCCCTAGTCAGGCTCCCTGCTCAGCGAGGAGTCTGCTTCTCCCTCTCCCTCCACCCCTCCCCACCGCTCATGCTCTCTCTTTATCTCTTTCAAATAAATAAATAAAATCTTTAAAAAGAGAGAGAGAGAAGAAAGTCTGTTTGGATATGCTTTAATATACCTGTTCTTCCCCTCTGAATTATACATGATCTATTTATTTAGTCAATGGAAATTTATATGATACTGGGCACTTGCGGAGGATTTCCTTGTGATCAAGTCAGAAAAGTGCCCTGCCCTCCAAGAGCTATTGCTATAGACAGGAGAGGCCATTACAATCCAGTGTGGGGGTGGGGGCGGGGGGGGGGGGCGCGGGGAGGGGGTGCTGGGGGAGATGGTGCCTGGGAGGGTCAAGGAGCATGACTTCTAAGCTTGAAGGACTTGTAAAGCAAGAGCAGAAGTCAGCCAGGGAGAGGTGGGTGGAGGCATGTGGGAGTGGGGGAAGGAGAGAGGCTTTTCCCGGGTGGAGAGAACAGTATTGCAAAGGCCTGGAGGTGATCATATCTTAAGTTAAATCATTAAAACTGGAAAATCATATAAATCTTATGTGGTGCTTTACTCTAGGTTACTGTGAGAATCAGATCAAACATAATCCATGTTATTCCCCCCTCTTTCCTCCCCTTTGGGCAGTAGACCTCTTGGGCCCCAGGCTACCTCTCAGGTGGACACCTGAAAGTGAAGGGGTTTCAGGCTCTTTGAACACCCACCTGGGGGACAGGGTGGATATGGATACGGAGCTGCAGTGTTCTGGCCACTGTGTCTTGTGTAGCCCTCCCTATGTTTTGGTATTTCTGCCAGGAGGTGGGCAGAATGTCAAGACCAAAGGTTAACCCAAGAGTCCTCATTTATTGATTCAGGACCTCAGTGTTGGGATGGCCAGGTTTCTGGCAAATCTCTAATTTCCCTGTGGCCAGGAGGCAGTTGCTAGCCTCCATATAAAACCATCAGTGGATTTTCTAGGAGAGAAATGACCTTGAAGTCATTAGTATGTAGTTCCTGGTAACACTGTACATTCTCAAGCTAAATTCCAGCAATCATAAAGCAATTTGCTTTTACATTCAAGTCAGATTTTTGCAATAATCTCAAAAATGTCTCCATCTAATACCTCAATTTTCTTTTTTCTTTATTAGTGCTTTGATCTTAATAAACGCTTGCATCTGATATCTGAAACTCATTACATGTTAGTACTATCTGTGTGTACTATGTGTACATACACATATACCCATTGGGCTCATATCTCAGCTCTGTCACATTCTCAGTTTATGAATGAACTGTGGGAGGCTCAGTTTCCTCTCCAGAAAACTGGGGATATAATGGTGTCCACCTCATTGGGTGTTTAGGGTTAAATGGGATCTTGTTTATAAAGAGCTTAGTACAGTGCCTGGCACAGTGTTAACTTTGTATAAATGGTAGCTATTATGTGCATACAAAAAAAAAAGACTACTAAAATGTTGGCAGCATTTATCTCGAGAGGGTGGGATTATGGTTACAATGAACATCTATTACTTTTGTAATCACAGAAAACGAACAATAAATGTTATTATTAATTTAAAAATCAGGCTTTGGCTTTGTCGGAAGGAACCTGCAGTTAATGTCACTGTACCAGCCAGCGAGTAAGACAAGGCCTCCAGGTCTATATCAGGCTTTACAGACAAAACAACTTCCCTTAGTCAAATAATAGAGAGATACTTGGTCAGGATTCCAGAGACATTCTGTCCTCATCCAACCCAGCAGTCTCCTTGACCACTCTTGCCTGGGGAGCAGGCAGGGGTTTCAGAGAAGGTAACTCTCAAATTACTACCGCCTTCTCTCCTGTTGGGAGGGTTATCTGGGGTTCTGAGTTGGAAATCAGTAACTCTCCAAGGAATCATTCCAGGAGAGTGACATTTATCTTCTACTGGGCCTTCACTTGGGTGTCTCAGTTAGAAAATAAAACACACATTAGCCCACTCCCAGTAGGGGGATTGTGAGTGTCCTGTTCTGGTGTCCAGAACAATCTGAGGCCCAAGACCTTGGCTCTGTTTCCGTGGAGATTCTTGACTGCCAGCCCAGTGCCTGGGCAGCAACAGGAGACGCAACCCTCATTGATCTGCATGTCCCCCCTCCCCACCCCATCCCCTCCTTGCACCTCTTGGGCCACCTGCGAAGTAGGAAAGAGCCAAGTGCCCACCCTTCTCCGATTATCTGTGGAACCATCGGCCTGCACTGGGCTGGTTTCTGAGCTTCTTTCCTCCTCTTTCTGAACCCTGGAGGGGACTATGACTGGAATAAAATGCCGCCTCTGTTTGGGAGACAAAGAACAGAGTGGCTCCTCTGGATCAGCTGTCTCTCCTTGGCTGCCCAGCTCCCTGGCCTCCCCTGTGCCTCTTCTGAGACGTCCCATAAGGAAGGACTTCTGGGCTACACTGGCAGCTGCTGCCTGCTCCTGAGTGGTTGCACTCTGGACATATTTTCACTGGAGAGCTTAAAGGAATATTTTACCATAAAAAATCCTAAACTCTGGGAGATGTTAAAATGGGCCATGTTAAAATGTGGCCATGGCTGAGGAGGCAACCTGGCCTGTGTAGAGCTAGTGAGAGCATATGTGTGTGTGTGTGTGTGTGTGTGTGTGTGTGTGTAAAAATGAATGATAACGTGTGACACGCATGGTATGTTGCATGCTACCTGGAGTGAGAGAGCGTTTGAGTGAACGCGTGGACTTGGGTTTACAAGGATGTGTATACTACAGTGTGAGAGAACGAGGCATAGAGCATGTGAGAAAATGTGTGTGAGGGAGAGCAAATGTACGTGTGCAGTAAGGAGCACGCGAACCATTGCACGTGAGCCATTGCACTAGAACCATTGGCGGGAAGCACGTATGAGAGTCTGAGCACCGGATGATCATGTGAGTGCTTGTGTAAAGGGTGTGAGACTGTGGAGGTGAATCCGGGTACCACCCAGAGTGTGTGAGAGCATGTGTGTCAGAAAGTCAGAAAGCGTGCTAGTTTGTAAGTGTGAAGGACAGCACGGGAGAAGTGTGCATGTGAAGGGTGACGAGTGTGTGCGAAAGTTCCGTGCTAGGGTTAGCAGATGCACATGTTGGAGTGTAAGTTGAAGTGTAAAAGCACGTGTGTGAGAACGGAACGTGTTCGTGTGTGCGGACTAGAGCACGTGTGAAGGCATGTGTGAGGGACGTGTGTCCTGGCTTGCGAGAGTCTGTACTCGAGAGCGCGAGCACGTACGGCGCTGCGTGTGCACTAGTGGGAGTGCGCGCCCGTGTGCAAGGCGTGTGCCGGGCGTGCGCCCCGGGGCCCAGCGGGAACCCCCGGGCGGGGAGGCCTCGGGTCAGCGGCCCCGCGGGTGAGCAGGGGGCGCGCGCGGGAGGGTGCGCGGGAGCGCGCGCGCCGCCGACCCCGCCCTGCCGGAGCCGGTTGCCATGGGAACGCGCCGCGGCCCGAGTTAATCATTTCCTGTGGAAAGTGTGCGGGAGGGGCGGGAGCGGGGCGGGCCGAGGAGGCGGCGGCGTGGAGCTGCCTCCCGCCGGCGGGCCGGGCCGGGCCGAGCCCCGGGCTCTGCGGCGACGCCGGGATCCTGCCTCCGCCAGGCCGGTGAGTCGGGGACCCGGGCGGGCGGGGGAGGCGGGCTGGGCTCTCGGGGGTCCGCCCTGCCCGGGTGCCGGCCCCGCGTCCGGGCCCGCCCTGCCCGCGGGACCCCCCTCGGCTGCCCGGACCGCCGCGGGGCGCGGGGCGCGGGGCGCGGGGCGCGGGGCGCGGGGAAGGCCGGGCCGCGGAGAAGCAGCCCCGCGCTCGCCCGCCGCCCCCGCGCCGTCCGGCCGGAGCCGAGGACCTTGCCCCGCCGCACGGCTTGGGGCGGCACGTCCCCCGGGGTCGCAGCAGCCTCGGGAACCCCTTCCGATCTCTTGGGCCCCGGGAGAGCCGGAACCGACCCGGCAGCCGCGTGTCCATCAGGGCCTCCCCCTCCGCTTGCAGAGACCCTCCGCACCCCCAGGGATCCCTTGAAGGCTGCAGTTTCGAGCCCTCCCACCGCGTAGGTTCCCTGGGCTGTGCGCTTCCCCCCTCACAGGGCAGGGGTGGGTAGGCCCGCCCCGAGGCTGAAGGAGGGCCTGGGCCAGTGCCCTCCCGGGCAGAAGGAAATTGAGCCAGTGACAGCGGCAGCGGGGGGGAGGGGGACCCCAGGGGGGAGGGTGAGCCAGAGGCCACCTCCTTCAACCCCCTGTTGTGAGTTAGAGGAGAACTCTGGCGCAGTGAAGGGCCTGGCCCTGGGAGGTTTTAAAGAGGAAGCTGAAATTCTCAAGTACGCCCCCAACCCCCAGCATATCTGTCTCAAGGTTGTGGGTCTTGGCTGTCCCGGACCTTTCACCCTCCCCTGGCCCAGGCCGATGGAGCACCTCTCCTTGCCCAGGCGCACTTCCTATGCCCTTGATAAAGTAGCTATCTCCTTGGTTGGGAAAGTCATTTGCAAGGAATGCAGCCTCCAAATGGGGCCTTGTATTTGCAGTGACTGGACTTTAGGGACATAGGGTGATGAGTTCTGCTATTCTTAGGGGAGCAGAGGTTTTGAGGGCCGCGTTGTCCTGGAAGACCCAGGAGGTGTGACTGTGTGCAGGGGAGAGCCTAGCTCCGGTCCAACCTCCCTGACCTTCTCTCCCAGGGGGACTAAGCCCTCCTCAGAAGCAGTATCTGGGCAGTTGTCAAATCTTGTCCCTCAATCATTGCAATATCCCTGGTCTGGGGGAGAGAGCGGGGGGGGGGGGGCTGCAGCTATGGCTGTGGCGTAGACAAAGAGGGGCAAATCTGTCCCCCTTGCCAGGCCAGCCCCTCTGCATTCACACACCACTGGAAGGAGGGAGATCCCTGAAAAATAAAAAATTTGAGTTCCTTTTATATGCCATCATTGTTCTGGACACTTTATATATGCATTGTCTAATTCTTACGCCAACCCTTTAATGTGGAGTTCTCCCTTTTTTCAGATGGGGATAATGAGGCACAGAGAGGCAAAGTAATTTTCCCAAGGTCACACTCCAGTAAGTGGCAGAGCTGGGTCGGAACCAGCTTTTGGTTATAGCCACTCCACTACATGTCCCCTTTGTCCCACCCCGTGAGTCCTATGTTGGTAGAAGCCTCAGCCTTGGACTTATTTGAGTCCTGAATACTTTTGACTTTCCCACCCTCCTGGCTACTAAATTCAGCTGCTTTTTCCTCTTCAGGATCTTGCACACACCCTTCCTCTTTCTTCCTGCTATCTTCCTGGCTGCCTCTCCGACTTCCCTTCCAGAAAGCCGCAGGAGTATTGTCTCCTCCGGTCCCTGTCTCTCGGACTTAGCTGATCTCCTTAACAGTCTTCTCCCTCAAATGTGGAATCCACCTTTAATGCCCATCTCACTTTTCCAGGAGCTTGGTATGCAGGTGGAACCTGGTTCTCTCCCTCTTTGCCCCGTTAGGCCAGCTGGTCTTTGGGGTTGGCATGTGTCCAGCTCTGTGTCAAGCAACCTGGAGAAAAGGGCATCTGGCTGTTCCCCCAGCCTCCCTCTGTTCCACACTGGTCCATCTTCGTTCCTCAGTGGAGCTGGCCCTCGTATTTGGATTAGCTTTCTCCTCGTCCTTTGGCCCACAGTCCAGTAGCACTGTACCCAGAAGTGTCCTCTGAGCTGTCTTCCTCAGTCAGGGAAGGCAGAGAGCACGACTCCCTAGCCAGTAAGCCTGGCATCCATCCAGGGCTCAGCTCCGTGAACTTTGGTCACCAGATCTTCTGCTACCCATCCCTGCACTCTGACTTCTTTTGCCTCTCCATGCTTCAATCATTCCTGGCCCTGTCGACCCAGCAAGCTCAGATCTCTCCTATTCTACACACCACATCCTCTCAATTCAGCCTCCCCTCCTTATCCTGGCCAAACTTCCCCACAGAGAAGGAAGCATTGGCTTCCTTTCACCCTACCCACCTCTTGGGCCTACTCAGCTCTCTCCTCTGCCCGGCTCCATTAATGTGCTCGCTCCCTTTCAGAGCCTCCAGGACTTTCTTCTAGTTTGACCTCTCCACGGCATTGTTCACTGGGAACTGACCATCCTCTCCTTCCTACTTGCCATCCAGTCAGAGGTGCAGAGGACTCTGCACCTGCCTAGTGTTGTTGCCACCTATGACTGTCCTCCCAACGTTCCTTACCACCCAGAGTGAGCTCTATCCTTGGTTACTTTTGGTGATTATATCCTTGTCTGTGGCATTGGGACCCTCCCCGCTCTGAGTCTCCAGACCTGTTCTTTTCCAAGCTTCAGTTCTTTTCCAAGCGTTCAGGGAACGCTTATTTCAGGGCATTCACCTATCAAGGCATTGCCAGGGGTTTGGTGTGGGTGTTGTTCCAGCTCCAGGCTGGTTGGTATAGGGCTGCACAGATGAATGTGCACGCACACGCACCTGCCATGGAGAGCCATAGAGAGTCGGGGGGATTGGACACTGTTCGAATAGGTAATCTCTACTGTCTGGTGGAAAGCAATCTGCAACCCAGGTAGCACCATTAGGAAGTTCTTGGGTGCCTCAAAGTCCATTTTAAAGCCAAAAGCAAATTCCACATTGCCTCTCTGAGCTGACTTGGCTGCTTCTGTTAATAGCATCACTGTCTGAGTCTGGGACTGTAGCTTGGTACTTAAATGCCCTCACAGCTGCTTTACACATGATAGGTGTTCAATAAAGATGTGTGTAAGGAATACTTAAAGTCTGTTCTCTTCATCTGCTCAGTTCATGAGAAACCTACGCAGCTTTCTTTCTTTCTTTCTTTCTTTCTTTCTTTCTTTTTTTAAATATTTGTTTCATTATTTTAGAGAGCACAAGCAAGAGGGGCAGAGGGAGAGGGAAAGAGAATCTCAAGCAGGCTCTGTGCTGAGCATAGGGCCCCATGCGGGGTTTGGTCTCATGACCCTGAGATCATGACACAACCAAGAGTCAGAGGCTTAACCCACCACACGAGGCAGGGGTGTTCTATCCAGGCCGGTGCTCCCCACCCCCAACTTCATTCTCCCATACCACCTGGTGCCTCCCTGCATCCTGTTCTGATTGTGAAGGTTTGTTGAAGTGCTTACCTCCCTCCTGACAGGGAGCTTTGAGGCCCTATCTCTCCTGATCAAAGAGGACCCCTGGCAGGTGCCTGGCACAAAATAGACACTGGATAAATAATTATTAAATGAAGAAGCAATGAATCTTTGTATCTTACTGCCTGCCAAGTTGTAGGCACAGAGTGAAGGCTAGTTGAATAGAATGAGTGGACTTTAAGAGAATTTGATCTATATAAGCCACTGTGTCACTGGCCACAGTCAGGCCCCGTCTGATTAGAGTTGCTGTCGACCTGTGCGTCCTGTGTGTGGGGCTGTGACCTGGCGCATCTTCAGGCTGCCAGGCTTCCAGCCGAGGGGCTGAGATGGGAGGTCTCCGCAGGGTGCAGCTGACACACCGGGTGGTCTCTTCACCCACTTCTGAGCTTCCCTACTTGGGAAAAAGCCCCCTGAAATGGTGAGGGGCTGTGTTGGATCGCGCAAGGCCAAGGATCGCTGCGGGGGGCGGGGGGCTGCCGCTGCGGGTATAGTGACCCTGTTGCAGGCGGCGGGCTCCCTCCGAGCTGCCACCCAGGTGTCGTCGGTCGCCGGCTCAGCCTCGCCTCCCCGTTCTGTCCGCAGGCCGCCCGGCGCCCCGAGGAGGCCGCTGAGCCCCGGGCCATGGTCCCGTCTCGCCGGCCGTGGAACCTGGGAGCCACGCCCTCGCTGCGCGGCCTGTGGAGAGTGGGCCGGGCCCGCGCGCCCGAGCCGGGGATGGCTCGCCCCGCCCCCGCCGGCCCGGCCGCCCGCCCTTTCCCATACACCGGCCCGGGGAGGTTGAGAACTGGTGAGTCCGCATTTTTAAAATGCCTCTTTATTTCCCTTCCTTCCTCCAGATAGCAGCGATGGGGCCGGGCTCTCTCGCAAGTTCCTAGGCTCGGTCAGGGCTGTCAGGTAATTACAGGGTGCCGGCAGCCCGCGGGCCGGCCGAGTGGGAGTCGGGGCGCCAATCTCGCCGGCGCTCCTGCCCGGCGTCCTGCCCGGCGTCCTGCCCGGTGCTCCTGCCCGGCGTCCTGCCCGGCGTCCTGCCCGGTGCTCCTGCCCGGTGCTCCTGCCCCGCGACCTGCCCCGCGCTCCTGCCCGGCGTCCTGCCCGGCGTCCTGCCCGGTGCTCCTGCCCGGTGCTCCTGCCCGGTGCTCCTGCCCCGCGACCTGCCCCGCGCTCCTGCCCCGCGCCCTGCCCCGCGTCCTGCCCGGTGCTCCTGCCCCGCGCTCCTGCCCCGCGCTCCTGCCCGGCGTCCTGCCCCGCGCTCCTGCCCGGCGTCCTGCCCCGCGACCTGCCCGGCGTCCTGCCCCGCGCTCCTGCCCCGCGCTTCTGCCCAGCGTCCCGCCCCGCGACCTGCCCGGCGTCCCGCCCCGCGCTCCTGCCCGGCGTCCTGCCCCGCGCTCCTGCCCCGCGCTCCTGCCCCGCTCTCCTGCCCGGCGTCCTGCCCCGCCGCTCCTGCCCCGCGCTCCCGCCGGTGGAGAGACGTCCCGGGCGCCGAGTTAGACCCCGGCGCGGCCGCCGAGCGGGGGGCGGGCGGGGGCGCGTCCTTGGTCCCCCGCCCAGCTCGCAGTCTCGCTCCGGTTTGTGCCCGCAGCTGGTAAACAAGGTAGGTGAAGTGGCTGCCCCGGTGCCCCGTGCGGCGCGGACACCTGATCGCGGCGGGTCAGACCGCTGGGGGCGCGAGGAGCCGCGGCGCCGGCAGAGTGTGGGTGCCCTGAGCCGGGTTTCAGGTGCTATGTGGGGCGGCTCCCGCAGGGTGGCCCACAGCAGGTGGGGGCAGTGAAGGAGCCCGCCTGGGATGCTGTCAACACCAGCTCTCCTTTCTGGGTCGCGTCCCCTGGTGCCTCACAGGCCAATAAGTGAGCGGCACCTCTGATTTGCCTGTGGGCTGGGTTGTCGTTGGGTCTGGGCAGTTGCCCCACGACTGCCTCCTGAGGTGAGCTTGGGCAAATCTATCTGGAAGTGTGGAGGGAGAGAGGGTCTTCAGTCCAGATGTCATCAGACGCTTGCTGTCTGTTGTTCCTGACCTAGAGAAAGAGGTTTAGATTACCAGCCTGTCTGAGCTAGCAGAGTTCCTCTGGCTATCAGATCCAAGCCCCCCTGGTACACAGAAGGGGAAACTGAGGCCTAGAAAGGGTACACAGCAGACTCCTGTTCCGTCTCCTCTCCCACCACATTTGTGCCACTGGTGGGCACCAGAGTGATACCCTCCAAAGTGTCTCTGCAGGGGACAGTGAGGCTGGGGATGGCACTGGGGGCCTCTGGGAAAAGCATAGGCTTTTGGGTCAGGTAGCCTGAGTCATCTGGAGGGGGATGAAGACGGTCTCTACTCCACATGGTTGTCCTAAGGATTACATATGTAATATGAATGAGTATTACTTTTCTGGTTAAACAAAAAAAACAAGACAAAGAAAAAAAAAACAAGCAGAAGACAAAATATGTTCCCTTGGAAAACTAGAAAAAATAAAAAAATAAAACCCAGAAAAGTATAAAAAAGAAAATAAAAATCACCTATAAGCTTGTTAGTGAACATCTTATGTAGTTCCTTCCGATCTTGTATATGTGGGCATGCATATTGGTCTATTAAATGAGTATCATGAAGATTATATGACCATACAGGCTTATCTGCTTTTAAAATTTAAGACAAAGGTCAAATGAAATCGTGTGAAATGCTAAGCAGAGTGCCTAACAGTGAGTAGGGCTTCAGCCAGCTTGTCACTCCTAGCCCCTCAGCCCCCACCCCGACTCTTGCCTCTGTCTTGGGAGGTATAGGCAGAGGGTGAGTTAGCCCATGGGATTGCAGGACTGGCTCAGTGTGACCCTGGGCACGGTTTTAACCCTCCCCGGTCGTGGTCCTAATGGCCTGCACATATGGCCAGTTTCTGTGTGCCTGGTGGAGAGTGAGCATTTTAGGTGTGTCATTCCATGTAACCCTCAGCACAGTACTATGAGCTTGGTTCCTTATCCCCATGTTATTGATAAAGGAAACTGAGGAACAGGCAGGGCAGTAAGCACTTGGCCGGCTGCTGGCACTCAGGATATTGTCACACCCCCATGAGGCTGTACTCATTCCCATCCCATGCTACCCTGCAGGCTGTGGTGGGGGTTGAAGTGGGTGCATGGGATGTCCATACCATGATCATCTCTCTCCCCTGTCCAGTGAGGGAGGCAGTGGGTCAGAGGCTCGAGGGGATGCACTTTAGCTGGTGCTGAATATGCTTTTGGAGGCTGCTGGGACCAGGCCACCCAGCATGGCGTTGGTCTTTATGAAGTCAGGGGAGAAATTGCCACCTAGAGGCGGCCTTGGTAATAAAGCCACAGCCCTGGGGTGCTCCTCCTGTGAAGTTTAGTGCAGCCAGGTTGGCATCGGCTTCCCTTTGCTACTCTCTGGAGAGGGAGTTCATGAGCAAGTGTCAGCCCAAAAGCCACTGTGGAGGGTGGGGAACACATGTACCCCAGAAGCTTCCGGTGCCTTCCCAAAGGGAAGCTTGGGGTGGCTTTTGGGAAGAAGGGAGCACAGCTCCTGCCTGGTGCCAGGCCTTCCCTCCGAGTAGGTCAGGCATGTGAGGGCGTGTGAGTCCCTCCTGGCCGCGCCCGGGCTGGCCCAGCATGTGGGGAAGCGGAGCTTTGCCACGGCCCTAGTCAGTGGTCCTGGCCACCAGCCTTCAGCCAGGGGCCTAGCATCTTACCTGCATTCTCTGTCCTGGAACAGGGCGTGGAAAAGACACCCCGATCAGCAGTGACGAGGACTCCGGAGCCCGAAGTGCAGCTCGCCCAGCCCTAGCTCAGTGTCGAGCCCTCAGTGTGGACTGGGCCGGCCCTGGGAGCCCCCACAGGCTCTACCTGACCGTACAGGTAAGCACTGGGGCCTTCAGAAAGGTGAGGGGCCGAGCCAGGCCGGTGCACCTTACTTAGCCCTCTGAGCTGCTGCAGCTGGGTCACTGGCAGGCTCTCTGGGGAAGGAGCACGGAGAGAGAGCCGGGGACCTGCCTTGTGCCTTTTTGCTAAGCTCCTCATGGCACATCTGCCCTGAGCCTGTGTGGATGGAGCAATTTGCTTTATTAGGTTATCTCCGGGAAAATCTCACAGGAGATGACAGAGACTTTTCAGCCACACCCTGGCTGAGGTGTTAAAGTCAGAAATGTGGGACCTTCACTGAGAGGCTATTAGGAAAACAGGTTTGGGGTAGCTGTTAATCCCCACTCACACTCAAGCATGTTTGTCCATGGGGCAATATTTGTATTTCCTATTTAATGTGGGAATCCAAAGCTAGACAGAGGGTTTTGCTAAAACTTTGATTCTTTCCTCTTGCAGTTATCACTAAATGACTTTCTAAAGACAAATTTACGTATATTTGTGCATTTGGTCATAGAATACATAATGTTAGTAACAATAACTATGATTTATTGAACGTGGATGTTGTACCAGGCACTGGTGCCATGTGTTATATATCTCACCTCAGTGCTCAACAATCTCAAGCCACAGTAACTGTTTTATTTGAGACGTATGCGTGAAGTAATGGAGGCTCAGAGAGGTCAAGTCACGTGCTACTGATCACACAGCAAGCCGGGATCTGCAGAGCTAAACACGACAAGCTTTCTAACATGGTGTAAAGAATCGCTCGGGCATGGAACAGTGTCTGGACACTGAACGCCTCCTATATCCCTATATCTTTAAGAAATCCACAAGAGTTAGGTGTTTATGTATTTGTCCTATGTAACCACTGAATTATATTTATACAATTTTGTTATTTATTGGTACATACTGTTTTGTGACTAGCTCTTTCCCTCAACTTAAATCTTGATTTCTTTATGCATGTCAATATACAGAGATCTACCTCATTCCTTTAAACTGCTACAAAATCATCTACTTTGGGGTTTACCATAAATCATCTAACTGGTCCCCTATTATTTCTGATTGCAATGAGCTCCTTGAATAGCTATGCATCCACTCAGCTATGGCTTGGAGCAATGTTAGGGCGCTGTACTTTTTAATGGATACATTTGTTAACATATTTATGGGCCCGGTGCTAGCCCATAACAAAGCAGAGATATAGAGCTGATATTCTGGCCGAGGTGCCAGAGAATAATCAAATGATCACAAAAGTGTGAAGGCAAAGTGGGCAAGGACATTGACACAATGACGTGGGATGAAGGACCAGAGTTATTTGGGACTGTTGCGAAGGCTCCTGCCCAAAAAAGATTGTACACGACAGGCTTACTTTGAAGGGACATGGGCAAACGGGGGGCAGGATGGAGTGCAGGAAACCCAGGTTCCCTTTGAGGGTATATCCTCCCTCATGCAGTTGAACGTTCTGGGCCCAGGCGGCATGGGGCCCCGAGTCCCGAGTCCAATCTGAACATGGCCCAGGGCTTCGTGTTGCTTCAGGGCCAGTCTTGGGCTCCAAGGCTTTTCTCGGTGCTTCTTGTGTGGTTCATGTGCAAACTGAACCAAACGGTCCTTCTTTTATCTTAGGATTTGCAAGAAAAGCAGGTCTGGTGTGGGAACAGTTAAAGAAACTGGAGAACCCATTTTTTTCCCTCTGCCTTGAGCCCTGGGTAGTTAACTTGGGAGGTGGTCAGAAACCGGCTGCCTTGAGTTGGGCGGTGGCTCTGTTCTTGCATTTTGATTATGGGGTGTTGGGTTGTGGTTGCTGCTGAGTCCTGGGGTCAGCAGATCTGCTGAGAATCTCTGAGAAGCTCCTGTCAGCAAGCAGTTTCCATGTTCGTGTCCTCCTGGGCCTTCATGAAGTTCCATTATGTTTCTAGGTGCTTCGAGGTGAGGGACGTGGGGGCTGAAGGAGGGACCCAGGCACTGTGGGGTGGCATAGTAGGCTTAGTGAACCTCCTCCCTGCCCCAGCCTCCCAAGTGTTAAAACCTGAGATGCTCCCTTGGGAAGTGCTGCAGAAATTCCCAGCACCCCCCTCCCCGCCCTGGGGGCCCGGCTGCCCTTCCTGTGGCTTGGCCAACAGGCCAGAAATAGCATAACCTTTGCTCCGGTCGGCAATTGGAAACTTCCAGCTGCTGCCATTGCTGCCACCGCTGACAAGCCTGCTCGTGATGGTGTGGCAGTTGGTCAGAGGGTGGGGACAAAATAAAGTTGTTGGGGGGGGGGTTGTTTCCTACATGTGAGACCTGGTGCTTGCCACCCTCCCTTCTCAAGCAGAATGTGAAGTCAAGAGAGAGAGGGAGTCAGAGATGGTGAACAATGAGGCTGCTGGTATGGCTTTTCTGTTGGGTTTGGGGTTACAAAAGTAAAAAAACAACAAGAAGGAGGAGTACAGAAATAATATAATGCTAATGGCTACCCGATATTGAGCTCTTTCTGTGCGCCAGACGCTTTGAGAACTTTGCACAAGTTCCCGATGTTACCGTCCACACCAGCTGCATCAGGTGGCCATTATCATTTCTATTTTAAGAATGGGGAAAAAGGGCAGCACAGGTGGCTCAGCCTTCAGCCCAGGGCGTGATCCTGGAGACCCTGGATTGAGTCCCACGTCAGGCTCCCTGCATGGAGCCTGCTTTTCCCTCTGCCTCTCTCTCTCTCTCTCTCTCTCTCTCTCTCTCTCTGTGTCTCTCATGAATACATAAATAAAATCTTAAAAAAAAAAAAAGAATGGGTAAAAATGAAGCTTCAGGGAAGAAAGGTAACTCACCCAGAGCCACACAGCTCACACAAGGCATAGCCAAGGCTTCACACCCAGCCCTTTCTGACTCTACACTCAGAGCATTCTTTTATTTATTTTTTAATTTTAATTTAATTTTATTTAAATCCAATTAAGCATCATACAGTATATTATTAGTTTCAGAGGTAGAGTTCCCTGATTCATCAGGAACTGTGTATAACATCCAGTGCTCATTAGATCACATGCCCTCCTTAATGCCCATCACCCAGTTACCCCATCCCCTCACCCCCCTCCCCTCCAGCAACCCTCCGTTTGTTTCCCAGAGTTAAAAGTCTCTCATGGTTTGTCTCCCTCTCTGATTTCATCTTATTTTATTTTTCTCTCCCTTTCTGTATGCTCCTCTGTTTTGTTTCTTAAATTCCACATGAGTGAAATCATATGATAATTGTCTTTCTCTGATCGACTTATCTCCCTTAGCATAATACCCTCTAGTTCTATCCATGTTGTTGCAAATGGCAAGATTTCATGTTTTTTGATGGCAGAGTAGTATTCCATTGTATATATATATCCCACAACTTCTTTATCCCTTCATCTGTTGATGGGCATCTGGGCTCTTTCCATATTTTGGCTGTTGTGGACATTCCTGCTATAAGCATTGGGGTGCAGGTGCCCCTTCAGATCGATATGTTTGGAACCTTTGGGTAAATACTCAGTAGTGCAATTGCTGGGTGGTAGAATAGTTCTATTTTGAACTTCTTGAGGAACCTTCATTCTATTTTCCAGAGTGGCTGTACCAGCTTGCATTCCCACCAACAGTGTAAGGGAGTTTGCCTCTCTCAGAGTATTTGTCTTTTGTTTCAAATACAGGAGGCAAAAATGTGTCTGTAGGGGTGCCTGCCTGGCTCAGTCAGAAGAGCATGTGACTCTGGATCTCAGGGTCAGTAGTTGGAGCCCCATGTTGGGTGTAGAGATTACTTAAATAAATAAAACTTAAAAATTAAAAAAAAAATGTCTATAATCCCCCTTCCCAGATTATTTTTTGTTGACCATAAAAAACAAAACAGAACACTGTAGATGGTTATAAGGCTGAAAATGCAATGCCAAGGAAAGGTTCAAAATGAAATATGAAGACTCCTTTCCCTATTTCCCACATTCTCATAGTCCGGTTTCATTTTTCCTCGCCTAAAAGTTTGAATGATGCACGTTCTCCTAACTGCTGCATCACCTCACCTCCCAGAGGAGGCCTGTTTTATTTCTCTTATTGTCAAGTGGAATTGCACTATACATGTGGTTCTGTGGCTTGCTTTGTATGTCTTTCTATGTGAGCTGCAGGTGATTTTCCCTGGGTGACTCTTTCTGTCCTTCCCCGACCCTCCCTGCCTGTCTGCTGGTCTGTTCTACCTCAGCCCCTGGTTTCTCTGTGACCAGGACATGGGGGTCAGGGGTGTAGCCTTCCCCTGGTTGTATGGATCTGTGTGCCCCGCCCTTGGCAGTTCTGAGCTGGTGCCATCTGTCGGTGGGGGCAGTCGACATCATGGGGGGAGTTACCCTGAGATTGCCATGTGCCCGGTGGGGCTGGACAGCCCTGTGAATGGTGGGACCTAAAGCAGGCAGCCCACTGCACAGGTGGCTCCAACCCCACAGAGTCTGCAGGGACAGCCCAGTGAGCTTCATGTGAGACCTTCTAGGTGCCCAAGAACTTTCTTCCCTGGTGCAGATGCCTGGCTGCTAATGGGGGCCAAGAAGACGCACTGCTGCTGTCTTGTGGGCACATTTCTTCCAGACCCCATGCCTTATTGTCCTCACCCACTCACACAGCGAGGGACGGATCCCTGGGCCCAGGGGGCTCACCAGCTCCAGGAGCACAGGATCCTTAGCCTCAAGGGGGTCCTTCCCCACTGCAGTCCCCTTCACGTGAGGATTCTGGTTGTGTCTTGGCAGCAAGCCCTGCTGGACAAGAGTCAGGGGACGAAGGAAGAGAAGCTCTCGAAGAGGCAGGCGCCGGCCCCCAGGCGGGCCCGGGAGGCCCACGAAGCCGGTGGCAGCATGAATGTAGAGAAAACAGGTAAAGGAGGTCTGCCCGCCAACCTGGAACGGCCCTTGCTAAAGCTGGCCCTGGAGGGGAGGCTGCTGTGGCATTTGAGCTGTCCTCACACACCGTCTCTTCCCCTGCAGGTGGCCCAGCCGAGTCCTGGCCACCTCGACATGGAACTCGGGGACCCCAGGCTGCCCATCCCTACTCCAGGGGTTCCCCCTTCCTGGTGATCAGAGGCTGTGGCCCTTGTGGGTTGCGGTTGAATTTTGCTGCTTTTTGTCTTTTCTCCAGTGCCTGCCAAAAGCAGGCCAAGGGTGGCAGCCTCAAAGATGCCACGACCTGTAGAGAGAGGCCTGAACCCCTCCCGTTTATCTGTGGATCCATCAGGGACCCAGAAGCTCTAGGATAGGACCTCACTCTGCTGCCCCAAGGCTGGGAGAGTGGAGTTGGTGGCTCCATTCTTCTCTGTCCAGGATGACTGGTTCTGGAAGATTCTATGGGCCCCCTGCGTGGGGTTCCCTAGCGGGAAGCCCGAGCCCCAGCAGTAGTTGAGAAAAGGCAGCCTCAAGGAACCCAAGGGGATGGCCAAGAACACTGGAAGAAGAAGCAGCTGGTCTTTGCTTGTTTGCTTCCTCCCATCACCAGGGGTTGATTTATATTTGTGATCTTGCTGTGTGGTGAAGGAGCTACTGCGTCCTCTGGGGCTGTCCCAGAGCTGCAGTCTTCTGGCTGGCATTGGGGGGCAGGTGCCAGGGGCTGGCCGAAGTGTGGGCACATAGGCCATAGGCAGGGGTGCACCGGCCAGCCAGTCAGATCGGCTCTCCTACTTTGTGGAGAAGAGAGAGACCAGCTCCTGTCATGAGTGAGACGGAGTCTGGTTAGTGGGGCCGGGGTGCCTGAGCCTGAGTGCCCTGAGGGGCAGGGTGCAGGCAGGGTCTCTGAGGCACCATCCCTTGAGAACTTGTGCTGACTTGCCTACTACGAGGCATGCTGCCTCCTCAGCGCCAAGGCCCATTCGGTCCCTCGTCCTCACGTGCGCCTCTGGTCTCACCTGTCCCTCCTCCTTTGACCTTCCTTATTGGCTTCTTCAAGGACTCTTCTCCCTTAGCAAGTGCTCAAGTGCTCTCCAGGCCCCGTTTCAGCTCCCCTGGCTGGGCTCCTGTGCTGAGGTCAGGATGAACCCCTGTGTGGGCTCCAGGGTGTCTCAGAACCTTTTCCATGTCCTAGATGAGAAAAACTATTCCATGTCTCATCCTAGCCCTGTAGCCTCTTGGGTGACATTCATGGATTCCAGGCTCCTTTTACACAGTTGCCTCTTAGGGCAAGGACCAGTGTCCCCATTTCACAAAGGAGGACCCCAAGGGCCCCACCCTCCTGTCTCTTAAATGGCAGAACTAGCTCCGGGGACCTGGAGTCTAGTATGCTCCCCACCACACCGTGGCAGGCTGCAAAGGGCTGAGGGCCATGCTGGTCACATGCTGCTCATGGCAGCCCCGTGTGCAGGCCTGGAAGCATCCATCTGACCTCACTCTCTCTAGAACAGATAGCAAAAGCTTGGCCCACTGTGTGTGATGCGCATGCTGTGTCACATGCAGGCCACATGGCCAGGGCCCCTAGCCAGCCGGTGATGTACTGGCTCCAGCTCCCTGGAGCATCTCGAGTCGCAGCTATTCCAAGGGATTGGGAGAAAGGGAAAAGCCAGCCTGTCTGTGCTTCGCCTGCTCTCTCGAGAGCCAGACCTGAGACTTCTCAGGGTCTCCCCTGCTGCGGACAGGGCTGAGTGAGATACCCCACCCAGCCCGGAAGCTATATTTTGGCTTCTCAGAAGTCTCAGTGAGCACACTTGCTGTGTCCTGGTGGGTCGAAGTTGCCAGTAGGGTGTGTGACTTCAGGTGCAGAGTCTGGGAGCCCCCAGGAGTCCTGCCTCACAGCTGTGCCTCTGAGATGCAGTGTGGGGGCACCCAGAAGCCCGGCTGCCCTCAGAGTGGAGGCTTGGAGCTAGCAGGTGCTTCTTGTCACACTAAATTCTTGGATGCTACTTTCTGCCTCCTGGGGCTTTGGCCAGGTCTCCGTTTGGGTGACCTGGGGGGAGAGGCAAATCTCCTGCCCTTACACCCTCCCCTCTGCCCATGCCCACACACCCCAGCTCCTCACCAGCTCTGCTACTGCAGAGATGGTGACCATTCTCAGTGTCCTCCAAGCAAGCTATGACAAGCATCCCAGTCCCTATCAGCGGGTCATGGCCCTTGATTCTGTGTCTTTGTCCTTCCGTCCGTCTGTCTGTTTCTCTCCTGCTCCTGGTGACAGGACAGTGGAAGGCCGAGGGAGGAGGAGGACTCTGGCTGAGGCACCGCCCCCCCTGGTATTTATCACTTCCTCATGCCTGTGTGGTCCCTGTGCTCAGTGCAGGTGTTGGCCCTGGAGCGGGCCTGGCTGTGTTCCTGCTCACGTGCTGTGTCCGTCCCCATGTGTCCTGGTCTGCCTGTCCCTTGCATACGCACACCCTCCCCTCGCCCCTCCTCTGTGTACAGGTGACCACTCCCTGTGGAGGTCAGGGGACAGGCTGGGGAGCCTCTGCGCCTCTCTTCTGTACTCTAGAGGGGTTGGGGTTTAAAGAAATCATATTCTCCCAAGAATAGTGTTTTCTGGGGAGAGGACCCCAGACTCTTAATCATCTGTTGCCAGAAGCCATGTCTTTCTCAGCTATGATTTGTTGTGGCCTGGTCACGGAGAGGGGATTGCCCATCAGACTTAGGACACATGCTTTGAGGGGGTATAGGGTGAAAGTTGCTTTCCTAAGTCCCGACCAGGTGATTCTGACCCCAGAAGCTCCCCCTGGAGCCCCGCCCCCTGGCTAACCCGTGCTGCTGCTGCCCCCAGCTCTTGTCCCATCAGCTTGCATCCCCTTCCCCCCTCCCGATGGTCTGGCCTGCCATGACGAGCCCTCTCTCCGGAGCCGGGGTGGATCCTCTGCTGTCCTGCTGATTGGCCACTACTTTGCTCATAGGTGGGCGGCTCTTTGGCAGCGGGAGGTGCTCGAGCCTGGGGGGGCCGCCAGGTGTGGCCCCCATGGTGCATAGGATGGTGGAGGCCATGTCCCAGCTGCAGGAGGAGAAAGCTCGGCTTCAGGAGGAGCTGGCAGCCCTTCAGGAGAGGCTGGCCCTCCAAGACAGTGACCAGCAAGCCACATCCACCCAGCTGCAGAACCAGGTACTGGGGAGGATGGGATGGGCAGAGGCTGCTGCCTACTGTGGAGCAGGTTGGAGGACACTGCTTGGGGCCCTGGGAACCAACCCACCAGGCCATCTGGCTTAATGGATGGACAGATTGAGTCTCTTCCCTTGGCTCAGGAATGCATGAGAGGGCAAGGTGGCAAGAGTCAGAGGCTTGGGTCTTCCGTCCTACTCATCCTCGTGCCCCAATCCCCGTGGTTCCCAGGGGCCAGGACCTATTTCTCCGGAAGTAATAGACTGTGTGTGTAGAATGGGAGTGAAGCGGGAAGGTACGGGATGCTTCTAGGATGCTTCTAGCCTTAAGGCTAGTACTGAGGGCACCCCATCTTATTCAGTGCCCTGGACTGGGCTGTCCAGGTAGACAAAACTGACTACGGAGGTCACCCCAGGGAAAACCAGTAGTAAAGGAGAGGCTGTATGACTGCATGTGGGAGGAAGAGCTCTCAGATCTCTGGAAGCCAGGGAGAGCCTCAGGTTTACACTGGCCAACAAGGACATGTGCAGACTGTGCTGCATGCCCCCTGGGGCTGACCACGGGCCCTCCTTCCTCCGCTGCATGTGGGCCTGAGGCCCCTGTCTGGTCCCATACCTGTAGTCAGTGTTGTCTTTTGTGTCTGTCTGACCTTCCCTACTTCCCCAAAGTCCCCCACCCTGTCTGTATATCATCTCTGCCTCAGATTCCTGCCCTCAGCTCAGGGCCCAGGGCTCTCTGCTTTTTGAAAAGCCTGCCTTCTGGTTGGGCTAAATTCTTTCTCTGGTTACTCAGCACGTGGAGCTCCTCCTGCTCGGGGGAGCTTCACTGAATACGATGACCTGTTCTCAGTTCCAGGAAGCAGTAGATTATTTTTATGCATTTAAAAAATATTTTATTTATTTGAGAGAGAGAAAGAGAGAGGGAGAGAGCATGAGCAGGGGGGGAGGGACAGAGGGAGAGGGAGAAGCAGACTCCCCACTGAGCAGGGAGCCCAATATGGGGCTGGATCCCAGGAGCCTGCGATCATGATCTGAGCTGAAGGTAGACACTTAACCGAGCTACCCAGCCACCCTACTTTTGTGCATTTTGTAAATGTAGCATTTTTTTTTCTAGCTTACAGGTGTGTCCTCTTCTCAAGAACTATGTGTACTGACCACCTGCCCCTTGCTGAGTTAGGTGGGCCTCCTTGGGGGGTTGTGTTCCTAGTGCCCTGTGTCTCCCTCTGATACACTGACCACATTATTTGTTGCCTCTGCCTCCCTATCGGGCTCCTGTAGGCCCGGTGACATACTAACTTTGTCACTCTTGCCTCCTGCAGTGCCCACCTGCCTCCCTCTCTCAGACTTGCTGGGTACCTGGTATGTACTGGGCACCAGGCCAGCCCCTGGGGACGTCCAGGTGGGCAGGCATGCCCTGGCCGATGGGGGTTGTGGTCTAGGGTAGGACAGACTTTTGTTACATACACCCATGTTAAGTTAGAAGAGTAACAAGGGCTCTGCAGGTGGGCACACACACAGGGCATGAGGGCTTGTACCAGAGGCCTTTGTCAAGGACATCAGGACCTGTCAGGGAGGTTGGGACAGCCTCCTTGATAAAGAGGTGCTAGAGCTAAGGTCAGGCACCAAGCAGAGGAAGTAGGTTCTGAGTTGAGAGAATAGTCTGTGCAAAGGGACTGTGGCAGGAGGAGCAAGATGAGTATAGGGGCAGAACCAAGGTTTGGGTAGCCCTGTGGGGCTGGGACTGGTCCAGGGCTCAGCCTGCAGGACATGCCTGGTCCATGGCAAGAGCTTATCAGCAGCTCTTCTTTCCCTGACCTTCTCTAGTTTAGGCTGTCCTGGCACTCCATTTTTTGAAAAAGTTTTTTTTTTTTAATTTTTTTAAGAGCTTTACTGAAGTATATTTCACATACCATAAAATTCACCCCTTTAAGGTATTTAAGGCATACAATTTAAAGTTCTTAAGTAGATTAAGACAGGGATATAACTACCACCACCATCAAATTTCAGGACATTTTCATCACCCTAAAAAGGCCTATTTAGTTACTCCCATTTCCCCTACCCCTACAACCCCTGGCAACTAGGGATCTACTTTCTGTTTGTATGGTTTGCCTTTCCTGAGCATTTCATAGAAGTGAAATCATAACAATACGTGGCCTTTTGTGACTTTGAACAAATTAAAAAAATTTTTTATTTCATTTTTTAAAAGGATTTTTATCTATTCATTTGAGAGACAGAGGGTGAACAGGAGCTGGGAGAGGGGCAGAGGGAGAAGCAGGCTCCCTGCTGAGCAGGGAGCCCGACACACAGGGCTCTATCCCGGGACCCTGGGATCATGACATGAGCTGAAGGCAGACTCTTAACCTTTTAGGTGTCTTTGTGCCCTGGCTTTCCATACATTCCCAGCCCCTGTCCTCTCCCATCCCCGGCTCCCCTGGAGATTGGGAGAATTCAGCATGGTTCCTCATCTTTGCTCGTGTATTAACTTGGACCTTCTCACTCCTCAGAAGTTTTCTTTTCTGAAAATTTCAGAGGATGCACCTGAAGCTCTAGGTCTTTGGGCTGCTCTTCGGAGGGTCCAACACATGGGCCAGGAGCTGGGCTCAAATCCTGACTTTGGGCACTACTCAATTAGCTGTGTGACCTTGGGCTCGTTAATTACCACACTGCACCTCAGTTTCTTCATCTGTCGAATGGACATCATAGCACCTGGTGAGATGAACCCATAGCGTTGGTGTTGATGCCACCCCCACTGTCTTTACTGGGAAGAGTTTTGGGGTTTGGAATCACATAAATAGGATTCTAGCCCTGGTGGGGCTGCGCCCTAGCTGTGCAGCTGTAGGCAGTCACTGGCTCCCTGAGCCTTTGTTACCATTCTCTGGGTGGGGGCTGATACATGTCGCGTGGTTATTAGATCAGTCATGAGACTGGGCGGAAAAATGGATGGCCAACCATTAAGTGCCATGCCCTGTGAGGTATCGCTTCTGTGTGCTCAGCTCTCCTGTTGGCCTCACTGTGGTGTGACCTGGATCGACCTGCCTGCTCTTCTAAGTGTTGCTCACCCAAGAAAAGAAATGGGGGCCGCTCTGCCTCACGCTTATGGTGCCTTGTTCCCAGCCTTGTCCAGACTTGCCTTCTGACGAGGTGGATGCTTTTCTGTGTTGCTCCTCCTGAAAGGCACTGTAGTCCCGGTAGTTGAGTTTAAGGGCCCTGTGGGGGTCCCTCAGACCTGAATTTCCATCCGACGTCCACTACTTAGTGGTCCAGTGACCCTGAGCAAGTTGTTTACCTAAGGAAGCTTAATCTCTTGGGAGTCTCAATTTTTCTTTCTGGAAAGTAGGTAAAATACTCGTATCTACCTCACAGAATTGGGGGGTTCAGAGTGATGATCTGAGGGAGTCCTGGTGCCCTGCTGGCAAAGCTGACTCAGTAAATGGGGCTGCCATTATCCAGGCTGGGACCTGGGCTTGTGGGGGGCTGCAGGAGTCTTTTGAGGCTTACCTACTGAGCACGCCGTGCTCCTTACGGGGAGCACTCTAGCTGTCCTAGGCCACGGAAGTCACTGGTCTTGGTCTGGCAACCAAACTGTGGCTGTCACTGGTCTGGATTACCCTCCCCAACGTTGGCAGCAGCCCCCAGCCACATCCTGGTGGCCTCAAGCTCCCCTCTCCTTTTGTGGATGTCCCTGGAGCAATGAATGGCCTCCATACCCCCCCGGGATCCTGCCACTGTGACATGTGCCCACGCTGCACTCCCCCTTTATTGCCCTGGGACCTCAAGATAGAACCTTAAAATTTTATGCTCAGAGACCACAGGCTCACAGACTAGACTGAGCCGTCAAATATGTCTTGTTTGCCTGCTTTGTTTCTTCCTTTTAACCATTAAAAGAATTGTGATAGAACACACATACCATAAACTTGACTATCTCAGCCATTTTGAAGTGTATAGTTCAGTGGTATGACGTATATTCACACTGTTGTGCAACCATCACCACCATCCATCCCTGGAACTCTTTTCATCTTACAAACCTGAAACTGTTCCCATTAAATATTAATTTCCCCACTCCCCACTCCTCTCCCCCAGCCCCTGCCAACCCGCATTCTACTCTGTCTCTATGAATTTTGCTATTCTCGGCATTTCATTTAAGTGGAATCATAATGTTTGTCTTTTTGTGACTGGCTTATTTCACCTAGCATGAACCTTTCCAGGTTCAACCATGGTGTTACAAACAGCAGGATTTCCTTCTTTGTCCATCCAAGTCCTTTGCCCATCCTGAATTGGTTTTTTTGTGGTTGAGTTGTAGGAGCTTTTTTCTATATTCTGAGTATTAATCCCATATCAATATATGATTGGCAGGTAGTTTCTCCTATTCCATGAGTCACCTTTCTACTCTATTGATGGTGTCTTTTGATGCACAAAAAAGTTTTATTTTTATGAAGTCCAGCTTACCTATTTTGTTTTTTGTTGCCTGTGTTATTGGTGTGCCATCCAAGAAAGCACTGCCAAATCCAGGGCCATGAGGGTTTCCCTGTACGTTTTCTTCTAAGATTTTTATAGTTTAGTTTTTATGTTTAGGTCTTTGATCTATTTTGGTTAATTTTGTCTGTGGTGTAAGGCAAGGGTCTAAATTTGTTCTTTTGCATGTGGATGTCCAGTTTCCCAGCATTGTCTTTTAAAAAGACTGTCCTTTCCACATTGAATGTCTGGGCCCCCTTGTCAAAAATCAATGTGAAGGTATTTCTGGGTGGTCTATTCTATTCCATTGGTCTCTATGTCTTAAAGACATGCCAGTACTTCATTACTTTCTTTGCTATAGTTTTGTAGGAACTTTTGAAATCAGGAAATGTAAGACCTCCCACTTTCTCTTCTTTTACAAGTATGTTTTGGCTATTTGGGGTCCTTTAAGATTTCATTTGAATTTTAGGATGTTTTTTTCTATTTCTGCAAAAAAATATCTTTGGAATTTTGTTGGGGATTGCATTGAGTCTGATGCTCACTTTCGGTAATATTGACATCTTAACAATATGCCAATCCATGAATGTGGGATGTCCTTTTTTTTTAAGACTTTTATTTATTTGAGACAGACAGAATGAGCAGGGAGAGGGACAGAGAGAGAGGGAAAAGGAGGCTCCCCAATGAGCAGGCAGCTGACATGGGGCCTGATCCCAGGACCCCAGGATCATGACCTGAGCTGAAGGAAGACACTTAATTGAGCCACCAGATGCCCCAACGATGTCTTTTTATTTATGAGCATCTTCTTTGAGTCTAGCAACATTTTTTACTTTTCATGGTACACATCTTTTGCCTCTTTAAATTTACTTCTTTTTTATTTTTTTCTGATGCTATTATAAATTAAATTATTTTCTAAATTTCCTTTTTGGATCATTCATTGTTAGTGTGTAGAAGCACAACTGATTTTTTTTTTTTAAAGATTTTATTTATTTATTCATGAGAGACACAGAGAGAGAGGCAGAGACACAGGCAGAGGGAGAAGCAGGCTCCACACAGGAAGCCCGATGCAGGGCCTTGATCCTGGGACTTGATCCTGGGACTCCAGGATCACGCCCTGGGCTGAAGGCAAGCACTAAACTGCTGAGCCACCCAGGCGTCCCACAACCGATTTTTTTTTTTTTTTTAAGATTTAATTTATTTATTTGAGAGAGACGGTGTGTGGAAAGGAGCAGAAGGAGATGGAGAGGGACAAGCAGATTTCATGCTGAGCACAGAGCCTGATGTAGGACTCAATCTCATGACCCTGAGATCATGACCTGAGCAAGAACCAAGAGTTGGCCACTTGACTGAGCCACCCAGGTGCCCTGAAGAACCACGATTTTTATATGTTGATTTTGTATCCCATGACTTTACTGTGTTTATTTGTTTATTTCTTCTAATTGGTCTGTTTTTTTACTAATCAGATTATTTGTCAATTTTTAAACCCTAGTTAAGGTCACATAAAAAATCTGGACTTCCCATTTTGTCAGAAAATATTGGAAGATGTGGCATCTCTGGGCTGCCATTCCATGGGGTACCTACTTCCTGGAATCTCATAGCAGCTCCTACCTCTGGCAGAAATGGGCATCCTTCCTCTGGTGCCCCAGTGGTGCCCCAGCCTCCAGCACATTTCCTGCCCCATGCCCTGCCTGACAGCCTCACTCAGAGACCCTGCTCTACCTGGCCCCTCGTGCATTCAGCATTCTTTCTACATGTGTTTGTTGAGTACCTGCTATGTACCAGCCAGTGTCCTAGGCACCCACACAAGAGACAAATATCTCTGCCTTCAGGAGCCTTCATTCTAACAATAGAACTCATTAAGTGCTTTACATATATTATCTCATTTAATCTCACTTAATCCTCCAGACATCCTCCTAGGGGTAGCCTCATTATCCCAATGAGGAAAGCAAGAGGCGTGGTGAAGTTGAGACTTTTCCATGGTTATCTAGGGGGTAGGGTAATATCTGTATTAGAAAGTTGGGCAGTCTAGCCTGAGAACCCATGTTCTCAACTGCCCCTCAGTGGCCGAAGGACTCGAACGGAAAACTTGGCAGTGGGCAGGGCAGGGTGGATGGGGCCAGACGGGCACAGTCAGTGCTCATGTAGCCAGGCATCAAATGTCTGCAAGGGGACATGTGTTGGGGATGCGATGGGGTGCTTCTGAGAGCTGCCCTCTGGCCTCTGGTTCCTTGAGGTGTCCTGGATTCCAGGACCTTGTGCTTTTTCAGCTCAGCAATGCCTTGGTCTTGCCATTGGGAGAGCCCCTTTTTCTCAGAGGACAGCTGGTGATCAGGAGCCAGGCTTGGTGGGAGGTGGGAAGGTAGTCAGCAGGCTGTCTCCTCCGATGGGAGCAGACAGCCGAGAACACCCACCTGTGCAGGGCAGCCCCACCCTCTGCTGAGCCAGCTTCTGCTGAGAGATGTAAATGCAGGTTTGTGTCAGACAGGCTCCAGCTCCGCACTCCCACAGCGGCCCTCTGCATCGGCCCATGACCCATTTTTTTCTGGCTGACAAGGAGCCTGGGCCTGGGGAGGGATGTTGCACAATCCCAGCCCCTTCCTCGGCCCTGGGGTTGACATCAGCAGCCTGCCAGGCGCCTGCTTCTCCTTTGGCCTGGCTCTTTGCACTCACAGGTGTGCATGTTGCTCCTCTGCTGTTACTTCAAGTGTTTATTGAGTACCTCCTGTGTGCTGGGCACCTGCTGGGGCTGGGGCTTCTGAGGAGTAATAGAGAAGGTCCCTCCCCACTTTGCCTCCAATTGCAAGCACCACTGCTGACTCAAAGCTGGGGCGGATGTGTAAAGGGTAGCTGCAGGGACTCTTTCCCTCAGAAGGCCTTGATCTCTGGTCCAGTTTATCCCCAGCACCCCACTCTCTGCTCTCACCACTCCCCTCACTCTTTTTTTTTTTTTATAAAGATTTTATTTATTCATGAGAGACACACAGGCAGAGACATAGAGGAAGAAGCAGGTTCCATGTAGGGACCCTGATGCGGGATTCAATCCCGGGACCCCAGGATCATGACCTAGCCAAAGGCAGACATTCAACCACTGAGCCACCCAGGCACCCTGCTTTCACCACTCCTGAAGCAGAGCCTTCTGGGTGGAGGGCAGCCGTCCTGCTCCTGAGCAGCACACGTTCTCAGCCCCCAATGTAGCTGGCCTGCCGGGCGCAGTCCCCACACACCAAGGAGTGACTTGTGCCTGACTGGTCACCCTGCAGTGTTGGTGGCCTGTGTCCCCCATGCTGTCTGAGACAAGCCAGGAGATGACTGATAACTCTGACAAAAGGAGTCTTTTATAGCCTCTTCCTGAACCACCCCCCAGCCCATGCCCCTAACATGCTCCATTTTGCAACCACCTCCTATTGGGGCACCTCTCAGAGATTCCAGGCAAAGCCCAGGAGCACCCAGAGTTCTGATTGTGATGCAAGAAGGGAACAGGAGGGATCCCTGGGTGGCTCAGTGGTTTAGCGCCTGCCTTTGGCCCAGGGCGCGATCCTGGAGACCTGAGATCGAGTCCCACGTCGGGCTCCCGGTGCATGGAGCCTGCTTCTCCCTCTGCCTGTGTCTCTCTCTCTCTCTCTGTGACTATCATAAATAAATAAAAATTAAAAAAAAAAAAAAAAGAAGGGAACAGGAGCCTGGGCTGCAGGCAGCTGGTGCGCAGGTATCCTGACCCCCTGAGGAAGGCTGAAAAACTAACAGGGTTTTCATTGCATGTGGGGCTGAGCACCAGTGGCATTGGGGGCAAGCGAGGTCAGAGCACACCCAGCCCGGGGCTGAGGGAGCAGCCTGTCTAGGACACCTGTTCAGTGCAAGTGGCTCTTCCCGGGGTGATTTCCAAAGAAAGGAGGGGGGCAGGGGCATGCCAACCTTTCAAAAGGAGGTAGAACCACCTATTTCAAGATGGGGGGGAATGTGAGAGGAATACGTTTTTGGAGGCTTAAAAATTGCTGAAAAGCATGAAGAATTTATCAGGCATAAGTCCACGGTCCAGAGACCTCTACTTTTTGGTGTTGCATTCACGATTTTGCTTTTGGATTTTGATTTCACTATGTTGAGGGGCCTTCCTCCAGGTCACTTAAAACTTCTGACAAACACAACTGTAATGACTCCCCAGGAGTACGTGTGTGCATTTGCTGTAACTCACCTAACCGTTCCCCTAACGCTGGGTATTCCGGTCACTCCCAGTTGCATGACTAGGAAATGAAAGGCTACCTTCTGTGAGCTGTCCCTTGCTCTGCTCTAAGGCCAGAGGAACTGAGTGCTGCTCATGCCAGGCTCTCAACAGAAGGGGGCCTGGGGTGGGCAGAGAAGTGGCACAGGCCTGGTCTGTTGGTCCATTTCCTCCCCTCACCAACTCAGAGGAGCAGAGGCCTCCTCCTGCTCTGGGAGACTGAGCTCTAAGCTGTGACACTCCCCCCCCCCCCCCCCCCCCCCGCCCATACTGCCACAGACCATTGATGACATCTCAGCCATGTAAAATGGGGAGATTTGACACACCCCAACACCCCCACAGCTGTCCTTTCTTGAAAGGACAGAAGTCTGGAGACATGGGCCTGTGTGCTCCCAGCCACGGCCTGCAGGGAGAGCGCTGAGCTTGTCTTCTCAGGGTGGACGCTGGGCATCCAGTCCTGTGCTGCCCCTCACCTGCCTTCCTACTGGTCTGGCCTCTGCAGGCAGCAGACTTTGTTGCTGTTGCTTCCTAATAAGACCCAATGCTTCGAGGCCTGCTTGGGTCAAACCCACCTCCTAGGTCCCCACAGAGAGAGTCTGACTCTCACTGGGCTTTCTCAAGGTGATGTACAGTCAGGTACGGTCATCACAGAATGTTCTGTGACAAAACCCCTAAATATGCACTGATGACATTGGTGCCAAAGTCTTCAGTTGCATTTTGGGTTATTTCCCAAGAGGTTCCTGGAGGGGGGCTGGTGCAGAATTGGGGTCTGGAGTCTGCAGGGAGGGTGGCCAGCTGGAGGACAACTCTAGGGGAGGGTTGTTACCCTGGGATGTACACTCTCAGAACTGGCATCCTGGTGGCTTCCTCTGGCTCTGGCTGAGCCAAGCCACCCTTGCTTCCTGATGGGGTGCACACACCCTTCTCTGATGGTCCCAGCTGTCCAGCAAGGCAGACAGGGACCTGGGGGGTGGGGGGACACAGGTCCAAGACATGCCCTGGTTGCTGGTAGACCTGTCTCTATAGGCAGACTTGCCAGGCACCACTGGAATGGAAAAATCTAGGTTCTGGGCAAGGACCAATCAGGTTTCATTGTGTCTGGAGTTTATACAATTTGGGAGCCCTTTTATGAAAAGGGAATATAAAATTACAAGTATGTAGACACAGGCTGTGGCAAGGGACTGTGCAAGGTGGGGGTCCTGAAGGTCAGCCTCCTGAGTCTGCCAGGGAGCTGCCTCTGGTGTGGGCACAGAGTGGTATAGAGGTCACCTCTGCTGTGCTTGCTCCCCAGACTTTGCTGAGAGCGGGACTACCTGGGTCTTGTGGTAGGAGAGGGTGCTGAAGGCCGTTGGGACAGGGCAGGTGTCTCTCACCCAGAGTCCTGGGTGTGCCCTGATGCTTGAACTGAGGGAGCATGCGGGGCTGAGAAATGAGGCCTGAGCGTGGGCCAGAAGTGAGGAACAAGGCTCACCGTGACTGTGGCTTTGTGCTGGCAGGTGGAAAACCTGAAGGAGAAGCTCATTAGCCAGGCCCAGGAAGTGAGCCGCCTTCGATCAGAGCTGGTGAGGCTCCACACTGCCATCCTAAGGTGGGGGCTGCAGGGGGGCTGGCCTGGCCTTGTGCAGACTGACCCTTCCATTTGAGGTGTGGGACCCCATCCCTCCAGAGCCCTCGAGTCCAGCCCAGCAGATGCCATTGGGCCTGAGAGATGCTCCCCAAATACTTGTCACCACTCACTAGGCCTTCAGAGGTCGTGTGACCCCCAAAGGGAGGGAGGTTAATTCTCATCTGCCGATGTAAAACAGGAGTGTGAACTCTGTGTATAAATATGACTTTCTTGTTACTTTCACACTCGGGAAAATAGCATGAGAGGGGCGGGTAAGGCCATCCCCCCGGCTCCCCTTCCTTCCTCTGTCTTCTCCTTATGTCCCCCTTGAGCTGTCTCCCCTCCCTCTCCTGCTTCTCTCTCCTCTGCGCTGGTGCCCCCTCGGCCTCCCTGCTCTCTGCTCCCGGGGCCTGGCCTTGCCACATGCATGCCCTGTGCTCTGGCTCCGTGCAGGGAGGCACGGACCTGGAGAAGCACCGGGATCTCCTGGTAGTGGAGAATGAGCGGCTGAGGCAGGAGATGCGGCGCTTCGAGGCCGAGTTACAAGAGCTACGGGCAAAGCCGGTGGCCCCCTGCGCGGGCTGCGAACACAGCCAGGTGAGCACAGAGCCACCTGCTCCCAGAGGGCTCGGTCCCTAACGGTGACCCCGGCTCCTCTCCTTGCAGGGAGCCCTGCATGCTGGTACCCCCCCCCCCATCTGTTACACACTTGTCCCCACCCCGCTCCCAACCACCTGTCTGCAGGAGAGTGCCCAGCTCCGGGACAAGCTGTCGCAGCTACAGCTGGAGGTGGCGGAGAACAAGGGCATGCTGTCGGAGCTGAACCTGGAGGTGCAGCAGAAGACCGACCGGCTGGCCGAGGTCGAGCTGCGGCTCAAGGACTGCCTGGCCGAGAAGGCACAGGAAGAGGAGCGGCTGAGCCGGCGCCTGCGAGACAGCCACGAGACTATCGCCAGCCTGCGGGCCCAGTCGCCACCCATCAAGGTGAGCCTCTGGCGCTGGTGGCCACGTGCAATGTCCTTGCTTTCTTGGCTGCACCCCAGTCTTACCCCTTCCCCCTCTTGCTGTCCAGGGCCAGACATGTAGTAGGCATCTGGCAGCCGAGGCTCAAGGCGCCCACACGTGCCAGGCATGCCTGTGGTACATGGCAAGATTCTGCTGTCGTCTTTGCCCTTCCTGTCTGTTCTGTGCCCAGGCTGGGGTCACAGCCAGGCTCTTGGGCTTACTGAGATGAGAGGATGCCCGGAGGCCCTGCAGCATCCTGTAAAGCCAGGACCTTGAAGTTCCTCTAGTTTTTTCTGGGGGCTTTTGGTGGGATGTCCCTGAGGGTCCTCTCCCAAGGCCAGCTGCGTCTCAGGGCCCCCCCGGGGGTGAGGTCGAGGCACCTGCACCTTCAGGCGCCCATCCCTCCTCCCCCTCACAGTACGTCATCAAGACCGTGGAGGTGGAGTCATCCAAGACCAAGCAGGCCCTCAGCGAGTCCCAGGCCCGGAACCAGCACCTGCAGGAGCAGGTGGCCATGCAGAGGCAGGTGCTGAAGGAGATGGAGCAGCAGCTGCAGAGCTCTCACCAGCTGACGGCGCAGCTCCGGGCGCAGGTGCGCAGGCTGCCAGGGCACACGCACGGGGCTGTGGGAGAGCATGCACACGCGGTGGGAAAGCCAGAGGTGGGCCTGCAGCACAGCGCGGCGGTTCAGTACTGGGGGGCCCATGGAGCTGGGTTCCAGCCCCCCCACCCTGCTCTCCCTGTTGGCTGTGTGACCAGCGCCAAGTTTTATCTACGCCTCTGTTTCCTCGTCCATAAAATGATGTGCTCATAGAAGCTACCTCCCTGTGGAACTCAGAATAGTTGCCAAGAGTCCTTGCCTGCAGGCCGGGCACACAGGCTCTTGGAAAGGGGCCTTGGTCACTATTATGACATAATATGCTCTGCTGGGGCCTGTGGCTTGTGTATGTGTTATGTGTCAGGACCCAGGCTGGTGCTGGGGCTAATGCAACAAAGTAGCTGCATGGAGCTCACAGAACTTTCCAGGAGTGAGATGGCCTCTCCTGTGTGTGTGTGTGTGTGTGTGTGTGTGTGTGTGAGACTGTATGTGTGCATGTGGAGGTGGATGCTGTTTGCTCCTGTACATGTGTGGGGTAAGGCATAGGGCTTCTTTCTGGCACCCACCCCACTCCCTCCTGAGCCCCACGTTGAGCTTCTGGCCTTGGCCGTCAGATCGCCATGTACGAGTCAGAGCTGGAGCGGGCACATGGGCAGATGCTGGAGGAGATGCAGTCCCTGGAGGAGGACAAGAACCGGGCCATTGAGGAGGCCTTTGCCAGAGCCCAGGTGGAGATGAAGGCCGTGCACGAGAACCTGGCAGGTGAGCCAGCCAACTGGGCCCTTGCCCGCACCCCCCCACCCCCTCACTGCGGCCCCCCACCCTATCCACCTTACACCTCTTATGTCCCCAAAGGTGTCCGGACCAACCTGCTAACCCTCCAGCCGGCGCTGCGGACCCTCACCAATGACTACAATGGGCTCAAGCGGCAGGTGCGCGGCTTCCCTCTGCTCCTGCAGGAGGCTCTCAAGAGTGTCAAGGCCGAGGTGAGGGCAGCTGGAGGCTGAGGGGATGGGGGTGGCTTGGAGGGACCCTGGAGCCCAGGGTGCCATTCCAAAATGCAACAAAGCCTCCAGACAACGGCTCTCCTCCCCCCTCACACAGACTGAAAAACGACTGGTCAGGGCAGGTATTTTGGTATTTGTCTTATTATGACTCTTTATTTTTTATTTTTTTAGAGAGGGAAGTGGGGCAAGCAGGGGCAGAGGGAGAATCTCCAGCAGGCTCCACACCCAGTGCAGAGCCCAACCGGGGGTTCGATCTTACAACTCTAATGTCATGACCTGAGCCGAAATCAAGAGCCAGACACTTAATTGACTGAGCCACCCAGGCACCCTTATTATGACTCTTTAAATCAAGCATGTAACGTATATCCTCATATCTCAAACATGCTACATATATTCTTACATCTGTTTTAATTTCTTTAAGCTGTGCTTGTACAGTATGAGAATAGCCAGCGTCTCTTAAGTGCCTCCTACGTGCCAAGCCTATTATAGCTGTCAGCTCCTTGAATTGCTACGGCAGCCCTGCAGGGTAGAGACTGATATATTTTGGGAATAGCAAATAGTTTTTTTTCTGTAAAAAAGAAAATTATGTCATTAATACATGGACATGGTAGAAAGTTCAAGCCGTGCAGAAGGCAACAGCTGAAAACGAAGGGCCCCTCTCTGCTGCCCTGGCCCACATTCCCCACACGGATGTCAGATGCCCTCACCCCAGGCGTTCTGAGCTCGTGAACCCGGTGGACGTATCCATGTGCATATACACACTTCCCTTCTACCCAACAAAGGGGAAGAGATGCATGCATGCTCTGCATTTTGCTTCTGTCCCCTATGAAGCATAACTTGGAGATCTTTACCTACTAGGTCCCACAGATCCACAAGCCAGATGGTGTTATTCCCATTTTACAGATGAGAAAAATGAAACTCAAGGACTGAGCTGAGCTGATTGCCTTAGTTCCCCCAGCTGCTCAGGGGTAGGGCTGGAATTTGGGTCCAGCTGAATCCTATTGGTCAAGTCAGGTGCCAGTCCCGTGGAGTGAGGGTGGAGCGCTGTTTGCTTATTAGTAGGGCAACCTTGAGCTGTCAGCTCTTTGAGGCTCAGTTTATTCCTCTGTGAAATGGGCCCGGCAGCAGTACCTACCCACAGGGGCTGTTGGAAAAAGGCAACATGTGGCAGCGCCCATGGGCTGGAGCGGTGAGCAGCTGGGGGCAGGGCTGGGGGGGTAGGCAGTGTTGGACAGTGCTGTGCATCTTCCACAGATCGGCCAGGCCATTGAGGAGGTTAACAGCAACAACCAGGAGCTCCTGCGTAAGTACCGCCGGGAGCTGCAGCTGCGCAAGAAGTGCCACAACGAGCTCGTGCGGCTGAAAGGTGACTGCCAGGAGGGCTGGGGGTGTCCGGCATAGAGGTCCCAACCTGGCTTGGGTCCTGCCCTTCCCCCCAAACCGTCACCACTTCTTAGAATGAACTGTGGCCTGTGGCTGGGGGGCTACTATAGTTCCCTCCCCATAGGTAAGGAAACCCCAAGGCAGAGAAGTCAGGGAACCTACTCACACCCGCATGGTTAGTAAGCAGTCCACCCTGGATCTGGACTTGGATCTGCCCGACTCTGAAGCCCTCACCCTAGTGCCTGTGGCAGGCTACCCCCAGACCTCGGGGGGCCCAGGTCGAGTAGTGGAGCACTGGGTGGTGGGTGGCTGCAATGCCACTTGTTCTGACTGAGGGCCTGGTCGAGCTTGAGACGGCCTGTTCACACTGCACAAAGGACTAAGGGGTGCTTGCCCTGTGCCTGGGGCTGTTCCAGGCCCTGACAAGTGGCCATGAGCCTATGGATGCTGTCGCTGCCCTCACAGGGCTCACTGCAGCTGGGGGAGCAGATGGTGATCATGAATCACCCAGAGAACCCCAACACTGCCCCTGTTACCAGGGCTGGGGAGGGGCTCTAAGAGCCCCTTGGTGTCTGACAGGGCTGTTGCAGGGCTTCCTGGAGGAGGCAAAGGCACAGCTGAGGCCTGGATAGTGAGCTGGAGTGGACAGGTGAAGGGGAAGGTAGGGACATGCTGGATGTAGTGGGGAGTTGTTCTTCCTTCCAGGAGCACTGAGATCTCACTGAAGGGCTACCGCAGGGAGAGGGCACAATCAGATCTATGCCCCCCGGCACCCCAGGGCTGCCTGTTGCCTGTGCCCATTCCGTGTACCGGTCGTCCACCTACTGTTGGGTTCTGTTTTCCCATCTGATTGCCAAGCTCTGTTCAGGCATCCATGGAGCCCTTGAATGACGGAACAAGTCCCTTGGCTTACTGGGACCCATGCCCCTCATTATATAGAGGGACACGGAAGTCCAGAGATATAGTGTCCATTTGGTGTCCTACCCAGACTGGATGCAGTGCCTGAGCCCCACAACTGACCTTTCCTCCTGGTCCCCAATGTGAAAGTCCCACTCTCAGCTGGTTTGCCCAGGAAGAAGGTGTACTAGTACATTAATTCATGATAGTGTGAGTGATAATAGCATTGTGGGTGGCCTTGCTTAGAAGGCTAGGGGTGTCTGAGCCACTAGCCTGCTCAGGACACCAAAGGACCCCCGTGGTAAGGCCATCTGATCTTGACCCAGCTTGTACCCTTCTCCCTGACACAATCCAGGGAACATCCGGGTAATTGCTCGTGTCCGGCCAGTCACCAAAGAGGATGGGGAAGGGCCTGATGCGACCAATGCTGTGACCTTTGATGCCGATGACGACTCCATCATCCACCTGCTGCACAAAGGAAAGCCTGTATCCTTTGAGCTGGACAAGGTCTTCTCCCCACGTGCCTCACAGCAGGATGTGAGTATGGCCCTATGGGGAAAGGGACAACAGTGGAGAGCGGGGAGACACACAGGGAGAGATGATGGGGGCATGGACAGAAAGAAATGTAAGAGTTAGGGAGACCGGATGGAGAAACCTGGGGTGCTGGGATGCCTTGTTCCTTTCACTGGAGGAGAGAAGGCGGGGGGGAGCTAAGACCGAGGCTGAGAAGCTCTGCAGGGAGGAGATTCAAGGATAGCCTATAGCACCCACATGGTCCTCCCACACCTACAGCCATGCCCACTCTTGGCCTCTCCCATCCACATGCCCATGCCCACCCACAGAGCCCCTCCCACCCATGCAGCCCTTCCTCCTACACTCACAGCCCCGCCCACCCACCTGACCCTGGGGGGCTTTGCTTCTCCAGCTGGAGTTCCTTCCCACAGGTCTTCCCTGGGACTCCCCCCACCCGCTGCCCCCAGCCCCCGGCCTTGTGAGAGCCATGTGGTGTCAGCTGAGTTCTTGTCTCATCTCTGCCAGGGCTGACCGGCCAGGCCTGTCCTGCCTGTACCCTCCTATCCTGCACTTGGCTTTACCTTTGCCCCATCCTCTGTCTGCTGGCAGGTAGACCGGCTACAGGAGGCGCCAGGCACATGCTGACCTCTGCCTTCATTTTGCTGAGCCCTCCTTTAGTGTGGGAGAAGCCAGAGGTGTGGGCCTCTGAGCTCCAAGGCTGGGCAGCCCTTCCTCGGGTGCTGGCGGGCCGGGGGCACTGCCCTAGCTTCCCTTCAGTCTTGGCAGCCCGATTGCCCATTGATGTCTGTTGTGACTTATTAGTCATACATTCTTCCCCAGTGAGCCACTGCCCAGTAACAACACGCGCTGTATTACTGAAGGAGAGAAGGGTTGGGGAGGCGGCTGGACTTGGAGCTGGTGGGGAGCCCAGGGGGGCTCACAGTCTACATCCCCTCCCCAGGTGTTCCAGGAGGTGCAAGCCCTCATCACCTCCTGCATCGATGGCTTCAACGTCTGCATCTTTGCCTATGGCCAGACGGGTGCCGGCAAGACGTACACGATGGAGGTGGGTACTGGCTGCGAGTGAGGACCACTCCTTTGATGCCCTTTTGCTTTCGGGTTTTGTGCAGTACAGGAGCAGAGCTGGGAGTTATCTGTGTTAGCCCCAGAGGGCCACCTTGCCCAGGTGGACCTGTGATGGTCCCAGTGGATGTGGGGAGGGGCAGGTATGCAGCCAACAAACTCCGGCATCAGAGGAATTTCCACCCGAGGTCAGAGCCTAGGGCAGACCACCTGTATGTCTCTCAAGATGGGCTTTCATGTCTCCCACACGCATTTATTGGGCTCCTGCTGTACATCTGCCCTGTGCTGGGCCCTGGGGTATTAGGATGAACGAGGGCAGTCTCTGCTCCCGGGGCCAGGGCAGGGCTGTTTCCCCCTGCTTGTGCCCAAGCCTTCTGGGTGTGGTGCGGCAGGACATGGGAGCATTGAGAGAAGACCGATAAAAATGGAAGGTAGCCCTGGGACTGACTTTGGTTTGTTAGCATTTCTCTGGCTCTTGAGGGGTTGCTGTGGGCTTCTCTGGGAAAGGGTGAGGACAGGTGTCTCAGTGTCTGGACAGGGCAGTGAGGAGACTGGACAGGTACCTTTTGAGGAGGCTGCCATGGTGCCTCTTTCTTCCCAGTCTGGACCCTAGTTCTGGGATTGAGGAGACTGATTATTGGGGGGCAGGCCAAGTAAGGTGGGGGGCACGGGGTCAGGTGGCTCCTAACTGTGCCTTGGGTGCTCAGAGTGGGGGTGACCCCCGGGAGCAACAGTACCTGCTGCAACAGTACCCGCTGAGGCCCATGTACATTGGGCACCATTCTGGGTGCCGGGCACGCTGTGACCACAGAGCGTCTGCCTCCCGGAGCCAGCCCGCCACTGGGGAGACTGCTGTGCCCACAGCAAATCAGGCCGTGTCCTGTCAGGCGCCAGGGAGAAAACTTAAAGCTGAATATGAGGAATTAGGCATTTGGGTGGAAGAGAAGGCACCTGCCCAAGGAAGTGACACTGGAGCCATGGGGATGTGTGGGGAGGAGCATTCCAGGCACCGGGATCAGCAGGGCTGAGTCCCCAGGGCTGGAGCGTGCTAGGGGCTCTGAGGCCTGGCAAGGAGGCCTGAGCAACAGGTGGAGGGCGTGGGAGGTGATACTTAAGGGGAGGCGACGGCTCAGGTGAGGACTCCAGATTTCTTTCCAGAAGGGCTGGCCAGCCCATCCAGCCCCAGAGCACTCGTGGCTCTGCCTGTGTCTCCCTTCTACTACCCACAGAGCCCTGCTCATGGTCCCCGTCCCCCGACATGAGCCACCCTCCGGGTGGTGGCAGGAAAATCATAGATTCCCAGTACCCCCTCCCAGGGGCCCCCCCAGGACCAGGTATGCACCTGGCACTCAGCAGCCCTCGTGTGCCGGCCTGCGCCAGGTGCTTCACCCAGTGCTCTGCTTTAAGTCTCAGGCTAGTCTGGGCAGGGCAGTGCCATGGAACAGTGGGGAAACAGGCCCCAGAAGGTGACGTTGCTTGCAGCTAGTGGAGGGTGTTTGGGGGCAGCCCAGCAGGCAGAGGAGAGGCCTGGTTCACTGGGCCTTGCTTCTGCCCTCAGGGAACCCCTGAGAACCCCGGCATCAACCAGCGGGCCCTGCAGCTGCTCTTCTCCGAGGTGCAGGAGAAGGCGTCCGACTGGGAGTACACCATCACTGTCAGCGCGGCCGAGATCTACAACGAGGTCCTCAGGTGGGAGGCCCTGGCACGGGGCACAGGCCTCCGGGTGGTTCGTGGTCCTCAGGGCCGTGCAGAGCCATGTGGGATGCAGATCGGAGTCGGGGCTATGGTCCTGCCTCAGCCCCGCGGCAGGGTGGTCCCAGGCCCCTGCCCCACACCAGCAGGTGTCAGGGAGAAGGATGTCCAGACCAGACGGAGGTGCTCCTCTTGCCTCTGTGTCTACTCATTGTCCCTGTAGGCTGCACCAGGTGGTGATAAATGAGCATGGGGATTTGGGGGGGCCCCGCCCACAAGAGCTCAGTGCACCGTTAGGGCAGGAGAGGCGCCAAAAGACTTTGGGGGAACACTCAGTCTCTGCCGCTCAGCAGACTGTCAGGGAGGGGCTGGAGGAGAGAGGGGTTTAGCCCAGTGGTTAAGGAAGGCTGCCTGAAGGTGCGATGGGGTGGGGGAGCGATCCAGGTGTGCGGGGGTGTTCCAGGTGGAGGGGGAGCAGGGTGCAGTGCAAGCAGAGGTGGGAGGAGGGAGTGACCATCCAGCCTGTCCCTGCAGGGACCTGCTGGGGCAGGAGCCCCAGGAGAAGCTGGAGATCCGTCTGTGCCCCGACGGCAGCGGGCAGCTGTACGTGCCAGGGCTGACCGAGTTCCAGGTGCAGAGCGTGGCGGATATCAACAAGGTGCAAGGCCGGGGTGCCTGGGGAGGTTCAGGAAGCGCTGGGGAGACCCAGTCCACCGGCAGAGCCCAGCTGGCACGGGACTCGCATGGGCAAGTCCCACGCCCGGGGGACCCCTCACAGGGGTACTTGGGGATAGGGTGGCGGCAGAGATCTCACTCCAAACCCTGTGCTCCTGTCCTCCCCGCTCGCTGCCAGGTGTTTGAGTTTGGCCACACTAACCGCACCACAGAGTTCACCAACCTGAATGAGCACAGCTCCCGCTCGCACGCCCTGCTCATCGTGACAGTGCGCGGGGTGGACTGCAGCACTGGCCTGCGCACCACAGGTGAGTGAGGGCCACGGGCGACCTGGCTGGAGGACCCCTGGCACCACCCCCACGGGGGCAGCCTTGACCTGCCCGCCTCCTCTCTGCCCCCCTGCAGGGAAACTGAACCTGGTGGACCTGGCGGGCTCGGAGCGCGTGGGCAAGTCGGGGGCTGAGGGCAGCCGCCTGCGGGAGGCACAGCACATCAACAAGTCGCTGTCGGCTCTGGGGGACGTCATTGCGGCCCTGCGCTCCCGCCAGGGCCATGTGCCCTTCCGCAACTCCAAGCTTACCTACCTGCTGCAGGACTCGCTCAGTGGGGACAGCAAGACCCTCATGGTGGTGCAGGTGAGGACCTCTGGTGAGCTGCAGGCTGGGAGGGCTCGGCCAGCAGCACGACCGGAGACCCCCTTCCTCTGCGGCCCAGGCTCCCCAGGCTGTGTGGGGAAGGGACCCTTGTCCTCCCTCAGCAGCTCCAAAGTCAGTGAGCATGCTGCCCCTCCCAATTCTGGGGGTGGGGGAGGAGGCCTGCTGGCCGGGGTGTGAGCTCTTGTGTCCCATAGGTGTCCCCTGTGGAGAAGAACACCAGTGAGACTCTGTACTCCCTGAAGTTCGCTGAGAGGGTGCGCTCTGTGGAGCTGGGCCCTGGGTCCCGCAGGGCAGAGCTCGGGTCCTGGTCTAGCCAGGAGCATCTGGAGGTATAGGGACTGTCGTGGGCAGGAAGGAGGGCCTGGGATGGGGGACAGACTGGGGTGGTGGGGAAGGGAGGATGCCAGAAGGGGCTGGCGCCAGAACTTGAACCCAAGAGCCTCACTATTTTAGATATTTGTTTATTTAAGGAGGGGTGGGGGAGAGAGTGTGGGCACAGGAGCGAGGAGGTGGCAGGGAGTGGGGGAAAGGGAGCAGCAGACTAGCCCTGAGTGGGGAGCCTGACTCGGGGCTTGGTCCCAGGACCCCAGGATTATGACCTAAACTGAAGGCAGGGATCCCTGGTGTCTCAGGGGTTAAACACCTGCCTTCAGCCCCGGGCGTGACCCTGGAGTCCTGGGATCAAGTCCCGCGTCAGGCTCCCTGCACGGAGCCCGCTTCTCCCTCTGCCTGTGTCTCTGCCTCTCTCTCTGTCTCTCATGAATAAGTAAATAAAATGTTACAAACAAACCGCAGGCAGATGCTTAGCAGGCAGATGCTTAACTGGCTGAGCCACCAGGTGCCCCTGCCAGGGGCTTCTCTCGTCTAAACACTTCTTAGCCTCAGAGCGCCCTGTGGTGGTCCTCAGCTGGCTGGGGGGCGGGCGGGTTGCAGGCTGGCACGCAGGTGCTCAGTAGTAGCTCAGGGCCCTTTAACATCCATTATCTCAGCTAATTCCTTCAGTAACAAGGTGGGGCTCACCTCGTCATACCCATTTTGCAGGAGGTTGGGGAGGGGAACGCAGGGGTGGAGCACGGTGAAGGGGGGAGCCAGGGCAGCATGGCCCCTGCCCACCTGCTCACCCCTGCCCACAGTGGGAGCCAGCTTGCCAGACCCCACAGCCCTCAGCACGGGCACACTCAGCCCCTGGCTCTGGGACCAACAGCCGCCCAGGCTCTATCCGGAGGAAGCTGCAGCCCTTGGGTAAGCCCTTGGGGAAGGGGCCACTGTGGGGTTGGGGGTGGGGGTGAGCCTCCTTACAGGTGGATAGCCACCAGACTGCCCTTGCCTGAATGGACTTTTCCTTTTTTTTGTTTTGTTTTGAAGTTTATAGAAGTCCTCCAGAACCTGTTATACAAACTTTTCTGGCC